>NC_134569.1:143246566-144646566 GCF_050947875.1 Dermacentor variabilis
CTGCTACCGAGTCGTATGTCTCCTACATTCAAGACGTCCTAGCCCTCTGTCATAACATGGACACGTCCACGCCGGAGGTGGACAAGGTTGCACACATTATCAGAGGCATCGCGGACGACGCATTCAACCTTCTGGTCTTTAGAAACTTATCGACAGCCGACGCCATCGTCAAGGAATTGAAGGAATGTCGCCGTTCAGAGCAGGCGAAGAATCGCCGTATATACAAGCAGTTTACACGGCTTCCAAATACTGCAGCGACCTCTTCCTGTACCGACCCCACCGACTAATTTAGCTCGCCACCACCAGGCGAAAACGTGACCCGCATTGTACGCCGCGAACTCGAAGCAGCGTTTCCTGCCTCGCCTCAACAGACGTCTTGGAACAACACTGCTGAGACGATATCGCTGATCCAGTCGGTTGTTCGCCACGAAATCGCTAATATGGGTCTTCCCAGCGCCGCTGCTCCTTGAGTTTCCCTGACACCCGCCCTGCTCCTATGCCTCGGTCCTATCGCAGCCCATCTCTAATGTCCGTTATCCCTACACTACCAGGAATCCATCGGACTGGCGTACGCCTGACGACAGACCGATCTGTTTCTGCTGCGGCCGCATCAGTCACGTTTCCCATCACTGCCGGAGCCGTTGGCCGTCCCCTCCTCGAAACACCTTCCGGAATGCAGGTTCGCGCCGAAGTTCCTCATCCCGTCGCTTCTACGACGCCTCCGACGCCACTACGTGAACTCGCCGCTATGCTCGCTCGCCCTCGCCTCAACGTCGTCAGCCACGTCCTCCCCGGCTTCACCGCTTGGCATCGCCGACCTACCCAGGACCATCCCAGCAGGAAAACTAGCAATGCAGCACCTCGAGGGGGTGCTGCAATGTCGCATTCTCCGCACTATCCTCCTATGACGCTGTTTACGAGAAATAACCTTCTTGACGTCCAAGTTGATGGCACACCCGCCACAGCACTCATAGATACCGGAGCACACATATCGATTATGACCAGCCGCCTACGCCACCATTTAAAGAAAATTGTTGCGCCTGCCGTTACTCGGTTCGTACGAAATGCCGACGGTAGCACGGTGACCGTGGTCGGAATGTGTACTGCACGTGTTGGTATTCCCGGCCGCCATACTGTCGTCCTTTTCACTGTGCTTGACCAATGCCCCCATGACCACATAGTAAGCCTAGACTTCTACTCCGCCCATTCAGCGTTCATCGATTGTTCCTCAAGTACTGTGCGTCTTGACCTGCCTCTACTGGACGTTCCTCCGACACCACATGAAATTCACCTAAGAGCGACTGATTTTTTTCAGTTCCACCACAGGTCTTGACATACATCGAAATGTCGCCTTCTACGCCAGTTACCGATGGTGATTACATCTCCGTTCCCATAACTAACATCGTTCTCACCCACAACGTTACTGTTGCGCATACAATAGTGAGGTTCACAGACAATCGCACGTATCTCCCTGTGGCGAATTTCGGGCTCGCTAAGCAAATTCTGCCTTAAGATATCGGCCTGGCTACAATCACTGCTTTCGAAGTTGCGTTGAGACTTTTGCCGTCGACGCGTCCTGTGAGCCTTTCCGGTCTGCTAAATGCACTGACAACGACATTAGGAAAACGATAGCCCCGAATCTCAATCCTGCAGTGACTGAACAGCTCTGCAGTTTATTGCTTTCCTACAAGGATATACTCGACCTGAACAACCAACCCTTAGGCCAGACGCCACTTGTCGAACGTCGTATACATACAGGCGATAATCCACCCATCCATCGGCGACCCTACCGAGTGTCAGCTTCGGAGCGTCACGTCATCAAAACGGAAATAGACAAGATGCTAGCGAAAGACATCATGGAGCCATCGTCAAGTCCCTGGGCGTCCCCTGTCGTGCTGGTCAAAAAGAATTAGCACGGTTCATGGAGATTCTGCGTCGATTACCGCCACCCCAACCGCATAACGAAGAAGGACGCCTACCCACTACCTCGTATCGATGGCGCCCTCGATTGCCTATACGGGGCACAGTATTTTTCGTCCATCGACCTGCGGTCCGGATATTGACAAATCGCTGTCAATTATCTAGATCGTGAAAAGACCGCCTTTATGATGCCTGATGGTCTTTACCAATTCAAAGTTATGCCTTTTGGGCTATGCAACGCTCCGGCTACCTTTGAGCGTATGATGGACTCATTACTCCAAGGATTCAAGTGGTCGACTTGTCTGTGCTACCTATGTTATTGTGTTCTCGCCCTCATTCAGCACACACATTGAGCGCCTTTCAGCTGTACTTGCCGTTTTTTGCAAGGCCGATTTACAGCCCAACTCCAAGAAATGTAACTTTGGCCACCGTGAGATCACTGTTCTTAGACATGTCGTCAAGGCCACTGGCATCCGACCGGACCCAGAGAAAATTCGCATGGTCAAAGAGTTCCCCGTTCCATGGTCCGCAAAAGATGTCCAAAGTTTCGTGGGACAGTTTAATTCAGTTTTATCAGTATGTGTAGCTGTTTTCCTTACTGCATCAAAACATCTTCCTCCCTTTTTATGTCTAAAAGATTACTATGTAAATATAGAGAGGGGCGAATATCAGCTTTATCGAATGTCCAATCGAATATAGAATAGTCAAACGCGGACGCATATATCTACAGCAGGAATGTTTATTTCGGTTTGTTATGTACCACGCTTGTATTGACTAGTGAAAAAAAAAAGCGACTATCGCGGACATTTAGTTTTAAACACATCATTAAGTGTCGACAAACTAACTGCTCGTATAGCTTCCTAACATCTCTGGAGCTTGATGGCAAACAGGGTTCTTAAGAACGGATGGCAGCTGCGCGACTCACTTCGCAAGAACGCAAAATAAATATTTGTCAAAAAAGATCAAAAGTTGTGGAAGAAGAAAAAGAAAGTGCTGAAATACTTGTCTGCCATAGACGCATGAAAAAGGGCCCGTTGCGAGGAAAACCCATCACCGGCTATAGACTAAAAGACAAAACTGTTACCATACTAAACTACAAAAACATATTAAAATGCAGCAACAAGCAAGATTCTCATGCTTCCACCGCGAAACCGAAAACAACGCTTGAATCGCCTATTTTGTTTCTGTATTGCAGTGAAAGTTTTTGCTATTTTACTTCTGATGATTTGCGACACTTCGCTTATTAGAAGGAGAACAGTAAACTAGTCGTCGGCCACCCGCCAGTTCCGCTTCGGTTTTGGACCACAACTCTAGACGGTCGTGTCGAATGCACTGTCGTCGCCACTATTTTAATTCTGGCTCTTAGAAATTAAGGCATCGGAAGAAAGCCAATGCGCGATATGCAAGAAATACGAGAACTCTCGAAGACGCGGCTACTGATTGTGTAAGGCGGGCAGCTTGCAAAGAGTCCGTGCAGTACTATATTTCTTTCTTTCCAAACTTTTTCTTTCCCAACTCTTTCTTTCAACTGTTTCTTTTTCCTCTTTCCAGCGCTCCCGACTCGTTCTTCCTGACGTCGGCGCTGACCACGGGTGTCCTGACGGTGCTTCACAGCTTCTGGAGCGTGGTCGCCTTCCAAGCACTGTGCTTTCAGAGCACGGCGCTTGTCGCCTTCGCGCCGGCCGCACACCTGTTCGCCTCGGGTGCCACACGGCTGTATTCGCGCGGACAACTGGTCGTACCACTGGCCGCCATCGCGGGCCTGCTGTTCCTGACGGCTGCCGTGGCCTTCGTGGTGACCGGCGGCCGGACGGGACGCACGTGGTCCCGGCAACTGGAACTAGCACGCGGCGAAGGCTCGTTCGAGAGCTCCGAGGACGACTGAGGGCGGCGGAACAATGACGTAGAGAAGGGGGAACCAAGGCAGACACGATTACCTACCTGCACGTTCCTGCACGCGTGCTCTCTTCATTCCGCTGGCAGTCGAGGTGCCTCCTTCACGACCTGCCTTGGGAGCACCTTCCAAATTGTTTGAATTTCGCAGTAAACGTTATTACGGGTTCGCGTGTGTGTGCGCGTCGAGGGGCGGGAAAATGTGTGCCCTCGTTTCTTTTCTTTCTTCCTTCTCTCACACTCCAATGCGAACACCGTTCTCACCTTACTCTCACCCGCACTGTGTAAAACATGCATGCCCTCTGTCACCCTCAATGCGCGGCTTTCATCCCACTCTCACTCACCCTCGGATAGCAATAATATGCCGTCTGCCCACACAGTAAGATGTCTGCGGGTATATAACGTTGACTTGCTCCGCGAGTGACTAACCACATGCGTTGACACTGCTAAACGATAAGCATAACTGGTTTTTTTTTTTTTTCTACAAGCCGGCTATGCACCGCCTGCGCTCATCTCTCTTACCCAGGGTATAAAAAGCCGTTTAGCAACAAGGCAACATTGCCATGTTAATACATACGAGTTGCTTATTGTAAAAGTGCTAAAACGCTCTAATACGTTTCGCTAGCAAACGTGCAGGAGCGAGCAATCAAATATAGCCTGCAGATGTTTTACGTCGCGCAGGCACTGACATATAAATCTGCATACTTGTAATGTTTAACAATGACAACGAGGGTGTCCTTCCCATAAGTTACATAGCTCGCGGTCAGTTTGGCGCAGAACCATAGCCTCCCAGAATGGGCGCGCTGGCCGGTTTTGCTTCGGCCGTCCCTACCGACGTGCTCCCCAGCAAAATAATAATAATAATAATAATAATAATAATAATAATAATAATAATAATAATAATAATAATAATAGCATAATCCATTGACTACTGCGCGACGTCGGCCTCGACGTCGCGCAGTAGTCAATGGATTATGCTATGGGATGTTCTCAAGCACGAGGACGTCGGCGACGATTTGGTGGAGCTGTTGAGGGAAATATATAGAGGCAACCGTGTACAAATCGTATGGGAAGCCCGGAAATGCAATGAAGTTGCGGAAATTCACCGATGATTTAACCATCGATGCCTTCTCCCGCCACTGTTGTTCGCACTTTATTTTAAGGGCATAGAAAGACGACAGTAGAGCAGTGATTTAGGTCGCGATCTATCTAATATCCGCGCGCACAATGGGCAAAAGGTGCAACAGAAAGTCGCTGGGCTGATACATGCAGACGACGTAGCACTACTAGCGGACAACGAAAGGGATTCACATAGACTTGCGAATATAAGTGGCAATGCAGCGACGAATTCAGGCCTTAGGTTTAGCATAGAGAAATCGAACATTACTATCTTTAATGAAGAGACGAGTAATGACGTTACATCAATTCAACAGGAAGTCATATATCCAAAGTCAAGCAATATCCTTATCTGGGTGCATACATAAATGAAGGAAATAACTGCTCAAGCGCCCACAAAGATAATCTAAAAATGAAAGGGAAGCGGAATGCTTCGGGGCTTCAGTAAATATGAGCTGGTGTGAGGAATCCGGGAAGGAGCGATTAATGGGGCCAGCGCTCGCATTCGCAAATGCAATTATGTGCTATAATTCAGAAATCTTGTCGTGGTTGGAGATTAACGAGAGGGTGGTGGGCCGACTGGCTTTGGGAGCTCACGTTAAAACCACAAGTGAGACAATGAAAGGTGACATAAGTTGGGCATAAGCGCAGATAAATATTAGTTTTGAAGAGAGGCTAAACAACATCGATAAAAAGAAATGGTCGGTTAAAGTGCACAAATATCTGTACCTGAAAATCGCGGACACGGAATGGAGGAAGAGGTCAAGAAAGTTGGCAACCAAGTGCAGGGTAATTGAATGTGTAAATAGACAAGCAAGAATCATCAAAAATAACGTGAGAGAAACAGACACCGCCAATTGGGTGCAAAGGTTGGAAACAAAAATCACGAGCCATTCCACTCTGTAAGATTGGATGACAGCAGCGAAGCTGTTTAGCACACGACAGAAAAGTGACAGAATTCTGGACAAAAGTATGAGCACACTTACTGTCCTGATCGGTGGTCATCATGACGTTAGGTACGCACACAAATTCTCGTATCACCTATTAATTCCATCGTATTCGCGTATAGTCCGGTGTCCCGAAGAGCAAAGCGCCTACGAAGAGCGACGGCAGGAAAAAAGACGAGAAGGCAACCCCCGACCCTAGAAGCAAGAGGAAACGTGACGTTTCGACGGCACCGCCACAACGGGAGAGCGGAAGGAAAGTGCAGCGTCGTCGATAAAGCGCACCTGCGCGCCCAGTTCCCTTTCAGCTACCAGCAAGAAACGTTGCTTGGACGCAGCGGGTGTCGCTGATCACGTGGTTTCTTTTCAGTAACTTAAAAGCTCAAGTACAGAGCAATAAACAGTATTCTGCAGCTGCTGTGCTGCGTCACTTCAGTGGCGACGAAGATGGGATCAAGGCCACCCGAGTTTGACGAGACAGCAAGCAGTTGGGATGCCTATACCGCGTTCGCATCGAGGCTTACTTCCAATGCAACTATATTACAGTCTTTGCATATACGTGTTTATATTGCCATCGTTTGTTTCAAACAAGATAGCTGTGCAAATACGGTTGCTTTCACTTTCTGTTCGAAGTTACGCAGCATTCCGAACTTCCACGCAGGGGCGCCGGTTCTGGGCGGAGCTACCCGCCGCTCGCTCATTCGTACCATGTACGTGTCCCGAATCGCCGCATGCGGCAAGTCGCACCCGACGCGCCGTACGACAGATCGCACGGAAAATCGCACCATGTGTCTCGCGCTTTAGACGTGGCCAATCACTTATCGACTCAGATATTGCGGCCGGCGATGGCGAGGACGAACCTCAACAAAACCCTCGCATCGGCCACCTTCAATGATAAGACACAACAAATCGGCGTTGAACGTTGTGGCCTGCACGGTATTTAACCAGTTGCGTGTATATATTCGTGCGTGGTCAGTGCAACGCAGTCAAGCTGATAGTGTGGGAAATATCCCGATGGACACGACAAAAACTGCAGTTGCAGCGACACGGAGAGCGTCCCACCACAAGTACAACAGCTAGAACAAGCAATAACAGATGAGAAGAACACACGTAAGCCGCATGGCAGTCAACGAAAATTCATGACGTCGCCACATGACGTAGCGTTTTCTTGGCTATTTACAATCCCGCCTGATGTCAATGTCGCGAGGTGCTCCGTTTTGCGGTTGGCTGCGCGCACGTACTGTAAAATTAATTTTAAACATGTTCTAAGCTATATTCGCCGCTGATATTTTATAGAGGATGTGTGCGTGACCTACTAAATCGATCTCATAAGTTATCTCGACTTCATATTTCTGTGTCAGTACTCCTTTAAAGTAACCCAACAAGGGAGAGCGCCACAAACACATGGCAATCGCGCACCACGCAAAGCCACAAAGCCCAACATAATGTGCACGAAAATACTGATAAACAGCTAATAGCACCTGCAAACTAAGGCAGCAGGTACAGGATTGACATATGTTGCGGCGCTCCGTCCACTGCTCGTATGTACCTGCGTACAACCTTTAGAAGAACCGATAGCGCGTAGTAACGTATTAAGTGCAGGCCAAACGTCAACGAAAGCTGTCCGAGAGAACAGACTGGTGGGCTAGTTGGCACTGCACAACTTGAGGCAAAGCGCAAAAAAGAACACGAGGACAAGAGAAGGAAACGAAGACGCAGCGCTACTAAGAACTGAATTTTTAGCGCACATGGCTACCACATATATACCATCGTACAATAGGGCAATATCGCAACCTAGTGTAGCGCTGTGTCTTCGTTTCCTTCTCTCGTCCTCGTGGTTTTTTTTTTTCCGCTTTGCCTCAAGAAAGCTGCCAATGCGACACTTTATAGGCTCGCATACACTTGTCAAGTGAACACTTACTCTGAAATGGGTTCGTATAACAAGTGGCCACGGTCTCAAAAACGGGTGGCTACTACGGTCACAGTGAGAACGGTGCGCGCAGTGAACAGGCATGGCACTCACGCGTTCTGTATCGATCAGCCACCGCGCACAACAGGAGCCAGCAGCCGGTCACGGATCCGTCAGTTTTCGCTGTCAGAACGGCCGCATGCGATGCACGTGGCCGGGCACGGATATTCTCTTGAACCATTAATCGCTTTCGTCCTGCTTGACCTCACCTGAAAGCGCGCAGTCACCGTGACAGGCGTTTCGCTCGTCCAGCAGAACTGCCAGCCACATGCCACTATATATCACTCTTTACCCTTTCTTTGAAACCGTTTGCTTTGATGGGGCCAAAAGGGAGAAAATTGACTACTTCAAGCTTCCCGAGCTAAAATTAAACAACTCTCACTTCTCCAGCAGCAGGCTTACAAGGTTGAAAAGTCTGCTTTAGAATTTAGAATTTCCACAATCATTACGTACTTCCTGAAGAAGCTAACTATCGTCTACTCACGTTCGGCAGCGGCTGTCCGCATAGGAATTAAACTTTGGCCACCCTGCTTATCGATGTCGTAGCCGTCTGGTCTCGCTAATTGCGACTAGTTCGGACGAATGTCTATGTTTGTGTCTATGTTCGGACACTCAACTAGTCACGAAACACGCGAAACTTAAAGTCAAATCACACGCACGCTTGCCAGCGCGCGCTAACTGCGGCCGTTCCTGGTTAGACGCCTTGGCAGGCCGCTTCGTAATCATACGCTGTTAAGAACGGCCAGCTGCAGTGCAAGTTTTGCCAACCAGTTGCGACTGTGGAGGCAACATTCCGGGAGCGTCGCCGCCAACCTCGAGCCACGGCGTGACTAAGTCGACTTTGTGTCGGTAACAATACGCGCATCCTCCACTCTGCGTCGCTTCAGCTAGGATGCGTTGTGACTGAAGGAGTTCGACGAAGCAGGCTTTGTGCGCAACACGACAACGCGGACCTGATCTCCTACGGGCGGGGGAGTTGCCGCGGGAACGCCGACGGAGGCTCCTCCCCACGCACCGACCAAGACGCAAGACAACGCGCTACCCGGAACGGCTATGAATTCTACGAAATTCGTGTGGTGTCGGTTTCGGACCGTGAACACGCGTGTGTGTAAACCGTCCTGCGGAGAGGCGGCTAGTTTGCGATGACTAAACGAACGTTCGCGTCACCTTGTATCGCGGGAGGACCGAGTGTTTAAAAAATGCTGTAGTACGGATGCTCGACACACTTTCCTTAAGCAGTCATGTTGGACTGAGACACTCTCTCAAGCAGTCGTGTTAGACTGACGTACTTTCTCTCGCAGTCATGCTAGACTGATGAACTGCATGTAAATACTCTAAATAAATCCGTATTCCTCGTTCTCGATGAGAAGCAGTCCTTCCCTTCATGAACGTCCTCAGCGTGGATAAGTTGGACGACGGCATGGGCCAGCTACCTTCGAATTCATGCCGGACTCCAATCTTGACAACGGATCACGAGCGATGGGATTGAGCCCCCAATCCTGACAACGCACGCTTGCCAGCGCGCGCTAACTGCGGCCGTTCCTGGTTAGACGCCTTGGTAGGCCGCTTCGTATTGAGCTATTGATGACGCTTCAAAATGCGCAAGTTGGAAGTTGCTACTATCGTCGGTCAAACTGGTGTATTCAGCTATTGATGGCACTTCAAAATGCGCAACTTGGAAGTGGCTACTGTCGTCAGTCAAGCCGGTCTGTATAGTAGCATGGCCATACTGGAACACATGAGCGCGAGCACGCACGCAAGCCCTGTCGTGCACAAAGCAAAGGCTGCGCATACGCACTTGCATGCAGCTGTGGTCTGCCACATAGCATAGACACCGCGGTCGCCGCGTGTTGCCGCGACGAGTCCGCTGGCTCAGCGCACTGCGGCTCGCCGAGGACAACCACATTTGACTAAAACGTTTGGCGCGTCGTAGGCACCGAAATCGGGAGTAGTGGCATCTACGTGAACATACAAAATCAAGCGCCCGCGTCCAGACCGGTCGTGATCAATTTAAACTGCGCGCCACGGTGAAGTTCAGTAGGCGGGGCGTTGCGAGCACGCCCCGCTCCACCATGGCTTTCGCTGTGCAAAGCACCGAGGGAGCGGAAGCACCGCGAAGGGGGTGTTTCATTGCCAATAGATAGTGCTTCCGCTGACCGCACTGAAATACTCTTGCGGCAAAGTACTTCTGAAAGAGCCCATTTTAACTTCAAATGCATTCCTCCACTACGATAAAAGGTGGTTCAGGGGCCCTTTAGAATAAGTGCAGGCACTGCAACCCTCAAGTGCTTACCCGTGGCAACAGCAGCTGGGCGCTAGGATACAAGTGCTGTGTCCCTTTCTTCTATGCACACAAATTGCAACATCTGCTCAGTGCATGATTGACAGGGGGAAGGTGTGTAGCGAGGGGCATAAAGAAGGAATACTCTTTTACTCTCCCTGCAGGATGCCACCACGCTAAAGAAAGCAGCTTGCAAGAAGTGGATGGATAAGATTGGAAAGGCTGAACAAAGACTGCACAGCATTGCGTCGGGGGAGCGGTTGGTTGGGGAGCTGTCTCCTATCGCAGTAAATGAGCTCACGAACTAGAGAAAATTATGGCAGTCTGTCATTTCATTTCATTAACCACAATGCTGTGTTTTGGCATGCCGTCACAATGAAATTACAATATTGCATACACACATAAAAGAAAACACGGGCAGCTCCGAAAACAATCTTTATTTAAAACATTAGTGCAATACATCTTTAATGGCTTCACTTGCAGCAGAGAGGCACCAGCATTTCCCTTGCCATGGCATGCACCTATAGACATTACTTAGCAAGATTACACATAAAAAAAGTGGAATAAGGCCATGAGCCGTATGTACAAAGGCCAACACAGTTGGCACTTGCGCAATCAACTTTAGTCATTGTCGCTATCCTCTTCTATGTTAGGGCTCGTCGGGCTATAAGTCGGTGAGGATGGGGAGTAGCCCGGGCTGGTTGGGGAGTAGCTTGATCCCTTGGGACTTGTGGGAGAGTAAGTAGGTGAAGTAGGTGAATACTTCGGTGATGTCGGGGAATATGTTGGCGACGTGGGAGAATACTTGGGCGACGTCGGAGAGTACTTTGGCGACGTGGGGCTATACTGCGGCGACGTTGGACTGTACTGAGGTGAGGTCGGGCTATACTTAGGAGACGAAGGCGTGTAGGTGGGGCTTGTTGGCGAGTACTTTGGACTCGTTGGAGAATACTTCGGACTTGACGGAGAATACGATGGAGACGTTGGCGAATACGTTGGCGAGGTGGGAGAGTACTTGGGGGACGACGGCGTGTACTGGGGCGAGCCAGGAGAATAGCTAGGACTTGTCGGTGAGTAAGAGGGAGAGGTTGGAGAGTACTTCGGACTGCTTGGAGAGTAGCTAGGGCTACCTGGTGAGTAGCTAGGACTTTGAGGAGAATAGTTGGGAGAGCTAGGGGAGTAGGATGGGCTGGTTGGGGAGTAGGATGGAGAAGTGGGTGAGTAGGAGGGTGAGGTAGGGGAGTAAGAAGGCGAGGTTGGCGAGTAGGAAGGTGATGCAGGAGTGTAGTTGGGAGAGCTCGGGGAATAGCTGGGACTGGTTGGAGAGTAGGATGGAGAAGTCGGGGAATAGGAAGGAGACGTGGGAGAGTAAGATGGGGAAGTTGGCGAGTAGGACGGCGAAGTGGGTGAGTAGCTTGGGCTTGTTGGAGAATAGGACGGTGATGTCGGGGAGTAGGATGGTGATGTTGGAGAGTAGCTGGGGCTTGTTGGGGAGTAAGAGGGAGATGTTGGCGAATAACTTGGTGATGTGGGAGAGTAGTTGGGAGAAGTGGGCGAGTATGTGGGGGACGTTGGCGAATAGGATGGAGAAGTGGGAGAGTAGGACGGAGATGTTGGGGAGTAGGTTGGGGAGGCAGGAGTGAGAGAGGGGGAAGAAGGTGCATAAGCAGGTGAAGAGGGAGAGTAGTTTGGAGAGCTGGGGCTAGGTATATAAGGTGATGCAGGTGACGAGGCTGGCGAGCCCGGCTGCGGTGACCATGCAGGGCTGCAGGCACCAGGGCTGAAGCCACTAGCATCACTTGATGCAGAGGGTGAGAAGCCAGCACCTCCTGGTGTCATGCCACTTCCCACGTTAGGTGACCAGCCACTGCCGTAAGCCGGAGTGGCACCTGTCGCCCACGGTGTCATCTGAGGGGACATCCCAGCCATTGGTGTGGCTGCACTACCAAAGAACACTCCAGGGCCACCTGCGAGATATAAATGTTTTGTTTGAGAGCCTGAATAGCAGTAAACATGTGAGATGTGTTGGTTACGGCCAGATTTATATACAGAACAAAACAGGCACATTTCAAGAGCACATACAGAACCAGAAGTGCATGTCCATGCAACCTGCTGAGACACCACAGCACTTGAAGCACTGTGCATCCTGAAGCCCTACCAACACAAATAGCACACAGCCAAAAGTTTTGAAATTATTAAGTACCCAATGCCACAGATTAATGCACACATTAGCTTGAAATGAATGGCTAACAAGAAATTATAAATTTGCAAGATTGTTAATGTCAAATAATTGAGCCTTCACTTCTGCTACGAATAAGGTGCAGCCATAGATCCACCAACCATGTTACTCCAGAGCTGATCAAGGCTTAAAAGAAAATGCCACAGTGACACTCTCGCAGTTAAAAAATGACGGTGCATGGGCACACAGCTGTCGTGCATGCTTCACAAAAACAAAACAAAGGACCAATTGGGCACACAATCCTTTAATATATATATTCCTATGCATCAGATTCAGGTCAAAGTGAACATTAAGTAGCGAATTGGCTGACCAAATACAGTAATACCTCATTAACTCGAACGAGTAAAACCGGAAAAAATTTTGAGTTAACCGGATGTTCAAGACAAGCAAAGTCACAGAAATTGCAGTAAAAAGTCATGTTCTCTCTAAAAAAGTTGCCTTTACTGACAAGCTTTTCAACAAGAGCTTTTAAACTGGCTCTTCGTAAGGTTCTAAAAAAAAAAACAAGCCTGAGAGATCAACCAGCTCCGTTTTCAGCACTACCATTTTATTCAGTGCATAAAACGTGTGTAAGGCTGGTCTGCTTCATGGTAGCGCTTGGAACTAGAAAGGCGTCCTTGAACTGCTTCACATACTGCATGAGTCGACTGTTCCCGTAACTGGACTTTACTTTATTTCACAGCAAGAGAAGCATGTTTCTTGTTTCGGCTGATGTCAGCACCTTTTAAGGCCTTTCGACGTCATGATCGCCTTCACTGTGATTTTGGCATCAGTAAATTTACCTGTCACCGGTACATCCTGGTCGCATAACGTGTACTTGTGAATGCTCACGTTGCTTTTACTAAGCAATGCATACGGCTCTGGCTTACCGGGAATGGTGCCACAGAAAGCGACATGAGCATCCATGAGTACGCACTATGCATGCAGGATGCGCCAGAACATATGTAGCACATGTGTTTTTATTGTATGTTGCATAGAATAAAAATTAAGTCACGCATGTGCTGCTTAGAATAAACTTAAAACGGAAAGCACACATGTGATGATAAATCACGTGCGCTGCATAAAACGAACAAAACAAACTGCATCAAAAGTACCATTTCGCAGGGCCTGCCGCTGCACACGTCTCTTCCGTCACATGACGTGCCACATGGTTGCCTGACAAAGTTGTTATGCTGCTAGGTTCCAACTTCACATTCGGGGAAAGCGTCTGCTTTGTGGTAGACGCAGCTAAGGCAGCGCAGCATCGTGCCAGGCTTGTTTAACAGACCAGCGGTGGAGCGTTTTCGTTCTGCTTTCAGTAAAGATTTCAAGATATCTGCAATTTGGCCCAAAAATACTTCGACATAAAGGGCAATAAATACATGGCACATATGGGAAATGGTTTGGTGCTGTGGAAAATTTCGACTTAGCCAATTTTTCAAGATGTGCGAGATGGAGTTCATGAGGTATTACTGTATTCTTTACTTTGTTCAATATTTGCAAAATGCCATAGATTAAAGCACAGATTAGCTGGCCATAGGTGGCTAACAAAAATTATAAATGTCCAAGATTAATGAAGTCATATTATTGAGCTCAAAGAGCCACAGTAATAAATACATGAAGTCACAGCATAGTCAAGAGAAAGATGGAATCTAGAGCACACTCACAGAGGGATCCCATCATTCCAGGCAGGTTCATGGGAATCTCAATGCCGTACTTGCACTTCTCGGCATCCAGCATCAAGTCAAATGCCCCTGTGCCCATACGTGCCAGCTGTCCCATGATAATGTTTTCAGAGACACCTTTCAGGAAGTCAACCTCAGCATGTGAAGCAGCATCCAGGAGCACATCAACCTGCACACAGAAAGAAATGGAAGCCACATTGTCACAATAACACTTGTAGACATTCAAGCCTTCATTGGAGACCTTCCAACAAAAGCTTGCAGGTGTTAAGAGAACTATTGCATGTCACAGGGGGGTCATATTCCCCAAATTTTATTAGACAGCATTGTGCCTCACAAGTGCATTGAAACAACATTTTGGGGAGAGAGGGCAGATGTCCTTCAGTCACGGATAGATAATGCGAACCATCCTTTTCGAAACAAGCTGGCAACTGCTGCTGCCAAGCTCATCCCTTTTACGTATCCCTCATGCAGTGGCCGTCGATGTGGATTCTTATGTACCTTGATGATAAGTTGTGAATCCCTCTTATCACACACTTTTTTGAAAGCTCCCTCAGTGCCTTGCATTGCTAGCTTGCCTACACAAACTAATAAGCATCCATGCATGTATGCAATCCTCTTTTGTCTCCTTGAGCACACAACCGGCCATGGTAGTCGAGTGCCCGTGTGGCACAGCGATGGAGGGGGAACAGCTGATGCACGCTGCATTCTGAACCCAGCAAGGCAAGTGTGATTAGTAAATTAAAACCAGGTAAATAAAATTCAACTGCCAAAGTGGCACCACAATGATGCTTTGGTTTTAACTTGTATAGCTATTAAGAATACTTTGGCTCAAAGTTCAACTTCATTAACTCCCTCTGTCTTGGATGAGCTGGGTTCGTCCACGCGTTCCTGGTAAAACCAGCCAAGAACAATCTGTGCTTGCCAGCAGTACTTTGCTTTTTCTAGCAGCAACAGAGATGAGCCTAGTTTACTTTCGTCTCAACGCCCAGTCATGCTTTTGGTAGATGGCAGCAGACAATCCATAGAACAGGCAACCAAAAGCAAATTTATTCTTTCTGAGGTTGTAAAACGTGTCAGCAATGAGGCCTTTACAAATAATTTGGCCATTTCTTGTTATACAATTCAGGATAATAATGGCATGCAACTGGTTAAGCAAGGTTTAGTTGCACATACTAATCTTGTTTCTGTCAAGCTAAGAATAAGAACTGAGAAATAAGACGTAGTCCATGCTGGTGCTATTGTGACCTCAAAAATCCTACCATCTTTTTGGGGACAGTCTGTAGATGACAGAGGCATGATTAAAACAAAATAGCCCCATGAAGCCTGGCAACTGTAACGGCACAGCAGGAAAGTGTCAAGTGCTGCTGACCGAATAAAACATGTCATCGGCACCACATCCTCAGAGACAAAGATTTGTTACATTTGGAATATAAAATATCGGTTGCATCTAAAGGTGTAAGTTTATGAACAATATTGAACATATTTGTTTAGCAAGATGAATAAGCTTCTACAACATAAAAAAAAACAACCTATCAACTTTATTACCCAAAACCCCATCCAAGTCATACTCAATCCAGGCTAACCATATTCAAGCCAAACGGCCACCCCTTTTCTGCAAATACAGTGAACGACCAAGTTTTCGGACATGCCCAATATTTGAAATGCCTTGACAGCACAGTCACGTATGCTATAGAGCATAAGAACATCTCAAATTTCAAATACTGAAACCATTCGCCATCCAATTTTTCCAATTCTATGCCATGACCACAGGTTCAAAACAGTATTAATTGAAGCTACTACAACCACCAATTTGATTATCTTGCAACCTCAAACCAGCACATTTGCACACCAATCAGCTGGCAGCCGTAGCTGCCACTGCAGCAATGGTAGGCCTAGCTGCTTCAATGTTGGCTACAAAGCTTCCTGCTGGTCGGTGCTATGTTTTTCATTGAAAGAATTCGCTGCTGTCAGCAAGGACGTTGACTCCACCTTTGTCATTTTCGCTAATGGCTTCGAACCACAGGAAGCATGGCAAGGGTCAAAGCGTGAAGCAGACTTCAAACGGCACTGCACCCCATGCGCTGTGCAGGGTGTCTGCCAAGTTGACATTTCCAAATTCCCCGAGTTTTCCAGGTTTTCCCCGAGTGCCTTTGCAATATTCCCTGAGTGACACAGAACTTTGTTTTATGTCAAGACGGGCTCCCTACATCATATTGCCCAATGGTGTCACTCTCTGTAAACATGTCAAAAAATAAAAAAAACAACTTAATCCAGTTTGAATAGTAAGGGGTGTCTATTCAAAAAGAAAACAGAAGGGAGGGGTTAGCAAAATGCGCAGCGAATAAACCATCTTCGAAAGAAATAGTAATACCCATTGCAAATTGAGTCGAACATTCTCAAATACAAAGAAAAAAGAGATGCATACAGAATATTTTCGAATATGAGCTATTTTTATCAACCGATAGCAAGCTAATTAGTATGAGGCCCAAACTTAATCACAAGTGAGAGTCTCTTGCAACAGCTGGTAAGTCAACCTAAACTGTCCTGACATACTTTCAGCCTGCGACAACGCCTCAGTGTTGCATTTCACTGTTCTAAACTTTTTTTGCTTGGATGAGGAACACCTGCATCTTGGTGTCAGCCAACGCTTTGCTTTTAGAGTGCAAGCTCCTCCAAGAAAGCAGCGGCATGCTTCCTTTCCCGTTCATTTGTAAATGCGTAGGTCCTTTGTCTTCTTGTTCTCCTTCGGCTGCGCGTTCGCCACACGGACTATTTAAAGCATCCTCTTGGACAGTTGTACAGTCAGTGTCCGAGTTTTTAGACTCCTTAGGAGTCGTGAAAACCCCCGAAAAAATGAATTCATGTCTTTTACAGCTCCCTTAAGGGCTCAAATTGCCACAGGCATGCCCGAAAAAGCTCTGAACTCCCAGTACACTTATTAGGCATATCAGTGCTCGTACTGTGACAGAAGATGGCGGGTGCATGCGTGTATAATTAAGGAATACATACTGTGTCCCGTGACATTTGCCCCTTCCCACACTTGTTGATTCACAGCGTAACATTGCTGTAATGAGGAGAAGCTGACTTTCGGGAACCAGCATTATGCAACGTGTCATGCTTCCCAACTTCGAAGCCAATCGCAATGACCACAAAGGTGGTGTCGGTGCCATTGCTGACAGCAGCAAATTCTTTCAATGAAAAACATGGCACAGAATGGAAATAAGCTTAATACCGAACCTCAAAGCAGCTAAGCCTAGCATTGCCGCGGTGGTGGCTACTGCTGCCAGCGGATCTGCGTGCGAGTGTGCCGGTTCGAGGAGGTGAGGTTATCAAAATGGCGGCAGTTGTGGCTTATATTTAATGCCGTTTTGGACCTGCGGTCATGGCAAAAAGTCCAGAATATCTGACGGCGAGGGGTTCTTTCCTCCGAAATTTCAGGCGTTCTTATACATTGACCTTATGGGGTATGCAGTCGTGCCGCGAAGCTGTCCGAATTATCTAGCGTCCTGTAAGTCACTCGTTGACTGCACCCTGGCAACTCCTCCAGCCGACAATGCGGCGTCAAAGACCATTCGTTACAATTCCTCTCTGTTACTTGGGCCAGCATTACCACGACTTTCATTCCCTTTGAATAAAATTACCGCTGATTTTCCCTGATAGAAGCGCAAATTCCCTAAGTTTTCCCTGAGTTTTTCCAGGCTAATCAAAATCCCCAAGAATTCCTGGTTTTCCCGGTTGGTAGACACCCTACCCTGTCTGTGAAACAGCTACAGGGTTTCCCTGAGCAACACAGAACTTTATTTTATGTCAAGACAGGCTGACACCACATTGCCTGATGTGGTGTCAGCCCTCTCAAGTAAGCATTGTAAAAAATAAGAAACAAACTTATTCGTTTAAATGTAACAAGTAGTGTTCATTTTATTCAAAATAGAAAACTGAAGCTAGGGGATAGTAAAATGCGCTGCAAATAAAATATATTCAAAAAAGAAAAATGATAAAGCCCATTGTAAATCAAGTCTAACATTTTCAAATACGAATAAAAAGAGATGCATACAGAAGCAAACATTTTCAAAAATGAGCTATTTCTGTCGAGTGATAACAAGATCATTGGTATTAGGACCATACTTTGTCACAAGTGAGATTTCTTTCTCAGCAGTTGGAAAGTCAACCTAAAATGTCCTCACATACACTTAGCCCAGGCACATTGCCTCCGTTTTGTGTTTCACTGCTTTCAAGAGTTTCTTTTGGTTTGTATGGGGGCCACCTGCGTCTTTGCGTCAGCCAACACTTTGCTTTTTAAGCTCAAGCTCCTTCAAAGAAGAGGTGGCCCAGTTCCTTTCCTGATCATTCCTCAATGCAATGGTCATTTCTGTTTTTGTCCTCGTTCTGACACGCGTTCGCCCTACGGACCATTGAAGCATCCTCTTGGTCAGTTGTACAGTCCATGTCCGATTTTTCGTACTCCCTGGGGGCCACGAAAATGTACGAAAAACCACATCAAGCAGTCCAAAAAAAATGAATGCATGTCTTTTACTGTTCTTAAGGGCTCAAATCCTCACAGGCACATCTGAAAAAGCTCTGAAGGCCTGCCAGTACACTTAGTAGGCATATCGGTGCTAGTACTGTAACAGGAGATGGCGGGTGCATGCGTGTATAATCATGGAATATGTACTGTGTCCAGTGACAACTGCCCCTTCCCGCACTTGATAAGCTTCACCGCTATACTTCACGTACGCTTCACCGCGTAACATCGCTGTGCTGCGGCGAAGCTGCCTTTCGAGAACTGGCATTATGCAACGCACCATGCTTTCTAAGCTTCGAAACCAATCGCAAGGATTACAGAGGCGGAGTAGGTGCTATTACTGAAAGCAACTAATTCTTTCAATGAAAAACACAGCACCAAACGGGAAGAACCTTAATAGCGAACGTCGAAAGAGCTAGCTAAACATTGCTGCGGTGGTGACTACAGCTGCCAGCCTATCTGCGAGCAAGAGCACTGGTTCGAGGCGGCGAGATAATCAAAACGGCGGTGTTGGCTTTGATCATTGCCGTTTTGGACCTGTGGTCGCGGCAAAAAGTCCAGAAAATTGGACAGCAAAGGGTTCTTGCATCTGAAATTACAGACATTCTTACACATTGACACTATGGGCCACGTGGTGGTGCCGCGAAGCCGTCCGCATTATCGGGCATTTCACAAAAATCGGGCGTCCGGAAAATCAGTTGTTGACTGTACACTAGCAACTCCTCCAACCGACAACATGACATCAAAGACTATTCATTATGATTTCTCTCTTTTACTCGAACCAGCACTAGGGGGACTTTTGTTCCCTTTCAATAACATGACAGCTATTTTCCGTGATTGAAGCACGAATTCCCTGAGTTTTCCCTGAGTTTTTCCAGACTATTCAAAATCCCTGAGAATTCCCGGTTTTTCCAGTTGGTAGACACCCTGAGCTAGGTGAACAAGCTTATCACAACAGGGCTGGCAGTAATAGCTGTGAATGATGCATGCGACGACCTGGAACCAAAATAAGAAGCTGAATGTGCACAGGAATTTTCAAGTGAGGACGGGCGAGTATTGCAGAGAAGCTGCTGCGGCAGGCGACTACTGTTCTGAATGGTATGCCTTTCATGCCTTTTCTTGCTTACATGAGATCTAGCGGCTGAAAAACATATCATACTATCACAGCTTAGCAATCTACTGAACGTTGGTGCCATAAGATCCGTGTTTTCGGGGAATGTACAAAGCCTTAACAAATAAACGTACGGTTGCTGACCGATT
Source organism: Dermacentor variabilis (assembly GCF_050947875.1). Classification (NCBI taxonomy): domain Eukaryota; kingdom Metazoa; phylum Arthropoda; class Arachnida; order Ixodida; family Ixodidae; genus Dermacentor; species Dermacentor variabilis. Next base: position 143,266,375 of record NC_134569.1, read on the forward strand.
TTCTGAACCTTGAATGGAACAATGAATAGTAAAATACTGAATGGTCCGAAAAACTGGTTCAATTAAAAAAGAAATTTATTAGGCTCACAGTGGCTTTAATAATGCTCTGCCTCATACTAAGCTTGGAGGCGATCAGATTTGCTTGGATTTGTGCATGAGTGACATCGTCTCCGTATACAGTTTGGCAAGAGCGTCACCATGTTGGCGATCTTTGTTGCCAGAGATCGCCATGGAGATTAAAGAAGTGAGCCACATTTCTTTGCACCACTTGGCTCTTATGAATGTACAGGAGGTGGTGCCGATTACACAAATGCGAAGCTGCACAAACACACACAAAGATGCGATGTCTCCAAGACACACCTGCTCTGCAGACACACCATATGCAAAATAGCAACCGAAGCCTTAAAAAAGAATGTATCCCACATTAAGTGATTATGACGATAGTGCTGACCGAAAAAAGAAAGAAACAAGTGTCGTCTACTGCAGCGTTTTGTCAGCCAAGACCGGGAATGGTCTCTGAGACGGGAACATGTTACACGCTCTATGAAAGCTTGTGCCTCCCAATCTTGGAGGCTATACAGTGGTCCAGTGGAAGCCAAGGTCTGGGCAAGCCAGTGGAAAATGCAACATGGCAGTCCCCAAGGTCGGGAGTGTGTCTTGGAATGAGCGACTTAGTTCAGAAAATCGAACTTTGGAGCCTAAATTTGTCTGAAAAATGAGTCACAAAAATGCATTAGCTCTATGGGAACCCTCACGGTGCATTTATGAGGTCAATAATATCCATCAAGTACAAATTTTTGTAGTCGAAAAAATTCATTGGCAACTGTAATAGTATTGGGTCATTTTTTGTGTTGCCAATCATGACTGTTGGCACTGGGAAATCGTCCATAAAGAGACTGTATCAACAAGATTCTACTGCATATACAGTGGAACCCCGTTCATACGTTTTTCACCGGACCGGGGGAAAAAAACGTAACAGCTTGGAAAACGCAACAGTGAGGAAAGCTCCGAAAATGAATGAAAAAAGTGCAGCTTCAACTATAGACAATTTATTTCCACAGAGTGCGCTTAGGACTTAAAGAAGTCTAGAATGGTGGCTTGCCGTTTCTTTCGCTCGCTGTAATTCACCACACGTTTCTCAATAGCCTGGAAGGCCGCATTGCTGTCAGCATCGCTGTGAGGTGCGACGTACCTGCGGAGGAGGTCCAGAGCCGCGACGGCTTCTCCAAAACTAGGATTTGGCAACTCCCCGGCATCATGCGGCTCGTGCTCCTCGTCGTCACCGCGCCCCGGCAATGGCAACGGACGAAGAAATATCCGCGGGAAATTCTGCCCTCTTTGGCGTAGTCATGCTAACGTGCTAATGTTTGTTTAGTATTGCTGCAGAGCGCGCGCGTCCGAGCAGCCTGGTTGCGCGCGGCGCAGCGTGGTTTCGCGAGAAACGTAAACAAGAGAGGAGAGCTGGCCCGATAAGTGGAGCAACGCCATGAGTAACGCCAACTTCCGGCTTCACTTTAGCTTCACAAAGAGTGACACCAGGGCCTCTTCCGAGTTTCCTTCCTCTGTGAGTCGACCTGCCCAAAAACCATGCGGTGACCGTAATCACAGTGATGAGGGTGAGAGCATTTTTCGCGAATGGCCACTTAGTGGCGGCCTCTCAAACTGGCGTGCAGCTTCTTCCAGCCAGTTCTATAGCCAAGCCTGGCCAAAACTCGTCAAAAGCCAAAATGGCGGTTGGAGCGCGTTCCCTACATTAGCCTAGGCGGGTTCGGGGTGCTAAGTTGCGACGTATCATGCGGGGACGTTTTCAAAGCTACTACGTAACAGCGGGGTTCCTTATACATTGGATCCTATGGAAGCTATGCCGGGACCGGATGAAAACGACGTAGCAGCCGGGGAAACGCAGCAGTGAGGAACGTAACAGCGGGGTTCTACTGTACACGCATACACCCACCGTCTCTCATCACAGTATGTGCACCAATAAGCAGAGTGTACTGGCAGACCTTCAGAGCTATTTCAGAGTTGCCTGTGGCAACTTGAGCCCTTCGGGGCAGTAAAAGGCATGCATTCATTTTGACTGTATGGGTATTTATTAACTCATTAACATTTCATAAGGACTACTGTGAAATGGGGCAACTTTGAAGTACACAGGAAGACGTGGTACACACAGGTGGTTAAATGAAATGATCGGAGCAGTATTTTACTCTCTCCTGCACATGACAAATGTACAATTATCAATGCAGCCAAGAACCAAAGGATCCTGAATGCTCTTAATAGCAGCAAGTTAGTATGTTAGTATTGGAAGTGTGTTGTCACTAAAGACATTGCCAGTGAGTGTTACACGAGTCCCATGCGAAACACCACTGTCACAAAAATATGCCCTCTACAGCTGGCATGGGAATGTCACAGAGTGAAAACGCCCTCGAGATATCAAGCTCCCATTTCAACTTACGGTCTCTTCAAAGGAACACCTCATAAGGGCCCCCGTGTCCTGTCGGTTGATTCCGTGACGTGTGATGGCCATCAGATGTCCCTTAGCGGTCATCACATCACACAGGAGAGCCAAGTGGCGGTAGTTGACATACGAACCGTCGAATGAGATGACATGATTCATCTCCTTCTCCACAGCCTTTCGGACGGCCTCAATGCCCAGCACCTGCAGAATCCCGTCCCCTTTAGGTATGGCTTACAAATCACCAGCTCTACTCCAAACCAAAACATCCACGCATCAGATCCCATTAGTTAAGCATATGTTGCTGGTGAAAGTGCTGGAAAGGCAGTGAAATTATGCTCCCTTTAGTTTTATACACAGTATTAACATGGATCAGCATGAATATGAAAAACGCAGCTCCACCACCAGGCAACTATGTCTTGGGGCAGAAATATGTCTTCAAAATCTGTAATATTCTAGTTAGCACTTATAAGCACTGTGAAATAATGTTTACATACGTTGTTGGAACACCAATGTGTTTCACCACAAATTTGAAGGACATATTTATCAAAACTGGTGCTAAGCACAGGGTTTCTGCTAAAGGACACTGCTTCCTTACTGATTGGCTTCAATTCCACAACAAAAGCATGCACTCTAAAGTGAGTAGTTACAAAAGTAATCAGTGAAAGTGTTAATTAGCTAATATTGCTCAGCAATTTGTCTTTAAGTAGTGTCTGGGAAGTATTATAGTTGATGTGACAGAAATGCAATACCTACCAAAGGAGAACATTAACGTTTCTGTTAAAACAGACAACCTGGTAAACTTATGAGAGTAGCAAGAATGTATGATGCCTGTTGGTATTCATTCTCAAATTCAGTATGAATAATTTATGGCTAGCCGAAAGTTCTTTCGCGCAAGTTCAATCCTTGGTGTAGATCATTACTTGTCATTATCCCATTTGTGAAAAAAAAATTCCAGCAAAGTGTGACCATTGTGCTGATCTCAATTATGTAAACATAATTCGCCAGAAAAACGCTATTGAATCTTACGGTCAGATAAAAATAGCTTGAATAGATACTTGAATAGCTATGTAAGGCTGAAGAACAGCCACTTGTACCATAAAATTTCCCTGTTATCGAAATAAAGCCAGGCACATGCTACAAGAAAAAAAAGCTATTTGAGTAGCCCTGTTGCACAGTAAATTGCACAAATGGAGCCATTTTATCATATCTTCACACACATTATCCACACACAAAAAAAAGTCTAAATCTAAGCATGAAGTGATGTGCAAGTTATGTGCACTTTCCATGTACTGAAGTGTGCTTCCTGGCAATGCCCGATGAATTGCCGTGAAGTGCACCGGCAGAACTTGCACTGCCTTAAAGACGTTCCGCACTTCAAAAGAGAGCTGCAGAGAAATTGTTGCTGACACAAACACACAAAGCAAGGCTGTATCTGTGGCTTTGCTTTGAACAAACATAATAGTCTGTGTTTGTTTGTTTCAGTTGTTCTCTCTGTACTTTTACTTCCTTTTACAAGGACTTCAAATAAGCACACAGGCTTACGTGCAGGGGACAAGTTATTTGTGGGTGATAAAGTCCCAGCAGCAGGCTACTTAGCGGCTCCGCAAGAAGCAAGTTGAGAAAGCGAAGTAACATTAACAACAAAAACATAAAAAGGAAGTCAGTGAACTCCTAAGGAACCAGGCGACTTACAGCGAAGATCTCACAGATGTCGTTGGAGTATGTCCGGACAGGGTCAACGTCCCGTTCGCTCAGCACTCTCATGAGGCTGGTGCCATCAGTTTCCAGAAGCCATTCGGCAATGGCCTTGAACTCTCCAGTCTCGGTAAGGACAATGCGCTTCTTGTTGTCTGTGGTAGGCAGGTGCATGTACACCTAGAAAAAGAAAAGTTTGCGGGACAATGGAAACAAGGAAATTTGCAACAATAGGGGTGTGCAAATACCAAATAGTAGGTTGCAACATTAAGCAGTAAATAAACAATCAGATAGCAATCATGCCAGGGAGCTTTACTGAGTCAGAGACATGACAAGCCGCTGCTTTAAAGTGCTTGCCAAATAAAGAACTGTGAGCAAAGCACACCGATCATGAGTGAATTTATAAGCAGAAAGTTCGGACAGCTTGGAATACATTTCTAGTGCCACTTTTAGTAGAAGTACTGAATACGCTGCTCACGCCATTTGGACAAGGTGTAATGAGCGCCAAAAGCGCTTATATGTTGTTTGAAGCTGTGGCCAAAGCTTCGTGTCGTCCACATAGTCACTGCCCACAATATCCATTGAAACAGAGGTTTGCTGAACCACGCCGGGCGTCAACCACATTCACTGTGAACATGGAGGCGACGGAGGCAGTTGAGACAAGCAATGGACGCATCACCACATGATCAAACGTGGCAGCACCCACGGGATTGCCACGAAAAGAGTCTATATTGAATATTCGAAAAATCGAATAGTAGATATTCGATTCACGAATCATATTATTCTATCATTCGATTTGACTCAGTGATATTCGAGTACTCGCACACCCCTAAAATTAAGATTACTCTGGGACATCCATTAGTCTGTTATAACCAATTTCATTACAATTATGTTTCGCTTGTCTTTTTCTAGTCACGCACACCACCCATACATCAGCGTTAACCCAACCAGCCTCAGATGCACCCGTGAGCATGCGCATGAGTGAGCCCAAGACAGTAAAATGGGGTTATGAGTCGGAATATGAGTGAGTGGACTCATGAGTGAGTTTAATGATCTATGGTAGTACACAGAATGGTGATGGCGCACATGTTAGTCTGAGACGTGCAGCGCGTGTTACAGCTGCTGAAACGAGGTTTCCACTTTTGCTCATGTGGACTGACCTTTGTGATAGCTTCGATGCCTTGCAGAGTCATGTCACTCAGCATGTTGGCTTCAATGCAACGAAGGAAGACATCGTCCTCCATCTTGTCCACTTGTTCTTCCTCCTGGAGCACATGAAGGGGACCAGAACGGAAATGTCAACACAGTTCGTACATTACTTTTCTGATGCTTTTAATGCATCTTATGAGTAACACTTTAATGACTTGTCTCCTGGTAAACTACGTTGTTACCTGACATGTGGAATTTGTAACTAACATTGCTGCCTGTATTAACGATTTACTGTGTTTACATGATGCTAACGCGTCCTCGATTGTAACATGTGCTTGATATTTCACAGCCAGAAATAGAAAATGCAATTCCTTCGAAGTAATGCACACTTCGCACAAACAATTCCACAGGTTGCCCCTCCTACAGTTGCAGAAACATTTGGACTGGATTACATAACAGCAATATTCAGTGACCGTGACCAAGTTACGATGCCCACAGTACAGAAAAGTCTGGCCTTCAAGAATAGAAGGCAATATTCCAAAATTTGGGGTATGGGATTTGGGTACCACCCAATCCTGAATTGTAATGAACATGCCATATTTAAGTGAACTAAAACGCATGTTTCTCGATTATACTAAATCCGCAACATTACCATAACATCCCAAATAAGCGGAGTCGAAGCACGAAGGACCATGGGTACTGCAGCACCGTAACCGTAACACCAGTCACAAGTACAGCAAAGGTCGCGTTGATTCCAACAAAAACAAGTTTTTACTTTGGTCAACTTGTCTATGGATTAAATCAAGACGTAAAGGTACAGGTTGCCAATGTAATGCTAAAAATAGCGGAATTTAGGATATTATAAAATTGCAAATTGTGCCATTATTCGAATGTAACGCGAGGGGTCGAGTTCAAGCAATGACAGTCATGAAAAAAATCTTGCGTTACAATCGAATAAACACGGTACTCCTGGTTTTGCAGAAATTCAATTTTATGCACCAACCAGATGTACGAAAAAATAAGCAAGTTTATCGCACAGCAAATAACATACAAAAATATTTTGCTTCGTGATCAATAAAATTCTCTAGTACAATATTTTTGCTAGACAGCATCACAAGTGCAGCTATTAGATGTCATGAAGGAAGGACAGCTGCTTGACTTGTTTGCGGGGAGGGGCAACGACACCCTCCTGCATGTTGCAATTCTTTCAGACACCAAAAAGAGCTACTCACTTGACACGCTAGTGTCTGGTATCGGCAGGTATCTCTTCACAAGCTGAGCCAACAATGGGCACCATGCTGGCACTACCACTCACATGGGTGTTCTTTCTGACCCAAAACTTCATTATGCCCATATCTTTCAACCTGTACTTGAGGCAGCGAAAATTGCTGCCACAAGCAAGTGAAAATTGCTGCTGGTTGATGAGCTTATCAAAGCCTTTCCACAGTGCTGACTTGGAAGGAGCCTCTTCAATAGCTTTAGTTGTTGATGACATATCCGAGTTCTTTGGTGTTTAAATTTACCTTGCTTCTTCTATTCTTCTAAAGCCAGATTTTTAACCCCCTTTACCATTGAAGCATCCTGGTGGTACTGAACTACTTTAGAGTCAGGTTCTAAATTCACTGCGAAGCTTGCTACTTGCTTTTAGGCACTTAGCAGATATAGAGGTTTCCACCTAGTGGCTGGTATTGTCCAAATACATGGAGAGGCAGTACAGTACTATATTGTCAGGTAGTCATAAGAACTAGCAGTGACCCCAGGACATTGCCCCTTTTTTTTCCTTTAGAAATGCTTCACTGCACGACAAATTGCTTTACCCCAATAATTTCAGTAAGCTCCACTGCATAACATGGCTGTAGTGCGGCGAAGCTTACCGAACTATGGCTGTACTGTCACAAGATATAGTAATGAAAAGAACATGCAACAAGGAAACAGCAGTGAGAAACAAATAAACTGTGCAACTCACATCTTGGAATTTGCCGTCATCGCTGTTCATGATTCGTATACGAAGGACCAGCTTCTCGGCGTTGTCATCATTGAAGATGCAGTTGAGGTCATCACCAAAACCAGCATTAATCTTCTCGGCAATCTGCTCCATGGTGAGCTTCTTGTCCGTCATACGCTTGCGGTCTAGCTCCACACGGAGCAGCCAGGGCGATATGCGAGTGGGGTCAAAGTCAGGCATCTCATAGTAGACGTTCACAAACTCCTGGTCCTCCGATATGACCGTGTTCTGCGGGTCAGGATCGTAGTAGATGGCTGTGTTGGCAGTCACCTTGCGCAGGGTTGTGTGCTCCAATCGGCACAAAACGTCCTGAGAAAAATCAAAGGAAATCTGTCACATCACATATAAAGGGCCCCCTCACAATGCTCTTATCAAAAATCCTGGTTTTAACTGAAATTTGTGAAGTGCTATCTGGGTAGTGTCTGGCTGCAAGTGATATTTCTTGCCTGTCTTCTCCCATACTGGACCCGAGAGACTGCATCACTTTTATGTCAGGAGCCCCAACTCTCTTATTTATTCTAATACTTTTTTTTTTGCTTTGCAACCTCTTTGCAGTGGCAGTTTTGCACATTCTGCTTTGGGCGCTTTACGGGAGTCATGTGCCATAATTGGCGATGTTGCAGGCAATGCATTTAATGCAGAGGTATTTACACATGTGACTTTGATTCTCCAGCAGGAGGTGCAGCCTCCTCAAAAGGAAGGGTGCACAGGCTTTTGTTTTAAATTTATGTTCTTTTCGCACCGCACTTGTCAGTTTGCAATCACCAGTTTGCATTCATTCACATGAATGAAAACCCAAACGATTCTGGATGCCTTAGCATGTGAAACACTGGGCACTGAAGAGTGCAAATCACTGGAATGTCCTGAGTGAACAAAGTGAGCAAGCAGTGAAGCAAGTACCAGCGACACATGCAGGTCACGCCTGTAAAATATCTGAAGGGACATTTATATTGATGTACTGGATATTACTGGAGTACATACTGAAGTATGTGTACTGGGTATGTACTGGATGTTGAAAAGTACATGACACCTGTCAAACAGCACCTAAAGCTGCATGTACTCACAATATGACACAAAGAGGTGAGGTCCTACAAAAGACAGACTACAGTGCACAAGGCATACCTGCCAGCCTGCAAACCTGCAACCAGCAGACACTACAAGAGGGGGAGGAGGGGGAGCAGCACACATTTTACTTTTAGGTTTGTCCTGAGCACACACACATGCACATTATTAACAACAATTTACCTTTAGACGCAGCACATGAGCAACCAGAAACTTGGAACAGCAGTGAGCGACAAGCAACACACTGTTTTTATATCACAGCGACTTTTACGGTGACTTTGCCACAGTCGACATGGCATGCTTCGAGAATTTGTTTCCAAAACTTGTTTGAAGCAAGTATTCTTCCAGCATATAGCAACCTGCGCTGCCACAAGAGGATGGCACAGGCACGATCGCAATTTCTTTTAAAGTACAGGTTATTGTGCCTGTTTGTGCGCTAATCAGCGGCCGGTGGCCAGACTTTTGTCACCGATACAAAGGCAATGATGCAAAGGGCGTGTGCTCACACGCCATCAAGTTGCACAGCATGTTTGTCGCAAAATGCCAATGTGAGAGGCAGGCGCAGTCGTGCGAGAGCTTTGGGGCGTCTCAAGGTTTAAATGATGTGGCGAAGTCCTAGGTCTATACTACTACTACAGATATGCTGGTTAACAACTCTTACTATGGGATCATGCAAAGAAACAAGAAATGTTACCTAAATATTCTCACTGCAACTAATATAGGCCTTCAAGCGCAGCATTCCCTCAATGACATGAATAGCTTTCCAGAAGCAATTTTGGCTCTAGGCTTACACTGACAATCATTGTCAGCAGTTTCTGCAAAATTTCTTGCATGCATTTGTTGCACTACTGTGCTGCCTCATCTTACAACACCATTAAAACTTAATTGCGAACAGATCCATTTTTTTTTTCTAAACCTATATGCAACATTCGTAAAATTGTAGAATGAGCCCGAATAAGTAAACTTTTCAATGATTCAGGAAAGTCGGCATGTGTACATTGCAAAACAATGCAGTCAGGTGAGCAAGGGAGTGAAAACGTTACCTTGGCCTTCTCGGCATCTCGCGCAGCGGCACCCGTCAGGAAGACAGTGAGCGAGGGTGTCTTTGGCTTTTTGGAGATGTTGATGATCTCTTTCAGACGAGGCACACCTAGTGTGACGTTCTTGGCCGACACACCGGCGTAGTGGAAAGTGTTCAGGGTCATCTGGGTGGCTGGCTCACCCAGAGACTGGGCGGCCAGGGCACCCACCATCTCACCAGGCTGGCCCTACAGCCCCCAAAAAATTTGAAAATCAAACAAACAATTGCTTCACATTTCCAAAGAACGCCATCTCTAAACACAATCACAAAATGTGAGCTCAGAGTTACATCCTGGGTCCACAACACTGCAATCTGTTTCCTTGCCACCGGCACCAACAAGTTAGTCCAGTTATCACAGAGTTTAGGCTGTTTCGCATGGTGAAATTTTCGCTTGGCAACACAGAAATCTTTTGCTCCACAAGGTTTCTGGTTCGTTAAAACAGGATTGTTAAATGCGTGTGTTTATATGGGAATTTCAAGGGGAACTACAATTACATTGTTATGCAGATTACGTAGTTCATTGTAACGAAGTTCCACTCTGCTCCAGCCTAACCTCATTATGACGGAAGTCACATGCTACAAAAGATCACTAGGGGTGTGTGAATGCTCAAATATCACCAAATCAATTCAAATAGTGAATGTTCGAATACTTCAATTCGTGAGTCTAATCTTCAATCTAACCCGCATGCAGGATCTCGGCACCAATCACTGATAAGCCACCTGTACGAACATATCAGCAGCAAGCCTTCCCAGACAGCTTGTGGCCCGCTACCACATCGGCCAGCAGCGAATTTTCATCATGGCCCCACTGTGTATGCCATTAGGCTTAATTGGCAACTAAAGTTACAGTTTGGTGCCAAATCAATGCAGATTTACTGGCAGCAGCCGCGCAACACTAAAAAAGCTGACAAATTGCTTCGAAAATGAAAGTGCGCGCTTGGGATGGCAACAAAGTCGTTCATGGCAGTCATCTTTGCGACACAGCGTATGGTGGCCTCTCATTCCCGACACCATTCGTAGACGCACATTGGTCTCTTGTTGTAGCTTCAAGCAACCTGTTACACCGTGGGCGTAGCAGTGTCATCGCTAGTTGCATGCATTTGCGGGACTGGCGAATGAAGATGAGGGGGAGCGAGCCTTGCGCAAACTTACCGCGACTATCCAGATTTCGCAATCTTTGACAGGTAGCAAACCATGCTGATTTGCGCAATGCTCGCTCTCCCTTATGGTCATTCGCCATTCTCACAAATGCATGCGACTAGCCATGACACTTCCACGCCCGTGGTGGACAGCAGCTGCTCTTTACTGTGATCGAGTCATGTGAAGCTTGATCCTTTTCTCTGTCATGCAGACTGGCCTTACAATAACCGACCTGCTGTGAAGCTTGGAGAGCCCTTCTGTCTTTTGAGTGTGCCGCAATGAGATGACAACGATAAGGAAAATACGCGCGCAATAACAGAGATGAGCTGTTCACTGAGATTGTGCCGAGTTTCGATGCATGTGAGCCATGCCACACTGTCTATGCATGCATGGGTGCGTGGACGCGAGCTTGCACATGTCCGCATGCAAGATCGATGATAACATGATGATAACGTAGAATGAGCTCAGCATGTTTTTATTTAATAATGCAGTTTTCATTTTGTGGACGCTGTCCTCACTTTTTTGTTCAGCCTACATTCGAGGTAATTTTTTTAAAATTTTTTCTGGCCTCAGACATTCGGGGGTCAGCTTAGAATTGGGGCCGGCCTAGAATCAAGTAAATACGGTAAGCTACTGATAGCTTGCTACATTCTCGTTATGTTATGCTAAGAGACTCCTGAGCATGTGCGGCCCCGTATTTTCTTGTGTAAAATTTATAAACACTTGTGAATTTTGCTGTATTCGATATTCAGCTTTTTTTCTCCTTCTTCTTGATTCGGTGCAATGTTTGGTTTGAAACCTACTATTCGGTATTCACACACCCTCAATGAATACCTGTCATATTCAACATTGATTATAAGCGTACCAAAATTTCCTCATATAAGGACTGCCCTTGTGTTAAGTTCGCACTCCCACTTTGGAGAGCAAGAATGTGAAAAAGAAAAAGACAGTTTTACTAAATGTCACAGACACATCAGCATGCATGGGCTCCGAGATGGCACAGGTGTGCCATTGCAACTTGGAAAACCCAGCGTACATGATGGTCATTTTCTGCAAGCTGCTACTAAATGGCACTAGTTACTGACGTGCCGACAGCGGTATCCTAGCAACCTTATCTCGCCAGATCCCTACCACCATCATGCGGCGTAGATCGAGTATACTTCAATGCGTGTTGTCCAGCAGGTTGAGATGCATTGTGTTATTGGGCACATTAAGAGGGCATCGCAGAAAGAATTGTGCATGTGGATTCTTAAAGCGTGGGGTGCGGTTTCGTTTAAGACCCGTCAAGAGTTTCAATGTGACAAGAATATCAAACATTAATGGACAACAGGAAGGTCAACCAAGTTTGGGAGAGCACCGATGAGTCTAACTCATCAAAAGACGAGGGCAGTGGAAGCAATGGCAATGATTGAATAAAAAGGTGTTCGCAGTAGGCTGCTAGTGGTTGCGTTATTCTGCATAGCAGTCCGAGCGCAGTCGAAGGTTTCAATGAGTAGCCATAAGTGTGCCCCATGAAAGGCTCACACCCGGAAAAACATATGAAAAATGACAGTAGGCTTTACACATGTAAGTACAGCACATTCATTACAAGCTGCTATTCAAAAGAAATATGCCATATTTACTTCACTATATCCAACAAGATGTTAAATTTTGCTTTACTGTGAAGCCATATTTACCAATGTTAGAGCTAGTGCTTTCCTTTTTGAAGTTTTCGTAATAACTGTATAATGACCCCACGTTTCCAAACTGTCAACTGCTTGTCCAATTGTGACAAGCACTCCCCTCTTTAAGACTCGGCTATTTGACATAAAGGAAATATCGTTTTGATTATAATGACACACATACATTCTTTATATTCTTCCCATGACTATTTCTAACCGGCTAACCACTGCTACAAAGTGATCACTTGGCACTACATGTATAGAAACTTTTTCTAGTGTTGTTGCCTATTCTGTAGTGAAATAATTTTATCCAATAAGAGTGTATGCGAGAAACTAATAGTGGTGTACATTATGGAACATGCACAAGCAGCAGCTATTAAGCTGGAATGTACAATGGGTAATGTATTGCCCCACAGACCAGATTTCAACAACCGACAACTGCACTCAACGCTAACTTTGTACTTCTTTTATAGCACTTCTTGTTTTCTCTGGACACAAGTTTACCCAGAAGAGAGTCGACTTCCAAACTTACGCCCTTAAGCAATGTTTCATTCTTCACTGCCATGACCACGAGACCATATTGAGGTACGACTGTACTGACAGACAACGCACAGTGAAAAAGTTGTAGTGAGACATTGGCTCGCAGCCACTGAAAAGCACTCACGTTGCTGCCCACGTACCTGTGACTGGTGGAAGCGGGTCTCAATCTCACCCAGCAGCCACTCGAAGGATTCCGTGGAAAGTCGGAACTCCTCGGCCACGCGCTTGGAGCACAAAGTGGCCCGCAACAGTGCACGGAACAGGAATGTGGCGTTCTCGTTGGCCTGGATGCTCAAGTGGTCCTCACCGGGCACAATGACTAGTTTCTTCACCAGCTCCTCAACACCTGCACCGCGCGAGTGCGCCGAATTACCAGTCAAGCCTTGAGGCACAGAAATAAACCCAGGAGAAAGGCCAGAAGAAGACAGAGCAACGCCCCACTTTGCTGTGCTACTGGCTAGGTGGCGGTCAAGCCTCGATATAACGAATACAGTTGTCCAATATTTTATGGCATGCGTGTTTGTTATACTGAGGATCAACTATATTAACAGCCTCAATGTAATGATAAGCATGTGTTCAAAATGCCAGTACCGTATTTACTGGCATAATGAACGCACAACCCAGGTTTCCAATTAAAAAGTGTTTTGAACCCCGAACATCGATTTGGCCTCCCACACAGCGTTCAACGTGCGAAAACCAAGGCATCTTGCTGTGCTGTAGCATCGGATCGGATACATGGAACGTGATATAAGTAGAAGACGCAAGGTACAATTCAGTTTGTGACACGCCATCAGACATGCCAGAATGGCAGCCGATAACAAGGTATTTTGTTGTGCCGTAGCACTGGATCGGACGATTGGCACGCTATAAAAGTAGGAGACGCAAGGTACAATTTGAAGTCCGATATGCCATCTGATGTGCTGGAATGGCAGCCCAAACCGAGGCGTTTTGCTGTGCCGCAATGTCAGCTTGGATGCCTGTGCACCGGCATGTTGGATGCCATATCAGCTGCCAAACTGTACCATGTATTCTAATTTTTGAGGTGGCAATGACAAAAACAAAATTGCTCAAAATATTTTGTCGCATGGTGATCCCCCCCCCCAACATTATGCAAATTTTTCTGGAAAAACGTATGCTCGTAATGCAAGTAAATAAAGTAAATACATTAGGCTTCGAAAGGTAAGCACACACTAAGCTGCACTTGTGGGATACAGCTGTTCACAGTTGTGAATCTGAGAACAACATTGAATTTATGGGTAGATTGTGACTGTATCCAATTAAAACCGTACAATGCTATGTTGCTCACGCACAATGCTAGTTGTTCGAAATACCAGGACGTGTACCCAGGCTACAGAAAATTGAGCTTTTTCTCAGACCTCATGGACATGTGACATCAACTGCACTCCTGAACATAGAATTTTTATGCCTGCCTGCACTTTGAACATGAGCACCATATTCAGGGCCTGGATAATGTAACAAGTCTATTCCAGTGCCATTTTGCTATTTGTTTTCTTGCTTCATTAATGGTTCGACCAGCGCTTCACCCCCATTATCATGTGGGATCAGCCAGCTGTGACCACTGGGTGATGAGAAAGGAACAAAGCCGAGCAAAAGGGATCCCCACTTTATGCCAGCCTCAGAAGTAAAATGAGGAGTGCACAGAACTGCAAATATTCCGTTCTGACGAAAGTTCAAGACACCCCGTTTCCATGAGCACACACTATTGCAACCTGCAGCCTAGCTGGGCATTGCTTGGTTCACGAGGAAAGGCTCACATTTTTAAATCAACCTGTCCCAGCTGACAGTGCAAAAATGCCGCAATAAGCTTTCCAAAATAGACAGGCAGCAGCACCACCTGGCTCTTGGTTAAGGCCATCAACATGGCATGCCAGTAGTCGTGCGGCTCCTGCTTAAGCAGCAGCAGTGACGTGCCGTTTGCCCTACGGGTATGACACAAACTCTCACCTTGCACCACCCTGAGGGGAGACAAGTCTGTGGGCGCTCGCAGGTTCACCCGGAAAATCTTCTGAGCATTCCAGAGCATCCTCTGGAGGTTGCACGGTAGCACAACCTGCATTCACAACATCGAAACCCACCCGTAAAGAAACCTAGCGCAGCCTCATGAACTGAGGTGCATATCAGTGCGCAAGCTGCTGCCCAAGTTTTCTCATAAAGCAAAACACTGGCACTCCAGCAATTCAAGATCAATATCAAATTACCGCATTTAAAGGTACACCAAAGAGAAAAATAAGCTGGGCTGTATTCAATAATTCTGCTTCAATAATACAGTAGACTTCCACTAAATTAACTCCGGGTAATTCGACTTTCCAGTTAATTTGATTCCGACTGAAGCTCCCAGCCAGTGCCCATGCCTTTATATGGGCCCAAACTTTCGTTATTTCGATCCTAAAATTGGCCTTTGTAGAATCATTAGAACTTTAATTAGAATTTGACTAGTCAGCATGCATGCGCCTGACTCCTGTGGTAAACCCCAATAACATTCCCTTTACGATGGTAGCATTCGGATGCACCGTTCTGGAGATATCGTGGCTTGAAAAGCGCCTTTCGTGATTTCCACCAAGTATCTTGCCACCTTGGCTGATACAACAAATATTTTCAAGCACTTCAGCATGGTTTTCAGTGATGATATTGCGGAATCAGATAGAAAAGAAGTTATAGAAAGTGAAAATGCGATGTTCAAAAAAAAATTTTTTTTTTTTTGCCTTTTTTCACGATGCAAAATGAATCGACAAAAGAGTGCTGGTTTGGGCTGGTTGGTACACGCTATAGCTAATTGGAGTAACAGCGCATAGGACAGGACGAACAAAACAAATGCACAATCTTTCCATTCCGTTTGTCCCGCCCGGTACGCTGACATTTTATTAAGCTTGAGTCAAGCATGTGCTTCTGATAACACGACATGTCATGCCACCAGGCTCCAATTTCTAGAGAAGGCAGGCCACTCACCTTGCTGTCACCTGTAGGGAAGATGGTTCGCAATATTTCACGGTCCTTCCTCAGCCGTTCCCACTCCTTCTCCAGCTCAGAGACAGCTGTGGCGCTGCCCATGAGCTCACGCACCACGTCCTCAGTGAACACCTTACGCAGGTACCTGGGAATAAAGCACCAACCACTGTTTT
Source organism: Dermacentor variabilis (assembly GCF_050947875.1). Lineage (NCBI taxonomy): Eukaryota > Metazoa > Arthropoda > Arachnida > Ixodida > Ixodidae > Dermacentor > Dermacentor variabilis. Next base: position 143,282,303 of record NC_134569.1, read on the forward strand.
AAAAGGCACTGCAACACATTTTAAAGCCCACCATTCTTGCTCTAGGACTATCCTGAGCATGTCAAAAAAGCGAGAGCAAAAGAAATTACAGGAAGACCCTCATTATTTCGAAGTCCTCCAGATCGCGAGAAATGAAGCGGAGCTTCAATTACCCGAAAAGAAGGGAAAAGAGTAGAAAAAGATGGGTATAACTGCATGACACAAAGATGTCACCTTTATCTTCTGTGTGGCAAGACTACTCCAAATTATCATTGATGTGGGATTGCTTGGTGCAGCGTGTTCACTGCACCAAAGGTCGTGGTGTATTCTTGGGCGATCACTTTCAGAAATCATTCCATTTTCGTGACAATCAACATTGGACGCATCAAAGTATATGGCCAACAGCACTCTTGGCACTGTACGAAAATAACAAGCTTGGCACCGCACCAGCCTCACGAAAGTGATTGCTTGAGGATACCACTCGTGATCTCGAGCCACTAACTATGCGCAGCATCTCACAGTCACCACCACTACACTAAACAAAGCTGCGGACGGCATTGAGAGACTTGGTAATCATTGCTAAAGCGGGCGCACAAGTGGGCTCATTATCGTCCCAGCCATTGTCTATTGGCACCCTGTCGGTGACTTCGATCTTCCACATTATGATGTCTGCACGTCTGCTTGTATGTCCAAGTAGTTGGTGAAGCTTAGTCGGCCTAGTCCATCACTCCCGTCCCTGTCTTCGTACACTAGTGGAAACACATATGCGGTCAAGATCTTCCCCGCAGTCAGGAATTGCACGCACAGAACACACCCATAGTGGGCACACTTCGCACACCTGTACGGACTATCAGTGCCCACGTAATGAAATCAATCACATGGTCAATCAGCGGTATCCGAACCGTACTTCCAGCGACGGCTCTCTCAGATCCAATCTCGAAGGCTATGCATTTATGTACTGCAAGAGCAAGAAGCTATCAACATCACTAGGTAGAAGCAATTGAAAGAGCTGGCAACACGTCATGGCCTCCATATTTCTGACGATTCTTCCAAGATATGTGAAGCCAGAAACGCATCACAGCATACTGGTCTCGGAGGCCACAACCAGAAATTGCAAATTATCCAGATGAATGCATGCAGGCTTTTCAGATCATCCAGCACAATTTACATTGCAAATTACGGGACTGCAGAAAATCTACGAATTAACAGAATTTTCAAATAAACCCGACATCAAATTATCAAGGTTTTACTGTACCATAATGCACACGAACCCAAGCTATCAGTCGCAGAAACTGCAAAATACAACTACTAGAAGCAAAAGTGATCAACTCTAATTCCCACAGCTCTGGAGGCCCCATTTCCCTCTCCCACAGCAGAAAACTGCAACGCCCAATAGCAGTAGGGTATTGATGTCATGTAGAAGACGTCTGCATGCCGCTAAGTGTGCAGCCTTATCTCGAAGGGCGTGCCATCGTTTTTATGGTTACAACAGCTTCTGTAAGGCAGAGGTCGGCACACAATGTGCTCGGCAGGTATCTGATGCCATCGTTTCCACGGTTACAATACCTTCTACATGGCCGTCTGGTAACTGGGCAATAATAAAATGGCTGTAACACGTAATGTGGCAGCCTTTTTTTTGTAGTATTTGAAATATCGCTTGAGCATAAATTGCATATTACATTTTTAACCAATGATCAGAGCGGCATGGGAGGACATCATACCCATTATTGCACAAAGTGCATGAAATCGCCGAAATGTGATGACCGCACCGCCTTCGTACAACAAGCTTTCTATGAAACGTTACAGGACACCTTAAAGCTCCTGGCTACAGCTTTTGACTCCAACTAAAGACAATCAACAAATGATCCAGCTACTGAAAGGCAACAAAAGGCATGAGACTCCTTGTTTGGCTAGCTTGATTAAATTCGTAGTCTGAAATGCAAACATCAGCTCATAAAGGACTGGGAAAACGAAGCGATGAAATGAGTGCTGTCTCACAACTGATATGTACTCAACCTAAAGTGCAACTCTGGCAATTTTTCTATGTCCACTAACCTTAATAAAATTTTGCATATACATTCTCTTTCGCACTCGCATCATTTGTGCCAAATTATATATATGACTACAGGTCATTTAGTCTTCCTGAAAATGAATTTTAAACATTTGTTGCATGTTCCCAACTCATGTCCACGAATGTATGACATTTTACTGGCCACTCTGTATTTGTGACGTAAGCCAAACAGCTAGGCTAACATCTTCAGCGTATCATTAAAGTGCATCTCTCCCTCTCTCTATCTTAGAGACTAAACTGCCACTTCGCCCGAAAATGATGAAGCTGGCTCCTTTTTCTATGAGACAGCAGACGACAATCATTGTTTTGACAGAGGTGATAACCGGTGGTTCTTTGTCTGGCCACAGCACAATGCATTGAGCTTGGGCATGTCAACTGTCTTGCGCCGCGGCGGTGAGTCAAAATGAAGTGGCGATCCTTCAGCGCTCATACCGCCGCTGAAATAGCCGCTGTCTAGTTTGAAAGATCTGAAAAAGCTTCCATTGTCATCAGAAGACATTGTTAGCTTCGTTTTTTTTTCTCATTACCATGTCTACTTCATGTTTAGCATGCACTCTGCGTGTTTACATTAAGGTAGTGTAGGATCTGACGTCATCAACTCATTGTAATGCCACACGAAGAAGCTACCCATATTGGTTTTAGCACCTCATTTATTGTTAATTGCCGTTATTGCTGTTTCTAAGCAAACTGAACCACCCTTCCAGTGACAGGACTGTCAATGCCATTTGAAAATGACACTAACCTAGTATGGTTAAAAAAATGCCGGAGTTCGCTTTTAAGGGGGGACACAAGTCTTAAAGACCAAAACATTCGTGTAAAATTGTTTTTTTTTAAAAGTTATTTTTGGATTCTACAGCAACTAATGCATGATCTTGGAAATTCCCACACATTAATATTTTAGTCATAATGGTGCTTTATATCATGTTGGTTAGCTGTACTTCTACCGATGAATGTGCAAAGAAGGGCCTTTCTCCGCGACATACAGCTGCCATTGTATGCTTCTGATCGCACCCATCTTGGTCTTGTTTGGAAGAGCCGCTCTTCTTTAGTTTTCGTGCCACTGCTGCTCCATATGTTGAATGAGCATGAAGAAAAATCCAGCGAAAATATTTTCCAATGTACAATTCCATTCGTCAACTCAGACACCTGACCATAAGCACGCCATGCCATTGGTGGATTTCTGACATTGTCTGCTCGGGCCAGTCGGGCGTGCAAAACTTGGGCAGCATGAAACAACGTCAAATTCAGTGTGCTGCAAAAGCATAAATTTGGCAAATAGACGAATAAACACAGGGTGTTAAACTATTCAAAGTACACAGTAGCTTCGTATGATGCTAATGATGGTTGGCCACTCGTGCCAAGCACCGGCACGAGTAACACAACTTGCACTTGTGTGAAGCGCAAGTTGTGTGGTGGCAGTACAACAGCGGGCGAAGGTGAACGTGACTACAGTCTCGCCATAAAGACAGTCATGCGCAATCTGCGGTGACGCCACATTGGTGCAGAGTTCGCCACACATGCACAGCGGCTAAATGCGCAACCCGTTCCTTGTGAACAATCTCACTGTGTGCGAAATGCAGAGCGCCAATAATCAGTAATCGATAACTGACATTAAATGATTTTTAAAAATAATTTTTTTCAATAATGAACATTTCACACTGCAGCATAAATACTGGGACATGTGCCAGGGGCATACTAGCCTGTTAAAACTGGTAACATGTACGTACTTCGAATAAATCAAGATTTACGTGTCCTTCCAAATTTTCTCTCAACAAGCATTTCGCTCAGCCTGCTATTTGAAGCTAAATTTATAAAGCTTGAAGTGCTGGAAGTAGATTCTTTCTTTTTCCTATTACTTTTTTGTTTGCATGTTTTTGTTCCCTAGTAGCCGTACAGTACATGCTGAACTTTTACGAGCTGCTAAATTGACAATTCCTGTTGGATATAATAATTGCTTGCAGCATTTCACTCCTTAAACATTCTGCCATCCTCTCATGTATTATCATAGCTTTCTGCTCAATTTCATTTTTTATCTATTGTTTCAACAAACAGTAGTAACGGACTTTTAGTTATTGAAATGGATAAACTTTATTAAAGGTCCTGCAAGATGCGCGTCAGCCTGTATCTCCCACACAGGGACCGATAAGGAGTACCTTCATAATGATGTACTTTATCAAAAAAACAATTGCATTTTTTAAATCACCTAAAAAAACTGAATTAAGACTGCATTTTAATTAAATTTGGTCTAAATATATCCAAGGTAGCTCTGAGCACCATGTCGTCCCTTAACTCAGAAGCATATTTACAACATTATCAGGAAAATAACTCCAAATTCTCGCCAGACTAGGCTAAATGTATCTGCAAAGCCTGCAGCAAATTTTTTTTTATCTACTGCCTTTGACAATGGGCAATCTTGCATGTACAATTTTGCCATTGACAGCAGAAAGCACTGTACATTTAATTAACAAACACTGGCAGGAAACAGGAGAACTTACCGCTCATTACAAGTGTCAAAGCGGAACTTCTTCTCAAAAGATTTGTTGGAAGGCTTGAGGGTGGGCATGCTCTGGAATTCTACGGTGCCTCCATCGAGGCCATCCTCTCCGTAACGCAGCTGGATCACCTGGCCGTTGCTGTTTCGCACCGTGCCGTCATAGGCGATCATCACGCTCTCCATAGCTTTGATCAGACGACGCTGGATGTAACCTGCAGACAAAGCACACGTGCAAAAGCACACCTTGGCCATTGTTCCTGAACAAATAGCCAGATCTGCCAACCTGGTGGACCCCTAGCGTCAGATCAGTAGAGCCCCTTTACTTAAAAGGAGTGCCAACCCAAAATGTTTGTCTTGTCTTGGACCACTAGCATCAGATCAGAAGAGCACTTTTTAATTAAAGGAGTGCTAATTCAAAATGTTTGTCTTGTTTTATTTCTTTACTGGGTAGCTCTCAGCCCCGCTATGGAGTCTCAATTCCAAGTGAGTGCAAAAAAAGGTGGCAATTATGCCACCTTTTAAAGTGACCAGTTCAACATGTGCGCCAAGTGTAGTGTGACTTTGGACATGAAAAAAGGAAAACCACTAATGTTACCGAAACATGATGTGGCAGTCTTGTGGTACTAGACACTGCGGTGAAAGTGCTGCCGGAAGCCGAGTCAATTCAGCACTCAACAAAACAACAGGAGACAGTGAGTTCACCTGCGTTTTCGAGAGATGAGCTCAATTGGAAGGACCTATTTGGCATCTTTCGGCGACACAGTCTTCGTGTCGGAGGTTGGCATGCTACTGAGCTGTTTGTGACACCATGTGACTGCCACGTCTACTTTCAGTAACATTATGTTCTCCTTTTTCACATCTGATACCACGTTGCACTTGGCGCACAATTTGAATGGGTCGCATAAGAATTACTTCTGGCGTTCTCAAGAAATTGAGGCTTTGAAAAGAAATTATGGAGTCGACAGCTACCTATAAAAAAAGCAATACAAATGATGAGAAGATGATGCCTTGCTCGGAATTGTCTTTTTAAATTTGAATTGTTCCTAGGCAACTTCCTTATTATTTTTTACTCTATCGCTTTGCATTGCCTACTGCAGCAGCAAGTAAATGTCAGCAGTTGAAATGTGATCAGGCAAAACAACCTCCAAATCTTTTAAAACAGTATCACTATCACAAATAGATGGGTCTCGGAAACGCAGACACACATTGTGAATTACAGACGAATCTTGATATATTGAACGGCGTGGTGATCGCGAAATAGTTTGATATAGCCAGAATTCTATATACAAAATCGCATCAAAAGCACATCAAAAACTTATCCCCAATCGCGCCCTAATCGTGGCACAGTAAATACTCATTTGAAGCTACACACAAAGTATTTATTTCTTTGGCCAAAAGTACTGCAGCAGTGTAGCCTGCTTCATACTGGCAGCCGCTAGCTTAACAATGGCATCCTCAACATAGTCTCAACGATCCACAAGCGATAGGCCGGTGCCTTGTATTGCTCTGCAGCAGCAGTGAAGAAGGGCCAAAGCAGCTGAAGTTGGGAGCGGGACAGCATCAGCGCTTGCGGGATCAACCTCGGCAACGCCTTCATTTGGCCGCTACTTCTGCTGCGATCTCCACGTCCGTCAATCAAAGCATGTTGAAACACCGTCAATAACAAAGTATGAAGTGCCGTCTGCCAAGGCGTCTATGAGTGAGCCCAGTGAGCTCACGCTGCCGCACGTCTTTGTGGATGCAAACTGCCATTCCTCGTGAGGCGCAGCAGGCGCAGAGCGAGGCCCCAAGGAGGAGTCAATGCGGCAAATGCAACATGCGCTCTGTTGATGTTGTCGAACTAGCCAAGCTGCCACGTGCGTATGCCGCTACGTTCAAATGGCGCCCTCGGCGTGATCGATTTGTGCAGCTTTAGTGCACAGAAGTCGGGAACGCCCATCGTACCACCGCTAGCTTCCGAGAGTGTTGCGGGAAAGCTGGCCAGCTGTCAACAGAGCACACGTGGTATGGGGTGGCGGAGTTCGATATATCCATTTTACGTCCAACCCCGTTCCGAAACAAAAAATTAAATGTGCATGTGATTTTCCAGGTGATATAGAAAGTGTTCGACATACACAATAATTCTATATATCCGTGTTCGATATATCGAGGTTTGAGTGTATTTTGACTAACTTGCGTTCCACTTTAGGCCACCGTAGTACTCTCTGCCTGTGCACTGCCGTCTTCAATTACGATAACCAACCTGTTTCGGCAGTCTTGACAGCAGTATCAATGAGACCCTCTCTTCCTCCCATGGCGTGGAAGAAAAACTCGGAAGGAGTCAGACCGGCCAGGTAGGAGTTCTCGACGAAGCCACGACTCTCGGGACCGTAGTCGTCCTTGATGAAGTGGGGCAGCGTGCGCTTGCGGAAGCCGAAAGGGATCCGCTTACCTTCCACGTTCTGCTGACCCACACAGGCAATGACCTGTGGAGTGAAACAGTGCACAGAGTGCAACAGTTCATGGCACGAGGTGTTGACAATAATACAAATTAGAAGCAGTAAAAAAAAAAAAAAAAAAAGATGTGCGTGTGACAACAAAATTATCAAGGTTACCACGAGTGGCACGGGAATGAAAAGAAAAGATGTTTCATTTTGTCAGTTCATTCCACAGCAAAAAAATATCATAGCCTTTTGCGAGGTACAAAGAGCTAAAAAAAAATTACGGTGTTTTACGTGCCAAAACCACTTTCTGATTATGAGGCACACCGTAGTGGAAGACTCCGAAAATTTCAACCACCTGGGGTTCTTTAACGTGCACCTAAATCTAAGTACACAGGTGTTTTTGCATTTCACCCCCCATCAAAAAGCGGCCGCCGTGGTCGGGATTCGATCCCACGACCTCATGCTCAGCAGCCCAACACCATAGCCACTGAGCAATCACGGCGGGTCAAAGTACAAAGTGTGTAGCCAAGATTGATGAAAAAAGCAATTCATAGCAAAATGCACTACTGCTCTACTGTATTTACTTGATTGTAATGCGCAAATATTTTCTGGGAAAAACCAAGTACTAACCCAAAAGGGCAATACAGTTAAACCTCGATATAACAAACTTCAACATAACGAAATTTTCTATAAAATGAAGTATTTAAGTTCTTACAGCTTCTTGTCCATAGAACATTTTGAACCTCAACATAACGAAGTGTGTTTATAAACAATTTCAAAATTATGAAATTTCCCTGCCACCACAAAGAAGTGCCAAGACAATAAATGGAAACTTCCAGACTCAGATGGTCAAATGGTTGAATGGCGTGGGGCTGCTTGAAAAACACACATATTGAATCATGTGCAACGCAACTGAGAGTGACCGTTGAAGCAGAGCAGCATCACGTTTCGTATAAAGTCCAAGTGCAATAACATCCTATTGCGCCCCTAGTGTTGGTACACTTTAGCTGCAAGTGAAAGCATGCAAGGGTGAGCCAAGAAGGATGATGGCTTGATCAATGCGGTCTTCTCGCAGTGGAAATGGGGGAGGGAAGCAAGCTCGCGGTAATGCCATCAGGTGTGTACCAGGGCAGGGAGGGGGGAGAGGCCATGGCTGCACATGGCTGTCACCATGGCTGAGCACATATGCAGCCTGTGCGCCCTGTTTTAGAGGTAATTTGCCGCTTGTGCAAAGGTTGGGAGAGCTGGGATGGCGTAGTACCAAGCGCTGTCTTCCCGCATTATAAGTTAAGTACTGGAAGTTGCATAATCTCAGGTTTCGGAGATGCATTGAGGTGAGAGGCAGATGAAGCATTCACCACCCGCTGCCGGTGCTTTTCATGGTAGCGTCATCCCACTGTGGGCAACACTATTGGCCATAGGGGCAGAGTGGACACGAAAGCGAGGCTGGCTTCGCTTCGTGACTCCAATAATTGTTAAGAGATTGTCAATACTGCATGAAACCATATCTTTCGTCACTAACTCTCAAATTCAATGAAATTATTTTTTTTCTCAGTGAAATTCGCTTTTGCCGATTGCCTTATATTTCGGAAAAATTTGCGGCCCCTCCCATGTAAGAAAAAAAAACACCAGCGACTGAACTTATTTGCATACAAGACCGAATTTCAATATGATGAAGCAAACTGTCTATTATAGCGGCTTCGTTATATTGAGGTTTAGCTGCAGATGGTATCCAAATCACACCTCACAATCACAATCACAATTTTACTGTACTTGCACACACCAGAGCACGTGTTAGTGCCTAAAGTTAGTCATCACTGGAGGTCTCGGACTGTAACGATGACTGATACTATGCCTCGGAAATTTTCCTTTTCCGAGTGAGAACAATCGCTATTTCTGCCTCTTAAATGGAAATCTGGTGAGGGAACAAATAAAGTGCATTGCTTGAAATAAAACATGCACTTACCAATTAAAATAAAATACGATCCAGCATTATATTATAGTTTTAATTGACAAGTGTATGTTTTATTTCAATTATGTTATTTCTTCCCCAGATGAGTTTCTGTCAAACCCTAGACTGTCAAATATTGCTGCAAATTTAACATTTTCTGAATAATGAAAATGAGAGGGCGCGTTACAATTGAGTGGAATATGGTACTTTTTTAGCTGTCAGTCATTCAATCCAACCTCATGGTCCAGTTCAAGAGATGGACAGCCTCACTTATATACATAAACTTTTTAAAGCATGCCTAGCATTTTAAAAGAGAATCATGGAGATGCCAATTCCTTTTTTTTTTGTTGTACCTCAGAGTAGGTGTACCCTGTCACCTCATGCATACACAGTCAACGTTCAGTTTTTAGGACTCCCTATGGGCCGCGAAAACGTCCAACAACTCGGACAGTACGAAAAAATGAATGCATGCCTTTTACTGCTCCCAAGGGCTTAAATAACCACAGGCACATTCAAAATAGCTCTCAGGGCCTGCCGCTACACCTATTAAGCATATCTGCACTCGCACTGTGACAGGAGACAGCAGGTGCATGCGTGTATAATTAAGGAATACATTCTGCCCTGTGACGGTTGCCCCCTTAGGGTTGGTAATATTGATGAATGATTAATCGAATAAATGTGTCCTGCAGAACTATTTATTCTTCATCGATGTCCACCTTTCACTTAATCAACTTAATCGATTAGACATGTTCAATTAATCGTTTTCGAGAGTTTGACAAGAGTGGCGGGAAAATTTTGAAATTGCACTGGAATGGCGGCGCTTGAGTAACTGTGCAGCTGTGGTAGAGCGACTGTTAACTGTTTTGCCAAGTCTCGAGTGATGCCGAGTCGAGCGCGCAGGTTTGGAGCATGTATTTGGCATAGTGATGAAGTTCATGTCGATTCCAGAAATCTACAGTGTCGGAGCATCTATCCTCGCATGCCGATTGTGTGGCCATTCAAAGAAGGTGTCCGTTTCATCCAAACATCGCAGCCAATTTACATTGCTTCACTCTGCACAAAAGAGCATGTGGTTTAAAATCCTAAACCAGTAATTTTCTTTTCTCCTGTGCATACTGCAATTTCTTGCATAATTCAGTTTGACTTCACCCAACACTTTTGCCATTTTTGTGATTTCTTGCTTAACTACACTGTACAGGGATTCACTAGTGCTATGCATCTCATTTAATTCTGCATTAAGTGTCATTTTATAAATACTGTTTATCTTTTCAAAAGCTACTAGTGCCAGCTATACTTAGTCTTTAACAAGTTAAAGGTTATCCTTTATCAAATGTTTATAAGCTTGTGTTTCAAACTTGATTCCACCTCTTAAACATTAAAATAGGGTCCTACAAAAGTAGATAACTGTGTTTCAACCTTTTGAAAAGTGCCATGCAAAAATAATTTCGATTAATCAATTAATCAATGAAAAACCCCGCATTGCAAGTGATTAATCAATTAAAAGCTAAAATGATGAATGATTAATTGTTAATCAAATAAAAATTAATCGACCATACCTATTGCCCCGTTCAAAACTTTGTATGCTTCATCGCGTAACAACCCTGTATTGCCGCGGTGCTGACTTTTTGGGAACCGGCATTATGCAATGCCATTGTGCTTTCCGCACTTCGAAACATTGGCGAGAATTACAAAGGCACAGTTGGCGCCATTGGTGACAGCGATGAGTTCTTGAAATGAATAACACGGCACCAAACAGCAGGAAGCTTGGTAGCAAGTCAAAGTAGCTAGGCCCAGTGTTGCCACGGTGGTGGCTACAGCTGCCAGCTGATCGGTGTGCAAGACCAACAGTTCGAGGCTGCGAGATAATGAAAATGGCAGCAGTGGTGACTTCAATTAATGCCGTTTCAAACCTGTGGTAACGAAAAAAAGTCCAAAAAATCGGATGGCGTTGGGTTTTTGAGTCGAGAAATTTCAGACGTTCTTGTACACAGGCTCTATGGGGTACATGGTGGTACCGCGAAGGCTTCCGAATTATCAGGCATGTCCAAAAAATTGGGTGTCTGAAAAATCAGTTGTTGACTATATTTGGCCTGTCGGAGCTCTGCTTACAACGATGCAAGGTTTGGAAAGGGGCATAAGCAAACAGCCACTCAAGCTTGAGAAAACAACAAAACAAAAGTGGCCACCATGCTATGGTGTGAAAGTCCGCATAACAATGACGAACAAAAAGCAAACCCTTGCCCAAGCAAGAGCCTCCTTACCTGAGATATGTTAATTTTAGAGCCCTTGGCTCCAGAGACCACCATGGCCTTGAAGTTGTTGAATTCAGACAGGGACTTCTGGGCGCTGGCACCAGTCTTGTCACGAGCATCGTTCAGGATGCGGTTGACCTGGACAAATGAAATTGTTGCTGCAGCTCACCTCTGCGGGGTACAGCACCACGAGTAAAACCAGCTGCCTTTTCCTGCCAAGGCTTATCTGGGGACCAACAGGCAGCATAAGTTAACCAATAGGAACAGGAGGGCAGGGAAGGAGTACAGAGCCACTGTAACCTGCACAAAAGCACTGGCATGTGCGTGAAATGTCGTGTACAACTACACTAACTGCAGCTCGCAAGTTTTCAGTGGTGGTAGTACATTAAACATCCTCAATTATAAAACATGTCACAGTGTGTTTAGCTGCTGGCTTAGCAGCACTATCTATGATAATAAAGAGTAGCTTATCTGACTGCTACACCATTATTTCCAGCCCCTGTAGGTGGCAGCCATCTCTTGCTAGGGGCTGTAGGAACCAGCCGAATAAGCAGGCGCAATAATGCTCAGGCTGTTTACTTTGCATGCTTATTGTCGGGGTTCACTTTTTGCAGCACGGTCACCAGCCTGCCACATCATCAACCCGCAGTCTCTGCGCGGGCTGCGCTGCCTGGTGGCAAGTGGGGCTTAGAATAAGTTCACTTGCTATGGGTGTGCTAGAGCAAAAAAAAAATCTGGTCTACATATTTCAGCTCATTGCAGGCATCTTCTTGAAAATGCTGGGCTGTCACAGGAGCCCCTTTTGGCTACTGCACACAGTGGCCATCAACACACTAGTGCCCCCCCCCCCCAATGCTAAAACAACTATTTCACAATACTTAAAGTGGTCCTTAATATATGCCATATAGTCACACTGCCTCAGTAAGAAAGATATTACAAACTAGTTTTCTTGTCTTCTTCTTTTTTTTCCTTTTATTTTTTTTACACTTCAGAAAAAGTAAAAGAAGGCCCTGCAACAGATTCAAAAAGTTTAAATTAGGTTGCAAGTCTATAACACAACTATCTGCATTACCTTTACTGCATATACATCACTAACTTTTTTTTCAAGCGTCACAAAGGATCGTGGTCCACATCGACCAGCCTCTCACCTGGTTTTCGAAAGTCTGCCTGAGGGTGTTTCCTGGCGAGGGCTCCAGCTCGTCGTTGTGGGCCTTCTCGATGACGTCTATCACGTCGTGCTTGGCCTTCTCGATGGTGTTCTTGATGTCGATGAAGGTCTGCTTGTCAGCAATGGTGTCACCAATACCGATGGTGTGGCCCTCCAAAAGCAGCCAGGCATTGACCACCGTCTGGATGTGGCCGTAGAAGGCCCCTGCCACTTCGTGGCCCAGTTCGGCAAACACCACGTGCATCAGTGAGCCCGACGAGGCACCCACTGTCTTCTTGCACACTATGCCGCTGATCAGCTCCCCATGCTCAATCAGCACCTGCGGACAAATATTGCGGGTGGGCTTTTCAGATGCAGTCAAGGTCCCAACCTAAAAACGAGCGCTAACCCTGAGATTAACAAACTGTGATCCTACGATTTAAATATTGTGTCTGGAAAGTAATGCTAAATTCAGATACAACAACAATTCCTTGAAAGCGCTAAATTGTTATCCAGCTGAAAGTGGCATTAGGTTTGTGGAAAGAGTGATAAAAATGAATACAAAGAAAAAAAATGGGGCGACGGTGTGCTTGTTGTGCACCATGCTGTTTCTTTTAACTATGAAGCTGCCCTTTGTAGCTTTCGTGTTACTTTCAAGTCGATGACAACCTAGTCCTTTCAGAACGCCTCCACGATCTTGCAGATTTCCACGGAACTGATTCGCCACATCCAAGAACTAACCTGTGTTTTGGTCTATGGACTTTGCATCACATCACGACTGAGTATGCCTACCTATGGCCCAACTTCAACCTTTACAAACTGAAAGAAATGTTTCTCAGCAAGAGAACATGCCTTGGTGTCTCCCGGCGATATCCACTTGTAGGGACCATCGTCCTCCTCATCTGGGTGAGTACTGTGGGTGCGGATAAGATTCACATTGCCGGGGATGATGAGCGAAAAGATCTGCTTGCCCGTCCACAGGGGCTTGGGTTTCAGCACAGCTGGCATGGGCATCTTGCCATCCCAGATGGGCAAGAACATGAGAATCGTCATCATCTGGTCCTGCATGTGTGTGTCACACAAGAAAACAGACAGAGGGAACAACTTTTGCCTGTTCCACAATGGCAGCAGCTATGCAGCACCGGTGAAACAACGAAGGGTACTGTAGGGACATTAAAGACAAAAACAGGTAAGACTGATTAAGTACTCAGTCAAAACACAATTTTCGATAATAACTTAGCAATAGGTTTACTATTAGTAGAGAAAATCAACCTTTCCATATTTTTAGCTTCCCGTCTAAGCACGAGCACCGGTACATCAGTGCAATGTCATGAATTTAGCCCTTTAATTGAGAGCACGTATAAATACCTAAAAACAAATTTTATTTCCTATTAAAATGAGCAAAACGCATCAAGGATAAGCATAATCAATGAAAAGAAAATAATATTTTGTTGAAACTGTATTGGCAATAGGAGGGAAACGCCAGGCAGAAGACTGGAAGTGGGCTTCACCTCAAGCCACCTGTGGCTTCGTTCGGAATTTTGGTACAGACAGCTCTCGTCATATGCCGACCTATATAAGTATACATTTCATTCGCTCTACACCATGTGTTTCGCCCCACTGCACTCGGAGATCTTGCATCAGTCTTCTCTGACCGTGCTTTCAAAAGAAAACTAGTCATATGCCAAACTTCTTCCACATCCTGCATTCCTGCTCTAAACCAACAAATGACACTTGCTGCCTGTTGTTCAGTGTTGGCCAAAGACATATTTAGCCAGAAACTTCGTGCTCAATACTGAAACTCGGCAAGAGAAAAAAAATTATGGTACGTTGCCTGTAGGCAACACTTGCCAGTAACGAATTAAAGGTAAATTTTCTGTATTTGGGCTATCGTAACTCGGTAAAGGAAATTGTGGCCAAGTACTGCACCAGGGTGGCCAATCCTGCTCTGGTGAGGGAGTGCGTGGGCATCTTGCCATCCCAGATGGGCAAGAACATGAGAATCTTGCCCATCTGGGATGGCGGCCTGATGATGACGGCCATGCCGCCATCATCAGGGACGGCATGGCCACAATTAGTACATGACCGGGGTTGTTGGAGAAGTATGGGAGAGGCCTTTGCCCTGCAGTGGGCGTAACCAGGCTGATGGTGATGATGATGATGATGAACTCGGTAAAACCTCTTAAAACTTGCAAAGTTCTGTCTTTTGGCTATTTTAGGACTCACTTTAGTGCATCTTTACCAATCAAAAATTAACTAGGCCCGAGCAGATGCAGTCAAAGTTCATAGCATCATGGCAATCTGGTGCAGAAACTTAAAGGTGGTGTCACAACCCTTCTTTTGCTTCTGCATCTTTTCCAGCTTACCAAGTCTCTTCTCACGGTAAGAATGACTGTTCTGGCATTGCAGGAGTGTAGTTTACCAATAAGGCTCACATTATTTTTCTCGCTGGTGCCCGTTTTAAGCAGTGCACTTGAACCACACATAAAAGGCTTACAATGAGACCAAAGGAGACAAACTGGATTGCAGTTTACACACAGTGCCAAGGGTAAAAAGGCCAGCAACAGCAGGCAACTTACAAAACAGCAGCCTAGTACAGTATACTTCTGTTAACTTGACTCCGGTTAATTCGATTTCTCTGTTAATTCGATCTGACTGAAGTCCCGGACAGTGCCCATGCATTTCTACGGGCACAAACTTTAATTATTTCGATCCTAAAATTGGCAGTCGCCAATTTTGACCAGTCAGTGTGCACGTGCCTGACTTCTATGGTGACCCCAAAAGCAACCCCTTTACTGGCAGCGTCTGTCTGGGCAGAGCTTAGGGAACAGCGAATGCGTTAAACACCATTATCTCCTGTAGAAAACACCTATTTTCAGCATGCTCTCGGAAGATTTTTACGCAATATTGGTAGCTTGCAATGTCTGATCGCGGTATTTACCTGATTATATTGTGCACTCTTTTTTCCAGGAAAACTAAACGAAAAACTCTGTTTGTGAATGTTTTATGCTTTGCCGCATACATTGGATGTATTGTGGCAAAGCTTACTTTAAAAACTGTGCCACAAAGATGATTTTAGGAATCCAGCCACCCCTGTGCAACACATATCCGTGGCCATTTTTCTTTAAAAAATATTTGGGTGCGTATTAGATTTCTGCTTTACTCAGGAGCTTTAATGTTATCTCTAGGTTAGTTTTCTACTTTGGACACAGTGTAAGTGGGTGCACATTTGATTTAGGGTAGGTTTAGAAATGGGCAAACACTGCCAAATGAATCAGCAGTGTGTATGAACGTTTTTTATGCATCTTGCTTAATTATATCTGCCGGATAATTAAATCAATTTTGTTGGTCCCATCAGCGTTGAATCAACGAAAGCCGACTGTATGCTTGTTACACGGCCGCCCCTAATCGCAGTTAAACAAAGTTTACTCAATCAGGGTTAACGCCAACCGCAGTCTACCAGAGTTGCACAGCAATTACTATTTACGGTGGCGGAGAATAAGGCATGCCACTAGTTTCAATTTATACTGGAATTCCAACATACTGCTGCACTAATTCTTAAAGCTAACATCCAAAATTAATGCTTGTTTTGATTCAAGATGAGTACGGCCTGAACAAAGGCAGTGAACTGCCACCAATGCCACTCCTATTTGCACCACAACGAACTGCACCAAACAAGTTTCACCGAGCAGTTCTTGCAAGCAGCTTTCGCACAACGCACCTTCTCGAGAAAGATATCCCGCTTGGTCATCTTTCGGACAGCAGTAAGGGTGTCCTGCACAATACCCATGACGGGCTTGTTGGACTGAGGTGTGATAATCTGTCGGGGCACCATGGCCAGCTGCTCCACTTCGGCACGGGTCTCCAGCGACTGTGGCACATGCAAGTTCATCTCGTCTCCGTCAAAATCAGCGTTGTACGGTGTTGTCACACTGCATCGTGGTCAAGGAAAAAAGGACAACAGGAAAATCAAGACAAGCTGGTTTTGTGTGAAGTACACATACAATGTAATGAGGTGCATAACTATATAACACAAGCAAGCACAAGTTAACCTAATGGCCAACTTTACTTTGAGCACACCATATAAAGAGATACAGTGCAGTTCACTTATAACGATATCAAGAAGAACGAAAAGTCCTATCGTTATAACCGATTATGGCTAAATCTGGACTGCCTCAATAAAAAAAAGCTGCCAAACATACCTTTGTAGCTCTAAAACCGAATTTGTCCCTTGCTAAAAAACAGACACTGTAAAAACTAGGCTGCGAAAACTAAGATGTTTATTTTCACCTCTAACAGCATGTGAAGCGTGAGGCGCACTGAAATAGTCATAAATACGCACTTGCTTTCATGGCAGTTTCAGGTTCACAACCACAGTGTGCATCGCGTCCAGCTGCTGTGTGAGCACTGGCGGCAAATTTTGGTTATTCGCTGAAAGTTGTTACATGTCTTCTAGGGAGCGTTCTGTCGCAAAAATTTTTCCAATAGGCTCACTAATAGCCGAGATAAAAATAGTTTAGCGCCGCGAACCCATGATTTCAGCAGGCAGGCTCCACTACCACGCGAGACTCCCTCCACTTGCCCCGTCTGCATTCCGCAAGCGAGATTCCTTCCCTGCGTTCTCCCATACCGGACCTTGAGGATCATGTGATGCATACGTCATGGGCCCCCGTCTTCATTTTTTTTCTCATCACTTTTTTTTTTTTTTCTCTCGGTGCTGCGCTGACTGCACTGCGTGCGACCTCTTGTGATTGTCTCATTTCGCCCAGCGCACGACTTTGCGGGCTGTGCAAAAGGACACATGACTAGCGGTATAATTCAGTGCTACACGAATACCGAGGCAGAACAAGCGGATCGCACAGCATGATCATGCACTGGAACACGGTAGAAATGGTACCTGCGCACATGACTGCACGAGCGTGGGAACAGGCAGACGAAGCGGAAGTACATCTCTCTTGCTTTGGTGCGAAGTACAACAAAACACATGTTTAAATTCCGTTTGTGTGTTTTATTATTTCTCTAAACTTCAATTTGTCAAATTTAAGCAACACATCTCACAAATAACAGATGTAGCCTTCAATAATTCTCGAAGTCACCTGTCACCACGAGCGACATCACACTGCAGACATGAGCACGTAGGTGCAGGAACACGAGTATGTCACCGTACAGCTTGGAGCGTGGTCGCCATGAGGGAAAGGGAAAACAGCGTTCGGATTGAAATTTCAGACCTTCCTGTGGCACGTAGCGATTTAATACTTTACAGACAGGATCGTTAGCGCACATTGTATTCTCTGCGCTTGTCAGCTCAAAATGGCCAGACCTGGTGAGGGGCCCGTTAAGAGCCCAGTAGCTATACAGCACAAAACAATTTTCCGATCCACCATATATGCCTACACAGTGACTACCAGAGAGTAGGGTCAGGATAATGCAGCTATTGTATTCCAATTCTGTCTCTTTTTGCATTTCGGTCAGTGCTCTGGGTGGCGGCCCGCTTATGCTAAAATCGGGATCAACCGGTCGTGAGCAGCCGATATGAAAAGAATGCAGTCGACCGAAAGGAATCCTTAGATTACATGGCTTAGCTCAATAAGGTAAATATTAATGTCACTCTCCAACTGTGGCAGATATAAGCACTAGCCATGACCAGGTTCCCCGTACCAGATGAACTATTGTCAGAATGCAATTGCAAAGCTCCACTTTACGAGTACATTTCTAAACATAAACATACACACAGCTCATTAAAATCATGTGCATCAAAAGGGCTCTGAATACAAAAGCAACCGTGCCTGATGGCCAGTTTGTTGTAGTCAAAGCGGAGCAGGAATTCTAATGGACATCTCAGGCATATCTGTTTCCTGTGCTCATGCTGAAGAATTATTGGTAGTAACTTAAAACGTGAACAGGTCAGGAAAAAAAAATACAGAATGTGTGCTTGCACTTCCCACGTTTTTCAGTGTGCATGATGCTGACGTGCTGGGTTTTTGGGTAGCAGTACATTTAGAAACTGCCTAAGAGCCATGTTGCATATTGAAATACCTTATTTTTCCACGTATAACCCGCCACTGCGTAAACCTGCACCCCCAATGACAACAGTCGAGAAAGACGAAATATATATATATCCATGCGCATAAATTACAGAAATAACTGCATACAACAACGCTCAAATCTTTGCAAAAGCAGCCCTTTCATGGATGCACAACTCGTCCACGTCCCATCTTCAGCCAGCGGCTCTTCAGCGTTGCTGATAAAGCTGGATTCACACAACACATGATCGCGGACGAATTAGTCACGTGACATCTGACGTGAATCGGATCACTTCGCAGGCGCAGCTAGCATTCACACAACAGAGGATGACAATGCGACCAGAGCAGCCCTCACATGGGCAGCAACGATTTCACTCTCCGCCGTATCGTGAAGTGCTTCGCTTGGACAGAGGTAGCACCGCGGGAACGGGTGACGTATGCATTTTCCATATAACTACTCGTTCTATGAAAAATGCTGGCCCATAAAGAGGAGAATGAGCGACCAAGAAGGAGGGGAGAAGGGAGCTTCAACACGCAGTGGTGGGGAGAGGGTGGGATTCCCCAGGAGATAACGAAACTAAATGGCGGAGAACTTTGCCTCGAGGTGCGGCTACACGACAGCACACGCTGCACTGCTGTGAAGTCACACCTCCAAGTAAAATTCGCGTATAACCCGCACCCTACTTTGCTGTTACTTTTTTTAAATTTTTGGTATGGGTTACACGCGTGAAAATACGGTAACTGCAGATGCTACAAGGTGTTTTCATCCTCTTCTATCTACTCACATTTCAATTCGAGCTAGCAGTACCCCAATGTCTAGAAGCCCAAAGGCTATCATGAATAAATGATACATCATAGACAAAGCGGTTCAGTACAAAGTGCAAGAAAACAAGAAATGTAGCCAGCCCAGCCTCTCTCACCTGAGGTTCATTCGGAATGTGGACCAAGGCAGCACTTTGATCTTGTGCCCCATCATGGACATTTTGTGCAGCGTCGGCTGACGGTTGAACACGATGATGTCACCGTCCCGGACGTGCCGCTCCACCTGTTTCCCAAATAACAGGCATGGTCACAGAGACAGATGAGAGGAACGCACAGAGGCAGAAGAAAAAAGGCTGTGGAAGTGAAATTAGACAGCAGAAGCGAAGACAAGGCTTCAAATAGCCAAAGAAACAACCACTTTGTGCTGGCTGTCCCTCTTTCTTTCTCAGTCACCCAACAGGCAGTTTTTGCCTTTAGAATTGAAAGCTATAGCCTTCCACAGCAAATTACACAGTATCCTATACTCTCATCTTAAACTCAGAAGGCCGTGCAAGTAGTGCAGTCATTGAAGTCTCACTTAGCAAGCTTCCCAGTGCAGTTGCATTTGATCCGAGATGCTTTCTACTGAACAAATACATTTTATATATTGCAGCTACGACTTGCAATTATAAGGTTTTCTCTCAAATCAAGTTAATATTTGTGCCCTTCTGCACTGCTAGCCCTTATAGGATGCAGTATGTTTTGGTGGCGAGTGCAAGCAATGTGCTGTAGCTGCTGGTAAAATAAACTTGTCACTCTACTCGTTTGATGTGAAATAGCTTCAGACTTCCTTCCATGCAATATAATTACATCACATTTTGCTATACAAAAATATGAGGCTTAAGCCACTGGAACGTTTACTACAGAAAGCCTGACTCACACGAACACTTTCTAATTTCGAGACACTAAGAACGAAAAACCAGACTGACCCTGTAGCCACACTGGAGATGAAGGTCGCTGGCCTTGGGGTGAAACCGGAGATCAATTCTTTCGCCATTGTCCCGGATGATGTATTTCGCACCAGGGTACTGGTTGTTGCCTCGCCTCACCAAGTCGTGCATTCTGAAATAAATGAAAAATCACGAAATTCTCAGCACCGGCTCGCATGTGCAACACTGCTGGCCACAGAAACGTGGCTCAGCTGCAAATTAGTAAATTGCAAGTCTGTACTTCATTTAACATGTGCAAAAAAAAAAGGAACATATCAAGTTCCTATCTTTATTTTTTATCTAACAGCCAATCAATCAAAAGAAGATACTGCCCCCCTACCCCTCGTCCTAGCATGAGAGGTGGACTAGCAAGAATGCTGCCATGGAGAGCTGTGCAATGCTTCAGAACTTCTTAAGGCACCATTAATTAAGCCAAACAGTCAATTAATAAGAAATAACAGTTAACACAGTCTAACACAAAATCTGTGGCACTGTGTTCCAAGTGCAATTAACGTGCCACTCACTGAAAGTTTAAGAAGCATGCAGTTTACACTAATTGCAATTCTTCTGAATCGCTGCCCATAAAACAGACAAGAAAGAGATCCAGAAGAAGATGTAGATTGTGTGGTCAACAGTGGTCAAACAAGAAATGCCTCAGGTTCCAGCGCGAGACAAATGCTGGCAAGTTTGGGAACCTTTACTCAAGCCACAATGGCCCAAACGCAAGAAAACATTTTGAAACCCATGACATCAATTCGACGTACTGGTGCGAAATTGAAAAACGTGAACTTTAGGCTTCATTTCCCTTTTAACAATCAACCTATTGCCACGAAATTAACAAGAACAGAGATATTGAAAAAACACTTTTTCAGACTAAACTATTTTAGTGCCTCTTTTTAGTTTCCCACCATCATGTTTACAAACCCAGCAACAAGTGATACAGCGCACACTCACTTGTCGATGTTGAATGGAGTGACGATCTCAGGAAAGGTGAGGTTCTGTGCAATGGAGCGAGGTACTCCGACCTCGTTGATACGCAAGTTTGGGTCGGGGGTGATGACCGTCCGGGCCGAAAAGTCAACTCGCTTTCCCATGAGGTTACCCCGAATGCGCCCTTCTTTGCTTTTCAGCCGCTGCTTGATGGACTTGAGCGGACGGCCAGATTTTTGCATGGCCTGGAGACCAAGACACATTATTCACTAGCAAGCCTAATCACGAGACAAAGGTAGACAGCAATGAGAGCAGTGAAGAATTTGCCCATAAAAGAGAGCAACAACCCAAGTCAAGGTGGCTCACAATAGGGGATATGCTAAATGCTGCAAGATAGGCTTTTACTTCTCAGTGTGTTCAACATATATGGATCAATTTATATTTGTGTTTGACCTATCTTGTAGTAAATAGGGTATGTTGCAAAGTAGCAGTGGGGCAATGTGTACAGGCCTTCTTGCCGAGGCTACTGGAAAGCTTACCCGGGGTAAACCAGGCATTTCGTTGTCCACCAGGGTTGCAACGTGGAACTGAAGCATCTTGATGTTCTCCGCAATGATGTGGGCAGCTGCTCCACTTTGCTCATTACGGAGCAGCTCGTTGTTTGCCTTGACAATATCGGCCAGTTTGTGTGTCAAGTCATCCTAAGATCCAACGGTCAATTAGTATGACGCAGCCACAAGCACACATAACAGACAAAATTGCATCTCAAGTGACAGAAGCAGCAGCTGTGAGGCTACTACTTGGTGCACACGAAAATTTCTAACAGCAAAAACTCATGCTGAGCCCACACACCATGGGAATCAGTGTAAGGGAAGCTTTGGTGAACTGCCAAGACCAAAACGGCGCATCTCGCCAAGAGACATACAGCAGACTTGGGCAGACGAATGCACCCTGCAACCATCGGCCAATGCCGCAAAGGAATGGGACACAGTGGCGACGTTTGCCACAGTATCTAAACCTTCGGTCACTACAAAGCTTTCAGGTGAGAGCATACTAATCGAAAATGGCTCGCACGAGTGCTCTCGCATGCTTGTGCTGTCGCCAACATGTGCCAAAAGATATGACACACCGATTGTCTCAAAGGGCTGCATGGCATTGGCACGAGACATGTGTGCACGCAGCTGCTGCCCAACAGATCATCGGGCTCCTCTGCTGGGAGACCACGGTTAGGTCCTACAGTGACCGGACACAAATTTCTTTTATTTTCAGTATGAGCTACTCAGCAAGATAGCGGAACTTCGCAGCCACTGGAGGGTTTGATGAGAAAGCTTTGCTATCCTGCCGTCTGATTCAGCCCTCAAGTCAAATAGCTACAATATATTTGACTCATCGTATGTCATGCTATTTAAATACAGTGGTGAATAATACCTGCAATCTCATGTTCAGCAGTGACTAATTGGTAAGCACAAGTCATCAGCTATCATCCTGTGCAAAGACTGACCCCTATGTGCAACTGACCAGCTGCATTTACACAATAAAAGATGTCTTTAACGGGAGTCAGAGGCCTCAAGAAGCAATGAAAAGATGAGCCAAGAATAGGGCACTATACAGGAAATGAGCAAGGAATGGAATACCTGCCTATCATTAAACTAAATAATTTTATAACAGGAAAATAATATGCAATTTCAGGCATAAATAACTAACACCACCATTCCAGAGTGCAACTGCTATTGCTTTTTTCTATAAGAGGTAGTCTCAGGTTGCCACAAAGATTGTACGTTTGACAAAAACAAGTACTGCTAAGCAGCGCAGGAAACGACAGCAACACAAGAAGGAAGGACACAGGAAGATTCCAGGACAGGATTCAGGACGGAGGACAGGATTCCAGCTTGTCCAGCTTCCCACCTTAGTAATAAGCATTACAACTTAAACCACTTGGCCACTTACTTCTACAGCAAGGACATTTACTATGTAAGGCCTAACCTGCTTGTTAGTGGCTACTGCATCCTAGTTGAAGAATACATCTGTAACAGCTGCAGTTGATGCTTCTGTTATTTTCTCACTTACTGCACCCCTGCTTTAGGCAATCCTCAAACATGCAATCCTTGAATACTTTATCGATGCAGACTGACCTGGCAGTTATGTTTGGAGTACCTTTTAGGTTCCAAAACTTTCCTAACTTTGGGGGCAAACTATAGGGCTCCCTGCATAATACAGTAAAACCCGACTATATCGAACCCGTTTACATCGAATTATCCTGTATATCAAACAATTTCTGGACACGGTATAGTTACAATGAGTATATATAGCAAAAATTACACATACATCGAACAAAAATAACAGCTGCTCCCGATATATCGAATGACAAGGGGTGCAAAAGTGCCGCCAGAAGTTGGCTTTCCCTCGCGGCGTGGCTCCATCCAACCGCTCACCCTACTGTGAGAGCGCTGCATCGAGCGAGCCGCCGACACCCCCATGCAAAAAATGATCCTGGCCCACCCGTGGCGCTTGCTCAGACAGCCAATCAGAGACTTTTGTGCCCTGGTCATGTAAGATGGCGCAAGTGCAGGTTGTCTTGCTGCTTTTCTGGTTCACTGTGTTTGCGCCTTGTGGGCCTTCTCCCACAGTGTTGTCGTGATGAAACGGCAGAATTTGCCTTTCGCCGTGAAGCTTGAAATCATAAATCGGGTCGAACAGGGTGAGAAGTCGGATGTCCCCGCAGCGTGCAAGATTCCGAGGAGCACTCTCAGCACGATGTTGAAGAATAAGGGAGAGATTAGGGCTAAAGCGGACAAACTCATGACCCAGTGCCCGTGGAGCCCGACGCATATGCACGGCCGTGTACAAATGGTTCATCTGAAATTGCTTCAGACGTTCCAGCTTCCACGTGCCCGGTGATGACTGTAAATTCTGATTAGTGCGACAAAGCTATTGCCGGTGTTGTCTAAGTTTGGAGCGAGCTATCAGAATTTTTGGAAGCCGTTGACAAATCAATGGTCGATGAGTTTGTGAGTGCATACGATGGTGTCGCGACCACGGGAGGGCCCAAAAACGAAGACTACATTGACGACATCATACCGAGCACTAGTGAAAGTGGGCACAATTAGGAAAGCACCGGTGGTCCTTTACCCACATGCTCCGAGGTGATTGGTGCACTTGCAATAGTCCAGTGCTTCTGCGCAAATGTGGAAGGTTGCAGCCTCAGCCGCTCCGACTCTTTAGACAATGCTGAGAAGTGTGTGCGTCGCAGGCAGCGAAATTGCCCAAGCAGAAGAAAATACAGGACTAGTATTTTATGCGAAACTAAGCTAATTTCATCAATAAAGTGATTTTATAAATGTTATGTGCTTTTATGGCGTCCTAATTCTTAAGCAGGCTTATATTGAATTATGCCCTATATCAAACTGACAGGCGTTTTTTTGCAAGTTCGATATAGCCGGGTTTGACTGTACTAATGACAAGTACACTTCTATGTACAAGAGACACAGTTGTCGAATAAACATGAAACTTTAAAAAAAAAAGAAAGTGAGAGGAGTGAAATCGCGGGAAATGACCTGGTTCCGGGCAGAGCCGAACATGACGACAGCTGGGCGCACAGCGAGTGGAGGCACCGGCAGGACTGTGACCAGCATCCAGTCGGGCTTGGCATAGCGAGGATCCATGCCAAGAATCACACACTCCTCCTCTGAGATATGCTTGAGGATCTCCCAGACACGCTCAGCTGTCAGGACAATCTTCTTCTCCTGAGAGTCTTCATTGATGTGCTTCCACTCTGCAGTCAGGTCCAGGCCACTCCTACGGATGCTCGGCTGGTAACGGCCACAACCGCCATGGCCCTGGGCAGACCACAGAAGATGCATGCGGAATCATACAAACTTGGTAGAATAGGCTTGTGAGAAGCTCAAAACCCATTAGTCACAAAAATAGCTACAAGATGACACACTGGGCAAGCACCAAAGGCTACCTGAGATGATTACATATTTCTGCGAGGTACCTGGGTATTCAGAAATGGGCATTTCACCACTCCGAAATTTCTCACCGATCTTATATTTAAAAGCAAGTTACAAGGCAGTACCTGATAGTGCGAGTCACACCCACATCCTCCGCATGCGGGTTTGGCTCCTACTGGCGGCAGGTTGTTTTTTCGTCCACTTTCATTTTCTTTTACCCTATCACTTCTACATTTCAATTAATACAACAAATAATTTCCCGTCTGCTTTCCTTGGTTTCATTATCTGTTCACTTCACGAGGTTGCAAATAACAAAAGATCAGGCTCCTCAGCTCCTTCCCTTCTCACTCAGAAGAGCCAGATGGCTTTGATAGTCTTGGGAACTGGAAGTTTGTTGCAGTCCAGCCGCTGGGTTTTTGAAGTGTCTTCCTTGGATCCCCTAATAGAAGTACTTCTAGAGTGCACCGTCTAACTGCAACCTTCTAAATATCTAAATACAACTATCTAACTTCACCATCTTCAACCTTCACCCTCTACCTACAACTACAGACAGCTGCACCCCGTACAGCTGCCTCGGTGTTGCCCACAAATCTCATCGCTACACCACAGCACAGCTGTCTTGCATACCTTCTGACAGAGCCCTCAATAAAGTAATAAAACTTGCCCTTGAAGCATATGATAGCTGCAAAATATAAAGACAGTGGTACACATTTCGATTTCGCTGTATCAAAAGACAAAGACACCGCACCTGGAGAGTAGCGTACCTGCTTTTTGTTTGTGTCCTCCTGAACCTGGCTGTCAGGCCCGAGCTTGGTGTCGATTTCATCACCTCCCTCGCAAATGTTCTTGCCTTTGCAGAGGTCATAGACGTGTGCCAGACGTTTGCGTGGCTGCCCCTTCGTCTTGCCTGCGATTTCCTTGATCTTGGGATTGTTCTAGAGGAAAAGTGAACAAGATACAAATGTGAACACACACATTGGACTTAACCCCCTAATCCACTTAAGGTGCCAATAAACTCTGCCCATTGAAAATTTAGTTTCTCCGCATTTCTTTCATTTTCAGAGTCACAAAAAACATACAGTTGCAGAAGCGATATTGAATTTTAATTTTTTCAGTGAGTTTTGGCAAGTTTTCAGAATGTGGACTCATTGTGAGAACTCTCCGCAGGAATGTCAGATATGAAACATGTACTACTTAATGTATGTGGAATACTTTGGAAGCACCTATCCCCAGCTTGAAAAATATGCTTGATTAGAACACTGCAACAAACAATGAAAGAATAGAACCCACTACATGATGACATACTGACGACGTGAGCGAATTCCTAGCTGTCAAAGGTCACCAATTTTACTCAAACACTTTACACAGATCATTCAAACATGCAGCAGAGGTCCAATCAGAAACATTTCAAGACATATATGACATGCTTTAAATATCATTACGTTCATCAACGCTTCTGTTTCTGATGCACTATGGCGGCACGTGCAATTGTACACACAGTGCCCAAAGGGGTCATAACCTGCACAGTAGATTGCAAGAACACAAATTAATAGCTGATATAGTACAATCACTTTATACCTTGCATTTGGCACCCCACTTGCTTTAGTGCCAGAAAACCCGTGAAAACTAAATAGCACGCTGTTAACAATCACAAGGTGCCCTGTGTGCCTTCTTACTCTTAAGAGAGAAGGCAATCTTGCAGCCCAGCATATCGATTCAGGGGTTATATTCTGGACTGATCCCTTTCAGTGGGTACCAAGAGAGTACTTCCAGCAGGCACTGGTTGCCTACGCCAACGTGCAGAACGTTCAGGGGCTCCAGTAAGGTTTTGCACCGTAAGGCACGTCACACCTTAGTGAACGTATCCCTGAAAGTGACCAACTGAAAATGTCGCCCGTTTCCCTTACTTTTTTTTATAAGTTTCAAGGAGCATGTAATGGGCATCAAATTGAATGAATACTGGAGGTCAATCATTTAACATAAATTTCAAATTTGCAAGGTAACAAAACATTATTTTCAGCAACAGACAACACCATGAATGACTGAGGGTTCATTACTAACTTAGCAACCACAGACTGCTGCACATCAATGGCAATATAGTAATTGGCCCAGAGGTGAAAGCTTACGAGAGACAGTACAACAAACTTGGCCTCTATAAGGAGTGTTCAACAATATTATGTTGCACTTCCCAAATGCATCCATCAAAGTAGAGCCTTAGACCACTCCATGGGAACAACCATGATACGTCAAAAACCACCTAAAAATAAAACTGCCTTCCAGGACCTACGTTTCTTTACAGACATAAAAGCTAGCCAAGTAAAAGAGCAAGACATGCGACGCACAGGGTTGACAAGCAGCTTCGAGCAGTAGAAGCACACGCATCGCAGTATCTTGATGGTCTTGGTGAGGAAGCCACAGTGGAACACCGGCTTGGCCAGGTCAATGTGGCCAAAGTGGCCAGGGCACTCAGTCATGTTGCCCGCGCACGTCTGGCATCGCGAGGTGCGGTCGATGACTCCTTGCCGGGGGTCCATGAGGCCCCCCAGCTTGGGCCTGCCGCCCTCATAGATTTCAGGATACCTGATGCCCCCTTCTGTCACTGACATGCGCCGCTGTAAGCAGATAAGAACAGTGTAAGCAAAGAGGTAAAGCAAAGGCACAGGGTGAGCAGGTCGCTGAGCACGATTGAGAGCATTATACAGTAGCTTAAAGTTTCAGTAAAGGAACTTGAAGCCCATTTTTCAAAAGAAACATCACACATGCACACACCTACACATGCCTCTGGAATTCTGAAAGCCACACACAAACGCGAAAAAAATGCTGGCCTTAGCAAATTCTGAAGCACCGAGCCTATTTACTGCAACAGCAACAGGCCCTCGCAGCGGACCCCTTTTTCATAAACAACTTCTTTATTGGTGATGCGCACAACGTTACAGTATTGCCTGTTGTGCACCCCCCCCCCCCAAAAATACCATGCACAGATGCTGCCACTCTCGTCTATGTGCACCTGAAAAACTGCACAGATTACAAAGCGCAAAAAAAGTGCAATTTCTCGAAAACTAAGCAAGCAGCCATGATACAAGAGTGTGTGGTTGTGTTACTGGGAGTGAAACCTGCAGACATAGGATGCAAAATACACATATTTTTTTCGCTGCTTCCATGTCTCAAAACCTTCCAAGAGCACCTGTAAGAGCAAGCATTTGTACTAAAGGACCTTATCCTTAAGTCACTCTGTCAATTCCTTGAAGTATCCAGAGAAATGCATTGTGAGAGTAACGTAGTGGTGGCAATAATCCATGCAAAGCCATTGTGTTAAGATTCAGCACTGCTCAGCAGTTTCAAGCCTTCATTACACACTTGTGGTGCTTGAGCCAGTGATTCCTCTTTACACCCTGCTGTTCATGTAATGACTCAAAGGTGCGGATGACAAGCTTGCTAACTAAGCCACTCATTTGTGATTGGTCATGCAATGTTGCCAAATCACATTCGCAAATGTACTGCTAAGTTTGTGATACTAGCCTCTGGGTTCCAACTTTGTTGCACTGTGGACAAGCCACTGGCAAATCCAGAGGGGGCTCGGACCCCCCTGAGAAGGTTCACACTTTAGCGCTGACAGTACTGAAGTGTCCAGCAAGCCCCCTCCCTTTTCTGCATATTTTGACGAGGGCCTCCCCAGTGGAGGCTGTCCTGGATCCATTCCTGGTGTCATATCATATTGACCGCAAATAAAGACGGGGACAGCGGAAGAGAACACAAAAACAATCCTGGGCGCAAGCCTGTAGCAAGTGTCACATGTGCGACTCAAAGCAGCGTGATGCCAATGAATAGCAACTAAAAGGTCAGGGTTCATTAAGCATGAAACTTTCACAACAGGACGTTTTCCCCCATTTAATCATACCCAATAGCTAAACGGAACTGGCCAAAGTACCAGTATGATTAAAGCTAAATATTCATTTATGGATTAAGGATAGCTCGAAGGCTCTGCTTCAGGCCGTTCAGCCAAGAGTGACAGCAGTTGAAAACACTATTTCCTTTATGAGCTCTTAATCGTACGTTTACTTTAGGTGCATTGATGCCTGCAGGCAAACACACATTTCTTATTTCCTATACTGTGACAGAGAGGGCACTCCAAAATGGGTACTTGATGCAAAGAAGGCAGTGCACAAAGTTGTTTGTGAGGTGACAAACACGAACGGGAATGAACGTCGCAAGAGGTTTTCGGTTGCGATACGCATCGCAATGTGGTCAGAAGTTACGCAACTTACAATGTACGAGCACACACACGCATTGAACGAAATGCTTATTCAGAGCGCACTGTGATTCGTATCCGAATGATGAACAGACGCTGTCGTTGTAAGTCGACCTGCTAGACGATGTAATTTTTTGCGATGGAAGCATTCAAGGTCGCTGGCGGCCGGCGTTCACTTCAGGTACAGAAATGTATTCGCCGCAACGCCATGTAAGCGTATTGTTTCAGGAGATTTAATATGAGCTAAGAAAACCATGCACGAACCCAAGCCACAGCTTTTAGGAACGATTTTATTATTCAAAATTGCGAGCGATATCTTTTGTGCCTACTGCGACTTCGCGTGAGCAGCTGTTGAACACGCAGTTGACGTATGCCGCGTGCCAACCAATATCCACTCTCCCTCACACAAGCAAAAAATACGAAACGTATATTATTCGATCGGAACCCACAACAAATTGGGACAACGTCTCGCACGACAACAGCTCGCCTCACTCGGGAACGACCCGCAAATACGTACTGATTAGGCAACATCGCAATGCCAGCGATCACTTCACCAACTGCGGCAGTGTGCAGGCCGCAACAGATCTTTATTTTATTATTGTTTTGTTCATACCTTAGCCAGCGTGCCACAAACAATCAACACTTTGTTGACAGTACTGACAGAACACGCGCCAGCAAGGTGCTATCGATGTAGAAAAGCCACACAACTACGTACTATTTCATCGGGGCTGAGGATGCCAAACTGCACCCTCTTCACCTCCCGCAAGGGAGCCTTCGAGTCGGAGGTCACGATCTGCGACATTGTTGATGTCCACAACGTGCAATAACCGATGCCGACAGACTAGCACGTTCACAGCCAAATAAAACGTGCTTCGTCACAGCTTATTTGCCAAACTGCGCCATATTGGACTGCTTCGGCGCTTCGGGAAGGCGGCGGAGAGCTCCCTTTATATAGTGTCGAGGCCGACGGGGTTCTTAAGGTTCACCGAACGGTCCAATCAAATTCTTCCATTCACTAATAAAAAGACATTGAAAAAAGCACAAACTTCGCACATAATAAGAACAGCAGTAGTTCTTATTTTTTATCATGTAGAAAGCTGCAGTTATAACCATGTGTTGCATTTCATCATCTTTGATTGCTCATAAGAAAGATTGCCTTGAAGGAATGGCGATTACCGATATACTACTAGTACTACCAAGAAAAGACCAAACCTATTGCTATCAACAACAGTTGGCGCAACATTTAAATTTTTTTTCTTTTTCATGTTTCTTTTAGATTTGCACTAATGTAATATGTGAATGTGTTCACTCTAGTCACAAGTAAACTTCATACCAGCCGTAGAGTTTCTCACTGTAGTGAGAAGCTCTATAATACCAGCAATAACTGGATGATGGTGGTATGTGGTGCAGCAAACACGGCAGCAACGCTTCGAACGCGTTGAGTTTCTCATGGTTTCTCCATCCCTCCAGCATCGCTCGAACGCTCGAGCGCGTGCCATCGCGGTGCTACTTTGCGGGGAGCAATGGAACACTTGGCAGTTTCACGTGTGCTCGGTTCCGAGCGTCGGTCATTTCTTAACGCATCTGTTTATTATCACTTGAAATGTGCAGCATTATGACTTTATTTCTCGTTGTAAGCGGGGCATTCGAGATGACCACGGCGCAGAGAAAAGTCCGCTTCGAAAACTGCACAGGTGAGGAATTCGCGCTCCAAGCAACTGCGTTCACCGAGTCGGATGCGCATCCTGCGAATGCTTTACGGCAGAGTGCTCGAAAACGTTATCAGCGCGGTTCACGATGTCCTGAAAAAAGAAAGAAAAAAAAATAACAGAAAGCTTGAGTACTTAACGAGTTTAAATACTTGGGGGGAACATGAGGCATGCATGCCTGTTCATTTAGAGGAGTTATATAAAACGCTAACGAGAAAATTTTCCCCGGAATCTGGGATAACCAAAGTGGAAGCAATTTTAGATGTGGAGAGGATAGGGCCCATATTATCCTTGACAAGTGCGGGAACTCTGAAATGCATTTGTTAATTGTATATGGCGCCTTCACAAGTGATTTGCAGGCGTATGCACCTTGCGTACCGCGTATGAAAGGATAGTTTGTCCAATTTCCTGGACATTTCGAGTGAATAGGGGATACATTATGAGTGATGTGTGGACAAAGCTTTTAAGGGCGTCGGATAATTACGGGCTCTGTAAAAAGAAAATGGAAAGCGAATGCTCGATCTAAAACGGCCGTTATGCGCAATATGCTTCCCTAGAGTCCTGGGACAACTTTATGTAACGCCAAGTTCACTTTCAGTCGATGTGGGTGTCCTGTCCACTTTCAGTCGAAGTGGGATTCATGTTAGGATAATGTGTGGGGGCAAATTTACACTTCCGGCTTAATTATCAGCGTTGTGAATCAAATTTAATGAATACCTTTTATATCCCCTGTTTTCATGCGTGGTAGAGGCGCGTCGTAGCTTGCCTCCTGTCCTCGCTGGACTAAGCGAGGCAATTGAGTTGCTTATATTTCGCGAGAATGAGGGGCAGGTGTGTGATGTGGAAGCAAATATAAAAGTGCATGGATTAATTATACGTATTTTTGAAGTAAATTACGTATGCAAGCCTTCTGTAGCATGTGCTTTACGAACGGCGCAGAAGTTTGCCTGCTGTCCTGGGAGAAGAATGGGCCGCCCCCGCGTGATAAAATTTAGCGAAAATGGAAAAAAAAATTACGGCTGATGTGCGTGCGAAGTTAAATCATGCTAGAAAACGTTACTATATACGGCCGTTATCCGTTATGTTTCGCAGTACCCCGAGAGACTCCTTCGTCACATCGACTGTATCTATGTGGATAAAGTTTTACTAGTATTTTAGATGCTCTGTGGCTTTACGTTGATGACCTCATTGAGCATTGAAAATAATTAATGCAAATTGTCGGGATCGAGGTGCCTTCCCACGCCTCATCCCCGCATCTCGCGCGTTGTGATTAGTTCGATCTCCGGGAACCGCCGCAACGTGGCGTACACGGCTAGCACGGCGGAGCTACAGTTGAAACTCGATTTAACCGAGTTATGACCACGCTCGAATTAGTTCGTTAAATCGGGAAGTTCGGAAAATCGAGTGAGTCATTTTTCGGTCCTCGAAATCTAAGATTGTAACGTGTACCTAACCCAAAAGGTACCGCGGCATTGTATCCTCCATTAACCCACGCCTGCACGTGTAAAAAGTCCGCGAGGGCGGCCGAATTACCGTAGGGTGCCTCGATGCGCGCTCTCCCCTCCGCCGCCGCATCGAGGCACCCTAAACTACCGCCGCGCCTAGCGCCATCTGGTACGTACGTAAGAACGCTAGCGACTGCCGAGTCCGTTGTTCCGTGCATGGGCGCGGCGTCGTGCAGCCTCGTCAAAGTAACGCCAGGGCTGTGACTAGGGTGCCAAGATGTTTTAACGCGATAGCGTTAGAGCGCACGCTCGAAGAAAAACCCGTCTGCGTGAAAATTCGAAAGAAATCGCAGCTTTTTTTACTCATTCATTTCTGGAAAAGCTTCATTAAATCGGGTTCAACGCAAGCTAATTTCGTTAATTTGGGTCGATGACAACATTGAACCTTATGGGCTTGCCGAGGAGTGGAAATTTCTTCGTTAGATCGGGAACTTCGTAAAATCGGCTTTTGTTACATCGAGTTTTAACTGCGAGTTTCTGCGCAAGACGTGCTTCTTCCTCCCAGGGTCGAGTCACCGCGCAAGCAAACGTCACCGGGACGCGCCCTGATTGGCCTGCCGAGTGACGGCCCCCGAGTGCCCTCTCCACCCGAGCTCTCTTCCGATGAGCGCTTCAGCGCCGCGACAGAACTGATAGGCCTGCAACGAGTTGGTAATGTGGGACTTTTGCTCTCGCGACTCCTCGTTCTCGCGCTTGGGGGTCGATGAACCCTGCCGAAGCGCCTTTGTCTGCGGAGTGAGGGAGCGTCGTGCCCTTTCCTGACCGATCGCTAATTCGGTGACCCTCGCGGGCTTTAGCGTAAACCTATCTCCGCAATATTCGAGCTTTTTTTTTTTCACCCCTATATTCGTACATAGCAAGGGGCGCATCGTAGATTTCCCCTACGTCCTCACTGGGTAGCACCCTAATTTCTTTATATTGGCGAAAAAAAAATGACAGTGTGATCTAGGTGATGTGGTGACGAAGCTCAAAGTGTGCAGGTTAATTAAGGTATTTGCAGTAACTTACAAGTGAAAGTCGCCCAGCGCGTTGTATGTGTCCTACCGATGGCGCCGAATTTATTTGGTTTTAGAATATTTTGTACTTTTCTTATGTTAAAGTACGTGCTGATTTTACTGATGCTTTTGTAATCATGGAGTGAGAGCTTTGTAGAGGTGCCTAATCGGGCCTAATGCGTTGCTTTCTTTCTCATACCCTTTTTCTGTACTTTCAGAGCACAAAATAAACTATTTGACTAATTCTTTAGCCCGCCGGCTTGGGAGAACTGTAACTGTCACCCGGATCGAATTTGATGAAAATGGAGGGTAGATTGTGGCTGATGTGCATGCGAAGTTAAAGACATATGCACTTGAACCTAGTTCTAACGAAACGGGATATAACGAAATAATGGATATAACGAAGTAAATGAAATTCCCCTTGAAATCATCATAAAGACACACGTATTTAAAGCCTTATTTTAACGAAGGGATATTGTCCTGCCAATTTCTGGTTTCCGAGATCAGCCTACTCGTAGGCTGATCTCGGAAACCAAAAATTACTTGACCGTTGGGCGCCGAGTGCGTCGCTTTCGCCGGGGTTTCGGCACTCGTTCGCCGCGGCAGTTCAAAACTCCCGCCTCCGCGCCGTCGAGCAACACTGGTCCTTCTCACCGCTGCCACGTAGCTGCGCATTCTCCACTGACCTCTCTCTCTTGCGCTGGTCAAGCGGCGCGGCGCGCAGACAGGTGCAGCTCAGCGTGGCCTCGGAGATCTCCCCGGCGCATTCTCATGGGGAACGCCCAGGCTAGCGTTTCCCAGGCCAAGCCTGCGCGAGCCGCGCCACTGCGCTACTACGAGCGGCGGTGCCAATAGATTTGTGTGTTCGCTTCTCCCTCTCCCTGTGACGCACCGAGCCGGCTTGCAGCTGGCCGTGGCCTCCGATATGACAGATAGAATTACGTACATGTTTAACAAAATGTGGCGTTTTAGACGTGCATGAGCTGACAGAATTAAATTTGTGCGCGACGTGAGTGGTTCTACGGCGAGTAATTGGAACACAACATGCATATGTTGCGTGCTTTTATTTCCTGTAACGCTACGTTCGCTGCCGGTAGCTCCAGCTAGTACACTAACGGCAGGCGCGTTATCAACATGACATAGCATTCTTGACAGATCAGTAGCGAGCACAGCTTTCAAGAAAGGAAACGCAAGCAAGACTAGATGAGCGACCGTTAATTGCCTGCCAGTCGTTTGGGGACAAGATACGCCTCAAATGAAACAATATTTCCTTAGTGTGCTGTGCACATACTTATAAGCGACGCATACGTCGAACCCTATACTATCTCTGTGCATGGTGAACA
Organism: Dermacentor variabilis; assembly: GCF_050947875.1. Taxonomy (NCBI): domain Eukaryota; kingdom Metazoa; phylum Arthropoda; class Arachnida; order Ixodida; family Ixodidae; genus Dermacentor; species Dermacentor variabilis. The sequence continues at coordinate 143,317,054 of NC_134569.1, forward strand.
CTCCATATGTGCGCAGAGGGTGGCGAGGCCATCCGGTCCTTGGTGGTCACCCCGTGCAGCAGCGACCCGTGCGTCGTTCCGGTTGGCTCCGGCATCAACATCTCCTTCGAACTGCTCTCGAGTAAGTGCTTCGGTCCAATTGGCTCAAGCGAAGACCGCTTATAGTGTAAGTGACGCAAATCGCGAATATATATATCCGCACTATATAGTCAAAACAACATTTATCAAAGGCTGCACGCATGCAAAACATGTAGACCAAGCAGCCGCGCATATTCGAGAATTGAAGCATACGACCGGGATGTCTGCATCCGTTCAATCTTACGAACGTTGAAAGGTTGGCGATCGAGAACGCGCAGCCTGCGCATGAAGCAGGCAAATGAGAAGAAAGAAAAAACGCAATAGATTAACTTCCGAGCGGCAACGCTCCGCCAACTCTACAGAACTAAAGTAGAACGGAGACCGAAATTCCGCACACCGTACGGTGCCTCGTTCGACTTTTCGGACTGATACCAAGCGCGATGCCGAAAACATGGCGATCCCGAACCAAGTTGCCGCCATTAGACTGTTGCACGTGTCACCCGTGCCTTCGCTTTTCTTGTCCTCCGCTTTCCGAGTGTCGTGCGCATAAAGCTACATGCGAAGCTCGTTAACTGCTATTTTCGTCGCCGGCTACCGACGAAGCATGCAGCGCTGGTTGTATAGATCTAGCTGGCGGGATGGTCGGGCAGCATGCTGTCGCGGGAAGCTCGGCTTTGAAATGTTCGTACACCCGTGGACAATGGATGGATATCGGGCGTGATCACGCCCACCCACGGCCTCGACCATCACGCAATGTCGAGTAGGTATAATTTCAATAAAGGGCAGCATATACGGCAAAATTTCGGAAACGATATTTCCGCAATGTTGGAGTTGTAAAAAAAATTTTTTTTGCTTTCCGCACACGAGTTGAACAGACAAGGAGGGTCAGTGCCGTTAGTGCACACCCGTTCGGCGCGTACGTAGAATGTGAGCCGCTGTCAAGCGGCCGGAGGATAGGCTGCACCAAATTTGACGAGGTTTGTTGCATTTAAACGAAAAACGTAGTCTATAGTGACTGTTGGTTCCAGATTTTTGATTTAGACCGTAAATTTTTATTAAAAATTGTCCAAAATCCAAAATTTTATTAAAACGAAACTATCAAGCTTACAACTCTGTAACTCGGCAATGAACACTAATGTCACAATTATGTGAATTGCCCCTAATAGTACATCAAAAGCGGACAAACTTGACATGTTACACATAAATCCTTAAAAAATTTAGTAGTATATGGAAATATAGCTTTTGCAGAACCCTTGTACACAACGTAACAAATTCACGCAAAATATAAATTGACATATCAAATTTGTCCGCTTTGAACTATCTAATTAATGTCGTTCACAGAACCGCGATAGCTGTTCTTGATGCAGAGCTATTAATTTGTAAACTTCGTGCTTATATCTTTTTTCGTACTTTCGAAAATTCTTTTTACACAATTCAGGCCCCAATCGAAATTCCGCTTCCAACAGTCACTAGAATTTACCTTTATCTCTCAAATGCAACAAATTTCATTAAAATCGCACCAGGGGTTATCTCAGAAAAGCGTTTTTGCGTTTTACGTGTATTTGAATAGGCCGAGTCGGGGTTGGGCCCGAGCTAAAACTTCCTCTACGTGTCGCACAAAATACGGCTCCGGCCGCGGTGTCGGCGTCCGCGGCTGAGAAAGTCATCCCAAACCACGCAGGCCCTGCGCGTGGCGCAGAGGCGTTGCTGAACTTAATGAATTTCCAGAGGTAAAATGCGTCAGAAAATTCGTAAAGTACGACTTAGACACAACCTACATACATCGAAGTTGGGACGCGACCGATCACCAATAGAACCACTCGTACCAGCATATTAACTGGCGGCAAGCTTTCCCCGACGGCTTGTGGCCCGTCATCACATCGACCAGCGGCGCATATTTCGTCACGGCCACATACTTGAGACGTTAGGCCTAGTTAGGCCTAATTGGCGCTAGCTTTATCGGGTGTCAGCAGCTAAAGTTACAGTTTGGTGCCGAGTCGACGGAGGTCTATATATTCGGAGCAGCCGCTCCACACTCAGAAGGCGGACAAATCGCGTCTCACCAATGGAAGGGCGAGTGTATATCGAATGGTGCCAATAAGAACTGTACATGGTCGATATCTTTGTGACACACCGAATGGTGCGGCCTTTCGTTCTGCACGCCATCTTAAGCTACACTCATTTTTCCCGGGGGGTGGGGCAGAGGCCCGACCAGCTTTTTGAACCCCATCCGCATACATACATACATACATACATACATACATACATACATGAAGAATTGTTCACTGATGTGATGGCCTTTTATGAGTATTTACCAGACCTCATAGTAGGAGACAGTTCAATCTCACAGCCCGAGTCCTCTTGAACCACCAAGAGACTGACATCCTCAGACGAGCCATGCGACAAAAGCGGATTCAGTTGAACATGCTAGTAAGATACATGTGTTTTGTGCGTATCAAGTCACCCTACCATAGCTGCGAATGACTGTGCACGGCTCATGCTTATGCCGCCCCCGTGCCATATCCAATTGCTGGTAATTGTTGGTGGGTGCAATGATCAAGGGCGAGCAGGGATGGCTACAACTTCACGCGCACTGTCTTTCCGCGCCCCTACTGTTGCTGATCGCATAGTATAAATTAACAGACAGGGGTAATGAAGATCGCTGACAGAAGCCGTCCTGGTAGTGGACATGAAAATAGGCAGATGATGATGATGAATATGATTTTAGGAATCGCGGTGAATCACGTGGCTGTGAGAACCGTTCGGCCCCGCTGCCGGCCTTCTTCATAGTGCCAGCGTTGCGACAGCAAGTGCTTGTGGTCATCCAGTGAGATATTTACAAGTTTCATGGCATGTGCATTATGCTTATTTGAATTAGTAAGTGAACGGTTACTAGAATTTACATGGGCAATATAACTAATGTACAGACTCGTGCAAGGGCCGCGCTTTTTGGTCACGATTTTGATGAGCCTTACATGGGACTGGGTCATTTGGCCTAATTTTGCCAACTGCGAACTTGAAATCCTCCGTAAACCTCCGCGATTGCCTCCTCTCGCCATCTCATAGCGACGAGCGAAAGTACACTGAGCGCGATCAGGATGAACGCACCGAATGCGATTGCTTCTCGGTCGAACCTTTTTTTTTTTTAATATTGACTGTCAAGTTCGTAGTGCGGCCCTCACATGGATTTATACAGTAAGAATCTTGATTAATGTAATTGTCTAATACTTTGCTATCACTAAGACAGCTTCGCCTTTCCAGCAGAACTGCAGCCTCTTTTATATACATATTTTTTAATTTGAGTCCAAATGCTGCTGCACATGACTGCTATTGATTCTGATTTCTAGTAAATGCTACTTGGCCTCATGTCAGTTACTGACTGTATTAGATATATTTATGACCTCTGCATGCAGTCGCAATGTTTAATTCAATCCCTAATAAATGTAAATTATTAGGAGAGCACTTTTTTCATGTGTCGTTACCGTTGCCTAGTGTAAAAAGAAGCAATACTGAGATACATATAATTTGCGTACATTTCACATGCTTTATTCGTTGATAAAAGGCTGTGCCGAAGGGGTCACTGAAGTCTGCAAGTTTTTTTCTTTCTTTTTTTCATTTTTTCAAGGTCAAGAAAGCACGCAAAGCCACTTGAAGCGAAGTGAACATACAGCAACATATTCATCCTCTAGGCATAGGCTGTCCATGCCAAAAGAAATAATTTAGTTGGCTAGCTCCTTCTCTTTAAAAAATATAATAAGCTTTGTACTGTGTGTATATTTAAATATATTGTGTCTGTGCATATATAGCGGAAATATAAAAAAAAATCTTGAAGTGAAAAATACGGATGAGGTAGCCGCCGCTGGCACTTGTCCTCCTGTTGTCAGGATTTGCAGAAACAAAGCGAAAGTATGAATTAAAAGCTGTTCACGCCCGTGCCAACAGTGATGCAGTACTCTTCTAGCCACAATAACATCTTAAATGGAAAGGTAGAGGCAAATGAAAAGAAACCTAAAATGATGCGGGTAACGAAACTGGTTCTAAAACAGTGGTTTTATTCCCCACCGATGTATTGTAAAGAAAATGGCGAAAGAGTGACAGAAACAACGCAAGTGATGCAAGAATGGTGCATCGAGCAGATGACAGTGAAGAGGCCCGCGAGGCGGAGCTTCAGAATAAGGCGAAGGCAGCACCGCTGCAATTTCACCATTTTTTGCATCACTCTTGGTGCTGGCCACGGCATCTGCTGGACCCACTCCCCCATTCTAGTACACGACGATAACCTACAGAATGCACCTGCCGTTAGGATAGGAAGACTCTTCTATTTTCTGAGAGGAAAACTGGACAGCAAAGTTTTAGAACGTTGCCATGAAACAAAGTATATGCAGCGGCACTCCTAGTTATCAGGACACACATGTCATGTCCTGTGACATTAGAGTGCAGAACATTTGCGAAGGCGTTGAATATAGTACAAGAATGACGTACATGCTAATTTACAGGCGATCAGGATATCTGTTTGTTTGCCCGTGCATGCATGACACATACCCTGTTTGTTAATTTAGTTAGTAAGTGAATGATAACATCAATTTATACAGCTGATAAAACTACTAACCTTACTTCATACAGCTGTCTAATGATTTGCTATCACTATTGATGCTTCACCTTTTGGGTGAAACTGCAACCTTATTTTACTGTTTACTGCATTTTTGTTTCTCTTATCCCTTTCCTTGCTGTAGCGCCTTCGGGTCCTGCAAGCATGTCTAACAAACAAAGAAACAAACAAACAAACATATAATTTGCTGTTGTTGCCCTGTTGAACGCAAGTCTGTACGAGTGGCACAAAATGAAGGCAAGGACTGTGAAGGCAAGACACATAAGCTCGGTTTTGCGCTATTGTTCTACACTTACATACCAACTAGCCCGAACTGCTCTCAAATGCAAGAAAACTTGTCAAAATGCTGGCTACAGCCTGATGACTCCCTCGTTTAACAAGTGTTGATCACTTCTGTGCTTGACCTGCCGTGGTTGCTCAGTGGCTATGGTGTTGGGCTGCTGAGCACGAGGTCGCGGGATCGAATCCCGGCCACGGCAGCTGCATTTCGATGGGGGCGAAATGCGAAAACGCCCGTGTACTTAGATTTAGGTGCATGTTAAAGAACCCCAGGTGGTCGAAATTTCCGGAGTCCTCCACTACGGCGTGCCTCATAATCAGAAAGTGGTTTTGGCACATTAAATCCCATAATTTAATTTTAACTTCTGTGCTTCAAGTACTACTATGATGCAGAGTCTGATTTATTTTCTTATACCATCTGAGGCACATGTTGCGCACTGCATTGCAGACCAGGACAGCATCAACTTGCGCTTGGATCCCCGGGTACAGCTGCTTGGCATGGAGCTGCCCATCCTAGGTGTCGAGAGGGATGCCTGCAAGCTCACGGCAACTGCATGCCCAGTCTCCGAGGGCCAGCTCATCCATGGCACAGTTCCAGTGCACGTGAACAGCTTTCTGCCACCAGTATGCCACACATGCATGGTTGTTCTACGTGGAACAACTTGCACTTGAACCATCTCATCACAATGACTCGCTCATATGCACAGTTATTTTACATTGTTTTGCAATTTATATAGAACATTGAGTTTGCAAACAAGATTTCTTTCCAAGTAACACAACTAAGCAGCTATGCAAATAACTAAGAGTGGCCTGCATATTGTCCCGAGGCAGTGAGTGAAGAAACATAAATACATACTACCGGAAAAAGTGAATAAAGAACACAACTTCACATTGGACGAACTTGTGCCCAAAGGCGAAACAACTTTTAAGTGCACAACAATAGTGGCGTGCATAATTGGCAGTCGTCAAATATAATCTCCCCGTTAAAGTCTGTCCACTATTTAAACATGAATCCCCATACATACCCGAGTGCCCTTATATGCAACTAGATTGTAATAGACACACCTGTCTTTCTACTGAGCTGGCAACAAGTCATAAACAAAATTACTAATGTCTTCATTGTTCTGTGTGCTTCAGTTTGAGTTCTGTTATAATTTCCTTAAGTCACAAGAGGAAGATTTCATGCACAACCTCTCAGACATACCAAGGCAGCATCAGGTTGCACTTGGATACCCGCGTGCAGCTGCATTGCCCATATTTAAGTTCACAGGGGGCACCCAAACCACCAGCAGCAATGGGCCACGTAGGGAGAAACGAAGAAAGAGGGGGAAATGGGAGAGGGGCTTGTGACATAAACATGACATGAGAGCTTGGCTCTAATGTGAGAGCTATGATAGCAATGATAGCAATAAATGTAATGACAGCATGCATATTTTTAAACATTACCCTGAGCACATACCTTTTGTAGTATACATACATCCTTCATTAACATTGACTTAACTTCCTACGAGGCACACAAGCAGCAGCATTGTTGAAACGGAACAGAATGGCAAGCAACACAACCTTTACACCGCAGTTACCATTTTGGCAACTTTTCTATCACCCATTTCGCCTTTTTCAGGAATCCGTGTGAATAAACTTGCTCGAAGCAAATGTACCCCTCTAGTATGTGGTGCCTTGTGCCGACACAAGAGGGTGGCGCAACTGCTATCACAATTTCTGTTTTGCACGTCTTTTTTATAATTTTCTTGTACCACTCCATCTTTCGGCACCATTAAATCTTTTTCGAAAACAGAGCTTACTTTTTGTTAAACATGATGTAACATTTATAAAATCGTAGAACAAGCATAAATTCATAACTATTTATGCGAAAATTCGAGAGATTTGGCAGGTGTGCTACTATTGTTATACGCTTCTTAAAAATTCTTGTGGTAGAACAGTTCCTGGGTGGTGCTTTACAACTCCCAAAGTTTAATGAAATTTCCCGATGGGGCCTTTTAGAGTTGTAGCAGAAGCATGGTTAAAGAGACGCTTTAAAGAAACGCATGGTTAAGAGACGTTAAAGAGCCAGGTGCGCTCACCAAGGGGATGAGCAGCTACATCTCCACCCTGCCCCGAAGTCTATTGACAAGGACACATACATATGCCTCATAGTGTGTTGTCCTCTGCAGAACCAGCAGGTGACTATGAATTAAGAAACAGAAGTTACAGCAGAGAATAATGAGTGCAAGTTTCCCATTCCTTCATTCAACGTTCTCCAATAATTCCAGGTCCATTCAATCGGAGTTGTGCCTGAACGTCCTGCCCACCCTAACTTCAGTTATGTGCTGCACCTTGCTGTTCATTTCACCGGTCCAACAGGGCGGCATCTGAACCAGGGGCTGAACCTGGGAAATGTCCAGGGTTGAGGGGGATGCGGGTCCCCAGGGACCCCCTATAGATTCACCAGTAATCTTCACATTGCAATTCGTTTCACAGATTGCAGGCTTCATGCAGGATGAGCACACAGCATTCACTGTACTCGTCAGAAACGCAATGTAGGGCTCGTACAGATCCTTTCATGCCGGTTCTGCACGAGCATGAACTGGCACTCAACGAGTGGGAACTAGTTTGTGAAGTTCAGGACAAATGAAATGGTCTTATTGTAGACGCTTTTCAAACGGAATCATCGTAGTGTTGCTAGATGCGTCTAGCAATGCTTCTCTGCTGGCTGATGAAAACTTGCACTGTGAACATTTCGCTGTGAAGTTTAATGGCATCATTTTTGTATGCAGCAGCAACACATGCTCCAGTATGCATACAATTGAGCTAGGTTGTTGAGAAGCTGGTAATTAGAGCGTGATGACTTCAGGGATGGCACAGCCGTATTGGTGAAGATGACCCTGGAGCTTGCCAGGGGGCTCCAAGACATAAGCTGCATGACATAGGACAAGCTCCAAGGTAGCAGTAGAAGTCCTGCGACCAAGCTTCACCAAAATAGTAACCCCCATCGATGGAACCCATGCAGCTATGACACATGATTGATCCAGCTGTTACAAAGTTGTCGGTGCAGATGTGGGCAGAAATGTTCACAGCAGCATAAGATGTGTTTAAAGCATACACTAATGCTGGCAGAGATTGTAAGAAATTACTGTGACACTTATATTCATGTGTACACATTTACTGCATATTAGGTGTTAAGGTATTCTCAGTGCTAAGGCTACCCCTTGGTAGCAGCCTGCCCTGGTCAGTCAATCTCTTTTTATGTGTGTCCACTGGGGAAAGAAAGGTTTTTAGATATGGGTGTGAAACATACAATGCCTCTATGTAGAAGCTGAATTTGTGCCCTGAAAATAGTTGACGTTAAAGCAAAGCTTTCTTTCTAGTGTCTGCGGAGTTCAGACGATAGTTTACGCAAACTACAACTTTATTTATGTCAACACACTTTTCTATGGAATGCCCAACTTTCTCCGTAACTTCTAACTGACACTGGCAGTAACAAAATGACATGAAATGCAGCAGTGGTTGGACTCTTAGAGAGGAGGGGGAGAGAGACGGGACTGAGAGGAGGAAGGCATCAGGCCACAGCGGTGCCCTGATGCATCAGCACTTTGTTGGCTGCAGTGGTAGAGTGGACACGCTAGCCTCATTTACAGACACAATGTACAGGAACATCTGCAGGATTCTTTTTAGATATGTGAGTCGGAAGGAATAAGGCGTTACTGTACTATCGGCCTAAATTCACCAAGTGAGTGAAGTGCATTTTTTTTGTTCTTAGGTTTGCCTGCATTTGTAATAGCGACGAATACAGGCTACAAAACGTAAATTTGTTTCTACACCATGCTTAGAAACCAGCTGTACGGTGCTTGCATGTCCCACTTCAATGTAATTATGCCTAACAGATGTCCTGGCCAGCTTCTTTCTTTCTGTTCACATTCAAAGTTATACCAATGGTACACCATGCCTGCCAGCAGTGCATACAAACTTCAGAGGTACTCTGTCATTGCCCGCAGGTTACGGCAGTGACAATTTGGCGGGTGCATGGTGACAAGGGCCTCATGGCATGCGGCACTACCACCGTGACCGTCTCCAGAACTTGAGTCTCTCGTGGTGCATATCTGACTGTGCACGGACACACGAGACAATGCCACACGCTGGATAGTATTTTACATGTGAAGGTGTATATAGTAAGGTTGTACAATAAAAGGTAATTATTCATCTACAAGAGCGCATCTGTAGGCCAGAACTACTGCTTGATGAATTCCATGAGTTAACGCCAGTGTGCGTGCTTGTATAAGCACAGAATGGGCACTGTGAGACACCAGGAGATTTATGAATCCTTCCTGAGGCAATTGCCCACGAAGCAGCAAGAGAGCAGAAGAGAGTTTCCAAGCCATGCCTGCAACCACACATACCTGGATTTGTCTTGTAATGTGCATCCGAAAATAACTTATGCTTCATCATGGAAACATGCACGCAATGATCAGATGAAACATGTCTGAGCTGCTTGACACAGCATTAAAGGGCCTCTAAAGAGAAGCATTAAATCAGTTTGAACCGATAAAACTAGTTTTCCAAACTTTATTTTTGTAAATTTTGCTGTAAGAGGTTGATTATTGGATGTGGAAATGGAGGTCAAAGGTCTATTTCTTGAATTTCATGCCAGAATGCTAGCGCTGTACCGTCAATGTGACGTGATGGATTTCAAAGTATTTTCGTTGTATTTGGGTGCTTATGGTGCACTAAAATTTCTTGAAGCTTGCTAAAGTCACTCTGGCTCCTTTAGAACACAATGTAGTCCATCTTTACCGATAAAAAATTAACTAGGCCCACGGAGATGCTGTAAAAATCCACAACGACATGGCAAGCTAGTGTGCAAACTTCGAAGTGGTGTTGCTGCCAGTCTTGACTTACTGTGTATTTCCTGGCTTACCAAGCCCCCTTTACTGGTAATAGTGGCTTTTATTTTTTGGCATTGTAGAAGTGTAATTTACAAATACAGCTCAAGTTATTTTTTAGCTTTAATGTCCACTTTACAATGGTGGAACAGTCAAATGGGTTGTCTTAGCAGCAACACAAGAAATGCCCTTTTATAACAGACGTTTCAGCTTCTGTAGCAAACAATTTCACATGAGTAAATTACACATACAAAAAAAAACAATGTATAACGCAAGCTCTGGGACTGTTAATCGAGACATAAAAATAGCACAATCTTACAATAGAAGGAATTGTCAAATTTTATTTATAGCACCATGTGGTAATGCACTTACTACACAATGGCAACTTAGCAAAATGACATTATTATGTGAGTCATCTCACACATACAGTTAACTTCACCCTGCATGCAGTGTTAGTATATATAGTTTTACTTGTTTCGGATGGTCTCCAGGCTTGCAAGTGCTTCCGAGAGCCTCTTCTGGACCTCCTGCAATAGTGTCTCATCATTCTGAAAGTTGCAGAAACATCTTCATCCCTTTTGAAAGTGGGAGTTTAGCATAGCTCAGCATCTTGTTTGCTGATCTAATTTTATCATTATGATCTTCATCACTTGCTTTTTTTTTCTTTTCCGATATTAGTACATCATAACCATCCTAGTCATGTTCCAGGTTTTTCGCTTACAACTGATTTCTCTGCTCCTAGTGTCACTGCTGTTTGCAGGTGACCTTTGCTGCTATGAACAGTTATCAACTTTGTGTAATTGCCATACTTTCGAGGCTGGGGCAAAACAACCTGCTTTGTTTGGTCTCGTGGTTTGGCCTGCAGAGGCAGGTTCACAAATGGCAATACTGATGTGCCATCACAGACAGGATAAAAAAATTCAGGCAGAACTCGTCTACGATGCCTATCCAAGTTTGTGAACAACCGTAATATATCATGTATTAGGCGCGTACTGCAGACGGGCTCCTCTCTCATGCTGGACGCGCTGCACCTTTTGGTGGCAATGCCATCAGAGTTATCTACCTGACTGTTCATTTATTTGTTCTTGTAAGTTTCCAGCATGTATAGTTATGTCCCTTTGCATTCATTCATACCCCATTTCCTTTGCGATGTCTCTTTTATTTTTATTTTTCTCTCTTTCCCTAATCATTTACACTGTATCTTTTTTTCATCGCCATGGGACAGTTCAGCTGTCCATTGGAAAGTGGGACAGTTGATACCCATGGCCTTTCATTTCCTTTCCCCCCTTTTGACCTCATCTGTTAAATACAATGTTACTACTATACTACAACTACTAATGCTACTGCGCCTTTATTTTCGGTTCAATCACTTCATGACACTGATGGTCATACGGCCAAAGTGACTTTATGGGCTTTGGAACTTCAGTGCTTACGTACGTGAATGTATGAATAAAGAACATTACTGTTGTGGTTATTGCTGCAATTTTTACTTGTAAAGGTGCACAAAGCAATGGTCCCAAACGGTATGTGTACATTCCATTTAGTATGTACAATGCTCAATCATCTGAAAGGAAAAGAAACAGCAAAAATGCTCATACGCTTTTCTAGTACATTACTGGTAATGCTAGCTATTTGGTGCAATGAAACATGCATGAATACCAAGCATTGCCTGTTGCATACACACACAAACACACGTGTGCACACAACAGCCTAACATACTAAATTAAACAGTCATCCATCTACAGCAAAATTCCGATACTTACAATGTAGGAATTGCGTTTGTCCATTTCGTTGTGGCGCTATAGCAAAGCATGTTTCGGGCAGAGGGGCCGCATCGTAGCAAGGTCCCTTGCTAACTCTGCGCAAGGGGGCTGCCATTTTCCTTCACTCTTTCCTCTGAGGGCACCGTACAGCAGCGGGACTGTTATAAGCCTTGCTACTGTCCACCTCAAAGCAGACCAGGGCTTACCCAATTGGTGTGTTTGGGTGAGAACTCGTGTCCCCTCTCTCCCGGCAGCTCAAGCCGACTGAGGGAGCAAAGGCATGAAGAGAACCTCTCGAGCAACAAAATGGTGTGTACTGAATTCCAATTCTTCTGGCCAGCCCTTTTGCTGGCTGGCCTTGCCAAAGGTCCTTGACCCAAGGTGGGTGCACACCTATTCGCTGCTCCTGTTCAGGAGGCTACACCAAAGAGGCACAGCTCATTTTACGTGTGTGGTCGTACTGCACTAGGTTACCTTCGGAGGCTATACCAAGCTGAAGGAACATTGTCCTGGTAGTACAGTGGTTCGAAGCTATCCTCCCATATAGTGGCATGTTACAGCATTCTCCGATACTGTTGTGCTACCTTTGAATTGTAGGATCTCCAGCTCATGCACCCCACACAGATAGGGTGTACCAATTAGACAATATCAAGGTGGTTGTATAAAAAATGCCTTCCTTGTACTCTGGGCCTTGTCCTTGTGGCGCTCTGTCCAGATGAGACCAAACGAGTGTCTGCTTTGAGCACACAGACACAGACGGATGAGCTGATCATGCTCCTGAGGACTCGGATCCTCGGACCGGCAGGGTGGATTGAGTGACTCCCGGTGGAGCACCGCGAGATGGATACCACATCTTCAAACAAAACCTGTGCAACTTGGCTCAAATATTCCTAAGGTCATTAAATGATACCTTCACAATTTATATGAGAGTACACTTTTGCTTACTCCACTTATTTCTCAATGGTTGTTACTATACTTGCACCTTCAAAACGAATGCTGTAATATCATACAGGAAGACTGAGGTACATACATTCCTGCCATTCCTGAATTCTTAAACAAGCATTGCACATCTGAAAAATGCATCGAGGATTATGATACTCCCTAATGCGAAATCTGAACTTGTATATACACACCTCTTCCTCATATCATCATCATCATCATCATTCATCAGCCCTTTACCCCAGTGTAGAGTAGCAGGCCAGAGCAAGTTATAGCCCAGGCCGACCTCTCTGCCTTTCCGTAAATCTCTCTCTCTCTCTTTATTTTACGACATATTGGATGGCGCAGATAATCTGTCTCATGCAGCCTGTTGCAAATGGAGCAAAGTATGGTGCAAATGCCTTGCTAATCGGGAGATCGCAAGAGGCAGCACATGGGTGACGTGTGGGTGGGATTCACAGCAGCCGTCGCAGACAGACCTCCGCTCATGCGGTGCTTTGTTTCTATACAGATGAAGTGTGCTACTCTGGTGTCATCTCGCAGCCATTGCCGCCACAAAGCCTGTCTTGCACACCACTATGCTTTTGTTCTCATGCTTTCGCCATAGCCTCCTCCTCCGCTTTACTCTTCGCTATCACCATCTTTCATCTGCTGTTGCGCTCCGCATTCACGTTCATCCTTCACTGTGCTTGTTTACTCAGTTAGGAGGGACAATGCTGATGCCGCTGCTCGCCGCAGGAATGGGCACCTATGAGATGAGCTCACTCAGTCATTCTCAGTTACTGGTTAAGAACTGCACTCAGAGCCGACACCTCGTCTTTGTATCTCTCGCTGCAATTTAAATTGTGCTGCTGTCATTGCTGTAATGTTTTGTAACGGCTTATATGCATGCCACGGGAACGTGTCCCTACTGAAACGAGTAAGACCAGTTCTTAATGTTTATGCCACACAGGTAAGCATCTAAACATAAGGTCCGATACTCTCTAGTTCCATTATTTTCAGAGCCTGCAGTGCTTCAAGTGCATGCTTAAAAGGAGACTAAAGCAAATTTAGATTTTGGATGTATATGACGTCATGTACGATACAGAGGGAAAACGATAGTCGAATCTTGCTAAACACTGCAATAGTTATCACCAGAAATTGTCTACAGAAAAGTGTAATACGGTCAGTGTTGCTGTGTGACAATGGGTATGCACCTATCCAGACAGCATTGGCTGACAATTCCAGAAAGCGACTTAGGAAAAGGAACAAAACATATTGAAAGCAGACACGTTATTTAAGAGCCACTAAATGAGTTATGCCAAGGTACAGTAGCATACGGCTTTTTGAATTCATGATGTGAAAGACAGCATGAGAGGATGTAAATGCAGTGCCCGCTACCAACTGTTGTACTTATTTCACTGAAGGCAACAGTATATAAGTACAGTCGACTTTCCTTAATTTGACGCTGGTGGGACTGACGAATTTGATCGAATTATCCTGCGGGTCGAATTATACAAGGTGCAGAAGAAACGTTAAAACACAGAGCTGATTTATTGGGCAGTATCTGCCAGATTCTAAAACGCCCCCAAATCAAACGCGCGCCCACTTGTTATGTGCCCGAAGTAGAGAGCTAACATAGAATTAACATTAAAGCTCGTAAACAAAGTAAAATACTAACGTGCACCCCATTTCTTAGCAAGAAAAATGGGCAAGGGTCTAATGTGTTCCACAGTACAGCAGGGCTTTTAAAGTGTGCTTCGCCGCAGTACAGTCGTGTTATGCGGCAAATCATACCAACGCCGTGAACGTGACTTTTTCTTGGGGGGAAAAAGCACAAATAAGAATTGAGTAAATGCCCTAATCCGACATTCTAGGTTACCGTCAGAGCTTGACAATCTTACGAATGCAGGCCGAAAAACCAGTAAAGGGGTCGTTATTCGGGTCCCCAAAGGGGTTAAGCGCGTGCATGCCGACCGGTCAAGTTCGAATAATCCGGCGAAGGCCAATTTTAGGACTCAAATAATGTATGTTTGGGCCCATAGAAATCCATGGGCGCTGGCCGGGACCTTCGGCCAGGATCGAATTAACCGAATCGAATTAACAAAAGTCTTATCGCCTTACGCAATAAATACAGCAGCTGGTTGACAGCACTAAGTCCGCGTCCTCTCTCTTGTCCTATTTTGCGCTTTCTACAATATGATCGCCCACCAGCAAGTTCACTGTACTTTTATTGCGATGGCAATTATATAGACACTCCAGGCGAATTTTTGCCGCCGTCGTCAGCGTGATGTTCCACATAAAGTTTAAGGGCGATAACACCGTCGCCGCGCATACGCATACACCATAGCATACAGCGTACGCATACGCATATAGCATACGCCGCGCGTCGTATGCTGTATGTGCAAGTGAAAGCACGCGAGGAAAGCCGGTGACCGCGGCTCAATCTGGCGCGCACTAAGGAGAAAGCGAAACGCGCCGTTTTCTGTCGCGCGAAGGGCCGCGGGGGAACGGGGATGGAGAGGGGGGGGGGGGGCGGCGTTGTGCTACGGTCGAAACTGCGCATTTTGCGACTGGGCGCAAGGGAAACTCACGATCAAGGCTCAATCTCGCACGCCATGGCCACCGTGGTCATGGAGGAACGCGGGGAGGCAGCGCGGGAGGGAGGGGCGGCTTCGACTCCGCCAACAAGTGTGTACTTCGCACGGCCGCGCGCGCCGTATCTTGAAAGGGATCTGCAGACGGCTCATACCTTTGCGTGCGATGTGTTCTCGCCGCTCTTGCGTTGAAGCTATGGACTGCACAAAGGTCACTTCGCTCGCCGCCGCTGCCGCACTTGCTCACACCAGCGTCCATCATTTTGCAGCGAGTGTCGGCGCTCATCGAGTGTGAAGTGTTCATGTTTGCTTGTGCGTACTGACACCATGCTTTTTAGTTTAATTAGTAAGCAAATGTTTCCAAGTTTATACGATCGATAAAACTGCTATCCTTACTTAGTATAGCAGTGTACTAATTTTCTATCGCAATCTCTGCTTCGCCTTTCGGGTGATACTGTGACTTTTTGGACTCACTTGATTATTTAGACTTCATTGTGACACTGCAGCATGCTCCATAGAGTGTTAATGGCAGCTGTAAATTCATATGACACACGGTTTGCTTTCTTTTCATTAAAAAAAATACGTATGCACCAAATCATGAATACTGTCGCTCCAATTGACCAAGCTCGTGGCAACTTTCTAAATGCCATTTAGCAGCTAAGTCTGATGGCAAAGTGATTTTGATTGAATCAGTGCCAAACAAAGAAACTTTCCATCATCTGCATTATCAACATGTCAACACTTTCCCGAAGTAGCAATTAACCTTGTGGACAATAATTTTTACTTAAGGCATGCCAGCTGTCACTGTAACATACTGCCACCTCTCTCAAGAGACCAGGTTGAAGGTAATCACTTGCGCTTGGGTGGCTGCAGCTTATCAGAAATATCGTATCAGTGGGGGTAAGCATTTAGTGACAAATTTGCTCATACGCGTAAGAAGTGCAGTAGAAGATCCTCGTGCATCTTTGAAAGCTGTTAATAAAAATTGTGGATAGCCAATGATGCGCAGTTGTGTTGCCCATGAATGGCACACTTTACTACTTTATGACAATGCACATTGGTCTGTATGTTAAAGAATAGAATGCACCATGATAAAGAAAATTCTAGCGTTACAGAAGACAGAGCAAAAAGTGCATAAATGAGCTTTCTAACTGTTGGCACAGTAAAATGCAATAAAAGTACATCTGTTTCTCTCAAAAGTATTTTTTTAGACTGCTATAACTTTTTTGCATACTTGTATAGCCTCTTTCAGATCCACAAAAAAACAATAGCTGCTTAATGTATAGGCAGCCAAGAGCAGAACATAGTGAAGCTGGACACTTTTTTGGTGAATTTGGTGAGGTAGAGGCAACAGAGAAGGATACAGTGGAGGTGAGAAGGCATAATCACTGACTCATAATTACATACACCAGTTCAATCTTCGTATATTATTTGCTATGAGAAAGCTGTTTCAAGGTGCTGTCCAGCATGCACAGCCTGAACTGTATGCACTGTCCATGAAGACACATCCCTATTTGCATTTGGGCATGGCTGAGATCCTAGTGTGACAAGTCCTGCTTAACATTCTTCTGTTCATAGTTGCAGACAGAGAACATTTCCTAACGGTACTACCAGAACTTCTCCATTCATAAATACATATGAGCGCACAGTGGAACCACTGAAAATGTTCAATTAACGAAACCAAACTGTATTTTTTTCATAAACCAGATACAGGGGTGTCATTGTCAAGGTGTACTTCTCACGAAGCCAGAAAAACAGTCTGCAATCAGTAGGTATGGCCTAAAATTTGTGCCATTACATCGATTATTTGATGTGCATCCAAAGCTAGGCAATATCTCATATCGTATGCAGAAATTTTTGGTGTGACAAACCAAGGTCAGCAGAATAAAAAGGGATTCAAAATGCAGTCCATAAAAGGACTGCTCACACTTTTCTACAAACATAAGCATACAGGTTTATAGACAAGCGTTTAAGACAAAATTCAACCAAAATGGTCCCGAAGCTCATCAAATGACAGCATAACATTAAAATGTTGTGTCACGAACCAACTTGTCTCACAGCTTGCCATAGCTGTCTCCAATAGCCATGAAAACTGCAAGCTTGGCCCCAATGGTATTTGTACTGCCAAGTTCCACGACTATCTCACGGAGTTCCGCAGTAGTTGCTCCCCAAATGTAAACGTTTTCAGCCAGTTACGCTATGCTGCTGCAAAAAGACTTCTATAACAGGACACGAGCATGCAACATGCCGATGAAAGAGTGGTTTTAACTAGGGATGTGCGAATACCGAATAGTATAGTTTGAACGGAATATCAGAAAATTTAACAGGATCTTTTCTGCTTCTAAATTATGTGCAATAAACACAGTACTGCACATGCTCATGAGGCTAATCACATTACTAGTAACTTACGTACCCATGAATCGAGATGCATAGTATGCTCTACTGTTTTTAACTAAAGGAAACATCAAATTATTATGCCAGAATTGGTAACAGCTCACTTCATATACGAAGGTCTGGAATATCTTTATCGATAGAATGTCTGTCAAATAGAATGAAGTGCTTTTTCCCCTCTGAGGCTGAAGAAATAGTGAAGTTGTCCTAAATACCAATAGGGTTCTTGTGGGTTTTCGTCAGCTCATTAAGGCAAATCTGTGCTACAAACAGAAGCGGGGAATGCGCATCGCATCACTCCGCTGTCGCCGACGGTGAAAAGTTCTCAAATCGGGAGGCCCACAGCAAGTTTGCACGTCTCCCCCTCTTCCATCCCCCCCACCTTTTTTTCCCCGTCCACATACGCCTGCCGTCCATGCCAATGCGTCAGCGCGCTGTTACATGACATTTTTGAGCCCGCCATGTAAATCCAAAGCTACTTTTGTGACGGGTCGCTCGAAGCTAAGGAAAAAAGAGAGAGAGAGAGACCGTTGTGCACTTACGAACGGTGTTGAGAACAAGGGGCCACCGTACGGTATTTTGCAAATATGGCGGCCGTTATTTATTTGTACAATACTGCCAGCTGCCTTTCAGCAGCCAGGGCAGGAGTGGTTAACAATGAAGTAATAGCGTTACATTAGGCACAGGTATGCACATTTCAGAACAAAAGAGTAAGAAAAGAAAAGAAAGTACAGAAAGAGCAAAAGCCATAAAGAAATCAGCAAGAATGTTTCCAAGCAGAAAGTCAAGATTACTTTCAAATAACAATTCGAAAACATGTGCACATAACAAAAAGCAAAGATGCTATGGTAACTGTACGTTACACCAAAAAAATAAAAGGGACATAAATTAGTGGAGAACGAGTGTACTGAAAAAAAAAATGGTTATGACAGCAGTTAAGACCACATAGTGTGCGCTGCTTATATGACACAAAAAAAATTGATACAGCAAATCTGATAGATTACACATGGTTAGGAAGAGCAGCTAAAGATGATTCAATGCTAGCTAAATTTGTTACTTTCTTGCGGCAGTGAATTCCACTCTGCGATAGTTCGTGGAAAAAACAAAAAGCGGTACGCTGAAGTTCGTGATTTTGGTACGTATTAGAATACTCTTTTCATGCCTATGTCTCATGTGCCTCGATTTTGTGTGTATCAAATTCCAGTTTTGTCTGATTATTCACAATGTTATACATCATATTTAATCGATGCAGTTTATGGCACGAGTTGAGTGTTGGGAGGCCTGATCGAATTTGGAGTTCACTAAGAGATGTATTTCGGTTGAAGGCATTTTAAATGAAATGAAGTGCTTTTCTCTGTAAACTTTCGACGAGGGCAATCTTCATCTTACACTGCGGGTCCCAAACAACGTCAGCATATTCAAGTAACGGTTTTACTAATGATGTGTAAGCGACGAGCTTTGTTTGTTTCAAACGGTGCCTCAGTAACCATAATTTGTATAATGCTGCTGATGCTATGTATTTAAGGTGAGCATTCCAGTTCAATGTTTTGTGTATGATCACACCAAGATATTAAGGCGAAACTTTAATGGTTTACTCGCAGCATCCTACCGTCCGTCCGTTCGTGCCATAGAATGGTGCCAGCTGTGGCTTCTCCCCCTTACACTCTTCTCAGCAATCACGTGATGGCACAGCGGCGCGTGCGGCAACGCTCCTTTGTCAGACGCCTCGTTGCGGCAGTCGAGTTAGACGGCTCTCAAGCAGCTCGGTGATGATTCCATGGCAAGCGGTTCGAAGAAGCACCCCAAGAATGTTGATTCCCCCGATACCACACGCCAGAAAAAGAATTAGCGAATGCACATGCGGCGGGCTAACATGCTTTTGCCAAACACACTTTGGAATTTACAATGTGTCCTCCAATTTTTTTGTATTTGTCAACCCTCGTAATTGCGACATTGTTTATGGTGCATGTGCGTTTTAACGGATTTCTCTTGCTTGTTAATGACATGTATGTGCACTTTGAAATATCAAGGCTCATCAGCAATTCCTGGCATCAACTGTCGATGGCTTTCAGGTAATCATTCAATATTAGTTGATCTTCAGCTGACTGAATATTCAAGTAGACAACACAGTCGCTTGCAAATAAATGGCAACGCACTGGTGAATCAAGTGCTGTATCGTTCAAATAAATTAAGAAGAGAAGGGGCCCAAGGACTGAACCTTACAGAACGCCTGAGAGGATGGGTGCATGTGGTGAGCACATGCACCCATCCTATGCACCTATGTGAACATATTGCTTTCTGTTAGATAAATAGGAGTCAAGCCATTGAAGAATCTGTTTATTTCGAAGACCACATCTAAGTTTACTCATTAAGTGACACGTAACAGCTCATTCCGTGCACTCGCTTTCGTTGGCGATGCAGTTTCTTGACTTTCTGAGGCTCGTGCGACTGCTGTGAATATATCTGCGTAAATTCAATAACTGTAAATTTGGTCGCCGACAACCGATGATGCAGCTTTGTAGGCCTAATGGGCTCGACAGTGTGGCCAATGGTGTGGGACTGTCATACGCACAATTCTGATCGCTATTGGGGCCGATTCGGATGGAGCTTGACCCTGATCGGGTGTTGCTACACAGTCATTTGCGATTGTGACCCTGCAGGATCAGGACCTGGGCGATCACGCCCACTGATCACGATCGGAGACTGACATCTGCGGCCTCTAGTGCAGTATTCTGAAAACACTAAAAACAAGATGTGAAGGTAACTCAATAAAAAATGTTTAAAAATCTTTTACCAGTGATAATAAGCTGTAAAATTGAAATATTGTCCAAATTTAACCATATTTTGCAAATCTGAATTTGTAGCCAATACATTATGCAATTCTCAGTGTTGTGGACGATCAGCAGACGGTAGTAACTCGATCCAAATTGTTGGGCCTATAGCAGCGACCATTGTTGGTTGCGATCAAGAAATCCGATCCGGATCGGCCCCGATCATGATCAGAAGTGCACTTGCGACAGCGGTATAATATTCACCACCGGCCGGTGCAATAACGGGTCACAAACTGTCGCGGAAAGATTGTCACTAATGGTTCATCAGTGATTGGTCACGAGATCATGCACACGGGTTCGATTGACCGCTGTTGAGCTGGCATTCAGGCCCGCGGTTGACCAGCCGGCAACTACAGCGAAGATGCGTGTCCAGTTGTCCTGCGTGCTCGCATGTGGGCAGAAAGCTCAAACTTGCACAAATCTGCGTGCGTGAACACTGAACTCGCGTATTTGATGCAATCAGCGTGCCTTCCGATGGCTAGTTGGCCCAATTTTCACACATACTTGCATGCTTTCTACACGCACTGCATCTTTTGTTCCCTCTGTTCGTGTATCGTTAATAGTTTCGATTGGTCCGGTCAACCTGGTCGAACCTTGTACCGATAAAGTTCGCACAACGTGGGAACGCTGCGCATGTCAAGGCACTGACCACAGCCATATCATTCATCGAAGGTACCGATATTCGGAATAGCGAATATTCGAGAAATCAAATAATAGATATTCGATTCACGAAGTGAATTATTCGAACGTTCACTATTCAATTCCCAATTGAATATTTGAGTATTCGCATAACCCTACTTTTAACAAAAGATGACGGGTGAAAAACAGATCAACTACACGAGCTCATCAAAGCGCCTTCTGTATGATGACCAAACTGAGCTGGTCTTTCAGCCTGTCAACTGACGGTGTAGCATTCCACAGTCGCACCACTGACAAACTCGACGCCCGAAATGTCCACCATTTCCACAGCTTCCTCCACCACGTTGTCCACTACAGACTCTTCCGTGACTGCGCTCACCGTGTCTTCGGTCGTAGTGACGTCACTATTGAGTTCCGTGACTGCATGGCTGAGTTCTGTGGCAGTCACCCCCTGATCGGCAGTGTCCACAATCTGCATCACGTTAAGCACCATGTCGTCGCCGGTCTCCGCCGACACCACAGGCACTGTGGTGTGTTCAATGTAGACTGGTTTGGCACGGCCCTTTCGTGATGACGTGTTCACCATGCCGGTTACTTTGTGCACCTGCAAGATGGTGCAGCAAGTGACTGTTGCATCAGGTTACCTCAGTCACAAAACTAATGCGGCATGTCATGTTCAAGCTCCATTAGGGACAGAAGATTAACCACTCCTCAAAGGTGAGCTTAGGCCTTTCGCAACAGTGTGTAGAGAGCATGCGTGACTTGCCTCTCACAACTTACTGTATTTACTCAATTCCAACTCACCCTAGACTGTAATGCCCACCCCGATCATCATACTTAAAGAATTTAAAATGCAATACTCTTGACTGTTCCTTCACCAGATTTTTATAATAGTACGAGAAATAAAGATTTCTTCATATTGCTTGGAAAGAAAAGAAAGTCATTACATCTGAGCTCAACAAAGTTCTGGCGTATATAGTACGAAAAGGCATGGCTTTTGAGATTAGTTTTCAATATCCTGAGGTAACGGCAATTGCAATTTGGACACCAGCCATAGGTGATATCCAGTAATGGAACCTACCAGTGCTAGCAGTATAGCAAAGCATGGCTTTTGAGATTGGAAGGTGGTATTCGACACTGGAGGAGCAAACTATGGACACCGCTTGCTGCAGTTTTGGTTCCAAACTTGATTCTAAGGCACACGCCATATTTTGGCGAATTTTTCCAGAACAGAGTAAGTATGGTATGTGTGCCTGGCACTATAATCACACACTGTTAGGTGATATTTACTGCCCATGTAATGACAGACTCCACTGTCTCCACCTTCAAGTACAATTGAACCTCATTATAATAAAATTGGATATAATGAAATGGTAGATGTGACAAACTATCAATTTCCTGTCAGAGCACCACAAGAATACATGCATACATGGAAGGAACAGAAGGGTTCTCTTCTTTATATTTAACCTTTGAGAGTCCATCTTATCTGGCGCAGAGTTAATTCTTTATAGTGACTTAAAATTTCATGAAAAGCTAGTAAATAGTTTTTTTAAATGACATTAAAGCGACAAAATTTTTTTTTAATAGTTGCGGTACACAATACACTTTTTATTTTTCTTGCAATAGCAATTATATGGACACTCCTGGTGAATTTTCAACACCAGTGGCATTGGTGTGGTTTCTTCTAATATGATAGATAGATGCTATATTAATGAAACATTGCAGTTGCTATGACCAGATTTTATGGTCCTCACTGATTTACTCATCAGAATTTTGGCACTTGTGGAGTGCAGAGAACAGTCATAAAACATCTCATTTGTAGTGTATGCCTATTACCCTAAACCACTAAGTAACGTCGCAGTTTCGCCCTAAAGGTGAAGCATCGATTGCGATAGCAAATTAGTAGACAGCTGCTATACGAAGTGCAGATAGTACTTTTATCAGCCATATAAACTTATAAACATTCACTTACTAAAAAAATTAACAAGCATGTTGTCACATGCGCACATGCAAACATGAGCACATGTCATTTAATGACAGCGCACATTTGCTGTCCAAACGCAGTAGTGAGGAAGCACGGCAGCCGCAGCGTGCTAATTGACCTTCATGCTGCCTTTCGCTTCAACGTGAACTAAGTGGCGAGAACACAGCGCATGTGAAGCTATCAGCACTTTATGCACTCTGTCTCGACCGCAGATCGATTTCAAGACGGATGGCTGTGCCACATGCCGTAGCCACCAGAGAAGGATGCCCCCACACCCCCAGGTGCCTTGCGAGTGATATGCAATCCGCAAACCAAAGGTTGCCGAGGTTTCGCTGTTGGACCTCACTCCTAATCTCTCCCTTTCTAAGAGCTTGAATACTTGTTCCAAACATGCAGCGAATAACATTGGAGAGATTGTGTCTTCTTGCCGCCTCCTTTCTTGATAGGTAATTTTCTATTTTGCTTGTGGAGAACCAAGGTAGCTGTGGAATCTTTGTAGATATTTCCCAAGATATTCATGTATGCTTATTGTACTCCTTAACTATCAAACTTCAAGGAAGTGCCTCAACACACAAAAACATTTGCCAAGAGGAAACTCAGCTGAGAGGAGAAGGTGACACACATCCGCAAGGGGGTACAGACCTGCATGAGATGCTTGGCAAGTTTTCGTCGCACGACAAACCCGCGGGAGCAGATTGGGCAGGAAACGGCGTAGTTTTTGGTGTGCATGTTGACAGTGTGATACTTGAGGTTGGTGGGGTTACGGAAGGTCAGGCCACAGTGCTGGCACAGGTAGGGCCGCTCGCCAGTGTGCAGGCGAAGATGCATGGCCAGCACATTGCTGCGTCCAAACACCTGCAAGTACGCGCAGGGCAGGGTGAAGTGCGATGAAGCTAAAATGCGAAGTGGCCTAGAGGTTTAAACGATTCAGAACAGGTGCATGGGATAGATCTTTTGTAAACTGGAAGACTCTTGGCACAGGCATGCATTTCATTGTGCATTATAATGGTTCCAGTACACATCACTAGTGCTTGGTTCAACACATCAACATGCTGAGCTCACTTGTTTGTTTAATGATCTCCACTAATTGCCAGAATAATTCTTTCAAAGTTTGCTTCAATTCTGCTTGTTACTGGACAATAAGGTTATCGTTCAGTTACAATAAAATGTTGTCTCTCATGATCAAAAGGACGTTTTCTACACGGTACATATTTCGCAGGCGCCGTATTTCTAATGTCATAAAGTGAGTACAAGGGTGTGCAAATACTCGTATATGGTATATTCTATGTAGAGATTAAGATTGCCAACAGCCCCGAATTTAGCGAGAAAGTCCTAACTTTTGACAAAATGTCCAGTGTCCAGACTCGACCCAGTCAGAACGGCCAAATGTCCCGACTTATGCTTTTTCTTCCCTCTGGATAAATATAAGTAGACAAAATTTTCTTTTTATAATGTCTGACAGCTTTGTTGCACATTCTTCTTTTTGCGTTCTGCTGCATTAACATAAACAAAAACGCACTTTTGTTTTTGTTCTAGTTCTGCTGTAGGCCCCAACTATTCAGAGCACCTCTATCCATATTGGTAGCTGTTATTCAAGCAACTATACTACAACTTTCTTGTAGTAAAACACGACACGGTACGGTTAAATGTTTTTTAAACTTTGTCGCGCTTACAGAGCCGGTCTTCGCCAGCTGCCCCCTCCCCCTCCTCATGAAAGAGTGCGCCACGGATGGGCGCCTGGCTGGCAGGGTCATGGACTTTGTCTCTCCGAGCACTCCTGCCCTCCAGCATATGCTCCCAAACATCGACCTGATGAGGGGATTGCACACACAGCTTTGCGGCAATCAGCCGCGGCCTCTTCAATTTCAGAAACTTTGACAGGCGGCAAATGGCGCTGATCCAGACAATGGAAAGGCGCCAGCTCTTTACTGTCGACCCTCACAGCATCAACGATGGCTATGCGCTGAGTGGCGATTGAGCCCGACGATGCACGGTCTGTGCGTGCTACCATTGGCCACGCAGATTGGCCTTACGACAACCCATCCATTGTAAACATGGGAAAACATTTTTGTATTTCGGAGAAAAACTGGAAAGCAAAAATATTCTAAGCAATAAAAGACTGCCATAAAACACCGGCCCACTATTAAACTGGGAACCTCATTGGTATTCAGTACAACATAACGTAACTAATTCTTTAGCTTCAGAGGGAAGATAGCACTTTATTATGTTCAACATTCTATTGATAACAAATATTTTCCATATTTTTATGCATTAGAACTGAACTGTAATCAGTGCTGGCATAGTAATTTGGAGTTCCCTTAGGGGAGAGTAGACCATACTGTGTGTATGCAGTCAAACCTTGATATAACTTGGACCTGTAGCAAAAGCTTTGTTAAATTGCAAATTTTGTTAATTCAAGGTTTTAAAGTTACAGCAGTAAAAACAACTTCACAAATTTCCAGAGCATTTCTGATGGATAGCGTCTTGTTAGTAGGAATTCATAAACAATTCACAAGATGGTCGGGCCATAACAGCACAATTATGACAGCCAGCGCGCGCGGTGTAGATCGCACCGAGAGCAATGCGTCGACATGGCTCACAGCATCCGAGATTTGCATGTGTTGCGTCGTGCAGTGCCGTAAATCTTGGACAATGTGGCCAAGCAGGCTTAGTGCCCATAGTCGAAGCCCTCAAATTAAACACAAAAGTGTAAAAAGGTACGCATATTCAACCTGAGCAAAATAAAGAAATAATAATAAAAACACAAGAAAAGTCAACAGTTTTGCTGGACCAGCGGAGCAGTGATTGCGATAGCAAAGAGGCAACTACATGAAATAAGGTTTGTAGTTGTATCGGTGCCACGCAGGTTCCGGCAAATGCTAACAGATCACACTTGATGACCACGAACTTGCTGTCACAATGTGAGAGAATGCTTAGCACTGTGTGTCGGAAACTTGAGGTTACATGACCACCAACACTAGATGCATGAGAACCCCATGCGCATCAAGGCACCAACTGTGTCGGCTCGGCCTCTGCACTTACCGCAGAGAGATTACCTCCAAGATACGGCATGTGGCCCGCGCGTGGACACACGCAAGGAGGAGACGCACATGCTAGAGGAGAGGGCAAATAAGCGTGCGTTTCTGCCCCCACTGCCTGCCACTCCCCGTGTTCCGGTGCACACGCTTTGATAATGTTTTTACAGCTCAAACTTTTCATGCAGAAGGGCACTTGAAATTATTTTTGCGTCGGCTGACATTTTTCGACTTCTTTGATAGATTTATTAGCCATACAGGCTCCGAATATGTGCTTTAAATGGCTGAAAACTTTGTTAAATCGAAAACGCGTCACAAAATTATGTTGTTAAATCGCAAGAAAATACATTGTTTTGAATGAAACTAATATCGAGAAATGAAAATAGTTTGTTACATCGTGAATTTCATTGAATTGAGATGCGTTATATTGAGGTTGGACTGTATCTTGATTTCTACGTAGCTGAGTTACTGACAGCTTGCTACACTCTTGTATGCAATGCTAGGAGACTCCTGAACATGTGTAGGACCAAGTTTTCTTGTCTAAGGCTTACTACCATTAAGCTTTGTAATAAATTTTCTGATATTTGACATTTGGCTTTTTTTTTTGTTGATCCAATTCGATAATCAATTCGAAATAATTCGGTATTTGCATGCCCCTACTTATCAGTGTGTTGGTGAGTGTGAGCAGGAGTGAGCAGGAACGCGAGTGAGTGCCGACAAGTGTGAGATAACGTAAGTGCGAGTGAGTGTGTAGCCTGCGAAAATAATGGGGAGCGAGCACTAGTGAGCATCGGCTCATTCCGGCGTGTAAGCGCACCAGATGTCAGCGAGCTTGAAGTGCCATTGCACTATACCTTGCCGCAGTATTCACACTCAAAGAGACGCCCCTCGGTGCGTCCGGTGTGCTTGTCGAGCTTGTGCACGGCCAGGCCGCTTTGGTAGCGGAATGCCGAGCCACATATGTCGCACACGTGAGACTTGAGCAGCACCCGTGGATGATACCTGCAAGGAGACATTCAAGGGCAATCAACGAATTTCCCAGCACAAGATTTCGAGGCCAAGGTGCTCTCACACTTTAACTCTTTCACTATCATGGGGAAAATGGCTGCTTTTGTAGGTCACGCAAATTTTCTTTTTTTTTTTCCTGAAGGAACTACTGCATTCATTATTTTATGTAATACATAAACAAAAAGCAGAATTAATGCACTTTGCACAAATAAAATATTTATTAACCAGATGAATGTCATAAAAAAGATATAAATTGCCAGAATCAAGATTGCAGGATTAAATTGAACAAAGACATGCTCATATCTACTAAGAACGAAATCTAACAAAAGTTATGATATACAAAATGCATTGCAGTCTAATAGGTACTGCATCCGAAAAAATCTAAAATTTTCATGCAACAGGTACTACACAACAAAAATTTAAGTGCAAGCACTACAGTCTTGCGTGCCGGGCTGCGGCCGCCGATGTTCCGGGCTGGCTTGCGTCACCGTTGCTGTCAGAGTCAAAGTCAAGGGCAGCGCCAGGAGGGGTGGGGGATTTCTGCTTGCCCCCGCTTTGCCCCACCGCCACAAGAGCATCGAAAAGCTGACCCAAGGTAGGCGGTATGAAACAAAATGTCAGTTTTGACGTCTCATAATTTGGAGGCAGAAGCATGAGAGCAGCGCCACTTATAAAGGACAGCCTTTTTAAGCATAACAATTTATTATAGAAAATTTCTGATCACAAGCAATTACCCTCGTGCTTGTGATAGAATAGGGGCTTGAAGTACAGCGTGAACTACTGCAATAAGATAAAAATGGTTCCAAAGGTTCTAAATAGGTTTAAAAATGGGCTACACTTCCTTCGTTGTTCAGTCTGCCTGCGTGAACCGGCAAGTTCTTGCCTCGAATGTAATAGCCTCGGCCACAAAATCGTAAGTGGGGTCAAACGAATTCAGAGGCCATAACCCGTTCTAAGCCGCGGCTTTTCTCACAGAAAACCGTCGGGACAACACTGCCTCCTCTCAAAAAGACCCGGTAAGCCACCCACCCTTGCAGGAAGCCACAACTTACAGTCAGCCATCCGCTCCGTGAACCTAGTTGCCTGTCAGTGAAGACGCGCGCCGCCGAATGCCGTGAGTGTTGCGGCTCGAAAAGGCATTTGGGCGAGGAATTCACAAAGCTCATCGATAAGTTTGTCCGATTGTAGTAATGAAGGAAATATTATGCAGATCCCAGGCACTGTGAGAATCAATGTAAGTGAAGCTTTCTGTAATGTTTGCTTTGATTGACAATCATTAAGGGTGATGATGATGGCGAATGTTTCATTTCTTCAACATTTAGTCCAACGCGAGAGTGCTAACTTGTCGCTAAACATTACCTTGTGTGCATCCCCGCTGTTTGTCTGTGTAGTACACAGAACACACAGGGAGAGGTAGGTGTTTGCTCGAGGCATTGTTGTGTGTAATATTTTATAACCTCTGAGAGGGTTGAGTAGTGTCATTGCCTCACATGGCACATCGCATCGTGGCAAAAGTATTAAACTTTAATTGAATTATGCAGCTGTATGTGCCAAAACCGCAATCGTATTATGAGGCATGCCGTAATGGCGAACTCCGGATTAATTTTGACGCCATGGTGTCCTTTAACGTGTCCTTAAGTCTAAGTTCATGAGCATTTTTTATTCTGCCCCCGTCAAAATGCGGTTGCCGCGGTCGGGATCAAATCCACGACCTCAAGCAATGACATAGCCGCAACATTACCGCGGCGGGCATAGAAGTGTTAATTTGACATGCCGACACTTCCGTGGTGTCGCCTAGACACTGCAATGGGCTTTAACTAATGTGGCTCTTTTTCTGCACGCCCTGCGTAACTTGTCTGCTTGACATATTTTCATGGTGTGTATATTTAAGAAATAGCAGGAACGCACCGTGCCGAGCCTTGAACTTAAATTTATCCCATTTCCCCGCGACTGCTGTTGTGTCTATAGTAGTAGCATTTCGTTGCCTTCTCACGTTGCCTTTTCACTATCCCCCCCCCCCTCCCTTCTTGTTGAATGGGAATTGCGAGAGGAGCGGGAATAGAAGTGGCAATTCACTCGTTTAGTGACTGCGTCTGTTCTACCCTATCTCTGCTTCCTCTCCCCCTCCTCTCTACCATTCTATCTATCTACTCTGTAGACATGCACATTAGTAAGATAGGTAAGCGCTGCAGTTTCTGCAATGTTCTTGTGGGGGGTCATGGATAATTACAGCTTTCAAGAGGCAAATGTGGCCACGCCCAGGGAGCTCCAGAGGGTATTGTGCACATTCAACGCAGTGCAAAGGTCTAAGTGAGTTTCTCGCGTCGCCTTCTCTGCCGCACTCCTGTCATGTATACACATGCTTTGAACCACCCCCGACACTGTGTGCCAGACAGCTGCAGCAGCAGTGGGAAAGTCGAAGGAAGAGCGAAAGAAAGCTTCGCAATAAAGAGTTTAACCCTTTGAGGGTCAATGACGTAAATATACGGTGCCGTCTGTATGTTTAAAAAGCGCACCAATTTTCTAACTTCTTCTTTTCTAATATGTGCTGCCACTATGTGGGAATACAGGGAATTTTTTTCGCGTGCCTCCATCTCTCGGTTTCCGTTGCATGGTTTGTTTTAGTGCTAGTTTGCTCCAGCGCGACTATATACTACTGCTCACGCATTGGTGTGCGTTCGGGCGGGCGGCGGTTCTGGTTTTGTTCCGCGGGCGGTTTCAGCTTCTTTCGCTGACAAAACTGATGGCTATCTCGTTACTAATCGCTCTAAGGGGGACCGCTTATTTCTCGCTTGTTTAGTGCTCGTTTAGTGCTCACAAAGGTGCGCTGAGGAAGGATGCCACCGAGCATGCGTTTCCGTTTCTTTTCTTTTCTTTTTTTTTTTTTTTGACACTCGCGAAAACTAATTGCCTCTGGTTGGCGATAAGATGAAGATTAGCAGAAGTTTGTCACACGTTTTGCTTTTTTGACGGGCACACAACCACACGGTTTTCTTGAGTGCGCGCACCTACGCAGTTCGGTTACGCTATGGATGTACATATTACTGTAAGAGCAGGAACAGGTGAGTCTTGCGAAATATTCTCTTGTGTGCCTTTTCAAAGCCTTGAACTATGTGTATAATAATGCATCAAATTTTTAATTGTTATAAGTTTGTTTCCTTTTTTATTGTTGTTATTGATGAATGAAGAGTACATAAATACCAACACATAATATTTTTTTCTCCCTTTACGGTAACACTAGAAAAATTACGGTAAATTTTTTTCGAAATAAGTCCCGAAGACGAATTGGAGTCTGCATTAAAAAAAATCAACCCTGGGCGGTCACATAGGGCGAAAGAAATCAACCCTGAAAGGGTTGAAAGAGTTGAATGCTGGGCTAGTGGAAGAGTTCACATCAGCCTCTCTGAACGAAAGGTCTCCACTTTTTATTTCTTCGTATTCCTTAGGTGACTAGACTAGGGAACCTCACGACTGTATTACGGCCAGTCACAAACATCGAATTGGTCGCAATATGATGCCCAGGATTTCACGCCCGCCAAAATCCACCTCTGATGGTATGAAATGTGTGATCGTATAGCCACCTGGGAATACAAGGTCAATGCTGTTCTTCGGTAGCCATTGTCTTGGGCCCCTTTCATCCATTAGTTATGTATAGATGAGCTGGTCATCTTCGGGTAGAGGGTCTTTTCTTGACCCGTCAATGGCCAGCGTCAAAGCTGCATTGAATTCTGGATAGGCAGGTGATGAATGGGGTGGGTTGCCTCTGGTAAACGTCTAAGAAATGCTCTTCGCCACATTGAGATGTAACACGAGCTTCAGTAGTGAGCAACGACAGCGTCACAGCTACAATCGCCCCTGGGCGCACCATTCGCGATGCGGCCCAGCAGTTCCGCTCTGTGCACTGACCCCTTCTAGTCTGCTAGTTCACTGTAGCGGTGACGACAACCACTTCAGCCAGTTCGTTTGCTCGCTCACAGGCAGCGCTTGAGTCATGTGAAGAAACGCTCACCTGCCTCGCTACTGGAAGAGGCTCCAACGTGTGGTCGGTGCCACAGGACCTTTGGGTTACTCAGGATGTCGGAGAAAAGGTCCATTGGAGACTTTTTTTTCAAATGCAAGCAGGCCAAGCAACAATGCGTCCACATCGAGCTTTCTGCTTCAACAATGGGAGATCCGAAGATTCTCCATGAACAAAAAATCCTTCTCAGCGCTCTGTTTTGATTCTGCTTGAGTAGACTGTACACCATCCCTTCTGACAATGCTAGTCAGTCCTCGGCGGTGCAAATCGACAGTGCCGCAGGCAGTGTACGTCCACTGCCTCAATCTAGTCACCATGGATGTCTGCAAAGTGATAAAACCGGTGAAGGATTTTTACTCTCTTTTAGAATACCTCTATGTTTTCCTGAGTGGATCTGAAATGCACTCTCTGTACATAGATGTGCAGAAAAGCTTGTCTTTGATAGAGCTGCAGCATCTCAGCGATACACGATGGGCCGGCCAGATAGTGGCTTACACAGCGGGAATGAAAAGCTTTCCCGCTATCCTTGTACTATGTCTCGCCAAAGTCATCTCTACAAACAGCAGGTGGGCAACGGAAGCTAGGGGTCTGCTTGAGCAAATGAACTTCTCGTTTCTCTTCTATTTAAGCCTATTTACCAACGTACTCGGCCGCCTGAAGATTCTTTCGGACCTATTGCAATGCAGAGACTGCAATATTAGTCAGGCATGCATCATGGCATGCACAGTTGTTGACGAGTTCTCCGAAATGAGAAATTCGCAGAACGCATTTGACGCTGTGTGGGCACAAACCTGCAATATTTCTGAGGAGAATGTTGCGTCCCAAAGGGAAAAGCAGAGAATGACGTGCCTTCTGCTTCATTTATAACACTATGTATTGAGCGAAGGATGGCACATTGAAGAGTCGCCAGATTCAAAGGAAAGATTCAGAGTCAAAGTTTTCTTCCCGTTTTGGACCACCTGATTGCAAAGCTGGCCGGGCGGTTCACAGAGATTAATAATGTACTCTGCAGAGTCAGCACCCTCCACCCCTGGAGTGAGAATTTTAATGACATCTTATGCAAGCCTTTCGCCAAGTACTATGCATGCAACATTAAAAGCGTTGAAGTTCAGTGCAAGCTGGTAACGAAACTTCTTCAGCGCATTGAAGCTGAAAGGAAGTGCAAGATATAGAAGAGACACTGTTGTAATTGGTGACTGCCTTGGGAGAATATAAACTAGCCTTCCATGAACTGCACAAGCTAGGTGTTATTGCCGTGATGATACCGGCATCGTCATCATCTTGCGAGCGCACGCTTTCATGCCTTCGAAGATTGAAGACTTATCTTCGCAGCAAGATGATGAATAACCAACTGAACAATTTAGCTGTGCTTACGGTCGAGCGATCTCTTGCCAATAAGATAGATCTTCAGTGTGTTGTCGACATGTGTGATGCTGCGCACAGTAACCGACATATGCGTTTGCACTAGTATGCCGGTATAATGATAGCCCATTGTATCTCTGTGGTGCTTTTGCAGGAAAATTGTGCAGCACGGGCGTGGGACTGATGCCTATACCGGTAACAGAACACCTGCTTGACCATCAAGTAAATCCCGGCTGTGTTTTGTCTTGTACTGTTCAAAATTCACCGCCTGGGGAGAAAAAGCGAACTGCTCAGAAAACAAAAACATAGTTCTCCTCCTTCATGTCCAATAGCGCAGTGTGTCTGTTTCATGGCACATCAACTGGCGGAACATATTTCTAGAGCAACGGTTGACCGACTGACACGTGGGGTTTAATATCCTAGATCTACATGTGCGGCTACAAGAGACATTCCAATGAAGGGTTCTCCTAATTAATTTCAATCCTTTGGGGTTCACTTAAGGGCCAACTTCAATGAAATTTTGGGCCCCATAGAAAGCCTAGTTCCAGAAAGTGTAGATATACAGCAGCCTTCATAAAAAATGTTTACATTTGAAATACAAGTGGACACGTCACAAAAGGCTTGCGAAAGTAGAGGTCTTTAATACCAAAATTAAAAAAAGAAAGAAAACGAAAACAAGCCATGCTGCCATTACTGCTTGCCAGAACTGACACATAGCTTGGAATGTGTGACTCATCGGCATGAACTTCAAGATTAGGCACTGCCCACAGTGTGCTTCCAATTATATGAGACGACATGCAGGGACTTGCATCACATCCACAGACCACCATTTATGTGCCCCCTCTTCTCAGGCACTATTTAAAGACTGCTGATGAAAAAATTAGACAATTACAGCCCTGCAACTTTGCCAAGAGTGCTTTAGCAGTATACATATATATACTGCTCACTTACTACCAATTTGGGCAAAGTGAAATTTCATTGCAGTTGGCCTTTAATGTCCGATGCACTTTAGACGAGGTGTTCTTGCATTCCATTCCACACTGGAATACAGACACTGCAACCAGCAACTTTGTGCTCAGCCATGGCTGCTGAGCTCCTGCAGCAGTTATCACAGTAGGAATCTGTTGATGCCACAATGCTTCTGCTGCCCCTTTCAATGCTCCTAATGAGTACGTGAGAAGGTGCTGAAAAGACATGTGCCTGCACTTGAACAGCCCCTAAGGTACTTCTGACATCTAAATTCTAAATGACTAATGACTAATTCTAAATGACTAAATGACAGACATTCTAAATGACTACGCGCATCGTGTACAGAATGGCCTGATGATCACCTTTGCAAATATGGCAGTGCTGCGTGCCGCATGGAAGCCAATAACTCAACAGACTCATTCACATGGTATCACCAGGGTAAAAAGCTGTCGATTGGTTCACCTGCGAGGGACGTCATTTACAATCCATTTGCTAGCACACGTTTGCCATGCAGTCGCACGCCCACTCTTCCTTTTCGTCTCTCTTGTCTGTCCTGCGCAATCAAGTGATTGCACCTCGTGTAGCGGGTTTTGCACCACAGGTGTAGGGGCAACCACATGTAGCCAGAAAGCACAGACTATTGGTAACTGGAAGTAGATGGCATTTCCAAAAAAAAAAAAAAAAAAGAAATAGTGCCAATCTGACATTTGGGCTAACATGACGCATCTCCTAGAGAAGTATGCAGCGAGGAAGAGAGAGCACCTGTGAAGCAGGTGGCGAAGGATAGAGAGAAGTCACTAGCTCGCCTACAAGCTCAGTGGTTTAGGGGCCCATCAAGTGCCAAGGAAGACAAAGTGGTCACAGTGAAGCCTCAGCCTGGAGCCAATGTTTCAACAAGGGGACTAGTCTTCATCACGGCAAAGACAAAGTCGCGTACCCTGATGAAGACAAGTTCCCTTGCCGAGACATCTTCAACCTGTGGCATCTCTTATTTGCCCATTGTTGATTACTACATTTAAGCCTGTCTCGTCATGTTTCCCCTGGCTTAGCCAGTGAGTGCACGCTAAACAAGGGATCCCTGAAAGCAATCAAGCAAGGATGTGTGGACAATCATTCGTCCTTAAGCTATGGTAAATACATAGCAGCGATGTCCAAGAAATTTGCAGCCAGTAAGTTGAGCATTTGTACCATTTTCTAGCAGTGCTTTCTCACTGCACTGGAAGTAATGGAAACAAGTACTACAGTCAAACCTAAATATAACAAACAAGAATATAATGGCCTTTCGGATATAGTGAGATCAATCTAAAGACGGCCACCGGAAATGCATTCTACAACGAAAAGATAAAAAGAAGAAAGGAAAGAGAAATGCGGATGCAGGGCTTGTGACGCCAACATGACGCGGTTCCTCGACAATGGTACAATAGAATACTGGGGAGGAACGTCATTTGCAGATGCTATTCAAAGCAGAATGTGTCTATGTTGGTTGTGAAGCTCGCTTCCCGACGATAGCATGGTGGTGCGTCAATTCAATTCATTCTACCTCACCTATTAATTAACCAATTTGAAAAATTATTGCTGCAAGACACTCCCTCTACGGTAATTTACAAGCTCCAGTATATAATCATAATTTCCAATGGGTCTTGGTGAGAAGCCCTTTAACAAATACCGAATATAACTAAGGTATTCTTGTGTCAGGCGCGATTTTGCTGCAAGATTTGACTGTAATAGTTTCTGATTGAGAACATGGCTGCATGAAATGGTTGAGTGCTCACTTGCGGACATGCGTCACCCGCTGGCCGATGTTGCAAAAGCGTTGGTGGCAGAGACGGCACTCGTAAGGCAGGTTCAGGTCGTGTCGCTTGTTGCGGTGCTCGAGAAGTGCCTGCGCGTTCTCAAAGTGGTGGCCGCACTCTTCGCATGGATGTGACTGGCCATCCTGGTGCAACTGTAGATGCGTGTCAAATTCCAGTTGGTCCTGCGGAGATTACATGCAAATTGCACGGTATCAAAGGAAAAATTCTGACACCAGCCTTCGCTTTCATACTTTTATGTATGTAATGACTGAAATGCAGGTTATTAGAGAGCATCACATCAAATTCCCAAACAAACTAGTGAATTTCATTATTTTCAAGCCTTTCTCTTAAAAGGCAAACACTAAGTCAACGTGTACTGTTTAAATAAGTAGTAGTATAAGACTTTTATTCAGCCAAAAATTACAGGCCGAGCATATCGACCGCCTGGGTGGCCAGTCGACGCTGTTCTTCTTCACCTTCAGCGCCAAGCCAGTCGAGCCAGGTGGTGATGGAAAGTGAAGGGGGAGGATAGGAACTTGATTGCTGAGCAGCCGGACAGTAGAATAGGCAATGAGATAGGTCTGCATAAGTAGAGGGGCAGTTGGGACAGGAGGGGTCGGAGCGATAGCGATAGAGAAAGAGGCGGGAAGGGGTTACCAGTGCATTCATTTGGATGTGCCGCAGAAGGCGAGCCTCCGGCACAGTGAGTGATGGATGAGGGGGAGGGTAGAGGCGCTTGTCGAGACGGAGTTGGAGGTAAACTTCCTTGATAGTGCGGCGCAGGGAGAGTCCCCCAGAATCCTGCGAGGGCCCCGACCAGAGGATCAACGGTGCCCGGTTAAAAACGTCACGGGCGAGCTGATGGGCCAGCTCATTGCCGTCAATCCCCGAATGCCCAGGGACCCAGCGGAGGAAAACGGTGGAAGGTTGCAATGCGGAGACCGCTCGTTCGACCTCTTGTTGGAGTGAATGGGGTAGGGTGCGGTTTTGTATGTGGCGAATGGCGACTTGGGAATCGGTGTATATCGTGTACTCTGGGAGCGAGGGCAGGGAGGGAAATGATTGTAGGGCATGTACAATGGCAAGGACCTCGAGAGATAGTGCATCCGGAGGGTGTAGGTACGGCCCACTCGTGTGAGTTTCAGGTGCTGGGAGGTGGGGATGGTAGATAGCGTAGCCGCAGGAACCTCGAGGGGCTATGAAAGAGGCATCCGTGTAGGCTACTCCCTGGGTAGTAAAGAGGGGGGAATGATGCTGCGCGGCCGCGTGACGACGGCCGGCATGCAGGACAGGGGACATATTGGACGGCAGGGGGAGAATGCGAAGATTGGGCGCCGGGGTGGATTTTGGAGAGGTAAAGGAGGAAACGGGAATGGGAGAGATACCCGCCTGGGCCAGTAACCACTGACCCTGACGGGTAAGAGAAAGCCGGGCAAGCTGGGAGTCACGGTGGAGAGAGAGAAGAGAACGAAGAGGATGGAAGAGGCCTGTGGCAAAGAGCTTAGCAGTGGAGGTGGTGATAGGGAGGTTGAGAGCTGCCTTGTAGAGGCCCACAAGGGCGGTCTCGAGGGTGTTAAGCTGAGTGGGGGTGAAGGAAACGTAAGGCACAAAGTACAGGAACTTGTTGAGGGCGAGCGCATGGGCAACTCGGCACGCATGAGCCTCGTGGAGGCCCGAGCGCCGAGTGACCACGCGCCGCAGGAGGTGAGTTACCGAGTGACAAGTCCTGACAGCATGGTGTAGGGCTTGCACATTCTTGGCTGCATGCAACGGGAAGCCAAGAACTTTGCATTGGGGGAC
This sequence comes from Dermacentor variabilis, assembly GCF_050947875.1. Classification (NCBI taxonomy): domain Eukaryota; kingdom Metazoa; phylum Arthropoda; class Arachnida; order Ixodida; family Ixodidae; genus Dermacentor; species Dermacentor variabilis. The sequence goes on from NC_134569.1 coordinate 143,354,005, forward strand.
AATAGGAATGGGAGAGCCGGAAAGATGGAGGGAGATTAGGGCGTTGTGGGAGCGCTGGTATGAGGAGTAGTTAAGAAGGAGAAGCTCGGATTTCTCCGGAGCAGGTGACAAGCCAGCAGTGGAGAGAAAGGAGTTGATGAGTTAACATTGCAGAAATGTTGCAGCGCTTGTTTCATGCTAAGAAAAGGTTTAGTTTAAGAGAAAATCATGTCTGAAGAGTCCGCATACCTTCAGTGCAATTCAAATAACACACCCCCGTGCAGGGAGTGTTGAAGTTACGTGCGCCACCATCGCCCTTTACTGCTGTTGGTGAGTAAAATGGTGCCCGACAGACAACACTACGTTTTTTTAATGCAACATGCAAATGTGCGGCCATGCAGAAACCAAGCTAAGAGAAAGTGCGTTGGATTCGCCACTGCAGCTGCTGCTCTTGGTTAAGTGGCGTGGATCGTTCGGGCATGCCGCAACCTCACAAGGATGCGGCATTCCCTGCTACTTGCAGTTTATGAAAGTTTTGTGAGCCAGCAAAACCAGCAGAGCTTTAAGCGTTAACGAAACTAAAGCAGAGTCAAGAGAAAGCTAAACATTTCGGCCGCCCGCATTGTTGTCCAAAATAACATTAATGGGTTCTATTTTCTAAAGATAGAATAGAACTGGACAAGTAGCATTTTCTTCAGTCTTATAATGCAATGCAATGATCTTTTTACTAAGAAGAGTTGAGTACTAGTGACATAATGATAATGAAGAGTGCCTATGTCATCAGATTAGTACTTCAATGTTCTGAGGGAGTCTCAACTCATGTCCTCCATTTACCTCGATTTATCAATTACTAAAGCCCTGTTTACGATAATATTAAAGCCTTAGATGTTCTCGAGCATTAATCCATTACTTTAGAGTGACTTAATGTTTGCTTTTAGTGTCCCTTTAAGTCTATAAGTGTGAATCTCAAGTACGTTCATCTGACCATCCAATGCACATTTCCTGCCTTTCCAGAGATAGTTTGCAAACATGATACTTCTGTAGACTGGTTGTGCCATATACACAAACTTGGTTAAACCAAGATGTATGGCAGGTTTTGTTTATGTGAGATGGCATTACAAAGCGTACCTTATGTGTGAATGTTTTTCGGATCTCTTGTTTTCCCGACATGGCAGACTGGCACAATAAGCCTGCACAAGGTACGCTGGCTTACTCCGTTTCTATGATCAGTGTGGCTGCCATGTGTGAATGTAGTCGGAAGAAAGATGCGCAGCACTTCTTTCTTAATTTAGCATATATTTTTTTTTCTTTTTACGAACAATTTCATTCATGCGAAGCCTTATAGCTGGATGAAGTCACAAAATTTTGCTGCGTGTCATGACGTCACAATAATGTTGATGACACCTGACTACCAAATTTGGTGTCAAATAGAGTTTTGAAACTTTCCTTCTTGTTGAGTGTACTCCTTTTATGCACAAGAAACAAGTGGTACTTCACAACTTTTAAAATTTATGTCAGCGCTCCTTTAAAGTAAGCCACATTTAACAGCTGTTGACTTTACCAAGCCCTCTCAATCAAGGCATTACTCTTGGAAATGCAAAAGACAAATTAAACAGTTTTGTGCACACACACACAAAAAAAGAGCTCATGGGGTAGCACTCCTGATCTAGCACATAAAATGCATCCTGCCTGGAAGAGCCTTGGACACTGTGGACAGTTCTGCTGGCCCTTGGGATGGATGATGTGCACGTGTCGGCTGAGCTCCTCCTTGGCTGCAAAACGTCTAGGGCATTCACTGCACTCATAGGGATAAACACCTGTGTGGGACGCCCTGTGCCTTTCAAATCGACCCAAGCTCTCGGTCTCGAAATTGCAGTCTGTGCACTTATGGACACGCTTGCCCTTCGGCATAGCTACTACATGAGCCTTGGCCATGTGGTCTGCCTTCTCCTTCACTGTCGCAAATTTGTGCGGGCAGAGCTCACAACCGTGCTCGTGATCAAACAAGTGGATGTTCTTCATGTGGCGGCTCACGCTGAAAGTTGTCTGGAAGCACTTACTGCAGAAGAGGCACTGGTACTTGCGCGCTGCCTCCTTGTTGTGTCGGTTCAGGTGCTTGATAAGCGCCACATTTGTCGTGATTCCCTCACCACAAAGCTCACACACGTGTCTCACAGACCTCGGATGGCGCTTTATGTGCTCCTTGAGCGTGCGGCTGTTCTTAAAGTCCTTCTTGCACAGGGGACACTGTACGGACTCCCCACCACGAGATGTTGGGGCTGGACTGCGCGATGGGGCCTTCCCGTCTGGTCCATGGCTCTTGACGTGCTCTTGGTGTACACTGAAGTCGAGTGAGAGGTGACCACAAGGCTCGCACGTGTATATCACCTTTTCGGTGTGTGCCTCCTGGATGTGCTGGCACAGGCTGCTCGCCTCGGACGTCGTGAATTTGCACAGCTGGCAGGCGACTGTCTGCCTCTGTTGCCTGGCGACAGGACATTTGACTTCGTGCGCCGCCAACATGTCGGCGCTGAAAAAGGCGCTTGCGCAGTACGAGCACAGGTACGGCGCCCGATCCAGATGGTCACTTTGCATGTGCTTGTCCAACTCTTGCTCGCTGCGAAACTTGGACGAACAGTGCTTGCATTGCAGCGGACCCCCGTGGTATATGCGTACGTGAATCCGCAGCAGACCGTCGGCCGGGAACTGTTTGCTGCATTCGGTGCACTTGAAGACTGCAACCTTCTTCTTCGGCCGAAGCACTTTCGGTATGACGATATTGTCGCGCACGGCTGCCCCCTTCGATGGAGGCCTGTTGATCTCGGAAGCGCGAGCAGGGTCGGGAACACTGTCGTGACGTTTGACGTGTTCCAGGGCTTCTTCCTTGTGCTTCGACTGGAAAAGACAAACTCCGCAGACGTACGTAAATGACTGTGGTAAACGCGATCGGGGCGCGACTTCTGCCTTACCACACACTGTAGTTTCCCGCGCCACGAAGTCCTCTTCGGCGACGACATCGTCATTGCCGGCTTCAACAACGTCTGCTTCTGTGTCATCAACCGTTTCGTGAACCGCTGGCGGCGACAAAGTGGTATTGTCATTGTCCGTGACGGCTGCTGCAGTTCCTTCTCCGTATTGAATTTCCGCATCGCGGGCTCCTGCTGCTGCTGCTTTCAGAAAGCACAGCGGATGGCCGTCGTCCTCGTGAAACGCATGCACCGTGATGTTCTCTTCGAGATAACGTTGGTCGAGTACGCTTGTCCTCCGCCTGACGACGGGAACACACTCGCGTTCATTTACGTACGCAAACCTGGACGAAAGGCGGAGTAAATTTAGCTGGACACTTCCGCCCTTGGGTACACCTTCCGGGAATACGAGGTCCACGCACGTTGGGTGCATGTCCAAGTTTATATTTACTTGAATCGTCATGTTTTACTACGTGCAACGCGGCACATCGAACGCGCAGCGCCGCAACCAATGCCGCTTTTTTACGCCGCTGCGCCAAAAACGAGCGAATCACAACGTCACAAAAGTGGATACGCCGTGGTAGGCCGAATCTAAAACAAAAACAAGGAAGAAAAACAAAGTATGTGGCGCCATCTATACTTGATAGTAGCACTTTAGTCTAGACGTATTATGGCCTTCGAGATTTGCGCGCGCTGGCTGGTTTTCCTACCATAGAGTTACTTATGTTTCCTACGGACGTCCCAATCATAGAGTTTCTCACTATATTAGTAAAAATATTAGTGAGAAACTCTATGGTTCCAAGAGCACGGAGAGAGCGTAATTTCCATGGTTCCATAAAACTAAAAGGTAGCGACATTCCTCCTCGTCCGGCCTCTCCTTCTCCTGGCCTTCTCGAAGCCTGCACTTTCTCTTTTAGCTCGCCCTCGCAGTTTGGTACACTGTTTGGTACAATCACGACCTACTGTATAAAGGGCCCCTAATACAGTAATACCCTAACCCGACCCCTAATACAGTAGGTCGTGGGTACAATATTCTAGTACACTGTAGTTTGGTCGTTCGCTCATTTCTCTATGGTTCGCTCGGAAGGTGCGACATTAAAAATTGTTGGGTGTTTGCGCATGAATTTTTACCGTAATTAAAGTTTGATTATTGTGTGCTGTGCTAGGAGCGATGACGGAACGCTATGAAACTGGCAGAAGCAGATTTTTTTTTTTTTTTTTGCGTTTTTGCGGCGTGCAACTGCGCACTTGTTTTGTGGCTGCGGGTTGGCTGCCTGCTTCCAGTTAGAAGAATGCTTAATTTGAGGCTAGTTTGGCGGACAAATTCCTTTTAGTGTCGAGTACTAGCAGAAAAATCAGAATTATTCTTATTGCCAATAATGTATACGTAATGCGCACGATGTTTATATGCAGGTACATGCCAGGGGGCCAGAGCTTTGTTTGGCAGTTATGTCGTCCACGGACATGCAAGCACTTGTAGGCAAAAACACTGTCGCGACTTGCACAGATAAACCCGCTTCGCGAGTTATTTATATTGCATTGATCATATTCATTGGCTGTCTAAAGACACTTTGCCGGGCGTGAAAGGGCTGCGATAAAGGTTAATTCAGCCGGTACACGCCAGAACAATGCGCTTAATTGCGCGTGCGCAGCACCATATATGTCGATTCAACAACTCGGATGCGTTTGCGTTGCTCGAAGTACGTACCCGTGTAGTTGCGTGTACCCAATCGACTGCCATGTGTCCAGCTTGTGCAGCTTCATAATTCAATCATCTCAGTATCATGATGACTGAACGCAATGCGCGTACGTGACGTATTCGCCTGAATAATGCGATCGCCGCACGGTCATGTAGAAACGTGCGCGATCAGCGCATCTCAACTATTCTCGTCGTTTTGTCATGACGCTGGCATCTCTTTATGCAGTGAAACTGGCCCTACGCTTTTATGACAAACTGGTGCCGTTGGCTCTCAAGCGTAAACATCACAATGGAACCTAGCTGTACTTGATTTGTGAGCAAAGCGTATGCAAGGACGAAAGTTACACACAGAAATGGTTTCCATTAATGAGCACTTTTCCCTTTTGCACAGTGCTAAGTCAATATGAGTCGACAAACTGGTGCACCATTTTATCCTGCCGTGACGGCGAAGCGGAGAAAGCCTAGCTATCTCACGGGTATAGTGAACATGCTTGTCCTCGTAAAATATATTTGCAGCGCCTAACAAAAGCATTGACTGACAAAGATACGCACTCCCAGTACTACAACAATAACACGTGTTACGTTTCTGGCACGATATATGACAGAACACAGCCTATAAGCAGCTTCATACACCTGTCGATAGCGCGATCAGGAAAACAAATCTGAACGAGCACCGAGAACAGCACACGTGCATAAGCTTACCCATACCTGAGCTCCGTACCCCATCGACAAAGAAAAATGCTCCGTTCGAACACTTTTAATCGCGCCTCCAGTACTCTTAAAATCAATCCCTAACATAAAAATTTGGAGGACGCTTAATTAAACTTCGCCTTTAAGAGTGGTACGCGACAGGTACAAAGACCCCTTACCGCGTTTCATGCTTCCCGGGAACCGTAATATTTACCAGGAAATGCTGGCTGCGCCTCGGCCAGCTTTTTGGTAGAAACGCGGCGTCCTGCGCAAGTCGATCTCCTGTATTAGTTTCGCACTTTTAATATTTCAGTCCGAGAAGAGCTAACATAAAGGATATGCGCGGCGAGTGTTCTTTTTTTCATTACATTTGTTTGTGGGCTGCCGTTCTTCAAATTCTGAGGCTAACTTTGTAACTAATGAAAGACAAGGTATGAGCAGCTTTGGTGGCAGAAAAGTGGTTGGGTATGCGTCGTTCGGAATTACGTCGAAATTTTTGCCGAGGCGACGTCCGACGCTCGACGCAGACATCGAATTCATCAATCATCAATCTGAGAGCATGGCGTCCAATCACACTTCTGAACTGCGATTATAAGCTCATAGCAAAGTGCCTGTGTATGCGACTCACGCCAGTGCTCAGCACTGTTTTGGGTCCATACCAGGCATGTTGTGTCCAGGGGCGCTCTACTCAGCTTCACGGTATAGCACTAAGGGACCTTCTCCTGTGGGCAAATACCAGGAAACTTCCAGGTATTCTTTGCTCCTTCGATCAGGAGAAGGCTTTCGATATCATTAGCCATAGGTACCTTTTCCGTGTTTTGGAAGAGGCTGGTTTTAGTGTGGGTTTTAGACAGATGATCCAAGCTTTGTATTCTCGACCGACTTCTGCTGTTCTCATACGAGACCGCCTCTCGGAGGCGTTCATTGTGGGACGTGGTGTGCGACAAGGGGACCCGCTCTCACCTGCCCTCTACGTACTCGCTTTTGAACCGCTTCTGCAGAGGTTGTCTTGTGACAGCAGAATTGGCAGGTTCCTACTTCCACCAGGTTCCCCCCAGGTTGCACTCTTTGCCTATGCAGACGACTTGTCCATTGTCGTCCCGGACGAAGCATCAGCTTGCGGCGTCCTGGAGGTCATGGACAGTTACTGCGGGGCGAGCGGTGCAAGGTTGAATAGGTCGAAAAGTGCAGCAATGTACTTGAACTCCACTCCTTCCAGTCCGCAGCCCGTTCATGGTCTCCCCGTGAAAACGCGGCTGCGGATTCTAGGCTTCCAGTTCGAACCAGATGGTCTCTCTCCCGAAAACTGGCAACAGGCTAAGGAGAAGCTTCAAGCCAGGGTTCAGGAATTCAGCGCGTTGTCATGCCCTTTGACTGCTCGAGCGACAATCCTTCGCTCACTTCTGTTTTCCTTTCTGACGTATGTGGCGTGTGTCTCTCCTATTCCAACCCGAACCAAGCTTATCTTGGAGAGGGTCTTGTTTCGCTTCCTCTGGAAGGGTACAACTGGTTGTGTAGCTAGGCGGGTGCTCAAGTTGCCCAGGGACAAGGGAGGACTCGGAATTCCCGACCTGGGCATCGTGGCTACTGCACTACACGTCAGGTGGACCCAGGTCGCTCTTAACTCGGATATGCTCCTAACTCGAAGCTTAACTTCCTTCTTTCTTAGTACCCGACTCCGCTTGTTCTCGCAGAGCACATTTTCCCACTGTGTTCCTCGTTCAGGTACCCCGTCCACCATTTATGCGGCGGCTGCCAACTCTTTGGTAAGCCTCCGCAAGGTTCACCCAGGCATCGACGTAGTTTCAGCTCCACTCCAAGAGTTAGTGGATATCCTCACCCCAGGACTCCCCCCACATTGCCAAAGGTACGACCTGTCGATTCACAGGCCAAACTGGAAGCTCATTACGGCCGGTTTCCTCGACGCCAGGCGAGCCACCTTTATGTACCGCCTGGCGCGAGGGTGCCTGCCGTTGAGCTACAGGCCCTTCACAGCCATCCCGGCTCGTGGAGTGTGTCCTTTCTGTGGCGCTCGTGAGGACTCAGTTCATATCTTTACGCAGTGTTTGCTTCCTGCAGCTCTTCTCCAAAGAGTTGCTAGTCTATTTAGGCTCCCAGGCGTTCCTTATGAGACAGTCCGATTTTTGCACCCTTTGCCCAATCAGGCGATCAACCAGTTCGTGCTTCTCCTCGCCGAGTGCTCATACCAAGTTTGGCTGGCACGCTGCGATGCAATTTTCGGGGGTCGGGCACCGGGCCTTCACGAAGTGCTTGCGAAAGCACGGAAGGAGGTCTGGTTCCACCTCACCCGGGAGCGGCACCGCTTGGGCGTGAAGAAGTTTCTCGAAGTGTGGGCTCGTCCTGCCGTGATTTTTGACGAGTCAGGTGGAAAGCTATCCATTAAGTTATGATGCATGCTCCAAAGGTCGCACGACTCGGCCGTGTGCGCCAGTCGATCTACGGGGTTTTGTTTGGCTCAGTGGAACCCAGAGCTGGAACCGGTGGTGGTGCACCCTCAAGTGGTCGCGCTGCTCCGCGGACGGCTTTGGTGGTCTCCATGGTTGTATGCCTTGACCTCTTTTGCGTCAGGGCAGTCCGAGGGTCAGTCAGGCTTGTGCCCTGCAAGACCGACATGGCTGTTTGTGTGTTGAGTGCAGTCCCTCAGTTGGACTGCACCACAACAGCCCCCTTGTCCGGGAAGGACCGTTGGCCCGAACCAAGTCCCCCCACCCAGTCAGCCCGGGTTGTGGGGGAGTACCGGGGTCAATGTATCGAATGATGCTGGGTTGATGAGTACATGAAAGCTCTGGGACGCGGCGCCTCTGGTTGCCAAGTCCTCTTCCCATCTGACAACGGTACATCGAATTGGCTTTTTGTTTTGTTAGCGTTAAAACGAAACAAAAACTGAGTTCTTCAATGACGCGGTTGGCCACGAAACATCTGAAATTTGAAATCTCTTGCGAAAGCCTCACCGCAGAAAAAAAGACAACAATAGAGAAAAGGGCGCGAAAAATACCACGTGACGGTGCTCGACCAATTGGGAGACGTAGATCTTCTCTCCTGCCCCTCGCATGCTCCTCTCTGCAAATTTGCGCTTTTGGCAAGTTTTAGAAAAAGAAGTGACGACCTAAATAGAAAATTGGAAACCAACCGTCACTAGATTTTAAGTTTTTCTTTTAAATGCAATAAACCTCGTCAAAGTTGGTTCTGCGGTTGAGGAGAAAAGCGAATTCTCCTTTTACATGTATTTACATAGGAGCACCCGAGCTGAGAATAATGAACACTTTTTTCAGGAAACGTAGCAACAGAAAATGGACCTGGAAAAGCTCAAATGGTAAACAAGAAATGAAACTGATTTCATACTTTCTGCCGATCCCAGCATAGTGTAGGATGTTCAAGTAATAGGTAGGGTAAAATGTAGTAATCATAGGTTAGTGAGGGCCAGGATCCACCTCAATTTAAACAGAGAAAGAGTAAAATTGGTTAAAAAAAAACAGGTCAACTTAGAGGCAGTAAGGGTAAAAGCAGACAAATTTAGGCTAGTACAATAGCAAACAAATATGCAGCCTTAGAACAGAGAGATGATGATGATTATGACATAGAGGTAATGAATGAAACCGTAACGATGCTGGCTGCAGATGCTGCAATTGAAGTGGGAGGCAAGGCACCAAGGCAACCAGTAGGCAAGCACTCCCAAGTAACAAGGTACCTAATAAAGAAACGACAAAGAATGAAAGTGTACAACTCAAGAGATAAGATGGAATTCGCGGAAGTGTCAAAACTGATCAACAAGGCGAAAATAAGTGATATATAATATATAATATTCGAAACCATAACGTGAGAAAGACTGAAGAAGCCGCAAAAAATGGCCGCCGCCTGAAATCAGTGAGAAAGAAGCTTGGCATATGACAAACCAAGATGCATGCACTAAAAGATAAGCACGGTAATATCATCAGAAATCTCGAAGATATAGTAAAACCAGCGGAAGAATTCTGTACTGATCTGTACAGCACCCAGAGGAGTCAGGATACCTCCATTAGAAAGAGTAATGAACAGGATACAGAAACTCCTCCTATAGCTAGCGATGAGGTCAGAAAGGCCTTGCAAGGCATGAAACGGGGAAAAGCGGCAGGAGAGGATGGAATAACAGTCGATTTAATCAAAGATGGAGGAGACATAGTGCTAGGAAAACTGGCGGCTCTCTATACGAAGTTTCTATCGACTGCAGGGGTCCCAGAAAACTGGAAGAAAGCAAACATTACACTAATCCACAAAAAGGGCGACGTTAAAGAACTAAAAAATGATAGGCCGATTAGCTTACTCCCAGTATTATATAAAATATTTACCAAAATAATCTCCAATAGAATAAGGACAACACTGGAATCTAGTCAGCCAAGGAAGCAGGCTGGCTTTAGGAAAGGTTACTCTACAATGGATCACATCCATGTCATTAACCAGGTTATCGAGAAATCCGTATAGTACGTATAGTACAATAAACCTCTCTATATGGCTTTCATAGATTACGAAAACGCACTTGATTCAGTAGAGATACCAGCAGTCATAGAGGCATTGCGTAATCAAGGAGTACAGATCACTTACGTAAATACCCTAGAAAATATCTACAGAAATTCCACAGCCACCTTAATTCTACACAAGAAAAGTAGAAACATACCTATAAAGAAAGGGGTCAGAAGGCAAGCACAGTTGAGGACGGCAGAAGACTAGATGGAGTGACGAAATTAGTAAATTTCCGGGTGCTATTTGGAATCAGGACAGGGGTAACTGTAGATCGCAGGGAGAGACCTTGGTCCTGCAGTGGACATGAATAGGCTGGTGATGATGATGATGACCCGAGCTAAAGCTTCCTCTTAAATCCTCTTCGGCCGCAGCGCCACCACAGTACTTTTCTTCGTCGTCGCGCGCCTCACTGCAAAGCACGCATAATATTCTTAGGCCACCATGCTGCAAAGCACGATACAATAGGTCATGCTGCAAAGCACGCGCCGCCCCAGCAGCCATACATATGGGCGTCTTGCGCTGGAGGTTGAGGTATTGTCGGCGAGGAGTTACGGAGTCGCCATCTATCGGAAGCGCCTCGCTGGCGTAGTATGAGGGAGCACGCGGCGCGCTCCTCATAGGTTTTGCTGTCAGCGCTCACTGAAAACACCACGCGTGAGCTCTCCCGGACATTTCTGTAAGTACTTTCGAAACGAGAGAAGTTTTTTACTGTCTAAATAATGATCTTGGGCAAACTGAAAGAACAGAATCGTTTACAGACGCTATCTCTTTACCGAATACGTACAGTGAACGCCACTGCGCGCGGTCGCCGCGACGGAGTCTTTTTGCGTGAAAGGTAGGTAAACGCTGAGAGCTAACTATGTGAAATATGTTCTTATAGTGTTTGTATAACTAAACTGAGCGTAATAGAATGAAGCCTCAATGCAATGATCGCACAGATTCACAGCGACCGACGGCACATCTGTATGCTTGTGCGCGGAGTTTCGCTTTCGCCGCGTGCGCGTTTTCGCACCGTGCCATAAGCTTTGGGCCGCAGAATATGAGCAACCATTGCTGCGTGGGCGCAATCAGAGCGGTTCAAAAATAATTTCATTGTAGAGACTTCGACACCTACGGGGACTATGATGTGCCATCGCAACGATTCAATCTTTGTTTTTTCTTCTAAATTCTTGGACGTTTCCATATTATTTCTCGAGTTGCGTCTCACTGTATGTTTATCGGTGTTCTCAGCGTGCGACTCCCGCTGCTTCTTTTTTGTAATCCAGTGCATTAATTCATAACACGTACAAACATGACCATATGTCATGCCTTTTTTTAATGTGCGTCTTACCGCTTCCTTTCCATTCCAGTGAACTTGCCAGTATTTATAGCATCGACAAGTTCATAGACCAAACCGTCATGACATTCGTCGGACAGTCGAATCGGGCGACAGCGGAACAGTCGGACAGCGGAATCGGGCGAGCGTCTCAGTGTGCGTTTTCCAAACATCGCAGACCCGGCGCCGTAGCAGAAATATTCCTCGCGTCTGTGCTTGCTGCATACCCGAGTTGTAGCCGATGACTGTTTACCGGTTTTATGTTTCGCGAGCCAAGCTTCACGCAGCTTCTTTTCCTGCGGCTACGTGTGAATAAGGCTGACACCGGGCTCCATTGCGTACGTCCGGCACTGCGGCACCGAGCAGTAGCCTACCATGTTGCGCACCTTCAAAGGCAGCCACTACCTATTCTAGTGCTTTCAAATGTTGTAGACACTCGAAGCGGGAAAATCTCGCCACTAAATGAGGACCGCAGCGTGCGAGGGAATTTAAACTCTCGTTTTCAGCTCGCTTCGGCGCTCCCGAAGTAGCCGACGCGGCCGCTATGTCCACGTGATCCCTAATAGCACGTCACGCCGACGGTGGCGTCAGCTTTTCAAGTGGTGGAGCTCGAGGCCAATAGTAGTGGCGCCTGGTGGCGATGCGCGGAACGTTAGCTGGGTAGTACCAGCTTTGTAGTATTGAGCCCTGGCTGTGGCGAAGCACGTTTTTAGCCCGAGTTTTGCGTCGATTCGCACTTTTTTTTTTGCCCTGTTGCGATTGCGAAAAGGCTCGTCACTTCTCACAGACTACGCCGACCACGCTGCGAGCTAGCCGTAGCCTATAGTTTAAGGAAAACGGACTCTCTGTGAGACGTAATATGCTGGAAGCGGAAAGAATCGGCGACGCCGATCCGGAGAGACCTAGCTCAGCCTCGAAAAAGCGTCACCGTCGTTACTTCTGCGTCGTGGGCTGCCATGAACAAGAAGGCCTGAATCCCAACATCAGATTCTACCGTTTTCCTTCAAGCCCTCACGACGCGGAGCGTCGGGCGTGCTGGATAGCTGCAGTTCGTCGCGCTGGGTAAGCGAAACTTCGCGCCATGCTGACTGCTTCGCATGTCTTGAAGCTTGCTTGATTATCTGCGTTCTAAAATTTGGTCTTTTGCACCTACAGTACCGACGGGAGACCGACATAGCAGCAGGCATGGCTGGTGATTCACGATTCGAGACCCGGCCATAGCGACAATTAACAATTTGACCGGTGCGAAGTGGTGAAGCGACCAGGTTTATGTAAATGAGCACAAATGGTCTGGCTGATTCGGTGACAATTCATTACCCCACTACGAGCAGCACAGGTTAAAGAGTTAAATGTGCTCATCCTTGACCTCAAGCCAGCACATTAAGGCAGCGCAGCAAGGTAGTATTGATTGCAGCACACCGGGCCAAGCATATTCGGCATTGCATAATTTTTTGCCTTTATGTAGCGTGCCACTCCTGAAGAAATCTTCGGCGCCCGATATTCGCTGCAAGCCGTGGTACAACAAAACCGAAAGTGGTGGGTCCATATTGTAAACGTGCTTTCCGAAGCAGACGACCGAGCTTGGTACTACCCAATTCAGGACAGAGGGCGCTTTTTAGCACCACTTTCGCAGCGCCCCCTGGACAATGCAAGAGCCCCATGGCCCCAGCCGCTCGTCACACTCAACCTTATTCTAGCACACTCTAACTGAAATTCTATTACTTCAAAGCGAATAAACGCATTAGCTGCACAGCGATCGAGATAAGCAAGATACGTTTAGAGTGCTGGTAGAAAAAAAAAAAGCATGGAAGAGAACGACACAGCTTAGAGTAAAATATATTTAGTAATGAAAGTTTATCAATTTAGATTACAAAGGTAATAAAGATAAAACAAATAATAAATTCTACAGACTGATTGCATGACAGAAAATAACGATATTAGTGGGAGAATACAGAATGTTTGGAATCGCCAATCGCATTACTGATAACAAGTATCAATAAGTCATCTATGAAACATGCGCAGATGAGCAGCAGTGCGCGGTTTAATCATATTTCCGAGATTAATTCATGCTGACAGAGTAATCTAAACGGGTTTTCAGGGTAAAGTCCCCTTCAGGATCGGGCCACGGTGTCAACTCCGAAGTGAGAAAAATATATGGATCTTGTTGAGCGTCTTTAGATTACGACCTTACCAATCATTTTCATTTTTTTTTCATATTTCTACAGCGAGGCGTTATGGCATTTGGAAAGGTCCTAGCCATTGCAACACAAGAAAACTTAAACTGCGTGTCCACTTCTGACGCAAGCTGCACCACATGGGACAACAGCGACATTGGCGGCTGCTCACCGCAGGAGCTTCCTGCTGTCCCATGTAGTCGCGTGCCACTTGCAGTATCTTCAGCTACTCCTGCAGCGGCGTAGCACGCTCTGCAGTAGAAAGAGCTGCCGTTCCTAATTTTTTTTTCGTTCAAAGTCTGTGCTCTTATAGGTCGTGTCGTGGTATTTATGTAGCGCCGACACGCTGAAAATTTGTGCACGTCAATATCTGCCCTCTGCGTTCAAGCGTACGCATCCAGTCGTATCGCCCTGGCTCTCAGACCCAAAGTTTGACTCCCTACGATGCGCGCTGTACAGCTTTTCGACCGTTTCTGACTGTATGACTTGTGATAATATCTTTTCTTAAGTTGAGCTGACACACCTGCGGTCATCCTACTTCCGTTCCCTTCTGCAGCTTGCTCCGAACCAATGGAGGCAGGTAAGCGTGTGCATGTGAGCTCTGCGCAGTGACATTGTACTACTGCTATGTTCCTTCTGCGCGCCTTCCTTATAACGCATTTGGATGCCTTGCCTTCTGTAAACCTAATTTATTATGATGCATAATATTAACCTGCTCGTAGAGCCATCGCCCGCTACTTGCAGATGAACCGTACAGTGTTGCACGAAACTTGCGTAGCACGAAAACTGTCGGCTATGCATCATGCGCAGTTGAGCGGGCAGCGCGTTTTTTAATCATATTCTTGCTGATGGTGTTATATGAACGGGTTTCTAGGGCAGGGCCCTGTTCACGATCGGGCCACGGCGGCGACCCCGAAGACGTCGCTGAGTTGCCGGACGTCGTCGACGAGCCGCATAAACACCGAATGCATCTCACACCACTGGACTATCGAAAACTTCACCAAATGCCAGTTCTTCCAAAGCGGCACTTTCTTCAGCGAAGAGTTCCCAAAGGACTCGCCACTGGTAAAAGAATACACGCATGTTCTATTGGTATTGTTGTGCTGAGCACTGTTGAAAGGTTGTAGATTATTGTATGTCGACGTCACGCTTTTTATTGTTAGCTTTGCTGACGCCAAGCTTACGGCGGCTAGTGGCCCGTCGTAGCATAAACTGTCGCGTCAATGCGAGGGGTCTTATCAAACGGGCCCTTGTGCTCTATGTAGTAATCGTCAGTTCTGAAAAGAGGTGCCTTTCGTTTATTTTCAGACTGGATGAACTGTTTTTCGGAAAACGTGTGCCGTACAGGTATCTACTGTTAGATCACTGCATTGAAATTCAGCACAAATTACAGAGTGACGCTTATTGCAACAGAAAATGCTGCTCTTATTTGCCTACCCCACCAGAAGTAAATTATTTTAGGAAGACTGATTAGAAACACTGTTGCTTCTTGATGTGTTGTGTCCAGAAACATTGTACTTGATTAGCGTAGAAAGCTTTGCTGCTTAACCTGCCAGATTGGGCCTATCAGCTGACTGCACCCACATTTCGACTGGTTCCAGGAAAACACAGCAATGCGATTAGTGTGTACACAATCAAACCACTTCATAGCTGGTCATCAGTCTACCAGATGGGACCCATAAGCAACAATAACTGCATTTCTGACTGTTCTGGAAAAGGGCAACAATGTGCCTGGTGAATGCACAGTCAAACCACTTCATAGCTGGTCATAGAACTAGGATTTAGCTGTAACTTATGGTGCGTGCCTCATCTGATGGCCTTCATGTCTTGTGGTGAACTGGCAAAAAAAGCTTAATGACAAATTTTTGCATGTGTCAACACTGTAGGTTTTGCAGTTGTGGAATTTCTGAATGTAATATGAATTGTCTTGAAAAATGACTTGGGAACATGACATATTTTATTACTTCTAAACAAGGTACAGCAGAATCTTCTTAAATGGAAGTCTCTTGAAAGACATTGCTGCTTAGGCGAAACAACAGGTTGGTTGGTTTTACATTAAAGGCAATGCAAAAAAAAAAAGTTACACAGAACCACATTTTTTTCCAACTCTGGGTATATGGAACTAAAAATATTACCAAGACTTAAATTGAGTGATCAATCTCAGTGATATTGTGATACACAATGCACTCACATTGTAGGCAATGATCGATGTTTCCGATGGCTTCGAGAATGGTTGATTCAAGATGGCTAATTATTGAATAAATAACTTCTTTTTCTTGTTGTATTTATGTTTGTGTTGCTAGCTCTATTCAATGGCTGCGTGCAAGTAAACATTCTGCAAGAAGCTTTTTAACATGATCTGCTACGCCTTTTATCTGCTGTTGGCAATAAAGTATTTGTCCCCTTTCAAAAAAGCATCTTGTGTATTCTTGAGCTCATTCTTTCGGTAATTGAGACTCCCCATAAATGCAATTTATTTCTCTGGTTTCTCGTCTGCCACAAAATGTAAGGGCTACATTGAGTCTGTTTGATAAGGTTTCATTCCTGTAGCTTATTTACACTATCTGATACATGTAATGTTGTTCACAACTGCAAAGTGGTGCACCGTAACAATGGCAGTCATCGGTCAAAGGAACATCTAAATTGTTGAAACTCTACGGCATGGTTGCACACAAGAGAATGGCACTTGGCAAGAATGAAGGTTGGGAAGACGTAACATACTTTGAAGGCTAACGGCAACAAAATTTTAGGCCTAGTTCACACAAAAGCATGTTTACATGATGTGTTAAACAACAATATTATTTTAATTGTAAAACTTTGATATTCATACACATTGTATATTCTGGTGCTGCAGGGCTAGATTTGATTAAGTAATAAAGAATGGTATTGTTGGAGTTACCCGAATATTAAAAGTTCATATGCTTCATGTGCCTGATACAGTCGAACCTCAATATAATGAAATATATTGAGATATTGAATTATCAGATATAATAAGGTAAATATAAAATGTTCCCTGTTAATATCAGTGTTTAACAGATATGTGCTTACAATTCATTATTTTAATGTAAGATGCGACTGTGTTATAATGAGGTTGGACTGTAGTCGCATGCAGTGCACACAGAAATTTCGCTACTACTTTAGTCTATGTGTGCACATTCACTACTTTCTACATGTTTTTGCTAATAAGACCTTAAACTAGTTCATACAAGTTTAACAAAATATGTATTCTTGCAAGGTTGCTCTTAATTGACCAACTACCATCTGTACCATATGGTTGCTTATTGACTCCTGTTAATTACTCTTACCATACATCTGTGTGGGTGCACTTTGACTTGCTAAATAAAGTGCTGGCCACTGAATTTAACTGATACAGCTGGACACAAATTAATTGGGGAGAAGTCCTTTCGCCCATTGCAGAACACGTTTTCTGTGAGTAGTCTCCTGGTGCAAGTGTGCAGTGTCATTATAAAATCATGGCTCATCGTTTTCAGGTGCGCCTCAAGCTTCGGTTGGATCTTACAAAGGACTATGCGTCCATCTGTGTGGTGCCCGTCCACGGGATGCAGGGGCGCAACTGTGTGTACACGCTGACGCTCCTTGGTGAGGCAGGACGGCCCGTGCAGCGGTACTTCCACAATGGCTTCCACACGCTCTACCGCGGCAGCACCAACTACCTGGGCATTGAGCTCTGCAAGGCATTTCTCTACAACCGCGAGAATAAGTGTATCCACGGCGATGCCCTAAGCATTCTGTTTGAGGTCGAGTTCCTTGCGAACAGCACCAACACACCCATCAAGCGCACTGACATCCCTGTCAGTCCACTGCTCAAGAATTTAGCAGGCCTGCTTGAGGACAAGAGCTTTGGCAACGTGCAGCTGACAGTGCAGCAGCGCAACCTCTATGCCCATCGTGACGTCCTAATGCTTTCGTCACCTGTGTTTGGCGCCATGTTCTCGCATCCCACAAAGGAGTCACAAGAGCAGGTAAGCATTATGATATGCTATGCAATCTGTGAAACCTTTCGGCGGTGGCTATTATGCCATACTCACTTTGGCCTTGTGCTGCTAAGCCTGAGGGCTCGTATTAAATCCTGACCATGGCAGCTGCATTTGGATGGGGGCAAAATGCAAAAAACTCGCATTTCCGCCCGAAAAGCGAAGCACCAATTATGATAGCAAATTAGTAGGTAGCTGTACGAAGTAAGGATAGTAATTTTACCGGCCGTATAAACTTGTAAACATTCATTTACTAACTAAATTAACAATGATAGAATGTGTAAGCGTGACTCAACGAGGACGTATAAAGAAACACACACACACACAGAGACGGCGCTGTCTTTGTGTGTCTGCTTCTTTCTACGTCCTTGTTCAGTCGCACTTACACATTCTATCATGGATTCAAGCTAACTAGCTTGTCAACGTGTTTTAACCAAGTTAACCAGCATGGTGTCGCGCATGCCCAGGTAACATGAACACATCTCGCTTGATGAGCGTGGAAACTCGCTGCGAAAATTCTGGAGTGAGGAATCGTGGCAGCAGCAAGCGAATTGACCTTCATGCATGTCTCACTTCAGCGCGAACGATACATCGAAAGCACAGCGAATATGAAGCTACTGGCACTATGCACACTCTGCAAACATCGCAGATGCTTTGAAAGTGAGGCCTGCACGGGCGCGCACTTTAGCTACGTCACAGATCGCTTTTAAGACACGCAAGCGCTGGCAATGTGTCCCTATGGCGTCCGCCAAAGCGTCCACTACGGTGTCCATGATTCGCTTGGCCAATGGCGTATTAGATTCCGCAGTTGTCTCCACTCTGTAAGGAGTGGTGGGTGAGGAGGACATTGAGGCACCGTAGCAGCTGCCGGAGAAGAGTGCCCCTCCTCCCGCACCTCACCCCCTGCCTTGCGTGCCACAGGAGAGGACATGCAACCGGGCCGCGTTCCTCGCTCGCGCACATGAGATTGAACCGCTTTTGCCGACTCACCCTCGCACGCTTTCACTCATACGGAACCTCATGGCGATGGTGACAGCAGAAATGCACCTGGAGTGTCCATATAATTGCTATCACAATAAAATGCTCGTGTGCCGTGCATTGCGTACACATTAATGAATGCCAAATCGTTTAAATTAATCTGGAGTCCCCCACTACGCCATGCCTCATAGTCCTGTCGTGGTTTTGTCTCATGAAACTCCACAATTTCATTTAATGCTCGACCAATCTGTTGTTTTTTGGGCAACTGGGTTATAATGATGGAATTTTCTTTGTACTTGAATATTCTTATAAGTGGGTTTGACTGTAGTGGCATGACGCTTGCAATGTGCTGGGGTTATATATTTCTGGGGTGGTGACTCATAAGCATCTTGCTTTTCATATGTTCACTTATCCTCCTACTTCGCTGGGCAGGGAGTGTTCAATTGGTGCTCCTGCTTGCTGTCGTGATGATGAGTGACGAAAGCGTGGTGCCCTGCAAATCATGGGAGCGCAAGCAAACGTTTGCAAAGCGAGATGCTTGCACGATCCCGCCCTTGCTATTACTGTAGACCACACGCTACTCTTGCAGAGAGAAGGCCAAGCAGTTAGAAAATAATGCCCATTTAGTAGAAATTGTAAAACTGTCTTAGCTCTGAGATATTAATTCTTAAAAATGCACCGCAATGTATCTGCAATTGATTTTCCGAAGAAGCCTTCCTCAAGCACTGCAGGAAAGAGCTCAGTGTAACATTTACTTTTTGGCAAATGCATGTGAGAAACTCGTAGGTTGCCATTGAAATAACGAGCTTCAATTGTTTGCTCTCCCTAACCATTGCAAAATATCTATTTTAATAGTTTTGAAAGTGTACAGAACCTATAAACTATCCCACGGAGACCAGGTCAGGCAGAGCTGTCATGCCCTCACATCCAATGAAATCAATGCAGTGTTGGACCGGGTGACCCTGTTTTAGTGACACCATTGATTATGTTAGCAGCTTCTGTATTCTGATCGCCTACTGTAGTGTTATGGTGAAAGTCAGAAGCCGCATGTGCTGCTTCTTGATGTCAATAAGCCGCGTACAAGGATAAAGCTAACACAAGCTGCTGCTGGCCACCAACATTGATTGGCATCCTGTTGATTTGGTGACATCAGGCATATGATGAGGGCTTTATGAAATGAAAGTGTTTCCTGCTTGGAGATCCCTCTTTGTTACTTTCATTGAGTGGGCAGCCAAGGCTGCAGTAAAGCAGAAGTTCAATATCCGAGCAAATTGTGCTGCTCAGGTTTCTGAAAAACGAAACAAAGGTAGACTGAACAAGGTACAAAACGAACTGCGCAGACTACCATCCTAAGTTTATACTTTGAAATGAAGCATACCTATAATGTATGTGCACATGTGAAAGAGAACAAGACTGAAGGAGAAAATACAAAAAGGGCCGCATGACCAAAATCAATACAGAAGAGTGAATGCAGGTATATTTGCTGGCTGTTCCTACTGACAATTCATTACCAGTGCCCTGGTCATATGGCCACTGCAGGGATCCCATGTATAAAGAGCATAAGGGGCACAAAAGAAAGTACTTTCTCAGAGGGAGTGAGCGAAGGTTACAAAGGCCCAATGTACTCAAAACTCTGTACTCTATTCAAAGAATAAACTTCAATCGGTACCTAGTTTGCGCTGTTCGTTTCATGTCTTGTTCAGTCTGCCATTTGTATTGTTTTGCAATAACCTGTGCAGTGCAATTTACTCGAATGTGGAAGACCAACTAGCCTTTCTGTAAGCCTTATTAAAAAATTGGAATGTTTTTTGTCTGATTTGCTTCAATAATAACCATCTGTAAAATTGCAACAGGTAATTCACCTGCCAGACCAGTCCTTTGATGCCATGCGTGAGATGCTGCTCTTTATCTACACGGGTGAAGTTCCAAACCTGGACAAGGTTGCTGAAGACTTGTATGTGGCTGCAGACAAGTACTCCATGAGTGAACTGAAGACTCTATGTGGGGACTACTTGGGTTCAAACCTGACTGTGGAGAGGGCGGCTGATGCGTTTGTCCTCTCTAACATGTACAGTGATGCTGAGCTTTCGCAGAGCATTGCGCGCTTTATTGCAGACCATTTGGTGGCTGTACAAAGGACTGCTGGCTGGAAGAACATCTGGGGCAAACCTGACATCACTGAGCGACTGTTTATGCTCATTGCAGATATTGGCAATACGCTCGAGTCAGCCACGTAGTCTGTTGCTGATGGGGAGATGCATCCCAGCATTTTGCTCCAGTTTTCAGTGTGCATTTGAATGGTTTTGAGTGAATATATTTTACAAGTTCAACCAAAGGCAGAAGCTAGCGCTTAAGTGTCCACAAACATTGTCACCTTTTGAGGTGTGCTGATGAAAGTTGAGTCACTGTCTTTTGTCAAGCTAGACATGCATCTTGAACAAATAAAGGAACTTGTGTAGGCTTTGATGATGATGGTAAATGGTTTTATTGGCGTAAGCACCATGGATGGCCAAGCACGCCAGGTGTAGGCTTTGTGGAGACCTTCAAAATGCATCATTTGTGGTGCTGTCAGGCTACGCTCATAGCCAATGCTGGCAGTTGCCATGAGCCAGCTATTTAGTTCTATTGATGGGATAGCTTTTGCCAGATCGTGTGACCATCAGCTAGTGTGGTCATGTGTGTTGAAAGGTTCCTTTAGAAGATCAGCCAAATGCAAAAGTTTGCATGGTGTAATGGCTTCAAATGCTTCTGCTCCAAGTACTTAGCATGCATTAAATATGGTTTAGGAGCTCGCACTGCTGGCCTTTGTTTAATTAAGTGGGAAGTGAGCACTACATTGGCTCATAGAGGCTAGAATGATTGAGGCAAAGTTAGTAATTGTGGCACTCTCGCCACTGAAATTGGCAAAGCCCTCATGCCAGTGACAGTGTGTGATTTGCGGGAGTGATTCACCCATACTATGCTGCAGGGGTTCTTCTTAAAGTTCGTGCCACGTCGAGAAGGTACTGCATGAGCACTATGGAAGTTACTATTCCAGGCACTGCTATCTGCTGTAACGAAAGTTAAAACACATGCACAACTGTCTTTGACAGAACTAGAAGAATATGAACTAATGTAAGAACGTGCATCACCTCCGTCAGTACCTTTGGGGGCAAAGTCTGCCATTGTGATAAAAAGAAAATGAATACAGAATGGTGTGTAGTGTTTGCCACTTGTTTGTTAGTGCGGAGACATAAAAGTGAGAGAAAGAACTGAAACCTGTGCAAGTTGGTATGCAATTCATCTTCAGAAAAAAGTGGCAGCAAACAAGCAACATAGAAAAGAAAATGCTGGCACTACTCACAACTATCAGCAAACAATTATTAGTTGTGTGTAGCATTGGCATTTGCATTTTTATGTTCCTTGTTTATTGGCACTTTGTTCTGTAGCTGCATATAAAAGTTGGAAAGGCAGCTTCCTTTTATATGCTCTAGGAACATATACCACCTGTAAGGATTGCTGGTGATTACATATTGTGGCCCTCCCACAAGTTATTTCTTTTTATTCTGAAATGTGGTGTCCTAGCTTTGAAGCTTTTGACAGCGGTCGCACACTAAGTTGCCCATGTTAGGCAGAAGCATTGAAGACAAGTTTATGATACGTTGGCATGTGTTTTAAAGCAACAGCAGTCAATGCTTCAGAACCCACATGCCAACTGTTTGATTGCGTAGGTGTCAAAAAGTGTCTTGAACGAGTCATGTCACCATCATGGAAAAGGTTACTAAGAAAGCCAAATAGCATGTTGTTACAAACTCTATTGCATTGCAGCAGTCAAGCAAATAGCTGTGAACATTGTGCTACTGGTGAGTGCTTGTGCTTAAAGCCGACAGCCATAGTGTGGACTAAGCCTTAGCGAATAACTGTCAGTGGCAGTTCTCTCAAATTTTGACCCATTGGGGGCATTCTACAAGCTCTTCATAATTTCCACTATAAGTTGCTGCACAAAGAAAAGTTGGCGTCTATGTTTTAGTCACATTTCCTCAGCTTCATGAGCAACTGCTCTTGTGCAATTAATGCTGGCAGTGACCTGCCAACGCCACTAGCAGACTTTGATGTTGGTACAACAGGTGGAAACCTGCATTGACTCTTGTCCTTTGTAGATCTAGATCTCCAGTTTTATTGAATGAAGTCCGAGTGGTTTCAGTAGTTCGAAATATGTTATTTGTCTGTACTTTACACATGAATTGTATTGTACCTTGCACTAGTTTGCTCACCTGTCACAGGAGAATTGTTGCGTACAAATATACCACTAGGGTGGGTCGAGCGACTGTGTTTCTTTTGCAAAGCTGTCTAGGCTGAGAGATGGTTTGAGCACGGCCGTGTTTCTGTTGCATTTTATGAAGCACTGTGATCCAGCATGTCCTGTGAGACTAAGCTGTTGGTCTTGCACAGTCTTTGTATCCTTCGGCATCTGCTGCACAATTTCATCTATTATATCTGCCAACCAGTGTATGTACAAAAAGGTGGCCTTGCCTAGCTTTAGCAACCGCTCCAAAGTAAATAAAAGTGCAAATACAGGTGGCACCCATTTAGTGATGCAAGATCAATGTGCTGCATGTTTCCGTTGAATGCAAATATCCTTTGGCATACATATTTACAATGCTTGGCAATGTATTTAATGCTCCTAAGAGTACACACTAAGGTCGGTTCAGGGTGCTGCAATGCTTGGTTGCTTGAATGCTCAAGTCCTAGAGGCCAAAGGTATTTACGCGTTTTTGAGCATCTAGAGAGTGCATTTGGCATTTGCACTTCGCTGTGCACAAAGCTGTGGTGATGCTTTCAACATATTAGTGCAAATGTACATACGTAGAATAAAGGTTTTGGCTAACCAATATCACATAACTGTATTTCATTATGTCATTGTATTCATTGTAATAAAATGAAATGTGAGAAGTGGTACTTTGTGTTTTGGTATTTTTTCCAATGTAGTTACACTGCCTCCTGGAAGGCCCTTACTTTTGCCTTAACATGGCATGGCCCAGAATGTCAACACATACCTGCAGTCTTCCCAGGGTGACGTTGGAAAGTGATTAAGGTATACTTTGAACAATTCACTAAAATTCTTCGCAGTGGTGGAAATTCAAGGAATGAGGTGCAAAAAACTAGTGCAAGTGACAAGCACCAACTACCAACTGGTTTTATTCCTGTAAGAACTAACTTTAAAAACACTCATGTGATGTGCATGCAGCACTGACAACAGGAGTGAGACATTCGTAAGAACCTCAGCACATGCAAATTGCAACTCAGGTGTGTACCTTTTTCGAAGACATTTGTCTTACAGAGAGTGATGCTTTAGGTTGGCTCCAGTTGCCTTGCACATGTCATCACTTTTCAAGAAAAAAAAAAGAATTGCATATGGGGTATCATGTGCCAAAACTACGATTTCATTATGAGGCACGCCGTAGTGAGTGACTAGAATTTCGGACCACCAGGAGTTCTTAATGAGCACCTAAATCTAAGTAAATGGGTGCTTTTGCATTTTGCTCCCATTGAAATGCAGCTGCCGTGGCCAGGATTCATCAGCACTTTTCACTATGAATATTTGGCTTTGACGCATCCCCAAGCTTTGTTTTACTGTTGACATCTTTTTGTTCCTAGTGTTGGTGCTGTATGGGATATCACTTGAGAATGTGATTAAAAGTCTGTCTCTTTAGTAAAAGTGGTTGGTGCTCATTCTGCATTTGTGTGTCCTTTCATGCTCGTGTTTTGCATCTTATTTCTTGAGCCACGTCTCTGACCAAATCCCTGAAGGGAGAGTTCTCTGCGGGCACGCTGCAGTAGTATGTTGTGAGAGAGAAGGCAAAGAGAAAAAGGCAGGGAGGTAAACCAGACAAGTGTCTGATTTGCTACCCTACACTAGGGTTAAGGAAAAGGGAGGATAGAAAGAGGGAGTGAGTAAGCACTGCATGCATGCTGAAACGGGAAGATGCACAGGACGACTATATAAATGGTAACTCGGAGTGGTCCACTTCAAGAATTGCACTCGTGTGCAAGTAGCGTTTTCTACCAGCATACCAGCAACGAATGTGTCCACGATGCCATTTGGTCGTTTATTCGGAAAATGGTC
Source organism: Dermacentor variabilis (assembly GCF_050947875.1). Taxonomy (NCBI): domain Eukaryota; kingdom Metazoa; phylum Arthropoda; class Arachnida; order Ixodida; family Ixodidae; genus Dermacentor; species Dermacentor variabilis. The sequence continues at coordinate 143,378,425 of NC_134569.1, forward strand.
TAGAATTCACTTGGTTAATGTTTAAAGAAAATTAAAGGCATTGAACATTGTACTGAGGACAGGTGCACAACAGGTTCTTAGTAGTTTTCTGGCACCTACAGGAGTTGCTCGTTGGGCTGTTGGTCATTCCACTACTCTAGTAGGAGTGAGCATTCGTTAGCATTACGCCCAGATATAAGTAATAAAGCAATGCTGCATTTCATATTGCTGTGAATGGTGGCTGAAAAGATATTGCCAAAGCCAGTGGCCAAAGCTAAAGAAGCCCGTCGATTATGAAGCCAAGACTGCAGTGAAGAAAAAGAAATAGTTTAACCGTCATCCCATAATGCCACATGATTTCTCGCAACTTGAAAAAAGTGTGTAGTTGTTCTGATGTTCAAGTTGTGCTTTGTGTTCCAGAGAAACTCTGGCCTTTGCAAGGCCTTCGACACTAACCACTCTGTGCTCAGGTGTTCAAAACAACACAGTTGGCGATGACGTCTACACCATTCCGCTGACCTGTGGAAACATATATATTAAGCAGACAGGCAGGTACTTGAATGAGGGTTTGAAAAGAGCACCAGTGCAATGTGACTAGGCTAGTGCCAGGTTACTTGAACCTGCACTGCAGTCACTAATGCAGACTGAATGAACCACAGTAGCACACAGATGCAGGAAACAGCCATCATGGCGAATGCACTATGTATATTTCTGACCACGTGGGGACCAAATATGCTGGTATAATTGTGGCCTGCCATCTCGTACACTTTCTGGCAGCACCTTATTACTCATGCGTACTGCCGCCTCTAAGGGCTGTCTGTGCATGCAGAACTGTTGTGGACAACAAACTATAACTGCCTAACAATATTTGAAGAAATAAACAGCCACGAAAACCCTGCAAGTTTATTGAAGAAAATTATTCTAGTAAATATTTTTTTCTTTTACAAGTTACTTAGATATGCAGACTCTTACTCCGTGCATTTATTATTGTTTAGAAAATGATTTATTTCATTTTGATCGTTTGATTGCCATAATTAGCCTTTACTTTATAACTTTGTAGAGGCAGAATGTCAAAGTATATATGAAAAAGAAGAGGTACTTTCAGATATAGTGTCAGTATTATGAAGGTGATCTGCAGCAAGAGCTAACTTTAGAATCATTAATTTATACATAGTCATTATGGCTAACTTTTCCTTAGTACTGAACAGTGCTTTCACAATATTCACTATTAATGATTACTCCTATTGCCCTTTCTTTTTAAAGCACAGGAATTAAGTGCATTTATCTTATTTAATCCCGTAATCCCCTCCGTTCTTTTCCCCGTTTTGATAAGCTGACATCATCCTGACATCATCAGGTTTTGATAATCTGACATAATGTGGCTAACATGTTATTCTGGAACTTATTACATTATCTCGTTAACATGTTTAACGTGTGCCCGCCGCGGCGGTTCAGTAGCGGTGGCGCTCGATTCTCGGTCGCGGTAGTGTTCCTAATAATAATATTTGGGGTTTTACGTGCCAAAACCACTTTCTGATTATGAGGCACGCCGTAGTGGAGGACTCCGGAAATTTTGACCACCTGGGGTTCTTTAACGTGCACCTAAATCTAAGCACACGGGTGTTTTCGCATTTCGCCCCCATCGAAATGCGGCCGCCATGGCCGGGATTCGATCCCGCGACCTCGTGCTCAGCAGCCCAACACCATAGCCACTGAGCAACCACGGCGGGTGTAGTGTTCCTGTACGTGCGGGAGCATATACAGGAACACTAGGTCGCGGGTTCGATTTTTTTTTATCATGGTGTTCGCATATTGATATGACAGCAAGACCAGTCTCTTGCAAAGGTAAATGACAAGCATGCTGCAGCGTCATGATATCTAGCTGAACAATAATTTACTGATGTTTAGTATGCCTTCGTACAAGGGGACACCCAAGAATCCTAGAATGGTTTTCTTTATGCAATATTGCACTGATAGTCTTGAAGTACGCTGCCTATCACTAATAGAGGGCCCCCTTAATTCTCATGATATGACGGCACATTCATGGCAAGCAAAAAGACGGAATGTGGCAGTTATTGAAAATGCGAATGCAGCTCTGCAGAAGTTATCACAGTGAACCGAACAGAATAGTTTAAAAGTAAATGATTTACAGACAAATGGCTGTTTTATTCCATGCCAAAAATACAAACAGACGATGCAATGCTTTCAACACATGTGCCTTCAAGGTAGGTGTACATGGTGATAGGCAAACATTTTAGATAAAAAAAGTTGTGAACCTGGATGTAGGTGAGGAACACGTTCAACAAAACAAAATGTACGAAATCAAAAATGAAATCATTTCCTTCAGTCAAAGAAATCGGTCAGTGATGTCTGGCTTCTCTTGTTCCCTGGAAACATGGTGAATACAATATATATATATATATATATATATATATATATATATATATATATATATATATATATATATATATATATATATATATATATATATATATATATATATATATATATATATATATATATATATATATAGAAGAAATTTGCAAAATAATAAAAGTGAGTTGGAGTACATATGGCAGGCATTACCAAATTATGACTGGTCGCTTACATTGTCGTTGAAAAGTGTACAATCACTGCATTCTACCGGGGCTAACATATGGGGCAGAAACTTGGATGTTGACAAAGAAGCTTGAAAACAAGTTAAGGACTGCATAAAGAGCGATGGAACGGTAAATGTTAACCGTAACCTTAAGAGACCGGAAGAGAGCGGCGTGAGTCAGAGAGCCGATGGGGATAGCCGATATTCTAGTTGACAATAAGAGAAAGAAATGGGAGCTGGGGCAGGCCATGTAATGTGTTGGGCACGTAACCGGTTGACTATTAGAGTTACAGAATGTGTGCGAAGGGAAGCGCAGTCGAGGACGGCAGGAATGTAAATGGGGTGATGAAATTAGGAAATTTGCAGGAACAAGTTGGAATCAGCTAGCGTAAGGGGTAACTGGAGATCACTACGAGGTGCCTGCGTCCTGCATTGGACATAAAATGTCGCAGTTTCGCCCCAAGGACGAAGCTTCGATTGCGATAGCAAATTAGTGCACAGCTATACGAAGTAAGCATAGTAGTTTTATAGGCCGTATAAACGTGTAAACATAGGCGTACTGACTAAATTAACAAGCATGGTGTCACGTTCCGCGCAAGCAAATGTGAACACATTTTACTCGATGACCGCGGAAACTCTCTGTCAAAACGCTCCAGTGAGAAAACGGGCCAGCAGCAGCGAACGAATTGACCTTCGTGCTGCCGCTCGCATCAACGCGAACTAAGACGCGAAAACGTAACGCCGCGCGGACTCTGTACTCGTCGCAGTTGCCTTTCTAGATACAGCGCCCCGCCGGGAGCGCATTCGCCCGGGCCACCCGAATTAGAACATGCCCGCCCTACCCCATCCCAAAAGTGGAAAAGGTCCGAATCCTAGGCATCCTACTCCAGAGCAACGGCAAGAACACCGCCACGATAACCAAACTCACAAGCACTGTCCATCAGACCATGCGGCCCATACGACGAATTGCCAACCGACACAGGGGCATGAGAGAACATGACCTCCGTCGCCTAATTCAAGCATTCGTCGTCAGCCGCATAGTATACTCTCTCCCATATCTCTTCCTCACGAAGGCAGAAGAAGAGAAAATCAACGAGTAGAACTTGTTGCTGGGCGAGTTGGTTGGGATCTAAAGAATACATTGTTGCGCCAAAAAAGGAAAATAAAGACTTGGGAAGGAAGAGTACGAAAAGCGCTCAATCTGTCTTTTCGTACTCTTCCTTCCCAAGTCTTTATTTTCCTTTTTTGGCGCAACAATGTATTCTTTAGAAAATCAACGCCCTGATTCGCCAGGCATACAAGACCGCCCTCAACCTCCCTCGACACACCTCCAACGAACGGCTTTTACTCATGGGCATACATAACACACTAGCCGAGCTTACCGAAGCTCACCGGACGGCACAACTTGAACGTCTCTCCTCCACCCCTACAGGCCGCAGCATTATTAAGAGCCTAGGTCTTAACCCAACCAACACTCTCCGACCTACATACCACACCCCTGGGGCCACCGAAAAGCTTCTAACAGTGCACCCACTCCCAAAAAACATGCGCCCTGTCCACCATCGAGCTCGACGCGCAGCAAGAGCCCAGGCACTACGCAAACGTTACAGCCAACACACGGGGGCTGTCTACGTAGATGCCGCGGCATACACCACTCAGCCAGCCTTTGCCATTTGCGCAATCGGCAACAATCTTTCACCTCTAGCAGCTGTATCGGTCCTAACACACACCTCGCTAGAAGCCAAAAAAGCTGCAATTGCCCTTGCGATTTCCCCGACCACTGCCACACTCGTATTCAGTGACTCAAAAACCGCGATCAGAAACTTTGCAAAAGGGCGGACGCATGCCGTCGCCCATAAAATTCTCAACTCCTCTCAGCCCCCCCCCCCCCCCCTATCCCATTCAACTCATATGGGTCCCCGCGCACGCGGGCCATCCAGGCAACGAAGCCGCACATGACACCACTCGAGCGTACGTCAACCGAGCAGGGCAAGCCGCCGAGCCAGAGAGCGCCCGTGAACGAATGGTCACATACCACGAAATTTCACTCCACTACAGATAGCAACGACTCCACTATGCTCCGCCTCACAAATTACTCACTAAACAAGAGCAGGTAACGTGGCGCAAGCTACAATCTCGCACTTTGCTCTCCCCCGCCATTTTAGCACTAATGCACCCAGGGCTGTTCTCTCCAGAGTGTACCTTATGCGGAGCCCCAAGAGCTGATTTCCATCACATACTGTACGTATGCTCCAGTTCCAGCCGCCATCAGAATGGCAACTCACTGACCTCGAGCGATGGGAGGTCGCGGTGTCCAGCTCCGACCCAGCTGTCCAAAAGCAGCTGGTGGGCTGGGCTTCGGAAGTCGCCGGACGTCACCGACTACCGGCCACTTCACGAGACCAAGGGCCAACCCAGGAATAGCTTAAGATATGACTCAATATTTATTAAAGTTTATCACCACCACCACCACCACCCGCCCTCCCTACCCACCCACCGAAGCCTTGCGCGCGACGGAAGGTGGCGCGCTTCCTCCCCGCTTTCGTGCGTTGCGTGCGCGAGAATGAACCGCGATCGCCGGCTCACCCTCGCATGCTTTCTCTCGCACATGCAGCATATGGATCGCGGCGACGATCTTATCGCCCTTGGACTTTATACGGAACCTCACGGCAACGCCTACGCCTATAGTGACGCCGATGGCAGAAATCCGCCTGGAGCGTCCATATAATTGATCTCGCAATAAAATAGGCTGATGTCGACTGTATATGCATATATATGGGGGGATGTGGGTCTATTCTGAAGCTGTTTTTGGCAGAAATAGTAAAGATTGGTTTAGCAAGTTGGCACCTGCATCTTGAGGTGGTGGTTCATTCGCAATGAAATATAAGGAGGTAATAAGAACAATTTTCAATTGAGAGTTTGTTAGGTAATGTTTGTGGAAAATGAATAAACGGGTAAGTTTCCTTGTTTACAAGTCTAGCCGTTCAAGGCAAGCTTTAATTGGTGATATGCTTGCAGTACAATAAGAGTGCCGCGCGGCAATTTTGCACGTATTCGCGGGCTTCTTTCACACTCGTAAAAACGCTTATGTAGCACGTATCGTGCAACAGAAAGCTTTATCGGGACTTTTTCATGTTGCTCTACAATTTTATCATTGATACTTTTAAACGAATGATAGCATTTAAGAAGTTGTCTAATTAATTAAGGCTAATTATCTGATTAGGCGGAACGAAAAAATAACCTGAGTATCTCCAAGCGACGGCAAACAACATTATCTTGGTTCTGCCGAGCTACTTGGAATCTGAATATTTTTAATGTTTGACTCAAGTTAGATGGGACACCCTGTAGAGCCTAAGTATGAATTACGCTGTATGTGAGCTCGGAATATGTACCGCTTCACAGTGCGACCGGTCCGAAAGACAGACACCATGCAAATGGATGTCTTCATAGGTTATAGCGGACGTGACGTCAGGGATGAACGTAGACGTTTTGGGCCCCCTTCGTCTGTGAGCCGGTCGCAGCAGACACGACTGACAAGTAGCCACCTAGCCTGCTTGAGTTACTCAGGTATATACTATACGTGCTTTTAATTCTAGCATTTTTGTATACATCTCCTTAATCCTTTTTCTCTTCCTCAAAACTTCTCTATTTACCTTGTACTGCTACATATGCCTGTAACGGATCCGGTCGTATCAATCCCTTCCCTGTTTTATTTTCTTTCAGTAATGCTCTAAACGTATCCTGCTTATCTTTACCGCTGACCAATTGATGCTTCCATCCACTCCATCTACTTCCATCCAAGCGGTTCTGGAATGTGTACGCTACCTACGTCTTTCACTGGCTGAATACTTTCGCATGTCATTAGGATGTGCTAAGTGGCCTTCGGATGTTTGCTGCAGCTGAACTCCGTGAGGAAATTCGAATCCCGTGAAGAAACTTCAAGGAGCCGTCTTACGTACATTTATTTTTATAAATTGAAAAGCCGCCGTTGTCATAACCTCTTTTGAGGTGAAAGGTCAAAAACCTTGATTACAATACGAAAACAGCAGTGAAAAGTGCAAACAGTCGCAGAAGGTCTGTTATGTTCAACGAATATTATTTCAAATAAATACGTTTAAAAAATGATGGCCCAAAACCCAAATGCCAGCAATATCCGCGAGTGATGCAAATGCTATAAGCACGCATTACGAATAAAATATTTTTATGGTCCCCAACGACGCGGGGAATGCGGCGATAAACATACCTCTCGGCCGCCATTGCATACGGTCGCCCATTAGCATAATTCGCGCGGCTCACCGCACCACAAATTGCGGAGAAAGATCTCTGCAATGGCGGCCCAGCGCCACGTCACGCAACGTCAAATTGACGTTTACGAAACGGCCCTTTCTGCGGCGCTTCTCACGTGATATTGCTTCAGCCAATCAGCAAGCTGACATTGCCGCTATCTTGGACCGCCACCATCTAAATCGAGAAATCGCAGATGCATTGCAGGGACTTCTGCACGCTACCGTTCACTTTCTTTATAAAGCGATATAGTCACAATATAGCTGCTAAGAATTACAAGAAATTACTAGTCGATAAAATTTGCATCTTCACGTCACGTCACGTTTCGTCATCTTGACGAAAACGCAAAATTGCGCTTGACAAAACTTCCGCTTCCCGGCACAAATTTCAAAACACGGGACCTTTCGACAGGCGACCAGATAGTCAACATGGCAGATAACGGCGGCCGTGCAGCCGCTATGCGTGTCGGGAATAGAGTCCCCTGACGAAAGCAAGTCGCCTTGCCGAAACATTGTATCTTATTCAACCACTCTCGATAGATCATTACGAGTCCGTGGAGGTCGTCTCTATGGCAGCGCTGTTGGTTATTTAATTGTTATTTTCTACGAGCGCTTGGAATAGCACTGAAAATGCTTTCGTGAGGGCGGGCATGGGTCCTTCGTTCCGATTTTTGTCTTTCATGTGGCATGGTCTTCGCTGGCGCGATCCCACGCTAATGTCTTTTTGAAGTAGTTTGAGCAGAATTTTTGTTTTTACTCTCGCACATACGTTTAGAGCAAGCGTATACGTAATATAGACCCTGGTCACCATCCGTCGGCGCAGCCCGTGGAGCAGCATTGGGGAAACAAGCCCAGAAGTTCGCATCTGCCTTTCTAGTTTTAGAATGTGCTTAATTTGCTTTGGGCAGCGTTCTAAGCTGACTGCTGCAGTGTTGCAAAACCACTGAAAGATTGCGCCTCTGCTAGTATTTCTGCTCGCCCTATGTTTCGTGGGCGCATAACTGAAATACGCGGTTGCCGTGTATTGCAGTCTCGACCAGAATTTCCAGTAGAATGAACTAGAATAAAGTTGAATGGCACGAGCGGCTGGCGCGGCGCATGTTTTGCAGTGAGGCGCCTGACGACGAAAAATACTGTGGCAGCGCTGCGATCAAAGCTGACGCCTGAAGGCGCCTAAACGATAGGCGCATGTAGAAGCAACAGCAGGCCCGGGACATCTGGCTGTTCACCGCTGAAGACGTAAGTGCAACCCGCTTTTTGCTCGCGCACGTGTCTTAGGTAGCAGAGAAAGAACAGCGCTTCAAGACGGGACACAAATTTGTGTCCGGTCTGTGCGTGGTCGGTGCCATCGAACACAGATAATTGTTCCCTGTCTTGTTGCACACTCAGTGAACCAAGCTGGCGGGAGGTTCATTGAAGAGTGGCTCATACCAAGTGCATTCATGGCGCAGCTCGCTAAAGCTTTGGCGTGAAAAGTGTTCATCGAGAAGCGGCACGCACTCAGTGCATTGGTAGCACAGCCTGCTGATGCGTCGGGTTGGTGTCCTTCGGAAACCTTTGTGACGTGGGTTTGATTCCGTTCAGCGTCGAAGAAATTTAAGGGATATTTTTTGTCATTCGAGAGCGGCCCATATTCCCAGTGACACGCACCTATGTTACTCAAGTTGGCGTCAAAGGCGTTCATTAAAGGGCAGCAGATAGCTACTCGCACATACCCAGTCGCTCACGTTGACATCAAAGATGTCTTTGGAGACTAGCACATGCCGAGTGGCAGATATCCGGCATTTAAAGTTGTCGTCAGAGTTTCTTCGAACCGCGGTACCTACCCAGTCTCGCGTCTACAGTGACCCATGACGGCGTGGTAGATGTGCCTTGAAGAGCGGTATGTATGTACACGTTGCAGCATACTCAGCGACCCAAGTTGGTCCAAGCGTAAGTTTCGAACCGTGTTGCCTCAACACAACATCCAGATGCGCTACCCATTTGACCACTGACTACCCAGTGACGCAGGTAGGTGGGAAAAATGTTAGATACAAGTATAGATACAAACATACATTGATACAAACGTAGATAGCCCCCGGAAATGGCGTGAATTACCCAAAGAATGCTAACGATTAAAATTGCGGCAGAATTCATGTCGCTATGGCTGTCGATGGTGATGCGATTAGTCTTTGAGTAATGTAGCGACACACTGTATTTCTGAAGTCAATTGTGTTTAACGTCTGAAACTGTCATTCTGAGACTCCCAGGTAAGGCGCCGAGCATCGACAATCTAAGGCCCATCTCCCTGACGTCGTGTGTTGGGAAGATGGCCGAGCACGCCATGCTTAACCGCCTCACTGGCCATCTCGAGTCTAACGAATGCTATACACACCACATGATTGGCTTTCGGTCGGGGCTTTCGACTCAGGACGCCATGAGACTGGTCAAGCACCAGATCATTGACTCTACCATCCGCCGACACTAAGGCAATTCTCGGCTTGGATCTGGAAAAGGCTTTTGACAACATATCGCACGCCTTTATTCTCAAGAGCCTGACAGAGTGTAACGTCGGCAAGCGGGCGTACAATCTCGTGCGCTCCTTCCTTTCCTCGAGGTCCACTAGACTCAACATTGACAAGTTTTTGACCCACGAAATTCAGCTTGGGCCAAAGGGAACACCTCAGGGGGCGGTGATCTCCCCGACGTTCTGCAACATCTCCCTTATTAACCTGTCGAGGGCCTTGAACAAAATCCCGAACATTAACCGCACGATCTACGCGGATGACATCACCATCTGATGCTCCAGAGGATGTGAGGGTCAGGTCGAGGGTGCTTTGCAAGAGGCCATCGATGCGACGGAGCGGTATTTTATCCTCACCGGGCTAAGGTGCTCGCCCGCTAAATCCAAGCTCTTGCTCTACAAGAAGAGGCCCAGAGGCGGTTCTCACCGGTCCTGGAAGCCAGCAACAGAGAGCCACATTACGGTATTCACCGGTAAGGGCTCCCCAGTACCGCGGGTAGACACTATCAGGGTCCTAGGAATGTTTATCGAGTCGAACGGGGCCAATGGAGCCACCCTCAAACGCATTTGTTCCAAGACCGAAAGTACCCTCGGCCTCATCCCAAAAATCGCCAACAGGTACCGCGGAATCAGGGAGGACAATCTGATCCGGATTATCCACGCCTTCGTGCTATGCCACCTTTCTTATTCAAGGGCTATGCACAACAGGCTCGTGTCGGAGCGCAACAAGGTCAATGCCCTAATCAGAAGAGTCTTCAAGCTTGCCTTCGGTTTTCCCGTCCGAACACACACAAAAGACCTCCTCAATCTGGGAATTCACGACTCTTTCGAAGAAATCGTTGACGCCCAAAAGTTCTCCCACTGTGTCAGACTCTCCGGTAACCCTTCGGGCCGAGCCATACTTGGCAAGCTGGGACGTAACCCCATGGTCGTCAGTCCTGACGCTGTGAAGCTGCCCAACGACGTAAGATCCAAGATTTGCATACACCGGATGCCACACAATATGCATCCCACCTACAACGAAGGACGAAGACGAGCCAGGGTTAAAGCTCTGCTCGCCAGTGCCCGCTTGAAGAAGGACTGAACATGCTTCGTACACGCTGCTTCGTACGTTCAAGAAGAAGCCTTCTCCTCAGTGGTCATCGACTGTGATTCTAAAGTCCTTAGCTGCGCTACCATCCGCACTTCTAGTTCCAGCGTTGCAGAGCAGGTTGCTATTGCTCTTTCATTGACGGACAGCGTACATGACACGATTTATTCAGATTCCAAGGACGCTGTGAGGGCCTTTCAGATGGGAATGGTGGCTCCCCAGGCCCTACGTATCATCCAAAGTGCTAAAGACATCAAACATCACTCTTCGGCCTGGTTCCTTGCGCACCTTGGAATCATTGAGGCTGCCTCGATCAGCCCCAACGAGGAGGCGCACTCGGCTGCACGATGTTTGACTGACCGTGCGCTGGGTAACGCGTCCTCTCCTGGGCGACCCGAGCCTCCCTGCTCGTACGAGATTTGCAAACATAATGCTCTTCAAGAAGGCTCCTGCCTTTGCCGCACTCCTCGCTGTGCAGGGCCCAGGCAGACACTCTCAGACTTCTGCAAACATGCACTTACCCGAGCACTGCGGCGCTGCACACAATGTACCCCGAACGATTCCCAAGCCCGGACTGCCCTCTGTGTGGTAATTATGCGGACTTCGAACATGTCCTGTGGGGCTGCGCCTCTGCCGGTCCCCCTTTCACCCAAGAGGAAATGATGAAGCTAATTAGGGCCCAGGATCAGGCCTCTCAAATCCTGGCAGTCCAGAGGGCTCGCGAGAGGGCCGTCAGGCTTCACCTGATGGTCCCCGAGTGGGCCTAGACAGGTGAAGTTGAGTTTGCTTACGTCTATAGTGGACCAAATAAAGTTGCTTCACTCACTCACTCACTCCCAGTGCTTTGGCTATATGTGACATACTCCGGTAGCGTCCCACTTTGCTATGGTACTAGCTTGCCAAGGTTGCTCATGAGCATGGCGGCATGACGATGACTGCATGATGCCGACACTGTGGTGATGACGATGGAATGACGAAGGAGGAATGTCGTCATTATAACAAGGTATGATGACGACGGCATGACGACAATGAGATGACGATTCCAGAATGATGACGACGACGGTATAACGACGACAGCGTGACGACGATGACACGAGGAAAATAGAAAGACGACAAGTGTATGACGATGGTGACGCGACGACAACCGTATGGCGACAGCCGAATGACGAAGCTGAAGTGACAATGATGGCACGACCACGACGGCATTAGAAAGACGCAATGACAACGAATGCGTGATAGTTGCTGTCCGATGACGACGCAATGAGGAGATGGCATGGCAACGGCGGCACAATCATAATTGAATGATGGCAGCGTAATTGCGATGGAATGACGAAGAAGTAATGGCATCCACGGATTGACCAGGGCGGTATGACGACGACGGCATGATGACAGTGATGACGATGGTAAAACAACAGCATGACGATGACGACGTAATGACAAAAGTATGACGACAACTACGTGGAAAAGATGACGGCGTAACGAGAGTTGGATGTCAAATTTAGAATAACGACGATGAAACGAGCGCGACCGCATCACGACGAGGTATGACAACGAATGCATGAAGACGACTGTATCATGACGACGAAATAACGACGACAGTATGACAACGGTGTCAGGGCAATGAGATGACGAGTTTGTGGTGACAATGGTGTGACGACGACTGTATCATAAAGCCTGTATGAGGGTGATGGCACGGCGACATCGGCATGACGAGAATCGAATGTTGAAGCTAGAGTCACGGTGACTGGGCGGCCACGACGATGTGACAACGGATCCATGATAGCTATAAAGTGATGACGATGATAAAACGACAGGGTGGCGACGACGGCATAACGAAAGTTCCATGACGAAGTTAGAACGACGACGATGTAACGGCCACGACGGCAACACGTTGACATTATCACAACAAATGAATGGCTACGACTGTATGACGATGACACATTGAAGATGATGGCATGGCGATTGTGGAGCGACGACGGCATTACGATAGTCCGCTGACGAAGCTGGAATGAGGACGATGCAGCGACCACGACGGCATCGCGACAGTGGTGTGACAACGAATGCAAGACGACTGTATGACGTCGATAGCCTGACGATAAAGGCACGACAACAGTCGGATGAAACGGCTGAAATGACGACTCATGCGTCCACGTGGGACGGCAGAGCAGGAGTGGGCATATGCTCTCCATTATCCCAGCCCTGCCTCAGCGCTTACTGGGAGAAGAGACTCGAAAATATTGCGGAGATTTTATTGCTTAGTTCCTCGACACTTATAAGTGGCTAACTTCATTTGGGCACCGGGTCATTGTGGAATAAGTTTAAATTAAATGACAGACTCTCTTGCTAAAGCTTCTCTGGGTGGCCCAGTCGTTTCCATTTTGCGGGTTTGGTGTTAGGTCACCAATATTTACAAAATCCTGCCTTAATCAAACGGCTGCTAAACAACCTATACTACCGAATGGGGACTTCCAGCATCCGCAGTTCCCCTGGACTTCTCAATCATGCCCATCACGCCAATATGACGTTGAATTTAGGAGATTGTAATGCCGTATTTTACTTAAATATTTATTTGCAGAGGGCTGGTCAGACGCAGTCCCCTCTCTGTCACTTCTGTAATAAACCGGAGGCAGTTGATCATTTCTTGTGGTCCTGTCGTCGATTTTCGCTACAATGAAAAATATTTCTCGAGGCTCTGTTTCACGAACTCTGACTACCACTGAGCTCCCAAATTATCCTTTCTGTCAGGGCCTTGGCTCTAGGCGTCAGCTACAGGGACGTTTGCCTTGTCCTGCATACAATATCTCTGGCAACACAAAAAGATCGTTCTGATAAATAATATCATCCTCCTTTCCATTTCTTGAAAGTTTATCGTGCAAAATCTGAGTTTTATTTCATTCCGGCACGATTCCTCATCAATTTCTCCATATAATCTTATTTTACTTTAATTGTAGCGCCTGCTCCTTGGCCAATAACCCGCAGCGGGTATGGGCCATAATAAGGAAATTATCGTCACGATCATAATCATCACCTGATGAGGCACGTGCAAATGCAGCTCGAGTATTCGCTGTGATATACGTATGGCTGACGGCGACCAAAGGAACACTGAGGCCGTCTCAACAGGTACGGCTAAGTCAGCAGAAAGACCGCCAGCTTTACGACGCGACACGCAGGCCGAACGCGGCGGTTGGGCAGCAGCCGTCTGGAGTCTAGCGATAACCACCACAGCGTTGTTGCTGGTGTCGATCGTTATCACCGCCTTCGTTTCGACCACCGTGTTCGGCAGCCGGGCTTTTTCGCAATCTGGGGCTCAAGCAGGGGTGTCTGTGGCGGTGTCGACTAGCCCGAACAGGAGCGGCGTCTTGAACGCGATGCCCAACCGGGGCGCAGCCGGAGCCTGCGACTCAGAGGCGTGCATGGAGCAAGCGCGTTTGCTGCTCCGCCAGATAAATTCCAGCCGAGACCCCTGCGACGACTTCTACGCGTACGTGTGCGAGGATTGGGCGCTGACGCGGCCGCTGCCTCCGGGTGCCGAGAGGCTCTCCATGGACACTATTCTGGTGGACGGCTACGCCGAGCTGCTCGCCGTGGAGCTGCGCGAGAACGCCACGAGATTCCCCGCGCTGCGCTTTCTGATGGACAACTGCCTGCACCCTCAGCCGAACCTCTTCCCCACGCTATGCGCCATGTTCTTAGACGCGATCCGGCTCAAGCCATGGATGGCCCGAGCGTCGTCGAGACACCGAAGGCCAACGGCGACTGAGGTGTCTCGCAAGCTGGCCGTCGCTTACCGACTGTTGGGAGTTGACGCGCTCTTCAGGCCCTTCGTTTTCAAGGGCGGCTTAAGCGCCAAGCGTTTCGTCGGGCTTGCAGAACCGTCCACAGTGCTTATGTCGGGCCCGCTGGATAAGAAGGAGTACGAGATGGTCCGAAGGGCTCTCGCGCCCCTCTTGGTCTTCTTCCAGAACGTTACGGATACGGATCTGCTGCAGTTCGAGGAGCGCCTTGCTTTGATGCTGAGTCAACCTCAGCTTGATGCAGAAGCTCTCGCCAACGGCAGCACTGTCAAAGTTCGCGACCTCCCTATCTTGCCGAACTTCGAATGGACGAGCTTCCTGCAGAGCGTCTTTGACAAGGGTCTGCGACCCATCACTGACAAGACGTACGTCAAGCTGAGCTCGCCTGACTACATTGTGCGTCTGACGCGCAGCGACTTGCTGCAATTTACGAGCGAGCTGCTGGGATACCTCGTGTTCCGCGTCATGATGGTATTGTCACCGCTGCTCGATGACCACGACGCGCACGACCAGCTGGCCTCGGTGAGCTACGCGCGGCACCCGGAGTTCCCTCAGGTACTGCCGCAGGCCCACTACTGCCTGCTCCTACTCGACCGCTTCGAGCCGAACCTGCCTCTCCACCTGTCGCGCCACTTTGCTGCGTCTCTTCTGGGCGGCGAAAGCGTCGTGGCTGACATGATGTCGACGCTTCGTGCGGTGCTCTTGGAAACGGTGCAAGCGCGGTTGAGCCTCACGAGCAATGAGTTGCGGGCGCATCTACGGGACAAACTGAACGCCGTCTCGTGGGAGCCTCTCAGCCCACCGGATCTGAAGAAGGGCACTGTGAGGACCGCCTACGTAGACGACATCTACCCGAGAAACTCGCAAATGCCCGCGGCGCAGCTCTTCTACAACTGGATCCGGAAGTCCCACGAGAAGAAACTGATGTCGCGCATGAACCACATGCGTGGAGCAGGAGGCGCCACAGGCTACCCGGGCTGGACGGGTGGCTTTCTGAGCGCCGAGAGTCGCCTGGTGCCGCCTTACGATCGGCTCGAAATACCACTGCCCGTGTTCGACTTGTTCCTCAACGCGGACCCCGCGCTGCACCCCTTGCAACTGGCGCGGGCTGGGCCCAAGGTGTACCGATCGCTGCTCCGAGCCATCTACCACTGGGCCTACAACTTCGAGCACAACGTCGCGGAGGACCAGGAAACCAGCGGCGGGAGCATGACGAGTCGTATGGACGGACTTCGGCTCTGCCTCGAGCGCCAGTACGCGGCGGTCGCGTGGGCCGATCAAAGGATCCAGCTGGACGCGTCGCGCACTTCGTGGTCCGACCTTTGGGACTACCTGGCGCTGAGACCGTCGTTGGACGCGTTTGTGCAGTTTGCTCGGCTCGTAGCGCCCGACTACCGCTTGGCGCTGCTCGAGCACTGGGATGCTGGCCAGCTCTTCTTTGTGTACTACGCGGCCAACCACTGCGAGAACAGTAATCAGCGCTTTCTGCGCAGGATGGCCGCTCGTGGTCCCCACAGTACCGCCTGGTTTCGCGTCAACGGGCCTCTAAGAAACGCGCCCGAGTTTGCCCTGGCCTTCGACTGCAAGCCAGGTTCGTTCATGAACCCAGTCAACAAGTGTGTCTTGCATCAGTGAACTCTGCGGGAATGAATGAAACACGTGTCTTGAAGACATGACAATTAGAGCGCTGGGTTCGTTCAGTTCATTCCTGCGTTTTTTTTATTTCTCTGGCGTTCCGTCTAACGTACTGTTGCCATTCCGTCTTCACGTATGTGTGGCATGTCATTTTGCATTTTTCTTTTTTTGCGGCTATAACGAAGTAACGAAGTAGCGGTCGTCTGTCGTCTCGTTTCTTCTGTCCTTGTATATACCTGCGTTGTAATTCACCAATAACATCACGTAATACCATTTTATGCGACTCTAGTACATGTAGAACGCCTAGCAGATATGTTGTTGAATTTCAGTTATATGTTAGTGCATGTCTTAACGTCATCTGTCTACCAGCAGTGTGTCTCATAGCATGCACATTGCAGTGCTGAAGTTGCATGAGACAGTTTTGCCATACATGCATGATTAAAGTAAATATTTTGATATCGCTGCTTTTATCTATGCTAGAAGCATCTCCAACCATCAGTCTACGCAACCTGCAACAGAAAGCTAGTCACTTGAAAAATGTTCGAGGGCCTCTTTGACAACTTCAATATTACTCGACGTAGTACTGCTGCGCTACTCAAGTCATTCTTTCAACTCATGTCCTCTTGTTACTCGCGCACTGACCGGCTGACCAAGTCTTCTAAAACCACAAACGCATGCCACCTACGACACCTGCGGTTTCTGTCTAGTTCTGTGATGGCTTCCTGACTCCTTGCTTCCCTTCATCATCATCATCAGCCTGGTTACGCCCACTGCAGGGAAAAGGCCTCTCCCATATTTCTCCAACAGCCCCGGTCATGTACTAATTGTGGCCATGCCGTCCCTGCAAACTTCTGAATCTCATCCGCCCACCTAACTTTCTGCCGCCCCCTGCTACGCTTCCCTTCCCTTGGAATCCAGTCCGTAACCCTTAATTACCATCGGTTATCTTCCCTCCTCATTACATGTCCTGCCCATGCCCATTTCTTTTTCTTGATTTCAACTAAGATGTCATTAACTCGCGTTTGTTCCCTCACCCAATCTGCTCTTTTCTTATCCCTTAACGTTACACCTATCATTCTTCTTTCAATAGCTCGTTGCGTCGTCCTCAATTTAAGTAGAAACCTTTTCGTAAGCGTCCAGGTTTCTGCACCGTAGGTGAGTACCGGTAAGACATAGCTGTTATATACTTTTCTCTTGAGGGATAGTGGCAACCTGCTGTTCATTACCTGAGAATGCCTGCCAAACGCGCCCCAGCCCATTCTTATTCTTCTGATTATTTCAGTCTCATGATCCGGATCCGTGGTCACTATATACCTGCCCTAAGTAAATGTATTCCCTCACCACTTCCAGTGTCTCGCTACCTATCGTAAACTGCTGTTCTCTTCTGAGACTGTTAAACATTACTTTAGTTTACTGCAGATTAATTTTTAGATCCACCCTTCTGCTTTGCCTGTCCAGGTCAGTGAGCATGCATTGCAGTTGCTCCCCTGAATTACTACGCAAGGCAATATCATGAGCGAATCGCAAGTTACTAAGGTATTCTCCATTAACTCTTATCCCCAATTCTGGCCAATCCAGGTCTCTGAATACCTCTGAAGGTCTCTGAATTGAATAGATCGTATCTCCCTGCCTGACGCCCTTCTTTATTGGGATTTTGTTGCTTTCTTTATGGAGGACTACGGTGGCTGTGGTGGCGTAGAGGTAGAACATCTTCGCGTGCAAGAGGACCGTGGTTCGAATCCTGGTGCCGAGCAATTTTCCACCGGATTAAAGAAAAATCCGCGTGTTGATAAAATTGCATAAACAGGCGTGGAGTGCGGTCTGATCCTGGTGACCAGAACCGGTAAGGCACTCCCTCACCAGAGCGGGATTGGCCACCCTAGTACAGTACTGGGCCACAACTTCCTATATGAGTACAACAATCAAAGTTTGGTAAGTGTCTGTAAAGTTTGGATCGAGTCCGATCAGGTTGATAATGATCGGTAAGGATTGATAAGGGTTTATACTGGTCGGATCAGGGGACAAAAAAAAAAAGAGATCAAAAAGCCGCTGAAGCATGCATTTAATCAAACGTCTACTGCTTCGTCAATCGCGGTGAGCAATATACCTCGCGTCATATGCGTAGAGATGAGCAAGTACCACAAGGTTTACGTGTACTTGGACAACTCCGCTGGAGTTTCTGCATATTTTCTTTTTTTTTTTCTGCCGCCTTCTAACTCTCCAGCTTTTGTCCCCTCGCCTAAGAAGCCATGCCTAGAGACGTCAAGCGATGGCGCTCATCTTTTTTCAGACTCTCCATTTGCAACCAGCCGCCACCGAGAACTACACGGGACGTCGCTCTACTAACCTGTTAAAGGTAACCTGCCGAGCATTAATATAGGCCGCCTTTGACAAATATAGGTCTTTCTATCGAAACGTTGGCCAGCCTTTCTGAGGCACCTTATCCCAGTTTGTAACTTTTATAGCGCAGTCTGATATCTCATCTGTCGACCCCCTTCTAGATTTTGGATTTTCATTAGCTATGAAAGCCATATAGAGAGGTAGGTTGTACTCCGTTGATTTCTTAGCTAACTGATTGATGACATGGATGTAATTCGTTATAGAATGCCCCTTCCTGAAGCCAGCCTGTTCTCTTGATTGAGTGAAGTCAAGCGTTGCCCCGATTTTATCAGAAATTACCTTGCTGAATGTTTTGTACAATACTGAAAGGAAACTAATGGACTTATTCCTTGGGACAAAATAACGGACAATTCCTTAACGCCTCCCTTATGGATTAGCATAATGTTGACATTCTTATAACTGTCTGGTACACTTGAGTGGCGAGGCATTGCGTATAAAGGGCCGCAAACTTTTCAAACATAATATCTCCGCCATCTTGACTAATCCGACTGTTACTCCATCTTCTCCTGCCGCTTTTCCCCGGGACATGTTTGCAAAGCCATTTAACTTCATCGCTAGTTATACAAGGACCCTCTGTATCCTGTTGGTCAGTACTTCCAATGAAGGCTACGTGGCGACTCTGGGTACTGTAAATCCCAGTGTAGAAGTCTTCCGCGGCTTTTACTATATAATCGAAATTACTGGTGCCATTACCCTGCTTTTCTTTCACTGCATACATCTTGCCCTGTCTTACGCTAAATTATCTTCTTACTCATTTCACCAGCGTTCCTCCCCCCTTTTTTTTTACTGCTTCTTCACTTTTTACAATGTAATTTCGAACATCATTCACCTTCTTCTTGTTTATCAACTTTGACAGCTCAGCTAATTCAATCTGATCTCCTGAGTTGGACATTTTCATGCTTGTTCTTTATTTATTAGATTATTTGTTACTTGGGACAGCTTACCTACCTGCTGCCTTGGTGCGTTACGTCCCCCTTCAATTTCTGCTTTCGAAATCAGCCTCGTTAGGGCTTCATTCGTTACCTCTATATTATCTTCATCTTTCTGTTCTAAAGCTGCATATTTGTATGACACCAACCTTAATTCGTAGGTGTTTTCCCTGAATGCATCTATGTTGACCTGTTTCCTCTAGACTACTTTCGCTTTTTATCTCTTCAAATTGAGAACAACCATAGATTTCGGTAACGTGTAATCATTGCCAGTTATGCTAATACTTCTACATCTTGCACTATGCTGGCGCTGGCAGAGCTTATGGAATCTATTTCATTTCTTGTTTTCCAGCTAGGGCTTTTACAGGTACATTTCCTGTGATTGCGCGTCCGGAAGAAATATTCATTATTCGGATTCAATTCATTTCCATAAATTCTACAAGCGTATGTCCTTTGATATTTATAGAGTCGATGCCGTAGTTGTAAATTGTCTGTTCCCCGGCGTGCTTGTTCTTTCGCATTGAAGTCAACCATGCCTAGAGTATATTGAATTTCCACTTTTTTCATTGCCAATTCAACATCCTCCTAGAAATGTTCCATTTCTTCATCATCATGACTGGACGCTGGGGCGTAGGCCTTTACTGCATTCATTTATAAAACATATTTAGCTTTATTACAACGACTGCTGTGCTCTCATCAACGCTGTAGAATTAATCAATGTTGCCCGCTATGTTCTTTTGAATTGATATCCTACCTCGCATTCTATCTCACCTGGACGACCTCTGTAGCAGAGGACGTGACCATTAGTGGACACTGTATCATCATCATATCATCATCATGAGCCTATATTTATGTCCAATGTAGGACGAAGGCTTTTCCCTGCGATCTGCAGTTACCACGGTCTTGCGCCAGCTGATTCCAACTTGCGTCTGCAAAATTCCTAATTTAATCACCCCACCTCGTTTTCTGCCATGCGCGACTGGGCTTCCCTTCCGTGGGCACCCATTATGTAACTCTAATGGTCCACCGATTATCTATCCTACGCATTACGTGGCCTGCCCAGCTCCATTGTTTTTTCTCATGATGTCAATTAAAATATCGGCTATCCCCGTTTGTTCTCTGATCCACACCGCTGTCTTCCTGTCTCTTAACGTTACGCCTAAAATTATTCGTTTCATTGCTTTTTTTCGCGGCCCTTAAGTTGTTCTCGAGCTTCTTTGTCAACCTCCAAGTTTCTTCCCCATATGTTAGCACCGGTAGAATACATTGATTGTACATTTTTCTTTTCAATGATGGTGGTAAGCTTCCAGTAAGGATCTGGCAATGTCTGCCATATGCACTCCAACACATTGTTATTCTTCTGTAAATTTCCTTCTTATGATCAGTGTTCCCTGTGAGTAATTGACCTAGATAAAAGTACTCCAGCATAGACTCTAGAGGCTGACTGGTGATCCTGAATTCTTGTTCTCTTGCCAGGGTATTGTCGGCACTGTATAAGCCTCACCAATTTCGCCCACCTCCCTAAAGCCATTAATATCCCAGGTACAACCTGGTAATTTCTCAAAGAGCCCTGATAAGGTATACCTTCAATTAGGGGGGTTCGCTTGGTAAATGCAAGCTACCTTGAGTTAGGAGGGTGCGCCTGGTAAATGCTGCCAGGTTCAGTTTCCACTGGCGACCTGTCCGGACCCAGCGATTCTTAGCACCTTCTTCTGATTCGCAAGTCTGACCGCCGCATTGATCAGCTGTTCCGCAGCCGCTGGAGAATGAGGGCGAGCGGTTAATTGCAAGATTCATGAGGAAGGTACTGGGCAAATACTGCGCCGTGGAGGTCAATTCCAGTTTTGGTGAGAGATCGCCTTGTTGAAGCTTAGTGGGCCTTCCTAATTTAGTTGAACCTGGACTATCATAGGCCCACTGGCTCTCGACAATATCATATTTTGCCGGATTCAGGCACCGCTTTAAGCTTGAAAAATGTAGTGGCCTGGACGAGGATTCTAGGACCTTGAGTATAGAAACCTGATGTTCTCCCTCAACCCCATGCCACCACTCCCATACATATAGGCACATTGTGTATATACGTGGACAGGCAGACCCATAGGATACACACATCGCAAGAGCAGTAAACCATTCGCTGCAGAACACACATACGATTCATACCAACCATTATCTGGCGAAGCAAGCATGATTCGCATTACGTAGACATCAACTGGAGTTGAGTCAGCGTAATTTTTGGGTTTCTAGGAAAGTAGTAAATGAGCCTGACACAAGGGGTGTCGCTGGATGCGTGTTCTTCGTGTTCTCGTGTGCTTAACTATCTGTCATGACATTGAAATAGTCAGAGCTTTGTCCCTCTTCCCAGTGCAGGTGAACAAGTGAAAGTTGAGTTATTTTAAAACATATATCCTCTGATAAAGTAAGGTAATCTTGCCGACCCCGTCTCAGCTGTTTAAATGCACTCATAAAAACGGTGTATATGTGTACTTGGGTGTCTGAGGCTGCCTCAGTGCCGTCATGTATGACTTCGAGTTCAAGTAGATTATATATATATATATATATATATATATATATATATATATATATATATATATATATATATATATATATATATATATATATATATATATATATATATATATATATATATATATATATATATATATATCCACCGTATATTTCTTATTTCCTTAGGGAGGTGAATGTGTATAGCTGATCCGCCGTCACGCTATTTTAGGAGCTGATGTCATTGCCCTTGCACGTTCCATGAGAACATCCGTTGAAGAAAATGTGGTTCATCCCAATCCACGTCCTTCCGCACAGACTGGATGCAAATTTAAAGGTTTCAGCACCTTCCTATGATTTGGAGAGACCAGGAGACACTTCTACGTTGATTGATACTTGATGAGGCGTACGCACCACGATGCATGAAAAGAAAAAAAAATGGACATGGGGATAATCTTGACTGTTGCGTCTGTTCTACCTCTGAGGCTATTAAGCACGAGCTTCGCGTGTACCCGCAGTATGCGACTGGGCATATCACAATTTTAGCCACCATGTCATCTCTAGACTCCCGGCCTCCTTCTGAAGAAGCTTTTACAAGTACCTGGTGATGAAGCCGAGCATGAACTACGAGTCGCAGTCGCTGCTTTAGGCGTTTTATGTGAACCCTGTTTGGAGGATCGGCTGTGAATTAATGGGATTTCTGCCATTGATTGATATGTGTTGTGTGGTCTGGAAATAAGAGGGATGCGGATAATTTATGTACAAGTGAGAACAAAAGTCATCGAAACACGGAAGTTTTGGCCCAACTGCATACCAATGCGCTCTCACAGCCTGAAGGCGACTGGAAGGCATTGGTATTGAACTTTTAAGTTCGCAGGCCTGCGCGCATGCGTAATCCAATTTATTATTTCCCTTTGAGGCTGCTAGAGGGCATCATGATGCAATTCGGCCGCAGCTCCCATGTTCCTATTACTTCGGTCCACACCTATACATACACGCGTTTACATAGCTATGCGTATGCATTTAGTGTTGTGTGTATACTGGGCGTCTTACGTAACTTGTGCCAAATAAAAAAAATGCAAGCGCCGCGTAGCTTGACAGAATCAAGGTAAGGGTGTTTGCCCTCGCTTGCAGCAAGTCAGACTATTTTTTGTGTTTTGCCTAATTACATAACCTACAAATTACATAGCAATTACACAACTGCCTAAATATCATTTTCAGACCAACGGTGTCGATGAGAAAATTGTAAGCCCACCGTCCGGACCGTCAAGCAGGGTCTTTTGAGCGGGGTCCTATCGCAACGCGCAGCAGGCTCGGAGAGTGGTGGCGTCTGTGTACGTATTTCGGAGGCAGGCTATATATATGTTCGCGGAAAATTGCTGGTAGCGAGATTCATCGGCATAATTCGCAACACGTATTTAAGCGTAGCGTTCGTTCCCAGCGTCCGTCAGCTCCAACATTGAAGTGTCGTCTTCGTGCCACCGCCGTTGCAGTCATCGTCCTTGTACGCCGTTGTGCCGCCATTTTCGACAAGTATGCAATTGTAAACGTCGGCAACGATTTGGTTCCCGTATTCTCTGCAAAGAACAGGTTGTTCAGTGATCGATGAATGACGACAAGAAGTTAAATGTGCGCGTCGCAGCAATGACACAGTTTTCGCAATACTGTGTGGGGACAGTCAAGCGAAAAAAAAAAAAGAAAGCTACAAAATTTCGTCCCAACATGAAACCCGGCGGCCACAGATTCAGTCGCCGGGCCAGAAACACCCGCGGATTCTCGTCAACAAAATCTTGCACAACACATTGGTGATTAGTTCATTGAATATAGCGACCGTAGTTTTTGAACGAAGTTTTTTTTCTTTCGTAATGGTTGAATAAAAATAATGTTGTACCGAACCAACAGTTAGCTAGTTACACATTTGTTTCAGTTGTGCCTGACCGAGTCCAGAGTAATTGCACTAACTGTGGTTGCTACCACTTTACACTTGTCCATGCCGGCTGAACGTTTGCGTTCCATGTGGGTTCCAGCTTACAGCATTCCAGAATAACGTGACGTAGTAGGAAGTTACACGCAGATAGCGAGTAGAGAGAAACGGGGAAAATAGGTTGCACTGGAACAATCTTTCGAAAGCCTTGCAAAATAAATCACGTAATTCCTCTTTTTTCAGTTCGTTTCTGGTGCGACTGCCTAGCGAGCGATATTTTTTATTCTTTAATATACCCTCACGGTCACTGGCATAAGAGAGAGGAGTATGTAAACAGGAACAAAAAGGCAACAAAGACAAAAGATAACAATAAATGGAGGGAAAATACACTTTTGTTATACAATGTTATCTAGAGCGTTCTTGAAGAATTGATGATCCTTGATAGTGGCTGTCTCTGCGGAGAGGCAATTCCACTCTTCGAAAGTCAGGGGTATGAATGACTGTAAGAAAGCGTTAATTTTGCACTGCCATGTACCAACTCTATGAGGGTGTTCTAGCCGAGTGAAAATAGAATGCAGGGACAATATAAGCTGATTTCGGAGTTGGGAAGGATGAAAAAGTGCGCGGAAAATGCTGTAACGAAGTGATTTGCGGCGAGATGCGAGAGATGGCAAGTCAAGGCTTTTATCATGTCAGTTAGGCTAGTTGTTCTGCCGCAATCGCCTAGGATGAAGCCCCCCCCCCTGAATGGAGTTGATCTTAAATAATTTATGGTGAGCGGCCCATCTGACTCCCTCCCTCCCTCCTTATGTATCTATGACCAGTTGTACTTTTCATATAAGCAAAAAGTGAGTTTCTATTGTTGCCAAAGTCGTGATCACCAAATCTGAGGAGGACATGATACGATGAGATCGCAATCCCTGACTTGTTGAAGAATGTTTAGCATTCCATCGCCCATTATACCGTGATAACATACAACATATGCATAGTGACGCCGTCTTGTGAGGATTTTTCGACAAACACCAAGACATTCTTGAGGCCCGTTCTTGCAATTGATGCCGATTCAGGCTGCAGTTCTATGTAGGCAGCGGTGTACGTGCTTGATACGCCCGCCTAGGAGAAGAGAGAATTATCCATCAACGTAAGGACACAATCTGCGTTAGCTTGCGCACATTTGCCCGCTTGTTGATTTGCGCTTTTATCCGCACATTTCATTGAGTACTAAGCGCAGGACGTTAAGTACAATCAGAGCTGCACTCACATCCGGGCTTTAATTAACGAGGAAAAAGGGAGGAAGAGTTACGCTGTAATAAAGAAGGATGGTTGGCAGCACATGTTAATTGGTGTCGAGGCCACCCAATCTCTCCTTTCACGAGCGTTCATTAGCGGTGCAGTGGTGCGTATTTATTGTCGTGTGCCTCCCTTTCCAATGCGTCCTCCGTCCCATCTGTTTGCACTTTGCATTCTTCTCTGTATCGCTGACCGTCACGCAGTCACGATAATTACCTGGCTCACCTGCAGATTGAACGTACTAAGGCTAACATCGATTAAAAAAAAGAAAGAACAGCTTATCGCTAGTTCTTCCACTGACAATCACTGTTTTTTGTATAGCTGCCGAGGCGATATTTACGTATGCCATCCCGCTTTCCAGTCGCCATTATCTTCTTGTGCTCTCGGCTGAAGAAGACGTTTGCATCTCCGCAAACAATTCACAACTCCCTGTTTGACGGGCCCGGGAACGGGCAAGAACGTTGTAAGAGTCTTCACGCATCGAGTAAATAAGAAACGAAAGCAACGAGCCAGAGAGAACGCAGTCAGCACGCCAACACGATAAAGGCAAGAATGTATCGAAGAAAAGATGCGGTCGCGACGAGGGGACGCCTCAGCGCTGCTAGATGGTAACTAGACAGTGGTGGGCAGTGCGTAAGTTACGCACGTACGCGGCAGTCGGTGCTCGGGGAAGGAAAGAAGCACATAGGCACCCTGCGGTGCGAAGTCGAAGCCAAAGCTCGACGTATCCTCGTGGAGAGATGTCTGCAGAGAAAGGAGGCTGCCTCGCGGGTCGCCTTGCCGTGGTGACTGGCGGAGGTGGCGGAATCGGGGGCGCCATCTGCAGAGTGCTGGCCGAGAGAGGAGCTCGTGTCGTTGTCACCGACATCAAACTGGACGCGGCGCAGGCAGTGGCCAAATCGCTTCCAGGTTGGTGCAAGCGTGGATTTTAAAACTGCGTACTCTGGCAACCGGTGGCCCACCGTTCGGGCACCTGCACCCTTGAAGCACTATGTTTCGCAGCAGGTGTACTTGTTGAGAAACTTTTTTTTGCACACTCTGGATGAAAATGTTGGTTGGGACACCTTTGCTGTAAAGCGAAGCTTTCTTTGCCTCTTCGACGTTTCCACTGCTGCAGCTGCAGTCTTGCACGCCGCGTCGGGGGGTGGTTCAGAGCGTGTGCTAATGCGTAAGCATTCTTTGGCAAGCACCCCAGCCCGTCACGCGAACGCTTTAATGCCTTGTATCTGCACAAAAGTGTGTTATTTGCGAAGTTAAAACATTTAATCGTTATAGTAACGTAAATTCAGATGATTAGGAGCTTTACAGGCGATACGGAACAACCGAAACCAAACAAAAAATCGATTAGAGAGAATTCTAATACGGTACATAAGGTTCCATAAATATGTATAGAGAAGCGTATAGTAGGACAGGGCCAACTGAAACATGAGTGGGCCAACTTGAAATTTAGGTGTGGGCCAACATAAATTTGGGGGTGGGCCAAACTGAAATTTAGGCATGGACGAACTTAAATTTGCGGGTGGGCCAACTTGACACTTGGGGTTGGGCCAACTTGAGGGTGGGCCAACTCAAGTTTGGATGTGGGCAAACTTGAAATTTGTGAGTGGGCAGCTTAAATTTGAGGGTGAACCAAATGAAATCGGGGCTCATGCTTACAACTTCAGTGGAGTTTCTGCATTCTTTTTTACATGAAAGGAGCGTGGCAAAGAAGAAAGGCCACTCGAGAAACTCGTTTGGATCTTTCCATCGCGTTGCATATGCACAATGCCCTCTGGAGCTCCCTGGGCGTCGTCAAGTTAACCTCTCGACAGCTGCAATTATCCGCCACGGCCCGCGAAAGCATTGCAGAAACTGCAGCGCTTACCCTTTCACTAATGCGGAAGCTTAGAAGAGTGATGGTTTAGGCTAGTTGGTTTTCCATTTTAGATTGTGTGGTACAGCGCGAAGCAGGGACAATTAGGGACGCAAGAAAAACGAGGACAAGCGCTTACTGCCAACTGAAATTTTATTGCCTGGTGCAAGATGTTATATATAACAGAGGGAAAATGACATCTGTATTGTTTGTTTTTTACATATATATTTTTATGTCGTTCTCCTTCTGTTATTATATATAACACCTTGCACCAGGCAATAAAATTTCAGTTGGCAGTAAGCGCTTGTCCTCGTTTTCCTTGCGTCCCTTGTCCCTGCTTCGCGCTGTACAACACAATCTAAAATTTAGAGTAGAGGTAGATAGAATGGTAGAGAGGGCGCAGGACGAAGAAGCCGAGAATGGGTAGAACCGACGCAGTCGCGAAACGAGTGTATAACGGCTTTACCACACTTCGCTCGCAGTTATCATAAATAGGGGGATGGCGGGAGAAGGAAAATGCGATTTACGTGACAAGGCAAGGAAACTCTACTACTATAGACACGACAGCGGTTGCGGGCAAACTGAAGGCACGGTACGGTACGTTTCTGCTGTTTCTGAAAAATAAACACCATGCAAATTTGTCAACCAGACAACTGACGCAAACGGGGAAGACGCACAGTCGCAATAAACCACCGTAGGTTCTAGCCGACACTATACGGAAGCGGTCGCACGCCAAATTAACAATTATGCACTGCCCGCCGCGGTAGCTTTGCTGCTATGACATTGCTCGACGTTGCGGGTCCGATCCCGACCGCGGTAGCCGCATTTACACAGGGGCGAAATACAAAAGCGCTCGTGTACTTAGATTTAGGTACACTTTAAAGAAATACCAGGGTGTCAAAAATTATCCGAAGTCCTCCACTACGGCGTGCCTCAGTATCCGATTGTGGTTTTGGCACGTGCAGCCCCATAATTCAATGGAAGTCTAACACTTCATCCAAGGTGCGATGAGCCATGTGAGGCAGTAAGAATGCTCAACGCTCTTAGAGTTTATCAGCAATGGTGCATATCAACGCCTCAAGTAAACACGTCTTCCTGTGTGTTCTGTGTACTATACGCAGACGAACAGCAGTGCTGCACGCAAGGCAACGGTTAGCATAAGCTCACCACTCTCGTATTGAAGTGAACATTGAAGAAATTAAAAATCAGCCTTATGATCGCCACTGTAGCTAATGATCTAATGAGCTAATGATCGTCAATCAAAACAAACAGCGAAAAAACTTTGCTTACATTGATTCCCATGGTGCATGGGGTACGCACAATATTTTAGTCACACATTTTGTGTACGTAGTCAAGAGTCGACGAAAACTCACCTGGTCAGGTAACATATGTACTAAAGGCGTCTGGAGGTAAAAAGGTTATTGACGCTTCAGACTTAAGATGTATAGTTCTTTGTTCATAATGTCCAGCCACTGACCAAGCCTTGTGAACTGACGTTTCAGAATCCACATGATTTACTGGTTCACAATGCCTGACGTTTCAAAATCCATACGTATTCATCCTTACCGGATCGTATGGGTTTCCATGCGGTGGGTTTGAGCTCCCGTACCATGAGTTCGGAACCCCCATCGCATGGACTCAGAAACCGAAAGCAAAGCTCATGCCATCAACGGAAGCCAGAACGCTGCCTTGGCTAACACCACCTAGAAAGCACAAGGCCTCTTCACTACGTCCATGCTACTGGCCCAAAATTTTCATTGCCAAGGTTGGAGTTACGAAGGCAGTGACGTCAAAATCACTGTTGCCTACTCGGGAGCATCCCCATTAGACTCTATGGCAGTCAGGCCACTAGCATGATGTCAAGAATCGGAGTGTAAAGGCCTTGTGCTATCTAGGTGGGGTTACCTTGGCTCAGGCGCAGTCGTGAGGGTGCGTCTTAGCTCGGTCGTTTACGCAGCCAAGCGCATGCGCGTCTCTGTATAGTGATGATAATGATAAAAACTGCGTTTGTCGCTAGGGGCGCAACTCCCTTATTCCAGGCTGTTTTTCTCGCACTCATCCAGCGCTCGCTGAATGCCTTCAAACCCTGCACGCCCGAGTCGCGCATGTGCCGTCGATACCAGGACAGCACGACGGCACCGGCACCAACGGCACGATCACACCTTGAGCGTCACTATAATCGCTATCAGAATAAAAGCAACCCGGTCCAGTGAAGAATGGCTGATTTCGTGCTCCTCTATGAAGAAAATCATGGGCGCCAAAGGGTTGAACTTTAGACAAGTAACGGCATTTAAACCAACAGAAAACGAAACCAAGGCAGGCGTAAGAAGTGCAGTGAAATAAAAAAAATGAATAAAGATATGTAAAAAATAAAAAGACAAGATGAATTGCCACCCGCCGCGGTTGCTTAGCGGCTATGGTGTTGGGCTGTAAGCACGAGGTCGCAGGATCGTATCCCGGCCACGGCGGCCGTATTTCGATTATTATTATTTGTTTTGAACACATACAATTAACAGGAAAGGGAAAGCGAGGAGCAGGCTAATAAATGATTTCAATGAGGGCGAAATGCGAAAACACTTGTGTACTTAGATTTAGGTGAACGTTAAAGAACCCCAGGTGGTCCAAATTTCCGGAGTCCCCCACTATGGCGTGCCTCATAATCAGAAAGTGGTTTTGGCATATAAAACCCCCTAATTAAAAAAATGAATTGCCGCTTTATCACAGAGGACCTAGTTGGCGCTTATAATCATATTGATTATATTACTAACAAAGAGAATAGAGTCCGCATCCTGTTGACGCATACATTGCTCTACCTATACTAAGCTACGGAGGCACTGTTGTCTTATCTCTTCATAAACATGCGCAAGGCGTTTTATTAGAGGGGCGAATTTGGTCTCCGGTCAGTGAATTGTGCTTCATTGCTACGCATGTTAATGCGATTAGCATGGTTAGTATTCTTCATGGACTGTATTCTATGTAGGTATCTAACAACTTTCCTTGCACACAGGAAAAATGCACTCAGGACAGCCGGCGACTGCGCTCGACGTACAACAGTACAACAGTACTGTTCTACCTCGAGTACAACAGTACTCTATAAACGGGAATGTTTTGTTGTGAAGCAGCGTTTCAGGACTGCCAAACCAAACAACGAGTTCAATATGTCTCGGCAGGGGGAGGGATGTGGGGGCACGTTGCTCGTGCCCCCCCCCCCCCCTTCACCTTCACAACCTTCACGTTAGGGATAATTTGGTTACAGTAGAGGCTTAAATAGCGCTTCTTGCACGAAAAGCAAGCCGCTCGAGGCAACGGCAGACGGCACACCACCTCTCGCGCTGAGCACGCCCACTGCTAAGTGTAAGGCTTCCCACGTCGACATGGACGTTCCTATAGCTCCAGTTTCTCCAAAAACAAGCCCATGGAGTCCGACAACGATTACACCGTCACTGCGCACAAGCGACTGAAGAAGAAATGACGCAGGACAACTAAAGATAGGAGTGAGGGAGATCCCGCCGGAACGCCTGATACAACCTGCACTGTTGGGTCATTCTATGCGTAACGTCCGAGACGCTAAAAGCTAACATCGCACATTCTCTCGAAAAAAATGGCTATTTGGCTATTGTTTGAATGAGGTCTTTACCAAAGTATCTTTTACGAGGAAAAAAAGATTTGCTGAGGTAAGAGCTTTTTGAAGTTTTCCCGAAGATAAAAATATCGGTTGGAGGTGAATTTTTTTTTAAAAATCAAGTGTGAAACTAGGTAGAATGACAAATATTGTTTTAGAATATTCTACTGGTGTGGTAATTTCGCGTGAAGTCATACGTAAACATACTTGTGAATTTTCCGCATTTAATTGGCTCAATAAAAAGCAAAAAAAATTGCGTCTTTCAAAAATATTTGCATAAACATCGTTATTGTTTCAAGCACAATAAGTGCTTACCGTTTTTTCTACACCTATAGTTTCTGCTAGAAATAATGTTCGGCAATCAAATTGAGTATTTTTCCAGAAAAGTGCTTCCGAAGTTGCCAAAAGTCACTTTTTTGAAGATGTTGAGATCTAAGTTAAGCATTAAGGCTCTCCAGATAAATATACCACTGGAGTCTTGGAATAGGCACCCACCCTGCACCGCTCCCCAGCGCCATTTTTTAATTTTTTTCCTCATCAATAAAATGTTTATTTCGTTTGAGGCAAGCAAAAAAAGAAAACAAATAAGCGTGCGGGCCACAATTAACTTCTTTTCCTGCTTACGAACTCTTTATGCATAAATTATGGGCGCATGTTTTTTTTTTTTTACGCGTGGTAAATGGCTGCAAGGTATCCGTTTCCGCTGTGTGAATGTTGGTGTCCCCGCAACTGCGTTTTACGACAATACATTTGCGCGATGAAAGTAAACCACCATGAGTGCTGAGAACTTGTCGTCAGGCGCGGATAATTATCGGACAGGAGATATTATGCACGGCGCTGATTCATTGTTTTTGTAAGCGCTACAGATAATCAGATTAAGAGTTTTGCAAATCATCGACACTCCGCGCCAACCGTGGTGAAGGAGACAAACGTCAAGGTATTTCCACTTTGCAGGTTTATAGTCTGCTGCGAGCGTCCGTGGACCTAGTCACACGCCGTTTTTGTTATGGTTTGAATCAGCTGAAAAGAAGCTATTTTTCTGTCTCCGCGTAGGAAAGAATGAGGTTGTATTGGCCACTATCTGCCACTGCAAGAAGCTCATATCTGTGCCGTGTTCGCTTGCCTGATCGGCTCGAGCACCCCAAATTTAGAAGTGGTGAACTGCCGAACATACACCCTTTGCGATTTGTTTATACGCACGTAATGTTACACAATGCGCATTCGCTTGGCAAATAGCCACAATGCATATTAGTGCCAGAAAAATAGCCGGCGGCGCATACATGTGCTGCAGTGATGACGTGGCTCGGGAGTGCCTACCGGTGAAATCGGTTGTGGACTTCACAAAAAATTTTTCTCGCCTCAAGCACAATTTATTGACGTTAAAATTTCTAAACCACAAGCTGAACGGTCGGTGCGTTTATTGAGCTATCTCACGCATTTTCATCTAGAGGGCCTTAAGAGCAAGCTTTCGCTCGGGGGCTCCTATGTAAGTACATGGGAAGAAGAGAAATCGTTTTTCTCGGCAACCACTGCACCAAGTTTGATGAGGTTCGGTGCATTTCAAAGAAAAAGCTTATTATCTAGTGACCGCTGGTAGCGAATCTTTAATTTATTCCGTCAATGTTTTAATAGAACTTGTTAAAAATGGCGAATATTCATGAAAGGAAGCTATCAACTTTACAAATCTGTACCGCTACAATGAAAAACGACATAAGAATTTTGTGAATTCTGTCTAATAGTACATATAAAGAGGACAAAATTGATGTATTACTCATAAATCTCAAGTTGAACAATAATATGTGAGTAGGACTTTTTCAGAACCCTTGCAGACAATGTAACAAACTCACGTAAGATATAAACTGGCAAATCACATTTTCTGCTTTGAATGCTCTAATGGGTGCACTTTATACAAGAGCGATATCTGTTCTAGGTGCAGAGCTATGAATGTGTAAACTTCTATATTTTTCAAACTTACCATTTCTTGAAAGTTCGTTTAAAAACATTCGCGCCCGAAATAAAAAGTCCACTTGAAATAGTCAGTAGAATTTATCTTTATCAAATGACAACAAATTTAGTTAACATCTGCCAAGTGGCTATCTCAGGAAAGAGTTTCTGTATTTTACATGCATTTTAATAGGCGGCATCGGTGTTGGCCTGAGCTAAAGCGTCCTCTTAATGCTTTATTTAGGTCTGGACACAATAAACAAGCGACTTTTGGCAGCTTATAAAGTAATTTTCAGGATAAGCACTTGATTTCGCAGTCGAACATTACTTTTAGCAAAAGTGTAGCAACCGGAAAAACAGTAAAAAAGGATATTGTGGCTGCAATATCACCGATATTTATGCAAACGAATTCTGAAAACGTTCTGAATGCGGAAAATTCATAAATGTGTTCACCTATGACGTCACATGAAAGAATCAGTTCGGCCGAAAGGCGAAGCACCGATTGTGACAGCAAATTAGTAGATAGCTGTACGAAGTAAGGATAGTAGTTTTATCGGCCGTATAAACTTCTAAACATTCCCTTACCAACTAAATTACAAATGATAGAATATGTAAGCGTGGCTCAACAAGGACGTAGAAAGAAACACACACAGATACAGCGTTGTCTTTGTGTATCTGCATGCTTCTTTCTACGTCCTTGTTCAGTCGCGCTTACACAGTCTATCATGGGTGCAAAACAACTAGCCCGCCAACGTGTTTTAACTAAATCAACCAGCACGGTGTCATGCGCGCACAGGTAAACATGAACACATCTCGCTCGATGACAGCGAGAACTGTCTGTGAAAGCGCTGGAGTTAGAAATTGCGGCAGCAGCCGCGAGCCAATTGATCTTCGTGCATCTGTTGCTTCAACGCAAACGAAACGTCGAAAGCACAGCGCATACGAAGCTACCGGCACTATGTGCACTCCGCAAACATCGCAGACTGCTTTGAAGATGAGGCCTGCGCGGGCGCGCTCTTTGGCCGCGTCGCAGATCGCTTTCAAGACACGAGCGCCGGCAACGCGTCCCTACGGCGTCCGCCAAAGGCGTCTACTAAGGCGTCCGCCATTGGCGTGCCCAACGCCGCAGTAGACGCCGCGGTTGTCTCCACTCTGTACGGAGCGGCGGGCGAGGAGGGCATCAAAGCAACCTAGCAGCCGCCAGATTAGCACGCCCCTCCTCTCTCGCCAGACCCCCCTGCCTCGCGCGCGACAGCAGAAGGTACGCATCGGGGCCGCGTTCCTCGCTCGCGCACGCGAGATTGAACCGTGCGCGCCAGCTCACCCTCACACGCTTTCACTCATACGAAAAACCTCACGGCGACGCCGACGGCAGGAATGCGCCTGGATTGTCCATGTAACTGTTATCGCAGTAATAAGATTTGTCATTGTACATAGTGTCACGCTTTATTAATAAAACATCACAGGCATACGTGGTACACGCAGCACAGTCACAGCATAAGTCGGTGGAGTGACTCCAAGCTCCAATTTTGGCACTACGAACTACAGAGTCTTCGCGGCGAAGTCTCTTCGGATTGTTTTCACCAGAAAGACCTGAACTGTCCGCCCGGCGTCGACGGCGAGCTGCGGCTTGCCCTGCTCTCTGTACAGCGGTCTGCTGAGCCCGATGTTGCCTGGTTGCAGCCGCGCGCTTAGCTCTACGATTCGCTTTTTCAGCAGCGCTTCATACCTTACGAGGAGGCGCCATAACGTGTAACGTAGAATAAACCCAGGTACACAGACTACCTGGCGCAGATATCACATCCCTTGATCCGTGGCACGGTACGTTGCTGTTGATGACGATCATAATGATTGGCATGCGCTTCGAAACGGGGTGGTGACAAATAGTCACCTAGCCTGCTTGAGCTAGCCAGGTCCAGATACGTGCAGCATGCCACTGTTATGTCCAACCGCTGCATGTCGGGACACCTGGTAGAATATAACGGAACTGCAATGCAAAGTTTGTAGGTATCGATACTACGCGGCGCGCATGTCACATCGCGTGTCAAGTGGCACGATAGGATGCTAATGATGATTATTATTATTATTGAATGACATTCCCTTTGAAACGGGACGGTGAAAAGCAGTCACCTAGCCTGCCTGAATTAATCAGGTATCCCATGCATGTTTTTCGTTACATAAATATTTATACGTCTCCATAACCGTCTTTTTCTTCCTCAAGACTTCCCTATCTACCTTGTCCCGATGCATATGCAACTGCAACATGAGGTGCCTCCTGGTGTAATAATAAGGAACTGCAATGCAAAAGGGCGCACGTATAGACGCTACGAGGCGCGCATCTCACATCGCAAGGCAAGTGGCACGATACGATGATAATGATCCCCTTTGAAACGCGACGGTGACATAGTCACCTAGCCAGCTTGATTTAATTAGGGGCATATTTTCTAGAATTCCTATATACATCTCCGCAAACTTATTTCTCTTCTCTAAAAATTCTTTAACTGCCTCGTACAGCTACCTGTGCATCTGCTACATGGCATACGCAACTGCAATGCAAAATGTGCGCGCTTCGAGGATGCGCGGCGTGCATGTGACATCGCATGTCTCCGCGCGCGCTATGGCGCGTTTATAGGGAATTTTTCCGCGGGATGTTAGGAAGCGTTTTCATGTGCGTGCAAATGTAATGTAAAAATTTTTCCTATGACACTGCTAATAATTCAATGCAATAAAGAAAAAGAAACGCTGGCGTGCGCTCAGTGGTAGAGTGGCCGACTCCCACGCAGTGGGCCCGGGCTAAATCCCGGCGGGAACTGGGCATTTTCTTTCTCATTGCCGGCGATAGCTGCTACGGACACCCGCGGCGGACACCACCGCCAACCGAAACGGCCATTAGAATGAGCCCACAAGAGTTTACGCTGTAGAACACTTACCTCAAACCAACTTTGGTTTTTTCGCGAGAACTTCAAGGAGCGCTTACGTTACCAAAAATGTTTTTTTTCTTAGAAAGATACTCCAACTCAAGGCCGTCCAGAAGGCCCAAGAACTGGCGGAGCGTCACCACGTTCCCGTCCAGACTTGGGCGTCGCCTACATTTTCGGCCGGAGGAGTTCCCCGCGTGTTATCTCCAACGGCTTGAAACTCCTCAGGACTTCAATAAAGTTCTTGACTGACTGACTGATACTTCAGTGAAGCATTATTCACACAATCAGCAACTGGGACATTTTTTTCCAAGCGAATCGGCTATGGTCACTTTTGGGATCTGGGAAGTTTCGCGTGGAATGACTCTGTTACCTATGTGTCTCTCGACGCCTCTAGTAATCTGAATTCCGCACAGAGGCAGACTCTCAACACGTACCTTAGTAATGTGGCTCCTAAAGGAACACCAAGAAAAGCATTGTTACAATCCAAGTATATATCGATGCAGGCCGCGATAGAAGAAACTGAAATCCGTGCGCATACTCGGACACATCGAAGTCTGGTCGTTCATTGTGCACGGTGGTCGCACTAGGACAGGCGTCACTTCCGATGTCCTGATTCTCATCAGCGACGACGAGTTCTAGCACCACGAAGCTCAACCACGAAGGTTATCAATTCTTTATCGCTTCAGCCGCTCGACGAGCGTCAAGATTCTTTTCTAAGGAGACACGCTACATCATCATGTCAAGGCTATGTGAGGCACCCGATGCGTCCTTAGGTGCCCGGCCACTGCAATGTCGTAAGGGTTTAAAGCTAGGCCATGTCAGCGCTCTCTGCCCAGGCCACATGTCGTCTTTAGATCCAACTAACGAAATAAAGTGCTCGAATTGCGATGGATCACATGAGGCGAATTCCAAGGATTGTCCCAAACAGAAAAAGGAAGTGAGTGAGTGGGTGAGTGAGTGAGTGAGTGAGTGAGAGAGTGAGTGAAAACTTTATTTGGTCCACTATAGACGTAAGCAAACTCAACTTCACCTGTCTAGGCCCACTCGGGGACCATCAGGTGAAACCTGACGGCCCTCTCGCGAACCTTCTGGACTTCCAGGATTTGAGAGGTCTGCTCCTGGGCCCTAATGAGCTTCACCATTTCCTCTTGGGTGAAAGGGGGACCGGCAGATGTGCAGCCCCACAGGACATGCTCGAAGTCTGCGTAATCACCACACAGAGGGCAGTCCGGGCTTGGGAAGCGTTCGGGGTACATTGTGTGCAGCGCCGCAGTGCTCGGGTAAGTGCTTGTTTACAGAAGTCTGAGAGTGACTGTCTGGGCCCTGCACAGCGAGAAGTGCGGCAAAGGCAGGAGTCTTCTTGACAGAGAATTATGTTTGCAAATCTCGTTGTACGAGCAGGGAGGCTCGGTTCGCCCAGGAGAGGACGCGTTACCCGGCGCACGGCCAGTCAAACATCGTGCAGCCGAGTGCGCCTCCTCGTTGGGGCTGATCGAGGCAGCCTCAATGGTTCCAAGGTGCGCAAGGAACCAAGCCAAAGAGTGATGTTTCATGTCTTTAGCACTTTGGGTGATACGTAGGGCCTGGGGAGGCGCCATTCCCATCTGAAAGGCCCTAACAGCGGCCTTGGAATCTGAATAAATAGTGTCATGTACGCTGTCCGTCAATGCAAGAGCAATAGCAACTTGCTCCGCAACGCTGGAACTAGAAGTGCGGATGGTAGCGCAGCTAAGGACTTTAGAATCACAGTCGATGACCACTGAGGAGGCCTCTTCTTGAACGTACGAAGCATGTTCGGTCTTTGTTCAAGCGGGCACTGGCGAGCAGAGCTTTAAACCTGGCTCGTCTTCGTCCTTCGTTGTAGGTGGGATGCATATTGCG
This sequence comes from Dermacentor variabilis, assembly GCF_050947875.1. Taxonomy (NCBI): domain Eukaryota; kingdom Metazoa; phylum Arthropoda; class Arachnida; order Ixodida; family Ixodidae; genus Dermacentor; species Dermacentor variabilis. Next base: position 143,415,573 of record NC_134569.1, read on the forward strand.
TGGCATCCGGTGTATGCAAATCTTGGATCTTACGTCGTTGGGCAGCTTCACAGCGTCAGGACTGACGATCATCGAGTTACGTCCCAGCTTGCCAAGTATGGCTCGGCCCGAAGGGTTTCCGGAGAGTCTGACACAGTGGGAAAACTTTTGGGCGTCAACGATTTCTTCGAAAGTGTTGTGAATTCCCAGATTGAGGAGGTCCTTTGAGTGCATTCGGACGGGAAGGCCGAGAGCAAGCTTGAAGACTCTTCTGATTAGGGCATTGATCTTGTTGCGCTCCGGCACGAGCCTGTTGTGCATAGCCCTTGAATAAGAAAGGTGGCATAGCGCGAAGGCGTGGATAATCCGGATCAGATTGTCCTCCCTGATTCCGCGGTACCTGTTGGCGATTTTTGGGATGAGGCCGAGGGTACTTTCGGTCTTGGAACAAATGCGTTTGAGGGTGGCTCCATTGGCCCCGTTCGACTCGATAAACATTCCTAGGACCCTGATAGTGTCTACCCGCGGTACTGTGGAGCCCTTACCGGTGAATAACGTGATGTCGCTCTCTGTTGCCGGCTTCCAGGACCGGTGAGAACAGCCTCTGGGCCTCTTCTTGTAGAGCAAGAGCTTGGATTTAGCGGGCGAGCACCTTAGCCCGGTGAGGATAAGATAGCGCTCCGTCACATCGATGGCCTCTTGCAAGGCACCCTCGACCAGACCCTCACATCCGCTAGGGTACCAGATGCTGATGACCGGGTAGATCGTGTGGTTAGTGTTCGGGATCTTGTCCAAGGCCCTCGACAGGTTGATCAGGGAGATGTTGAAGAGCGTCGGATAGATCACCGCCCCCTAAGGTGTTCCTTTTGGCCCAAGCTGAATTTCGTGGGTCAAAAACTCGTCAATCTAGTCTAGTGGACCTCGAGGAAAGGAAGGAGCGCACGAAATTGTACTGCCGCTTGCCGACGTTACACTGTGTCAGGCTCTTGAGAATAAAGGCGTGCGATATGTTGTCAAAAGCCTTTTCCATATCCAAGCCGAGAATTGCCTTAGTGTCGGCGGAGGTAGAGTCAATGATCTGGTGCTTGACCAGTCTCATGGCGTCCTGAGTCGAAAGCCCCGACCGAAAGCCAATCATGTTGTGTGTATACCATTCGTTAGACTAGAGATTGTCAGTGAGGTGGTTAAGCATGGCGTGCTCGGCCATCTTCCCAACACACGACGTCAGGAAGATGGGCCTTAGATTGTCGATGCTCGGCGCCTTACCTGGCTTGGGTATGAGTACTGTGTAGGCTGCTTTCCCGCTCTTGGGAATGAGGCCGCTGCACCAGATTTCATTCATCTCGTGATAAACTCGAGTGAGTCGTCGTCGAGATGCTTGAGCATTTTGTTGGTCACCCCGTCGGGCCCAGGGGCAGATTTGCCGTTGAGGGATGCGAGAACCCGCTTGACCTCAGCCACGGTAAAATCCTCGTCGATAGATGGCACGTCACGCCCTTCGCACTCGGGAAATTGGGGGGGGGGGAGGGGCACCGGATCGTCCGTGGCCACCAGGTACTTGTCTATGAGCTGGTCCATGACCGCCTCGTCTGGAGTAGGGTCGGTGGCCAAATGGACAGCTTTCGCCAAAGCTCTCTTCTGATTGGACTTGTGTTGCAATCGTGCAGTAGGTGCCTGAGGATACTCCAGCTTTTACCGCTCTTGAGCTGGCCCTCCACCGAATCTCACAGCTCGTCCGATTGCTGCTTGCATAGCACCTTGCAATGAGCCTCTATCATCTTGTTTATCTCTGAAATTTTCTTGCGTAGTCTTCTGTTGTGGCGCTGAGTCTTGCATCTCGCGAGCAGTGCCTGCTTGGCTTCCAACAGATGCGCGAGCCTATTGTCCATCTTGTCCACCTCCAGATCGGTTGTCACCTCCTTGGTGGCTTTAGCCGCATCCTTTTTTATCTCGTTGCACCAAGAGCCTAGGTCCATATCCTGGTTGAGGACGCGCTCGGAGCGGTTGGCTCGGAACAAGTCCCAGTCACTGAACTTAAAAGGAAGTAAAAGAAGGAAAGAAAGAAAGGAAGGAAGAAAAAGGAAGTAAAAATTACTGAACCAAATTGGCAAGACAATTATGTCCCACAAAGAGGCGTCAGCATCAGTGCAGCACCGGAGGAGGCGATCACGTCATCGACGTGCACAAGCAGTCGGTCCGAAGAGTTCCCTGGCTCCAATTGCGTAGGTCAATCAGAAGGCGGTCGAATCGGCATCGGTCTATCTTTCCGAGCGATTGCTTCAAGCGAGCCATGCAAGCCCAGAGTCCGTAGGGGCCGACTACGGAGGGGATGGAGTACCCGAACCCCCTCTGAACCTTCCCGGAGGGGGCAGAGTCCCCGGCGATGCCGAAGCTAAACCCAGTGCCCGAAGTCGTCACTGCCAGACTTAAGGGGCTGGCATCTAAGGTTTCTTTTGCGTTGCCCCTAACTTTTCACTTGTTAACTCTTTCAGTTGACCAAGAGCTCGTTGTAGTATCGTTACTGCGGGCTTGCTCCGTCTTTAATAATCAACATTTTCGCTTATTTATGCGAATGCTGATGATAGAGGTAAAGAAAGCAGTAAGAAGCATTTTAGCAAACTAACTGTGGTGTTTCGCCCTAGCCGGACGTCTAGCGCAGCCGGGCAGCGTGCAGGAACTCAGCCTGGCCCCGATCCCCGGCACGATAACAACCACAACCCTTTATTTCACGCAAGCAGCATATCTATACAGCAAACACTCATGTGACAAGTGACGTCACGGACAGACGACGTTTCTGACATCAGGGCGAGAGCGCCTGATAAGGCAGACACATGACACAGGGCACAGGCGCTATCAGCACACTAACCTTAATTTCCAATGGTATGGACAGCGTCTCCTAATGGAGAATAAATATGTTGCTAAAATAAACTGTGGGATCTTACTTTCCAAAACAGCTGGTTGTATTTATGAGGCACGCCGTAGACGGGGACTCCGCATTAAATTTCACCACCTGGGATTCTTCAACGTGAACCCAATGCATGGTACACGGACGTTTCTTTATTTCGCCCCACTTGAAATACGGCTGCCGCGGTGAATTTGTTGCTCAAAGCTCACATTGCTTCCGGAATTCCTTGCTCTGCAAGATTTTACATCGAAAGTGTTAGTTGACTAGAAGCGCTCGAGAACGCTCGAAATATATATATATATCTATATATATATATATATATATATATATATATATATATATATATATATATATATATATATATATATATATATATATATATATATATATATATAAGGTCTAATGCAGGTCATGACACATGCCATATGCCGCGAGGCGACATATCGTTCTGATGGCATGCTTTAGTATTGCGGTGTTAGCAGAAGTTTTTTTGTTCAGCGCGGTGAGTTGTCAGTTTTTCTGCTCGCGAGATGTTTAGGAACAGCTGGAACAGCGCTTATTCCAGTGCTCGTTCCAGTTGATTTGCTCACAACGCTGCTAGTTTGCGTCCACACACTGTGCACGCAGCAGCTAAATTCCGTTACAACTGGTTTAATTCGTTTTCCAATGAGGTCATTCCAGTTGGCACTAATACAAATCGACTTGCTCAAAATAAACCATCGCTAAATTTCGGAAACCTGTCGCAAGAAACGGAACTTGGTCTGATAGGCTGTTATTCACTTTTCACGTTCTCATCGTTTCACTGGGGTAAGAGACTCCCTAACACGCGGCCGGTGTGTTTGCTTTGTTCCCAAGCCCGGGCCATGGGGAACCAGCGCTGGAGTTTTCACGGCGCCTGCAGCGCCGCCCTGGCGGTCAGAACGTGCACAATGCAGCCTCCCCCGCGGACGAAAATTGCGTTGCGTGCCCTTAAAGTCGAAGGAAAACAAAAGGGCGCCGACGATACTGTTGCGTATACAAGTGCCACAACTAAGTCGGGATGAGGGAGGATGTATCCTTCTGCGTCTTTCCATCTAAACCCTACGAACAAGAACGGAGGCGGCGTTGGATCCAAGCAGTCAGGCGAGCGGAGTAAGCTCCCGTCTTGTCGCCCTGTCAAGCGGTGTCGGGCTGGTTTCTAAATCAAATTTTGCGTGTATCCTTGGTTTATTCGATAGTGAAGACGGTCAGCCATGGCAGACAGTACCAAACAGCAGAATCTGCTGTCGGTATTTCGTCGGAAACAAAATGAGCAATAGCATGCGCCATCCGGCATATGTACCATTTTTCCTTCGCAATGCCACCGCCAAGCCCCTTCCAACGCCACCGCACCAAGTGAACGATACGAAAGGTAAAAATTATCCATTCATTGCCAAGAATTATGTAGGAGGGAAGCTGCCTTGTAATACGAGTTGTATGCGCATAGTGCCGGCGCACGCGCGACTAAGCCACCTATGTGTTTATAAATATGCGCATGCGGATGAGGACTCGGCGCTGAGATGCATCCGGCAAATTAATGTAATTAGTGCTAAATGTAGCCAGAATTGTTACGGATCAAGCAGCCGAGCACTCAAACCTTTGCTTGCGCGAGTCAGCTGATGCGATAAAGCTTTCTTCTCCATTGACTGCTGTGGCGAAGTAACATCAGAATTTTTTATGTCTAGCCAGAGAAATATGGAATATCTTCAGGCCAACTAATACTTCCGAAACCATAGCGCAGCACGACCGGAGCCATAACTGCTAGATTTGCGAGGCAGGCAGCCACGCAAGCATGGCATCGATACACGACGCAACCGTTAAACAAACACACGTGCTCGCCGCGACGCACTGTGAAAAATGTATAAAGCTTAAAAAGCTTCTTTCGTCATTTCTTCACTTGATGGCGCTAGCTTCCTTACAAAAACTCCACTTGAAGCGGCGCAAAAACGGAAACATACGAACTATAATACGGCTGCGTATGCGTGTGTCGTCTGGTTGTGTGGCTGGAATATGCCGCGTTTCGTCGCCAGGGCGGCGTGCAACGCACTCTTTTCGACGCGCCGCCTATCCAGCGCTGGTTCCCCATATACGTCGAACTAGTGACGTCACTCGGCTTCCTGGCACTCGATGCTGCCGCTCGACCCGTGTCGACCCTGCGTTCCTTTCTATTTCTCCTCCTATTTCTTAACGCACATATTGTATAGTGAATGTGAAATAATTAAAAAGGAAAAGAAAGGACAACGCCACTATTCTTGCCTGTAGTTCGCCGTTTATTTCTGTATGGATATAATGACGCTGATGGCGTCATTACGTCTCGCGTTACGTATACAAATTCCCCAAAAGCTCGCACCACGCACGCTGTGCCGTGAGCACTCCTCTGCTTTAGCCCATCTTCTTCATCGGCCAGTTCAGCTGCCCCGGGCGCACACGTTCTCCGCGTTCGGCTACGAGTCGCGGAGAAAACAAAAGCTCGAGTGGCAACCGAAGTACAGCAGGCCTCTGTAAGCGCTACGTACAAATGCCCGCTACGTACAAACATTTCCTTTCTCCAACTTTCGGCTCACTAGGAAGACTATTTGCCTTTGAATAAATCTTGCGTGGCTCCTTGAGCAAGCCGGCAGTATGCATGCATAGCGCAACTATTCCCGCGGTTTTTTCGCTGAAATCTTTGAGACCGATCTAAATTAGGTCTCCGGCAGCAAGCTGGGGCCCTTTCGGCTACGGCCAAACACCTCGATTGGACGCCACAATCGAGAAACTTGGGCACAGCACATAGCGAAAGAGCCACTGCGACCCTGGATATCGTAGCCATCTTTGTTTATTTGTACACTGTTGCCAGCACACGTAACGGAGTGCAGAGTTCCGAACAGATTACAATATGGTGCAATCTGCCGCAGTCAATAGGTATAAACATAATGCATGAAATTTTCGTCGCAGGTGAATCCGATCACCGGGCCGTGCATGTGGACGTGGGAGAGTCGGCGTCCGTCGAACGCCTGTTCGAGGCGATCCAGGGGTTCAGCGGTGGCACGCCGGTCAGCATAGTCGTCAACTGCGCCGGCATAGATACCCCCTTCACTTTGATCACCGACTCGAGCGAAGTAGACTTCGATCGTGTGATAAAGGTGAACCTCAAGGTGAGACGCAGATTTCGTAAGGCTGCACACTAATTCACGCCGCAGCTGCGCAGGGAAAACCGATATGACCTAATGTAGCGATAGGCGTAACAACGAAGCTTTCGTCAAACCGTTCGACAAAGCGGGCCCACCACACCCGTACTGTGAAAGTGGCAACTCAAATTCAATAGAGAGCTGCGTAAAGGGCCAATCGTCATCGGATCGATGGGGGGGTGGGGGGTGGGGGAGGAGCGTAAAACATTTATTAACAGAGATGAAAAAACGTTACTGGCAAAAACGTATGCGCCTCCTTGATTCTGTTTTGCGCAACTGAGGGGTGGGGGCTACAACTGCCGCCACCCGCGCGGCCGCGTACTTTGAGTACTGGCGATACACGCGATATCGAAACATGAGAACGAGGACAAAAAGAGCCGAGCGCTGTCAAGAGCGCTTTTTCTTTTTCGCGCTGGTGGTGTCGGCGGGCTGTCCTCGCCAACGCCGGCGCTCTCTGGTCCAAAGTTGTCCCCTCTGGGAGCGAGAGGGAGGGAGTAGTTTCTTACAGGATGCTGGAGAAGGTCTTGCAGTTTCTTTCTTTTGAGTCATTATTTAGTATTGAGCGCGAGAGTCATACACGAGGACACAAAGGTGCGGTCTGGGTGAAAACATTACTGAATCGTTTCAGCCTTATGCGGTTACGACCTATAGGAATGGGTTGGCTCTTGGCTGCGTGTAGTGGCTGGGAGCTGGTGCTTCTCATCGATTGCTGAAGCCCAAACCGTTAACTGTTGTTGCACAGCCGGATCAGAGCCGGACACCGACCGCAGCCTCCCATCGCTCGAGGTCAATGAGTTTCCAATCGGCCGAAGGTTGGAGCTCAAAGCATAAGTGTAGAATGTGATGGAAATCTGCTTTAGGGCGCACCACACTGCAGAGGGTGCACTCAGACGAGAAAGGTCCTGGGTGTATTAGTGCTAGATGGGCGGTGGAGAGAAAAAGGTGGGATTGAAGCTGGCGCCATGTCACCTGCTGCAGTCTGGTGAGATGTTTGTGTGGGGGTGGGTACCGGAGCCTTCGCTCTCTATAATGAAGGGAATTTCCACGATGTGAGAATATACGCGTTCGCGAGCGTGTACCTAGTTGGTGGCTTGCCCTGTTTGGCTGACTAATCCTCAAGCTAGAGAATGGGCGGCCTCGTTTCGGGGGTGACCTGCGTGAGCGGGGACACACAAAATTTGGATCGGTCTCGTAAGGGGGCGAGGCGGGATCGGGGCTAGAAGGCGTGAAGCCAGGCCCGACATGCGTGCGCGGGCGAAGTTTCGGACGGAAGTGTTGGAAGCACTAAAGATGTTTGTCACAGAGGTAGAGGAGATGATCATGGGAATGGCTGCCTCCTCGGCCTCCATAAAGGAGGTGGCGAGTACCAAGCCAGTGACCTGTGGGTCCAGGGAGTTGGAGACGCCGCCTATGGCGACGGCTATGGATGAGGGGTAAGAGGCAGCGTCGACATAGACGGCATTCGGTCGCGTGCCGTAATGTTTGTGAAGAGCCTCCGCACGGGCCGCTATGCGAGCCGTGTGTTGCTCCGGGTGCAAGTTTTGAGGAGGGGATGTACCTTGAGGAGAAGGTGGATGTGAGATGGGAGAGTGTTCTGCGGGAGGGGCGTTGAGGTCAACGCGGGTCAAGATGCGTCGACCAGCAGTGGTGGAGGAGAGCCGCTAGAGTTGGGCCGAGCGGTGAGCTTCATTGAGTTCTGCGAGGGTGTTGTGGACCCACATGTAGAGGACTCTTTCGTTTGAGGTGTGTCGGGTTAGGTTGAGGGCCGATTTCTAAGCCTGCGAAATAAGGGCATTGACTTTATCTTCTTCTACCCAGGAGACGAAAAGATAGGGCAATGAGTAGACTACCCTACTGGGGAGAACGAAGGTTTGTACTAGCCGTCTGGGATCGTTTGCGCATGCCTCGGTGTCGGTTAGCTATGCGGTAGATGAGATTTACCGTCTGGTGAATGGTGGCCGTGAGTTTAAAAATGGTGGCGGTGTTCTTGCCATTGTTTTGGAGGAGGATGCTGAGGATGCGAACCTTGCCAAGCTCGGGGATGGGAGTGCCGTCAATTGTCGCTCTCAGTGTGGGTGGATGCCCGATATCAGCCGTCACTTTGTGGGAGGGCGGAGGACGAGGAGTTCAGATATGGTGAGGGAGCAGGCTAAACCGACTTCGGCTGCACAGGCTTCCACTCTTGCTGCAGTCTCTTCCATAGTGCCTGTAGGGGTCGACAGAGTGATGTCGTCCACGTAGAAAGAATGCGAGAGAGTGGGAATGGAGGCCGGACGCGTGCCATGGGATTAGGGTGATGTTGAAAAGGAGCGGAGAAAGGACTGACCCTTATGGTGTGCCTAAGCGGCCTAGGGGGAATGTAGGTGAGGGAAGATATCTGGAGGTGATCTCAGATGTGCGGTGGCGAAGGAAGGCCGCATTGTACTGATGTATGCCTTTGCCAACTGAGGAGAGTGAGAGAGCGCTTCCAGGATGGCCTCATGGTGCACATTAGAACAGGCTTGCCTGAACCTGCCGGGGGTTTGGATAGCATTGACGTGTAATTCGGCGGCACTTGCTTCAGGGCGGGGTAGATCATGTTCCGGGTCCGAATGGCTCGGAACCAGCGTGGGTCATCCTCATATTCGTGGTGCGAAAGCTCTTCTCCTTCGCCATGATATACAATCTTGCGATGCGGACCCAGAGGCGAGATGGGGCGATGAGTAGCCAATGGCCTTCCTTAGGCCTAGCGGGCCCGGCCCGGCGTCGGCCGGAAATCGACGGAAAATAGGGGAAATCTGCAGGACGGAAACGTTCCGAAAATGACATAGACTGTTGCCGGAAGCCTTCACTGACCGATTCTGATAGAATTCAGGTCATTCCCAGTCGATTAGACGCCACGAAGAGTGAGGAAAGACGGAGCCGATGTGGAGCGCGTGTGCACCGTCTGGAGGCAAGCGGCGTTTCTCCAGGACATAACGGGGCATCTGCCGTGGTTCTTAGTGGCTATGACGTTGCGCTGCTGAGCTCGAGGTTGAGGGTTCGACCCTGAACGCGGCGGCCGCGCTATAAGGAAAAACAGGCAAAAATTCTCGCGTACTTAAAAGTTGGTCACAATAATATGGAGTCCCCCACTACGGCATGCTTCATGATCACATCTGGTTTACGCACGTCAAACCCCAGAATACATCGTACCTTTCAGACAGATTAATATGCGTGGCCGTCTTCGCACTGTAAAATATGGCTCTGCGTAAAATTATGGTGCAAGCACCATTGCCACTTACCATCAATGCCGCTGTTCGCGCAACTTCTATAATGGTTGTAAGTTGTTTCGCCCGTACGATGAAAGCCATAAGGGATGGCGGCACCCTTAATAATTTCCCGCATCAAATCTCTGTCACATGCGTCGCAGTGCACGCTAACACAGGCATTGAAACATGCTGTAATTTTCTGTCTTTAGCGTAGCCGGCAAGGGTCCGATCCCCCTCTGAAGTTCTCCGGGGGGCGGGCTGTGCCCCCCCCCCTCTCAAATTGTCGCAACCAGGGTTCGGCTGCCCACATCATTTGAGGTTTCTTTTGACTTGCCTCGACCTTCTTACTCAAAATTTTATTGTGGCTAATAGCTTACTGGGTAATTGTTTGCGCTGACGTGCATGGCTTTTAAAACATACTTTCGTTTTATTTCTGCAAATCCTGACAGTAGGAGGGCAAGGGCATCAGAAGCCCCAGTGGCGGCTGCCTCCTCCTAATTTTATCAATGGACCCTTTTTCCCCATTATATGGACACTCCAGGAGCATTTCTGCCGTCGCCGTCGCCGTGGTGTTCCGTATAAAATCCAAGGGTGATAATCGTCGCTGCGCGCCGTGTGCTGTGTGCGCGAGTGAAAGCATGCAAGGGTGAGCCGACGATGGCGGCTCATCCTCGCATAAGCATTCTTTGCCATCGGAAAGACCATGGGTAGACGCGCATAAACTAGGAAAAGCAAGTAAGCAAAACTAAGCAAAACAAATTTACAGCCGAGCCAAACTGTGCTTACGCATTAGTAGACTATTTTCAGAACTTCTGTAGCTTTTTTGTCTATCACGCCTTCTTTGACAATAAGACAGTCTATCAGATTTCATCAGGAGGCAACTTATCCTCAGGTCAGCGCATTCAAAATCAAGCTATACGCATCACAATTTTTAGAAGTGTCTAATGACTCTTTGCTACTTTTTACGTGTAACGTTTTTCTGCTCAAAAGCATAACAGATAGCTTCTCGGCCATCTGCGTACAAGCTCGTGACTGCAGTGGACAGCTTCCATTTCCTTTGCTGCATCACACATCACAGTTTCCTATACCTCGTGTTCCACCGACTTGCTCTGCTACGATAATGACTGCTTGTCACCAAAGCCCAGAACCAATACGGCAAGCTCGGTTGAAAATTTTTATACGCGTTATCTATGGAACTCATTGTTAGCATGTGTAAAGAAAGATCCCATTTAATTATTCAAGAGAAATTTACAATTTTCAGTTTTGTATTTATGCTGCGCACAGTTTGTTGTTGCATATTCTGATGTTCCACTTATTCTATTCTTTGTAGTGATTGTGCTTTTACGGTTTTATCTTATTTAGGTTATGTTGTTAGCTATTTATGTTCTTGATTTTGTTTTTCATGCATGCTTTAACAGTTCTCGAGCTTTGTGTTTTGACTATAAGGCCTCATTTTGCCCTTGTGCGCTCTTTGGAAAGTATTTCTTTAGATGTAAAAACACGCAGGCGCGTCTTTGCGTCCTTGTATGTATAGCGCTGCAAGGCTAAGGGTGGTCGATCAACTTGCCCATGTACTGGCGCTCAGCTAAGCATGGAGGAAGGAAATAAAGTAGGAGGGAGCATTGGCTCAACGCGATTGAAGCTGAACGTCACGACCAAACACCTAATGCTCACGTAAGAGTGAGCATCCCTCTTACGCATCATCACCGGCCGAAAGCCGAAGCACCGGTTGAGGTAGCAATTTAGTGGGTAGCTGCACGAAGTAAGGATAGTAGTTTTATCGGCCGTATAAACTTGTAAACATTCGCTTACTAATTACCAGTAATAGAATTTATAAGCGTGACTCAACGAGTCTCGTGACTCAACAAATACAGCGCTGTCTTTGTGTGTCTGCTTCTTTCTACGCCCTTGTTCAGTCGCGCTTACACATTCTATCATGGATTCAAGCTAACTAGCTTGTCAACGTGTTTTAACTAAGTTAACCAGCATGGTGTCGCGCATGCACAGGTAAACATGAACACATCTCGCTTGATGAGCGTGGAAACTCGCTGCGAAAATTCTGGAGTGAGGAATCGTGGCAGCAGCAAGCGAATTGACCTTCATGCATGTCTCACTTCAGCGCGAACGAAACATCGAAAGCACAGCGAATATGAAGCTACTGGCACTATGCACACTCTGCAAACATCGCAGATGCTTTGAAAATGAGGCCTGCACGGGCGCGCACTTTAGCTACGTCGCAGATCGCTTTCAAGACCAACTCTATGTTCAAGACACACGAGCGCCGCCAACGCGCCTCTACGGCCTCCGCCAAAGGCGTCTACTACGGTGTCCGCCATTCGCGTGCCCAACGCCGTAGTAGACGCCGTGGATGTCTACACTCTGTACGGAGTGGCTGACGAGGAGGACACCGAGGCACCCTAGCAGCCGCCGGAGAAGAACACCCCTCCCTCCCTCGCCTGACCCCCGTGCCTTGCGCGTCACAGGACAGGGCACGATTCCGGCCCGCGTTCCTCGCTCGCACACACGATATTGAACCGCGTTCGCCGGCTCACCCTCGCAAGTTTTCACTCGCACATGCAGCATACGGCGCATGGTAACGCGGCGACCAAACGGTCGCCGCGTTACCGTTTTGAACTTTATACAGAACCTCATGGCGACGGCGACGCCGAAGGCAGAAATGCGCCTGGAGTGTCCATATAATTGCTATCGCAATGCAAGCGAGGAAATGGCTCCACGGAGAGCTTGCTTGCCAGGGCTAGCTGCGTGACGTAACGTCCCTCAGTTTATTTGTTGCCTCCATGAAGCTAAGCTTCCCAGTTCGCGAAAACGATGGCACCTTGTAGTCGGCTTTATTCTAACAAAGGGCATCAGTGGGCAATGATGATAATCGACGTCACGTTCTCTCACGTTCCCCACCAGGGCCCTTTTCTGATGAGCCGCGCTGGCATCCGCCACATGCTGGCGGCAGGCGTGAAAGACGGCACCGTGGTCAACGTGTCCAGCATCACTGCCAAGAGCGGCTTCCGTGGTCTGAGCGGCTACACGGCGTCCAAGGCGGGCGTGCTGGGCCTCACCAAGACCTTGGCGATGGAAGTGGCGCCCATGGGGATCCGTTGCAACGCCATTTTACCAGGCTACACGCTTACGCCCATGTCCGATCATCTGAGCGAGGAGGACCGCGTGGCGTACCTAGCCGGCATTCCTCTTGGCCGGGCAGCGCAGCCGCGCGAGATGGCCGAGGTCGTGGCCTTTCTGTGTAGTCCCCAGAGCTCGTACATCGTCGGCGCTGTAGTCGACGTCGCCGGAGGAGCATCGCTTTAACGAGCCCTCTAGGAACCCCATTGTTCGACGCTATGGGCGCTGTGAATAAATATAGCATATACAGCGTCTAATATTTTTAAAGGGAAGCTTTCTTAGCGACCGAACCCTTTCGACCTTTGTTTGAGCGCGGCTGCTGGTTTCTGCCGAACAGCTGAACACAGAACTGCACATGAGTAACGATTGGGCTTATACGTATAGCCACCTGTTCTACGCACACAGATGTGCCGATACCCGGCTCTGTTCTCTATGGAATTACGCAATGAAATGACAAAGACGACACAAATATTCTTACAGCGACAAATATACACCTTCAAGCGCATCATTCCTTAATTAAAACGAATGCCTTTCTTTGGATCTTTATTTTGTTCGCATGGTCGGAGGAGTACGTCACCTGAATCGCACAATATATTTATCTCTCGCCAACGGTAACATTATATTGCCGATTTTAAAGAATTTGAGCGGGGCCGCATTCGAGCAAAGATGGAGACTGAATACAGGACCGTGTCAATCGATGCTCAGCTTGAGCTCTATCACATCTTTTCTCGACTTCGATTGCGGTGCTTGTTAATGGCGAACGTCTTGTGTTGGTCAAGCACACTGTGATCGTTGGCACCAAAGAAAGAAAGTGCGCAGTAGAAGTCGTCGCCCTATATTCTCGCAAAAGTCTGCCATGCAAGCGGAGTCGAATGCCGTCTCGGCGCGTTTCCGCGATGCCGCTGAAGTCTGCGTCAGTGACGCTTTTTGTTCCTCTACGGCGGGGAGAGTGTAACCGATAAGAGTAAGAGACATTGCTTTCGGTGGACTTCTGCTTACAACTAAGGATTGGGCATGGAGCGCTGGATATGCGTTTGGCATACGAAAAGTATAAGGTGTTGGTCCGAGGGAAAAATGGGAAACGTGCAGTGGTTATCCGAAGTGAGCGCAATTTGGAGGACTTGAAGTAATCTTTGAAGCGTATACTGAATTTTCTTGTGCTTTTTAAGCACAATAATTACTAAGGGTGATTCTAACCCGCATCTGTACTTTCAGTTCATCTGTTAGTAGTGTAGCTGCAGACGTTGTGGGACTTAGCCATAATATCTGCTGTTATCATGATTATCACTCTTTTAATGCATATTATGGCGATATAATTTATAAAAAATGGATATTCGTGTTTCACCTGAATGCACGAAGTATGAGAAATAAGCAGGAAATAGTGCAAGAGACGCTTGAGAATAAAAAGTTCAAATATGACATTCTATGTTTCTCAGAAACGTGGTTTACAGAACGGGATATTCCACCACAATTTGATGGGTATACGTATGAAGGACTAATAAGAGACTGTAGTCGCGACGTCGGTCTTGCCGTGTATGTCAAAAGGTGTATGCAGTATGAAGTATTACGTGAATATACCGTCATGAATGAAAATGTAGAATGTCTTGTTATTCGTACACAATGCGGGTACTTCTGCGTTATCTACAGGGCGCGCCCTGCGGCAGCAATATAAGTTTCCGTAATTTTCCAGAAGAGCTCTTAAATAATGTAAGTAATGGTGATGCTATGCTCTTAATTACTGGTGATGTGAATAGTAATATGCTTGGAAACGACGTAAGCACGAGGGAATTCAAAAATATAATCAAATCATACGCATGTGAAAACCTTATTGACTTATCGACGCGGATCACGGCAGATAGTGCAACGTTACTTGATGTTTGTATCACAAATATGCCCTGCTAGGACGCTACTGCTGGTCTGCTGATGCTAGATATCAGTGATCTGCCAGTCTTCTGTTACCTACCGGTGGTAAAAGCTCCACGGACAGCAAAATATCTGCTTCGTCCTATCGGAGCATCAATTCGCAGTCACTAGAAACGTTCCGCGCACTTATTGAAAAAGTAAACTGAGAATTGGTGATGACAACTACAGACCCAAATAAAGCACACAGTTATCTTTATGAGAGCTTTAAACGTGGCTACAGCCTGGCATTTTCTCTTAAATACAGTAGGAACCGTAAAAACAGAAATAGAAAACTGTGGATTAATGCTATCCTTTTTAAGCAGAATCAAGACGAAAAACAAATTATACCACACCTTCGTTGAAAGTAGAGATCTGACCTAAACTTGCTGAGTTCAAGGATAGGATAGGAATAAGCTTTATTTGTCCAACGGTTATTGCTGTTGGTGACCGGGGCGCGTATTTGGAATATCCAGAAAGTACAACGCATGGCAACCGCAGCACCACGCTATTGGCTTACGAGCCTGTGGGACGCCGTGATGTCACCCCTAGCAACGGCGCCAAGCGATAACTCTCGTTCCCGGTGCTCTCCGTATAAAAATCCCTCACGTGACCTGATCATAGGTGCCTAGGGACAGGATCGTTTAGGGATTTTTGAGAAGGCATGATGGTGGCGCCGAGCGGGGCCGTGGTGTGTTCGTTCTCGGCGTGATCGTTCTCCGGCTCGCGCGGGACGGTGCGTTGTTCAACGTTGCTTATGTGATCGTGCTTGCGTTGCTTGTGTGTTGGTGTTAGGTTTTGTGTTACTTGGCGGAAAGCCGCGAGTAGTGGTGGTGCGGCAGTGCGACTTTCGCCTCGGTGAGCTCTGGCAGTACAGAATCTGCGTTGTGTGACCCGTGCTTCCTTGACAATTGAAATGTCGAACTGGCCTAGCGCCTCGGCAGCGAAGTTCTACGAACCGCGATGTGGCGTCGCCGTGTCCGACTTTGCTTAACGGACATCGAGGGATGTGCTGCTCGCTACAAGTCATGTAAATGCGACTGCGTCGACCGCCCATGCACTGTTCAGCGCTGAATGTGTGTTAGGTGTGCTGTGCATGATACGAGTGGTGCAGCCGTGCAGCGGGGGGTGGTGGAAGAACAGAATGGCTTAGGGGTCTCCATTTGCACGTTCACAGATATGTGCACCCGTTTTGGTCTCATTAGCGGCTGTCGCGGGATTGTGGTGTGCTCCTTGCCTAGTATGAAGTTTACGATGCTAACACCCAGCATGTTCACGTTTTTCCGTGCTATATGTCATTTGCATGACGACCGAGTTGAAAACAAGGCATATGTCTGTGTTGTTCGCATTTGTGTGTTGTAAATTACTTCCTACTGTGGAAGTTCTGGCAGTCTTATTACGCAAGGAGTGCGAACGTAAACATATAAACATATTTCTGTGTGTCTGAAATTTTGAATTTCCTATAATAGCCTTTACGACTGATAAGCGGGCTACACAGCCTGTGTGAATCAGCTACCCTTTGTTGCGACCCTCTTCCATGTGGTAGACTGATGCATGGTGCGCGTTTATTTCTGTACTGTTGTAAAAACCATTTGTTTATTCACCCAATACAAATGTACTGCTTCTTCGCCGCAGTACATTTTAGTTACGCGCTGAAGGATACTAAAAGTGGGAGGGGACCGCTATCACCCAGCATAGTATGTCCACTGAGGCGATGTGAGAGGCGGCGGTTGCGCGAGTGTATAATTAAAGAACTCTTTTTATGTCCAGTGACAGTGGCCCCTTTCCACATTTAGTATGCTTCACCGCAGTACATAGGTGTATTGCGAAAAAGGTAATCTTAAAAAGCTCAATTATGCAACGTTTCTTTCGTAGCTTGCTACACTGCAATACAGGGATGTAGCATCGTGCAGTAAAGCATACTAAGAGTGGAAAGGGCACATAGGTTTACTCATTATTTTCAATTGTGATATAATTTGCAAGTGCATCTGTGCTCTTGGTAAGCTTTATTGACAATTCTTTGTACATTACAAATTCATATTGCCGGGAAGCTTACTAAGGCACATTCGCCATTTTGTAATGCATTATTCACCTTCAATGCAGGAGCACAATGCGGATTCATGCCTATGCTTCTGGCTGGACTGCACGTGCTCTTTGAGAATTGATTCGTTGTTCATAAGTGCACTGGTACTTACTCTAAACTGGAGGGCTGAAGTTGATACGGAAGCACAATTTTTATTAAGGGGACAAGATGTTGCCAAGGTGGTTGTAGTAGTTTTTTTCTTCCAGGTACCTTTTCTACTAGAAGCTTCCATTGCAGTGTTTCGAGCCTCTTTGAGCCAGCACATGGTGTATATAAAAATCGGACACCGATTGGGAACATCACCTATGCTCTCTGCAGTAAGCTGCGCACAGGATAAGTTCATGCCTATCTATAGAAAAAAATGTAGCATGACCAGACAAAATAAAAGGGGGTGGGCTGCAGCAATACTAAGTGTTAAATGGTGCCTTATCCTTTCTGTTGAGTTTTCTGTTTTGTGCTTTTTATTATGGATCCTCCACAGTAACCATTAGATTGCCGAACGTGAGCTTGTTGGTCTCAGATCTCATGGTTGTTACTAACAAAACAGTGTGATAAATAAACAAGGGCTTGGAGGCATCCTGTCACCTTGCTTATCTCATGGTGTTGCTCCATGAGCACCGTGAGCCTCCAGACCAACTAGGAAGGGAAATTTGTTGCAATCACTTCAGAACTGTATTGCAACCAAACGAACAGTGCTCTCAATGACAACTTTTGGACAGTAGAATGCTTGCACCCAGCAAAGTCTAAGAAGAAAGCATTCAGGATGTGCAAGTGGGCCTTTTGAAGCTGGCATCATTGCTGAAGGGGCTTTGCCTGCTGCCCTCTTTGTGGATACACAAAGATGATTTCCTCTTTGAGAGGGATTGTTTCAGATGGCGTTACATGGCAACAATGCTGGGTGTATAGTAGCAGAGAAGCTTGTCTTTGCCCACTGTCAATAATATGTTCCTTTTCCAGTGCCCCTGTGGAAGTGCCTACTTTTTGGACACAAAGTGCTCTCCATGCATGCATTTTTAGCTTGTAAAGATGTCTATTATCCTTTGCCTCAAGCTGGTCCTTGATGTCACCCAAGAAGGCATTGCGGAGTATGGCAATGCGCACTTACATATCAGTGTTAATGCCAGTGAAACCAGATTAATAGAGCTGCCGTTTATTTCTGTCCACTCCATCTTCATCCAATTACAATGAACAGTTCTTTGTCCAAACAGAAGGCATATGTAGTTGGTCTTGCATAGCCTGCGCACTAAGACTTGTTGGCGTGCCTGAGAACCTTAGCAGTGTCTATATGCAAAAACATTCTGATGTGTTGATGACTTTCTTCTCTTTATCACACTTTGCCTGATGAAGCCAGCAACTTGGTCAATTAGATGTTCAACAGGCTTCCCATTAGTTTTCCCAGCGTCTCCTTTACCAGGGTGTTGCTCATAGATATGTTTTCTTGACCTTGCACTGCACTTAAACCATGGCCACACCTGCTGAACCCATAGTATGCGAACAGAAAAGTGCTATACATCACGTTGCTCCAAACTCATGACATGTGCTACAAGGCCTTGAGGAACACCCTCATTAATTTCCGCCCTCATCATACTGTATGAAGCTTCGCATGACAAGTGTGACAATTAACATCTGCTGGTTTTTCAGTGCTATTCCTGTCCAGCTTGCTAAAAGCTATCCCGAGTGTTTCAAAAGCAGGACTGCTGCCGGACAAGAAATGCATAAAGCAAGGGCAGCTATAACCATATATGTCACACAAAATGAAGGGCACTGAGTGTACAGGCGGTTTAATTCTTATCCAACAAGCTTGGTTCTCCCTTTGCAAGTGAGTAAACCCAACTTGCCCCAAAGACATGGCCTGTGACAAACTATGTGCCAGATGCTGTGTCCCCTGCAAAGCCGAAGATGTGTACAACATCCTGACACCCGCAGTGGCTTCTACACTGGGCAAACAGGCTACTATAAGAACGACCGCCTCTACTAATATGCTAATAACATGAAAACGTGCAGAAATTTGGCTATTCATTGGGCCCAACTGCAGGTGCAAGCCACTCTTCCACCATATGTGTGTTGTTCACAGGAACTGGAGCTATAGAAATGCAGACAAAAACAATGATGTTTGAAAGTATTTGAGTTGAACTATATTCTGCACAAACGGTGCTACTTGCAGCGCTGGTACCTTGTAGCTACAATTCATGGCTGTCCCACCATGCAAAGGCACTATTCTTGAATTATTAACTTCTATTTATATTTATGGTGGCCATATATTGCAAGTACATATCCACATTGTGTGCAATATGGTTAAATGATGTCAACTATGATAGCCATTCCTAATCTGAGATGCAACAAAAGAACTAATATAGGCAACAAATTGTAATCCAAAAAGACAACCTGTGCACAGGATAAGTGACAGACTTCCTTTTATTGAACAGAAGTCACATGTGTCACACGTCACCAGCAGTGGGTAGCGAACTTGCAAGCTTGGGTGACAGAGGCAAAACTTAGCAAAATGCTACACTTATACTCAAATGTAAAACGGCCTACGACACAATAAACGACATTATATTGTACTGAATGAAAGGGCAAGACTCCATCCAAGAACACATTATGGCACCACATAATTGACATGGTGTAAAAGATGTTAACATGCCCTACCCATAAAAAAAGAAACACTGAAAACATGCCTTAAAAGGCAATGTGCAGCGTCTGAAAGCAAGAAAAAACAACCCAAAAAAGGTTTAGCTAAGTCTTTCAATGATTAAAATTGTCAAACTGTCTTGTCACTTCCTTATGAATCTGCATTGTGTACTAGGGTGTTCTGATAAGGCAGTTTCAGCAAGTGTATTGGAAAGCAGTGTTCCCAGTCTGTGTCCAATATTTCGAATTTAAAGAGGGTCAGGCTGCCTTTCAAAGATGTACATTGTAGTTTATAAAACAGAAAAAGGCAAGCAAAATTGCTGTACTTTAGAAATTAACTTAAAGCAGTGCTCTTAAATTAAAGTATTAGCTTAAAGCTGTTATAATTAAAGTATTATAACAGCTTTCCACCTCTAACATTATTTATCCCAGTTGTAAAAAGATGGGAATTTCTTTTTGAACAGAACTTTTTAAACTATATTTAACAGGCGAACCAAATACATTATAAAAGTGGCATTTCGCATCTGCAACAACTTCAATGTACTTGAAATTCAGCATATTGGGACATGGAGGAAGCCATAAAAATGCAATAACGGCCAGAGAGAGTTCTCTGCAATTAGGTGAAGAAATTGGCACATACCTGCAACATTTATTGATATCTAGAGTGAACTTTAACTTCCAACACAATATAGGCTCTTTCGGGACTGTTTATAACGTTTTGTGCCAGCGCACGTACTTTAAAAAACTATTCAGTGCTTTCACGCCGTGTCGATGCGCGCCGAATTGCATTAAAGGACGTGAGCAGCACAGTAATCGCAAGGGCGTTTTGTTTCCACTTGAGGGCATCGCGCTGCGTATCATTAGTAGTAGTGGTGGAATACGACTCCATCTCACAGGTTCCGATCTTGTCGGCATGGGTTTCGCCCAGCGATCCTCGCAGCGTAAACTGTCGCACCGGCGTAGGTCCCGATTCCTATCAATCGGCAGGGCGGAGAGGGCGCTTCGATGGATGGGACGGAAAGTCGCGTCACCCTCGGCTCGCGACCGCGCCAGCACACAGTTACGCCAGTTTCACGTAGCCGCGTCTGCGTGCCAGCCACGACAAAACGTTGGCCACGGCGTTGGCCACGACCCACAACAAGCTACGCGAAACCGCTGGTGATGAGAGTACGTTGTTAGGCATGACGCCACGGCGCGTCCCGGCAGGCGGCAGCCAATAGCGTGGCGCTGCGGTTGCCATGCGTTGTCCCTTCTGGATTTTCCAAATACGCGACCGGGGCAAGGCTGCCAGGGGTCCTTCGCCCGAGGAAAATCTTCCGAGGTCCTCGGCAAAGGCCCTGGCCCGCTAGACGTCCCACTCAGCTGGTCTTCAGGTGCCTCGCTGAGGAGGGCGGCTTGCCATTTCTCAGCAAGGCGCCCCGCTTCAGAGGATCCTGCTGTTGTCTTCCACCCTCCTCCTGGTCCTTCTTCCTCGTGGCGTTGGCATTCCCAAAGCGCATGGGCCATATTGGCCCGTTCGTGCTCGCACCACGGGCAAGTTTAAGGACTATCGAAATAAGCTTAATACCGATTTAAAACGTGCAAAATTACAGTATTATGAAAATTTATTTACTCGGATTTCGGATAATTCTAGGAGGCTCTGGCAGGCTGTAAAGGGTACAACTAATATAAAAAACAATCAACACTATAAATGTAACGACATCTCAGTGTACTCTTGGTGACGAAGCTGTTGCCGTACTAAAGGCTCAATTTATACGTAGTGGAGAATATAAACTACCTGTTAATCTATCGAACACTGCGAACACTGAAAGAAAGACACCTCTGAATTCACTTGTTTTCTCGCTTACAACGATGCATGAAGTGGTCAAAACAACTGGAAATTAAAAAAAAGATGATATTGCTTCTGGTATTGATGATATCCTCTCACTTCCAGTCAAACATGTAGCAGACATGATTTCCATTCCTATAGGTCACATTGCTAACTCAATGTTTGAATGTGGTATATTTCCTGATGCGCTTAAAATAGCTAGAGTATGCCCAGTTCATAAAGGGGGAACAGATCACAACGCCAATAATTCAAGACCAATCTCAGTACTTCCTTTGTTATCGAACGTTTTTGAAACAGTCATAAACATCCTCATTGCAGGCTTCATGGCTAAATACAATATCATGTGTGATACGCAGTACGGTGTTCGGAAAGGAATATCTTGAGAGCAGGCACTACTGAATGCTAAACATGCAATCATAGAAAACATTGAACAAAGGAACTATTTGGATTTAAGGAAAACTTTCCATTTGAAGCTATATGATTATGGAATACACAGTATTGCACTAAAAGTATTACAAAGCTACCTTACATATAGATACCAATATATTTCAGTCAGTGAGGTAAAGTCACCGAAATTAAAAATTCACAATGGTGTATACCCGAGGGTCCATATTAGGTCCGCTATTATTTAAACTTTATATTAATAATCTTGCTTTAATCCCATTTTCCCAGAGATTAAGCGTGTACGCCGAGGATACTAATCTTGTTTTTTGCGGACAGATCGATAACAGAGTTGCAAAGTTCAATTAATAGATATTTACATTGGCTATCGACTTGGTTACACATCAATAAGCTAGCGTTAAATGTTAATTAACAAAACGAATTACATAATATTTGCGCCAATTAACAAGCCGCGTCATTATAAAATTTCAGTTAAATTGCGTGAGGCTGAACTGGAACACGTACAAGCTCGCAAGTTTCTTTGTGTGTGGTTCAGTGAGGATGTGTCATGGAATACCGATGTTATTAACCTTACAGCTGAGCTCAGCAAAATTACAGGATATTTGTTTAAAATGAGAGACATTATACCTGTTTGGTTAAAAAGTTTCCTATATTATTCATTGTTTTACTCTAGGCTTTCCTTTTGTATATTAGTATGGGGCACTACGTATACGCAGAATTACAAGAAACCTTATTGTATTACAGAAGAGAGTGCTGAGAGTTTTCGAAAATTATCGAGGAAGGCCGCAACACTTAAGCACAGAGCTTTTGCTTATCAAGTATGAACTACTAAAGGCTTCTCAAATTGTTTATTATAAGTTATTACAATATATAGAAGCTAATGAACGTCTTGATGTATACGAATCACAATGGCAAAATCACTATCCACTAAGTAGCAAAGCTATTCGAGTTACGCGGACGAAAACCAATTATGGCAGACAACAAGTCACTTATCGAATCTCTGCATCGTTGAATCATCTAGGAACTACAGAATGTAATATGCTTACAAAGAAATCTTCCAAGTTCTTGTTGATTGAAAATGAGATCGAATGTAACTTGCTGTTTTTACATCCCATTATATATTCAAAGTGTGCTGTAATTACTAGATTGTTTATTGCTGTTTGTTGATACTTATGATAATTTTATATGACTTCTTCACGCTGTTTAAGGACCTGAAATATGTGTAATGTTACTTAGTATTAATTTCATGCTGGATATTATATTGACAATTTGTAATTTATTTTGATATGTTTGTACTGAGTGTATGGAAAACACGGGGAATGCGGGAGATAGAACTTGAAGACGATGAGCAAAACGAGAACAAGGTGAAAGCAGGAGCCAACGTTTCGATAAGTGGACTTGTCTTCTCCTTGAAGAAGACAAGTCCACTTGTCGAAACGTTGGCTCCTGCTTTCACTTTGTTCTCGTTTTGCTGATTGTATTGAGTGTATGTAACATAGTAACTGTACATCACTTGTCCTAAAACGACGAATAATTTCAATTGTAATAGTTATTTATCAATGTAGTATGCTAGTTGACAATGCTAATTTTGTTATCTTAAAACGACGATGTTGTATTTACTTTCATGCTACGTGTGAGCTATTCGCTGTTGTCAAAATTTTCACGGAGCAGGAGCCTCTGTCAGGCCTCGATGACTTTTGCTCTGGTCACTGTTTCTGTAAAGATGCAGAAGAAAATAAACTTTTTTTTAATTGAACCAATCGTGGTATCCAGCGGAATAGAGAGCTTGTCGGCGCGGCCGTGGTGCGGTGTTCGTTTCGTGTATACTCCACAATAACTTTGAGGTGACCTGATTGGATGCTATGATCGGTGGTGGCGCAATGTCGCGTTTCTCCGCCACCTGGGCTGACGGTTGCTTCTTCGCCCAATTCCCCTTCTTGTCAAGGTGCGCCGTTTCATCATTGCGAATCACAGTTTCTCGTTGCCACTGCGCATGGAATCTCCATGACTTCCTTTTTTTTAAAGCGGAGCTGTCTTAGCGAGCCCTCCAGGACTTTCCTGAGCATGGCTGTTCTTCAGGGTTGTCTGTTCAGTGTATCATGACACAGGACAACCTGTATAGGCAGCGCACCTACTGTGGAAGTGCCCTGAAACTGTTGACATCACAAGAAGATACCTTCCTCCACCGCCGATCTCGCCTAGCGATCCAGACGGCCTCCGAGCGTAGGCATACGGCCCTCACCATGACTCGTACCTCTCTTACATCATTTAGTCTGGTCTGAATTATATCTTGCGAGGATGCCCTATTTGAATAAGTACGCTTGTACCACCGCCAAAGAATGAGCGCGTGTGTCATGTCGCATAGCACGCACGCGCGAGGCCATGCCCGTGCAAGAGCATTTGCGCGTGCGCACCATTTTCCATTAGGACCTAGACGCAGGTATGGAAAGGGACAAAAAATGTAATAGTCGACATTAACCCCTTCTTTAACCGCCGTGGTGGCATAAGGGCTAAGGCGTTGAACTGCTAAGCCCGAGAGTGTGGGATCAAATACCGGCCCAGGCGGCTGCAATTCAATGGGCGCGAAATGCGAAAAAGGAGCCCTGTGCATTGGGCGCACGGTAACAAAACCCAGGTGGTCCGAAATTAATCCGAAATTCCTTTTTACGGCGTGCGTCATAATTAAGAATTACATTTCCCGGCATCTATACTTTTTTTAAAAATTCGGCAGGCGTTTATTGACATTTGTCTCCTCAAAAAATTTGGTACTTATCGGCCCCTATATGTTTTTTTACAGTACCGCGAATTCGACATTTTTGGCGCTTTGAAGAACTGTTTACGCGTATTTATATTGAGAAGGAAACAGTAAAAAGGCATATCTTATTCTGAATTCAATAGCCCAGTCGGCTTATGCCTCTTTAAACACGCTCTCCGGTTGTGTCCTCGCCCTGTTTGTGTCCACAAGCTCGCATGTACTGAAAGAGGCTCTCGCTTTGAAGACATCACTTTTTATCCCATTAGCAGATCCACATTTGCTTACTTCCACGGCTCGGCGCGTAAGCTGACGAGAACATGCAGGGAGAGCGGGCAGGAATGGACGCGCACAACGCTCCCTTATTCGATCCCGTTTGTCATGACGCGTCTGACGAGGCCCCTGCATGGTATTCGGGCAAGCATCAGGCGAGGTTGTCAGAAAGACTCGTCCAGACACGCCACGCGAAAGCTTTTGTACCAGCCGAGCACGAGTGAGGGGGGCTTGAGCACAAGCACTCAACCCAATTGAGAGGGTCCGGTCACGCTGTGTGGATCCCGAGTGATAAGCCGTGACGAATTCCACAATTGGGCACTTTTCGGTTTAAGCGATTTCCTAAAATTGGAATCGGCGGGAGAGGTTTCGGCATTGATCGGATAAAACCGAGAACTCTGATCCCTGCTAATAATGATATCATAGTTCTAGCACATATATCCTCAGAATTTGATTAAATATTTACCAACATGTTGCGCATCGTAGTTTACTCAGCAAATACCGACTCGCCCTCGTCACTTTCTTGAGTCGGCGGCTGACCTTGTGCACCTGCATGAACTGCTATTTGCATTTCGGCTTAGAATGCTTGCCGTAGCGCATAAAGAAAAACGCTGCGTTTCATTGAACTGGGTTACATTGGGCGCAGCGGTGGCGTAGATGTACAGCATCCGCCCCGCGTGCAAGCGGACCGTGGTTCGAATCCCGGTGCCGCGCAATTTTCCACCGGAATAAAAAAAATCCGCGTGTTGATAAAATTACATAAACAGGCCTGGAGTGCGGCCTGATCCCGGTGACCAGAACCGGTAACGCGTACTCCCTCACCAGAGCAGGAATTGGCCACCCTGGTGCAGTACTTGGCCACAACCTCCTATATGAATACAACAATCAAACCCCGGCCCTCAGTCCCCAGCAGCTGCGAAGCAACTGACCACGGCGGCGGTCAGACCTGTGACGCAGCAGAGGGTGCTAAGAATCCCTAGATCCGGACAGGCCGCCATTGGAATTTCAACCTGGCAACATTTCACGCTAGAACGTTATCTAGTGAGGCGAGTCTATCGGTGCTATTGGAGGAATTAGAGGGCAGTAAATGGGATATAACATGGCTCAGTGAAGCTAGGAGGACAAATGCAGCATATACAGTGCTAAAAAGCGGGCACGACCTGTGCTACCGGGGCTTAGCGGAGAGACGAGAACTAGGAGTCGGATTCCTGATTAATAAGAATATAGCTGGTAATATAAAGGAATTCTATAGCATTAACGAGAGGGTGGCAGGTCTTGTTGTGAAACTTAATAAGAGGTACAAAATGAAGATTGTACAGGTCTACGCCCCTACATCCAGTCACGATGACCAGGAAGTCGAAAGCTTCTCTGAAGACGTGGAATCGGTGACGGGTAAAGTGACAACAAAACACACTATACTGATGGGCGACTTCAATGCCAAGGTAGGCAAGAAGCAGGTTGGAGACAAGTCAGTGGGGGAATATGGCATAGGCATTAGGAATAACAGGGGAGAGTTATTACTAGACTTTGCAGAACAGAATAATATGCGGATAATGAATACCTTCTTCCGCAAGCGCGATAGCCGAAAGTGGACGTGGAGGAGCCCGAATGGTGAGACTAAAAATGAAATCGACTTCATACTATGCGCTAACCCTGGCATCATACAAGATGTGGACGTGCTCAGCAAGGTGTGCTGCAGTGACCATAGGATGGTAAGAACTCGAATTAGCCTAGACTTGAGGAGGGAACGGAAGAAACTGATACATAAGGAGCCGATCAATGAGTTAGCGGTAAAAGGGAAAATAGAGGAATTCTAGACCAAGCTACAGAACAGGTATTCGGATTTAACTCAGGAAGAGGACATTAGCGTTGAAGCAATGAAAGACGATCTTGTGGGCATCATTAAGGAGTGTGCAAAAGACGTCGGTGGCCACTCCGTTAGACATGATACCAGTAAGCTCTCGCAGGAGACGAAAGATCTGATCAAGAAACGCCAATGTATGAAAGCATCTAACCCTACAGCTAGAATAGAACTGGCAGAACTTTCTAAGCTAATCAACAAGCGTAAGACTGCGGACATCAGGAACTCTAATATGGATAGAATTTAACATGCTCTCAGGAACGGAGGAAGCCTAAAGGCAGTGAATAAGAAACTAGGAATTGGCAAGAATAAGATGCGGTGCGTTAAGAGACAAAGCCGGCAATATCATTACTAATATGGATGAGATAGTCCATGTGGCTGAGAAGTTCTATAGAGATTTATACAGTGCCAGTGGCACCCACGACGTTAATGGAAGAGAGAATAGTCTAGAGGAACTTGAAATCCCACACGTAATGTCGGAAGAAGTAAAGAAAGCCTTGGGAGCTATGCAAAGGGGGAAGGCAGCTAAGGAGGATCAGGTAACAGCAGATTTGTTGTAGGATGGTGGGCAGATAGTTCTAGAAAAACTGGTCACCCTGTATACGCAATGCCTCATGACCTCGAGCATACCGGAATCTTGGAAGAACGCTAACATAATCCTAGTTCATAAGAAACGGGACGCCAAATACTTGAAAAATTATGGACCGATCAGCTTACTGTCCGTTGCCTACTAAGTATTTACTAAGGTAATCGCAAATAGAATCGGGAACACCTTAGACTTCTGTGAAGCAAAGGACCAGGCAGGATTTCGTAAAGGCTACTCAACAATAGACCGTATTCACACTATCAATCAGGTGATAGAGAAATGTGCGGAATATAACCAACACCTATATATAGCTTTCATTGATTATGAGAAAGCGTTTGATTCAGTCGATACCTCAGCAGTCATGGAGGCATTACGGAATCAGGGTGTAGATGAGTCGTATGTAAAAATACTGAAAGATATCCATAGCAGCTCCACAGCCACCGTAGTCCTCTATAAAGAAAGCAAAAATTATGGCATCCTGCTGTATGCCATAATCCATCAAGAGAAAAGTGTATAACCAGCTGTGTCTTACCAGTACTCACGTACGGGGCAGAAACCTGGAGGTTTACGAAAAGTGTTCTACTTAAATTGAGGACGACGCAATGAGCTATGGAAAGAAGAATGATGGGTGTAACGTTAAGGGATAAGAAAAGAGCAGATTGGGTGAGGGAACAAACGCGAGTTAATGACATCTTAGTTGAAATCAAGAAAAAGAAATGGGCATGGGCAGGACATGTAATGAGGAGGGAAGATAACCGATGGCCATTAAGGGTTACGGACTGGATTCCAAGGGAAGGGAAGCGTAGCAGGGGACGACAGAAAGTTAGGTGGGCGGATGAGATTAAGATGTTCGCAGGGACAACATAGCCACAAGTAGTACATGACCTGGGTAGTTGGAAAAGTATGGGAGAGGCCTTTGGCATGCAGTGGGCGTAACCATGCTGATGATGATGATGACATTGAACTTGTTACCGCTGTGCGCATACACGTAAACGTTGCAAGAGATTATACGTTGAATAAATTGCAATAAAGATAATTCCACGTATCGCATTTAGCTTTATAACATTTAAATTATGGTTGGACAAAATCTTGGACACAGCGGCTGCGTCGGCCGCTGTGTCCACGTGATCGCTTAAGCCACGGCACGCCGACAGCTGCGCAAGCTTTTCCGCTGGTGGTACTCGCCCCCAATATAGGGACTTTTTGCTGAGGATTCTCGCATGTAATGTGCTTTTGCATAGGCACTAAGGAGGATGGCGAGCAGGGCACACTTTACATGCTGCTCCACCTCCCCCCCCCCCTCCTGTGAGCGCCGCTTAAGGTTCCGTCCGGAAAGGATTGTAAAAGCCAATACAGAGCTCCCGATGGCGAAGCGGCATTTGTTTATCGCGCGTCAATGATGGCACACGTAGCATAATGTTTGCCGCTTCGCATTGCGTCTTCAACGCTCTGCCATTGCCACAGTCTTCAACGGCGAGAGAAGTATACGTACTAAGTGTACACGCCTTGCATATGTGGCGCCTAGCAGAGATCGAGAATTTAAGTGTAAGTTGAAAATGACTATGTTACAATAAAAACAATTCGCAGTAAGAACGTTACCTATGAAATTAAACTATGAAGTTTTACGTGCCAAAACCATGCTTTCATTATGAAGCACGCCGTAGGCGAGGACTCCGGAATAATTTGGACCACCAGGGGTTCTTTAACGTGCACCTCAATCTAAGTACACGACTGTTTTCGCATTTCGCCCCCATAGAAGTGCGGCCACCGTGGCCGGGATTCGATTACGCGACCTCGTGCTTAGTAAAGCCCCTCCACACACGTTTCCGCGGAGCGAAAGCGTCGGTGACGCGTGGATGGAGTGGCTTTAGTGCTTAGTAGCCCAACACCATAGCCCCTAAGAAACCACGGAGGGTTCAGTAACAACGCGTCTTTATTCATTGGTCTGCGGCCGCTAAAGAGGCTCCTCCACGGTCATGTAGTGCAGCTCGGCTATAGGGACCGATGGAGCAAAGCGCGTCCTTCTGCATTGAACTGTAGTACATAAGGAACGGCAGATTCTGAGAAGTGAAAGTCCTCAGATGTTTATCTCGCAACTCAAGCATGCGCACGACACTCGGGCAAATGCGAAAACAGGGTCTCCACGTACATATGTTACCACACCGGCAGCCAGAGTTGCTGTAGAGGCTCCCGCCGGCATACAGTAACTCTGTCGTCGGCTTCAACAAAACGCCGCCACGCAATCGCTTAACCTATTCTTTGTGGGAGGAGAGAGCAAATGTGCCTCTGATTGCAATACTAAAATAGTTGCGCGCAGTTGGCACGGTAGTGGTTATGGCAGTGGTAGTGTTCCTACGATAATTACGACGGGATTCCTTGAACTGCAAAACTTTGACAAGTTTTTTTTTTCTCTCACAGAGCTGACCTCAAGAAGGGAACGCTGTTTACAGCGGGCCAAGCCTTCAAGTCTAGGACTTCGCGGCTACATGTGGAAAATGCGTTCCCTTTAGCAGTATGAATGCAGCGCCAACGTTTGTGAAGCTGAATGCCAAGGCCTATTTATTCTGTAGCTTATCTGCCATCTGTCTTTGTATCAATGTTGACAACAGAAGAATTGGAGCAGGCTCCGGTAAATTCTTTCTTCAAGAAGACGGTCCTTCATCGTTCAAATTATATCCCATACTTGTCAAGCTGTGAGAGCCGAAAAAGAAATTATGTTAGCCACGCTTTCTAGAGCAGAACAAGTTTTGTACATCGGTCTCAGGTGTTTTAAGCTTGCGCTGAGAAAACGTTAATTTGACCACATTCCTTCCACATTATCATCTCCATATGCATTGCATTTTCTTTTCTCTTTTTCTTCCTTTCTTTTTTTTTCTCTAGTTAGCAATGAATAAACAATTGTGTCTTTTGAATTGGAAAGAGGAGAACGCATTTTTACAATTGTAGTGTCCAAATCTATAACGCAAGGTAGAGCTAAACCTACAAAATTTAATTTCAAGATTTGTGCACTTCTAAAGACAACAGTTCACGCAAGAACGTGTATTTTTTAATTTTTTATAGGATCTGAATGTGCAGATTTCAGAAATTGGATTCTTTATAGCACTACGTATGCTGCCAAATGCACATTGAGGGATATCATAGAAATATGGCATACTAGGTGGAGGAATACACTTTTATTGTACAACCAGCACTTTATGATGGCCGGGCCTAAGCCTCCCATGAAGGGACGTCGAGGGCTTGCTTCGCCGCCGCCTCGCGGGCGTGCTGGGTCGCCCAAGTTCGGTCCTCGAGGGTGGAGCTCCGCAGAACCTCATGCAACCTCGACGAGAGAGTCGTGGTGTTAGTCTGTGTGTACTGTGCTGGGCACTCCCACAGCATATGCCGAAGCGTAGCCGGGTGAATGCCACAGCACCGGCAGTTGAGGTTAGTGTAGACGTCTGGAAATATAAGGTGGAGGCGGGCGGGTGAAGGGTACGTGTTTGTTTGTAGCAGACGCAGGGTGGTAGCCTGCGCCCGGCTGAAGTTGGGGTGAGGCGGGGGAAGGTTCGGCGGCTGAGGTAAAAAGCCTTAACGAGATCGTTATAAGTTGTCAGATTGTCCCTGGTGTCCAACTCATCTACAATGACTCCGGCGCGGTTGACTAGGCCTCGCGAAGTGGAGTGGGTGACCTCGTTGAGATTGGGGAGGTGTGGGTGGACAGGACCCGCATGGGCCAGGATACATGTTAGGGAGATTATGCTGTCTTTAGAGTGTGGTGCCTGACAGAGTATGCGAAGAGGTTGGGGAGAAATGCGGCCTTTGCTGAAGTTAGTGACGGCTGAGCGAGAGTCACACACGATGGTGTAACAGGTGGGATCTAAAGTGGCCAGGGCAATGGCCCCTTCTTCAGCCGTCTCGGCAGTGGAGGTAGTGACGCTGGAGGCGTGGTGTAGGACTCCATCGCGTGTGGCGACGGCCACAAATCGTGTGCCATGGGAATATTGGGCTGCATCAACAAATGTGACGCCAGGTACGTGAGCAAGGGCTTTTATGATAGCTCCGGCCCGAGCTTGGCGCCGGGCCCTGTTATATTCAGGGTGCATGTTTCTAGGGACGGGGTCTATGTAGATCCAGCTACGGATGTCTGTCGGAATCGGTTGTTTGGGGCCCTGTTGCTGATGGTAGGTGAAGCCAAGCGTAGATAGAATAAAGCGTCCCGTTTCAGTAAGGGTGAGCCGTTCAAGCTGAGAGCGTTGTTGGGCTTCAATGAGTTCGGAAAGGTTGTTGTGAACTCCCAGTTGGTTAAAGAGTTCAGTGCTGGTGCAATGCGGGAGGCCAAGTGCTTGCTTGTAGACCCCTCGTATGAGGGTGTCGAGCTTGTTTTGCTCAGCCCGGTACCAGTTGAGGTACGCAGCAACGTAGGTAATACGACATATGACAAGGGATTGGACGAGGCGGAGAAGGCTTTCTTCATGGAGTCCCTTTCGTCGGTTAGAGATACGTTTAATAAGTCGTAGGGTGTTTTGAGATTGGGGCACAGGTCTTGTTGAGAGCCAAGGCGTTGGAGCCGTTGGTAGAGATGGTGAGACCGAGGATACTAGACGCCAGAAACTGCAAATTATCAGAATGGAGTAGAGTTGACAAGTGCCGTTAAGTTAAATATTGCCAATGATTGCTGTGACGAAGGTAAGGCCATTTGTGGTTATTTGTATGTACGGCTCTCCCCGTGTGCGAAATTTTATTTTTGTCCTGCTCACATGCACATCACTGATCTGTACTCAAGTTACTGTTTTCCTTTTCCTTTTTTTTGCGATTTTGATGCAGGCACACAGGGTACTATGTT
Source organism: Dermacentor variabilis (assembly GCF_050947875.1). Lineage (NCBI taxonomy): Eukaryota > Metazoa > Arthropoda > Arachnida > Ixodida > Ixodidae > Dermacentor > Dermacentor variabilis. The sequence goes on from NC_134569.1 coordinate 143,447,147, forward strand.
GCCTGAGGAACTGCCGTGTAAACTAGCAAAGCACATTATGATTGCGCCTTTTAGTGACCCTACAGAGGACTATCATTTAGCCAATAGGCTGATAGGCTAAAAGAAGGCTCAAGCGCAGACATGGCAGCCAGCGAATCAACTTCAGCTTTGTAAGTTTCTAGCGTGCACTGCTGGTGGTATTTTTAGGTAAGAACCTACGCAAAGGTATTTAATACTAAAGCTAACTTTTTAGGCTTACTGCAAATAAGAAGGTGAGGTTTTTTCTTACGTCTAATATCGGAAGAGACAAAAAATGTGCAGGATCGCCCGAAGAGCGGAGCACTGACGCCAATAGAAAGGTTTAGCATTGTGCTTGACATGCTTGAGCGATATTCTAACCATAGACCTTTTTTACAGCGAATAGCCTGCGCAGCGCGCACAAGGGGCTGCCACAGGCGCACTGCCATCGAACGTCTTCAGCAAGCGGACATCAGTAGAACACTGCCCGGGCCGGGCCGTCCCAAGCATCTTACAGCGGGCCTAGGCCAGGCCGGGGCATGAGGCCACGGGCCCGGGCCGGACTCGGGCTTGGAGACACGGGCCCGGGCCCGGGCCCGGGCCGGAGTCGGGCCCGCTCATTAACAGGCCTAAGGCCAGGCCTTCGAGCACACGCGAATGTTATGCATTGCATGGTCCAAGGCGTTCTGTGTCAGGCTGAAGTGGCACGTGGAGACAGCTGGCTCTTCGTAAACTTTAGTTCTTGCTGCGCACAAGGCTTGAAACGTAGCTGTTTTGTACATTGTAATACCTTGTAGGAAATATGCATTGTCGATAGTAACTTGCGTACTCTTGTGGACCGTGACGAAACATTCAGCTTCGACGATTTGTGCGCTATCAGTCTAATCCGTCATTTATTGCGTGTATATGGTGCGCATATATTTAAATGTGCACCCATTCACTTATTGACACGTTGGCGATAGAGTAGGCGTAAGCTTCCGTGTCAGTTGGGGTAGATGTGTATAGATACTGTGCGCGAAACTTACTATGATAGGAAGCGGCGCTACTCTGTCATTGTTTAACGAGCAGTGCTCACTCTTGCCGACGTTCCGGGGCTGAATCACTTTCTTTGAAAGTTGGCGATACAACGCTGGCGGATGAGTAATTTCTGTATCCTCGAGAAAAGTCGTACATCTCAAAGTGCCGGTAACACATACGGAGAGTTCCAGCAGTGGTCCGCGAACTTGGCCACACAGATTCATTCCATTCCTTAATATGACAGTCACTATATTTGCAGCCAACTGCTGCACACGTCTTCAATCCACATGATTCAATCCAGCGTGATTGGAGCTCTGTGCGTTAGCGAAAACTCAGTTGCGTTTCTGACAGCTGATCGCAAGAAGCAAGGTGGAAGCGGTAATGGTTTCGTATTCTGAAAACGCCTACAGCGCCATTCGTTTCTCTAGAACAAACTGCTCCACGAAGACGGTCAATACGAAGTAAGGATAGTAGTCTTGTCGGCCGTAAAAACTTGTAAACGTAGGCATACTAACTAAATTAATAAACATGGTGTCACGCGAGCACAAGAAAACATGAACACGTCGCACTCGAGGACCGCGGACGCTCCCTGTCGAAAGGCTGCAGTGAGGAAATGCGGCAGCAGTAGCGAGCAAATTCTTGCTGCCGCTCGCATTGACGCGACTAACCTGGGAAAGCACAGCGCAGCGCGGACTCTGTACGCGTCGCAGATGGCCTTCAAAATACAGCGGCCTCGTCGGGCGCGTGCGGCCGTCCAGGCCACCCTGGGTAGAGCGCCAGGCGGCATTCTTCAAAGCGTGGCACTACTTTACGAGGTTTAAGGTACTTTAGAGCGCCCGCCTCCCTACCTTTCCCCCGAAACCTTGCGCTCGACGGAAGGCGGCGCGCTTTCTCCCCGCTTTCTTCCGTTGGGTGCGCGGGACTGAGCCGCGATCGCCGGCTCACCCTCGCATACGTTCACTCGCACATGCAGCACGCGGCGCGCGGCGACGATTTTATCGCCCTTGAATGTCCATATATTTGCTATCGCAATAAAATATTTTAGAACCACCGTTTCGTTATATTGGTCTGAAAAAAAATTGTGATAGCTTACGTGCCATAACAACGACCTGATTATGAGGCAGGCCATAGTGGAAGACTCCAGAATATTCCGACCGCATGGGTTTCTTGCATTTAACTCTAAGTACACAAACAGATTGAAAATGAAATGGGGCCGCGCTGGCCGTGATCAAATCCACGTTTTTGAGCTCAGCAGCAACAACGTCATAGCTACTACACAACCTAGATTGGACTGCGCCATTCCATTTTAAAAAATCTCGTCTTTAGGGGCCTCCTCAATTGGACATTGTCAATTAGACGTTGGCTCAGCTGTTGGGAAATTTCTGTTTTATTCAAAGCGATTGTGCTGTTAAATTCCTCACACATTAGCTTACTTACGTTGCCTTTGGCATCCCTAAGACTTTTTATCTATTTCTGTACCTATACAGGGTTAACCTTTTATTGACAAGTGCCTACAAGCAACATAACAGAAAAACAATTTTTTACCGAGTATTAGTATTGAGTACAAAGTTTCTTGCTAAATGTCTTCCCTCAACACTGAATGACAGGCAGCAAGCGTCATTTGTTGGTTTGGAGCAGAAAGACGCGATGAAGAAGAAGTTTGGCATGTGACTCGCTCTCTTTTGAAAGCACTGTCAGAGGAAATAGACCGATGTCAGATTTCCGGCTGCAGTGGTGTCACACACGGGATATAAAGAAAGTTAAATGTACAACTATGGTTCATATATAGTAAGAGCTGCCTGTAGAAGTTACAAGTGAAGAGTTAGATGGCTCGGGGTGTAGCCCACTTCCAATTTCCTGTCTGGGGTATGCCCCCTATTGGTGAAAAAAATTTCAGCGAGCTATATTTTTGTTTTTGTTGATTAGCCTTATTCTTGATATGTTTTGCACGTTCAGGTAGAATATTAAAAAATCTCGATGTTTTATTCGTCGTTCTTTAAATGGCAAAATGTATTTTTTTATTCCAACCGACTATTGGCCCATCCCCCGCAGTGGGTGCGTGCCATAATTAAAGACCAACCAATCAACCAGCGACAGCAGCAGTCGTGGCGACCTCATTCCGCCCGATTTTCGGCCTATCCCCATTTGTGGGGAGCGTGCTGCCAGAGTGGCGGATCGTCATCATCATTCGTGCCGATGTCCCAGAAACCGGCGGTGCAAGGCGGCGCCCGATGCGATCAGCAAAACTCATCGCCGCGTAAGTGAAGGCTAATGCTCGCAGCCTAGAGAGACTAACTTGATGGCGGTTGTTTGCGCTTTAATTGTGCACAGCAGGATAGGCGAATGGGGTGCGCTTCACCCATCTCCGCGGGGAACAGTCTTGCAGCCTCTGCACAGGCACAGACGACATGAAGTTTATCGTGACTAAGAGCGCAAGGTTTATTGCTCGCTAGGATATTTCGTATATTCTAGGCAGTTCTGATGCAGGAAATAGCGAAGCACAAGATCCGGACGTTGGGCAAATAGGTCGCGAACTAGAGCCACACAAGCTCGCTGAGAGTCAGACCACTACTATGTTCTCGTTTCCTGTGCCAACAATGCATGGAGAAACCTGTTATATCGTCTATGCAGGAAAAGTTTATGGGGGTATGAAATAATACGAAGCAGTATATCTGAAACAGAAGAGAAAAGAACTTATTCGGCCTTTTTTTTTCTCGGATAAAACATTTCTAGAGAGCTATAACAAGGCTTAATTAGGGGCAAACTAGAGAAAAAAAAACATTAGGTTCATGAAGGTTGCTACTCAAAGGCGAGAGATGGGGTAAGGTGCAAGTTGGAATTTCCGCACCGGCTCTCCCGGCAAATATTTTAGCGCCATTCTCTGCTACGATATAAACGTTACGAATAGCTCCTGCAGAAATCCAATGTATGCTGCATATGCCAACTTTATTTCTGGCGCCCCTACATGGTTATCAGTTCATGACGCCAGCTAATCACTGTCAATTGCTTCTCAATAAAAAAAAAAAGCTTTTGCTTGCGAACAGTAGGCGAACAGCTTGGAAACTTTTGTTAATGGTGTTTCTTATAAGTACAGACCCCTAATTTCGTTCGTGCGTTCTAATTAGACCTATAATTGTTTAATTTCTTGAGGGGGACCTTGTATGTGACCACGAAGAATGATTTTATGCAAATCATTTCGGACCGACGGCGATATTAGGCGTCTGAAAGTGATAAGGCTGTAACTTAACTCTCACAAGCGATAAGAGTCAGGATGAGTATTGGCACCAGCTTACGAATCTGCCCGCCCTTCTTATCTTACAGCTGAATTGGCCGATCCTGGGATGATTGCAGAGGGCGCTCCGGAGCCTGTTGAGCTCAACTCAACGCCGTCAATTTCAGTTTGCCTGGCCGACTTAGAAAACGCCAAGGGTCCGTTTTCTGATGCGCCCGTGCACTGCAGATTGCCTTGCACAGCGGCCGAGGGCCAAACTTGCCAGATTGTGCGACACCTGTCCACTTGGAATGAGTTCCTCTTCCAAGTTCGGATGGAAATACGCGAGGTGGCCGGAGCACGCGGTCAGTTGTCCGTGATAAGTTTTGACTATCCCGAACTACCAGATGCCGGAGAAGGGCAGATGTGCCGGATAGCGACGCTTTTGTACTGGCTGCTCAGCACGCACCACTGCGTAAGTTCTCTCAGTGCCCGCCCGTCTAGATTTAAAGCATACAGATGGCTTTTCCGTGACGGCCTCCTGAAGTCCTCGTCCGTCAGAATTCTCAAGCTGCAGTTCGCGAGGTTTCACGTGTGCAAGGATGTCTGCAAAATTATAGCTTCAGCACAACACGTGGAAGAGCTCGAACTGCAGTCGGACGGACTCAGCTCGACGGGAGTTTTGTCCGCGCTGTCAAACCTTTTGAAGACGACAAATTCGTTGGCCGTGCTCACCATTCCTCACGTCAGCATGAGCAGGCACGACGCGGACAGGTTTCTGACGGCACTTGCTGAAAACAAGACTTTGAAGGAGCTCTCTATGCACGAATCTGTCCTCAGCGAAGCGTCTATGGCAGGACGCGCCACATTCAAGGAGTACCTCAAGAATAACAACACATTGACCGCACTCGTTGTCGGAAAGGGCAACGAATTCTGGTACCACTACTCCTTCGTGCCAACATCTCTGTCCCTGAGATGGTTACTGCAAGGACTCCTTCTTAACAAGACTGTTTCGTCACTGACGCTCACGCATATCGTGGTCGATCGGGAAAGCACCAGACTTATATGCACGCTTCTCACAGAAAGCCGAGTCCTGCGCCGTTTTAGTTTGACTTCGAGCACGACAGATTTGAATTTTCAACCAAGACCAATGTACGATTGCTGGATCGAGGCTCTCGCCGAAAATGAGTCTCTACACGAACTGAGGCTTCCGTTCCGCTTTTGGGAACCAGGTAGGTGGGAGGTCTTTTTGAACATTCTGTCGAGGAAAAAGAACTTAACCTCAGTGTCTATAGGTATTGATACGCCCGATTATGATAGCCTACCGCAAATCTGCAAATGTCTCAGGGACAGTGGCACCGAAAACAGGGTTTCTTTCGGGACGTTTTACGCCAGTGACAGCTTCGATTTGCTCGAATCGAAGGCTTTCTCAGAAGTCAGCGTTTTGTCATTCGAGGATTTCACAAACGTTCTGCGTCTCCTGCGCCGGTTGCCCTCGTTCCATCACATCACGTCTGTAAGGCTGGATATCTGGACGGGCCACATCGCTCTGTCTTGGGCCTTCGCTGACTACGTGAAATCCTCATCGACGCTGCGGAATTTGCGTCTGTGGCTCGGCTCAGATGGCGCCTCGAGGGACGACGCGAACGGCTGGCGCGCAGCGCTCTTCGCATCGCTGTCTCGCAACACGAGCATAAGGGTGCTTCACGTCACATCGATGTACATGGACGAGCAAGACGTCTGCCTGCTGGCCGACTCGATCACTTCCAGCCGGAACATCGAGACTGTGCACGTCGGCACGGTCACGCTGGCCGAATCCGGCGCGTTGGTTCGCCGCTTGTCGCTAGGCATCGCGACAAACTACACGCTCCTCAGTCTCTCACTCGACTCGCCCGTGGACAGAGAAGCGGCGAAGCACTTGTTCACCGTCTGCGACGTGGCGAGGCGCAACTCCGGCTTGGTGGCGCTTGCTGCTCAGTTCGTGACCGGAGCTCGACCAGGAAGGTGAGCGTGTACTCTGAAGAGGGCTTCGCGCTTTTTTTGGCGCGCACTTTTCTCGTACGGAAATCATAACCAGCAATATTGTTTGCGTTTCCCCTCGTAACCGCCGTGTGAGTAGTACGTTTGTCATCAACGGTATGCAATGAAACGCTTACGCGAACTTTGAGCACTTAAAAGGAAAGTTAGTAGATTGCCATGCTCATAGTAGTAACGCTTACTGATTTTGTGTACGTAAAACGAATTATGTCCACGTCATTTAACGCCCATGTATCATAATATAACGCAGGCAATAAGAAATGAATGCTGGTTTTAGGGGGTACTTAAACTGCTGTTCTGATAGGATGAGAGCAAACCCACTGTGTTACGGCTAACTTTTCGGCAATATAGTGCTTATAAACATGCTTTCGGAGTTTTTTTTTCTGTTTCTTTAGCATGTTAACTTCACCTCACCACCCAAAAGAGCAACAGAATTCCGATGCATATGGACCAAAATAGTGTCGCCCTCACAAACGAAATTTGAAATTATCTGTGCAATGAATAACAGTGACGATAACACTAACGCATCTAGAATTAAACACGCTGACTATATCTAAGGCAGTATGCCTTCTATTTATTGTGGTTGCATCGTGCAAAGTATGCGCCGTCATTGTGGACATTGCCCCATTTTCATCCGCAGCGGCGCTGAGTTGAGCTTTCTGAAATACGCCCACGGGCATGACTGTGTGAAGCGGCTATATCATTGTATCACATTCACGACGCAAGGTAATACATGCCGTTAGATTTCCGTCTTCCGCGAAGCGTGGTAATTATCAATATACATAGCTATCGCATATACTTCGCTTCATAGTCAGGGTAATGTTCTTGTAGAACTTAGACGATGAAACGCAAGCACATGTTTCATAATGGTCCTGCAAGAGATGTCCCAAGCTGGATCCAAGGCTTCGTTCGTCAGTACCCCTGACGAAGACAAGATCGCTTGTCGAAATTTACTGCGGCACGAGCTTGAGACATCCTTTGTTCGACCTCTGAAGATCACTTCAATTCTCCGTCTTCCCGTGACTATCTCTCTTGTAAGCGTCTATTTAAGCATATAAGAATACAGCAGTAGATGGCTATACATTCATGGGTTTATGCATATTTGAATGCATGAACGCTATGGATCTATATCGTGGATGCACACATATTTTGGGCTGTGTTCTCGGCACGCATGGCGGCTTCACGGCTGCCATTCTCCGCCATGTTGACTCTCTGATTGGCTGTCGAGAGGTCGCGTGTTAAATTTTGTGCCGGGAAGCGGAAGTTTTGCAAGGCACTATTTCACGTATTCATGAAGATGAAGAAACGTGACGTGGAGCTGCAGACTTTTTCGCACAAAGCTTTTTCCTGGTTCTTGGCAGCCTTGCTATTTTGGCATTTTAAAAATAAAGTACACTAGAAGCTAACAGTGTACACTAGAAGCTCGCAACTGACAACCACAAAAGATAAGCCAAGCTTCAAAAAAAAAAAGGGAAGAAAAGAACGAAACATTCGCACGACGCCTTCAGATTCGCATTGATGGAAGCTGCCCGGCTCACCCTCTCACCAAAAGACGCCAGCAAGGAAAAGCGCTGCACTGCATGTTTCGGTAACATTTCGCTAATACAGGATGGTGGTCCGAGGTAGCCGCCACGTCAGCTTGTTGATTGGCTGCAGGAATATCACGTGAGGAGTATCACAGGAAGGGCCGTGTAGTAAACGCCAATATGACGTTGTGTTACGTTGCTCTGGGTCGCCATTGCAGAGATTTGCGCCATAATTTTTGGTGCGAAGAGCCACGCAATTTATGCTAAGAAGAGGCCCTATGTAATGGCGGCCGAGAGTCATGTGTATCGCCGCGTTTTTCCGTCGCTCGGGGCCACAAAATACCTTTATTCATAATTCTTGCTCATAGCATTTGCATCGCTCTCGTGCGGGGTTAGCATTTGTGTTATGAGCCATCATTTCTTTAAAAGACGTGTTTATTTTAAATATTATTGGTTAAACATTACAAATTTTCAGCGAATTCTTGCACTTCTCGCAGCTGCATTCGTATTGTAGTCACGATTAATAATCTTTGACATAATCAAAGGTTATGACTACTGGGCCTTTTTGCTTTAAAAAAAAATGTGCGCAAGGCAGCGCCTTAAAATTTCATCACGCGGTATGAGTAAGCAGCGAAGTGAAGGCGAATTGGCAGAGCCGGCGCTTGCAACGCGCAAGCCAGCGCGGCACGCAACGCTATCGACGATATTCGGCCGCTTCTCAGCCAGCTGTAGGGCTGAGTCAATGCCTTATGATATCTGAACTGTGCGCTCTGCTTTATGACGCCATGCTACTTGGACCGAAATTTCCGCTGTCAAGCCCGGCGTGACGAAAGCGGTGACGACAAAATCACCGCGACTTACTCGGGAGCATCCCTGTTAGATTCCATGGCAGTCGGCCAAGGTAACAAACGTGACGTCATGGATCGAAGTGCACAGGCCTTACGCTATTTAGTAGGCATAGGCGGAGTCAATTGCGTGTCACGAGATAGCGATAACGCGGCCTCGAAAGTGCGCTCTCGTATGCTGTCTCAAGGTAGAAAATAAGCGCGTTGTTCGCCAGTATACGATGTCTCATTCCGTTTCTGGAAGACACGAAACCTGAACAAAGACGCAGACGACGTAAGCGAGAGACGAATTTGAAGAAAGAAATCATACGCTTTGTGTTAGCTGCTCCATTTTTACTGAGGGGTAACGTTAGGTTAAGTGCCTCCAATTCAGTTTCAGCGTCGCGACTACGACACGCCTCAAAAAAAAAAAAAAAGTGTCGGAATGTCCAGAATAGAGACCTTGGCTAAGCATACATGCATAGCCGCCTAATGAAAAAAAGAACCTGCTTGTACCATACCGCTAATCCCTTATCTATGACTGCCCTAATACACATGCAGCGTCTGCGCTCAAGCCCTGGAGCGAGTATCGAATCATCCTGCACTGCTTGAGCTGCTTTCCGAATCGACGTCCATGAGCACTGAGGAGGCCGCTGCCACAATCCGCAGTCGCCTGAGGAGCATCGAGGGCTTGCAGCAATTTATGCGGCTCGCCGGTGTCGTCAAAGAACGAGTCACGTGCAGCGCGCATGAGGACGGGCGCATGCACCTGGCTGACCTCAACGAACACTGCTGGAGCCACGTCAGACGTTACCTAAAGTTGCACGACGTCGTGCACGACGAATCAATGTCGGATAACGTTTAGGAACAGCGGGTGTAAGTGATGAGCCCCTGACGCTTTATGCTAATGCACTCGGCTCGGCCACTGAACATTGTGCGTACTGCTTTTTCTCGCGTGGTGATATTTCGTTGAATAACAAATGACTATGAACTTGTGAAGTACGCAGGCGACAGACGCAGAATGCCTGTTTTCTTAAAAAGCATTTTAATTTGTAAGGCGAGTCATCTTCAACGGCAAATATAATAAGGAAACGCCAGTGCTGCATTCACTAGCAAGAAATAAATTTTTTTATGCGAAAGTGTCAATTGGCCCATTGAGCGAAAAAGCCGGCGTCTGTAACAGCGAAACGGCATCTGAATTCCCATTGGTTACGACACCACGTCACTAGTGCACCTTGACGGAGTTCTCATTGGCTCTGGCGCACGTCAAGAGCGCAATTCGATGGAACAGCGGGCTATAGGGAACACCTGTTGCTGCAATAGCGCGCCAGGTGTCGCGTTAAGGGAAAGGGCATCGCCGTCACGCCACATCACCCCGGCTGTCCCTCTCGAAAGCCGGCACTCGGTCCGTCTCTCTCTCTCTCTCTCTCTCTTTATCACCGCCACTGGGCTTAGCTGCTGCGTAGCCCTGTCGGCCTTGGTGGCCGTTGCTGCGTTCTAGGTCTCTCGTCGCACAGGACCTCGGTTGCATGCGGCGTTGTCACCGCAGGCTGCTGGCGCTGCTGCTTGCTGGCTCGGGCAGCACGTACCGCTAGTGTGCATTAATCGCAGCGCAAAACTCGAAGGTATCCTCAGCGGCGTTCAATGGGACATTAATGCTTTCCCATTCCATAACCCATAAGAAGGGTTTAGGTTCCGTCGGATTTTTTCCCCTTGGAGCTTAGAAAGAGAATAACAAACATGAAATAAAAACACCAGGATGTTCAGCTGTAGGCGTTCTCGACACTGGGGAGAACATTCATTTGGTCTAAGTCAAATTGAGAGGTGAAGACTACAAATGAATGTAGTTCAGGAAGAATGTGAGTAAAGCGGATGGCAGGGGCATATAAAGCATCCGGCTATTTCAAGCTGATAAGTGACGGCAGAACAGTAATGACTATAGGGACTCGGGTTCGCTGCATTAGAAGCACAGCGGGGCACCTCTGTCCGCAACACCGTTAGGCTATTCAGCCTCGATCTTGAACGTAGGATGATCCCACGAGATCATTATATAAAATCTATCACTTGATTCGAATCTTCTTCTCAAATTTTGTTTAATCTCGCTCACAAATCTTCATCCCTATATTATTTTGAACGACTGGCTTATGGCGAATCACCGAGAGTGGGTATTTGGCACTAACTCCTAGGCTCAACATCAACATCTACGTCTGGCAAAGCAAGAAATGGCGGCTTAATGTGCGCGTTGATGTAAAAATGAATGTATAACACTGAACATCAACATCTACATCTTACAAAGCAAGAAATTCTGTGCTTATATATCGCGCGTTGCTTTAAGGATGATTCTATAGCACTCAGCATCTACATCTCGCAAAGCAAGAAGTTGTGGGCTGCAAGTGCGCGCTGCTTTAAGAATGACTGTATAGCACTCGACATCTACATCCCGCAAAGTAAGGAACTGTGGACTCAAATTGCGCTAGCAGTGTGTTCAATGGGGCTGGTTGGTTCATCTTTAGCATGAAAACTGGAACAGCGCAACACAGGACGAGCAAGTGAAGAGCACAGGACACAGCGCTGTCTGTGCTGGACACAGCGCTATGTCCTGTGCTCTTTACTCGCTCGTCCTGAGTTGAGCTGTTCCTGTTTTGAAACTGCGCGTTTTTTAGTGATTGTATAACACTCAACATCAACGTCTACCTCTCGCAAGGCAATAAATTGTCGGCGTATATTGCGCATTGCTTTAAAAATGACTGCATAGCACTCGTCATGTACATCTACATCTCGCAAGGCAAGAAACTGTCGGCTTAAACTGGGCGTTGCTTGAGAAACGATTGTATACCACTCAGCAGCAAAATGTACATCTCGCAAAGCAAGAAGTCGGGGGCTTAAATTGCGCGTTGCTTTAAAAATGACTCTATAGCACTCAACATCAACAACTACATCTCGGAAAGCAAGAAATCATGAGCTTAAATTGCGCGTTGCCATAAAAAGGACATCAACATCTACGTCTAGCAAAGAAGAATTTGTCCGCTTAAATTGCTCGTTGCTTTAAAAACGATTGTACAGCCCTCAACATCTGCATCTTGCAAAGCAAGAAATCATGGGTTTAAATTGCGCATTGCTTTAAGAATGATTGTATAGCACTCAACATCAACATCTAGCTACATCGCGCAAAGCAAGAAATCGTTGCCTTAAATTGCGCGTTGCTTTAAACGTGGTTGTATAGCACTCAGTATCCAAACCTACATCTCGCCAAGCAAGAAATCGTTAGCTTAAATTGCGTGTTGCTTTAAATAATGATTGTACAGCACTCAACATCAACATCTAAATCTACGGCGTCAAAGAAAAGCTATTAGAGATAATTAAATAAGGTAAACCATTTTATGATAGGAATAGTAATTTTAATTTACGTGTATTCGTGTTAAATTTCAATTTGGAAGTTATTCTGTAAGCAGCAAGCGATTAGTTGCGCTTAGTTTTGAGCAAACCAACTTTACGTAGTACCTTCACCAGCCAATCTTAGCCGTGTTAGGCCTACGAGCCATAATATCCACAATCGAATTCGGAATCAGCGGCGTCTAATGAATCAATCTTCATAACACACGCGAGTTGAGAGAAAGCGTTAACCGCAGTTACTTCTCCTAGCTTGCGAACTTCACGCGTTACCGAGAATCGAACCCAGTTTGGTGGTAAGTTATACAGCTGTCGCTTCGATGGGTGCCGCCATGTTTGCTGACGCAAAGCTTTTGGGGCCACTATTTTGGCTACCGCTAAATCAGTGAAATAGCGTTCCCAGCGCAAAACCCAAACGCAGTTTGCGTCTCGCGCATGCGCATTGGCTTCGACGCTATTTCTTTGGGACCCCAAAACGTTTGGGGTCCCTATTCTAAAACTTTCTATTAATGCTTTCCCATTCATAACTCATGAGAAGGCGTCGATAGCCTACATGGAGTTGGGGGAGGCGTTGGGCGTGCAAAATGTCGGAACTCAGAAATGTGTTATGCTGGCGATCGAACGGAAGCATTTTAAAGGGTTATATGAGGTGGCCAAATCTGATATCGGGGGACTCAATTAGTTATTAGCGCGCAAATGAACGACGATGGCTCGGGGAAGTTGCAGGACGTAGGTTATCTGTCAACCGAAAGTTTATTAGAAAAAAGAAAACGTGCTAATATACGTCAGTCGAGACGACGTGTTCGTAAAAGCGCGTAGTTGTTTTTTAATCAAAAAAGTTTCACTTGATAGACAGCGCTTGTCCTGCGTTCTTTCTGACTCGTCATTGCTCGTTTGCGCTTACGTGGTGTCTATCTCGAATCACTTCCAACTTGCCCAGTTCACCGTTCATCTGTAGTTGTACAAAACTGTTGTACAAGTTGTGCCAAACTGGAGACACGTGAAGGCTTAAGTGAGCCAGCTTTAGTTTAGCGCTGAAAATTGTATTTGCGTATCGTACGCAAAGACTACGATTCTAAGAAGTGGGAACATAAGTGCCTGCTATTTTCTGTTTCAGCAAAAAGTCACTTAGACAGAAAAGCCATTCTGTGTGCGGCTGCACTGCAATTGAATGGATATTACCCACAAGAGAAAAGTCACTCGGCCACCCATAGCTTCGCAAGTTCAAGTTACCAAGTTTTGGAAGTTGTAGAAGCAGTTATCTGGCAAATTCTTTGATAAAGTCATGGAAGGCAGCGAGCTTTGCAGCTACATTTTGCGAAACTGTCATAGCAAGCGAGAAGTACTTACATCTGTCATTATTCGGAGCTATGAGGACCCGAAACGGTTACATGCAAACAACGGTAACACTGCTCAACAATACAGGTTATGGGCGTGCTTTAAGTACAGCAAACAAAGGCATTTCGTCAACCACTGGAGGCGTTGCATCTGCGGAAAAGGTACTCTCCTTGCAGAACCGCAGTAGACTTCATAAGTTGAGACAATAATATGCACTGTGACAAAAATTTGAGCTAAAGATACTTCGTGGGTATACTTTCGCGCACCGTAAGCGTAGTACCTTTCTTGTATTTTATATGACATTTGAATGGGTCGTACTTTCTGCTTTCTTCTTTATGCATCTGTTAGTCCAGTGTTCTGTAATTCTCAATACCGATCCTCCGGCGTTATCTTCCTGAGAATTTTAGGGTGACCTGAGATCCGAGCTTTTCGGGTGGTGAAGTACCAAAACAAGAAGAAACGCACATTTTGCATATTTTCTAATCTCTTGCGCCTGCCCGATGAGACTTGTCTGGGTACCTGGACGTAATAGGTTATTCACAAATGAAATGGCAGAGAGCCTGGCGAGAGGGGGCCTCAGCGGCACAGTTCTCTCGGTACTTCCAGTGTAAACACACATTACAAATGCTTGATTCAGGTCATATACAATCGTGCTCGATTTTTTATACCCATCTGTAACTAAATAACTGATTTTGCGGAATATCGCCACCTACTATTCTCTTGGCGCAGAAATGTCTTTAAAATTCGTAAAGCTTAAATATATAACTTTCACTCGGGTTACGGTCTCGAATAAATTCATTAAAATTCTATCGACACAAGCATGATCTGGCTCCCTTCCCGCTTTGTCCATTCTGCGGGGAAGATATGACAACTGACCTTTTTTTCTTACTCTGTATATAATTTACACATGTAAGGAAAAGCATTTCAAAAATAACATTTAGAATAATAGGTGTGAATTTTGCAATTCATGAAATTCATTCTCGCGGAGCCTTCTCTTTTGGGCAATGTCACAAAGATGCTTGTTCAGCCATTCAAGAGTTTATATTTTAAGAAGTTGTTTAAGTTAAATTTTTAATTATTTGTTATTCGCTGTTCTTTTGATTCTTTCCCAATTATCTCAGTTGTTTTCTCGGAATTACTAATCGCCATCTAATTCCTTCCGCATCTTGGTAAATTCTCCATAGTGGGTATGACTCAATAACAGAAGCAAAAAAACAGAAGCAATTATGGCGAGTATAGCGTCGATCAAGGCATCGGCATCTGTATCGTCCACACAACAGAAGGATGCAGGCGCCGTAAATGACAGCACGACTTCAGTTCTAAATGCCATCCTTACCGCGAGCCACATTCATCCGTCTACACCTAAGACAACCGAGTCCATCACCGGTCGGCGCTCACCGAGTTTATCCTCGAGCCTACATCACTTGGGCACGGGTTCGCAACGACACACCAATACCTCCGGTGAAGTCTTACCTGGCAAGCATCGTAGCCCCACTGCAGCTGCTTCTCTAAGCCATCCTAGTCCCCCCAGTTCTTCCAGTGCAGTGGACAGTGCTCATCTCAGTTCCTCAAATGTCAAATCAGGTCTTAGTTCGACCTCGGTTTCCAATCCTTGCAATCCAAATTTAGCAACCAGAAGCCGCGCCAGAAAATGTACTAGCGAACCTGCCCGACAAAGGCAAGGGAAGGGTGGCGAAGGCGTTACACTTTTGCCAAAGCACGGGCTGCACTTGAGCGCGATGGCGGAAGAAACAAACGGCCGTAGAACTACAGAAATCAGCGACGGCAGATATGATAACGACCTGTTGGCAACTATTGGTCACGGCGCCAATCGCTCGGCATTATCTACGGCGGCAAACGGCGTCGCTGCGCCTTCTGCCGCATCAGCTGCATCGCCAGGTCGTAAGCGAACCAGCTCTAGAACCCTCACCTATGCCTCCCGCCACCCCAGTTCATCTCCTTTGTCACCGACAACGCGGCGATCTAGCAAACCCGCAGCCCTTATGGCTAATCATTCTGGTTCAAAGTCGCTTTTGCGAAACAGTCATTCGAACCATAGTTTTACTAGCAGCAGCGCCGCGCCGTCCTCGCCACGTAGCCGAGTCAGCCCGGTACCAAGCGTGGTCTCGAAGACGTCCCTCGGACGGGCATCGCAGACTTCACTTCGAAGAACAAGCGCAGCCACCATTGAGTCTAGCAGCTCCCTGAGCATGCCGAAGTCTTCCACGAGTGAGACATCCAGCACGAGCGCGACGTTGCGGAGGTTGTCCATATCGAAAGGTCTTCCAGAGCAGATGAGCTCTGCGTGTGTCCTTCTATCACGCCCAACACGATCGACGTCAGTGTCGTCGCTTTGGCGCCGTACTTCGCTCGCAGTTCCCAGCGATGATAAAGGTGAGCGTGAAAGCGTGCCCCATCATCGTCAACGCTCGAAGTCGGTGTCGTTTTCAGCCGATCGGCTCTCAAGTTATCTTCCTGTTCTACCCGAATGCAAGCGTTCGACTTCTGCCGCTGCATCCACGGAAGTTTGCATTGCCAATGACAAACCATCAAGTGCACAGACTCATCCGTCCAGTCACATTCGGCGTCATTCGATGCCTACGATCGGTTCAGCGAGCCTCAGGAGCGATTCCCTTGGATCCACCGCCGAGAGGCGCCATTCTGTTCCGAACCGACCTTCACTAGAGGAACATGAGGTCCCATCAGAGCACCATATAAGCGCGACCGACAACCAGCACCAGAGCGGCATGGCTCTCACCAGGGCAGGTATGTAACTCCTAAACAGGAAATGGCAAAATTACTTTGGCTGTAACCTTAAGACTCCAGATGTAGTAGCAGGCATGCCCATGCCTGGCAGAAAATGAACTTCTGCATTGGTGTAGAGGGACGTCTTAAGCGGATCACGCGCTCAAGAAAGTGGCAAGAGTCGTTCGGACACCACCGAGACCGCAGATGACCCGCACGCTTTCACCCAGACGTCGCAAGAAAGGCACATACATCATATGTTTCAATGGCGCATGAATCACTGAGGTGCTCATCATCAGTATTCCTAATTGACGTCACAGCGTAGCACGAAGGGCATCCATTACCAAGGTGACGTCGTTTGATCCTAGTAAAACACAATGCTCCTGCGTGCCATTGTGCGCAGTCCTACCCCGGCACCCTTGAAGTAGGCTAGGTTTCTGTTCGCCAGAGTGAGCCGGCTATGCGCCACGCTATTATGCATAGGTTTTCACTTACCTAAATCATTTCGCTATGCGCGGCAATTCTCACCACTTAAGTTTGTATTACGCCGATGACTGAGCACGTAGTGGTTTCCTCAGAGCGTATCAAAATGCATTATAACGTGAATAGCTGTGCGCAACCATGACACCCTACTCTGAATAGCACAGTACAGGGCAGGTAACCCACATCGTTAACTACCATGAAAACGCAATGCGGGTATTTTCATGCGGATATTTTCCTGCGGGTGCCTTTGCATTACGGCAATGGCGAGGCGCGGGGTAAAGCTGAGGAACTTTCGATCAGGGCGGTTTACAAGTATTTTTGCAGCGGCGTAGGCCACGTCTAGCAGCTGCGCTTTCCTTAACGAGGCAACGCCGTACAGGCCATGCTTGTTGCGCTCCTTTCTTCAGCCGATATGTCTTATGTACACCCATATACCGCCAGCTGCGGCCACCGAGGAGCACTCACATTGGTGACTGAAGCGACTGAAGTGCTCGTGCCAGCAGAAATCTAATCAGTGCTCGTATTCAGAGCGTTTCCTTGCGGGATGGTGCGTGCACTCATGCTAGCGATTGGTTTGCGATATTGTCACATAGATGTGACGGCGCCGACCCGCAGCCAAGCAGGCAAGGCGAAATGGCGAAAGTAAAAGATTTATTGGGCTACGTGCCCCCCATCCCCTTCAGTGTCGTTTTTTTTTTTTTTTGAAGGCATGCACCCCTAGTGGCGGTTTTTTTTTCTCTCTCAGTGGTTATAAAACGAGCACTACGGTGAAAATCACAATGATAATGGCAAGTGCACTCCTAGTATACGGCTGACTAGAAGGTGGAGAACGTGCGGGTAATACGACAGCGACATGGTGGGACAGAAATGCGGAAACGTGCTGTTACGTCAGTGCCATTGAAAAGGTTAAGCAAACCACGTGGCGGTGGTGGCAGCAGGTGTGGTCGGCGGTCCTCGAATCCAGTCTTACCACACTCGTCGGTGCTATATTTTAAAATCATTCCAGAACATGCCACAAACATCTCGGAGCGTGCGCGCAACCTGTTGATAGACGGGCCCTTCTGTCTGAAAAGAGCGAGAGTATTCTACGCACATGGCACCAGTTGACGTCGCCGGCGTGTATATTGACCGCAAGGCGATAACAAAACGGCATCGCAGATGCGACCGATCGCAACCGTAAACAAACAGACGTGGCAACATTGAGACACCGCGTCAATGGCAAATCCAGTGAGTGGAGTTTCGTAGATGCAGGATCAGTGGCTAAATTTACTGATTTTTGGGTTCGTAAGCTCTGTTTAATAACACCATGTCTGGTAGTACAATCGGCTCGGCTGCAGCACCTGTTCTTAAGAACAGTTCAAGCGCCAGAGCATTTTCGTGTAAACGCGCGCGTGCCATGTTCTCAACAAGTAATCCTTTTCCCCTGTTCGCATCGATAGTAGGCACCGTTTTTTTTCCTATATTTCTGTAAAGTTCACGCATCACGTATGAGTCCTGCACATAACGTACTTGGTCGGATCGAGAAAGGGCGAGTGAGTACTCTACAGCTCCGTCAAAAAATCTGGTAGGCTGTATTCAGAACGCAGCCAAAGTGGCGTGCCTGCTGCAGAGGGTGTTTAGTTACTAGAGTACAAAAACTACGTGGCCATATGAACAAGTTTCATTATTTTATTAACACACTGGAAAGCTGTTATATGCATACCTTATATTAGAGCCGTCGGGGCTATTACATTATAATGCTGCAATCGTTCGCTATCTCCGTAGTGGGCCCGTTTGTTAACCATATAGGGTGTTTGGGTACTAGCATAAAGGAATTAACGCCCTCTAGTGAGGACCGAGACTGCCCTGTGCAGCTCCAGCCCGCCGCGCTCGAAGATGGTTGGGGGTTCTGCGTTTGCTTCCATATTCTGCGCTTGTGCTCCCTGGGAAGGCGGACACGTTCCACCGTCGCCAGAGGGGCCGGATAGCGCTCTGTGTTGCTGTCTGAGTCTCTTCCCACCGCTTCTGGACCGTACGTGTAGAATGCCGGGGAGCCATAGCCGAGCAAGCGTAATACCTCTGCAACAAACTGCGCATTTTAGGCCTTTTAACTCCTGATGAGCCCAGGTTTAAGTTTGGCGGAACGAGCTCTCTCAAACGCGACCACTCGCTCAAATCGACAAACGTACTGCCGAGCTTTGCCTCTCTGATTGCCGATCGAGAGACCACTCCGGTTGCGTCATGCGTGGCGCAGTAGCGGCGCCATCTGGGCACGCAACACATGCACGGTCCGGCATTGACACGTTTCCTGTACACAACGATACCCAAGTAAAGCACGTGGTTACAGTGCGATTGCAAAGACATAAACCATAATAGTAGAACACGTTTTCGTTACATGCGGTTTTAGCGACCGATTCCGTCTGACAAATTTTAAGGACGACGTAAGAAAAACATCATCACATTGGCGTTAGTGTCCCGTGTCCTGCAGGTCATTTGGACAGCGTCTCAACAGAGCCAGATGACGGTGCACATGACGTGCCACCAGTAGAGCTCAAAAGTGGCGAAAACGAATGCACGAAAGGGCCGGCAGTTATGCCCGACTCAGCTGTACAGCCCTGCACTGGAACGCCTGCGCTACCTGTAACTCGTCTTCCCTCACGGCGGGATGAAGCAGTTGAGAGCTCAACACCGCTACTAGGCGATCATGCCGGGGAGCACAGCGTACCAGCACCACCAGCCAATGGAGGCGCATTGAGGACGGGTGAGGAAGAAGACAAAAATGCCACATTCGAGGCAATTAGCGCAAACAAAGCAAAAGCGGAGGTTATGTCCATTGGATCATCAATCTCTTTACAACCATTGGAAAAGTTCCCTAGATATCTTGCTGGTGTCTGAAAACGACCCTCTTCCGAATAAGAAATTCTGTACTGCATCAACAGCGCTTCCCTGCATTTATTTATTTATTTATTTGTTGTGAATTCTATTACCTTACTACAGATGAAAAACCTGCTCAGACGGACACCATTTGCAAGAAAAATCAAATCCATCCATCCACCGAATAAACAAATTACATCAATTATGTTCTACAAACAATGCAGCACATGTGCGTATTGGAAATTTGAAGGGAATCACCTCAAAAATTTAATTATGTTATCCTACATTTCAATGTGGTTTTAAAAATTGAAATAGCTACCGCGAAATTGTTCATTTAGTTTACCGCTTTAGGCACGCGGGACCGTAAAGTTCGCAGACAAACCCTTCCGTGGCGGAGTAGGATGGGGCAAAGCGAATCTACGCCATATCGACTCGATAATGCGGTGTCCTCCATGTACTAAACGAGGCGCGAGTGGTAATACTGGGCAGGCTATGGGTTATGTGTATGCAAAGTTGATTGTGTGCAGGTTAATTGTGGCTTCTGCAGTAAATTACTTATGCAAGTGCTCCAGTGCATCATAAGCGTGTTTCAGGAACGGCGTACAGCTTAGCTAGCTGTACTGGAACAAGTATAACAGTGGCCGCGATAAAATATGGTGAGAATGGGGAGAACATGACGGCTGATCTGCATACGAAGCTAAACCTGTGTGGCTGAAGTACTGCTTTCGCTACTTGCATGGGCAAGCAAGTGCTCGAAAGCGCTATACAGGTATATCGGATAACGTCAAGCGGCTGAGTCCATGGATGAACCATGTGCGGGCAAAGTTTTAAAGTCGATGGTTTAATTACAGGCAACTGAAACACTTAATGATCGAAAACTACAACTTCGATAGAAATTAGGATGTGATTTGGAAGTTCGCGCAAGTCTGCTGTTTTCTTATCGCCATTATTTTTATATACATTTGAAGACACCTACAACCAACGCATTTGTGCCTACATCTAAACCTCATTCGCAAACCAATGCTGCAGGTAACTAATTGAGTGTTCATTACTTTCTTGGTTGAAGCGAACTGATTCTACCGCTGTTTGACACGCTACCCGTTAGCGTAGTGATTCGGCAAGACTGACTTGAAAATAATCTTACGGCTTTAACAGAGCCGCTCGACAGCTGGCCTGGTGGCGCCATCTCCAAGATGCGGCTGACATCGACACCGAAAAGACCAAGGCGTTCCTTCGTGTCGCCGTTGGGTGGGGCTGCTAGAGCCTGGCAGACTGCACGAGGCGGGACGTACAACAGCCCAGAAGGCACAGAATTCGCGAGC
Organism: Dermacentor variabilis; assembly: GCF_050947875.1. Classification (NCBI taxonomy): domain Eukaryota; kingdom Metazoa; phylum Arthropoda; class Arachnida; order Ixodida; family Ixodidae; genus Dermacentor; species Dermacentor variabilis. The sequence goes on from NC_134569.1 coordinate 143,467,890, forward strand.
ACGGTACGCTTCTTAATTGCTATTGGATTATGCCTCTCAACCCCATGCATATGTTCACTGTGACGGCCCTGTATCCGACGCCGACATTCCCTAGGTGTTTTTCGAGATGCGCTGGTGTGATCGGTTAACCCTGTGCGACGATGTGGAATTTTTGAAGTCCCCATTGTTTCTTTATTCTATGGTCCCCATTCGTGAGTGTCAGCAGGAGCTGTCACAATAGCTCGCACGTTGACATTAGCTATTCGAACATCTTGCACTTTACTGTTGCATATGCCACCACTTATTCGCCGCGACGTCGAACTACAGGTGGCAGCACCGTCGCCGCGTTAGCGTGGATCGTCGGTCGAGGGCGTGCGTTGAAACGTACGCGTCGGCGTATCGCTGTGAAAAATTTGGCCCGATTTCCTGGTAATGAAACCAGCTGACTGCAGTGAGCTGATCTTACATTGCCCTAGAATGCCACATTTTTTTCCCACAAAATGTGCACAACGTTTCAATTTGCTTGAAAGAAGCGGAAACTGTCATTCAATGGGGGACTGGCACTCACCCACACCCGCTCCGTTTCGGCGCTTTCTCGGGGCCTTTTGTGTATGTTTCGCTACCTCTCTACCTACTCTGTTAATAATGTTCCGCCACTTATAAATACAACATTCTTTGCGAATCTCGGACTGGTTTAAAGTACTCCGTATTCCTGTATGATGCAGGTAAAGTAGGAAGGTAATGCACACTCTACACTACCAATGGATACGCAGTATACAGCTACTTGTTTTTATTCGCTATGAAATTGCAAACAGCTAATGAGTTCAATTAGACAACTTAAGCCACTGTGACAGTTTGTTAGTAGTTTGCAACTGTAGAAGCGCACAAAGACGAGAACGAAGACAGAAAGACAGGACGAGGCGCTTACTCACAACTGAAAAATTTTGTTGAAAGGAAACGAATATATGCGCGTAAGAACCGAATAGGAGGGCTGCGCATGCGTGTCGAGGATCACGGGTGAAATGATTCAAAGGCAACGTTAAAAGTTAAAGAAAGTCTAACTGTCAAGAAACTTGAATTCCTTATCGTGTAGCAATACGTAGGGGTGGCTGACGCAGTTTGCTTCGAACCTCGACTCAAGCGTGTGGACAAGCTCGTGACAGCAAGGTCTATCTCCACGCAAGTGGTGGATGATGAAAGAATGAGGTATATTTCGGAGTGCGTGGACGCTATTGCTAAGACTGAAAGCAGAGGGCGCGGTGTGGACAATATTTGTGCGATTTGTAAATTTATGTTACGTAACTATTTACACGTCCTTGTAACCTACAAAGAAAGTTTTTATTTGTGTGTGGCCTTGGACGAAGGCGTTTTCTCGGAAAAGACGTTAGGGGCGATCAGCAAGAACTTCATGCCTGTTAAACAAAAAAGTTCAAAAGGGAAGGAAAAGGCCTGTTTACTGTTCCGTCTCCTGAATTTTGAACGTTTGGCTTCCACTGCTAAATCCACAAAGCTTTCTGAACTCGTCATATTTTTTTCTGTCACAACCCATAAGCCTGACATGCCCTTCTGGACAATCGTTGCGAAAGAGGCACTTGGAAAAACATAATCTCTATAGATATATCCAAGAAAACCTGGATTGTTTAACTATCCTTGATCTCTATCTTGTAAGCAATTTCGAAGCGGTGGTGAAGTTTCCTTGATCCCTATCCTGTAAGCAATTTCGAAGCGGTGGTGAAGTTTTTAAAAACAGATAATCCTAGTAGATGCAATGCATTTAGTGTCGATCTCGAAGGTCTGCATTACTCTATACCCCATGATGAATTAATGGTTTGCGTGAAAGATTGTATCACGGTCGGTAATGATGAACTTGCTTTTAGTCTAAAATGTGGAACCTCGGTTACAAGCTTTCTCGAGTTGCTGAACTTTTATCTGAATTCTAAGTTTGTGTCTTGGGGGAAGGGAGAACTTCACGTTCAGCCTTCAGGGATTTGCATAGGATTGCCAGTTACTCTAACTTTAAGTGAAATTTTTAAGCAAGGTCGATAGACGGCTACAGCCTCATATTTCAGGTCTAGTTACTTAGGTGTTAGATATGTGGACAATTTTCTGGTCTTAACTAATCCCACTAATCCAACCCGGGATGTTGTAAACAATTTAAAGGTTTTCAAGGACAACTACATGAAACTAAATTTTTGTTTTGAATTGCCCCAAGATAATCAATTACAATTTCTTGATATGAGACTAGTCTTTCAACCGCTTCATGTCTGCTGGTATTACCGACCCAGGTCCATTAAACCTATCCTTAACTACAGCTCTGACCATTCAAAAATTGTAAAAAGAGGAATAATAAAGACCAGCATAGGTTCTGCATTGAAAAAATTATGTCAACCCATTAGAGAGTTTTAGAATAGGGGCCCCAATAGTTTGGGGCCCCAAGGAGCTTTGCGGGTGTTAGCGTTGGGGCACGAAGGAGTGAAGAGTTTTAGAATAGGGCTTTGCGTTTGCGGATAGCGTCTTGCGCTGACAGCGCCACTACGGCGTCAAGGAAAAGCTATTAGAAATAATTAAATAAAATATACCATTTTATGATAGGAATAGTAATCTTGATTTGCGTGTATTCGCGCTTAATTACAATTTAGAGGTTATTCTGTAAGCAGCAATCAATTAATTGCGCTTAGTTTTGAGCAAACCAACTTTACGTGCCTTCACAAGCCAAGCTTAGGCGTGTTAGGCCTACGAGCCATAATATCCACAATCGAATTCGGAATCAGCGGCGTCTAATGAATCAATCTTCATAACACACGCTAGTTGAGAGAAAGCGGCAACCGCAGTCACTTCTCCTAGCTTGCGAACTTCACGCGTTACCAAGAATCGAAACCAGTTTGGTGGTAGGTTACAGCCGTCGCTTCGATGGGTGCCGCCATGTTTGCTGACGCAAAGCTTTCGGGGCCGCTATTTGGGCTCCCGCTAAATCGGTGAAATGGCGTTCCCAGCGCAAAACCCGTTGCGTCTCACGCATGCGCATTGGCTTCGACGCTATTTCTTTTGGGTTCCAAAACGTTTGCTGCCCCTATTCTAAAACTCTCTATTATGACAACGAGCTTTCACAACCAGATCGACAAGCTAGAACAAGCAGGCTATCCTCAGGATATCGTTAAATGATTGTGTGCTAACACTTTGAAAGAAACAAAAACCAAAGGATACAGTCGGAGCACCTGGGAAGATCGTCGTAAAAATAATAAAATTGCCGTCGTTCCGTACCTACATGAAACATCTAACGAATTAAAACATATAGGCACCTAGGTGTAAGGTTGAGGTTCTGTTTTCAGCAAAAAACAAGCTTGAGAAAATCAATTCGTTCAGTGAATTCCTTGCATCACATGACCGGCCTGGGTTCGAAAATCTTGAGACGACGCTAGGGGGCGAAACGGAGCAGTCACGCTTCGCATGAACTCCTGCCTCGACGCCTCATTTCACCCGGAAAACCTCGACGTTACCGGAAAGGCAGTACTCTATCGTCTTCAACTAATCAAGCGCAACCCGTGGATAACTGGTTTTCAACCGTAAGTCCATATTTCCCTTTCGCTGCTTGTTCGAAGATCCGCGGAGAAGAACGCTGCTCCAGCTCGTGCGGGACGCACCAGGATGGCTGACGACGACGCGTCTGCGACGATCGGAGCCACGAAGCAGATCGAAAAGAACCCCCAACGCTACCGACCTCTCGCAAAAGAAAACCCTTGACAACGGGGAATGGTTTACTGCAAAATACCACAACTCAAGGCTGATCGCCCTTCCGGATACCGGGATCGAAGCGGTGGACAAATCAGCACCGAGCCAGCCCAAACTAAAGGAGAATTCCATTCGCCAAGAGAAGCTACCGCCACTACCAAAGACCGATTTCAATGTCATCATTAGACCGAAGAATGGGCTCAACATCAGTCAACTGAGCACGCATCAGATGACCCGGACTATAACCAAAGCATGTGGAAATCCAGACATGTGCAACGAAGGCAACTTGCTTATACGGTTGCGCAATGGATCGAACATCGCCATAATCAGCACGCCAAGCATGGAGACTGCCAATGTAGGGCATAGCGTTCCAAGTCTACGTATTGCTGCGAAAGACTATATGCCGTGACGTCTTTCGTGGCAGCGCCGGTGTTAGGGTTGGCGTCTGACACCACGTGGCGACAGGTCATTCACCCTACCCTTCCTGAACCAGAGCCCACGTGCACCGGAGAGGTCATTCACCCGACCTTCTCTGAACCGGAGCCCACGTGCACCGTAGGGGTCAATCACCCGACCGGATTCGTCGCTGAGAGGATCGACCTCTCCTTCCCGTGTTTGGTATTTCAGGAGGAGGGGCCCTCTCTCCGTGCCTGTCACGTGTCATCGATGGAAGCAAGGTGCCGCCCACACTTGTAGAGAGCTATTTAAGGGGCTCCGAAATGTACTTTGATATACTTCTTACTTGAGACTTCATACTTCATGCTTTCCTTATTTTCTTTCAACTACCTTTGAATAAACCGTGCAAGTTTCGCAGTAGCAAATCGTCTCGCTCCTGCTTGGTCGCCACGATCTACCGCATGCCTGCAGCCCGCCGACAACGCCACGCTACCCAATAAGTAATGTCGGTCGAGCTTCGTTAGGCAGGCGCCGCTACTTCTCGGCAGCAGTAGGGAACGTTACCCTGGAGTACGCAACACCGGACAATTCGGGCAAAGGTGTGATTCACGGACTGGACGCCGGTACAATGCCGACCGAAGTACTAGCCCACCTTCGTGTACGTACCCATGGAGTCAAAATACTTTACGCAAGAATGCTTGGAAACTCCCAAACCGCGGTCATTACCTTCGAGGGCAAGATCGTCCCCCGCTACGTTTACACTTTGCTATACCGCTATCGGTCATCGCGGCAAGTTTGCTATATATGCTTCAAGCCTGGGCATAGGGCGGATGTATGCCTGACACCTGATGTCGTTGTCTGCTCGAACTGCGCCGAGCCAGTTATCGAAGACGGACACACCTGCGAGCTCAGGTGTGCGCTGTGCAAGGAAGCGCACCCCACACGTGCAAAGGAGTGCAAGGAATGCCTTAGGAAACCGAGGAGCCCACGGGCGAGAAAAAAAAAAGAGGAACCGGACGCCGAAGCCAGGGACGCCGGCGGACGTGGCCGGCCCAGGAAACGCTGGTTCAGTAGGGACTCCAGCTCGACATCCAGGTTCAGATCAAGGTCGAGATCCACGCCCAAGACCAGGCAGGCTCCGGAAACGAAAAAGAAGCAGCAGAAGAAGACCATACACAAGAAGGAAGAAGACAGTAAGGTGAGCTGGAAAGCGCATCTTTTCTCAGCCTCTCCCGCTGCTCCAAAGAACACAGACACGCAGAACGACGAAGTAAATGAGTTAAGGCGAACTATTCAGACTCTCAGGGCAGAAAATGCTGAGCTCAGACAGAAGCTCAACGAGCTCATAGATGAACTTAAGGCACTGAGAAAAGGGCAGACAAACTCAAAGCCGCAAACAGACGAAACCCTGTCGGCCACCATAGGGCGGCAGGAATTCACAACTACCATGGTAGCCATGAACAATGCACTAGCGAATCTTAGCAACCTCGTTTGTAACAACCAAGAGGAGGCGCGCAAAGATAGAGAACGCCTAGTACAATTTACGGGCATGAAAACCAGAACTAAACCGTATGCTAGGCCATCGGCTGAGTATGGCGATCAACCGTAAACGCTCGGTCAAGTTGGAAACAATCGATATATGGCAGTGGAACTGCCGTGGGATCCGCAGAAAGCAGGGTCTCCTTAAACAACATATCACTAACTGCACAGCTCCGCCAGACATAATCGCCCTACAGGAAACCGACTGCTCACCCACTCTTGCGGGCTACTCACTCTATGAAGGGCTCGGCCAGAGTGAGGTCGCGACGCTGGTTGCCAAAGCTGTCACCGTAATCAGACATGACATCGACGCAACGGCCATTGACCAAGTTTTTGTTGAAATTATTACCCAAAAAAGAAGCCAAGAAAGCATCTTTCTCCTCAAAATTTATAGCCCGCCCAGCCAGAGAAAAGCTAACTTCGGCTACCTGTTGCGCAAGGCAGAACAAGCTAGCAGCAGGCAAGAAGGGTCTCGTCATCCTGGGGGATTTTAATGCCTGGCACAAAAGCTGGGGCTACGTTAAGGACACTGAAAAAGGTAGGGACCTATACCCAGAGAAACGGATCGCAGAAGGCTCGGTCTCATCCCAGACCACACCCAACCCAGGCGAGTGGGGAACAGTATCAACCGAGATTCGTGCCCAGACTTTGCATTCGTGAGAGGGGTAAGGGATGCTCGATGGGAAAACGACGGGGAAACGCTTGGCAGCAACCACTTCATTTTGCGCATCAAGATAGAAACCCTCCCGATCAGGAAAAGACTTGGCCAGGCTAGGCTCACCGACTGGGCAGCCTATAGCAAAACTAGGGCGGAGTCGGAAGACACTGAGATTACAGATATTACGAGCTGGGTCGCAGGAATCAAGGCAGACGGCAAAAGGCTAACCCGAGAATTCGCCCTCACCACCAACACGCCCGAGGTGGATAAGCATCTTTTATTATTATTATTATTATTATTATTATTATTATTATTATTATTATTATTATTATTATTATTATTATTTAGTACATACCGCAGACCTTTCGGTTCAAGCAGAAGGGCCATACAAACAAAAGAGAACAAATTAGGAACAAGCAAATACAAATTTATCCAATTTTTAGTCACACTGTGTCTGTAAACTGTCGTCCCAGTCTGACACTGTTCTAGGAAAAAAAGAAAATTTAAACGTGTCATTTCGAGCATAATAGGGTGTTAGTGAATCTGGATGATGCTGTCTTGTGTGATGTGTTATTGCAGGCGTTATATAAGTAGATGGTTTAATTTCAAGCCTGTTGTTAAGAAGGGAAAGGAATCCAAGCCTTAGCAGCTTTCGGTGTGATTCAAGAGTAGGTATGGAGTTTTCTGTCATAATTTTAGAGGGAGAGTCCAGTCTTTCGAATTTATTAAATATAAACCTAACTGCCTTTCTTTGTATTTTTTCAAGACGCACGATATTTGATTTAGTGTAAGGATCCCATGATATACATGATATACACCTATGGGACGCCCGACGGGGGTTACTAAGAAGATGGAGGCGGCAGCACAACAGAAAGCTCAGACTAAAGATCGTTGAGGTCACTTGACAAGCCGAAGAGTATGCGACAGAACTCTCAGGGCGCAACTGGGACCCTAGGCTCGAAAAAGACATAGGCCTTGCTGAGGGCTCTTATAGACCCAACCATGACCAAGTCCGAAAATCGTAAAACGACCCAACGGATCGCGCACCGATTCCAAGGCACAGACCGGGAAATGCTAGAGAACATCAAGGAGCGCTACATTGGGGATGCAACGGACGTCGACTGCAGCTTGGCATTAACGGGCGAAGCAAATCCCTCTCTAGATGAACCCATTACCACAGAAGAAGTGAGACACGCTGTGATGTCTGCCATAAAGAACACCACGCCAGGCAAGGATGGCATCACCAACGCCATGATAAGGAACATGGACGAAAACTCCATCAAAAAATTTACAGAATTCCTAAATAAACACTGGGAACGGGGGACTATCCAGGACGACTGGAGACATGCGGAAATAGTAATGATTCCGAAGTCCAGAAAGACTCCCTGCCTGGAAAACCTGCGACCCATTTCGTTAACGTCCTGATTGGGTAAAGTATACGAGAGAATTGTGCTTCAGAGGTTGGAGACCCAGCTGGAGGATAACGAGCTCATGGTACACACTATGTTTGGATTTAGAAAATGCCTCTCAACGCAAGACATCCTCCTGCAGATTAAGGAGAAGGTACTTACTACCATCCCGCAATTCGGAGAAAATATCTTGCTTGCACTCGATCTTAAGGCGACCTTTGACAATGTTAGTCATAGGGCTGTGCTGGAGGGTCTCAGCAACATTGGTTGTGGGCAGAGAATACACAACTACGGTAAAGCTTTCCTCAGTGACAGAACCGCCACCATTGGTATAGGAGGCATCAGGACTGACATCTTCAACATGCCCAAAAAGGGAACACCGCAAGGCTCTGATGTCCCTTACGCTTTTTAACATTGTTATGAACGGGTTAGCACGGAAGCTCGAAAAAATTGAAGGACTCGGGCATGCCATATACGCTGATGACGTCACAATCTAGGTGACCAAGGGATCCTTAGGAGAAAAACAAGACCTTCTGCAGAGTGCAGCAGATACAGTCCACGCATAGACTGAACACTGCGGACTTGCATGCTCCCCGGAGAAATCCGAGGTGCTCAGTGTCTACAGAAGAGGATACAATCTGCAAAACTCCATAGACATCTTCATAGGGGGAAGAAGATTCCGGAGGTATGCGAAGTTAAGATCCTTGGCATGTGGATACAAAGCAACTGTAGTGTGGATCACACTATCAGACAGCTCGCAAATACTACAGCGCAGATCACGAGGATGATCGCAAGAATCTCAAACAGACGACGAGGTATGAAAAAAGAGGACACATGTAGGCTAATACATGCCCTCGTAGTCAGTAGGATTGTATACAGTGTCCCCTACCAAACACCGCTCGAGCAGGAAAAAGAATAATTAGAGGCAATCCTTAGGAAAGCTTACAAATGCGCTCTCGGACTGCCGGTCAGCACCTTGACGGAAAATTCCTTAAATTGGGCATAAACAGCACAGTGCAAGAACACATCGAAGCTCACCTTCTCGCGCAGAAAATGAGACTCATGCTGACTCCAACGGGCAGGAACACGCTTTAGATACTGGGTATGAGGGATGCTTGCAGAGAAATTAACAGCACGGAAAGCTTAATTGAAGAGATTCGAGAGATCATTGAGATCAGCCCGATACCGAGAAACATGCACCGTAAAATACACAAGGCCAGGAGAAAGGCAAGATCAGCAGCACACAACAGATATTTCGCCGGGAGAAAAGACGTGTTATACGTCGATGCGACCACATACAAAGAACACTCAGGGGCGATAGTCAGCGTTGTTGATCACCAGCTTAGAGAAATCAATTGCGCTTCGATCAAAGGCAACAACATCCTCAAGGCTGAGAAAGCGGCAATCGCATTCGCCTTCACCCACCAGGGTGAAGAGGCCACTACAGCAATACTTACGGACTCGCAAGAAGTGTGCAGAAGGTAAGTACAGCAGTGGACGCATATCCATTGAGGCCGTCCGCATACTCAAGACGAGAAAAATCACCTTTTCGAGATGCTTCATTGCGTGGACACCAGGCCATGAAACTGTAGCAGGGAACCAGCGTGCCGACGCCAATGCCCGAGCATCCGCCGACCGGGGGGCGCACCACGACGGGGAACCGGACACAGTCACGAGACGCTATGGAGCAATTTTAGAAAACCAAAGAGCCCTAACGGGGATCTACCCCCCTCCCCACAAAGACCTTAGTAGAGAGCAGTCGCTTGCCTGGAGACAACTCCAGACGAATGCATAACCCAATCTGAGTCTACTGAGCAAAATCTATCCGCCAACATATTACAATAAATGCCCGCTATGTGGGGAACACGCAACGTTTTACCACGTTACATGGGCCTGCCAAAAACCAAAGGCAGCGCCAGTACACCAAACGCCAACACCGGAGCAGTGGTAGGCTGCGCTGTCCTGCTCGAATCCTGTAGAACAGCTCAAGCTGATCGACACAGCTAGCAAGATATCAAAGGCCACAGGGGCCCTGGACTGAGAGCCCACCCTCGCCGGTATATCTCCTTTGTGAAAATAGTTTTTCGTTCGTAAATTCGAAAATATTTTTGCCGAAGCGACGTATGACGCTGAACGCCGGCGCAGGAGGCCGGACGCCGCGGGCGGATTTTCTGCGACACGGGCTCCTTAACGCAAACGTGCTGAGTGCGTTTCTTCCGACTTCGCGTATTCGCAGGAAGCCATCGCAATGCAATATTAAGCGCTCTAAGAAATTTGTAGATTGTGCGACGGGCATAGTATATGTGATCCCGTTCAAGTGCGGTATGGTTTACGTAGGGCCGTCTGGGCGCTGCGTCAACGTGCGGCTAAGAGAACACCTGGCGGCATACAATTCATCAGGAGCGACACATCTAGCCGCCCACTGTAGGGATTTGCGGCTGTTATACTGTTTTGGAAGATACTCAGATTACCTTCAAGGGCAATAACCAGCTAACCCGTGAAATGGCAGAGGCCTACCACATAAAGAAAAGAGGAGATAACTGTGTCGGTCAACCCTCGGACTTGCTACATGATGAGGAATTCAAGTTCCTTGATAGTTAGACTTTAACATTTGACGGTGCATTGCAATCAATTGAACCGTGATCCTTGACATGCTTGCGCAGCACTCCTACACCGTTTTTGCGCGCATATATTTGTTTCCTTCCAATAAAATTTTCTCAGTTGTGGGTATAAGCGCCTCGTCTTGTCTTCTCTTTGGTTCGCGTCTTTGTACGCTTTTACAGTTTCAAGGCGCAAGTAAAGCAACAAGCGCAGTTGTCCAGTCTGTTACAGTTCGTTAATATAGGATCCTCAGGTTGATTAAGACGAGTTTATTTATACTGTCCTTGCACGGTTACGCGCATTACAGCGATGTGACAAATCTAATTATTTGAGGAGCTAAAATCATGAGGTTGTTTTATTTTAGCTAATAGTGGCCACTGCCTTGCATTCGAAGATCCCTGACCGCTTCTTACGTTTCCTGGCAACTGCAACGTATATAACCGTAATGTTTACCGGGGAAGCTCGCGGCGAAACCTATGCAGAGAGACGGGCCCTCTGGTCGAAACGCGGCGCCTTGCAGGGGTCGCGATGCGGCGGAGGCGAGCGCCATATTGAAGCCTTTCAAGAAAGCGGACGCGCTGCTCTGTGAACTCGGATATTTGCGCGCCGGCGTGCGTAAATGGCGGCCGCCGTCTCCGGTCTGTGCGTTGTAGAAACGCTGGAAAATGGGTTTGTTTGAGTTTTTGCGAAACAGAATTATGCTTTCTCGTATATTCAAATTACAATCCGAGAGCTATCATACGTGTAGGTTGTGCGTCAGTTGTAGTTTACGATTTTTCCACGTATTCTAGCTAGAGAAATTCAATTCGTTTAGTGAATTTCTTGCGTCAAATGAACGGCCTGGGTATGTGTGGTTCGAAAATTTTGATGAAGCGACGTCGGACACCGGACGCAGCGGACGGATTTTCTGCGTCATGAGCTCCTTAACGCTTTCGCGTTAAAAAGTGCTGATTGCGTTTCTTCTGACTGCAGTCGCGTGCGGACACTTAAGCTTCGGCTTTAAGAGTTGAACGCGGTAGCATTCAAAGATCTCTGACTGCTTCTCACGCTTCCCAGCAACTGCGGCTTATGTAACCGTAATGTTTACCGAGAAACGCTGGCGGCGAACACTATGCACGAAGGTGATCTTTGTCGTAGAAACGCGGCCTCTTGCGTGGGCCGCGATACGGCGGAGGCCAGCGCCATCTGGAGCTGTCGCACGAAGGTGTTGATTTTTGCGCGCAAATCTCGGACGCCGTGGCCGGTCTATGAATGGTAGAAACGCTGGGAAAGGGAATTATGTTTTCTCGTATATTCAAATTTCAATCCGACGTTATCATGTCTATAGGTTGTGCGTAAGTCGTACGTTACGATTTTTCTTAGGTATTTTACTTTGAGGAATTCAATTAGTTCAGTAATTTTTTCCGCCAGACGGAGGGTCTGCGTGGTTTGGATTCCATGGTTCGGAATAATTTTTACCGAGATCACGGTCGATGGTGGACGCGGGACGCCGGCACGCTGTTGTCTGCGACAGGGGGCTCTTATGACTATCGCGTTAAAACCTCCTTGCAGCGAGCGACACAGGAGCGGAGCCGGCCAGTGTATCGTGATCTCGTGATGCATCCGCCTGCTGGATACCACACCGCAAATAAAACAATCCTGGACACTGACATCAACACTCGTTTGTAGAAACAAACATTATATTCCGTTCTCACACTATATTATCCAAGGTTTAGAAGGACTGTATCATTATTTGAAGGAAAAATTCATGAATCATTCCTCTCTGTGAAGGTGCATGACCAGCCAAGCTGTTTAGCACACTACACAGAAGTGACACAGAACCTTGCACAAAAGTACAAACTCATTTACCGTTAATTTTGTATACATACGAGTGGAGGACGGGACCACCGCCCCGAGGATCCGGAGGAAACTGGACACGCGTGACGTTTCAGAAGGATCGCCACCATGGGAGAGCGGAAGGAAAGGAAAATAGATGCGCAATTTTTTGGAACGCCGACATAGAGAGGGTGGTGCGAACGTAGGCATGGCCGAAGCAGGTCAAGGTGTAGTATCTGTTCGTATCAGCTTAATATCCGATACGGGTTCTATTTGGACCCAATATATTAAACTTATTTTTGCAACTTGGAGGAGTGCTTGAAGCCTGCTTCACCTCCACCGCGGATCCGCCCACTTTTGCACTACCTCCGGGATTGACTCAAGATTTTTGCACACACAGAACAAAAATGCACGTAGCCCTAGCCATAAACCTCTATAATCTAGAACCATCTAGCCATTTAGAATGTCATGTCACTCCTTTAAGTGGTACTGATGTGTTTTTGAATCTACATTCTTTTCATTTTCCTTTTTTGCATTAGAAGAAGATCCGCGACCTCTACACCCTCAAAGAAGTACTCGCAAGCCTCGGAGTGCCTTAAATAATTATTATTCTTGAAAATTGCAGTGCAAAATGGAAATAGTGATGGAAGCGGTGGTTGCGGCATCACATGAGAAATGCATCGCGGGAACGAAATTAGCCTAGAGAGAGAGAGAGATGGAAATGAGAGAAAGGCAGGGAGCCTAACCAGAGAGTGCGCGATGCGTCATGGGGGAGCGATACACTGTGGCGGGGGTATGACAACTACTCTGGCATTTGAGAAATTACTTTCCAAATTCGTGTAGCCTTTCAAAAAGTTTTTTTCTCATCATTCCGAGTCTTCCTAACGCTTCTCGGTTTCCTTCGTATTAATAACGCAGCTATGGTTTTTGGGAATTGTTAGGTTTATCTACGCCGATTAAGGTCATTGCGACGATCCGAACTTCACAACCGCGTCGCACTTCTGCATCTCTCGGCGGGAAGATTGCACGTCTTTAGGCTTGAGTTACGGTAGTGTAGTGGCGACTTTCTCAAGCTCTAAACACAATGTTCCCGCCAAGCAGTCACGTTTGAGTCTATATCTTAGTCTACAGCAGAAAATGCTTTGAATATGAATAATAAATCAGTAATTGAACATACAACCGATGACAAAGTTCCTTTTTTCATTCTTTCTTTTTTGTGAGAAATAATCAATATATTCAGACGCCTTTACCTCGCAGTTTGCCTGCAATATTGTCCACCATCACTGTTGTATGTTTTATACTGGTGTACAACTATTTATTGCTTGTCGAAATTGTCTAGGTTCTCTGAATGCCTTCACGGCCACCTGGTCGCGGGCGGTTCAATACACCCCCCCCCCCCTATGTCATAACCATATATAATTTTCTTTAGCATCTCTCTACCTCTCTTCTCCCGTGTCCCTCAGCGCGTCCAGAGACTGGAGCTTAGCGCTCGCTTCCGAGCAAAATAAACAATATTCTCCTACATATGGCAGTCAGCAAAACCCGTTTATCTCGGATAATTCAAGTTGAGTTTTTAGACATGTAGGGACCTCTGGGCTGGACTTCTCCTCCATAAGGTGGCCTCGCCCCCTACAGGGTTATCTGACTGACCTGTCGCGGTTGCTCCGTTGTAATAGAAGTTCCAATCCTCAATTTTTAATTTTTTTCCTGAAGGTGGCAAGCTTAAGTTTACCTCCAGTACACTACACCTCCAAGCTTGGAGTGGCGCGTGACATCGGCAGAAGTGCCTCGAGCCAGTGGGGCTATACTCATCCAGACACAACCAAATTAGGAAGACCCACTAAAATTCAACAAGACACTCGCTCATCAGAACAGGAATTGGCCTTCCTGGTGCAGTATTCGGCCACTACTTCCCTGATGAACTCCTTCAATCAACCAATATGGCCCTCAATCCACAGCACCTGCGGAGAACCTGACCAAGGTGGGGGCCAGACCTGTAACGCAGTGGAGGGTGCTAAATATCTCTGGAGCCGGACAGGCCGCAAATGGAAACTGACCCTGGCAATGTTCAATACTCGAACCCTCTCGAGTGAAGCTAACTTAGCAGGACTCTTTAATGAACTATCAGGCATTGTTTGGGATATCATTGGCCTTAGTGAGGTTAAAAGAACTGGTAGCCTTATGCGGTGCTGACTAAAGGCCACGTCCTCTGCTATATAGAGGACTCGCAGATAAGAAGCAATACGGGGTAGGATTCCTATTCCATAAGGACATAGTGGGAAACATTGATGAATTCTACAGCATTAATGAGAGGGTAGCAGTAGTCGTAATAAAACTTAATAAGAGGTATCAAATAAAGGTAGTAAAAGCTTACGCTTGTGGGGATGCGTGACTCTCACGCCTCCCCTGAGATCTAGTTTTCCCGCATGGCTCGTCTCCTGCAGGGCGGCTTCGCCCGCCGGGTGGCCTGGCGCCCGCGGCGGTCGGGTGGTACAAGCGCGGTGCGAGAGATGGCGCGAGCGTCGCGCCGCTGCGGGGTTACTCGGGCGCCGGGAGACAAGGCGCTCTGTCGCTGTTGGGTTCGAGACAGCAAGCGGGACAGTCGTGCCGCACGTGCAGCGACGCTCTGGCCCGGCGGGTCGGCGCGCGGCGGGGACGTATCCCGCATGCGCGCCGACCCATGCTTCTGCGAGACCGCCTCGCGTGGCCGCCCTCGAACGCGCCACGATTCGCGTGACCATACACGTGGACGACCAGGCCTTGGGATCTAGCATGGGGCGAACATATTCGCTCGCTTCCGGTCGCGGTGAGTCAGACTTCTAGATTTGTCGCGCGCACATCGGCATGTTTTGTGGATAGCAGCTCGGCTAGCAGGCACTGATCTATGAAAGGTGCAATAAATGCCCTTGTGATTGTTTGCACTACTGTGTTGTCGTTCCTTTTTCCCAAGAGCACGGGTGTGAGAGACCCCACATCTGGCTGCCCAACGTGGGACTCTTGGGGCATCGGACGATAGTTTTAACAGTTTTGCTTCGTTCAAGACCTTTGTTTGAACCGAAGCGTAGGCCTAGCGTGAATTTTGATCGCTAGCGTCGGCGGCGTGCTTTCTTGAGTGAGGTGATGGTGGCGGTAGTGTGTTTGAACATGTCAACATGCTAAGCCTTTTCGCAAGTGTTTTTTTTAATGGCATTCGTCAGTACGAGAGCCACGTGGTCTGCATCCTGGGAGAGCGAGGCTGAGCGCCCGCAGAGCATAGGCAAGCCTGAAGCGAGTGAGTACGGAAGCCTCGTGGGTGGTCCGAATTTCTCATGTAAATAGCTTCTCCTATCTCTTTGACTCTGATGAAGTCGCGGCTCTGGGAGCCGGGTGGCCGCGGGCCACGGGTGCCACTACGGGCTGACTGGTATTGCGGCCTGGCACCGGGCGCTCCGACACCGTCTGGGACGGTGGGCGCCGTCAACTCGGATGCTGCGTGCACCGAGCGGAGTAGGACCACCTCACAGAGCTGACGTCTCCTCGCGGCTGCCTGTTTTGCGCTCATTTTGGGTGTTGTTTTTGGATGCCGGTTGTTGTCAGTGTAGCGACGCTTTAGGCCTAAGGCTTTACGAAGCTGCCTGTCGCACGTGGAGGGACACAACCTGGTGGACCGTGGCGTTGAGGGGTTGCAATTTGCTTCCCTCATTCTATTTCGCCTCGCACGAATTGAAATTACTCGTTCGACTCAAGAAAGCGAGCTTCGTTCACGTGAACTTAGCATCTGAGTAGCTGCCCGATCTTTGCTAGCCGAGTTGAACATCGTACCACGTGGGCGATGCGCATGCATAATTCCTCTCCCTTGCACTACTTTAGTGTTTGCCGAGTGTGTTGAGTTTACGCAGCGTGATTGGAGTCACCCCTGGTTTGCTGTCACCTGCACATCGTCTGCGCTGCTGCCCCGGACTACGACCGAGTCACCCCGGGCGATGGTGATGCTGTGGCCAGTTCGGCGCAGCGACTTCGGCGGCCTCCTGCATCCAGCTCACAACCCTCGGCGGCGGACAAAAGGGCCGGCGGTCACCGACAGCTACGGCGGCTCTTCCCAGCAGGGCGCGTCGGCGCGAGCGACGCTTGTTCGTACCGACTATTGCGTCGTCGTCTCCGGAGTCCTGGCCTGGCATCGTGCCGTCGAGTCTGCAAAGCTGCCGCTGTGACCGGCGGACGCCCGCGGTGCACCCAAGGACAATGTCGGCTCGCAGTGACAGTGTGCGGACATTTCTTCGGCGCGACCACTGTTTAATGTTCTACCTTGTTTGCGAAGCACAGTTTGATGTTAGACCGTGTCACATGTCTCGCCGGAATATGTAGTGATTTAAGGTTGGGGGGATGTGGGGATGCGTGACTCTCACGCCTCCCCTGAGATCTAGTTTTCCCGCATGGCTCGTCTCCTGCAGGGCGGCTTCGCCCGCCGGGTGGCCTGGCGCCCGCGGCGGTCGGGTGGTACAAGCGCGGTGCGAGAGATGGCGCGAGCGTCGCGCCGCTGCGGGGTTACTCGGGCGCCGGGAGACAAGGCGCTCTGTCGCTGTTGGGTTCGAGACAGCAAGCGGGACAGTCGTGCCGCACGTGCAGCGACGCTCTGGCCCGGCGGGTCGGCGCGCGGCGGGGACGTATCCCGCATGCGCGCCGACCCATGCTTCTGCGAGACCGCCTCGCGTGGCCGCCCTCGAACGCGCCACGATTCGCGTGACCATACACGTGAACGACCAGGCCTTGGGATCCAGCATGGGGCGAACATATTCGCTCGCTTCCGGTCGCGGTGAGTCAGACTTCTAGATTTGTCGCGCGCACATCGGCATGTTTTGTGGATAGCAGCTCGGCTAGCAGGCACTGATCTATGAAAGGTGCAATAAATGCCCTTGTGATTGTTTGCACTACTGTGTTGTCGTTCCTTTGTCCCAAGAGCACGGGTGTGAGAGACCCCACACGCTCCAACCTCCGGTCACGATGATGGTGAAATAGATCAACTTTATGTAGATGTTGAACTAGCGATGAGAAGAGGGAAAACTCAGTATATTGTAGTCATGTGCGATTTAACTGCAAAAGTAGGGGAAAAGCAGACTAATGAATAAGCATTTGGCTACTATGGTATCGGTTCCAGGAACACTAGAGGGGAGATGTTAGTAGAATTCGGAGAAAGGAATAAGATGCGAATAATGAACACCTTTTTCAGAAAGCGCAGCAACAGAAAGTGGACTTGGAAAAGCCCTAATGGTGAAACAAGAAATGAAATAGGTGTCATACTTTCTGCTAATCCCAGCATTGTGCAGGATGTAGAAATTTTAGGTAGGGCAAAGGGGTGCAGTTATCATAGGTTAGTTACGCCTAGGATTCACCTCAATATGAAGAGAGAAAGAGTAAAATTGGTGAAGAAACAGGCCAATCTAGGCGCAGTAAGGGTAAAAGCAGGCCAATTCAGGCTGGTACTTGCGAACAAATATGCAGTCTTACAACACAGAGATGATGACATAGAGGTAATGAATGAAATCGTAACTAGGCTAGCTTCAGGAGCAGCAGTTGAAGTGGGAGGTAAGGCACCAAAGCAACCAGCAGGTACGCTCTCCGAAGTAACGAAGGACCTAATAAAGAAACGACTAAGAATGAAAGTGTCCAACTCAAGAGATCAGACAGAATTTGCAGCACTGTCAAAACTGATCAACAAGGAGAAAGTAAGGGACATTCAATATTACAACGTGGGAAACACTGAGGAAGCAATAAAAAATGGAAGCAGCATGAAACCAGTAAGAATAAAACTCGGCATAGGACAAGCCAAGATGTATGCACTGAAAGTTAAGCAGGGTAATATCAGCAATTTCAAAGATATATTAAAAGCAGTGGAATAATTTTTTACTGACCTGTGCAGTACCCAGAGCAGCCATGATACCTCCAGTCGAAGTAGTAATGAACAGGTTACAGAGGCTCCATCTATAACTAGCCATGAAGTTGGAAGGGCCTTGCAAGGCATGAAACGAGAAATAGCGGCAGGAGAAGATGGAATAATAGCCGATTTAATCAGAGATGGCGGAGATATCATGCTTGAAAAGCTTGCGGCTCTTCATACGAAATGTCTCACGAGTTCAAGAGTTCCAGAAAACTGGAAGAATGCTGACATTATACTAATCCACACAAGGGGAGACGTTAGAGAACTGAAAAAATATAGGCCCATTAGCTTAATTCCAGTATTGTATAAAATATTCACCAAGATAACTTCCCATAGAATAAGGGCAACACTGGACTTCAGTCGACCAAGAGAACAGGCTGGCTTCAGAAAGGGATAATCTACAGTGGATCACATGCTTGTCATCAATCAGGTGATCAAGAATTCAATAGCGATACCAGCAGTCATAGAGGCATTACGGGATCAAAGAGTACGGGAGGCTTACGTAAATATCTTAGCAAAAATTTGCAGAGATTCCACACCCACCTTCATTCTCCATAAGAAAAGTAGAAAGATACGTAAAAGAATGGGGTCAGGCAAGGAGACACAATCTCTCCAATGCTATGCAAACATTTTTAAAGACAATGCAAACATTTTTGAAAACGTGAAATGCATTGTTATTCTGCAAATAGAGATATTTTCAAACGTAGAGATTATCAAGGCTCCTTCCTTAACAGACCAAACAAGCAAGGTGGTGGTCTAGAAGTGCTCGCAAAAATCCGGCTAGCATGTAAAATACACACTAAGTTTTTCATTACATCCGACGATGGAGAGTGTCTGACCCTAATATCTGAATAATGTAATGATGATGTAAAGTGATGTAAAATGAATGATGTAAAAACAGCACAGAATATCACGCCCGCGACTTTAAACGTCTTCAACACGTGCCTTCAAAAAGAAGCTTGTGGACTTTGATTCTTGCTTTCAAGCGCATTAATTTTGCGCATATTAATGAAAAATGTTTTCGAACATGTAACAAAAGCTGAAAACCATGGATTAACCGCGAATGTTTATGAAAAATAATAAAGAAAGTAAGATTGCACAAAAAATTTCTCAAGACCAGATCACCAGAGGATTTTAACAATTGTGAAAAATACTGAAACAAGCTAAACACTTTTCTGAAAAATGAAAAATGCTGCTTCTGGCACGACCAGTTTAGTAAAGAGTGCTGTGAGGGCAGTGCGCAGATGTGGATAAACTCAACACTTGATCGCATACCAATTTCGCCAGCAATCACGGAGTTAAATTTTTAAAGACATTGTATTGAGGGATCTGAACATGGAGAACAATTTAACAAATTTCTCAGACATATTGTGTCCTGTCCTCAAAACCGAAGCATGTACCTTGACCCAACTGATGAGGCGGAAATATGTGTTATATTTAACTCATTTAAGAATTGCAGAACCCGAGATATCGATAACGTAACGATTGTTCCGGTTGAACACGTGGTTAAAATAAGCCCACGTCTTACGTTTATAACCTATCGATATCTCCAAAGCCAATGCAAGTAGCTGAGGTTAGCACGCCTTTTAAAAGTGGTGACAAAAACGACATCGTAAGCTATAGGCTCATCTCTAGTCTACCTATACTTTTTCTGAAGGTCTGGAGAAGGTAATTTATAAACGACTAATAAAGTTCTGCGTGCAGCTTAAGTTGATTAGTTCATCACAATATGGTTTCCTACCAAACAGGTCCACAAAAACCGCTTTGCTAAAGCAAAAAGAAATCATTCTCGAAGCATTTCAAAACAAAGAAGTGTGTATCGAAGTATTTATTGATTGCTCAAAGGGCGTTTGGCCGCATCAATCATCAAATACTGTTGTAAAAATTGTAATTATGTGGCATTCGCGGAATTGCAAGAGCTTCTCCTAAAAACTTACCTGCAACGTTGTTGCCAGTCTGTGTCAATGCGAAAACATGTTTCTACTTGTCAGGATATCAATATTGGAGTCCCCCAGTGAAGTATTCTGGGTCTATTACTGTTTATTTTGTATATTAATGATATAAAAACCACTAATGACAAACGGAGTTATATATTGTACGTGGATGACATAAGCCTCGTATTTAAAGGCAACAGCATATAGTCCATTATGCCAGTTATCAAGAAAACAATGGAAAAGCTCAGTTTATGGAGCCCTGCAAACTGCTTGTTAGTGAAGTCCAAAAAGAAAGGCCGTAGTGAAGTCCAAAAAAAGGCCGTGTTGTTTCACGTATGTCGAGCTCTTTATCATTAGAACCAGTGATAAAGTGTGAAAACTGCAATATTGACATTGTAGGTGTGGTAACAACGCTAGGAGTGCTTTTTAACAAAAACATGAGCTGGGATCCTCACGTCAGCTCGGTTATGTCTTATTTAAGTAAGTGCGTTGACATGCTAGCAAATTTTCGCTCATACCTTCCTGTATGAAATAAATTATTGATCTACAGCACACTGTTCTTATCACATATCAACTATTGCTGCTCGGTATGGGAAAATACCACATTGTCTAGCATTAACAAACTTCACGTAATACAAAAGAAAGCATTACGTCATATCGCGAATGCACATTGCAACGCACGCGCTGCGGAATTTTTCTGACAGTTTAAGATCAGTCCAGTGCTTAAATGTTAGGAATACGCCTTATGTATTTGACACAAGAAATCTGTATATAACCGTGAGAACGCTATTCAAAACATATCGTCTTTGAGAACTAATACTGTTGTATATCGATTTCGCAACGGGGAATATTGGCGCGTTCCGTTTTGTCGCACTGAACAGGGACGACAAAAGTTGCGTCATCCATTTACATTTTTGTTGAACAAACTAACTAATGTCCCAAAATCTTTATGTTGAAAAATGCGACATACGTAACATACGAGAGCATTTGTTGATGCGAAAAATTTTCTACGCCACTACTATGGTATATCTAGATATTTCGTAGTTTATTGCTTATTTTTGTGTTACGTTGCTTAACACGTGAAGTTTTTTTTCATATAAACAGTAGTATTGCACTGTTATTGTCTGTTGTAATGTTGATATACTCCTTGTTGTATGTCATGTATATGGGGAGCTCGGGTGCTATCAAGTGCATTGATTTTCACTTTTTGCCCGAGCATACTCGCATTGTAATGATACAGATAAACAGAACTTGGACTTGCCGTTTTGGTCATCTAACGATGTGCAGCTGTGTAGTGGCACCTGCAGGCGCGCAGCGAACTCGTTCTCGTGATCCTAGATCCAGTATATTTCTCCTTACAAGTGCTGTGCCAAATGTGCAGCTTTCGCTTCGGATTACCCGTCTTTACTGTTATTGCAATTACGGCATACGTCTAACCTAACGTCTATAGTTTATATTCTATATTAAATTATTATTTCTGTTTCACGTAACAGAAGTTATATACGCGATGCACTTAAACGTGTTGATGTGCTCTTGTACTATTCATGTAAACGGGGCTAATAAAGGGAGCCCTATTGGCCATTCCAATTCGTACTTCAGCTCGCCTGGAAAGGAGAAACAATGCCACTCAAATTTTATTTCCCTTCACAGCGCGTCAGGCGCATGAGCCCTCAAGGATATACCAGCCGCAATGAAGCGTTGTGGAACGGATTCCCCGCTTCGCAAAGCGACATCGCCGGTATATGACCTACTTTCATTTTAATGCAGTGAAGTATAAGTTTGAACCAATATCTCTATTAAGTATTCGGCAAAACTGAAAAGCTTTCGAAACCGGACAAGGCTTAACGTGCGGCCCTCTGTACGTTGGTTACGGAATGCTTTCTGCATATGGGCTTTTGCATCGCTTAGCTCCTCTTGCCATTTTTTAATCTCCGACACGTTTTTGTGTAAGTCTTGTTAGGTGATTAACAGTGGTCAAACAAGAGAACGTAGCTGTATCCAACGTTTCTAAAACAGGACTGGTTCTTGACCCCTTGTCGACACGTTGGTTCAAGCGACATTCCCTTGTTCGACCACTAATTATCACTTAGAGCTTCCACCTTCCTGTGAACCTCTGTCTTGTTCGGCATCTTTACGTGTACATTTGTCGCATCAAGAGCGTTCTCTAGAGACGTACCGACCGTGTTGCGTCAACTGCCTTGCGGTCGTCTCTGTAGGAAGGCCTGGATGCAAAGACGCAGCAGCAGAACTGCAGCCGGCTGGCCGCGGCAGCCCTCGCAGCAGCTGTGTTGCTGCTTGCAGGAACAGCTGCCGCAATTTTCCTGGCTTCCAGTCCTCGTGCCACGTCATGGGCGAATCAGGCAAACCGTTTCTGCGCCAACTCTGACTGCGCCGAGCACGTGGCAAGACTCAGCCTCGACCCTAGTTCAGGCACAGAGGCGTGCGACGACTTCGGTGTCTTTGTCTGCTCAGGATGGAGGTCCAAGAGGCACCACCTCCTTGCATCCAGCGTCGTCTCCGAGGTCTGTGCCTTTGCTTCGCTTCGGCAGATTGATGGGCATCCGCGTAGCCCTGCATGCGGCAGGTGAAGCTGCAAGCAGCGGGACCACTTGTGATGTCCAAAGTGCCTTGTAGGTTTATTTGCAGGCTCCCATAAAACTTGCGCTATTTTGCATAGCCTAGACTCCGCTTTCGTTTACTGCTTTAAAGTCCCGTTGAACTGTCTTACAATACAGGCAGTATTAGCGTTGATGTGAGGTGTTCAAACGCTCAAGAGGTACTGGTTTGCATTGACCGGGCTATAGTAGAAGGTTTTCTGGTGAAATTCAAGTAAACCTCTTTATGACGGCAGGTGCGTACAGACCTAATACTAATCAAGTAACATCCAGCATGTCTCAGTTTCCTTGTTTTTAACGAACTGCCCTGATAGTCAGCAAACTGAGAAATTTAAATGGGGATTATTATTGTAGTGCAACGTGCGGAGCTCCACCAATATTGAAGTGCCACTATGGTATTAATAAACAGCAAACACTCGCTACACATGGCTCTTCGGCGAGGAAATAAAAAGAAACGTTGGGCTGGACACGACGCTAAAAGCCTCTTCCCCGCCCTTCCCTCTCCAAATATGCACGCCCGCACTTCTGGACATTATCGTACTTTCCCTTGTTGGTGAAGCAGCGCACTGGCACGGACACAGTGAAGACACACAAGAAAAGACGACACTCGCTGTCAGTGCGCTGCTTCACCAGCAAGGTGTGATGATTAGTCACCAACTATCCCAACTTTCCGCATCACCGTACTTTCCCGCGCTGGCATCTCCTCAAAGCCACACTTTACCACCCAGCCGAACGTCGCATATGCGCACTGTCGGCACACTCCGTATCCGTGCAATGTGAAGAGACTCGCTGGCTGCCTCCCCCCGTAGAGAGATCAGTCTTCGATTGGCATGGAACGCCTATCGGGACCAGATAAATGTTCGGGCATGACTTTTGCCCTGAAGAAGCCGAGATGGCTTCGCACAATATTCTGCACGCTTTCAAGGTACCGCACGCATGAGGACCGTGCCTTTGCTGCTGACGTACCGCGTATGCGACTCTCTCTCGCACAATGTAGTAGTCACTTAAGGTGGATGCATGTGATGGATTGAATGCTGGTGCATTTCAGTAGGAGGAAATTATATGGGTGAACTCCATTCGTGAAGAAATGGCGCGAAATATTTTTCTGCAATTACTTCGCGTATTGGTGCTTGACTGTGCTCGCTTGCTCATGCAGTGCGTTGCTTTTCGACTTTTCGTGAATGTTTGTCCTAATGGTAATGGTTGCAAGCTTTTCTACGCAAACACTTTTCTTCTTCGTGGAACTTTTTTTTTCTCTTGTGCCAAACAACAGCAACCTCTGTTTTGGTATGCACGCAGATATCATAAAATTAGTAACGAAAAATTCTTAATAATACTAGTAATAATAAAAAAATTCGCAGCAACACTTTGCTTATGTGTGCCAATGCGAAAGAATTATACAGGATGTCCCAGCTAACGTTAGGCAGAGTTTAAAATATGCGATGCATGGAGTAAGTCATACTGTTCCTTGTATTCTGCTTAAGTGCATAATTAGTCAAGATTAATGAACCATGCACTCCTGAATCAATGAAGTTAGGCAAAAAAATCCAATTAGATAGTTGTAGAGCACTTTACAAAACGCCCAATTAAACAGTTTCTAACTTTCTATCTATTAGGTATTAGTGTTTTCCCGCTTATTGCAGATGCCCGCAAAATACAAAAAATACCACGTGACATGCCCGCTTGCGCGTCCGGATTACAGCCTTCAAACGTTTCTCGTACAAATGAACATACCATCTAACAGGGTGTGCATCTAAGATCTAGCATCTAAAAGTGTGGATCTGAAGCAATGCCGGAGACCGCGTAATGCACGGTCCCGTGGATCACGTGATTTGGCGAGGATTTCTGCGTCTTGCTGATCTGCCACGCAATCACGTATTTGCATGTTGCAAAACATGTTGCAGGAGACGAACACTTTGATATCCTTTAATAAACCGCTTCACAAAAGCTTCGCTACACGTAGATTCCAAGACGTGCGCTGGATCTGCATAATGACTCATTTCTGCCGGTTCTCCTGTTTTATTTATTGGAGAGATTTGTCGCTGAAACACCGTATATATCGCTCGTTTTCGCAGGTGGTATTTCAGTGGCTCGACAGCGTAGGTGGTCGGCTCGGTGCATACGGCGACGCCAGCGAGAACAACAGCGCGTTCATGTTACTGCGCAGACCAGCAGAGTTCATGGCCGCTTGTATGCGCATCGGAGCACAAAGTGGCGCCAAATCTGACCTTCTCGAGTTCGGCAAGTTCATGGCCACCCTCGGCCTACCTTGGCAGACCGAAGAGCTATCTTACTCGACGAGCAACTACTCGGCCCCTTTGCAAGCATTGGTCGACCTCGCCTTCAGGTGAGGGCGCGAGCCGTAGCGAGGTATACGGAGCTTGGTCAGTTGAGATATGTCATGTAGTGATTGTTCTGCCTCCTTTTCCATTGACTGTCCTGTTCCAGCTATCCGCAAATGGCCTCCAGAACTCTAGTCGTCGAAACTAAATTATGGGGTATTGCGTGCCAAGAATCAGGATCTTATTATGAGGCACGCCATATTGGGGGAATGGGGAGAGGATGCTCCCGATTATATTTTTGACCATCTGGGGTTCGCGAGCACGGTTCCCGAGCAATAGATGAACTATTCCAGATACAAACACTGAAAACGCCTGGTTCCGTAAATCTGACTTTCAAGCTCAGTCAAGGTCAAACTGGGACATAGACTGCCACTACCGGTGGCTGCTGCGTACGCCACGTGGGCGCGCATATCTTGAAAGCGATCTGCGATGTGTAAAAAGTGCGCCGAGTGCTGGTAGCTTCGTACGCACTGTGCTTTCGACGCTCAGTTCGCGTTGAAGCGAGAGGCAGCACGAAGGTCAATTCGCTCGCTGCTGCTGCTGCGCCGAGCAGCGTCTGTGCCTTTTCCCAAAGCAAGCAAAAGCGTGCTATTCCTCGATAAACTTGGTTTAACGGCGTTAAACCACGACACTCTTTCTTTGAATTCCACCCCAAACAGAATGCACTCGTCGCCGCGGCGGCTGATATAAATCCCGCGGGAGCTAGAGCTCAGCAGCGCAACGTCATAGCTAGTAAGCTATACCGCGGCGGGGGCGAACTCCAGTCGTTGAATCTCCAGCCACTCTTGTTGCGTTATCACATAGAATATCTGAAATTTACGTATATCATTATTAACTCGGTTTCCGTAATTTGTGACTGCAGCGATATCACGTGTTGTACTCGTATATCTTTAAGCTTCGAACATAGTGACTTTTTGCTGATAGTATATACTAACACGTTAAAATACAGTTTTATTTTTTTTCACTTAGAACAAAATAATATATTTCAATTACCGGTGCTCTTTGTTCCTTGCCATTAAATGAGTGTTTAGACTCCATAGCACAGTATTTCTAAAATTCGCAATTCGCTGTACCTATATTATTGTTTTCTTTACTTGCGCTCGCTTGCCTATGTTGCTTCCATTATTTGCTTGTGTTTGCCTTTCCCTTTGTTGCTTTACGTTTATCTCTATTTTCTTCCACTCCTTTTATACTAATATAGTATGACTGCAGTATGTATAAATAAATAAATAAATAAATAAATAAATAAATAAATAAATAAATAAATAAATAAACTTCTGTATTTCGTAAACCATGTACTCAGACACTCTGCCCATGGCTTTAGACATCGGCTCTTTTCTGAACTAAACCAGCAACGATAACCATAACGGGAAAAGAAAAGAAACATAAAGAAGAAAAGAAATCTTTCAGTGAAGCTTTCATTACTTCGTTTAAATTACTGCTAGCAATAGTATCAAACTCGCAATAGATGGACAGTCTTATACGAGACCGTACGATGTAGTCTACATGAGCTATGGCAGCTCCCGGGCGAGCTGGTTCATTTCGCGCTGCTGCCTTTTCGGCCTCGGCCGCAGATGCTGCGACTAAAGAGCTCCGACGTTCGGTCCTACGGCAAGCAGCCTCTTCCTTTTCAATGTCGGCCCCGCGCACTGAGGACACGGAAATGGCTACATGGTACTTTTCGATGTGGCATAAATGTGCCAGGAACGTGCATCGGGAAGCGTTGATACGACGCCTGTGCGAGTGAACCCGAGTCCACTCCTTCTTCGAGTGGTCCGCGTTTCGAGATTCGCGAGGCTCGTGGCACCTGTGGCCTCCGACAGCTGTTCGTCGGGCGCGTTGTCCATCCTGAGTAAGATACGCGCACGTGCGAACAACTGCCCTTTTGTCGGTGCTTCATGACTTGAAGGGCTCATTTAAGTTTAAGGGCTGACAGCGGTTGCGTGACCAAGTTGGTCGCGAATGGTCGCTCTTCTCGAAAAGCCACCATGTTGGGCCACCCGCTCGCTGCTCGACTTTTCAGGCGTGCTACCGCAGCCGCAGCACTGCTGAACCAATCAGACGACAAGGAACAGGACGTCTATACACGGTGACGCTTATTTTACGTGGCGATGGCATTGCAAGAAGACGTGAACGCTGTATCACGAGACATTTCGAAGTGTGGTGATAAGTCGGTCCCACTGGGCGGTGTGAACATCGGTCATTTTGAGTCGCTTTTTGGACGCCAGTCGCAATTGGTCGCACGACCTCCTCAAGTCGCCAGTGTGAATGAGGGCTAACGTACTCGCTCTACGATATCGCATCGCAGCGCCGTTGCGTTTCCGTTTTCCGCCGCTTGGGTGTACCCTCCCGGTTGTGAACGGTAAAGTGACGGTGCGAGTGTACAAACGGAACGGTCTAGTGTACCAAAGAATAAACTAACAGGGAAATAAAGTATATGGGAATCATTTGTAGATGCTACAGGGGACTCGCATAATGCCAACAACACTGTGCTTCAGTCAGGCGGCGCTGGTTTTAGGCCATCATTGTCAGCGTTCCAGTAGCCGAAGCGGGCTCAGTAGCCGGCCGCCTGCCTCAGCGCATGTGTTTGCTTGTTGTGCTCTTTCTCCGGCGTTACATCACTGCTCACCTGCAACTGCGTGTCGCTATGCGAGCAGTTTGTCAACGTGTTCAGTTCCAGCAGTAGGCTACGTAAGTGCGCAAAATCCAGTGAGGCGCTCGATGCACCGACTTCACCTGTGAACTCGGCCGCTTCGAGGTCGTGCCAATCGCTCGCCCGTGTTTCGCACTAATTGTAAAAGTGCGGCAGCTTTTACTCATCAGCCAAGCAGTACATGAATTCAAAACGATGCTTGCGGCGTTTTCCAAACCAATGAGCTTCAGCGCGCCGTCGTGATGAGCTACATCAATGACCTAAAACCATGTGACAGCAGTCACGTTATTCTTGAGCCAAGGATGATATAGCTTGTCGCGACTACGGTTACCCAGTGGCCTCGACAAGCTGACCCGATCCTGTGGCCAATTACTCTGCAGCGTTTGCGAGGCCACTTCGGCCGTGCTAGGCGATGATCGCGCGGGTTTGCTACACCAGTACACAAGATACCGCAGCATGCCGCGCTTCTTGACTCGCTTACATATTTTTCGTGTAGTTTACTCGGATATAATCTGTAATGACGTTATAATCGTGGAAAGCTGCATCTCCTGCAGTCAAGGCCTCTTCCCGTCGCCGCTTTCGCTTTGCAGCAGTCAACGATGCCTTATTGGGGCAAACACGGGAGCGTGCGCCAAGACAATACTGTACCGACCCCGTTGCGGGGAACCAAACAAACAGTGAGACCTGTAGCCGAGTGCAATCGGCCCGCAAAACTTCTGCATCCATCGTGCGCTCGTCCACGTGTCTATCCTGTAGTTATGGTGAGAAGCCATTGTGCGCGCAAAGCTGTTGGTATCATGCAAAAGGTGCATAAAGTAGGAGGACATGCGGCCGTTTTCGTTAGCAAGACACTACATTGAATGCGTGAAGCTATCGTCGATATGCTACTGCGGTTAGTACGGCTTGTTTGTGGTATAAGCAAGTATGACCAAGTAATATGTGATCCTCGTCTACCATGCATGCAGTCGACTTGGGAAGTAACGTGTGGCAGCCCATGTCGCGAACATCTTCTGTAGCTGTGATTTCCAGCGTCCTTCGCTTGCGCTAGCTCAACGAATGACGCACAACGGGGGACAAATAACCAGTCGGTCCTTGACGTCATTGGAGAAAAAAAATAAGATATATATAGCGGCAACAGAAGCGCAGCAAAGGCGAAGGGCACGCCGAACGTTTCCTACCCCCGGACATCTTGATTACCCTGAATGCCTGACATTAAAGACGTGCGAAAGAAGTTATGTGCCCTACCACCTTTAAAAAACCTTCCGGGGTATACACCATTGAAAGGCAAACGGAAGGCCACGAAGGTGCAGAAAAAGATCAAGCAATTAAAATAGAATGTTGCCGTTGCATTCGCTTTGCCATCTTTAGCGTGTCTGGTATTCCGGTATACGCAATGGCGTTTGCGTGATACTGGGCATACCGTGTTACCTTATGATAGTAGCGACATGGTGTGACACTCCTTTTAAGCGCGATGTTTTAAATACACGTTTTCGCGTTCCGCGAGCGTCCTTTTCGAAACAAAACATTTAAATAGGCGATGTGTTCACGATCATGCCGCTGCCGAAAATTTGCAACAGCAGAGAAGTATAAACATGTGTATAGACTTGTACGCTAACGATAGTAAGCTCTGTATTTGTCTCATTGATCTCTGTGCCACCAGTAGGCGCCACAAAACTGGCCGCTCACATATACGCCTCCGGTAACCCGCTTATCCTCAAACGATAAGAAGTTTGCGGATGAACTAAAAATCTATTGTCTTGTTCAATTTGTGTAAAGGAAGTACAGCTTACATTTGCAAGAACTGAAAGTTTCGGCACTGGCCATTTCCTGGCACATTTGCACTGTTTAGTGAGATGAGAGTGCTAGCTAGGTGAAAGAAAGACACACTCTATGTAGTGAATCTTTAAATCTACTTCTGTATTGCTGCTGCCTTGCGCCTTGGCGAAATATTTAAACATAGTAGTGAGAAAAGTGTGACTTGCGTTGCGGAATAATACTGGTAACGGGCTAGTTGATTCCTAGATTCTTCCTTCATGTTACCAAGCCCAAAATCAAAACGAAAACACGAAGTAAGGGCGTAGACTGTTTACACAACAAACGTTTATTGAGTCTGTCTTCGTTTTGCAGCCCGTTTGATTTTTCGCTGAATAACATGATTCACGAGTGCATTTGAGGTTCCGGTGTTTATCATCATTTCGTTGTAGATGTTCCAACAGGCGATGCACGAAGGACTGCTCCAATGAAGTCTCATGTGCAGACCATCGACTGTAAGAGTGCTGCTTTAACTTACAGCCAGAATCATACATCTGCGCGTCTGAACTACATTCAACAATATTTTTGCTACCCTTTTCGACTGATGGCGATACGTGCGCAAGCGTTTTATTTTCTCCCCGATGTGAACGAACGTGAAGAGCATTTAAAGTTCTTGGGATGTCGTAACAGACGGTGCAAGATGACAGAAAGCGACTGTTGCATGATGTTTGACGTCAGGTTCAATTTTTCAGCTCAGATGAGGTTACTGTAGGATGAGTGTTGTAAAACTGAAATAATGTGATCAGCATTGTGATTTATGAATGATTATTGAATTTCCTCGAGAGAGTAAGCACGTGTTGATGCCTATTACTGCGGACGTTTCTTTCATTAAAATCGTATCTGAGTGCTTCGCCTCTTCCGTGCTTTAAAGTGTCTTTCGCGATACGCCATTCAGAATCGAATCGGTTTTTATTGAGATGATTAGAAAGATTACAAGATGTTAATATACAGAAGGAGGTCCCGAAGTCAAAGGCTACATTATCTACGCGCTAGTTTCCCATGGCAACCCCTCGGAAATTACCCTTCAATACAATTGTTCAACTTCTTTCTGCAGATGGAACCTGCCGCTCTGGTTCCGACTCGACTTGATCCCACCCGATGTCTACCACTCCCGGAAGAGAACGCTGTACGTGACGCCGTCGCCTATGGCTGAACTTTCCGACCGCATGGAGTCGCTCTTGCGTGCCTCGAATGCCACGTACGCCTCATACCTGCGGCTTTTCAACGACACTCTACTAAATTCTCGAGACGGGCCCAAGACTACACCGTCTTTCATATATTTCCTGGAGAGCGGCGCCGCTGCGAAAGTTCAAAAAGACGTATTCGGAAACTTGAGCTCTGTGGCCCGAGCGCGGCGTCCACGGCCAAAAGTCAACAAGATCCGGCACCTAACCCTTTCGCTAAAGGGTGTTACGCACAGCGATTGGGTATGCGTGCTTCAGGGCAGCACCCGATCTCTTCCGTCCCTTACCGACGAAGACTCGTTGACGCTAAGCGACAGGGAGCTCTTGAGAGCAGCGAACACGCTCTTCGTAGCCTACTCGCCCAGGGACATCTTGTATCACACGACTTGGTGGCTGCTGCAGCTCATGGGGCCCCTGGTCAGCGACGATCTGTTCTCGCTAATCTACGCTCATAATCACGGCAAGACGGCTTTGCGTACGTCGTGCGCTGTGCAGTTCGAAGCAACCTACAACGTACTCCTGGTCGCCATGAGAGAGTCGAGTTTCGATGTCGTCGAGCGCCTGTCGGTCGAGCGCCACTTGCAGAAAGTACGAACCGTTGCGCTGGAGCGCTTGAGCTACGCCGGCGGCTTGGCTGCCAGCACGAAGCATTCCTTGACGTCGGCCCTTGAAAAGACGAATACCGTTGTTTGGCAGGACCAGTTTCAATTCCAGTCCAGCTGGGAACGTTTGGCGCGCATGTACGGCAACGGCTACAACGTAAAAGATCGAACTTTCTTCGCCCGGTGGCTCGCCGACAAAGTTCACTTTCAAGAATCGTTGGCGACAAATGATCGCGTCGCGATGGACACGACGTTCCGGTTAGACGCAGGTCGCGTGACTTCACACAGCCCGACGTCGCAAGCCATAGCCGTCTCTATGGCAGCACTGCGCCCTCCCTTCTACTACACTCGTGGCACGAGCGCCATGCTTTACGGCGGACTTGGTTTCCTCTACGCGCGAGAAATCTTCCAAATGCTGAGTTCTACGGCCGAGCTTCTTAACAGGATGGACGGTTGGCCGCGACGCCTTGGCGCGCCGCCCGGATCGGGAGGCGCGGAGGCGCTCTGGGAATCGTTCTACTCGTGTCCGTACAGCATTGACAAGGGTGCCCTGTACCCCGAGCTCCCGGCGTTGCATGTGGCGTACGAGGCGTACACCCGCTTCCGCAATTCCAGCACGGACATCCCCCTGAGGGGCCTTGAGGGCTACAGCCCGGAACAAGTGTTCTTCCTGACGTTCTGCCACGCCACGTGCGAGGTCGATTCGTCGGGACGACTGACGTCGCAGTACTGCAGCAACGCGGTGAAAAACTTCGCCCCCTTTGCGGTGGCATTTTCGTGCACCTCAGGATCCGAAATGAACATCGACGAAAGGTGCGAGTATGTCTAGGGACCAGCGCTGACTGTATAGAGTATACATGAACGTTTTCACGGTAGACCCATACGTTAATTCTCCTTTATTTCTTATGCCATTTTGTCGAATATATGCCATCATTTATCTGCGTTTCCTGTGTGCATGATTCAGCGTTTGTGTCTTTTAGAAGAACATTCTTACAGAATTCAACTTCCGTGTATGGGCGTGCCTACTCCTTGGCGGAAAGGTGCTCCTGAAGTATTTTGATTATGTAACGCCCACTGACGCCGCTATGCGCAGACGCTAAAGGTTGGCGGTCATGGTCGCAACTGCGAAAGATGACGAAAATAAAGGTGGGTGGCGCGTGTTCGTGGCGCTAGCACGGTACGCGCTAGTCCGTTCTAAGAGCCTGCTACTCTGGTCCTCTTGTCTGGCACTCCGCTGCAACCCCTTGGTTAGCGACACCGGAGACTCCGGACTACGAGATGACCGACCCTAGCAACCTACTGCCCTCAGGCAACTTTCCGCCTAGCGCTACTTCACGGCCACAAGACGTCGCAGCTTTACAACGTCCCCTGTCCACGTTCTGGCGCGAGCACCCACCGGTTTTGCTCACCCAGGTCGAAGCCTCCTTCGATCTGCACCATATCACCTCGCGGACGCATTGGTATCTCCACTTAGTTGCCAACATGTCTTTTGAGTTTGCTCACGAGGTGGTGGACGTCATCGCTGCCCCATTGGGGGATGCCCCGTACAAGCAACGGAAACAGTATTTTGGATACTGTTTCTAGAGCGCGCGTCCCGAGCACCGTCCCACCTCCTAGGAGCTTGGGGATCGCCGTCCTTTCCAGCTGCTCAACACTATATACAACGGCTCCTGGGCTCAAGCAACGTTGACGCGAACGGTACGCTGTTGAAGGAGCTCTTCCTGCAGCGCTTGCCGTAGTCCACCCACCTTGGCTTGGCTACTGCAGTAGACTTGACACTCGACCGCCTCGCCCAGCCTGAACTTCTGCTTCTGTCGCCGCCATCTCTTCAATTCCTGAGTCCTCTATCATGACCCACTTAGAGTCCCGGATCGACCAGCTCGCCGTCTCCACTGAAACCCTTCGAAAGTCCTCTCATGACCAACACGGCTCCTCCTCCACGTAGCATCCGCCGTCCCTCTTCCCCGAGCAATCCCCGCTCGCGCAGTCCTCGAAGCTCGCCTAATTGCTGGTACCATCGCACTTTCCAGCGCCGCCCCGCCAGTGCAAGTCCCCATGCCAGCGGTCGGGAAATGCACTGCAAGATCACTGACGGCGGAATGTGACCTCGCCTTACAACCGGGCCGCCTTTTCATCGTCATGGATCGCGTTTCCTGCCTGCGTTTCCTTGTAGACACAGGTGCCGTGCTCAGCGTACTGCCGTACACCAAGCGTGACCGCGCTTCTAAGTCATCTGGCCCTGCACTCCGAGCGAAGAACTCTACCTTCATCCCCACGTATGGTCTAGGGTCCCTCGCTCTCGATCTTGACCTGCGGCGCACGTTCAAATGGGCCTTTATCGTAGCCGACTTCAATCAGCCAATCCTCGGCTCTGACTTCCTGACTCATTTCGACGTCGACGTCAGCGTGCACCGCCGTTGCCTGATTGACAGCAAGACGCAATTCTCCATCCCTGGAGGTCTGTCGGCTGTCGCTCCCACTGACGTCCGCACGCTGATTCCACCATTCTCGTACGCTCGAATCATCGAAGACGTTCATGAGGTGACGAGGCCCTGCAATTTAAACCAGCCACCTAAGCCCAGCGTAACCCACGTCACTGTCACGCGTGGTCCACCCGTTTTAGATCGTCTGCGCCGCCTCTTCGGTTAGCGTTTGCCCATTGCTAAACGGGAATTCGAGCACATGCTCCAGCTGGGTATTATTTGCCCTTCATCCAGCAGTTATGCCTCCCCGCTCCATCTGGTGCCCAAGAAAGAATCAGGTGACAGGCGTCCGTGCGGCGACTACCGGGATCTCAACGCTCACACGGTCCATGATTGCTATCCCGTTCCATACATTCAAGATTTTACAGGCCACTTGGAAGGATGCAATATCTTTAGCGAAGTGGACCTTGTCAAGGCCTATCATCAAGTTCCAGTTGAGCCTGGCGATATCCAGCAGACGCCCATTACTACATCCTTTGGCCTGTTTGAGTATCAATGTGAATCAATCTTTATTTATTCAGAAAATCTTAATGGGGTCTTCAGGGCTAAGAGTTGCTCGAGGCAGCTTGACCCCACCCTAAAGACCGTTACATTGGCAGCATGCGGCGTTTATTCTAAAAATACGCAGCCAGGAAAATGAAAGCAAACATGTCGCAAGTGTGTGAGCATGTGCGCATGCCCTTTAGGCTACGCAATGCAGCTCAAGCTTTCGAAGTATTCGTTGCCAAGGTAACGCGCGGCCTTCCGTCTGTATTTGCCTACATCGACGACATGCTCGTCGCGAGTCCCAATACATAAGACCACGAGCGTGACTTCTGGGAACTCTCTCAGCGGCCTTCAATACTTTGGCCCCCGCAGGGGCGTCTGCGTCAGCAGGTGTTTGGTGTGTTGCGACACCACGTACCCGAGCACACGAGGGTCGGACCCTCCAGCGCGTAGCCGTGCACGGCTTAGCCGTGTCCGGGGAAAGGGGGATCCTGGAGGTTGAGCCGATGCCGGGTGTTCGGACCTTTAAGGCCCCCCGGCGGAGGCAACACATCTCTCTGGCCTCTGCTTCACGTGGACGGCAACCCCGGACTGACCTACCTGGGGGAAATCAGCAGTCGCCTCTTCCTGTCTCTCCCTCCTCAAACCTTCGTCTTTATCTCTCTTCTTTATCTTTCCTGTCTTTTTCCTTTTTATTTTCCATTTCCTTTCCATTTTTATTCATTTCCTTTCTTTACGGCGGCAAGGGTTAACCTTATGTGGCTATCCTACTTTGGTTACACCATATTTGGTTATAGTGACGACGTACGGCTGGCGTCGTGCAGGCTTGAACACAAGCTCTGCCGCGTCCCCTCGTTGGGCTCCGTGGTGGGCGGTCGGCGCTGTTGCTGAACATACACATTTTCCTATGGCAGCTCAAGCCTCTGTTGTTTATGATCGGCGTCTGAAAAGATGCTGCACCGAAGTACCATTCCAGTTCTCTTTTTGGAGCAATGCTCCATCATTCCCCAAGTTCTATGTACTGCACAGCGAAAACAACGTACCAGTGAGAAAGCTCTCTCCATTCCTAGTTGCCAAGTGTCTAAAGGAAAAGCTCGGACCTACATACAAAGCCTCAAAAATGTCTAGCGGGGACCTCCTCCTAGAACTAAATGAGAAAGATCAAGCGCAAAAGCTCACAGAACTTACCAGTATGGTAGCGCAACAGCGACAATTTCACCGCACAGAACACTAAATACAAGCAGGGGTGTGATATCAGAGGAAGACTTTATTGGCTTGAGCAACGAAGAACCGCTGGAAGGCTTCCAGCAACAAAATGTTACCAAAGTCCAAAGAATTGTTATCCGCAGGAACGACCAAGAAATCCCCACAATACGTATTATACTCACCTTCGGAACAAGTGTAATGCCTACCTCGCAGGATGCAGGTTATGTAAAGGTAAGTGTTAGACCATATATCCCGAACCCAAGACGATGTTTCAAATGCCAAAGGTTCGGACATGCTTCGCATGCATGTCGAGGAGGAACAATTTGTGCTAAATGCAGCTCCAACGATCACCAAACTGACAATTGCACCTCTTCCCCACTTTGTGTTAACTGCAAGGGAGCTCATCCAGCTTATTCGCGGTCCTGCCCTTGCTGGAAAAAAAGAAAAGGAAGTAATTGCTCTGTCAAAGAAAAAATCTCGTTCTATGAAGCCAGAAAGCGGCTATCGTACCTTCCGCGAAGAAGTTACGCCGATGTGACGCAGATCGGGGCAGCGTCACAGAGGTCTCAGGAGTCCTCCGATCCCACGCGCAGTGGTCCCGCAGTGACCCCTCCCGCCCCCGTGGTGGAAGCAGCCGACGCTGCTCCATCATCTTCAAACGCCCTGCAGACACCAATCCCGTAGAGCCCTAAGATCAAGCGAACCCCTAGGCCCGAGACACGTGTCTCGGTGCCTAACTCTCGATCCTCCAGCACCTCAGAGAGAGCGATGGAGAGAGAGAGAGTAAAACTTTATTAAATGGAAATAAAATAAGGCACGATGGTTGGAGCCCCTATTCCAGGGCCCCACTGGCACGAGCGGCTCGCTGGGCTTGGTCCAGAAGAGCCAACTGGCTCTCCCGACCCTCGTCCGCAAGCCATGCCTCCCACTGCCTATTCCTCATTAGTGGATGTTGGTGTAATATGGGACTGTCTATGTGCGGAGGCCTCCTGGGGCACTCCCATGTGATGTGTTTTAGTGTGGGTGTGTCTGTGCACCACGGGCACTCGTCAGAGAACCTCGTGGGGTGTATTCTGTGTAGGTGGTGCAGGTTAGGGTATGTATTCGTCTGGATACGACGCCAGTCCCTCTCCTGTTCGCTGTTTAAATCGGAGTGAGGATGTCCAAAACGTCTCCGCTCCTGCCTTTGTTGTAGGAGGATGTCACGAGAATTCGGTGGAAGGACGTCGCTAGGCCATGCCGTTGCTCGGACGTTCAAACCTCGAGCAATACGGTCTGCCCTAGCGTTTCCTGCCAGTCGCTCGTGTGCCGGACACCAGACGATAGTGTGGTGCCCCTCTAGTTGAGTGCCTAAAATTTTGATTATTGATTTGGGTGCCGTTCCTTGTAAAAACAGGCGGCAAGCCGCTTGTGAGTCGGATAATATGACAGCCGAATTGGTTTGGCGCTCGGCGTCCTGAATGGCCAAGGCAATGGCTGCAGCCTCTGCCACGCATGCCGAGGCGGTTTTGAAGGATGCCGTTGTTACGTTGTTGTTGCATGTAGAGACTATGGTGAAAGTGTCTGAGCTGGCTCGACTGGCATCCGTATAATACACCCCCGGTCCCATGCCGAAACGTTTGTGAAGGGTCTTTGCCCTTGCTCTGCGTCGTCCGGGATGGTACTTGGGGTGCATGTTTTTGGGAATTGGGGCCACCGCGATGTGCGATCGAACATTGCGGTCTATCTGTGCCGTTTCCTCTCCGCAATACTGGGGTCTCAGGGGAAAGCCTAACCTCGCCAATACTTCCCTGCCCTGAGTTGAAGAACAAAGTCGTTCTTTCTGGGAATATAACGTCGCGACTGCGTACTCGTCAAAAGTATTGTGCAGGCCCAGTCCCTCGAATCTCTCTGTGCTAGTGCATTCGGGAAGACCAAGGGCGGCTTTGAAGGCTTTTCTTATTATTGCGTTTGCCTGTTTAATCTCTTGGTTTGTCAAGGCCTGATACGGAAGGGCGTATGCGAGTCGGCTAATCACGAATGCGTGAACCAGGCTGATGGTCTCTCCCTCAGTTAGGCCGTCTCTGCTTCTTGCCACTCTCCTTATCATTCTAGCCACGTTTCCTGTGACCGCCTTTAGTTTTTGTAGGGTGTGAGATGTTCCAGCATTCTGCTGTATCCACATCCCCAATATTCTGAGTGTCTCCACTTCACGAATTGGCACCCCGTCGAGAGTCAGAGTGAGCGGCACCCAGTCCTTCTTTCTTGCGTACTTCGCACGCACCCGAATGAATTCCGATTTTTCAGGTGCGCATGCCATGTCCGCCGCCCTCGCGTATTCCACGACTGCGTCTATGGCCTTTTGAAGGGTTTCTTGCTTGTCCCCGTAGGACCCCTTGTGAGCCCAGAACGTGATATCATCGGCATATATCGCACAACCGAGATTCGGGTGTTTATCTAGCTCCAGGGCTAGCTTTCTCATCCCTACATTAAATAGCAGTGGAGAGAGTATAGCTCCCTGAGGGGTACCTCTGTCGGGACAGTTGAAGGTGTCGGACCTCGTGGAGCCTAATCCGATTGTGGCCGTGCGGTGGCTGAGGAACGAGCGCACGTAGTTATAAATTCGCGTTCCGCAGTTCACCGCTTCCAGTCCCTCCAGAATAGCGTGGTGGGAGATGCTGTCGAAGGCCTTTTTGATGTCCAATGCCAGTACAAATTTATCTTCCGACCCTCTGTTGGGGTGCAGGACCTCGTGCTTTAGTAGTAGGAAAACGTCCTGCGCTGACACGTGGGGTCGGAAACCGAACATGTTGGAGGGGAACATGTTGTTCAGCTCTATGTGGTTCGAGAGCCGGACCTGCACAACCTTTTCAAAGAGTTTCCCCGCGCACGACGTTAGGGAGATGGGTCGAAGGTTGTTGATGTTACGAGGCTTACCTGGTTTTGGAATAAGAATAATTTTTGCTTCCTTCCATTCTTTTGGAAGGACGCAAAAACCCCGATGTCATTGACACCAAAGGACAAGTGCTCTCTCGAGCGCGGTAAGAGGGACAAAATCCCAATGACCACTCAGAATAAGAAAGCGATAACCTAAAGGTTATCGCTCATTTGTATAAGCCTTTTTAAATCCATGTCACCTAACATCTCACCTCTTATTCTTTCCGTAGTGCGAATTCTTACCTTTCAATTTCAAGATGGCTTTTATTATCCATTAGAATTGTAGAGGTCTCATACACAATGTAGGTGACATCAAAGACATCAATATCTTTGCACCAGTTGCTGTATGTCTTCAGGAAACAAATCTCGGTCCAAAAAATTGTCAAATTCTCAAAGGTTTCACCGTTGTCCGAAGGGACCGCGAATGTTCCAGCCGTTTGTCAGGCGGAGTGGCTATAGTCGTGTATAGGACGGCACTCCTACCCGAAATGTCTAATTGAATACACCTTTAGAAGCCGTAGCTGTCATCATTCTATCTTACAAAACCATCACTATTTGCTCACTGTATATTCCACCCCACACCCACTTCACCACTAAACAATTAGAAAATTTAACAGATCAATTACCGGAACCATTTGTTTTATTAGGGGATTTTAAGGCTCATTGTACTCTTTGGGACAGCGTCAAAACTGACCAAAGAGGAGAGCTGGTTGAAGATATTATCTTATCCAATAATATCTGCCCTTAGAACGACAGAAAGCTGAGCTAGTTGGTAAGGATTCATTATGCAAAATAGAAGTGAGGCGTGCAGATAGGACACAAGAGTAGAGAAGTGGACAACACGAACGCCGTGTCCTGTCCTGTCCTGTTGTGTCCTGTCTACACGCCTCACTTCTATTTTGCATAATGATATCTGCCCTTTAAGTTCAGGTGCCCCGACGTACTTTTCACCAACTTCCCGCAGTTTCAGTTGTTTAGATTTAGCTTTTTGCTCACCATCCCTATTTAATGATCTTAAGTGGGAGGCCCTCGACACGTCATATGGTGGTGATCACTTACCAGCAGTCATTAAACTCCTATCATCACCACCAACCCTAACCACTAGGCCACGCCGATGGAAAGTAAAGCTCGCTAAGTGGCCGTTCTTTACGGAAAATTCGAAACTGGAAGATGTAATTTCGCCAGACCTAAGCGTTCATGAACTTAACAAAAAATTCACTGAGGTAATAATATCAGCGGCAGAAAAGGCGATACCCCAGTCATCGGGTATTGTGAGCAAAAAGCTAAACCCCTGGTGGACGAAGGAGTGTA
Organism: Dermacentor variabilis; assembly: GCF_050947875.1. Classification (NCBI taxonomy): domain Eukaryota; kingdom Metazoa; phylum Arthropoda; class Arachnida; order Ixodida; family Ixodidae; genus Dermacentor; species Dermacentor variabilis. The sequence continues at coordinate 143,507,474 of NC_134569.1, forward strand.
CTAACGCTAAAAAAGAACAAAATAAGGCCTGGGGAATACTACGGAGGTACCCCACCTATTGCAACCTCTTAAACTTCAAACAAGCCAAAGCCAAAACACGATTCATTAGAAGACAGGCTGAAAAATCATGGCAAAAATATATACCTTCAATTAATAGTACGGTCACATGGAAACGAATGTGGGACCAGGTGAGAAAATTTAGAGGACAGTACTCATCTTACACAATACCACTACTTACATGTCTAGGCACACAAACAACACTACAGGACCAGGCCAACTCATTAGGTGAACACTTTTATAACATCTCCTGTTCAGCACACTATTCAAATTCATTATTAAAATATAAATAATCGGCTGAGAAACAGAGACTGCCCACCACTGGGGCTTCAGCTTAAATGTATTGTAGCCCCCTCACTATACATGAATTGAATAGAGTTCTCTCTGCCGGTAAAAAAAACGGCAGCAGGTCTTGACCGTGTCCACTACACAATGCTGGCACACCTATCTCAAGCATCGGTAGGGGCGCTTCTTGAATTTTTCAATAAGATATGGGAGCCTGGTGTAATGCCCACAGATTGGAAAAATGCGGTAGTAGTGCCTTTTTTAAAATCTGGTAAGCGTGCAACATCCACTAGCAGCTACTGACACATTGCATTAACAAGCTGTCTAGCGAACTCCTATGAGAGCATAATAAACATCACACTCGCATTCATCCTTGAAACACGAAGCCTAATAGACATCCACCAGCGCGGATACAAAAAGGGCTGCTCCACCACTGACCATATCGTGCGACTAGAACAGGAAATACGTGACGCGTTTCTACACAAACAATACTGCCTGACGGTTTTCTTCGATTTAGAAAAGGCGTATGACACGACGTGGCGATATGGAATCTTGAGGGACCTGGCTGACCTGGGGATTCGCGGCCGAATGCTAAATTGTCTATGTGATTTCATATCAAATAGAACATTTCAAGTACGTCTCGGCACAATATTTTCACGCACATTTACACAAGAAAATGGCGTCGCACAAGGTTGCATTTTAAGCACGACACTTTTCATAGTGAGAATGAATTCTGTTAATAAGATCGTCCCATCCTCTGTTATGCATTCATTATATGTCGACGATTTTCAAGTGGCTTGCCGCGCTTCAAATCTACCCACCTGCGACAGACAACTACAAATAACTATAAATAATGTCACACAATGGGCTGACAAAAATGGTTTCCGTTTTTCAACACAAAAAAAAACTGTTACATTTCTCTTTTCCGAGAAGCGAGGGTTACACTGCAGTCCAGTTCTCACATTGTATGGTACGACGCTGCCGGTCAAAGAAGACTACAAATTTTTAGGCGTAACTTTTGACACAAAACTGAATTTCCTTGCCCACATTAACGCAACTAAAATAAAATCAAATAAAGCACTAAATATCCTCAAGGTTTTATCGCACAAGCACTGGGGATCTGACCGAACATGTCTATTACGCATATAGCGGTCTCTCGTGCGTAGCAACCTCCACTACGGTAGTGTAGTTTATGGTGCAGCTAGGCAGTCCTACATAAAGCGACTTGATCCAGTTCACAATCTTGGCCTACGACTGGCGAGCGGTGCCTACAGAACGTCACCTGTCCAAAGTTTATACGTTGATTGCAATGAGCCGTCCTTACAGCACCGCAGAGCATTACTCACACTTTCCTACATACTGAGAATTCGTTCATCACCACAACATATATGCTACAAAATCATTAACACAGTGCAAATCACGGATACACTATACAAACAAACCGAACATGATCCGGCCACTGATCTTAAGACACCTCTTAAGACACGAAGAATACTGTCAGACTTATGAAGTCCCTCATGAGGTCCTGCAGGTTGCTGAAAGGCCACCAAGATTGCCCCCGTGGCACAACTTTTCACAGCTATGTGACTGGACACTAATACATCTAAACAAAAAAGACATTCCACAAGAACATATAATACAAGAGTTCCGAGCTATTCAAGAAAAATAGTAAAATTACACGGAATTTTACACTGACGGCTCCAAAACACAAGAATACGTAGGTGTTGGAATAATAACGAAAACTGGCAAAATAGCATTCGGATAAATAATTTTTCTTCAGTGTTTACCGCCGAAGTTTTTGCGATATGGACGGCAGTAAAAAAAAAATTACCAGTGACAAGCAGATGAATGCTATCATATATACCGATTCGTTAAGCGCACTCAGAGCTCTAAACCTTAACTCCGCGTCTGAACCCCTACTTGGCGATATCCTAAACATGTAGGCCTATAATGAATACGGATGAACCTTATGATTCTGCTGGGTCCCAAGCCATGTTGGGATACCAGGGAATGAAGCAGCAGATAGATGCGCGTTCATGGCAGCACACAAAGTTATAAAGCAAACACTTCCATACAAAAACAGTATCCGAGCGATTCATAAGGCGCTGACATCAAAGTGGCAACTAGAATGGGACTCTTGCATAAATAACAAGTTACACACAATAAAACCCCTGCTTGGTGAGTCGAAGTCGTGCAGTCGCCAGCAACACTTCTACGAGGTGATACTATGTCGACTTCGATTAGGGCATACACACCTAACACACAATTTTCTACTTGAAAACGAAAACCCGCCAATTTGCGAGAAGTGCCTTGAGCCACTCACACTAATGCACATTATTATGACATGTCCAAACACCGAAACACAGAGACGGAAGCTTTTACACAGTCTCTACAACTTACTGTTGCGTTTCGCCTGCGACGCGCGGTTTTGCCGGCGCGACTGCGGCGGGGCGGCAGACATTTTGGCCCGTTCGGCGTCGCCGCAACGCTCCCCGCCAGGCGTTTCCAGGCGTTTCCAGGCATGTTCCGATGCCACGTGTCTTCATGTGCGTGTGTGAGTGTATGTGCCATTGTGCCCGAACGGCGGCGATGCGACAGCAGGGGGTCACCCTCTCCTTCCAGTCATTGTGCCCGACCAGAGGCGCTCCGAGAGCCGAAGTTACCTTCTCCTCCCAGTCTTTGTGCCCGACCGGCGGCAGTGTGCGTCACCTTAGCCCATTGTACAATCACGTGCTCGTCTATTGAGGGGTTCCTTCTTGCCCTCAACTGCGAGAGTATAAAAACAGCTGCCCCCGGACGCCAAAGGGAGGGCTCCGATTTCTTCTGTTGAGTAAAGTGCTCTCCCGTCTCTCTACTTCGGTCAACCTGACCGCCAACTCTTTGCGATGTTAAAATAAACAAGTTGTTTTGTTGTTACCAGTCGACTCATGCTTTGCCGGGACCTTCGGATGCTTCCAGTTGTACCCCAGGCCGCCAGGCCAACGCTACCCTTGGGGCTTGCGACCCAGGTACAACCACGGGCGTCAGCGCCGAGTTCCCAACAAATCGTACCAGCGGGTACGACCACAACAACTCGTACCAGCGGTGCGATCCAAATAACTGTCTGCCAGTGGTGAGATCGCGACAACGGAGGCCAGCAGCGAAGATATGCAGTTGACTGTATGCTGAGCAGCTCAACGACGATCCGGGAGCAGTGCAACGAGCCCTGTGTGATGACTGGTTGCCTGCAGCGGAACGACTGCGCTGAACTCTTGACTGCGAGGTTTGGTGAGTGCGGGACTTTCTTCTTCTGAGCTTTGCCAGGCTTTTGTTAGTGTCAGAAACAGAGCTGGTAATTGTGGTTGTCGTTGCTGCCGGGTTAGATTGCGGCAAGACAATAATAGGCAGTAGAGAAAGCAGCATTCAGAGCAGCCATGGATTTGAAGTCGTTGCGCAAACCGAAATTGTTGGAGCTTGCAAGAGAGTTGGGTCTGGATGTCTCAGACAAACTCAGAAAACCGGAACTGCTAAAGGCTATTCTTGAGTTAGAGGCTGAGGATGACGAGCTGTCGGAATGCCTTGAGACTATTGAGGAGAGGTCAAAAAGACAGGAGCGCGAACTTAAAGAGCAAAAAGAGAAACAGGAGCGCGAACTTAAAGAGCAGAAAGAAAAAGAAGAGCGCGAACACGCTTTGGAAATGAAGCGTCTTGAGGTAGAGATGGAACGCGCTCGTAATGGAAGTCAGGCACACGGTGCAGGAGAACGAGTATTGTTCAAAATGACTGACCTGATGCGGCCGTTTAAGCTTGGAGAGGACATTGGTTTGTTCCTGGTTAACTTTGAGCGAACGTGCGAGAAGCAGGGGTTCTCTCGGGAAACGTGGCCACAGCGCTTGCTCACTTTGTTACCCGGCGAGGCGGCCGACGTAGTCGCTCGCTTGGATAGAGAGGAGGCAGAGGATTTCGACACAGTGAAATCGAGTCTTCTAAAAAAGTACCGGCTGTCTGCGGAGGCGTTCCGTCGGAAGTTTCGGGAAAATGAGAAAGGCAAAAGTGAGTCATATACAGAGTTTGCGTATAGGCTTATGTCAAACATGCAGGAGTGGCTCAAAGAAGAGAAAGCGTTTGGTGACCACGATAAAGTTCTGCAGTGCTTCGGGCTAGAACAGTTTTATAGTCGGTTACCGGAGAACGTGCGATACTGGGTCTTGGATAGGCCAGACGTTTGTACGGTGGCTAAAGCCGCTGAGCTAGCCGAGGAGTTTGTGACGCGTCGGGCTCGCGGAGCTAAGGACGGTCAAAAGGGTGAATTTGGCTCGAAGTTTGAGAGGCCGAAGTTCACACCCATGAGAGCAAAGGGGAACACGCGTAGTGCGGATGCGAGTGGAAGCAGTGCGACCGAACCTAAGGAGACGGCGGCAGCCGAAGCCGAACGCAGAAAGCGGTTCGAGATGAGGCGAGCGCGCGTTTGTTATACGTGCCAGAAGCCGGGTCACTTTTCGGCGCAGTGTCCGGAAACAACACCAAAAGTTGTGTTTTTTTCAATAGGCAGCACTGACGAGAACATGAAGCTTCTCGAGCCTTACATGCGAGACCTCCTCGTGAACGGGAAAGAGTGCCGAGTGCTTCGCGATTCCGCAGCTACGATGGATGTAGTTCACCCGTCTTACGTAGAACCCCATATGTTCACGGGCGAGTGCGCGTGGATCAAGCAAGCCGTGGAAGCTCATAGCGTGTGTCTGCCGGTAGCAAAAGTGCTTATTGAAGGACCTTTCGGAGCGCTTGAGACGGAGGCGGCAGTGTCATCTATGCTGCCCCCCCAGTACCCGTACCTATTTTCAAACAGGTCCGATCACCTCCTGCGCGAGAAGGGGCTTTTGTTTGGTGAAGCTAGTGTTCAGGCCTTAACCAGATCGAAGGTTCGGGAGCTCGCTGCAAAGGCGGTAGTTGCGGGGCCGACGTTATCAAACAACGAAAATGGGTCAGAGGCGCAGCAAGCTGATATTCAGAGCACGCCCGAACTGAATAAATTTGAGTCTGTAACGTTAAAGGCACCAGATACCGGAGAGGAAAATCCCGATGCGGGAAAGTTAGAAGAGCTATCTACTGATTTGCTCATCGTGCCTACGTCAGACGGACTTAATAGGTTGCTAAAAGTCAGCCGGTCGGCTTTGATAGCCGAGCAAAAAAAGGATGGCAGCCTGGAAAACGTGCGCTGCAATGTCAAAGAAGGTATCGCCAGGAAAACTGCGCGTTTTGTGGAAAGAGGTGGAGTCCTGTACCGGAAGTATCTAGACCGCCGAGGAGTGGAGTTCGATCAGCTGATCGTGCCTCAATGCTATCGTCAGGATCTGTTGCGCTTGTCACACGGGGGTTCGTGGTCCGGACACCTAGGAGTTAAGAAAACTAAGGACCGTCTCTTGCAAGAGTACTATTGGCCAGGGTGTTTTCGGGACGCAGACCACTTCGTGAGGTCATGTGACACCTGTCAGCGGGTGGGCAAACCAGGGGACAAATCGAGGGCGCCGTTGAAATTGGTACCTATCATTACGGAGCCTTTTAGACGGCTCGTTATTGATACAGTGGGACCTCTGCCGGTAACAGCCACGGGGTACAGACACATTTTGACTGTGATCTGCCCAGCGACAAAATTCCCTGAAGCAGTGCCGCTTAAAGAACTCAGCTCAGTTGAGATAGTCAATGCACTACTGTCCATATTTGCGCGAGTTGGTTTTCCTGCGGAAATCCAATCAGATCAGGGCACAGTGTTTACTAGCGCTTTGACGACAACTTTTCTCGAAAGGTGAGGGGTAAAGCTGCTACACAGCTCAGTGTACCACCCACAGTCGAATTCCGTCGAGAAGCTCCACTCCGTCATGAAGCGCGTGTTGAGAGCCTTGTGTTTTGAACATCAAACTGACTGGGAGCTGTGTCTGCCTGGGGTGATGTTTGCATTAAGAACCGCGCCGCATGCGGCTACGGGGTTTTCGCCAGCTGAACTGGTGTACGGTCGCTCGCTTCGGTCTCCACTTCGCATGCTTCGAGAATCATGGGAAGGCAGGGGCGACGACCCAGTCGTGGTGGAGTACGTGCTTAAGCTCCTCGAACTCTTAAGAAGGGCACAGGAGTTGTCAGGTGAAGCAATGGCAAAGGCCCAGCAGAGGGCCAAGGTTTATTATGATCGGACAGCCAGGGCCCGTCGTTTTGAGGTGGGCGATGAGGTCATGATATTGCGCACATCGCTAAACAACAAACTAGACGTGCAGTGGGAGGGCCCAGCACGAATTGTTCAGAAACTGTCGGACGTTAACTACGTGGTAAGTCTGCCAGGAAAGCGGAAAGCACAGCAAGTTTACCACTGTAATCTGCTCAAACCTTATAGACAAAGGGAAGCAGTGGTGTGCATGATGGTAAACGTTCCTGAAGAGCTTCCGGTCGAGCTTCCGGGACTAGGCTCAGTGACGAACAGGGAAGACACCGGTCAAGTCATTAGTGACCTTATCAGTAAAGCACCGCTGTCGCCCGAGCAGAAAACCGAACTACACCAGCTTTTACAAGAGTTTCAAGGTCTGTTCTCTGAGAGGCCTGGTAGGACTTCTGTACTTACTCATGATATAGAACTTACCTCCCCAGAGCCAGTACGATCCAAGGCGTATCGGGTGTCACCCCGCCAGAGCGATATTATGGAGGCTGAGGTAAAGAAAATGCTACAGCTCGGTGTTATTGAGGCAGGTGAGAGTGATTATACCTCCCCTTTGATTTTAGTTGAGGTACCGGGCAAGGAACCTCGTCCTTGCGTCGACTACCGCAGGCTTAATTCCATCACTAAGGATCAAATTTATCCGATCCCTAACATCGAGGAGCGCCTTGAGAAAGTTAGTAGCGCTCAGTTTATTTCCACCCTAGATCTTGTCATGGGTTATTGGCAGGTTCCACTTACAGAAGAGGCTAGTAGGTATGCGGCGTTCATTTCACCAATGGGAACATTCCGTCCTAAAGTGTTGAGTTTTGGTTTGAAGAACGCGCCATACTGTTTTTCAAGCCTCATGGATAAAGTGTTGCGGGGACAGCAAGAATTCGCTTTACCGTATCTAGACGACGTAGCGATATTCTCCGCATCCTGGTCTGAGCATATGGCACACTTGCGGGCAGTGCTAACCCACCTGCGCGAAGCGGGCTTGACAGTAAAGGCTCCTAAGTGCCAGTTAGCACAGGCCGAGGTTGTCTACCTCGGTCACGTGATTGGTCAGGGTCGTCGCCGCCCCTCTGAAATAAAAGTGGCCGCTGTGCGAGACTTTCCGCAACCGCGCACAAAGACCGATATTCGGTCGTTCTTAGGTGTCGCCGGCTACTATCAGAGGTACATCCCCAGGTACTCTGATATCGCGGCTCCCCTGACGGATGCTCTAAGAAAAACAGAGCCCCAAACAATCGTCTGGGACGAGACAAAGGAAAGAGCGTTTAGCGCCCTAAAGAGTGCCCTAACAAACCAGCCTGTGCTACGATCGCCAGACTATACAAAAGGGTTCATTGTTCAGTGCGATGCTAGTGAGCGAGGCATGGGCGTTGTACTGTGCCAACGGGAAAAGGGAGAAGTAGAACACCCCGTCCTGTATGCTAGTCGTAAGCTGACCAGTCGTGAGCAGGCGTATAGCGCCACCGAGAAAGAGTGTGCATGTCTCGTGTGGGCCGTTCAGAAATTGTCATGCTATCTAGCCGGCTCGAGGTTTATCATTGAGACGGATCACTGCCCTCTCCAATGGCTGCAGACCATCTCTCCCAAAAATGGCCGCCTCCTGCGCTGGAGCCTCGCTTTACAACAATATTCCTTTGAGGTGCGTTACAAAAAGGGGAGTCTCAACGGTAACGCCGATGGCTTAAGTCGAAGCCCCTAACGTAGGAATCAGCCTCAAAATTGTTTGTTACTGATGTTTTTCTTCCTGAGGCAGGATTTTTTTTAACATATTGCTTTTGTTTAGTGTTTCAAAGTGATGATATGCTTTCTAGTGCAATTTTCCAATTTGTGGACGCGTTCTGAGTGATGCTAGACTACTGTAAGGAACTAGGCAGTGGTATAAAAAGGGGAAAGAGCCTGGCAGGGCTTAGTGAGGGTTGTGCCGTGCTTGCTGACTGAGCGGTTGAGTTTCAGCGTAGTTCTAACGCTTGCCGGGAACGAGAACAAAAATGTGAACTCTCCCGAAGTCACTTTGCAGTGTCCCGTGCGAACCTGAACGAGAGAACGAGGCCTTCTCTGTGCGCTGCGCTCAAGAAACGTCGAGGGACGCCCGACTTCGGTTATGAGCATCATCGAGCGACATCCCTCCGGACAGCGGATGCAGTCCCCTGTCCATCGGGATCTCCTTCCCCCGGCGGGGCGGTCTGTTGCGTTTCGCCTGCGACGCGCGGTTTTGCCGGCGCGACTGCGGCGGGGCGGCAGACATTTTGGCCCGTTCGGCGTCGCCGCAACGCTCCCCGCCAGGCGTTTCCAGGCGTTTCCAGGCATGTGCCGATGCCACGTGTCTTCATGTGCGTGTGTGAGTGTATGTGCCATTGTGCCCGAACGGCGGCGATGCGACAGCAGGGGGTCACCCTCTCCTTCCAGTCATTGTGCCCGACCAGAGGCGCTCCGAGAGCCGAAGTTACCTTCTCCTCCCAGTCTTTGTGCCCGACCGGCGGCAGTGTGCGTCACCTTAGCCCATTGTACAATCACGTGCTCGTCTATTGAGGGGTTCCTTCTTGCCCTCAACTGCGAGAGTATAAAAACAGCTGCCCCCGGACGCCAAAGGGAGGGCTCCGATTTCTTCTGTTGAGTAAAGTGCTCTCCCGTCTCTCTACTTCGGTCAACCTGACCGCCAACTCTTTGCGATGTTAAAATAAACAAGTTGTTTTGTTGTTACCAGTCGACTCATGCTTTGCCGGGACCTTCGGATGCTTCCAGTTGTACCCCAGGCCGCCAGGCCAACGCTACCCTTGGGGCTTGCGACCCAGGTACAACCACGGGCGTCAGCGCCGAGTTCCCAACAAATCGTACCAGCGGGTACGACCACAACAACTCGTACCAGCGGTGCGATTCAAATATTACACATACCTTTACACCCCGCCTTAATACCCGGAGATGAACAGCTAGTGCACCTCACTGACTTGTTGAGCTTTTTAGAAGAAACCGGTTTTTTGCACGGAATATAAGGTAACGCAGCTATCGAGGCTTTAACATTTGATTTCTTAATATCTTGTGGCTGGCGCAGCATGGCCTTAGTCGCCTTTGCGCCATTAAACCCAAATTAACTAACTAACATGTCAACGCATAGGCAAGCCCGCCAATGAGACTTGTTCCCATTATCACGGAGCCATTTCGCAGGCTCATAATAGACAGAGAGCGACCACTTCCTGCAACGCCGTCTGGCTATCGACATATTATTACTGCACTATGCACCGCAACAATATTTCCCGAGTCAGTGCCTCTCAAAGAACTCAGCTCGGTGGAGATCGTCAACGCGCTTTTATCTATCTTCGCGCGAGTAGGGTTTCCCGCAGAAATCCAGTCAGATGAAGGATCCGTCTTTACGAGCGCACTGACCCCAACGTTTCTGGAAAGGTGCGATATTAAAATTATTCATAGCTCAGTGTACTACCCGCAGTCAAACGCGGTAGAGAAAGTACACTCAGTCATGAAACGGCTTTTGCGATCCCTTTGTTATGAGCACAAAGCCGATTGGGAGAGTTGCTTGCTTGCAGCAATGTTCGCGCTTCGAACTGCACCGCACGAATCAACAGGTTTTTCACCTTCGGAGCTCGTTTACGGACGCTGCCTTCGCTCCCCTCTTCGCATTGTTCGAGAAGCCTGGGAAGGCCGGGCAGACGATCCTTCGGTTGTGGCATACGTGCTAGAGCTCTTGGACCATCTGCACACTTCTCAGGAATTAGCAGGGCAGGAAATGCGTAAGGCACAAAGCAATGCTAAGCATTACTTTGACAGGACGGCTCGCACGCGACGATTTGAAATAGGGGGAAAAGGTAATGATCCTGAAATCCTCGTTGAAAAACAAACTAGAGGTTCAATGGGAAGGACCGGTTGACATAATTCAGAAATTATCTGAAACAAACTACGTAATCATGGTACCGGGAAAACGACGGACACCACAAGTGTACCACAGCAATCTACTTAAACCCTACAGGCAGCGGGAAGCCATTGTGAACATGTCCCTTAACCAACCTGAGGAAATGCCTGTCGACTTTCCAGAGTTACCAGCAGTGACGGAGACAAAAGACATTGACGAGACCATTGATAAGTTAGTAGAACAGGCGGAGTTGAATCCCATTCAGAGGGCCGAACTGAGGGAACTCGTGTTTGAATTTAAAGACGTATTTTCAGACACACCGGGCGGGACGACTGCGATCGTTCACGATATCGAGTTAACCTCGTCGGACCCTGTTCGTTCGAAAGCTTACCGCGTTTCGCCTCGTCCACGTGAAGTCATGACCGCTGAAATAAACAAGTTGTTAGAGCTAGGTGTAATAGAGCCAGGAGAGAGTGATTATACCTCACCTCTTATCTTCGTCGAGGTCCCAGGAAAAGAGCCGCGGCCATGTATCGACTACCGCAGGCTCAATTTAATCACGAAGGACCAGACTTATCCAATACCGCATATCGAGGAAAGGCTTGAAAAGGCGAGCAGTGCTAATTTCATTTCTACACTCGATTTATTCAGAGGGTATTGGCAGGTTCCGTTGACCGAGAGGGCACGCAGGCTTGCAGCGTTTATTTCCCCGATGGGAACCTTTCGTCCGAAAGTCTTGAGCTTTGGATTGAAGAATGCGCCATATTGCTTCTCTAGCCTTATGGACCAGGCGCTACGAGGAATGGAGGACTTTGCACTTCCGTACCTCGATGACATAGCAATTTTTTTTCATCATGGGCCGACCATAAGCAACACCTGCGAACCGTGCTGTCTCGTCTACGAGAGACCAACTTAACTGTTAAGGCTTCCAAATGCCAATCAGGGCGCGCGGAGATAGCTTATCTAGGTCATGTTATAGGGCAAGGCCATCGTCGGCCTTCCGAGGTGAAACTGACCGCAATAGACAACTTCCCGCCACCAAGCACCAAGCGGGACATCAGATCATTCCTTGGTTTGACGGGTTATTACCAAAGGTATATCCCGCGGTATTCCGAGTTCTTTGACGGATGCTCTCAGAAAAACAGAACCACAAACGGTAAAGTGGGATGACGCAAAAGAAAAGGCTTTTAGTATGCTGAAGAAAGCATTAACGAGTCGGCCAGTGTTGAACGCGCCCGACTACTCTAAGCCATTCATTCTTCAGTGTGATGTCAGTGACGGGGGTATGGGGGTGGTGCTATGTCAAAAAAGGGATGACGAGAACGAACACCCTGTACTGTACCCCAGTATAAAGCTTTCAGTTCGTGAGGAAGCATACCGTGCATCAGAAGAAGAATGCGCCTGAGTAGTATGGGCGGTGCAGAAGCTAGCTTGCTATATCGCTGGTTCAAGGTTCACCATAGAAACTGACCACTGTCCCTTCACATGGCTGCAGTCCATGTCTACAAAAAACGGTCGTCTTTTGCGCTGGAGCTTGACTCTTCAACAGTACACCTTCGATATTCGCTACAAGACGGGTAAGCATAACGTCAATGCCGATGGTTTGAGTCGTTGCCCCTAGAGTAACGAAAGCCTCATGCTCATCCGGTGTCCGTGGCATTTTTACGTTCGTTCATACGTTTTTCCGAATTCATACGTTTTTCCGAAGTGAAGCCGATTGTTAGCTGATTTTAATAACCACGTCTTAACACTGTCAAGAAATGGCTGGTTTTAGTGATCAGGGGGGGGGGGGGGGGAGGAGAGGACGCGCGTAGGGAATGGGAAAGGTGGAGCGGGTTTTCTTTCTTTTAAAGCCGGATGTGTCATGGGGGAGAGTTGGCTTGTGCTCGCTGCTTTGTGGTTGTGGGTCCGGCACTGTTCTGGGGTGATTGCTTGCCCACGCAGGAGACGAGAAGTTGCGACACCTGTTTGCAAAACCAATTTCACCGGACCGGACCAGGGAGAAAATTCACAAAAGCGCCACGAGGACTGAGGACCACTCCCAGGAATCTACCTGCTACGAACTAAGGTTTCGTCACCTCTAAGGGGAATTCTGCTACTGAAACGACGATCCCTCTGTTTGGATCGCACCGCTGGTACGATCTGTTGGGAACTCGGCGCTGACGCCCGTGGTTGTACCTGGGTCGCAAGCCCCAAGGGTAGCGTTGGCCTGGCGGCCTGGGGTACAACTGGAAGCATCCGAAGGTCCCGGCAAAGCATGAGTCGACTGGTAACAACAAAACAACTTGTTTATTTTAACATTGCAAAGAGTTGGCGGTCAGGTTGACCGAAGTAGAGAGACGGGAGAGCACTTTACTCAACAGAAGAAATCGGAGCCCTCCTTTTGGCGTCCGGGGGCAGCTGTTTTTATACTCTCGCAGTTGAGGGCAAGAAGGAACCCCTCAAAAGACGAGCACGTGAATGTACAATGGGCTAATGGTGACGCACACTGTCGTAGCGCTGCCGTAGCACCATGTCGAGCACGATCTCGTAGCACCCTGTCGTAGCGCTGCCGTAGCACCATGTCGAGCACGATCTCGTAGCACCCTGTCGTAGCGCTGCCGGTCGGGCACAATGACTGTAATGAGAGGATGATCCCTGCTTTCGCATCGCCTGGTTCGGGCACAATGACTGGAATGAGAGGGTGATCCTTTGCGGTCGCATCGCCGCAGTCGCGCCTGGAAACACCTGCCGATGAGCGTTGCGGCGACGACGATCGGGCCAAAATGTCTGCCGCCCCGCCGCAGTCGCGCCGGCAAAACCACGTGTCGCAGGCGAAACGCAACAGACCGCCCCGCCGGGGGAAGGAGATCCCGATGGACAGGGGACTGCATCCGCTGTCCGGAGGGATGTCGCTTGATGATGCTCATAACCGAAGTCGGGCGTCCCTCGACGTTTCTTGAGCGCAGCGCACAGAGAAGGCCTCGTTCTCTCGTTCAGGTTCGCACGGGACACTGCAAAGTGACTTCGGGAGAGTTCACATTTTTGTTCTCGTTCCCGGCAAGCGTTAGAACTACGCTGAAACTCAACCGCTCAGTCAGCAAGCACGGCACAACCCTCACTAAGCCCTGCCAGGCTCTTTCCCCTTTTTATACCACTGCCTAGTTCCTTACAGTAGTCTAGCATCACTCAGAACGCGTCCACAAATTGAAAAATTGCACTAGAAAGCATATCATCACTTTGAAACACTAAACAAAAGCAATATGTTAAAAAAAATCCTGCCTCAGGAAGAAAAACATCAGTAACAAACAATTTTGAGGCTGATTCCTACGTTAGGGGCTTCGACTTAAGCCATCGGCGTTACCGTTGAGACTCCCCTTTTTGTAACGCACCTCAAAGGAATATTGTTGTAAAGCGAGGCTCCAGCGCAGGAGGCGGCCATTTTTGGGAGAGATGGTCTGCAGCCATTGGAGAGGGCAGTGATCCGTCTCAATGATAAACCTCGAGCCGGCTAGATAGCATGACAATTTCTGAACGGCCCACACGAGACACGCACACTCTTTCTCGGTGGCGCTATACGCCTGCTCACGACTGGACAGCTTACGACTAGCATACAGGACGGGGTGTTCTACTTCTCCATTTTCCCGTTGGCACAGTACAACGCCCATGCCTCGCTCACTAGCATCGCACTGAACAACGAACCCTTTTGTATAGTCTGGCGATCGTAGCACAGGCTGGTTTGTTAGGGCACTCTTTAGGGCGCTAAAAGCTCTTTCCTTTGTCTCGTCCCAGACGACTGTTTGAGGCTCTGTTTTTCTTAGAGCATCCGTCAGGGGAGCCGCGATATCAGAGTACCTAGGGATGTACCTCTGATAGTAGCCGGCGACACCCAAGAACGACCGAATATCGGTCTTGGTGCGCGGTTGCGGAAAGTCTCGCACAGCGGCCACTTTTATTTCAGAGGGGCGGCGACGACCCTGACCAATCACGTGACCGAGGTAGACAACCTCGGCCTGTGCTAACTGGCACTTAGGAGCCTTGACTGTCAAGCCCGCTTCGCGCAGGCGGGTTAGCACTGCCCGCAAGTGTGCCATATGCTCAGACCAGGATGCGGAGAATATCGCTACGTCGTCTAGATACGGTAAAGCGAATTCTTGCTGTCCCCGCAACACTTTATCCATGAGACTTGAAAAACAGTATGGCGCGTTCTTCAAACCAAAACTCAACACTTTAGGACGGAATGTTCCCATTGGTGAAATGAACGCCGCATACCTACTAGCCTCTTCTGTAAGTGGAACCTGCCAATAACCCCTGACAAGATCTAGGGTGGAAATAAACTGAGCGCTACTAACTTTCTCAAGGCGCTCCTCGATGTTAGGGATCGGATAAATTTGATCCTTAGTGATGGAATTAAGCCTGCGGTAGTCGACGCAAGGACGAGGTTCCTTGCCCGGTACCTCAACTAAAATCAAAGGGGAGGTATAATCACTCTCACCTGCCTCAATAACACCGAGCTGTAGCATTTTCTTTACCTCAGCCTCCATAATATCGCTCTGGCGGGGTGACACCCGATACGCCTTGGATCGTACTGGCTCTGTGGAGGTAAGTTCTATATCATGAGTAAGTACAGAAGTCCTACCAGGCCTCTCAGAGAACAGACCTTGAAACTCTTGTAATAGCTGGTGTAGTTCGGTTTTCTGCTCGGGCGGCAGCGGTGCTTTACTGATAAGGTCACTAATGACTTGACCGGTGTCTTCCCTGTTCGTCACTGAGCCTAGTCCCGGAAGCTCGACCGGAAGCTCTTCAGGAACGTTTACCATCATGCACACCACTGCTTCCCTTTGTCTATAAGGTTTGAGCAGATTACAGTGGTAAACTTGCTGTGCTTTCCGCTTTCCTGGCAGACTTACCACGTAGTTAACGTCCGACAGTTTCTGAACAATTCGCGCTGGGCCCTCCCACTGCACGTCTAGTTTGTTGTTTAGCGATGTGCGCAATATCATGACCTCATCGCCAACCTCAAAACGACGGGCCCTGGCTGTCCGATCATAATAAACCTTGGCCCTCTGCTGGGCCTTTGTCATTGCTTCACCTGACAACTCCTGTGCCCTTCTTAAGCGTTCGAGGAGCTTAAGCACGTACTCCACCACGACTGGGTCGTCGCCCCTACCTTCCCACGATTCTCGAAGCATGCGAAGCGGAGATCGAAGCGAGCGACCGTACACCAGTTCAGCTGGCGAAAACCCCGTAGCCGCATGCGGCGCGGTCCTTAAAGCAAACATCACCCCAGGCAGACACAGCTCCCAGTCAGTTCGATGTTCAAAACACAACGCTCTCAACACGCGCTTCATGACGGAGTGGAGCTTCTCAACGGAA
Source organism: Dermacentor variabilis (assembly GCF_050947875.1). Lineage (NCBI taxonomy): Eukaryota > Metazoa > Arthropoda > Arachnida > Ixodida > Ixodidae > Dermacentor > Dermacentor variabilis. The sequence continues at coordinate 143,523,208 of NC_134569.1, forward strand.
TTCGACTGTGGGTGGTACACTGAGCTGTGTAACAGCTTTACCCCACACCTTTCGAGAAAAGTTGTCGTCAAAGCGCTAGTAAACACTGTGCCCTGATCTGATTGGATTTCCGCAGGGAAACCAACTCGCGCAAATATGGACAGTAGTGCATTAACTATCTCAACTGAGCTGAGTTCTTTAAGCGGCACTGCTTCAGGGAACTTTGTCGCTGGGCAGATCACAGTCAAAATGTGTCTGTACCCCGTGGCTGTTACCGGCAGAGGTCCCACAGTATCAATAACGAGCCGTCTAAAAGGCTCCGTAATGATAGGTACCAATTTCAACGGCGCCCTCGATTTGTCCCCTGGTTTGCCCACCCGCTGACAAGTGTCACATGTCCTCACGAAATGGTCTGCGTCCCGAAAACACCCTGGCCAATAGTACTCTTGCAAGAGACGGTCCTTAGTTTTCTTAACTCCAAGGTGTCCGGACCACGAACCCCCGTGTGACAAGCGCAACAGATCCTGACGATAGCATTGAGGCACGATCAGCTGATCGAACTCCACTCCTCGGCGGTCTAGATACTTCCGGTACAGGACTCCACCTCTTTCCACAAAACGCGCAGTTTTCCTGGCGATACCTTCTTTGACATTGCAGCGCACGTTTTCCAGGCTGCCATCCTTTTTTTGCTCGGCTATCAAAGCCGACCGGCTGACTTTTAGCAACCTATCAAGTCCGTCTGACGTAGGCGCGATGAGCAAATCAGTAGATAGCTCTTCTAACTTTCCCGTGTCGGGCGTTTCCTCTCCAGTATCTGGCGCCTTTAACGTTACAGACTCAAGTTTATTCAGTTCGGGCGTGCTCTGAATATCAGCTTGCTGCGCCTCTGACCCTTTTTCGTTGTTTGATAACGTCGGCCCCGCAACTACCGCCTTTGCAGCGAGCTCCCGAACCTTCGATCTGGTTAAGGCCTGAACACTAGCTTCACCAAACAAAAGCCCCTTCTCGCGCAGGAGGTGATCGGACCTGTTTGAAAATAGGTACGGGTACTGGGGGGGCAGCATAGATGACACTGCCGCCTCCGTCTCAAGCGCTCCGAAAGGTCCTTCAATAAGCACTTTTGCTACCGGCAGACACACGCTATGAGCTTCCACGGCTTGCTTGATCCATGCGCACTCGCCCGTGAACATATGGGGTTCTACGTAAGACGGGTGAACTACATCCATCGTAGCTGCGGAATCGCGAAGCACTCGGCACTCTTTCCCGTTCACGAGGAGGTCTCGCATGTAAGGCTCGAGAAGCTTCATGTTCTCGTCAGTGCTGCCTATTGAAAAAAACACAACTTTTGGTGTTGTTTCCGGACACTGCGCCGAAAAGTGACCCGGCTTCTGGCACGTATAACAAACGCGCGCTCGCCTCATCTCGAACCGCCTTCTGCGTTCGGCTTCGGCTGCCGCCGTCTCCTTAGGTTCGGTCGCACTGCTTCCACTCGCATCCGCACTACGCGTGTTCCCCTTTGCTCTCATGGGTGTGAACTTCGGCCTCTCAAACTTCGAGCCAAATTCACCCTTTTGACCGTCCTTAGCTCCGCGAGCCCGACGCGTCACAAACTCCTCGGCTAGCTCAGCGGCTTTAGCCACCGTACAAACGTCTGGCCTATCCAAGACCCAGTATCGCACGTTCTCCGGTAACCGACTATAAAACTGTTCTAGCCCGAAGCACTGCAGAACTTTATCGTGGTCACCAAACGCTTTCTCTTCTTTGAGCCACTCCTGCATGTTTGACATAAGCCTATACGCAAACTCTGTATATGACTCACTTTTGCCTTTCTCATTTTCCCGAAACTTCCGACGGAACGCCTCCGCAGACAGCCGGTACTTTTTTAGAAGACTCGATTTCACTGTGTCGAAATCCTCTGCCTCCTCTCTATCCAAGCGAGCGACTACGTCGGCCGCCTCGCCGGGTAACAAAGTGAGCAAGCGCTGTGGCCACGTTTCCCGAGAGAACCCCTGCTTCTCGCACGTTCGCTCAAAGTTAACCAGGAACAAACCAATGTCCTCTCCAAGCTTAAACGGCCGCATCAGGTCAGTCATTTTGAACAATACGCGTTCTCCTGCACCGTGTGCCTGACTTCCATTACGAGCGCGTTCCATCTCTACCTCGAGACGCTTCATTTCCAAAGCGTGTTCGCGCTCTTCTTTTTCTTTCTGCTCTTTAAGTTCGCGCTCCTGTTTCTCTTTTTGCTCTTTAAGTTCGCGCTCATATTTCTCTTTTTGCTCTTTAAGTTCGCGCTCCTGTCTTTTTGACCTCTCCTCAATAGTCTCAAGGCATTCCGACAGCTCGTCGTCCTCAGCCTCTAACTCAAGAATAGCCTTTAGCAGTTCAGGTTTTCTGAGTTTGTCCGAGACATCCAGACCCAACTCTCTTGCAAGCTCCAACAATTTCGGTTTGCGCAACGACTTCAAATCCATGGCTGCTCTGAATGCTGCTTTCTCTACTGCTTACTATTGTCTTGCCGCAAACTAACCCGGCAGCAACGACAACCACAATTACCAGCTCTGTTTCTGACACTAACAAAAAGCCTGGCAAAGCTCAGAAGAAGAAAGTCCCGCACTCACCAAACCTCGCAGCCAAGAGTCCAGCGCAGTCGTTCCGCTGCAGGCAACCAGTCATCACACAGGGCTCGTTGCACTGCTCCCGGATCGTCGATGAGCTGCTCAGCATACAGTCAACTGCATCTCTTCGCTGCTGGCCTCCGTTGTCGCGATCTCACCGCTGGCAGACAGTTGTTTGAAGTCGGAGGCGATCTCACCGCTGCCAACCAGATGTTTGGATCGCACCGCTGGTACGATCTGTTGGGAACTCGGCGCTGACGCCCGTGGTTGTACCTGGGTCGCAAGCCCCAAGGGTAGCGTTGGCCTGGCGGCCTGGGGTACAACTGGAAGCATCCGAAGGTCCCGGCAAAGCATGAGTCGACTGGTAACAACAAAACAACTTGTTTATTTTAACATTGCAAAGAGTTGGCGGTCAGGTTGACCGAAGTAGAGAGACGGGAGAGCACTTTACTCAACAGAAGAAATCGGAGCCCTCCTTTTGGCGTCCGGGGGCAGCTGTTTTTATACTCTCGCAGTTGAGGGCAAGAAGGAACCCCTCAAAAGACGAGCACGTGAATGTACAATGGGCTAATGGTGACGCACACTGTCGTAGCGCTGCCGTAGCACCATGTCGAGCACGATCTCGTAGCACCCTGTCGTAGCGCTGCCGTAGCACCATGTCGAGCACGATCTCGTAGCACCCTGTCGTAGCGCTGCCGGTCGGGCACAATGACTGTAATGAGAGGATGATCCCTGCTTTCGCATCGCCTGGTTCGGGCACAATGACTGGAATGAGAGGGTGATCCTTTGCGGTCGCATCGCCGCAGTCGCGCCTGGAAACACCTGCCGATGAGCGTTGCGGCGACGACGATCGGGCCAAAATGTCTGCCGCCCCGCCGCAGTCGCGCCGGCAAAACCACGTGTCGCAGGCGAAACGCAACACCTCGTACAGCGGCTGCTGGCCCCTACACGTCGGGATCTTCCTTCTCCGCCGCAGATGCTGTTAGGGTTGGCGTCTGGCACCACGTGTTGAATGGAATTTCAACCGACCATCTCTCACCCTGCGTCGTCGAAATGAGGCGTGACTTCCCCTGCTATTGTTGGCGTCCCGCTCCACGTGCAGAAAGAACTTTCTTTCACCCGACCACCTTCCTCCAGGCCTCTTCGAAGTGAAGCGTGACTTCCTAATTCGCCATGACCATTTCCAGTGTCTGCGGGAAGCCCCGCAGTGTACAGGCCTCTTTTGTGTGTGTGTATGCGAGTTTAGAGAGGCCCTTTCCTAGAATTCGACCTAGAGGAGAACTTCCACGAATCCGCAACGCGCAGAAGAGACGGACAGGCGTCTACAATTCCAGGAGGCGTGACGACCTCCTCCTTGCAGCAGACTCGGTATAACCAGAGGAGGAGGGGCCCTCTTTCTGTGCCGGTCACGTGACATCGACGGAAGCAAGATCGCGCCCACGATTGTAGAGACCCTATTTAGGGGCTCCAAAATGTACTTTTGATCACTTCATGCTCTTCTCATTTTCGTTCATCTACCTTTGAATAAACCGTGCAAGTTTCGCACTAGAAATTGTCTCGCCCTTGCTTGGTCACCATGGTCTACCGGATGCCTGCAGACCGCCGACAACAGCACGCTAACCAAAAAGTAACGTCGGTCGAGCTTCGATAGGCAGGCGCCGCTACTTCTCGGCAGCAGTACGATACGCTACCCAGGAGTACGCAACAGGAGGGAACAAACATCGCGAAAGAAAAACTTCTTCTCTTTAATTAAAAGACAGTTTTTATTCATAAACGAAAATAATATGCCTAATCAATTTTATATGTATGTGGCGAGAAAATAAAAGACAACTGAATAAATACAATAAATAAAAAATAATAAATAAATAATACAATAAATAAATACAATAAATAAAAGTCATGAATAAATACCTTTTTTTTCAGCACCTACCATAAGAGGGGGCGCTGACGCCGCTATCATTTGCAATGAAGCTCCTGAAGTGTGCAGAAAGGCGCGCTCGTGAAGTTCGTCTGTTGCTATAGACTCCCCTCAAACGTTAGGTTTTTTTTTTTTTGCTTGTCGACGTTTGTCTGAATTTGGTAGCGCTGGTAGTTTCCTCGTTTCTTAACCTGCTCAGTCAAAAGTAGTGTGTTCCGATCGTCAAATAGTTATTTTGGCTGTTTTCGTGCGGCTGCGCTAGCTGACGGTCTTGGCGTCTGACGGTGGGACCAGCACTCTACAGCCAAAGCTTTCGTCGACCTCCAAAGAAAGTATGTTCTGTGCAGGGGTGCGATTTCGACACCCATACGCCTGACCTTCTGCTGCATCGTTTTCCGCGCTGAAAGCTCGAAACGCCCATCAAGTGGAATGACGGGACATTTGAATATGCAGCTATAATTGCAGGCCAACAAAACAAATGCTGCACTATCTAGTATTGCACTAACTTTGGTGCCGGCGCATGCGCTCCTGTCCAACCGCCCTGATAAGCCGGCCAGGGTACATTCCCCCCCCCCCCTAGAACGCATGCGGGGGATGCATATGGAGATATGGAGGCTAGAGGTAAACAGCTTCGCTGTAAAATGCGGTATGTATCAGGTAAGTGGGATATATGCAGGCATGCAGTGCACAAGAGCTGACTGCTTCCGGTGCAAAGCATGTTTCCGCCAAATTACAAGCAACCGCCAATTCACAATGGAGGTAAGGAAGCGCCGATGATTTTAACACCAACGTTGGGCATCAACGATCAATATGTACTTCGTATATTCAAGATGTCGCGCGGAAATCGCCACTCACTTTGCGGTAACAGATGGGCTAAATTTTTAATGTCGCAAAATATGTATTAAGACCGCACATCGTGTGACTCCTTCTGTATCTTCAGTTTTCAAGAGCTCTTGTTTTGGCCAGCACGGATGTTAGGGGCCTGCCATGACCTTCAACGATCGCCACAGGCACTAAAGCGAAAGCGAATCGAGAATGTCGCAGTTTCGCCTGAAAGGTGAAGCATCGATTACGATAACTAATTAGCAGGCAGCTAAACGAAGTAAGGATAGTCGTTTTATCATCCATATCAACTTGTAAACATTTGCTTACTAATTAAATTAACAACATGGTGTCACGAGCGCACAAGCAAGCACAAGCACGTCTCACTCGATGACCGCGTACACTCGCTGTCAAAACACTGTAGTGCGAAAGCGTGACAGCAGCAGTGAGCTAATTGACCTTGGCGCTGTCTCTCGCTTCAATGCAAACAAAGCGAAAAGAACACAGCGCACACGAAGCTATCAGCACTCGGAGCACTCTGTCCCCATCGCAGATCATGTTTAAGATAGGGCTTGCGCGGCCGCGCCCTACGCAGCATCCGCAGGACTAGAACGCCCCCGCCCTACCTCCCCTCCCCCCGGTGCCTTGCACGCGACGGAATACGGGGGGCTTCCTCCCTACTTTGCCCCCTTGCGCGCGCGATATTGAGCCACTATCGTCAGTTCTACCTCGCATGCTTTCACTCGCACATACATACGGAGCACGGCGACGATGTTATCGCCCTTGGACTTCATGTGGGACATCACGGCGACGCCAACGCCCACGGCAGAAATGCACCTGGAGTGTCTATATATTTCCTATCGCAATAAAGAAAGGCACATCTAGGATATGCCTAGGGCTTGACGCCGCTGCGAAGGTACTCTTAGATTTCTGCGAGACACTGGTTTCAGCGAGCTACTCTAATTCTCGATGTCGCGTGTGCCCGCCTTATGTCCTGCGTCATCCCATTTATGGCCGCACTCACCCGAAGTAACATGCCAGACGTGCCGCTAGCCAAACCGTCTCAAGTTTTCATTAAATAACGTCTCTCTGTACCGAAGTGAAACTCTGCAGGAACCAAGCACATAGATATGGCGGATCAGAGATTCAACGAAACGTAGGCAAGGATGATAAGGGAAGTACACATCGATTGACGCAAACTGAAAGTTGCTCCGTTGTTGTTCTGCACAAACCCCCGTCTTCCCCAGCGTTATAATAACCTCGTCTATGTTTTGGTGCATTTTTCATCGCAGCATAATTAGCTATATAACCCACCAACAAGGTTTATCGAGTTGATATGGAGAGAAACCAAAGGGAGCGTTTGCTAAGATTACTGGAACTACTTTTTTTATTACGAACTTTAAACGTTGGTACAGTGGGCGGGCGTCACACAGGCCGACGGAGTTATTCCTTCCGAACTTAATTTCCGAAGTAACTCAAATATATAACTCAGTTATCGCTCGCGCATTGCACCAGTTCCAAATACCGGAACAAAACTCGATGCAAAGCTATGTGTACATAAACAGACCTTGTTAACAGAGAAAGCGAAGGCTGGAATATACTGCAAAACGTTGCACTTACAGTTCAAAATTAATGTTTTGGTTTATCGGAAGCGCGGCAAAAGTTGACTAACGTCGACAGGTGTGCGCATGTGTGGCGTTTTGTCTCTGCAAGCCCAACAAGAAACGCTGGTATGGTTCCAGTCTACGTTGCCTGAATTCTTGAGCAAGTGCGTAATTCGTGGAAATGATATTGGAAACATTATTTCATACAATAACGAATCTATATATTGGCCATTCTACTGTGCTTCCAGTGCGGTTTCTAAAGTCTTCGTCCTGTGTTCACTATGCATGTGCGACATTTCAGCGTGTGTTCTTTTTGATTAGCGCGCCCACTCTGGACTTACTTCATACGTTGTCTTCTTTAAAAACTAAACGCGAAAGTGAAAACTCGATTTCCTGCGTCCATCTGCCGTCGTTGCCGACATTGCATCACCGCTCCGTTCTCAGTTTCCCGCCCACCACACGACGAAGAAAAACAAAGCCTTTCGCCGCTGCGTTCCTTCACCGCTGCCCCTATGTATTGAACTCGTGCTGGGCAGTTGGACGCGCCGACCACTGTATTCCTCGAAATACAAGCGAGACGAGGACACAAACCAGCACATGAATGCCGAAACGCTGCTCCACACTCTTGCTTACGCTACGCGACTATTTCTAGATGGTGTATACCAACTAGCCCGTTGAAGGAAAGAGCAGACCGCAAGACTAGTTTGCTAGTTTTTTTTTTCTTTCTTTTTTCAGAGCACAGCTCTTAGGCTCCCGTTCCGTCGGCGAGCGTCGGCGTTGTCCTTCCTGACTGAGTGAACGAATATAACCAAGGATGAAAGCGAACGTAGAGTGCAGCGGGAGATCAAAGACTGCGATATATAGCGAAGATATATCGAGGAGAAAAGCGGAGGAGGAGTGTGCAGCGCAAGCATGAGGCGGAAAATGGAGGAGGAGGGTACGGTGAAAGCGTGAGAAGAAAAGCGTAGTGCCGGCCGCGCAAGACAGGCTTTGCGGCGAGGACGGCTACGAGACGGCGCGAGACTAGCGCGCGTCGTCTTTTGGGAAAGAAAGCGCTGCATGAGTGGAGGTCTGTCTGCGGCGGCTTCTCTCGATTAGCGAGGCAGTCTCGCCACACACCGCCCTGTTTACAACGTGTCGCACGAGACAGATTGTCCGCGCCAGCAAATATATCGCGAAATGAAAACATATACAGCTGCGCTGAAATTTCGCATTAGGGAGTATCGTAATCGTCGGTGAATCTTTTTCTTTCAGAATTTCTTGCGCCATACAAAAAATCATGTCATACAGTAAACACCAACTCACCCAAGAAGTTGGCTTACAACAAGTCCGCATAATGACACTAGTTGACTTCACTTTGACGTGGCTTATACATAGCAGACAACTCTACGAAGACTATTGAGAGATTTAGCTTACCGCTTACATTCACGACCAGAAAATAGTGCGTAAAATGTACAAGAAAATCTGGGGTTTTACATGCAAAAACAACGATCTGATTATGTCTCACGCCATAATTAGGGGCTTCGTAATAATTTGGCAATTTGGGGTTCTTTAACGTGCACGTAGTGTACGGTACATGAGCTTCTTTCTCTTTCTTTTTTTTTTGCATTCTGCCGGCATCTGAATCTGGCCACCGCGACCGGGATCAGACCCTCGACCTCGAGATAAACGGCGCAACGCCATAGTCACTGGGCTACCACGGCAGAGTCGTCACATGCGAAAGATATAGATACCCGCATCATCTAATTTGACAGGACATGTGCCGCAAAATATGAGAGTCATTATATGAAAGGGGTCGCATGTGTGAAACTGGAGCAGAACGAGCGGAGTGACACAGTTTTGCGACCGGCAGCCACAGCGCGCTGCTTGCTCTCACTTCGGCAACATAGTACCTCGCATTCTGGAGGCACAAACGTGCACAAATAATGCGTTGTCTTCCCTAACCTCACGTCCACAATTTGTAGCAGTAATATATTAAGCGATACTTTCGTTTAAGGCGATGCAGGTTAAACAAAACTGCACTGCGAAATGCGTGGAGTGAGACTAGAGCTCCATGACTGCACTACTTGCAGTGCGTCCCCACCGTTGCCGGCTGTGCATGAAGCAAAATGTGAATCTGTCGAACTATATTTGCGGTCGTCAATTTCTGCAGTTTTCATTTTTTTTAACGCGACTCACATTATCAGAGCGGTGGCCTCTGCGCATGTATGTCTGAGGCCACAGCAATGTACGAATATGATATTGTACGCATTACAAAGAAGTTCTTTGGCAAAGATGGCGGTCCCCACAGTGGGAGCTTACCTGAATTAGTAACGGCAAGGCGCGGAAGACCAGGACTCAAGAAGAAGAACACAAACGACAGGGCCGGCGCCTTACTAATTCAAGCATGAACCAACTAGCCCAAGCAAGAGTTTTACGAGAGCTTACCGCTGTCGCAGTTAAGAAGCAGAGGAATCACACTGGTTTGCTCAATTAGTTCCCGATTTTTTTGGGCGTTGGGATCTTAGTCAAGCCACTGCGGCTTTTAATCTTGGTCCTTCCTGTCAATGGAAAAATAAAGATTTATTTATTTATTTAATGGTTGATTGATTGTGGAATTGGTTACCTGGCTATGCTATTATGTTTTTACTTATTGCGCATGCTAATTTTGTGGTAGCATTGAGTATGTTAGCATAGAGTGCAAGTTTGTGGGCGTCCCACAATGTGTTTTGGTACCACTTGTGCTATTTATAGGGCACTCCTCAAGTCGTCTTGATGCGGCTTCAGGAGGCTCTTGTTTGGAAGATTAAAAGGAGTGCACTGCGTCTGACCTACTGATAATTGCGTTCAGTTCCCAGCGCTTAGACCGCATTAAAGTACTCTCCGATTTTCCTGTTCCCACGTTCGAGCGCGCATTGGCGCCCAAGTATGACCTCCGTTGGGAAAAAAAAAAGCTTTAAAGTGAAGCTTCCTTTGCCTTTTCGCCGGGGTTCAGTGTTCGTCGCCATTTCTTCCCCTTTATACACATCTTGGGCCACATGCTATGCACCGTCGGAGATGTGAAAGTGGATACGTGACCAAATATACAACTTGGGTCGTTGGGTATCTGCCCAATCTTGGTCAAACCCTCAAACTGTGTCATTGCGAAACAATTGATATACACAAGTCTAAAATCAATTTAGACATCTGTCGTACTCCCCTTTGCATACACCCTTTGTCAACGCTCTACATTTGACGAATATCATACATTGCCTTCGTCCTCGTTACATACAGAGCAGCTACGGGCGACGAGGCCCTGCACGTGCCTCGCCTATCGCTGCCAGGTCGCTACCTCGAACAAGCCACGCATCAATTATATTCCAACATTACGTTGGATCTGCGGTTTCTTTTTGCCATTATTTCATTTCTTTTTGTAACTATACCCCTCGGGGGTTAATCTCTCCACGGCCATCTCGCCAATGTCTGAAAACCCGTTACCGCGCCGCGAATTCCAGAACTCTAAATATAGATGACTAGATCAACGGTGGCTAGGAGAGTGTAAGCACAGTCCGTGCTGCAAAGTTATTGCCTCTTTGGTGTTGCATACACTGGCGTTCTTACCGCGCGAAGGACGCCACGAGACAACAATTCATCGGCCGAAGCGTAGCCCCTCCACTTCGGTCACTTCCTTGTTTAGTGGAGCGAGAACGCAGAGCGCGGTCCACGAGGTGTAGGCAATTACAGAAGGGTTTATTTCTGCGTGCGAGGCCGCCTGGGCCGACCGTTTTCTTAGCGACCCCGCAAAAGCCGGCCGTAGTGATCGCTACTGTTCCCATCAGGCTCAGACGTTGTAGGTGCACTGGCGGCCAGTGGGGTTGCCATGGCGCATTTGACGTCTTTGCTGTTGAGACGAGCTTTTTTAGAGCGCAGCTCTTTGGCGTCCGTTCCTGGGTTTCGCGTCGTCGTCGGCGTTGTCGTCGGCCTCGTAACCAGCTCCGCCCCCCTTTCATCCCCCCAGCGCTAGCAGCGACCGACTGATACCGCTGGATGCCGCTGACGCCGCTAGAGAGTCAAGATAACGTGACTGCATAGAACACCGTCGCCGCCATGCAGAAAGAGGAGGAAAGGGTCCCCCCCCCCCTGTTCTTGTGTGGCGGATAGGGTGCTCTTCAGTTGCCGACGCGCCGGTTATTTCACGTAGGCCCCGGCACGTCGACGAATACGTGACCACCTTCCCACGGCTAGACCTGGTTCTTAGCGCTGCGGAAGCGAGGGTATCATATTGTTTGTGTCGGCATCGGCGGCGTTGTCCCTGAAACCAACTCCGCAGCTGGGGTTGACTCACTATCGGCGTCAGCGGCATCAGTCAGTCGCTGCTATCTCTTCCCTCCTCCCTTTATCGTGTTGTCCGCTTGCTGCGCGCGCTTCTGCCCCCATCGTTTGCCGCTGGGTGTACACGCCGCCCCCCTCCCCCCTCTTCCTGCGAGTCTCCGGTTGTCAAAGCGCCGGCTCGAACTTAATTCCTTTCTTCGCTCCTCCTCCAATGCAACCCCTGTGCGGTGGCAATCAGAGAGCCAGATCGGTGGCGGCTTGACATAAAGACAAACAGCAATTTCCTAACACTTATGCGGGAGAACATCCCGTTCCTCTCGCTCGTAACGCGTCCAACGGCTGTGACAACCTCGCGAGGCACTTGTATAGATCTCGTCTTTGAGAATCAAGCATTGGTGTACCAAGTCGAACATATATCAGTCTATTTCTCCGACCACAAAGCTTCCTTCATGACTGTCAAGAACTGTTAGTGGAGTCTTTGTTAAAGGAATACGTGTGAAAAATAAAAAAAAAATTCTGTGATAGCGCATACATGTGTTGCTCGATTTCTTTGCCTCAATCTATCGAAAAGGTGAAACAGCTTATTTGCTGCGCTCAAATTTCGCATTAGGAAGTAACGTAATCGTCGGTAATATTTTTCAAACAAGGTGAACTTTATTCGTTACTCGCATTTATTGTATGTACAACAGTTGAATACCATCGCATCCTAATACATTATCATGCACTCAATATCAATAAAATGACCAACCTGATACATCGCGAGAACAAGGCAAGGAAAACAGCACGTGCAAGACTAACCAGAAATGCGCGATTGCTGCGCCGTCTTCAGGTAGTGGACCTTTGCGGCGAACGGTTGAAAGCATATATTTTTAATCGAGGACTCTAACTTGTTTTTTGCTATTGCAAAAAGGCGTACCCAAAGGCACGCCAAGCCTTTACACGAAGTGTTGTCGGCGCTGTAATTGTAGGTTGGCAGCCTGACAAGTGCGGTGGCCTCAGCGTTCCAAATTCATAATTGTGCCCTTTCTGCTGCAACTCCTACGCGTGCGCTGCTTCGTCTCTCGCGACTTCGTCACGTGAGCTTTAGGTATACACTTATGAATTGATGTTGAGCCTATCGCGCGAACAGCACCACGGTGATTCTCTAAAGGTGTGCGTTCTCTAGCTAATGAGTAGCTGCATCGTACAGCAAAGTGCTGGGTGAGAAAGGACCCCGTTGAAAGCGCGTGTACCTATTTCAGGTGTTTGGGGCCTTACCGAAACAAGGCACCTAAACGCGGAGAAAGAAGGCAATTTTGTTTGCGAAATAGTCTTAGCGCACTGTCGCACTTTTGTGAAGAAAATGCTGCACGTATGCGATGAGTAGACCAACAAGAGCGATAAAACTAAACTCACATTTTTGCTTCACGTGCTTCTCGGGAAGGTGGCACTGGAGTAACTTTTCGCATACTCGTGACATTTTGCAGCGTGCATGACAAAACGATGTTGCAAAGTGCAGGCCCCTTTGGCCGAAAGGCCGACGTGTACAAGCATATCTGAATCATTTTGTTTTCTAAAGGCGTCACATGCCTTCCTATTCAATGTTTCGTGACGTCTCCACAAGCTTGGTCCTATAAACTTTTCCTCGTCCTGCCTTGTCGATCACGTACGCGTTCCTAGTTGTGCAGTCAAAGGCAGTGTCACTAACGAAGAATTGCACTGCATTTTCTGCACTGAAAATATGACAGGTGACTCAGGCCTTGCCGTAATTTAAACGTGCACTGAAGCATGTTGTATTGAAGTCAATTGCTGCTATGTTTATAGAAGCTGTATGACTTTCAGATGTTTCTTTTTCCATTGTTTTTGCGCCATGTTATACATGAACTCCTTCCGTTATTGCTAAGCAGTTTGAAGGTCGTTTACCCGTTCATAGGAGTGTGCACCTGTGCGCAAAACGAGCGCAGCCTCAAAACCGGCATGCTTTATCTCTGGTGTGAAATCTTCGACTTCTCACGATCTGTCCACATTGCGAAAACAACTCGTCAAAACACTACGCAATATTTACCTTCACAATGCATACTACCCTAAAGCGCTATCTACAACTCGGTTCACACTGCTCCCAGAAACACACGACAGCATAAGATACGTAAAATAGATTTGTAAAAAGTGTAAGTCTCTGATTTTTCGTCCCATTACAAAAAACCGAATAAGACTAAATAATAAAAACAGGGCAATTAGATGCGAATGCGGAACCTTCTTAAGGTCACTTGTCAAAACTAATTTGAAGCAGACACTTTGCATTCATCGTCTCGCGTAGAAGACCGGGCACTTGAAATGCCAACTGAAAGCGGGCATAAAATGGGCGTTGCAAGTCACGTAAGGGCTTGCACACCCAACAACAGAACGTCTGTACATTCCTTGAGATGTTGCGTGAAGAAAACGGGTTCCAGCTGGGGAGGCGCTAACTGTCCAATGCAATACTCGATATAGGTGCGACGCACACTGTTGCTCGAAGAACGTGCGCAGATGATTTGTCAAGCAGGTCCATCCGCTACTATACGTCGTCGTGGGTACCGTACACACGCCCTGTCCGTCCAGGGGCAATGAGAGGACAAGTAAAAAAAAAAACAACGAATGCACTTTGGTTTATGTACAACACAAGCAGCCCGTATCGCACAGTGCACAGGACTAGACTTCCCATCTTTCGTCGCCGTTCGTCGGCCCAGTGCTGGGCGGGTGAGGCGCTGGAGGCGGGTTGGGGGGAGAGGCTCGGGGGAAGGGTTAACAGCAGCCGGCCGATCAGGACGGCACGCTGTACTGTTTAGAGAGCCGCGGGGCGGACTTCATATCGTTCGAGCTGTGCCTCCTGTGCAGGCATCGCTCGGCCGGCGGCACCTTCGCCGGCCAGTTGTAGGGCGGCGCTATCCTTCCGGGCACCGTGTCGTGCTCTTCGTCTTCGTCCGGCTGGAATCCCGGGTTCACCTGGTCACCCGCGCAACCACCAGTCCTGCTGTCCTGGAAGGTCGAGTAGTTGACGATATTGGTGAGCAGGTTCTTGCTGCTCTCGTTGCTGGGTATCTCTTTCTCCTGGTTCAGTTCACCGCTCAGCTTGCGCTTGGCGTCCTTGCTGTTGGACGAGGGCGCGCCCAGAGCGCCGTACGAGTCGCCCGAGGTGACGATCACGGGCGGAGTCTTGCAGCCGTTGGACGATGGGTACGGCGGCACGAAGAACGGGTGCGTCACGATGGCCTTCTTTTGCTTCTTGCAGAGCGAGTGCGACATGGACAGCAGCACTGGCAGCAGCAGAATCCCGTGAAGCGCGCCGAAGAGGATCACCAGAAACACCGTTTTGAAGAAGGTCAGGAAGATGTAGGAAGGCGCGAACGCCAAGATGATGATGCCCAGAATGGTGGACACGCTGCCCTGGAAGATGGGCATTCCCAGGGAGTGGAGCGCGCACTTCATCTTCTCGTTGGGCGTGGGACCGTCGGACGATAGGTAGGCGTACGATATGTGCGCCGAGTAGTCCACCGAAAACCCGATGCACATTATGAGATTGATCATGGAGATGGAGTCGAGGTTCACGTTCCACAGGGTCATGTAGCCGATGACGCCGATCTCGATGGAGCAGATGGAGAAGGCCACCCACAGTGCGCACGACACACTCGGAATGAAGATCAGGGCGATGATCATCATGACTGCGGCAGCGACGCCGATGGACTGAATGGACGTCTCGCGCACTAAGATGAACTGGTCGAAGAACACAAACAGCGTGTGGAACACGGTGATGTGGTGGTCTGGGTAGCTGTCGGCGATGCGTCTCAAGTCAATCACCATGTCTTTCTCCATGTTGGCGTCCGAGATGTTCGTCGTCTGAATGATGCAGCGAGAGGCCACGATGGACGTGTAGTTCTCGTTGAACTTGATGTCCTTCTTGAAAGTCGAGAACGGCTCGAACCTGCCAAAGGAAAAAGAAAGGATGAAACACGTCTAAATGCTAGTAAACTTGTTGACTTTTCTCCAGGAGTCCATCTTATTAAGTAAGGATTAATGAAAGTGTGAGACTGATGATCGACCGCTGTTCACCACTTCGGTGATGGATTCGTTTCACAATACATTAAGTCTCTAACAAAGAGAATCTTCGCAAGTAAATCTATGATGACATCAAGATCAGATGAACTAGGAGAAGCATTCTATTCCAAGAGGATAAGTGGAGCAATCGGATCAGATTGGTGCCTAAACATCGAATGGTTGCAGCGCGCCACTGTGAAATAAGACGCTAGAACGCAAATAAATACGTGCAAAAATAGCCCCAACCTTAGCTCTTCTAGCAGTGATGCCTACAGTAGTGAGTGACATGTTTGGATCAATTTAGAAAATTTAACATATGAGTGCATTTGATATGAAGCTCACCGTAAGTGGTCCGTAAGCAGCATTTCATATGATGCGCGATTTAACGCGCTTATTTGCTTGGACATTGGCATCTCTGCGATAGTAAATGAGCGTACTAAACGCATGCCGGAAATAATAGTGAATGCCCCAGTAGTCTAAGGTTTCTGTAGCGATATCCGCACGCATTAAGAAGAAATGAATGAACCAGTTCAGAAGGTGCAATGCGCATAAGAATGTAACAGTGCTTGCGGGACCATTACATAACACATAACACGTTGCTAGATTACGGTTTTCTTCTGCCGGGAAGCGCCATGTTTCTCCGATAGGCGAGTTTGCGAGTTCTGAAAACCCCCATCTTTGAGAAGTATGAACCAATAATTTTCATTCCGACAAATCTGAAAACTTCTCTTATACGCCACGCTGAACAGTTGCGCACGTGGCAGATTCAACCCCATTTCTCTTCCTTCAGCTCACCATTTCAGCGCATTTACCACCAACTTGACAGACGCCTGCTCCTAACGCCTCCAAGGAACCGCATGGATAAAATTAATAATTTCATTAAAAAGCGTTCATAGTGGGCTTGTATATAGTGTATCAGCACAGTGCTGCCGTAGCAACCCGGAGGCTCAGTGATGTGTTCTCAAAATGTTCTCAATGAATAGCTTACCTTAGCATGAACCTAAGCCCCTGTATGTAGTCGTGGGGATCAGTGAGGTCGAACTGGCCGAAGTATCCCTTGAAGGGACCGTCCAGCGTCTGGCGACGGTATTCGCGAAACCAGCACTCGGTCAGCTCCGTGTTCTGAACGAAGCTGCTGTTCTCGAAGTTTCCGACGATCTCCTCCAGCTTGTCGTACACTTCGGGATTCCAGTAGTCGAGTGTCTTGTTCATCACCACGTGTATCCGTAGTGGGTACCGCCTGAAGTACTTGTCGTCCGTGTTGAAGAAGTCGCGGGCATACGAGGTATCCATGGCCAGCTTGTACCGCTCCAAGCCTTCCTTGACCTGTCGTTCGGGAGAACGATGATGACGATCAAGACGTGAGGTAAAGGTTAGAACTTAGCGAATTTGCGGAATGACTGTCGCGACTGAAGAGTAACGCGTCTTGCAGTGATCACGCCAACGTGAATTACAATGCCGCAATGGTATAACCCGTGGAAACGACGCGCTCCATTACGACAGTGACATTTCATGATACCATATCGTAGAAGGTATAGTGGGTCCAGATCCCAAAGGCGGCGTGTTATGAGTTCTTTTCATTTTCACTCGTTCTTCCTTTGTTTTATTGCTACGAGCACGAAGCAGGGCATGAAGATAATGCTGTGTAAACTAAACCACATTGATAACACTACGCCTTCCTTGACTGGTCATAGTTGGCTCCTTAGGTAGTGCCGTATTGACAAATCCTCGAGGATAGAGATCTCAGGCATATGGTTCGACTTTAAAAGTAGTAAGGTAATATATGGGGTTTTATGGCGCATGGGCCAAGTGTGACGAAAGAGCGCCAGGCTAGTTTTAATGAGTTGGCATTGTAGTGGTGAATGGCGAGAGATTGAGTAAGGTAATAAACCGCGAAACGATATAACTAATTTTACTCCTTCGCAGATGGTCGATCTTCTCTTAAAGGGAGGTAGCCGAAGAAAATCCCAGGCGCATTCGCCATTGGCGTACACCGCTACGTTAATATGCGAGATGAAGCATTTTCGTGGCAAAAACATGTAATTCGTAATTCTGACACGAACAGAGACAAGACACAATTTTGACGAAGACTGTCCTTTTTTACGCCATATTCTAGTAGCTTCAAAAGCTTCATGGACAGTGGGAGTCTTCAAGTTTAACTCGTCCCCCAAAATAGCGAAGTTTTGAACAAGGTGAAAGTTTTCCGTCTGAGGATATCTCTCAGCTTCAACCTCCGGTGTCACCAAAGAAGCTAATTGCTCGCCCAGATCACAATTTATGTTTTTTTTTCTGCTTCGTTAATGTGTGCGCAGAAGAGGATGTCCCCGTGCATTGGTAACCCGTCACTGCTTAGCCAACAACATATAGCATAGCAGACACAGGCCGGCTCAGGCCTCCTTTAAGTTCGCGTCGCCTGCTTGGAACTCGAACGCGTACGCGTGAGCTCTGCATCGCGAAGTCATTAAGGCACCAATATACTGAGGCCTGTTGTAGTTTAGAATTCTTCGACGCTCTGTTCAAAACTTGGTGGCGAAGGGGAAAAAAAGGAGAGGAACCCGCGATATCATTGCGAAGCAATGTGGAATGCAGTACAACGTTGTTTTTTTTTTTACATTTTGGTCGATCTTACAGTAAAGATGTTCACTGAAAATGCCTTCGTCAATAATGAAGTTATCTAGCACTGCAGTCAGCGATTAATGTTCACCGCAAATTCTCCACGAACAAATAAAAGCAACAAAATACACCAGAGCTATGGTGGGTATAGCTCACGGTGAAATTAGCACTGTGAAGAGAAATTTCGATAGCTGCACGGAAACTTCAAAGGCACATCTCAGCACGTTTTCTCGATCGGTTCCATAGGCTTTTGTTGCGATTTGTGACATCACAGCCTATTCACCATGGGTTTTCTGACACTAATTGGAGATGTCTTTACGTGTTGGCGCGATCCGAATATATTCGATTCGTGATGTTAGCCATGGCTGTAAAAAGCTTTAGGATAATATTTCAGCGAACGTGATTTGATTATATAAGAACTTCAACCAGCTTTGAACACCTTACATGTAACGATAAGCCGTTCTTTCTTTCCTTCCTTCTATTCTTTCTTTCCTTTTTTTCTTTCTTTTTAAAGAGCTTCAGATTTCCTTAAAGGGGCCCTCCAGCGCCATTTTTGGGCCACTATATTTGCTTTAGATCTATTCTCAGAAGTTCATCGAACACAAACCACAAACCACAAACCAAAGAGACTTACGAAAGTTGACCCATGCAAACCCAAGTTATTAGTCAGAAAACACTCAAAATACAAACAAAATGAGAGTGACGCCTCAGTTCACAGACGCGCAGGCGCTTTACTCGTTTATTGGATTGGATTGGAAAAACTTTAATAAAAGTCCCGCAGGACGCACGTCAGCGCGCAGTGGGCGTCGCCCACGCAGGGACCGACAGGGAGTACCTGGCGGCCGCTGCGCGAGCCTGCTGGACGGCCCATTGCTGGTCTTGTAGGAGCGGGCTTCGTATGGTCTTCTCCCACTTGTCGGAGGTAGAGTCGGGCGGAGCGTTTCTGCACTCCCAGAGCACGTGCGCGAGTGTCGCGTGCCCCCGCACGAGGGGCACGCATCGTCTGGGTAGACGTCCGGGTAGATGATGTGTAAGGTGGCGGGGTTTGGATAGGTATCTGTCTGTAATAAGCGTAGCGTTAGCGCCTGCGGCCTGTTTAGTTTGGGGTGCAGGGGCGGAAAGAGACGTCGTCCCAAGTAAAAGTGTTTGGTTATTTCACTGTTGGTTCTCCAACTCATCGAGACGTGGTTGCCCGGGGGTGACGGCGCGGTCGGTAAGCGCGCGCGCAGCGTCGTGGGCTGTCTCGTTGAGGTTGGGCGGGGCCCCCGGGATCCGACCAAGGTGGGCGGGAAACCAGATGACGGTGTGGTATTTGAGGGTGCTTGGATCAGCGCCGCGGAGGACGCGTAACGCCTTGACGGAGACGACTCCTTTCTCGAACGCTTTGATGGCCGGTCTCGAGTCGCTGAATATTGTCGTTCGCTTATCGTCGAGCGTTGCCAGGGCTATGGCCACTTGCTCCGCCACCTCGGGATCACGTGTGCGTACCGTGGCGGCGTTTAAAGTCCGTTGCGAGGACGAGACCGCTACCGCGGCGAAGGCTCGGTTGCATCGGTAGGCCGCGGCGTCCACAAAAGTGACGTCGTCCGCTTTCTTGTTTATTCGTTTGAGGAACGCGGTGGCCCGGGCTAGGCGCCTGCCTCGATTGTGTTCCGGATGGACGTTTCGCGGTATGGGTGCGATGGTGATCAGGTCGCGGAGCTCGCGGGGAACCGGCGTAAAGTGCGGTGGATCCTGGGTGTTCGGTGGGAAGTACCCGAGCTCGCGCAAGATGTGACGGCCGGTCTTCGTCATCGTCAGTCGTACCACCTGCGCTCTCTCCTGAGCCTCAGCGATCTCTTCGAGGCTATTGTGCACTCTGAGCTCGAGGAGTCGATACGTCGGCGTCGTGATCGGGAGCCCAAGGGCCCGCTTCACTACCTTTCGGATGAGTGTATTGAGCTTGTCACGCTCCGATCGTTTCCACTTATGCGTTGCTGCGACGTAGGTGAAGTGACATAGGGCGAACGCGTGTGCGAGACGCAGCAGATTGTCTTCTTTGAGGCCGTGGTGACGGTTGGCCACCTTGCGTACAAGTCGTATTGCGTTGTCCGTCTTTGTCGTCAGCTTGTAGACCGTTTGGATGTTTGATCCGCCCGCCTCGATAATCATTCCCAGTACTCGGATGGAGTCGACCTTGGGTATTGGGCGACCGTCTCTGGTGCGGACAGTGATGTTGCGCTCGGTCGGTGGTTTCCATCCCTTAGGCCTTTTGCCTTGTCGTTTTGGGCTGCACAACAACAGCTCCGATTTGGTGGAGGAGCACTTGAGGCCCGTGTGGTCGAGGTAGGATTCGGCAGTTTCGACTGCCTCCTGCAGAGCGGATTCGATAAAGCCGTCCGACCCCGCGGAGCGCCAGATGGTGATGTCGTCCGCGTATACCGTATGGTTGAGGCCTTGTATCTTCGACAGGCGTTCGGAGAGCCCAATCCTCACCAGGTTGAACAGCGTCGGCGAGAGGACGGAGCCTTGGGGGGTGCCACGCTGTCCGAGCTCGGCTTCTTCCGACGTGAGGTCTCCGGCACGGAGCACGGCCTTGCGACGGGTTAGGAAGGAGCGGACGAACTCAAAGAACCGGCGCCCAAGCCCTAAGGCCGTGATCGCCTTTAGTATTGCCGAGTGCTGGATGTTATCGAAAGCCTTCTACAGGTCAAGGCCGAGTATGGCGCGGGTGCCCCAAGTAGCCCCGGCGTATATGATCTGGTGTTTCAGGAGAAGCATCGTATCCTGAGTCGAGAGCCCGGGTCGGAAGCCGATCATGTGGTGTGTGTAGCAGTCCTGGTCTTCGAGATGCCGGCCGACTCTGTTGAGTACGACATGCTCCGCCACCTTACCCACGCACGACGTGAGCGAGATGGGGCGAAGGCTATAGACGCCAGGCGCCTTGCCTGGTTTCGGAATGAGGATCGTCTGGGCGAGTTTCCAGGCATCAGGTAACTCGCCCCGCCCTCACACGTCATTGATGGCGCCCGTGAGGTACACGACCGAGGGCTCGTCTAAGTTCCGCAGGAGCTTGTTGTTTATGCCATCGGGGCCCGGGGCGGAACAGCCGTTTAGTTCGTGGAGAGCTCGGCGTATCTCTTCGACAGAAAATTCGGCGTCTAGGAGGCTGTTGTCGGTACCTATGTAATCGGGATGTAGGGTCCGCGGGCCTGTGGGTATCGGCAAGTACTTATGCACAAGCGTCTTGACGATGTCCTCCAGCGAAGCGGTGCCTTTGGCCTCGTGAAGCACTTTGGTGAGCGAGTGGCGCTGGTCCGTGCGGGTGTTGGTGTCGTCGAGCAGGTGTTTGAGGAGGTTCCACGTCTTCCCGTTGCGGACCTGTCCGTCGACGGAGTTACAAAACTCGTCCCATTGCTGTTTGGATAGGGTGCTGAAGTGTTCCATTATGGTCTGATTCATTTCTGCAATGCGTTTGCGGAGCCTGCGTTTCAGACGCTGGCTCTTCCATCGTGTCACTATAGACTGTTTGGCTTCGAGCAAGTGGGCAAGGCGGCTGTCCATCTTCTCGGTTGGCATATCCGTGCTAAATGTTTTCGTGGCCTTAACGACGTCGGCCTTGAGCTGAGCCGTCCGCGTCTCGAGGTTCGGGCAGTGTCTGGAGGGAGTCGTGAGGCGCGAGTCTTGCGAAAGAGGTCCCGGTCGACCCACGTGTACGACTTGGGCTTCCTGACGATGCTGGGTAAGTGCACGGCCAGTATGAGACGGTCGCTGCCAAGATCCTCCGCAAGATTGGACCAGCGGGCATCGGCTGTGTTTTCACGAAGCAGAGATCTGGAGTGGTGTCTTTGTGCGTGGATGTGCCAATACGGGTAGGGAACGTCTTGTCTGTCACTAGGGTGAGATCGAGCTCGTTCGCATGCTGCCACAGCGCGGTGCCCTTGGGGGTGTCATATACGTAACCCCAGGTGCGATGCGCAGCGTTGAAGTCGCCAGCAATGACGAGCGGGTTCGAGCCAGCAAGACGTATGGCTCTCTGGAAGACGCGTCGGAAACGGTGACTCGTTTGTCTGGGGCTGCTGTACACGTTGAGTATGTACACACTTTGTCGGGACGCGTCGCTTGGGAGAACCTCCATCATGACGTTGTCCACCTCGGACGTGCCGAGGTCATGCGCGAGGTAGGTGAGCTTTTTAGAGACCAGCGTGGCGGTACCTCGTCCTCCCGCGAGGCCTGGTAACCACTGGTAACCGGTGAACGTGGCAGTGTGTGTTAGAGTTTCTTGCAGTAGGATTACGTGGGGCTTGGCGTCATGGCTGCGTAGGTATTGCTGCAGGGAGGCTTTCCGCGTAGTGAAACTCCTGCAGTTCCACTGCCAGATGCGGAACGCGTCATCTCGCCTGGCCATCTTGATGCTTGTGGGGGTCGGCCCGGGCACTTGACGGTTGGAAGGGGGCTGCGTGTGTGGGTGGATTGGGCGTGGGGTGTTGTGGCGAGAACGGCTTAGCAGCGGCAATGGCGGGGGCTGCGACGTTTTCGAGATAATGTTCGACTGTCCCCAACCGATTACCGTGGGTCGCGAGGGTTGACTGTACGCGGGCCACATTCTCTCCGAGAAAGCGGAGGCTCTCTTTAATTGCCGACAGCGTACTTTTAATCTCTTCTTACTCGGGTTTCAGTTCTGGTAGGGCACGAGCGACGGCGCGTTTCCTGGGCGCGCTCTCGCCGTCGGCGTTATCAGCGCTAACAGGTTGTGGCGGTGGTGACGGGCCTTGGCGGCGTTTTCGGCGGCGATAATGGCTGCGCGCGCACTCCTGTCGTTCTGCAGTTCGGCAATCGCGGCCGTAAGTTTGAGGATTGTCTCTTTCATAGCGGTGTTTTCGCGTTTTAGTAACGCTATCTCGGATGTGTTAGTGTCTGTAACGTGCTCTGGGAGTGAGCCCGACCCAACCTGTGATGTGGTGTTATTTCTTCTTCCCCAGACGACATCTGTCCAGGTGAGGGTGCCTCGTTTCTTGTTGCTTTTTGGTGGTGCTGGCGAGCTTGGCAATCGTTGACAAGAGGGCCCGGAGCGGGATCGAGAACGGGAGCCGGAACGGGACCCGGGCCCGGACTTGGAGCGAGAAATGGAGCGGTCCTGAGATGCGCCGCGCGGCGCACTATGAGAGCGGGCCCGTGGTCGGCTCCGGGATGTCGATGCCCGCCTGGAGCGGCTCCGAGATCGGCGCCTGGATCTGGACTGGGATCGGTTGTTGTTAGCGGCCCGGGCACCTCCAGGGAGTTGCCGGTAGGCGCCTTCGGTGGTAGCGATGGCGGACTTGGGCATTGTAGTACAGTCGTCGCCGTTCCTCGTCGAGCGTGCTCCCTCCCATCGCCGTCGACGGACCACGTATGGCATGTGGTAGCGTACCTTGCAGGCTTTGTCGGCGGCGAGATGGGGGCCACCGCATAGCTTACATTTGGGTGCACAGTGGTGCTGCCGAGTGGGGTTTGGGGCACCACAGCCTCGGCAAATAACGTCCCCGGGGTTTGGGCACACGTCCTCACGGTGGCCGAGCCGACCACAGGCGTAACATATGTCGACCTGCCTGCGGTACAGCGTGCAGTGCATGTTAGCCGAGCCATAGCGCACGAAATTGGGTACTCGATGGCCGTCGAACGCCACGATTGCTGCGGTGGTAGTGCCTATGCGCTTGGCGGCCAATGCCAGTGCATTTCTGTCATTGACGATTTTCGAGTCAATGTCCGTCGGCCCGTCTTCCACGGGGACCCCGCGGATGACTCCCTTGCAAGTGGACTGTGGTGCCGCTTCGTAGGCGCTGATCTCGTGGGTGAAGCCTTGGATGCAAATTTGCTTTACTCGCACGTAGCGGTTAGCATTTTCTCTGAACAGAGTGCTTGCCACTAAGATATTCTGTTTGTTGTTGGGGCAAAGCGTGTCCGAGTGTTGTTGTGCCGGGGCGAGGCCAGCCGAGGCGGAAATGGTGTCGGCAACCACCGCAGGGCCACCCTTTGCTATGTTAAGTCCCCCACGAGGCCTTATAGTAATACGGATGTCATCTTCTGGAAATGGCGGCATTCTGCTCGCGCGGATGATGGTGTTTTTAATCTTTTCACGGCCGCGGGTCTCAGTTGCTCCACGTTTCAACACGCCATATGGCGGAGTAGGGTTAACGCTCTCACGTTTGGCTGCGGCGCGGCGAGACGTCCCCGGGGTTTGGGCACACGTCCGCACGGTCTGCCAGCCTTGATCCGGAGTGATTTCCTCCACAGCAGTGGTATTCCTCCCCAGTGATTTCCTTCCCAGCCACTTGGTATTCCATGTCTGAACACAAGAATTGTAGCCCATGCAGCGGCGGCGACGACGTGGAAGAGAGAGCGACGCGCCAGAAGCGGCGCCGCGCTCGACACGTAGGGTTAGAAGCTCCCCTCGTTAGGGCTAGCGAGGCGGAGGCCGGGTGACGATGGCAAAACCGCTGTAGACGGTAGAGATAAACACTCACAGTGTCCAGGAAAGTGTTCACAGGGTCTGTGAAACTTCACAAAGCCGTCTTGCACGAAAACATTGGTAGAAACAAGAGCCGAATTGAATTCGTCCGCACACTCCGGCGTCTTCTCCTTCCTCCACTCGTTTATAGGCATTGTGAAAAAATCCATTCACTTTTTTGTTGTTCTGCTAGATTAACGCAATAGTTAACCTAGCTATTCAACGAACGGCTAAGGATTTCGAAACTCTCAAACACGAACCGCGCGCTAGGTTTCTGTTTTCCTGGCTTTTTTTTTGTTTGTTTCAGCGAACCTACTATGGAAAACGAGCGCAAGGAAAGGGTTTCTCAAGCGACAACGCAGAATAAACTCCCTGCGACTTTGTCTATATAGGCGCGCACTTTCCGGAGGGGGACTTACTTGCGTGCATCCCCACAGTCCGATGGCGAGGTACACCAGAAAAACCAGGATAACCAGAATCTTGATGGGAAACAGGCTAAGCAGGCCGCCCCAGGTGTCGCGGAAGAAGGTCATCATGATGTGCTCCCGGTTGTCCAGCGGGTTGTCCGGGTCGTTCGGGTTAAGGCCGCCCGTGCACAGAGCCCGGAACAGCCACGAGCGTCCTCCTGCAAAACGGCCACACCATTGTACATTGGTGAGGTACGACACCAGTCCCTTTAGTTTTTAAAAACCTAATTATGGGGGTTAACGTGAAAAAATAAAAAAAAAACGACGATCCGACTGTGAGTCACGTCGTAGTCAGAGATTCCCGATGCATTTTGACCACGTGGGATTCATTAGCGCACGGGCGTTATTGCAGTTTGCCCCGTTCGAAATGCGGCGGCCGGGACTTGATCCCGCGACCTCGTGCTTAGCAGCGCCACGCCGTAGCCGCTAAGCCATCCCGGCGTTTGACATTAATTAGATGACACTTCGTTACAGCAGGAGTTGAGGTGATGCTGCGAGCCTAGAAATGCTGACGAAGCAGAGCGCTCGCCAATTGTTGCGACGCTTCGAAGAAATTAAATTATGGGGTTTTACGTGCCAAAACCACTTTCTGATTATGAGGCACGCCGTAGTGGAGGACTCCGGAAATTTTGACCATCTGTGGTTCTTTAACATGCACCTAAATCTAAGCACACGGGTGTTTTCGCATTTCGCCTCCATCGAAATGCGGCCGCCGTGGCCGGGATTCGATCCCGTGACCTTGTGCTCGCGACGCTTCGAGGCTACGTGCTTCGTTGTACAGAACCGACACGATTTATGTGTGTTCTCAGTTTCTCGTGCAGTCGCATAGAGGTCAGGTTGTTTGTGTGGTTTGTTATTTGCATAGACGCGGGAAACAAATTTGGCTACCATGGAGCCGGCTATCACGTCATCGCTAAAAAGCGCTGGCGGAGAAGTAGAAAAAATTTTTAAAAAGGCGCAAGAAGTAAAATGAGGTCAAGTGAAATAAGACGTCAAGCGGGAGATAGAGACAAAAGCAAATAATAGACAGGAATCTTCACCATAGAATACCTCCGGTTGGCTAACCTGTACTGGGAAGACATCAAGTAGCTGATGTAAAACAAAGCGGCGATACGAGTGCCTTGTCATTTCTGGTTAAAAGCGGCAGCCGCTGCATGCGTTTCCTGTTGTTGTTCCTGTTGTTGTTGTTGTGCACAGCAAGAGCAGCCCGTGGCGTTCCGGTGCCAGTGTACGGTGCTCCTGACACTAGAATGACCATGCAGCCACACCGCGTCCGCTAAAACCGTCATGCTCTTCGCACCTGTGCTACAACCTTCATCAGTCCGTCCGTCCGTCCGTCCGTATGTCTGTTCATTCGTACGTGCGTGCATGTATGCAAAGCCTAGTCATGTAACATAGCTTTAGCTTATCCGCATACCTATTACCCTATTCGGAACATCATGTTACCGGAGACACGGACCACAGTATAGAAACACTGGCAGCGTCATCTCGGGACGCTTTGTTCAACCACAGTCTGTTAGGAACGTTTTTGTATTACGCGGGTGTTCTCGTCGACGAGAAATACTAAAGAAAGACTACATGTTAATGATTATGTCACTGATTATGTCACTTGTGTACTCTGCCGCTTTGCAACAGCGGCAGAGTAGACAATATTGTCGGTCCCTGCATTTAATAGCTTTGTGCTCAATCTGGGTAAACTACGCGGAGATGGCGCTATCATATGAACATAGGATGGCACCATCTTACGTGGGTATCAAGTCTACGTCTGCGGTAACCCGGTATTCCGTGAGCGGTAATGCGCCTAATGACAAATTAAAAACAGAGTTTTAGCTTGTGTGTAAGCTTATTACCGTTTGCAGTTTGACGGAGCCGTGGACTGCAATAGCAAGGCTGCTAGCGCCATGTAACGGCCCTTTGTCCAACTACAATGCGTTTGAAACATTTCTGTGTTGCGCGAGCGCTCTCGTCGAAGTAAGGCTATAAAACGAATGTACGTTAATCATCGTGCCTCTATATGCAATGCTTTACAGGAGCAGTTAAGCAGAATATGGCAGGTTACTGCAGTATTAGCTTGGCGAGCTCTCTGTATAAACTCTTCATCACAAGTAGGCGCTACTAGCATTGTTGATGCCGTACACTCTACGGTGGCGAGATGTTTCGTAAACAGTAGAGGGATTTTGCGCGTCCGGCATTCCGGTATACGCAATGGCGCTGCGGATAGCCGGGTTAGCGGTGGCGTAAATGTGAGCGGCCGAGTTCGTGGCACCACCTGGTGGTGCAGAGTTCAGACAAACATAGAGCTGTTACTGCATATATTAATCAAGTGTATTTTACTTCGCTATGGATCTAAATTTTCGGTAGAGGTGGGAGCACTTCGTCCTTTTTATTGTCTTTTTTCGGCAAGAACATTCATGGAACACGTAAACGTATCTATGCGACATTGCGGTTAGATGAAGCATCACAAGATGACGCTACGAGAGTCCTGTAGCCCGATATTACGCAAACGCCACTGCGTATACCGGGATACCGGACGAGCTAAAGCTCTCTAATATGGAGTTTGACCGTGTCCGGTATTCCGGTAAACTCAAGCGGACGGAGAATTTTACCGAATGAGTGATGGTGCGATCCTTAACGGCCTGCACGGTGTAGCCATCTGGTGGTGCAGAGCTTGCAACAAGACCAACCTACAGCTAATATTGCAGCAACCAAGCGTATTCTACTTCGCTGCTCGCGGAAACGCGATTACGCAGCACGATTACCGGGTGGCTGCACCGTGCAGGATGTTCACGTTCACGCCTCTGCTCACCCGGTAAAACGCCCAGACTGCTTGCGTTTACCGGAGTACCGGACACGCTAAAACTCTGATACAGCGCGCACTCACCGGCTTGCGACTTGGGCATGGTGGGGAAACAGAGCAGGCCGTGCAGGTTTCTGCGCTCGGCGTATCCGGAGAGCGCCATGCAGCCGCCGAAGAAGGTGATCTGGTAGATGTAGGTGAACAGCACGGCCACCGCGGTGTAGATACAGAAGATGCGCACCGAAGGGAATGGCGTGATGGCGCCGATGCAGAACGAGATGAAGTTGGTCAGCGAGGTGATGGTGATCGAGACGGCCGCCTCGCGGTACGTCTCGCCCATGCGCTCCACCACGCTCTTGCGAGGACTGGTGCGCCTCCACGCGGCCAGCAGCACGAACGTGTCGTCCATTCCGATGCCTGCGCAAGACGGTTGGAAACGACAGGATTATTTAGTTGCGCAGCACCGCAGTTTGCCGAGCGGAGTGGAGCATCTCAAGGAGTCATACCGTGTGCTGGTCGGACTTATTACAACGTTCTGTAATACCGTTACCGCACTAGAACTACAGCTACCGTGCCTGCACGCCATGTGCCATATGAGCATGAGCAGCGTGGTATATACACCAGGCACACGCGTAGCTGACATTTGGCTACGTCTGTATTTATTATTATTATTATTATTATTATTATTATTATTATTATTATTATTATTATTATTATTATACTGCTTTCTTACTAGTAGCTGCAGCAGTGAACGATGATGGCTGGCGATCATGTTAAAATAGGCACTAGTTGTTGACGCGAAAGGCTCACCAAACAGCTACACGTCCTTGGTAAGTCTTTCATTAAAAGAAAAGCATGCATAAGATTCTAGCGCCGACCAGAACAGTGAAACTTTGAATAACAAACCAGCAAACAGACAGTGTTTACAGAGAAAGAATTCAGTAAGGTAGCATCTTTCTACACCACTCTGCACCCCCCTGCATGCCTGCATGCGCAAGTACGTACGCACACTGAATATCAGAGGAAAAGTAAAAACACGTGAAATAGCAGTGGAGGTACGAAGCATGGCACTGCATGCGGAATCACTCGCCACACGGACGGTATATAGCAGAGTGTATGGTGGCGCATTCCGGGCGCCCGCGGTAAAGCGTTGAACACGATTGTAATGCCTTAGTGATAATTGCAGCCAGCAGCACCATTCTAGTGCTTTCCTCTTCGAGGCACGTGGACCCATTTTGGAGGAAGCGCACGGAAAAGACGACGGATAGTTTGAGAGACCTCGCATTTTTTTTTCATTCTTCTTCTCCTTCTCGAGTGTCCAGCGCGGAAAACAAAACAACGCACAGGCGCGGGCAGCAGCGCGGCTAGCCCAAGCAGGAAGGGAGCAGAATCGAATCGCCGCTGCGGAAAAAAAGTGCTCCCGAAGGAAAACTGCCACGACGGCGAAGAACATGTGGAATCGATGATGTAAGAGATTTCCAAGGACGGCGGTGCGCTCCAGGCGCGCTGCAGCCGGAGATGCGCGCCTCTCTCGTCTGTACACAATGCAATATGTACAGGCGCTTTTTCTTTGTATACACACACGCGAAGCACGAGGAAAACGTTGGACAGCGCTCCTTTAATTCTGTCCGTGCTTCGGGTGGCTGTTCAACCATACCACACTCTAACGCACACGAAAGGGTGCAAGTATTATACGCACTCAGAGAGAGAATTAAAAAAGAAAGGAACAGTAAGAGGAAGGCCAACTCGATCGAGATGCACGAATGCTCATGATAAATGCAATGTCGACGTACCGGAGTTGCGTGCACACAGTCAATAGATTCCCGCATTGGTTGGTGGGCAACTTGTGCTCTTGTCGAAGTAAGGCGAAGTATACAAGAACGAAACTGCAATTGGTTCGCACCTTCGCTGACACCAGGCAATGTTGCGAACGACGGAAGGAAAGCGGCTACCCTGTTTGAGCTCGATAAAGAGAACGGGTCGTAGGAACTACAGTCAGGGTAACAAACTGCCACCCGTATGAGGCACACCGACTCTCAGTGCAGCAAAACGAGACCTTAGGTGATTTGGTCACTTACTTCCGCCACAACAGCAGCGCCAGAAAACACACAAAAGAAAGGAACACTGACAGACACGGACAATCGTGTCTGTCAGTGTTCCTTTCTTTTATGTGTTTTTTTCTTTTTTTTGGCGCTGCTGTCATGCCTGCAATTTCAGTGCAGCGTCATATTAATGTTGGTACATATAAGTATTCGACGTTTTTCTTCCCCTGATGCCATTGTGGGTGCTCATCATTTCGAGTGCTTTACACATCGAATTTGTCTCGTTATCTGATAGACAATAAGGTCTCGGCAGTGGCAAAGCCGTTTCCTCTAGGTATAAAATTTAACGAGATAAACCAAAATACAGTGACGGCCTTATCGACCTCGTGAGGCGCTGTAGAACTTTCTGACAACAACGCGGTTCTCAAATCAGCGGTAAGTGCCCGTGCAGGTTATGATGGGCTCAATCGCGCGTTCCAGTTTATGACAATTAACACTCGAGAGCGCCGATCCACGCAAGCGAGAGCGCAGAAGCGCGACAAACCGACGTCGCATTCACTGGCGGGCGGGCCGGCCTTGCAGTCAGGCGCACTGTCCAGCTCTGCAGCAGCGGACAGTGCGTTTACGTCGGTCGGTCCGGTAGGTCACGCAAGGCCACCACTGCGGACGCATAACCAATCGTCCAGCGGCTGTCACGAAAGAAAGCAAGCACGCAGCCGCCATATCTCACAAGCGCGTAGCCCGCATGCTGAGGCTCTGCATGCTGCCAGGCCAATACTCGTTCCCCTCCCCCTGCCCCGTCCCTGCTTTTGTTCCCTTCCGAGCCAAACTCAGTATACCCGTACTTACGTCAGTGGTTACCCAGGCGTGTATGCGCGCGTATGGCAGTCACAAAACGGCGTTATGCATCGTGCCGCTCGCTTAACAAGCCAGCCGCACGCTAGGAAGTGCTTTCACGGTCCAACGTATAGACGAGCGCGACCGGCGTGCATGCCCCGATCAAGATGGCTGTCGACAGCCATAGTGCGACGCGAGGGAAAAAAAGAAAAGGAAAAAGAAAATGTACGCTGCGCAAGCTTCCAAATGAATATTTGAATTTCATGGCTGAATCAGACGCAGCGAGGCCTCGTCGGTGTAGGCGGCGTATAGCCTGCAATTGCGTACTCTAAACAGCACATTCTTTCTTCGCGAGAAAAGCGCGGTTCGCCGTTAAGTAGCCAATCAGTACACAAAGGCTGACATATCTGAAGTAGTAAGCAGCGCTAAACCCTTTGGCGCTGTCATGGCCAGGTTCCAAGCTTCCAACAACGAAGCGTTTAGATGTGGCCTTCTGCGCTATACCGGCGCTGTGCGGCTAGAGCGAGCGCGTCCGCAGATGTCAGGCATTCTACGAAACGAATGCCTCCGTCACACGCGAATGCTTGCGCTCTCTTGGCAATTCGCAGCCTCGCCAAGGTGCATTTTGTAAGTGCTGTAAGAGATTAGGAAACTGCCTCGAGGAGACTGGCAGGTTTGTAAAGAGCCGTTAAGGGGTCCTAGCACGCAACCATAGACATTTCACGGTCCTTGAAAAGCAGTCGAGCACTCGTGCGCCTACATTAACTTGGAGAATGTTGTCAGGAGAGCGCGGACCTTGATCTTCGAGTTACGGCATTGTGGAATTTTGTTAGCGTAACCGACTGTCTAATTAGCTTGCCAGTAAACGTATTGCAATTTACGGATTGCGAAATTGCCGGTGACGTATGCGTGAGCGGTCGAGTTAGTGGCGCCATCTAGCGGCGCAGAGTTTAGCCATAGAAGAGAGCCAGCTATCATTGCAGTGGCCAACCATAACAGACTTAGCTCAACGCGTGAAGCGTTAGCAACGACGCAATCGCTAACACGCAGTTCGCTTTTATTTCTGCCTTCGACGACAACATTCACGTAAACAAAAAAAAAATGGTCTTAACGCGTTGTGGTTGGACAAAGCGTCGCGTGATGTTGCTACCAACGGCTCCAATAGTCCATGTGATGTAAGCTCTGAACAGAATAATTTGAGGTTGTCTCTGTATATAAGAGGCTGCAGGTACTGGCGAGTAGATGGCCATGTAGTGGTACTGTATTATGCCTTAAACATTCGGCCGGCAGCCCGCAATAAATGTTTCCTGAACAGAAGCGCCAGGTCCTCCGCCACAAGAAACAAATCGTATGAGTTCGTCGGGGAGGCCTCGCATTTTACGCATGAGTTTCTGCGACTTGGCGAGTCTCTACGCTACACTGGTCACTGTACTATGAACGTCCATGTCGGAAGGGGGAAGTTTCTGCGCTAAAGTGATTGTTCAGGACAAAATTACAATTTGCCTGCTTCTGTTGAGGATACCTTGAACTACTACTATACACGTACTACACTACCAAGCAAAAAGAAAATGTGACCAATCTTTTAATCAGGACCAGCCGTCCAACAAAGGGCCACTGCCGCAAAGCATGTCCGCCTCTACGTCTGTCTCTCGGTCTCTGTCCGTGTATATATGTGTCTGTCTATGAAGTGAAGTTAGCCTAAGTAATACTGGAATTCGTCTCACGGGATTTAGTACTGTGTAGTTGACGTTTTAGTAGGTTAACAAATCGACGCTCCGACGAATCCAAACTGCAAGACATGCCTGATGCTTAGACTGACACTTTATGCCCGCACACACTACATTCAAAGCAAGGTCATGTTTCTATCTATTTTTCAAGCCATGTCGGTACCATGCAAACTGCATCAATATGGCTTCGCGTACATGTGTGATGGGGGGATGGAAGGGGGGGGGGGAGAGGTGCGCGCATGAGTGAGTGCGTGCGTACACAGATAAACATGGCTGACACCTCCTGCGCCGTTGCAGTGTAAGAAGAAGTTGGCTTTCACAAAACCAGAGCCAGCCGACGTCCTCGACCAGCTTGTCCTTGAATGATATTGCCGTATGTGAAGCCGCACAGTCCATAACGTTAACTCTGCTTTAGTTACAACCTCTTATTTCCTCCCATTTGTCGTGCCCTTCGCATAACAAGCGTCAAAGCTTCCGGCCACATCAGCACAAAAATGCGCGAAAACGACGCATACGTTTCGGTGCGCAAGTTGGGGTGATCAGGTGAGCGATGGCAACGATAGTGGCGAGCGTCGCTTTCCTGCGTGTCCCTGGACACCTTATCTACGCGGAGAAAATGCGCCTGACTTTTCCTTGCACTCTCGGTTTTGGTCATATCTGTGATCAACCATTTCCTCTCTATCCTAACTATTCTTTTTATCTTCCTTCTTTTATTTCTTTCGTTTGCACCCGCGCCTGTCATCTGGCTTCTCTCATGAACTCCGTCAACCGAGGAAAAGCGGATACGAAAATTGCGTCTGCGAGAAACGCAAGGACAAGGAGATGGCAAGCTGACCACACCGCATACACTGTTTTGTTAATGCCCGGGACACCCCGCACTTAAGACCTGAAGAGGGAAGACGGCATCAGATAAAAACACATTGTGACGCCATCCCCCACCCAAAAAAAAAAAAACAGTGCAGAAGATAAACATTCGCCTAGATTACCTATAAATGTATTTTCCTACACACTGTACGCTTCGTATCGGCACCGTATTTAGATTCATATATAAGTATCGCCATCGATTAAATGATATGCTTCGGTCTCCTTTTATGGCCCCGAAGCACCTCTGTATATTACACTGAAAGAGGGAGAGGCGCAGGATTATGGCGCGGGTGCAAATTCACGTAATAGATCAAGGCATAAGTTCACGGAAGTTCTTGTATGCGATGCGATGCCGTTCGACAGAGGGATCCTTCCTAGAGAGCGCCCGTATAATAATGTGTACACGCCATTACCTGTTCTAAACTGCAGCTTGGTCTCGCGCCGAAACAATAGATGGCGTGAGCAGTTCAGAACTAGGACTACATCCCGGATTACACATCTCGCTTGACGTCGATGCTCGGCATGAGTGGGCTAGCTACATCTCCAGAGCCATTACGTAGTGTAGGCTTACGTATAGTGTGCTAATGTACCTTGTAGTTAAACTTTATTTTTTGAACCGGCTTACCGGCTAGGCAATTGCTGCATGTGACCTAGCTTGCAAGCAATAAATCTTGTCGAAATCTGGAGAGAACGCATTATATATACGAGTGAAGCCCGAAAAAAACTAGCGCTAACTAAAATACGTTGTTTCTTTGCCGTTTTCACCCTCTTGCGTGATGTGACACCACCTCTGACGCCAATATACATGTAGTGGTGCGAACACGCACACTCGTGTTATTACTCGTACACGAGTTGTTCCATTCTATGCTTTGCCGTTCCCGTTTCACTTGTGAACGAGAGGACATCGGAATATCTCTACCATGGCTCGGTTCGAACAGCTGGGCGAACTGGGAAAAATACTATATGATCGTACGGCTGAGCAGCGGAAGACTCGGTGGCGATTTGCGACTGCAAGTAAAAAAAGATCGTATGCAACGGTCAAACTGGCACATCGCACCCTGTGTACGACCCTCTCACGGTTGTTCCTCGGCGTCATTGCACTAGCGATTGTCGTTTGTACCGAGTATTCGAGGACACGGACGATTATTCCTCTTCGCCAGCTTGTACTGCATGTGCTATAGTCTTCGATTAGAAACACGCCGCCTTTTTTGCCTTCCGTGGCCGGCCGTTCTCTATCTTAGGTCATCCGACCCTTTTCGTACAAGGCTGAGTGCGACCGTATCGCTTACATAATTGTCGCCGCTTATATACTTCCTGCATCGCAAAGGATGTCCTCGCGCCGAACGGTTATTTGCATATGCGCTGAAGTGCTTCCCGCCTTTCAACCCAAACGACGTCCTGTGCGCATATCGACGCCGTTCTCGGCCTCTTGGAACGAGCGACAAGCTTTCGTTCTTGGGCCGTACTTGGTTGTCTTCTGTCGCTCCTTTTATCTACATAGCGCTCTGTGCAGAAAGTTTCTAATGAATACCGATGCCGTCGATCGAAGTACCAGGCTACCGTTCACTGGGTGGCATATAGATTTGCTCTGTGATTAGGCAATGTTTTCCTCCAACTCTTCCTAGCCACAGGAGCCTTGCCATAGCAGCCATCCTTAGTGAAAGATTGACGATGGGTAAATGCTGCAAAACTGTCCTGAAAAGCAGACACGTCATTGATTGATTGATTGATTGATTGATTGATTGATTGATTGATTGATTGATTGATTGATTGATTGATTGATTGATTGATTGATTGATTGATTGATTGATTGATTGATTGATTGAAAGTGAACCTATTCACAGATCCGTTCACCCATAACACACCTATATATAGCTGGGGAATTCGGTGTCTATACGGTAACTTGCATCTGGTCTGTCAATTTCCATTGCAAAGAGAATTCGAACACCTAACTGCATGCGACACGTGTTAAAGCCGAGGAACACCATAAAACGGAAGCCGTAAAGGCGTTCAGGAAAAATGAAGGAAACACTATCGCGAGAAACACTGGCAAGCTATACCAAATCCGCCCGCCAACCTTTCCTGAACGTACGCACTTGCCATATACCTGCGCACCGTATACAAGTGTGAAAGACGGCACACCTTGTCACGTGCTTTATCCAAGCTTCGTTACCCAATGCAACGAGCGAAGATTGCCAGCGCTCTTTGTTCAGTAAGCGGTAGCGTTCCTTTGAAGTCAGCCGCACAAGGACGAGTCTCTCGAATGTCGAAGCACCCAACCTGAAAATGTCGCGTGCGGGAGTGGTCGCACGCTTCGCCGTGTTGAGGAAAGTGGGGATATCCTTGTAATGAGCAGACGATTGAGGACTACAGCGAATCGTATAGAGAAAGCCACGAGGACACGAAGTCCGTATGGAACGGACAGCGGAGACGCAGCGCAAGCCGGGGCATGGTTCCCAAGCTCTCATCTTCCAGTTCCAGCTGGACGCGCGTGTGTATATGTAGCCTTGGCTCGGTTTAGTGAGAACTGAGATAACGCTGTTTTGACGATCCCGTCGTATCGACGCATTTCAAGTAGCTTATAATCAGCGGTCTGCGCGTTATGGTACTAGTTGTACATAAATGCAGGTGATGAGATTGGGAAGCAGACCATCTGGGAGAGAAGATGATGGACAGTTGCTTCGCACGTGTGCCTCCCCTAGCTCCCCTCCCTTACCCCTTTGGGAGCACCTGCCCTCGAAAATGCTTATGTACAACGTACGAACAACACCCTATATCTTTTTTTTTTAAATATATTACCCATCTTGTGACGCCGCAGATGGGAAAAAAGATTCGGCTGGAGGAACAAGTTAAACAAGAAACATAGCGCGCTTCCTCCACGAGCGTGGGACATGCAACGCGAGAAGTTTGCCCAAAGCCGAAAATTACTGCGCGTTGTTCTTCATACCATACCATACCGGAGCTTTCGAGAATGGGCAAGTCAACATCTCGGCCACTGGGAAAACGAGCTTTCCGTTAGTACACAAGTACCAACACGGGCGCCCGCCCCCGCGGTTCATTCCCCCTCTCGCTTTTGCACGAGTACATATGATGGGACAGCGGTATTTGTTGGCCGTGTTGGCGCACCTGTTTCGAGTGCTCTGAATGCTTCTTTTTTTTTTTTCGATTCTGTGAGCCATTGTTCTAGAAGCATAAACAATTAAACACGCGTACGCATGCAGACACGCACGCACGCGCACGCATCAGTGCGAATACTACACTTCCCCTCACAGTAATCTCACAGTGGAGTGGCAGCTACGCAGGCGCGCTATGACCCTACGGAGGACGAGCTTGAGACTGCAGACGCGAGGTCAAGCGAGCTGCGCGCTCACGCGGAGGAACACGTACATTCGTATGATCGAACCCGGTCTGATCGGCGGTCGTCATTGTAATCACTGCTCGCTCCACGGTCGCATTAAATAGTAAGATGGGTGCACAGTTGTGGATCCATGTCCAAAACTCCATGTCCACTCCTTTCTTTTTTTGTGAGCGCATGATTTTTTCGTACAAAAACGAGATGTCGAAAGAAATGCGGCAGCTCGACAACCCGCGGAAATGCTTCCGCAAGCTTTTTTTTTTTCTTTGTATTTCCATACGCGATGCATAAGCGCGCGAGACGTCGCGTAACAACTGCGGCATCGCCGCGCGGCCCTTCTTTTTTTTTCCCTCGTGGATCACGCGTCTGTCGCAGGACACCAGCCACGGTCCTCCGCGTTGCGCGCGGCCTCAAATCCGCGGCGGGACTCCAATCCCGGCCGGCCAAGGGGTACGCGTGACTCATGCAGCGCATGGCGACACGGGCCTGCACGACGAGTCCCTCTGAGCTGGTGCTCCGACATCCGGTGTTTCCATTTTTTTTTTTTTTTACTCATCGCTGCATAATACCCGAATGAGCCCGCGAAGTGGTACGGAACGAAAAAAAAGAAAACAAAGAAAAGAACTTTAATACTAATTTTAATACTACCGATATCCGAGAGGATATCGGTAGTATTAAAATTGCGGGGTTCGACGCGTCCCTAAACTGCACTATAGGGCTATGCGTGGGACGCCGTACGTGTTTAGTGAAGGGGCACCGGATTAATTCTGACCCCGCTGGGTCATTCAACGCTCACTCAATGCACGGTACACGCGATCGTCGTTTTTGCTGCATTCCGACCCCACCGCAGAACGCGAACGGGATCGAACCTGGGAACTCGATCGTGTTCGGCAGCGATACGCCATATAGCCAGTGCGGCACCGCTAAGGGTCAGGTTTATGTAGTGGTATGCCAGCAAGAGTTTTCAAACGAATCTATAACGGTTTGCGGACAGGAAATTCGCGCTTCCGCGTTCGTTTTGTGCTGTGACGTTAAAGGATCCGATAGCACAAATGGGGAGTAGCAAGCCAGGCCTATGGATAGGCTAACCTATATACACAGCATTGAACAGGCGCCCTCTCGGATGTTATTTTTGAGGCTATACACATCGTGTTGAGGCGATCATGCTATACGCAAGGATGAGACGCAAAACACCCCGGTTCTGAGCATCACTGCAGGAGTACAAAATTGCTTAGTCATCGATGGAATAACACGGCGCTCGTTTACCTCTACAAAGCGACCTTTGCAAAGCACACTGGTAATTAAAGCCTGTAGACAACCCACAATGCAAACCATTGCCTTCCATTTATCTTCAGCCGATGGTTGCGCCCTGCTTTAAAACGACACGATGACGAATCGTACCATCTGTTTTCGGATTCAAATGTCTTTTTTTCTTTCCATGCAGGTTGAGAACCAAAGTGGCCCTTATACATCCTCAGTTTTTCAGCAGCGCGCATATTGCGTGTTGCTATACAGCGTGTTGCTATACAGCTTCGCAAATTCTCGAGCATTTATTCTTACGACTCGTGGTGCGGCCATTGAGTGACTCAGACCGCTTCTCGCTATGCAAGACGTGAGGCAGGCGTTCTCAATGGGCCGCAAATGACGTGTCCGTCTTAAGTGCATGCATCGGAAGGACGCGCTTTGACAGAGACCCCGGAAGCGATTTGCACAACTCTCTCCTCTCCCAGGGTGCACGCCGCAAAGACGGGCGGGCAGGCGGCCACGCGAACGAGTAAACACGTAAACAGGCGAAAGTAGGGCGACGCGGCCACTGTACGGTGCGTCCGTTAGGCACGCGCGGCCATTGCGTTGAGTATACATGTAAGCCGCGCTGCAGTGACACTTCGACCCATCCGTGTATCGCGCCGCGTTAACGAACCGACGGCGCGACAAGCCCACGCAAACAAACACGCGAAGTTGCACCCACACAAAAAAAAAAAATACGAGGCGCTGACAAGCACGGCAGATAGGCCGCTGCGCTTCCGCAGTGGCCGTGCGTAAGGCATGCGTGCGTGTATGTGTGTTGGTGCGAGCCTGCGCGCGCGTGTGAGCGCCTGCTTTCCTGCAGAACGCCCGCGGGGAAGGCGAACGAGTGGTGCACATCTCGTTATTTTTGCCTCTTCTGCTGTGTAGAAAGCCTCTGCGGGCTGAGACTACAGTCCGCACACTTCACAGAGTGCTCCCGCATAATACGGTCATGCGGGCGCGACCTGCGCGTGAACGCTGTAACGCGCCCTATGCGACTCGCTTGCCCGGTCGCGTCACATCGTTACCGTATTCACGCCTTTTCTGTGCACCCCCCCCCCCCCCGTTTGCCTACGCATGCATCCGAAAGTACTTCAGTTTACGGACAACGTGGGTTACGCGGAGTGTCAGGGAGCTGGACCGGCTCTCCTGCTGATTTGTGGCGTGCACCCCTCGACGGCACCGGGCAACCAGTTATTTTGGTCTGCGCATAACGGCCACGCTGTACGATCGATTGCGTCGCTTTGTATTACGACGAGAGGCACTGTCTCTGTCGCAAGCAACCCGAGCACTTTGCAAGCGATCCGAACAGATTCCGGGTCCCCGCTTCGCGACGCCGGCGCGGCTGCATGCCATTGCAAGGTTGTGGAGCGGAACTTGAGGGTGAGACCTCCTTTGGGGCACTCTACAAACTCAGCCGCAAGGCTGAGAAAATGTTCCGCTTGCCTTTGACAAGGTCTCTACGCTGCGAAAATTGCGAAGACAAAAATGTGTTTTCTTTTTAAATTAGATATAGCATTATAAGTGAACTTCACCGAACTCAGAAGTGCTGCACCCACCTCGTAGGTGGACTGCACTGCCGAAGACTGCACTTCGCCTGCATTTTACACTTCCTTCGGCATTGCAGTCTAAATATATCCCAAAGCGCTAGATGTCACTAGGCAAGAAGGGGAGGAACTGACACGTGACGGGTTCAATCCCGTACCGTCGGTCACACATTCCTTTATAGAATTATGGGCGTGCTCCACCCACCTTGGAGGTATGCATTCGCGGTGGTGTCGAGCGCACGAGGTCGCAAACTTGTATAGGAGAACTGAAGAATATAGAGAAAGGCCACCTAGGTAAATGAGTGCATGCAAGGCGACGCGTGCGCTGCTGCCGGGACGTCACATTATATATATATGATATCTCATATCGAAAGAGTTAGCAGCGCGAAGTTCTATAGCCTAGTCGTCTTTTTTCGTCTCTCGTAGTAGTTTGTTGCCAGCTTCATTTGATACAGTTGGATACTCTGCGACAGTTGACGAGCTGTATACATACTTCTTTTGTCCGGGCTGATAACAACACGAAAATCGTGACGGTGCTGTTACATAAGCAACGCCCGATGCCCGTCAAGGCTGTTGTGCGCACTTGTCTTTCGCCGTGCAATGAACAAGTACCGCGTTGAATGCTCGAAGGCGCTTTACCTAAGCAGGGCCTCGGCAAATGATGTTGCCACTCTTGCGCCCCTGCAAAAAAACCCTCGTTTGAGCATGTATGTGAGTCGCCTTTTAATCGTAATAACGCTGCACGTTAATTATAATGACACGAGACCCTAAACACCTGCTCGGCATCTCAACTTCATGCTCCGTCTTTCTTTTTTTTTTTGTTCTCCCCCCCCACCTTTGTAGCGCCCGAGATTCCTGTGTAGGAGATTTCAGAACTGGATGGCGGAAAGTGCCTCACAACCTGTGAAGCGCACGCTTTGTCTCACGGGAAATGAGAGCCCAAGGTGAGTCTTCTCATTCTGCGAAGTTTCATCACATCACACGCAACGGCCTAATGAGTGCTCTATGCCGAGCAGGAAATGAACACAACAAGGATAACTTCTGTGAGAACTGCGAGACGGAATTTTAAAAAAAGAATGAAGCGGTGGAGAACGAGTTTCCGCACACCTTTCTGATGGCACCCAGCCTGGCAGCCAACTGTGTGACCGTTCGGTTGAAAAAGACGAACGAGAATGTCCCAACGTTCGACTGAAAACGTGTGTCCTTGACGTCGAAGTTTCGCGTAAGTCGCTACAGAAGTGGCCTCGCACGTCGTAACGGCAAAACGTCGGGACGACAGAAACCGACATCGTCACGGCGGAAGTAATCATGCTACATGTACAGTAGCTCACATTTCACCAGCAAAAATAAATTAAAAAAAATAAGAATTAGCCGTTACGAGAGAAGTTCGTTTAGGACTACAACGGCGAAAAAAAAAAGAAAAAAAAACACTGTGTTGCCTCTTTCGAGTGGGCAGGGTTACAGAAGTTTGCGGTCATTTCAAGAACGCTATAGAAACTATACGTATACACCTAAGGACAGGCAAGAACCTGTGGCCATTCATGGCGCCGCCACAGTTGCCCGCTATTTAGCATGGAAAGGGTGCCCGCGCGCTCTTCTTGGCGCTTGAGAATTGAGAAATCCGATCGCTAATCGTGTCTCAAGCGCTCGTGAATCGCATGCGAAAATAGTTCCGCAGTTAGCGCGTGAGAACTCATGTACACTCCGAGTAGGACCAGACGTACAAAGATTTTTTTTCCCAGTATACTTTTATTTTTCTTATCTTCCTACGAATCACTTCCCTGCGAACTTACGTAAGTACGAGAGACACAGTTGCGCATCGCTGGATTAAACAATGAATACCGATGTACTGCACCTACTGTGGGAAACTTAACAACGTGCGAACCTAAAGCTTATCTGTAGTGGGGAAAGATTCATTTTTTCCCAAGTTTCTCTCGCTTTTTTTTTTTTTTTTTGTCGTCGTATTTGAAGGATGTGCCCCAGGATCGAACGTCGCTATCTCATGAAGAAAATATTGATCTGCCATATTATTTCTTT
The DNA here is from genome assembly GCF_050947875.1 of Dermacentor variabilis. NCBI lineage: Eukaryota > Metazoa > Arthropoda > Arachnida > Ixodida > Ixodidae > Dermacentor > Dermacentor variabilis. The sequence continues at coordinate 143,564,525 of NC_134569.1, forward strand.
GTTCTAGCCGCCACGATAGAAGCTTATTTCTTCCCTACACCATTTCGTGCGCTGTAGTCAATCTCTTGCGCATTAGAACAAATAGACGACCGGCCTTTGTTTTTCTTTCTCTGCATACTAGAAACTGGTACACAGATCGCGCTGTTTATTGGCGCGCCAGGGAAGGCTCTGAAGACGCTGTTGTGTTTCTTTAAGCTCAGTGTGATCCCTGTCGTCCCTGTCAATCGCATGACACTTTACTTGTCCTCGCGTGTGCTAAGAGAATCTTCTCCGTTATCCTTCTATTGCCTTCTTAGCCTTCCATTCTGTAGACAGTGTAGGGTTGCTAACCGGATGCATTTTATCTCTTCGTATTCTCTCTCTCTCTCTCTCTCTCTCTCTCTCTCTCTCTCGTCCTATCCCAATTTCAGGAACCGAAGGCGCTGTCAGGCCAGCTTCACAAGTGTCCGTCTGGTGAACTTAAGTTGATACAGTGGGGACGCTAATGACTTCGCGGCCACCCGCTTCGATTTTCCAAATCTCCGCGTCGTGGGCAGCTTCGCCTGTCGGTAGGCGTGCCCCGCAAAAAGCCAACATCTGCCCTTCAAGACCGATGCGTTCGTAGATGCATGCGCTTTTATCGTTAGCTTGACTGACAGTCCCGATTTTCCGGCGTGCGTCTGTCATCTGCGTGCGCATCTCAACACCCCTTCTTGAGCATTCCCCTGAGTGTGCAATTGCGCGCGCGTGATTTTGGAACGAGGGAAGCACATTGCGGCGCTCTTAAGCAAATGGAGAAGCTTACGTTGTCAGGACAGCCGGTTCGAAGTTGTTCGTCTGGACTGACGACCACACTGCCGGCTTCGCACTTCTCTCTGGTGCTCTCTCTCTTCTTTTTTTCCCTGCTATTCTACCCCCACACGACCTTCTCCACGCGCAAATCCTAGTCTCATAAAATTTCACGCAGTCAACCTTGCTACTTTTTTATGTTCGCTCTTTATTTCTCTAATGTCTATCTCTTCAACAAGAAGAAAGGAAACCGAGGGCCCGATTTTTGTTAGTCATATCATAAGGAGCCAGCAACGACACCAAGGACAGCATAGTTGAAATTACATTTCCGTATTAATTGAAAAAAGAAATCACAAATTAATGGAAATGAAGGTAGATGAAAAAGCTACTCGTTGCAGGTGGGGCACGAACACACGTCTTCGCATTACGCGTGCTATGCTCTTACCAATTGAGCTACCACTACGCCGTCTTCCCATCCACTTTCTGGGGTATTTATGTTTGTCTACTAGAACTAAACCTGGGAGTATTAGCTAGCGCCACCACTCACAAGCTTTGACGGAGATGTGGAACATCCTTTCTTCCGCAAGCGTCACGTTTATATGAACTTATTAGGTGAAGGCAACTGGTCAATAAACTCACACATACTACCTGAAGGTATCAAGAACTGTGCCCCTCTGTCTCCTTTCTTCTCGTTCATTGCATTACGATGATCTCAAATCCGGCGACATCGATGCCTGCAGGCAGCATGTGTGGGTTTATTGACTAGTTGCCTTCACCCAAAAAAGATCACGTACACGTGACGCCTACGACCAAAAAGCTTGTTCCACATCCGCCGTTAAAGTCGTGAGGTCTGGCGCTGGCTAACACTCCCAGGTTTAGTTCTGGTAGATAAACATAAATACCTCATAAAGCGGATGGGAAAACGGCGTCGCGGTAGCTCAATTGGTAAAAGCATCGCACGCGTAATGCGAAGACATGGGTTCGTGTCCCACCTGCAGCGGGTTGTTTTTTCATCCACTTTCATTTTTATCAATTTGTCATTTGTTTTATTCAATTATTAAGTACATGCAATTTCCGCCATGCTATCCTTGGTGTCTATGTTTGTTGGCTTCCTATATTAATCTCTTCAACAGATGTTCGATTCCCATTCAAAGGTACACTCCACACTTTCCTTCCGAGACAAGATTGTTGGAAATGCAAAGTCATGCGACGCTATCATTCGTGACGAGCTTACAAAAACCTGGTATAAATTAATGGTGCGTCTAGCAGGAAACTTAAAAGGTATAACGGCTTACAACACCCCTCCACCCCAACCATCCGGTCCTCTCTTCTGCCATGGAGACGGAAGAAATGTGTGCATTTATTTTCACATAACCACTCACTTTTTCAGCCGTTATGAATACAAAGTCAATGCGACCTGTATTATTTTGTTTATCATCACGCAGACGCAAGAATAATAAACTATGCAAATTAGCTTCATAAATGGCGGTGGGACACGAAGACGGAAATAAGAGCAAAGTGGAACATCAATTGCCCATTGATAAGTGCAGCAGATATGCAGAGTGCATAAAAAAGAACATGGAGATTTGTTAACCAGGAACAACTGATCCCTATGGCTTATTGTCTTTATGCTCACTGTATTGAAATAATTGCATGCATCAACGACCGCCCCTCTTTCAAACGATGTATATGCGCGTAAGCAATCTTTAAGAAGAATGGAAAACTCCTTATGTACCTCTTTGAACGTGCTGTCCTGTCCCTAACTCCTTTCTTCAATATTTTCTTTCTTTCTTCCATTCGCTGCGAAGACACCCGCACATGGAGAAACCACAGTTAGACGCGCCTCGCGCACGACGCAACTCCTCTTCATCGTATTGCAATTAATGAAAGTTACAGTATCCTCTTTACTTTCCTACAGAGCCTCAATTCGTTGTAACATTCACACGCGCTTGCACCGCTGTGGAAGTCGCCTATGTGCACGTGCGTACGCACTACTTATGCACGTGTCACTTTCCCAGCTTGTCCATTCGACCCGAAAGTCGCTCACTCGCGCCTATAATTCCACAGCCCTTGCACCGCTGCGCCGACATTCGCGCTGAATGCGAACACCTCCTTTCACCAACGCAAGATGAAAAAAAAATGAAGTAAAGGAGATTAGGAATCCCCTTTCACCCGCTTGCCCAGCGCACTCCAATAACGCGCACGCGTGCCGGCAGGGGGAGCGCGCGGCAACAACGAGGCGAAACGGCGCCCCAACAAACAAACAATCCGCAAGGCGCTGTCGCTCTCTCGCCACTTTCCGTCGCGCGCACAAGTCGACCGTGAAGTGGAGGAAACTACTTCCGCATTTCGAGTTTCTTCGCGCGTCCGACTTCGCAGGTTCCGCCATGGCTGCGGTTCGGATATCGTCCTGGGAAGCTCACGGTATCTTTTTTGGGTACGGACGCATGACGCGCGCCCGAGTTACACGGAGTGTCAAATGTTCGTCAGGACACCATGCCACCTTCTTCTGTAACCGCTCTTCGTCGTTGATATTAACGAGGTTATTATTATATTGTTGCTGTTTTCATTTCCTTTCTTTCTTTCCCTTTCTTGCTTTCTTCTTCTTTTCTTTTTTTGCTTTCTTCAAGCTAGCAGTGTACCCGAATACTCCGTTATGTGGTCTACTTCGAGAATGCTTCTTGCATGACCTCAAAACCGCGTGACCTGGTGACAACATAGTAGAACAAGTATTGTCATCAGCGGAAAAATGAAGTGATGCGCGATAACCTTCCCCAGACATGAGTTCCCCAGACCGTTATTATAACATCCCGGATATGCAAGCGCCCCTGGATACGCTGAAGTCGGGCTTTGGAAAATATGACTGGCGCATAGCAAGTGAAGAGGAGGGCTGACTGCCTGTATAGTCGCGCGAAGAAATGGAAAATTGCATCATCGACCCCTGCTGATGCCGGACTTCTCCGGCAGAATAGCGCGAGGACATTTCTGGTTTTATTTTCTCACTTTCTTTCTCATTGCTTGCCCAGCCTTTCTAGCTTTTTCTTAGCATTGAGGAATGTGTTAGACGGCATCTCGCATCCTTTTCTTTGGCCAGACATAGTTCCCCCTCCGGCCACCTTCAATATCCTTGCACGCGCAGCAATCGTCTCTGAAAATGCAGTCAAGTGAGTTTTGTCTTGAACATTGGCTACAATGTCGTCGACCTCCACCATACACCTCAAATGTACCGATCGGTTTTACTGGAGGACATTATTGTGACATAAAGTATTTCCCAGAAAAACAACTAAGTAACCACGAAAGGAATTTCTCTATGCTATAAACAACGCATACGTAATCACCGGTAAAGCCGGATCGAGTCGGCTTGCTGGGCCGAAACCTGCTCGCCGGATTGACGTACACGCTAGCTGATCGAGCCGAGCGAAAGCCGAGGTGAGTTTGGTCAACCCGCCCGCAAGGGTGGGTTGACTAACACAACTCGGTTGACAAGAAGCATGTAGACGCGTTCAGGTTTGGCTGGATGAGCTCGACTTCTGAATCCGCCCGCTCGCGTCTACTTCGTGTAAAGGAAGCTACAGTCCTTTTGTACATGATGTGTACCGCATTTGCGTTCTTTGTTCGTGCGTTCCTTTCCTATATACCACTGCGCATTCCCTAACTGATCTCGTCTGCGGCAAAAGGACAAACTCCCGTCAGCAATTTCCTGTCCAGAGAGGGACATAATAACATCTGTAGAATCTATAATGAGCCATCTGCAGATGCGTGCGCCATCCAGCGAACGCCGTTGAAAAGGCTCTCTTACGTCAACGGAAGGGCCGTGCGCAAACGGCAACTCGCAAAGAAGCCTGCGTAGAAGGTCGTCACGCCAGTGGCCTTGACTTCTGATCCAAACCAAGCCATTGTTCGGCGCACGGCCTGTGGACGTTGCCGAGGCAACGCGTGAAACTGCGACATCTGGGGGCGAGATCCAACCTCGTCCTGCTCATGAAGGTCGCGAGGACATTTCTCGTTCGGCATCCGCACGAAGAGCGTCGAAAACACGCACGTATACAAGAACAATCACACGCTCGATACGGATGATCCCTATGTCGCTCAAGATCCACGTCTCCGATAAGATCCCATGAGAAGAAAGCATGCTTCCGTTCATTATTGCAGGCAACCACTGCGCTACACCACGTAACGGTTTGTCACGGACGCCGAACTTCTCTCCGGAGACGAAGGTGGTTATAAAAACTGCACCGACGCCTTTACGCGGATTCGCACCCATACAAGCCAATACGAACGGAGCGCCCTAGCTTGCTGGCCGCAAAATTGAACGCGTACTCTACGAGTTCCTCGTGCGTCTTATTTTTCGCACGCGCTGCTCCTGCAGAACGACGTTGCTCACCAGAACTCAAGTGATGCTCCGAAGCAGCTCTTTGAGCAGCACTTTCTTTTAATGTGCCGCAGTTCTGGAGAACGCTGAGGCTAAGGATGGCTACAGTCGATCTACGACACAGACCGTTGAGTTATTTACGGCACCTGCTCACCTCAATACCAGGCGCGAGGCTCTTCGTCACGTCGCCCGTGCGTGGCAGTCAGGGCGTTGAGAGACCGACAGTCGCGAGGACTACGGAGTGCCGTTGCGTCAGAAACAGCGCTCTGCGCACGCACGCACGCACGCACCCTGTTCTTTCAGACGAAAAGCCTGCATCTACGAGCTCCGATGCCACCACCGAGCAGACATCGAGAATTCTCGGCGCGCGCAGTGCGTGACGAAAGACGCTATGGAAGCCGACATGGGAAACGAAGAAAGAACAAACATCGAGGCCCCTGGGTTGAAGGTGAACGACATGCGGCGGCGAGACGTAATGCGTGTACGTAAATTTCGTGCGTCAGTGCGTGGTTCGTTGAGCGAAAGTTGCCGCATTCGGCCTATGTATGACTTAAGGTGATTCGTCAAAGCTTACTCAATATACCCGCGGCGGTTTGCCGGTAAAAAAAAAAAAAATATATATATATATATATATATATATATATATATATATATATATATATATATATATATATATATATATCTATATATATATATATATATATTCTGTTCTTCGGTATAGTGTTAAACACTGAGAAGGAGCTAACGATCGTTGTAGATAACGTGGCAGAACGTTGTGTGCGCTCCAGAAAAGAAGTGTAGTCTATGGTAAACGACAATGCTGATGTTTTGAGTCAGGAGGGCATGCAAGAGCGACGAAAATGTTTTGCTTGAAGGAGCCCCGTCAGTCAAATGATTTTGAAATTCCCGAACGCTATGTTTCCAGCCACGTTATGATGCCTATGACCGCTGCATCGTGTCGTGGACGCCATATACAAATAAGAAACTGCCGTTTCGCGCCTCTTGCTGCTAGAGTGAACCATCTGCCCAGTAATTCGCAACCGCATGCGATTCCGGAATGACTTTCCGGGACTTACAAGGCAACTTTATTTTACAGTACGGACTCCTCCTTCACTGCTACATCCAATAAAGACATTGAGAGTTAGGTTGACGTCGACCATTGGACGCTTCGGAAGTTGAACGTCCACATTCCTTTGTGGGGTAAAAAAGCAAGTGACTATCCGAGTTAGAGAACTCCAAGCACTGCCCTGCGCTAGTCTTCCCGTTAGCTCCCGCTTCAGCTTAACGCTCCGCTCTGTCGGGTGCTGAGCACAATCGAACACAATATATCAGAATGCTCGGTAAGTTTGCATATAGCATAACTGCGGTATGGCCAACGAGTAGTTCATATATAGCGCCTTCTTTTGTAGCGCTATAGTTCCGTCGCAGTTATAGGACTTGCGGCAGAATTCTGACCAGCGTACTAAAAAGCATCGCCGCCGGCATCTCTAGACCAGGCGCAAGTAATATGCCACCGTGGCCTTGCTTGCGAACATGTGCATATAGGTAGAGTTCTGGCTATATATACCACCGCCATAAGATGTTCAGTTTACCTTCTTGGTATCAGTGTCTGGCAGCGTCAACTGGCCGATTGGCTAGGAAGCCACGGCTGTCGCGAGCCTGATCCCCTTCCCTTGGAAGAAAAACGAAACATATATCCGACTATATATTCGACCACTGCGCCCGCAACAGAAGAGAGATGATATTTTATTGAGCGAAATGCAGAAAGGTCGGGTGGGGAACCTCTGTCTTGGGTCTGCTACATTACGTAGGGGAAAATGAGAAGGATAGAGACGGGGAGTGCGGCTGAAAATGATAACGTACAATGAACTGTATACGCACACGCGCGATTTGCATGCGCGTTCTGTGCACAGAACGTCACAATGTGCAGGCGCTGGTCACGCAGTTCAAGAGCCTGGAGGCGAAGCCGCTCCCGGGTTAAAAATGTCAAGAGCGCGGAATAAAAGAATACGCGCGAACAGTCTGTTATTTCCCGAGGCTGACGTGGACCTCCTGGATGGCCCAATGCTGCGGACATTGCGGCGTCCACAGCCGTATTGTGTAGTGAAGCCGAAGAAGTCGCCATCGCCAGCGAAAGAAGGCAGGAAGAAAGAAAGAAAGAAAGAAAGAAAGAAAGAAAGAAAGGAAGAAAAGGGCTGGAGAAAACAACAAAGTCATGGCGGGCATTCTCGAGAAGTTGGCACGAGGAAAGAGGCAGTGCCGACCTAGCGGCGTCTCCCCGCAAGTCTGCTCTTATAATGAAACCGAACGCGGAACGCCACGGGAAGCGGGTCCTCCGGCTCGAATCCGGAGTCGGCGGCGGCGGCGGCTAGCGCAGAAAATGGCGTCGGCTGGGAGAACAATGGCCTCTCTCGCTCTCGGGCAGCGCCGAGCAGCGCCAGCGAGCAGAGCGTGGCCCGCCGAGGGAATCGTCACGGAGGCGGACGAAGCGGGAGCTGCGAGGTTCACGTAGTGTATACGTACACATACTTGCGCACTGCCCAATGTGGGTCACCCACCTGGACACCACGGAGATCTTTGGCGGAGGAAGCGGCCATTTCCTTTCTCCGTCAGTCCGTCCGTCTCTCCTTTTCTTTCTTTCTTTTTTTGCCATATGCACGGGGGCGGTGCTCGTAACAGCGCGGGGTCGACCAGGCACGAGCTGAGAGAAAGAGTTGCTTGAGAGGGGAGATGGCGAGTAAGGGCTGCGAATCCGCGAAGCGTGACGAAGCGAAAGTTACGCCGCTTGCCTCCAATCCGATAGCCGACGTCACTTTGTGACTGTGTGTGTGCGCGCGCGTTCATGAGGCGTACACAGGGTCCGCAAAAATAGTCGGCTGAGTGGACGCCTCCGCGGCTGTTCGCATGGTCTATATTTGAGCACAGCCCTCGCAAACGCAGAGCGAACTTGACAAGCAGTAAAAACAGGCTGGGTTCTCGTCCTTTCTTTCTTTTTTTTTTTTTTTGTTCTTCTTAAGTGAGAAGTCGGCATGTAAGAGAGGTCGCTATCGCTATGGCATCTCCAGGTGATCTTTTCGGAACACTCCGCAGGCATTCATCATTCTGGGTGGTCGAACAAGGACTCGCCGACTACGTTCGATTGGTTCTTTCAGAACGGTGAAATCACACTTGGAGCGGCGAGAAATGCTACCACCGATGACGTCGTAGTAGTTGCGAGATCCGGCCGGTTTCCTGTCACGTGAGCGCTATTCAGCTTCCGTCAGCGCGCTTTAGCCGGTGTCGGCTCAGCCGTTTAAAACGGTTTCGCAATTGTGTCATCATGCTTAGTGTACCTGACGTCGACGATGGCGAAGCGGCCAATTCGTTTGAGTCGTAAGACAAGCAGTAACAACTTGATCGCACTGCTCAAAGTTTGCTGTGCTGGCGTATAGGGCTGCCTGCATGCGAGCGACGGCCACTTTAGTGGCCGCTTCCGTGGCCCGCTATCTTTCGTCTGGCCCTCACGCGCCGTAATGCTATGGTGCAATGTGACGCGGGCACCGCACAGTCGGCGTCACCGGAAGTGCCTCTTGGGGCTCGCTCCTTTCCCTCTCAATGTTCCGGAAAGTAGCCCGCCGTTCGGGTGGCGAGGTCTTTCTCCGACTCGGACTTGCAGCGCCTGGCGATCCCACTCGTATAGGACCGTTACGAGCCCCGGAATTTACCGTTAGGTAGTGCACCGCGGCTCCGCCTTTCGTCACTGCCATCGTGTGTGTGTGCCATCGTGTGTGTGTGTGTGTGTGTGTGTGCCACACACACACACACACACACACACACGCACACGCACGCACGCACGCACACGCACGCACACGCACGCACACGCACGCACACGCACGCGCACGCACACGCACGCACACGCACACGCACGCACACGCACGGGCGCGCGCGTCTTACACTTTTTACGATTGCAAAGAACAATGACAAAAGAAAAAGAAAAAAAAAATTAGCGCCGCTACCTGAGTTGGGCGATGCAGCCGTTTCCTCGATTCCATTCAAGGAACACGAAAAACAGTTCGCACTCATTCCCTCTAGACGTCGCCCTTGAGACCAAAAATAAGAATGTGCACCGACGACTGCGGGCCACAATCACAAGCAACAATCTACTATAGCGATGCCGTCATTTCGGCATGCTCATTAGTCGCGCGAGCCGTTAGTTTGTTATCACACGTTGGCTTTGCGCCCGCCGCACAAAACTCCACACTTCATTTATTAATATTTCTTCATTGTCGCGCGTGCTATCACGTCACAAATGTGCTCCAGAGCCCACGAAAGAAGCGCGCTTTGTGCTCTTGTAAGTTAAGGAAAGAAAAGAAATACAGGAACCGTAATGAGGTACAAATGCACTGGCCGCGTGCACCTTCATTGCCGAGAGAAGCGCCTCCCAGAACTTTCCTTCCTCTTGCCACGCGACGCAGCTATGTCAAGGACGTGGAGGCCCTCATCGAGGAAGAAGGCTGAGAGATAAGAACTCGAGTAAGACCTCTGCTCTTCGCCGCGGGACGAGCAACTGGAAGGCTGTGCCAACGAGCGCGCATCGGATTCGTAGAAGTTCGCTCGACAGGGGGGAGGGGGGAGGCGGCAGCGGTGCATACTTCTGCGTTACAAGCTACATAGACAAAACCCGCCGTGGTTGGTTAGTATCAATGGTGTTGGGCTGTTGAGCACGAGGTCGCGAGATCAAATCCCGGCCGCATATCGATGGAGGCCAAATGCGAAAACACCCGTGTACTTAGATTAAGGTGCACGTTAACGAACCCCAGGTGGTCTAAATTTCCGGAGTCACCCACTACGGCGTGCCTCATAATTAGAAAGTGGTTTTGGCACGTTAAACCCCATAAATGATTAAGCTATATAGACATGCGTATACGGAAAAGAGGGATGGTGCGAACCGACGCACATTCTTGAAAGATTCTCGCAAGGACAATCGGCATGGCGCGTATTGGATTCGCGTTAAGGAACCCCAGGTGGTCCAAAATTAATCGGAATTCCCCCACTATGCGGCTGGCATGCCTCGTAATCATTATCGTGGTTTTGGCACGTAATACCCCAGAATTTTTTTTTAATCGGCAAGGCGCAATTACGGCACCCTCAGGGAGCAAAAGTAAGTGTAATTCCTCACATTCACACTGTCTCCCACAAGTTAAACAATGTCGCTCAGCGTGCGAAAGTAAGCGGTGCATATTATGCTCCCAATAAGGTTGGAAAGCTTTGTAAGCTCACAAGTCCTAAGAAGGTGGCTAAGTCCTGTAGCTGGAGAGAGAAGAAAAAGGCATCGAGTCAAACTTTTAGATTGTGTACGAGGTGTGGTGTATAGGATTCCTTTGTCTTGTGGCAAATAATATTGGACAAATGGGGACGCCGTCTGAATGACAGATTCCGCAAGAACAGCAACAGTGTTAGGAACAAAATCTCAGCCCATAGGTTTCTTGCTGCTCACTGCAAGAGCTTTGGCTGTGCCCGCTGACTTCAACAGAAGTTCTGTTATCAGGCGCTATCATAATCAGCTAACAAGGAATCTAAACAGAAGCTGGAGCCACAACGAGACTTAGATATATGCGTGTACGCTCGCGTCTGTAGCTCTATCATGTTAAAGGATTGACGTTTCTTGGTCGACCGGCAAGTGTATATAGAATCAGCTGTATCACTGTTGTTTTTTCACTGATCATAAAAGCTTTCACAGGTGTCACGAAATAAAACAGTTCGAAGTTCAGCGCCCCGCTGTCTACTGTCACAGCCTTGTTTGGGATCCGACCTGCTGGTACGATCTGTTGGGAACTCGGCGCTGACGCCCGTGGTTGTACCTGGGTCGCAAGCCCCAAGGGTAGCGTTGGCCTGGCGGCCTGGGGTACAACGGGAAGCATCCGAAGGTCCCGGCAAAGCATGAGTCGACTGGTAACAACGAAACAACTTGTTTATTTTAACATCGCAAAGAGTTGGCGGTCAGGTTGACCGAAGTAGAGAGACGGGAGAGCACTTCACTCAACAGAAGAAATCGGAGCCCTCCTTTTTGGCGTCCGGGGGCAGCTGTTTTTATACTCTCGCAGTTGAGGGCAAGAAGGAACCCCTCAAAAGACGAGCACGTGAATGTACAATGGGCTAATGGTGACGCACACTGTCGTAGCGATGCCGTAGCGCCATGTCGAGCACGATCTCGTAGCACCCTGTCGTGGCGCTGCCGGTCGGACACAATGACTGTAATGAGAGGATGGTCCCTGCTTTGGCATCGCCTGTTTCGGGCATAATGACTGGAACGAGATCCCTGCTTTGGCATCGCCTGTTTCGGGCACAATGACTGGAATGAGATCCCTGCTTTGGCATCGCCTGTTTCGGGCACAATGACTGGAATGCGAGGATGATCCCTAGGCGGTCGCATCGCCGCAGTCGCGCCTGGAAACACCTGGCGATGAGTGTTGTGGCGACGACGATCGGGCCAAAATGTCTGCCGCCCCGCCGCAGTCGCGCCGGCAAAACCACGTGTCGCAGGCGAAACGCAACAGACCGCCCCGCCGGGGGAAGGAGATCCCGATGGACAGGGGACTGCATCCGCTGTCCGGAGGGATGTCGCTCGATGATGCTCATAACCGAAGTCGGGCGTCCCTCGACGTTTCTTGAGCGCAGCGCACAGAGAAGGCCTCGTTCTCTTGTTCAGGTTCGCACGGGACACTGCAAAGTGACTTCGGGAGAGTTCACATTTTTGTTCTCGTTCCCGGCAAGCGTTAGAACTACGCTGAAACTCAACCGCTCAGTCAGCAAGCACGGCACAACCCTCACTAAGCCCTGCCAGGCTCTTTCCCCTTTTTATACCACTGCCTAGTTCCTTACAGTAGTCTAGCATCACTCAGAACGCGTCCACAAATTGAAAAATTGCACTAGAAAGCATATCATCACTTTGAAACACTAAACAAAAGCAATATGTTAAAAAAAAATCCTGCCTCAGGAAGAAAAACATCAGTAACAAACAATTTTGAGGCTGATTCCTACGTTAGGGGCTTCGACTTAAGCCATCGGCGTTACCGTTGAGACTCCCCTTTTTGTAACGCACCTCAAAGGAATATTGTTGTAAAGCGAGGCTCCAGCGCAGGAGGCGGCCATTTTTGGGAGAGATGGTCTGCAGCCATTGGAGAGGGCAGTGATCCGTCTCAATGATAAACCTCGAGCCGGCTAGATAGCATGACAATTTCTGAACGGCCCACACGAGACATGCACACTCTTTCTCGGTGGCGCTATACGCCTGCTCACGACTGGTCAGCTTACGACTAGCATACAGGACGGGGTGTTCTACTTCTCCATTTTCCCGTTGGCACAGTACAACGCCCATGCCTCGCTCACTAGCATCGCACTGAACAATGAACCCTTTTGTATAGTCTGGCGATCGTAGCACAGGCTGGCTTGTTAGGGCACTCTTTAGGGCGCTAAAAGCTCTTTCCTTGGTCTCGTCCCAGACGACTGTTTGAGGCTCTGTCTTTCTTAGAGCATCCGTCAGGGGAGCCGCGATATCAGAGTACCTAGGGATGTACCTCTGATAGTAGCCGGCGACACCCAAGAACGACCGAATATCGGTCTTGGTGCGCGGTTGCAGAAAGTCTCGCACAGCGGCCACTTTTATTTCAGAGGGGCGGCGACGACCCTGACCAATCACGTGACCGAGGTAGACAACCTCGGCCTGTGCTAACTGGCACTTAGGAGCCTTGACTGTCAAGCCTGCTTCGCGCAGGCGGGTTAGCACTGCCCGCAAGTGTGCCATATGCTCAGACCAGGATGCGGAGAATATCGCTACGTCGTCTAGATACGGTAAAGCGAATTCTTGCTGTCCCCGCAACACTTTATCCATGAGACTTGAAAAACAGTATGGCGCGTTCTTCAAACCAAAACTCAACACTTTAGGACGGAATGTTCCCATTGGTGAAATGAACGCCGCATACCTACTAGCCTCTTCTGTAAGTGGAACCTGCCAATAACCCCTGACAAGATCTAGGGTGGAAATAAACTGAGCGCTACTAACTTTCTCAAGGCGCTCCTCGATGTTAGGGATCGGATAAATTTGATCCTTAGTGATGGAATTAAGCCTGCGGTAGTCGACGCAAGGACGAGGTTCCTTGCCCGGTACCTCAACTAAAATCAAAGGGGAGGTATAATCACTCTCACCTGCCTCAATAACACCGAGCTGTAGCATTTTCTTTACCTCAGCCTCCATAATATCGCTCTGGCGGGGTGACACCCGATACGCCTTGGATCGTACTGGCTCTGTGGAGGTAAGTTCTATATCATGAGTAAGTACAAAAGTCCTACCAGGCCTCTCAGAGAACAGACCTTGAAACTCTTGTAATAGCTGGTGTAGTTCGGTTTTCTGCTCGGGCGACAGCGGTGCTTTACTGATAAGGTCACTAATGACTTGACCGGTGTCTTCCCTGTTCGTCACTGAGCCTAGTCCCGGAAGCTCGACCGGAAGCTCTTCAGGAACGTTTACCATCATGCACACCACTGCTTCCCTTTGTCTATAAGGTTTGAGCAGATTACAGTGGTAAACTTGCTGTGCTTTCCGCTTTCCTGGCAGACTTACCACGTAGTTAACGTCCGACAGTTTCTGAACAATTCGCGCTGGGCCCTCCCACTGCACGTCTAGTTTGTTGTTTAGCGATGTGCGCAATATCATGACCTCATCGCCAACCTCAAAACGACGGGCCCTGGCTGTCCGATCATAATAAACCTTGGCCCTCTGCTGGGCCTTTGTCATTGCTTCACCTGACAACTCCTGTGCCCTTCTTAAGCGTTCGAGGAGCTTAAGTACGTACTCCACCACGACTGGGTCGTCGCCCCTACCTTCCCATGATTCTCGAAGCATGCGAAGCGGAGATCGAAGCGAGCGACCGTACACCAGTTCAGCAGGCGAAAACCCCGTAGCCGCATGCGGCGCGGTCCTTAAAGCAAACATCACCCCAGGCAGACACAGCTCCCAGTCAGTTTGATGTTCAAAACACAAGGCTCTCAACACGCGCTTCATGACGGAGTGGAGCTTCTCAACGGAATTCGACTGTGGGTGGTACACTGAGCTGTGTAGCAGCTTTACCCCACACCTTTCGAGAAAAGTTGTCGTCAAAGCGCTAGTAAACACTGTGCCCTGATCTGATTGGATTTCCGCAGGAAAACCAACTCGCGCAAATATGGACAGTAGTGCATTGACTATCTCAACTGAGCTGAGTTCTTTAAGCGGCACTGCTTCAGGGAACTTTGTCGCTGGGCAGATCACAGTCAAAATGTGTCTGTACACCGTGGCTGTTACCGGCAGAGGTCCCACTGTATCAATAACGAGCCGTCTAAAAGGCTCCGTTATGATAGGTACCAATTTCAACGGCGCCCTTGATTTGTCCCCTGGTTTGCCCACCCGCTGACAAGTGTCACATGTCCTCACGAAATGGTCTGCGTCCCGAAAACACCCTGGCCAATAGTACTCTTGCAAGAGACGGTCCTTAGTTTTCTTAACTCCTAGGTGTCCGGACCACGAACCCCCATGTGACAAGCGCAACAGATCCTGACGATAGCATTGAGGCACGACCAGCTGATCGAACTCCACTCCTCTGCGGTCTAGATACTTCCGGTACAGGACTCCACCCCTTTCCACAAAACGCGCAGTTTTCCTGGCGATACCTTCTTTGACATTGCAGCGCACGTTTTCCAGGCTGCCATCCTTTTTTTGCTCGGCTATCAAAGCCGACCGGCTGACTTTTAGCAACCTATCAAGTCCGTCTGACGTAGGCGCGATGAGCAAATCAGTAGATAGCTCTTCTAACTTTCCCGTGTCGGGCATTTCCTCTCCAGTATCTGGCGCCTTTAACGTTACAGACTCAAGTTTATTCAGTTCGGGCGTGCTCGGAATATCAGCTTGCTGCGCCTCTGACCCTTTTTCGTTGTTTGATAACGTCGGCCCCGCAACTACCGCCTTTGCAGCGAGCTCCCGAACCTTCGATCTGGTTAAGGCCTGAACACTAGCTTCACCAAACAAAAGCCCCTTCTCGCGCAGGAGGTGATCGGACCTGTTTGAAAATAGGTACGGGTACTGGGGTGGCAGCATAGATGACACTGCCGCCTCTGTCTCAAGCGCTCCGAAAGGTCCTTCAATAAGCACCTTTGCTACTGGCAGACACACGCTATGAGCTTCCACGGCTTGCTTGATCCACGCGCACTCGCCCGTGAACATATGGGGTTCTACGTAAGATGGGTGAACTACATCCATCGTAGCTGCGGAATCGCGAAGCACTCGGCACTGTTTCCCGTTCACGAGGAGGTCTCGCATGTAAGGCTCGAGAAGCTTCATGTTCTCGTCAGTGCTGCCTATTGAAAAAAACACAACTTTTGGTGTTGTTTCCGGACACTGCGCCGAAAAGTGACCCGGCTTCTGGCACGTATAACACAAGCGCGCTCGCCTCATCTCGAACCGCTTTCTGCGTTTGGCTGCCGCCGTCTCTTTACGTTTGGTCGGACTGCTTTCACTCGCATCCTCACTACGCGTGTCCCCCTTTGCTCTCATGGGTGTGAACTTCGGCCTCTCAAACTTCGAGCCAAATTCACCCTTTTGACCGTCCTTAGCTCCGCGAGCCCGACGCGTCACAAACTCCTCGGCTAGCTCAGCGGCTCTAGCCACCGTACTCACGTCTGGCCTATCCAAGACCCAGTATCGCACGTTCTCAGGTAACCGACTATAAAACTGTTCTAGCCCGAAACACTGCAGAACTTTATCGTGGTCACCAAACGCTTTCTCTTCTTTGAGCCACTCCTGCATGTTCGACATAAGCCTATACGCAAACTCTGTATATGACTCACTTCTGCCTTTCTCATTTTCCCGAAACTTCCGACGGAACGCCTCCGCAGACAGCCGGTACTTTTTTAGAAGACTCGATTTCACTGTGTCGAAATCCTCTGCCTCCTCTCTATCCAAGCGAGCGACTACGTCGGCCGCCTCGCCGGGTAACAAAGTGAGCAAGCGCTGTGGCCACGTTTCCCGAGAGAACCCCTGCTTCTCGCACGTTCGCTCAAAGTTAACCAGGAACAAACCAATGTCCTCTCCAAGCTTAAACGGCCGCATCAGGTCCGTCATTTTGAACAATACGCGTTCTCCTGCACCGTGTGCCTGACTTCCATTACGAGCGCGTTCCATCTCTACCTCGAGACGCTTCATTTCCAAAGCGTGTTCGCGCTCTTCTTTTTTCTCTTGTTGCTCTCGCTCTTTCTGTTCTTTACGTTCACGCTCTTCTTTTTCTTTCTGTTCTTTAAGTTCGCGCTCCTGTCTCTCTTTTTGCTCTTTAAGTTCGCGCTCCTGTCTTTTTGACCTCTCCTCAATAGTCTCAAGGCATTCCGACAGCTCGTCATCCTCAGCCTCTAACTCAAGAATAGCCTTTAGCAGTTCAGGTTTTCTTAGTTTGTCTGAGACATCCAGACCCAACTCTCTTGCAAGCTCCAACAATTTCGGTTTGCGCAACGACTTCAAATCCATGGCTGCTCTGAATGCTGCTTTCTCTACTGCTTACTATTGTCTTGCCGCAAACTAACCCGGCAGCAACGACAACCACAATTACCAGCTCTGTTTCTGACACTAACAAAAGCCTGGCAAAGCTCAGAAGAAGAAAGTCCCGCACTCACCAAACCTCGCAGGCAGGAATTCCGCGCAGTCGTTCCGCTGCAGGCAACCAGTCGTCACACAGGGCTCGTTGCACTGCTCCCGGATCGTCGTTGAGCTGCTCAGCATACAGTCAACTGCATCTCTTCGCTGCTGGCCTCCGTTGTCGCGATCTCACCGCTGGCAGACAGTTGTTTGAAGTCGGAGGCGATCTCACCGCTGCCAACCAGTTGTTTGGGATCCGACCTGCTGGTACGATCTGTTGGGAACTCGGCGCTGACGCCCGTGGTTGTACCTGGGTCGCAAGCCCCAAGGGTAGCGTTGGCCTGGCGGCCTGGGGTACAACGGGAAGCATCCGAAGGTCCCGGCAAAGCATGAGTCGACTGGTAACAACGAAACAACTTGTTTATTTTAACATCGCAAAGAGTTGGCGGTCAGGTTGACCGAAGTAGAGAGACGGGAGAGCACTTCACTCAACAGAAGAAATCGGAGCCCTCCTTTTTGGCGTCCGGGGGCAGCTGTTTTTATACTCTCGCAGTTGAGGGCAAGAAGGAACCCCTCAAAAGACGAGCACGTGAATGTACAATGGGCTAATGGTGACGCACACTGTCGTAGCGATGCCGTAGCGCCATGTCGAGCACGATCTCGTAGCACCCTGTCGTGGCGCTGCCGGTCGGACACAATGACTGTAATGAGAGGATGGTCCCTGCTTTGGCATCGCCTGTTTCGGGCATAATGACTGGAACGAGATCCCTGCTTTGGCATCGCCTGTTTCGGGCACAATGACTGGAATGAGATCCCTGCTTTGGCATCGCCTGTTTCGGGCACAATGACTGGAATGCGAGGATGATCCCTAGGCGGTCGCATCGCCGCAGTCGCGCCTGGAAACACCTGGCGATGAGTGTTGTGGCGACGACGATCGGGCCAAAATGTCTGCCGCCCCGCCGCAGTCGCGCCGGCAAAACCACGTGTCGCAGGCGAAACGCAACAGCCTGTTTGTCTTATTTCCTTCACTCTTTCTATGCTGCGTTAAATTAAAAAACACGTAATGGAAAAAGAATCCCATGAGTGTGGGTTTCTTTTGGATTCTAGTGGGCAGTGGGCTACAATCTACTGCAGCGTCAGACGGCCCTTTATAGTAGTCGTAAGTTTAAGAAATTAGATTATGGTGTTTTATGTGCCGCAAATACGGTCTGATTATGAAGCACGTCGTGGTGGGGGACTCCGCAAATTTAGACCACCTGGCGTTCTCTAACGTGCACCTAAATTTATGTACACGGGTTTTTTCGCATTTCGCCCCCATGGAAATGCGGCCGCCGTGAGTCGTAATCTCAGAACGAAGCTCTATACACGCAATCAAGAGAGATGATGGCTAAATCATTCTAAAAGCGCGCGCACACACAAACACAAACACACACACACACACACGCACACACACACACACACACACACACGCACGCACGCACGCACACACACACACACACACACACACACGCACGCACGCACACACACGCGCACACGCGTACACGCACACACGCACGCACGCACGCACGCACGCACGCGCACGCACGCACACGCACGCACGCACGCACGCACGCATACACGCACGCATACACGCACACAGTTTTTCATTCTGTGACGCTTTAGACTATACGCAATCATTGCAGAGTCTAAACAGTGCAGAGCCTACCCCTCTAATAAATACACATTTTAGGAGCGCTCCACGACTTACACTTTAGAAAACTTGTTGCTTTTAAATTTGCCTCCAAACAAGCCTCCCGGCAGTCGGGTCGGAGGAGTGGGCTACCCCACCCCGCACATCCCCTCCTCCCGCCGTACTGCGCGCCGCGTCTCTCCGCTCCCCTTGGCAAGAACCCTCCTTTCCAGATCTTGCGGCGAAACATAAGAAAAAAAAACATGTACTGCGGAAGCCAGTGGCAGGCATCTTGGCTATGACGTTACGCCGAGAGCCACCATCTTGGACTTGGGAAACACAGATTATGGCGCCATTTCGTCCTGTGACGTCATAATCACGTGTTTCCACCTCTATCCGCCATATTGGGCCATTACGTCATCATTGGCACCCGAATTTGGCCGCCATCTTCGATTTCGGATTCCGAAAGTATGCCGCCATCTTTGATTATGACGTAATACTCACGTGGATTTACTTCCATCCGCCATATTGGATTACGACGTCATCAATGGCACCAGAATTTGGTCGCCATCTTGAATTATGACGTCACAGTCACGTGACGTCTCCAATCGCCAATTGGCTTGCTATTGATTTACTATGGAGGCCGCCATCTTGGATTTATCGGTGACGCCATGAATTCGCAGCCATCTTGGATATATCAGTGGCGTCACCACTCAATCACTAATTCGATGTACTAATCACGTCACCAATCAATCACCAATTGGGCTGCTATACGATTTACTATGGGGGCCGCCATCTTGACTTCCTCGGACTGAAAATTTTATGCCGAAGGGAGGTGGTAGCAGACCCCTAGAAACCGAAAAACGTGATGAGTAAGAGCTAACGCTCTCTAAGAACAAATCCCAACGCTTAGTGGAAAAGAGCAATGAAGGCAGGCAAGACAGACAGAACGCGGGTGTTAAACTTCATTTTTACCGCGGAAAAAACAGTACACGCACGTCATGGCAGATAGTCATCCGCCGCAGTGGCTTAGCGGCTATGGCGCTGCGCTGCTGAGCACGAGTACAACTTTTAGCCACCATAGCACGAGGTTGCGGGGTTGAATCCCGGTCGCGGTGCAGCTGCAATTGGGTGGGGGCGGGATGCACAGACGCCCGTGTTCCGTGCTTTGGGTGCACGTTAAAGATAACCCAGGTGGTCAAAAATTAAGCCGGAGACCCTCACTACGGCGTGCCGCATATTCAGATCGTGCTTCTTGCACGTAAAATCCTAGAAACTAATGGCAGACACTAGTGCAGTCAACGTTCATACTCATCACAACTCGTCACATGTGCGCAGCAGGCAGCCGCTGACAAAGATAGCCAAATCGTTTTGTTTGAACGTGCGATTGATCGCCGCGCGCACACAGCCATTGGCTTCTTTTAATGCAAAAGGCTTCGTGCATCAACGGCCATTTGTCACTTTAATAGTTCCCCAGAAGCCTCTCGGCCCAGAACTGGCCTCACTTTCTGTATGAACTGCGATGCATGCCCTCTAGAGGGCGCGCGTCTCCAGCAGCACGTGGCCGCGCGGTTGCCACGACGTTTCGGCGACGGCCCCAGACGCGCGCCGAGTTACCCTCTCTCTCTCTAGCTATCTCTCTCTCTCTTCTCCGCTTCCCTCTTCCTGTTTGATCGAAGCGGTTACCTGTCGAGGAAACGGAGTCGTGAGCAAGCGCACGGCCGCACGCCGTATACGAGAGAGAAGAAGAGAAAAGAAAGAAAGAAAAAATAAAATGTGGGCGGACAAGGAGGGGGGGGGGGGAGAGAAGGGCGGGAAGCGGCAAACCGGACCTTTCTTCCTGTTCGCGCCGGCGGCCTTTCTTTCCTCGGGCGGAAGGACCCCGAAATAGAGTCGGACGTTCCACTTGCGCGCTAAAGCCGCCGACACACAACTGCGCGCCGCAAGACGTCGACGACGACGACGACTCGGTGGCGGCACTGCCGGTGCTGCACGTTCCGTGCGCGCCGGCATTTTTTTTTTTTTTTCGAGTGCTGCCGACGTCCCGAACATCGAGAGCAATGTACGAAAGCCACAGTGCTGCCCTTAATGAAAGGCAAAAGAAAAGGGAACGTTTATTGCTGACGTACCAGTGCTGGAAGAAAATGTGCCATTCGTGCACCAATTCGCCCGTTCCTGACCCGCCGTGGTGGCGTATAGTTGCTTTGGAGTTATGCGATGCTAAGCCTGAAGGCCGTGGGACCAAACCTCGGCCGCGGTCGCAGCATTTCGATGAAAGCGAAATTAAAGAAAGAAAGAAAGCCCGTGAACTACGCATTGGGTGCACATTAACGAAACTGCAGGTGGCCAAAACTAATCCGGTGTTCCCCACTAGGATGCATCCTACCGTAATTTTGGCACAATATCCCCCTGGCTTTTGTTTTTAATGTTGTTCCTGAACTCGAGTGGGCTCTTGGTGCGTGTTTTTTGTGCTCCCTTTTCACAATGAAAATAGTTGTTTTCTTACAGCTATGAGTGTCTGCTGCTGTAGGCACTGTCTTTCGTGGCTTCTGTCGTCGATATCGCTGTCACGCAGTAGAAGTCGGTGCGCGCACTGGAGGGCGCGCTGGAATGCCAGCGTTTCGCCGTGCGTCGCCGTCAAATTGCGTCCAAAGAGCGCCATCGTATGTAGATGTCGTGTACGTGGTCATCGTCCTCGGCGTCGTTGTCACTATACCGGTCGCTGTCAGTGACTTGTCTAAAAAATATTGTTCACCTCACCGCACGACCTTTCCGTTAAGTGTTGCAGTCACGGTGTCACAGTGACATGGAACACCAACTTGCCAGGTCTCAAACACTCTTAACTTAAGCATCGTTCTGTGGTTCAATACTTCGCATGTACCCGCCGAGTGCGAAATGCGCGGACATTCAATCTCCCGAGCTTTGCTAATAAGGCCTCCGAGTAGTGTCGTCTGACGAAGCAATTCAGATTGGCTGTGTATTTCACTCAGAGAGCCTTACATTCCAGTATATGTTTCTTTTTTTTTTTTTAATTCAGAGTTGCACCGCAATGATCGAACGATGGACACCTCTGGTGCAGCATCTACGTGCGACGCTCGAGCGAACCGGAACGTATAGTACATGGGCAATGGCCCGCCGTGGTTGCTCAGTGGCTATGGTGTTGGGCTGCGTGCAGAGCACGAGGTCGCGGGATCGTATCCCGGCCACGGCGGCCGCGTTTCCATGGGGGCGAAATGCAAGAACACGTACCCGTGTACTTCGATTTAGGTGCCCGTCAAAAAACACCAGGTGGTCGAAATTTCCGGAGTCCTCCACTACGGCGTGCCTCATAATCAGAAAGTGGTTTTGGCACGTAAAACCCCATAGTTTAATTTTGGTATAAGCAATGCTCTTGGACGGGATCGGCCATTGTACAAATTATTGTTTCGTGTCGCCGGCGTCTGTTGTGCCGGCGCCACTTCAATTTGTACCCCATTGATGTAGAGTTGGTAAAGTACATAGGACGGCAACGCGTCGTCCCAACATTGCGACGATGGTCTCATACTGGCGAGGCGATGCGAAGTCTTCGCTCACCTGGGTGCGTTTTCGCTGCCCAAAACGCGCTCCCAGAGTTTGGATAAAGAGGCTGGACAGCGCCCTATAGCTCTGCGCTTCTCACATTCTACAATGGGATCGTAGCAGTTATGCGGTGCTGTATGCTTAGCGAGCGTCAGTGGGGGCAAAAAAAATTTCGTCCGAATACTGTGCCGCAGCTGATTGGCTGCGCGACATTCCTCCTCTTCTTTGCAGCTTTAGAGAACAGAAGCAAGTCTTCCGTTCAATTTCACTCGAGGTGTCTTATGCCAGCGGAATGAACGATACAAACAAATAAAACGCCCGCACAGAATGCTGCGAATGCACAGCTTCAGTTTCTGAAATCATAAGCAAGTGCGTTATATACCTCGAATACATGAGTGCACAGTTTACATTCCTCGCAATTATCTCCCTTTCCTCTTGCCTTACCTCCTCCCCCTCGTCAGTGCAGCCCAACCAGGGCTGGTATGACGTAACATTTCTGTTCTAGCTCGCTTCCTTTACGCGCGTCAACAGTGGCACGCGAACGGCTGTCCCCACCCTCGTTGTCACAGAGGTGGACCGGTCGTGACCGGTGCATGGGTGACAAATGAAGGAATGCCGTATCGAGTGAACGGTATTTGTACCGACCCATAATAAGGTCTGGTTAAATTATCGCGCTTTCTTTTTTTCTTGCATACAAAGACGAGAAAAGGGACAGATGCAAAGGGCGTTTTATACGCCTGACAAAGGCTTCTGCACCTGTAGTTCGCACCTGTAGTTCACATGTCTTACACACACACACACAAAAAAAAAGAAAACATTTGGCGCATCACAGAACAACATGAGTCATAACAAAGTGATGTTTCGCACTTACAAAGGCAGCTAATGACAGACGCTTTTCATACAGTAGTAAAGAAGGAGCGGAAAGAAAAAGAAAGACAAGCTACGCACTCGCACCTACGTATGACAACAATTGTCTAATTTTCGTATTAGTTCTGCGCAATATTGTTTAGTGCTGATATATTATTTCTTTTTTCAACAAAATTTCCTTATCTTGAATTTTTAGAAGTCTGTGGACTAACGCAAAAATCTAAGCTATATTCCAGTTCATTAAGTAATCGCATTGCGTGGTATTGCATCGTTTGTTTTCCATAATTTGTTCTCATTCAATCGTTGTAGATTTCTTCTTGCGGGATAACGCTGACTTTTTGAGATACAAACTTTGTTTAGTTCATTCCATCATCATCATTATTATCATGTCTCTCTCCATATTTTCCCGGGAAATTGCAAAAGAAAGCAGCGCGGGAAATACACACCACTTACCCTCCTGCTTAATCTGCGAAATATCTGGAATGCACGAAACAATCACGCACAGACTCAAAGTGCCGTGCTGACGTTGGTAATGCATCCAAAAAAGAAAAAAAAAGAAAGAAGGAGGAAAAAGAAGGAAATGTGAGTAATCTACAGACACAAAACACTGCTCTAATGACCTCAAACGCACGGCACTAATGGCCTAGCTCATGGCTTTGCAGAGACCATCATGTCAAACGACAGAGTGGAATAACCATCGCGTTTTCCTAATTCGACGTACATAAGATCCCGAGGAATCGTTCATGGAGCACGCGAGCGCCCCCCAGAAACCACGAGGAGCGCTACTCGGGGCGGTATTCTTTTCTACTGGGCTATAAGGGTCCATTAGGGCTTCAATGACGACTTCTCCGCTCGTCCGTCTAGTGTTGCGCGCACGCTATTTCTGCAGCCTCCTTAGTTATATTTGCAGGAAGGAAAACGACATCTTCTCGACATCTTAGGTGATTATTTAGCAGTTCAGCAGCAGCGCAGCAGCAGCCGTAGTAGTAGTAGTAGTAGTAGTAGTAGTAGTAGTAGTAGTAGTAGTAGTAGTAGTAGTAGTAGTAGTAGTAGTAGTAGTAGTAGTAGTAGTAGTAGTAGTAGTAGTCAGCTGTGGTCAAGGCAGATGTCCGTTCGGTCTCGAGACACTGGGAGCGAGACAGAGCGCCGCAAGGAGAAGCCTCACAATACAATGAAGGCGTTCATTATAGACCACTACCCCGGCGTTGTCTAAATGTTACACCCTATCGGCGCGGTGCGCATGAGCCGGAGTGTATACCCACAGATCGAGGGTGACACGACAGTATCAGAGAACGCTGAGACACCCCGCTATACGGGAGGATGGCTCCCAACGGCCGTGTTACAAGGGCAATGTTTCTTCAGCTCCGTATATAGCCTCCGAGGGCGACCTGGCACAGTACGATCACGCATGCGTGTAGCGAGTCCCGTCTCTTTTGGCGCAGCCTGCAGAACAGGAGCAGCGAATACGTGTGCACCGGCCTGGTCGAGTACCTTCGACAAGGCCGGCCAGCGTAAGGGTTGGTCTATAGGTTGACCGGGACACTCGGAATGCAGTGGGAGTTGTTTCGCCGTCAGAGAGCTTCTCCCCGCGCCCCCGCGAGCTCGAGAGAGGTGGACGCCAGTTGCCGCCCAAACAGACCGATCGGTTGAGCCCCTGGTCTCCTTGGGAGCGGACAAGTATTTTAAGGTCCCGGTGCTCTACGGTGGCCTCAAGAGGAATGAGAAAGGGAAAGCGGTGGCCCGCGGGAAGTTCGAATGCGACTTGGCCGCGATGCGGCGTCGTGTGCCGAAAACATGTTGCACTAAGGCGTCGCAACGAAATGGACGAACGCAGTCCCCACAAACTTCAGCATTTCCTCTGCTACTGCAACATGAAAATGTATCTCTAATATGACGACTAATGCTGGTCAAGGCATGCCTTCATTTAAGAATAACGCTGCTGTTTGCACGAACACTCGAATAGTAATTAGTAGTTTCCACTAAGAGTACAGACGACCTTGTGCATCGTTCACAGGCGTGTACACGTAGGCGCCACATAGGCATATACGACGTGTACGTACTATGCTGGGTGTCGAACTTCAATACTCGTCGCGTAGCACGTCACTTGCACTGAATAGATCGATTGTTTAAGCTTGTCCGTAAGTCCTGTAACCCTTCACTAATTACCGTGACCCGTGGGTCGCCGAAACATACCTGATACGGCGAACGTCCTGTCGCGGTTTGTGCATGCGATTGAAACTTTATTTATTATTTTTTTTTTTGCGTGAATGTTCCATTCCAAGAGAAAGTCTTAAAGGACTGCGCGTTAAAAATTAAAATCTGGTGTTTTACGTGCCAGAATCGCGACCTGATTATGAGGCACGCTGCAGTGAGGCATTTCGGGTTAATTTTGACCATACGGGAGTTCTTTTAACGCGCGTCCAATGCGTAGTTCACGGGCGTTTTTGCACTTCGCTCCCATCGGACTGCGGCCGCCGCGGCCGGGATTCAATCCCACGATCTCGTGCTTAGCAGCGCACCGTCCAAGCCACTACAGGCCACCACACTGCGGCCGGAGTGCGCGTTAACGATTATGTCACTGCCAACACATTACACGAGCAGTTAAGCACTTTGAATATGATGTGTCACTGCATGTGCTTAGCTCTGCGTATACACTCTCTTGTCTCTCGTCACTGTGCGCCACAAGACGCCGATAGCGGCGTTCTTTCCGCAAGTATGTACATATCCTGTAGCGGACCCGGTGTAGATTTCGCAAGCGGTAATACTCTTACGGACAAGCTAAAACTCTCTAAATGGTGGCCATTCGCAGTCGGCGGTCGATTACCGAGAACAGGGGAAACTCGCACGTGCCGCTCGATGAGAAAGAAGCGAACGCGCGGCACGCGACCACGCACTCTTCGGATCGATGCAGGTATGGGGACCACCTGTTGTGCGCCGCCGCGTTTCCCGAGTGGCTGTTGCCGAGGTGTTGGGGGAAAGAAATGCAACACCGTGCGCGTCGGGCCACTAAGCGAAGCACTGGGTCGAGCGAGCCTGTTCGTGTCTGTGTACGACGCCCTTGGTTCGCCTGCGCGGTCGGCCACCTTGAATCGCTCGCGGCCTCGGAGTTGCCGACGCCAGCCTTGGATCGATCGCAACTGGGTCAATTCCGTCACCCCCGACCCACGCATGGAGGACTGCGCACAATGCCGTTACTGCGCGAGGCACCGTATAGAGCCACCGCAGAATTAACTTTCTTCGCGTCGGGTTTCTTGCAAGTGTGTGTATACATCGTGCGCTCTGTCCGTTGCCACGGGAGACGAGGGCCGGGAAGTGTGTCGCGGCGGTATGGACTGGTTTGTCGCGACAGTTTTATTAGTATTTTTTGTTTTCGAAATGCGCGATTGCGTGAGCGTGGACCAGTCATCGGTATGGAGCAGCTCGTCGTTCAATGATTTAAGACACCGTTTAAAACTTCAAAACTTTATAGTTTTGTTTGCCATTTAGCCAGCTCGTTCGCTCAAAGATAGCGTGTATATGCTAATTGGCTCGTGCGATCCAATAGTCGTGAAATCCGCCCTTAATATCGGTCTTGGGAAAGATTTCGCGTTGAAGCGATGTATCACGCAAACTCACTCATCGTCGACGTTCTGTGCATCGCTTCTGAAGAAGGTTCGCGCTCTCTCGCGCTTCAGAACAGCTCGCTTTCACAACGTCCGCGTTTTACGCCCATGTCAAGAAAATTGACAGCGGGCGGGGAAAAAGAAGGTGAAGGAGGTTCATTAGTAAAATAGTCTGGTTTGCTGTCCTTTGTTGCAGACAGAGAGGCAGTAAGGAGACTGCGAGAATCATGCACGTGTACAAGAAGGACGCCCAATCAGCCATCGCCTCTTGTGTATACGTCAGAAGATGCATTTGGTTTAATAGACTTGTCAGTTGTCCAATGGTGAAGTTAATATTTCTGCGCCTGATTCTCGGCCAGTTGCGGCGCGTCCAATGTCCCGGCTTTAAAATTGACGTCAGGATAACCTAGCTCCCTAGCTGAAACGACACACTTAACAACGTGACACAGGTTGTTGGGAGGGAGAAAAAACTCGGGTAGTTTGCATCAGGGAAGCAGCCGCAGTGAGGTAAGCGAAACGTCTGCAGAGGGTGTATGGGCACAGGACTGTACAGAAACGGCGTAATCAGATATAGAAGTTACATTTACTGACAGATTAGAAAGGCTGCATGCCTAACTTATGTTACAGTTAGTGGTGCTCACACGGCCTAATTTTGCAGTTGTGCTCGCTCCCTCCTTATTCACAGTGGGCCCGTTTGTTTTGCTGAAGGTTCTGCTGCACTTTAGCGAAATGCCTTTAAAACGCATGCTGCACTGCAGACGAACTTCGTCTCCTACCCGTTTACATATGATCGAGTGGAAAAAAACACCGAAACGACAAAGGATGAGAACAAGAAATTTCCCGCCGAACGGCGGCGATTCATTGCTACCGTTGCTCTCTCTGATGAGGCTTTGCGTATCGAGAACCGTATCGCCGGCACGTTTTTGCCGGTATTCGAACCCCTCAGCACGCAACAATTATTCTTCCATATTCCTAGTAGCTTTGGCCACTCCACACATGCGAACGAGGCTGCTTATTTTTCTCTGAAAAAGTGAATAAGACATAGAAGCACGATCAACGACGGCAGCAAACTGCGGCGCGCGGCTGACTCCTTTCCCGAGTGTTCTGCGCAAGGCCGCCACCAGTGGCGCTTCCATCGGCGCGCACTACTCGCATGTCTCCTACAGTGTGAGACGATTGTTCTCGTACTCCCGTCCTTTTGAGTGCAGTGCCGCAGACGTTATCAACCGAACTGCACAGGTATCGCGGCATGCAGTCGCACGTGAAACGGCGATGTCGTTGACAATTACCACCACGTTATCGCTCATTTTATCACTGCACGGTTGCTTTTTCGGACACCCAGTAGCACCTATGCAAACGGGCGTGAACGCCCAGGCGTAGGTCACGTTTCGGCACGCAGGGTGGCACAGAAAGAAGCTCGCTAGACGTCAAGTTTTTGCTTGCTGGAACGACCTAGGACAGACCCGTATTGTAACAATGCTTATTCGTTCCAGGTCGCGACGGCGGATAATGTACTTTGGAACCACGAAGACGTTACTCCTGTGAATGCCCTTCATACACCCGTTTGAAGCAAATAGAGGGCAGCCCCTCCCCCTCTTTCTTTTTTTTTTCAGCTTAGAGGAAATCCTGGAACCGTGGCTTTGTGCGTCTATGATGAGAAAGGCGACGCAAACGCTGGTGCGTTCGTTTTTATTTTCTGTTATTTTTTGAGTCTATCGGTGTGGGTGACCGTTCATGACTGAACGAGCATGCCTATGCTTGCCTGGGAACTTCTCTCTGTCCTTCTCATTTTCGTTGTCAAATTTCTGCTCTCTCTCAGGTCTTGTCACTTCATTCTCCCATGCTCTCCCTCCCCCCTTCCTCCTCGCTCTCTTTCTCTCGTATTCTCGGCCAAGTATATGACTCTTATCCTGCCGGTAAATGATACTGCGTCTTCGTCGTCGTACAGAACCGTCAACAAAGAAAGTAACGGCATATGGCAAAAAGAAAAGCGACAAGAAGAGAACGTCAGCAATAGAAACAATTAACGATACAACAACAAATTAACTAGCAAACAAAGCATGTAACGAATCGCTTGCTCTCGACCGCGCGAATTTTGTCCTTCACACGGAGTTCAAGCGAGCGAAGCACCTTACAGTGAGATACAGCTTACAGCTGCGTAATGAGGGCGTCAGCCGCCATGCGATGCGGGAGCTCTTCTCTCTCGCCCCCCCTCGTATACATGGCCCTCCCAGCTTTCGTATGACGTGTCTGGGCCTACAATTCCCGGTGCCAGCACTCGTACGCTCCAAAGTACGCGGGCAAAAATAAAAAGAAGACAGAATCTACGCACACCGAAATGCACAAAGTAAGATGCGCGAGTAAACAGACAAACAAACAAACAACCATGCCCGCTTTGCGTCGCTTGTTCCGACGTCATCGACTGCGCGGGTTCAAGGTTACAACGGGTGTCGACGACGGGGTCGGAACGACCATCCTCTGCTGTTGCGCGCGCGTGCGTGCGCCGTCTCTTCACAACGCCCAGTGGATGCGCCACGCACTGTCGCAAAACTGCTGGAAGCTCCAGAGGTGTACCACCACCCGCCCTTTACTACGCAGCGTTCCGGACATAACATGACGAGGACACCCTCTCCCTTCCCTCTGTGCGTGGCCTTCGCCTCGTTTCGTCTCAATGAAGCCGCCGCAGCGGCGGGAGGGCGCCGTGTCCCGTCGACGTCTTTGTCCTGTGTCTCGGGCGGTGACATTCGCGACCCACCGCGCCACGCTGGGTGTGAGCTCGGACGCGGAGGACAGGAAAGCCTGATCGAGTCGCTCTCTTTGTGCGCCCGATGGGACCGCCAACAAGGCGACACCGTGTCATAAGGAATCAATCGACTGCCCGCAGATTCTGAAGTCTCCAACGCCTGGTCTCAATGGCACTTCTAGCGAGATGACGCCGCGGGCTGAGTAACTAGTCGGCTTCTCGTCTCGTTGCTCCACACCACTCACATAAAGAAGAATGACATTAGCTGCCTAATGCTTTCAAGTTTATTTCAGTTCAGGTGGTTCCAGGCGGACGTACTTGACGATATCAAAATTTCAAACTTAATGCCATTTGAGGCGTATATTTGAGTGCGTTCACCTCACAACTCACTGCGTACTCTCGTACAACTCACGCGTACTCTCGCTCCCAACGTTGGCAGCTTCGGCTGCACTTGAAGGATGTATTTCTGACGTACGCTGAAATAATGCCGTTTAAAATATGCCTGTTTATATTTTCAGTGCTATTTCTAGAATTTTCGCCCACAAAATATTTTTTATACATATAAGGATTGCCAAACATATTCACTCCCTTCACTGAAGCTATCGAAGTCGCAGCGTTTAATGTCATTAAAAGAAGCAACTTCGTATATAATAGCAATAAGAAACTTAAGGTCCTAGAGATGACTTGGCTTTGCACACCTGGCACGTGTATTTATAGCCCTCACGCGCACTGACCACTTCTACTAGAGCTTTCTGGGAATCGCCATTTTCAACGTCCAACAGCTGCGAATGTGCGCGATCACCAACTCCAGCGATTTAGTAAAGGTACAGAAACAACCTCCTGCGCCTGCTTGCAACGATCTGCAACGTACAGGTTCTGATACCCGAATGTAAACATTGGAACGGCCTATATGGGATGCCAAAATTTATGTTTAGTCTACGAAACGGAAACTCAACGTTCTAAATATAATTCTCAGCCCTTGGCAATCATCCCACGATTGGTGTCTACATCCACGTGCGTATCTTATGTTGCGTCGACAACGATATCTCACACAGGAAGCTATTCATTCGACACTTTACTCCCTTGACCGGAAGAATGACAAACGCCATGCACGAAACACGCGCGAAAACGAGGCCCCAAGGACTTGGAACTTCTCGCAGGAAAACTTTGTACGTAATAGAGAGTTATATTTTTTTGCGCATTCAAACCGCTTTCGTATACTTATTGGAGGCTTCCCAATTTGTGGTACATGGACGTGTCCTCCCGCACCGTCTTCCTATATTCCCCTGCTTGAAGATAGCCCGAAGCATTGCTTGACGGCGTCTTTCCAGATAGGTCACTGGTGAAAAAACAACGTCTGTGCACGCCGTGATTTATCAGTGGCAATGGGAGTTCTGGTGCTAAGGAGAGGGTCCGCGAGTTCACGGCCACAGCAGCCGCATGTACTACCAGGTGATCCAGCTGCAGGCCTCCCGGCGTCTCTTAATACATGTCCCAGGTGTTGCTTTGGCGCGTCAGATTAAGCAAGCCAGCCAGCCACGCGTTGGTGGGCCGGTTTGTCAACTGGTCCAAGCATCCTTGCGAGTGCTTTGCATGCTGCGCACGCGGTATGTTTTTCTCATTCCGACATGCCATTCATTTTTCAAACCAAGGAGTCCCTGTCTATGCCCGCGTCTCGCCGCAGCATGCGCCTACGTGCTCTGCCAGTTAAAGAACGCTCTCGGAGGGGCAATCAAGATCAGGTTTGGCCCACCTGCTCAGCAACAAGATTCCTTCAGCGACCACTCCTGTACTCACTGTAAACGGATGAGCAGGCTGCACTGAGCCTGTACGTATAGAGCAGTAGAAGTTACGACGCATCGGTTTCTGCGTAGACCATTACAGAAATTTAGGTCTGTCTGTCTGTCTCGCTGACATATTTATTCCTAAGGTGGGCCACCATCTCGAGCAGATACGAAGCTATCGGCTGCCGATGAACGTATAAATAAAGACACGGAACCGAGAAAAAACACCGATCTCGCAGCGGCCGCCAGAAGGACTATACACGTAGGTCGACAATGACCTTAATACGTGTCGCAACATAATGCGTCTTGCCCGAGTTGTAGGCCCACTGATCAGTGAGGTTAAGATATACACGTTCGAAAGATCTGCATTTGCTGTGACCTCCAGGCGGAAAGCTTATAAAGCAATGCGACTGACCCAATAATAAGCCGACAGTGTACGTGTGGAGCATGTCTAATTGCGGCCTTCAAAGTCGTAACGCCGATAGGAGAAACGGATGCCCCCACCCCCAGCAGCTGTCTTCGTATTTTTAACCTCATACCGAGATGTTAGCAGTGATGTATGGATGAAGAAAGCAAGGACGAAGCGCAGTAAATGGAGCGTGAAAATAAGAAAACAGTGAAACGATGAAAAGTTCTAGGCGCAGAAGAGGCCGTTGCCAGGTTCAAGCCAGCCATATCTGATATTCTGTAGTCGCTCGCGAAAAGTAGTATAATCCAGGCTCCACACTGGCGAGGATAACCAGTCACCGGAGTCGGCACTCGCTCACTAATTGGGGGAGGGGACGCTGAAGGTCCATAGAAAGGAAACGTGGTAGAAGTGCGCGCCATGCAAGTTACTGCTGCAGAGGACGCGTACAAAAGTAAAGTACTCCTCCGCCCACCTTTCTGACAGATGCTGTAAGCACGTATAGACCAAAGCCCCCTTTCCACAGAGGAGGAAGAGAGGAAAGGATCGAAACAGAGGGAGGTAAGCCAGTGCATATAGACTGGCTGGCTACCCTGCACTGGGCTAAAGGGGTAAACAGAATTAAAGGTGACAAGAGGACACACGAGCTAAAACAAAAAGAGACAGAAAGAGAGAAACACTGCACATGCATGTGACGTAGCGCACAATTCTCCAAGTCGGGCACTCAGCCGGCACGTCCTCAAAAATATCAAGAATGCATTCGACGCCGAGGCTTCGGTGCCGTCCAAGCAAGGCCTGCGCTGCACCAGGCGCCCCTCACGTATGCTATACGTTTCTGCTGCTTATAGTTTCATAAGTTATAGATACTTATAGTTACTGCTATGAATGCACGTGGCAGGTTAGCCTTGGAAGCTGTACGCAAGGCGTTTTTGTCGTTGGACCCAATTCCATGTTGGTACGCGCCAACGTTGCGACAGAACTCGATGGTGTCACAGGCGTTGTCGGCAAGAAACCTGCTCGATGATCCGGCTCCATAGGCCTGTAATGATTTCACCCTGAAGAGGAGAAACACAGTCCTGCGTTTCTGAACTTATTTACAGCAACAGCAGTTGGCGTTCACAGCTGGCACCGCCATCTTGTCAAGCACAACTTCGTGTCATGCAGATTGACATATAAGATCACTTCACATCGAGTAATTGGAGATTACAGCACCAACCATTCTCCAATCTACCGGAGGTGAAAGCCATTGAACTCTTGGCCCGCCATCTCCCGGTGGCAGTGAGTGACGTAACGATGTATTTTAGCATACTGCGCAGCCTCTCTTCATCTTGCCTACATGCCTATACATGGATTTACACACTTGCGACTCTGCAAATTTAGCGGAAAGTCAGGTCAAGTGTTCGAAGTCATCTTCGCGATGCGTGATGATGCAGTACTGAATGCTCCTCACCGGCAGCCTGCTCTCATCGGCTGCTTTGGAAGAAAAAAAAAAGAAAACACGACTAATTCTTAACTTCTGGCTCTGAATTTGGCCTTATCGGCCAAAACGCCTTCCCTTTTCCTTTCAGCCATATTTCTTTACGCCTGCGTGCATTTTGCGCCCCGCCGTAATATACATTCCTCTTTCCGCCTGTTCCAACTTCACAGTACCATTTACTCCGCAAACTGCGCTGTAATAGCGATAAATGCTGTAGCATTTCCACGGCGTCTGCCGGCAGCACATGCGCCTTGGTAACGGGAACCGCGGCACACGACCATGCCATACAGAAGAGCAAAGTCGGGCGGACTCACACGAGAATCCCTCGCTCTCACACACACATACGGAGCAAGGATCGCGGATGCTGGCGAGTGCGCGATGCATACTGTACTCTCGCCAGAGCTGTGTACGGCGCTGCCCGATTTAGAAAGAGGCGATCCTCCCCGCTGTACGGGGCAACGGTGCTTAACCCTGAATTCGCGCGCCGCTATTATAGCGGTGGAAGGAACCGACGCTTTGCCGGCGGGCACTCGCAGCAAGGCGACGTTCGCGGCACCGTTCCTCCCTCCGCGGTATATACGTGCCATCGCCAGCCGCGTCGGCCTCGCCGCCGTCGAGGCAAGGCAGCGGAGTCACGCTCCGTTGAGGCGCCGCGACGACAGACTTCCGCCATTGTTCCGCTGCCGTATATGCGCCGCTGCTGCGGGGAGCGTTGGTCGCACAAGTCGGTGTGTTCATCTCTTTTGCAGCACCACTTCTAGATGCGTCCTATACTGTGGCACAAATAGTGAGCGGCAGGGAACGAGACTATGTGACTGACTCGCGCGATAGCGAATGTCTGCCAGTGTTAGTGCGGGACACATGGCCAGGTGTTCGGGCTGTGCGTGTAACATAAGCAGGGCACTTCGTTTCTGCTGTTTTTCGGCCGCGCCTTAAGCAGGGGCGCGGCCTGCTTTTGGGTCATTGTTGCGTAGGATGAGTGCACTTCGTTCTTCTAAAGCGTTTACAAGATGGTTTCGCGCTCTCCGAATGGTCCACGTACACTTTTCGAGGTCTGATTATCTGAAGGATGCGAAAGCCGCGCTACTTGACAGGGGAAAGTAACCGTTCTTACCCAGAAAATCTGGATCGCGGTCTTCGTTCTGCGTGGCCAAGAAAGTGCCTCTGAGCTAACGTGCAGATTGTTTAGGCAAGCATGCAAATGAGGAGGATTAACCGATGACGCCGTTAAGTCAGCACTAATGCGAAGTTCGCATGCCCTTTTTGTCTTTGAAATAACGTTTAAAGAAATGACCGTGCAACGCACGGAAGATGCAGGATCAGCCGCAAGCTTTTTTTTTTTTTTCTTCATTTTACAGAGCCACCCTCCGCACGTTGCTGGTCGGTGAAGCTTAAGGTATACCCGCCACTATGAAACGACGTTAGCAGACTGCAGAACTTGTGCATTCTAAAGACTCTCTGTCTAATTGCTTAACGCTATTTTGGACCTATTTATCGTCTTATAGCTTACGTAACACGCTTCAAGGCGTGCGTTAGGCGGAAATGGAAATACACTTGTTCGACATTCGTCCATGGCTATAGGTTTAGAAGAGGGCTTTCATGCCGGTCGCTTCTCTGACCGCTACATGAGAGGGTCACTCGTGATTTTCAGCTAAGTAGCGCCACCCGTAAAGACGTGTTTGCGCAACTTCGCGACGGCATTGGCTAAGAGGGAGTGCTTCCTCTTGCGAGATATGCCGCCCACATGTATCCTATTTTTCTTTGTTCTTTTTCGGGGCTCTTGTGTGCACACAGGCGCGGTGCACGTTCTGCTCCACTTCCCTAAGTCTGAACACTGCACTTGTGTCGCAATGTGCGTTTGGTGCGACACGGTGGGTACGCCGCCCAATGAAAAAAAATTAAGAAAGGAAGAAAGAAAGAAAAATGGCCTTTCCCTTTCTGCTCTGATCCATACATGTAGCCATCTGAGTATATATAACGGTATCGCATACAGATCGCCCTCGACGTACGTAAGTCTCTGCATATAGTCAATGATAAGCTTCGTATAATGCATTCGTATGTGCTAAAGGACAGTGAAGGTACCGCATGCATATATGGACTTACGGAGCCTCTGCGCAGTAAGCTTAGTAATCCGCGAGTCTCATGTCTTTCTAGAATGGCTTTAGAAAGGTCGAAACGTGAGTATATCAATCGGTCACAGAACATTGAGTAGATAATGTGTAGTTTGTAGCCGCAATGTTTCAACATTGCGTCTCAATCACCCTAATCTGCACCACAGCGACCACAAACTACAGTCATAACTATACGGCCCTTCTTCGCCGCCCGTCTGTGAGCCCTATTTAAATCTACCGAACCGCTCCAACTCGTGGTTATATGAGGATATATGAGTGCACCTATATAAGAATGCATGGATATGGAAGACATCAGGGCGCACAACTTACACGGCATATAGCTATCTCCGGCGCCATGACTATCAGACTCGACCGTCAAGAAAAACGCGCTTGTCCGGTCTGTTTTCTCTGATCTTCGTCGGACTTTTTTTTTTCACGCTGCTCGGAACTATATGAATGCATACCAACTCGTCCGACTTTCGATATTTCTGAAGAAAACAGGCTTTCATCGACATCTTCACAAGCCACGATGGCAATCTATCCTGACTGTCAACAACACACCGAGGCAGCGCCGCGTTAATTGTGAACGGTGTTGAAAGGAGCACAGGCATTCCCCCAACTGCTCGAGGAGCGTAGATGCGAGCGGTAAAATTAAACGAGCAACTGTGCTTGTTACGCAACGCGACGACAAAGGGGAACCTCGATCGCGCCGGCCTTCGCTACATCCGGGAAGACCGGAACGCGCCCTGCCGTGCAAGAACCGAATCCCATCATACCACGCTGCACGAGCTGCGCCAGCAGAACCTTTACGCGTCACCAACCACCAGCCGAGACATTGCAGACACTTTGCTCAGGCTTTCAAGTAACGAACGCTGAAGCGTGCACTACAGCCGGCGAAATCCAACTGCAGGCAACCACGACGACAGCGCTAAACTTTGAGTACACGAAGTCTTCTTCTTCCTTTTTTTTTTCTTTCTCTCTTTGCTTCTTTCATTCCGTCAGTCACCGCTAACATGGTCAGGATGAGGAGGAGCAGCAAGGAAGGAAGGGCGCACGGCGACGAGGACGACTTGTCGGACTTATCTCCTCGAGAGACCGGGGCGCTCCCTTCAGAACTGCAGGCGAAGGAGGTCGCGCAGCGAGCGCGAGTCGCGGCGAAAGCGAGCGCTCTGCCGCCGCGGACAAGGCCGAGCAAGCAAACGAGAAGCGGTCGAAGCCGAGCCATGAAAACGGGGCTGCCTGCGTCGCGCGCTCCCGGCTGTTGGCCGCCGTCGCCGCCCGGAAGGCCAGTCCGACAACGGCAGCCACGCGTGCACGACGTGTGCCATCGAGATCGGCGCGAGACGACGACGATGCGGCCGCCGATTAGCAGCTGAGCGATGCCGAGAGATAGGCCTTACGGCCGCAGCGGTTACACTGGTGCACGAGGAGGACACGCTTCGAAAAGTGGTTGTTGTCGTATACAGCCGCGCTACGCGTCCTTCTTTTTTTCTCTCTTTTTTCTGCCCTTACTACAGTTTAGGCGGCTGTCGAGACCTCGTGTGACAATTACGGAAAGTCCGTGACATTCCTGTCTTCACATAGTCTTCATATGTTCGCTAATTACCTCGCTGCCCTTATCTGCTCAGTTTTTGTTCACGGTTGTTAGGTACATATCCCCAGCCAAATGAACAAGCGGAGGAAAATGGAAGCACGTTCTTGAGTACTGACTCAAAGAAATAAACGAGGTAATCATTCTCTGAAGGTTTGATGAGGGTGAAAAAAAAATGCACCGACGATTACGACACACCCTAATGCGAAATTTGAGCGGAGGTGTATACGTGTTTTCATTCCGCGATATATTGGCTGGCGCTGACAATCTGTCTCGTGCGGCACGTTGCAGATGGAGTCACATGTGGTGCGACTGCCTCCCTAATCGGGAGATGGCGCGAGACGGCACGTGGGTGCGATTTACGGTAGCCGCCGAAGGCAGACCTCCGCTCACGCAGCGCTTTGTTTCCATACAGACGACGTGCGCTACTCTGGCGCCATCTCGTAGCCACCGTCGACGCAAAGTCCGTCTTGCGCGGCGCTACGCTTTGCTTCTCACGCTTTCGCCATACTCTCCTCCTCCGCTTTCCTCCTCGCGCTCTCTTCGCTATCGCTGTTTTTCATATTCCACTGCTTGAGTTGCTTTAGAATGTGTTATTGCTTTTGTACGGTTTCTTTCTATGTCTATTCTTTGTCTATTATGTCTATTATGGGGGGGGGGGGGAGCGTCTGCAACAAGCATGTCGTTTCAAGCCAGACTGCCGCTAGATCGAACAAGTGACCGCAGCGCCTCCGTACGGCGATCGCCACCCCTCTATTGTTGTACAGTTTTCTTCAAGATCAAGCGTCATCTTCGCCTCGTCACGCAACCGCGACACCTATTTTCATTTTTTTAAGGAGAACACGTGCCGAACATTTATTTATTGTTGTTTTACATTTTCTGCGCATTTCTAACTTGCGTTTGGGCAACTACTGCGCGCTAGACGGTTGCTAAACAAGAAATACTCGTTTAGTCGAGCAGGAATATGCAGGTTAAGCGTTTGCTCGTAGTTCGACAGGGACCACGATATTGAACATAGCCATTTCTAATACGTTCTCAATTTTTTCTCAGTTGCAACGCGCGATCGAGCCACATATTACGGCACATGATAAGCTGAAATTGTTCCACTGCATCGCGCGTAGCGTGTTGTTGTAGCGGTTGGAGTGCGTTGGAGTCTCCCCGCCGTCTGTGAGCAGAGCCTTGGTCAAGCAGGAACTTTGAACGAAGGCCAAAAAAACACTGGCTGCGCAAGCGTGCACTTACGTACAGAGTTTCCTCGTAGAGCGAGAGAAGACAGAAAAATTAAACGCACACGCAAGGTCGCTTTCAATAAACACATTCGACGCTTGCCGAGGAGACCACGTAAACAGCGGCTAGAACGTACTCGCATTCCGTGTGCGTCAGTGTAGCAGGAAGAAACAAATGCAAGAATGATGTCACTGCCGGTGTGAATAAATAAATGGTCGGGACTATATATCTCGCGTGACCAATACTGACAAGTGAAGTCGTCGGATTGTGCGCGACGTTTATGCTGATAAATCGCTGGTTGTTGCGACGTTCATGCTGATAAATCGCTGGTTGTTGGAGGGGATTGATTGGCAGTGGGTTCATTGGTAAAATTGATCGGGCAAGTGAAACGCGCCGCGGTGGAGGCTTCAGTTTAAAGTTGCATCACCTTGGGTTCCTTATCGCGTACTTAAGTATAAGCACACCGGCGTTCTCTTTTCGTTTTTAATTTCTTTTTCCGTTCACCTCACATCGAAAGCGGTCTCACGTGACCGGGAATCATGCGACAGGTTTCATGTGACCGGGCATCGTGATCAGCAGCCGAACGCCATAACCACTAAGTCACCACGGCGGGCGCACAATGTTGGAGTAGTTGCGTTAAGCGCTGTAAGCGAGTTCAGGCTTAAAACAGATGGACGGGCCCAAATTGACTTCTTCGGCTGTCGAACTTCGACAACGCGCGCTGCACATATTGTGAGCCCACTATGTTCGTTCTGCTCATTGTAAGCTACGTTTAATACCACTTGCCACAAGTGAGCATACACACTGCCAAACAAGAACTGTGAATGAATTAATGAAAGGAACTCTTATTTCTCAGTGAGAAATATGGACGCAACGGGGGGAACAGGTGCAAACTGCAACTTGACGAGGCTCCGGCCCCCTACAGAATTCGACAGCCAGCGAGCCGCGGTACACTCCTGAGTAGAAAAAATTGGAGGACGCTTAAGCTTCGCCTTCAAGAGTGGAACGCGACAGCGTTCCCGTCGACCCGCCAAGGGGTGTAAGACAATGGGCTACGGCGCAGCGACTACGCGCCCCGCATCGGACGCGGTGAGCGTCGAGCAACGCAGCGTTCGGCGCGACAACGAAATGTGTGCCTGAGCAAGCGACGCACGCCTGAGCCTTAGAAACAGCTCGTTTCTAAGGCAACACCGCGTTCACTAGAGGCGCTTTTGTACCGCTTTGATGCATCGAACTCGTGGCTCAGTGGTAACGTCTCCGTCTCACACTCCGGAGACCCTGGTTCGATTTCCACCCAGCCCATCTTGGAAGTTGCTTTTTATTGAAGTGCCTGCCGTGATTTATCGCTCACGGCCAACGCCGCCGACGCGGACACCGACGCCGACGACACCGGCTTTTCTGCGACACGAGCTCCTTAACGCTATCGCGTTAAAATGCGCAGGAAGCAACAGAACATGCTAGGTAAATCAGTGCACACTGGGAAAAATTGCTATAAAACACGCAATTGTAAGGACAAAAATTACTTAGTTGAGCACGTCAGTGCAGTTCAGTGACGTGGGCACTCGTAGGCACTCATGGGCCCTTCAGTGACGTGGTACTTCGCAACGAATATTAATAAAACGCAATTTGATTATTTCCAGGTGCGCCTAACACGCGCATTTGCTGACTTTTTTTTTAGTCAGATCCTAGTCTAGAGAGAGATGTCAAAGCAAATGAAAGACAGGTTCGTTGTATCCCAAGGCTATCGACGGTTGGCGACCTTTTGCTAGGGAAGGAGGAAAGGAATGCGAAAGATCTGGGAAAGAAGGGAAGAATTAACAGCACAACGCTATGTGTGTTATAAAGAGTTATAATAGTGATGATTATATTCGTACTGATAATTATTGGCTTGCCAGAGGAAAACAACAAATTATACGCCACTGGTATATATACTCTCACGAGCTGTTTAGCAAACATGCCGCCTGGCATGCAGGAGACGTGCGTTGACTCTGGAACGAGACTGCCTCCTCGCTTCCCGCACCAGACAGCAGTGTAGGCCGAGGCGCCAAAGTCAGAGCCAACGAACGCTCGAGGCGGCTTGCAAAGCAAATTGCTACGCTGTGACGCGCTAAGAAGGCCAAGCTCGGAAACACGTACATACTGGCCTTCGTCGGCCACTCTGCCGTCTTCGTGTGAGCGGAGCGGTGGATGCACTGACGCTCGCTTCAAGAAGAGAAAGAAAGAAAAGGAAAAAAAAAGAAGAAAACTTGCTATCGAGGGCGAGCAAAGTGTTAAGGTGGCCGAGCGCGCCGATTTCGAACGAAGTTGCAACCTTGAGACGACCCCGTTTGTCGAACACTCGGAACCGCTCAAGTATAATGCATGCTGCTCGGTCAATCGGCGACATCTGCCGCTCCAAATCGTGCGGACTTAAGTTTTTTTGGTGAAAGGCTCACCGAACATGTTCCCCGTTCCTGATCAAGGGGGGGATGTGCCACGATGCTTGGGGGAAAGCGCTTCCATCAAGTGCTGACTGAGCGCTATCCTTTCGGAATTTATTGCTCTGTTAAGTATACTCTCATTTCCCGATCGTCACTTCACTGCACACTGAAGGACTTTACTTGATGCTACGAATATCGCAATAAGTGCGTTTGACACGTGCATAGACTGTCGAGCACTTCGCTTGTCTGTGTTCCCGCTTTCATGGGCAACGCCATACTCTCCGGTGTGCCTTGAGTATATGTATATATGTGCGATCAGTCTTTTACTGAAGCTAAGGTCCTCCGACTGTGTCCTCACTTCTCATCAGCCCAGGAAGCCACATGAGCACTTCTGCACAACCCGAAAG
Organism: Dermacentor variabilis; assembly: GCF_050947875.1. Classification (NCBI taxonomy): domain Eukaryota; kingdom Metazoa; phylum Arthropoda; class Arachnida; order Ixodida; family Ixodidae; genus Dermacentor; species Dermacentor variabilis. The sequence continues at coordinate 143,605,162 of NC_134569.1, forward strand.
CAACACACTTGAGTGCCCGACTATAAAATACTTCTGGTGTGGTCTCGTTCACTTCAAGTTGTCGAGTACGATGGTGGGGCTGCACTCTTTGTTTATCCCAACAGAAATCATTCTGCATCACTCCGACGCTTCCGTGTGTTCTCCAGGCCCTTTCGACATATCTCTTACAGAATCAGTATAGATTCAGTGCATTTTGCTTTTATCGTATTCCGCCAAGAATAACACAGAATATGTATGGAACAAACAGACAACACACGAAACGTTTAGGTAGAAAAAGGGAGAAATAACTTTTACGCCGACGTACGGCGCTCTTTTAGTAGAGTTCTTGGACATACTTGGCGTAAGAAAATCCACTCCGTATAGGCAGTATTCTGAACGACACAACTTTACTTCGTTCCGTCGCTTTGGTGTTACAGTCGGCACTGTTGCATTGGCACTGTGCAGACACAAGACGAAAGCTTCCCATCTCATACTTTGTTACAAATCTGGTAGCCGGGACGCATAGAACAACCAAGCCAATGTTGCTATCTCAGATCGTCGGCGAAGAGAGCCTGCGGAAAACATTGTTATAAGCTCAAGAGCCACAATGTTCAAGCAGCATATACAAAAAAAAATAAAGCAAAAGAAAAAGAAAGCGCTACCGCCTTAATTGTTCGCCTCATTGTGCGGTCTACAACTCGCCAAAGCAACCGCGCCGGTGAGTAATTCCGATCTTGTCAGTGCTTTCTTCGAACGAGCCAGTCAAATGGCGCAGCACGAAAGATTGATGAGACAACCACCAGAACGATCGAGCGCCCGCGACTTGCTGTGACCTGGTGTGTGGGTGCAGTGCAGGGACGAGTAGCCCCAGGTATAGGACCCTCGCACAGACGAGAAATTTCCAGTGAACGTTAGCCTCTAGGCGTTTAGCATCGCGCGTCAGTGAGGCAATTAAGCAGGCCTGCTCAAACGTGCTCGCGGCCGTCACCCATATTCTACGTCAAGGACGCGCCTTGTTGACGATTAAGTCTCCTCCACGCCAAGCCGCGATACTGTGCGCGATACAGCGTGGAAGGTTATCAGCACGCACCCAGGCACGCTTGTGAATAAGCAGATATAATCTCGTCCGTGCCTTCGGCATTGAAAATCCGTGGCTCCGGATCAACGGTGGCTTGTCGCGGGTGAGTGGACGACGTCCAAGGATCGAAAGCAAATTAAAGGTGAAGCGAGCAAAAACAGGTAGAAATGTTCGTGGCCAGACAAGTTCACCGTATAGCGAGGCGCAACTGGCGATCAACTTTCACTGTCTGGCTCGAGAGTACGCAAGCCTGGTGCGAAGCTACAGACTGGAATCGCGCCATTCAGTTTAGGTTGCCATGCAGCCTCGGCGCTCTATGCATGACACGCAACTGATTCAAGGGTCACTGCGTGCACTGTGCCGCAGAGTTTCATACAATTGCTAAAGGAACTGTGGCGCTAGTGTCTACGGGAGCTACAAGCAGGGTGGTATCTGCAATCATGGAAATGACGGCCAGTACATGGATTTGCCTGAATTTCCTCCTTCTTGTCCTATAGACGGCTTCTTGACCTTGTAAAGTGATCATTTTTACGAAAGTACTGCGTTATAAGTAATTCAGTAAACATTATTGTCTGACGGCAGAATCCGAACCCAGGACCTCTAACGCAGACTCCCGATATTGAAACCGTTATACGCCAAGGACGCATGGACAAGCTGAACCACTGGAATTAGCAGCGATTGTGCGTGTTTGAACGTTCTTATTAGCTTCCACATTTAAAAGACGTAGAGGTTGCTTTGGAATTTAAGCCAATTTAGGTCCAGCTTAATCGTAATAAACGAAGCGACAAGAAAAGAACGTCCGCAGCCACAGGCACGAAGATCAGACAAGTCCATGCACTCACCCATTCCCATGGTGACTAAACGATCGCAGCGCTAAATTTCCCCCTAGTAATTATTCCAAGAGACTCTGTGCACTGTGCACAATGACGTGAGTGCACTTTGCTTCCGGATGAATTCCATAGCGACTAGCGGTTGTCAGTGTTCGAGGTTATCGCGTCATCTTTGGTGTCAATGCTTCGCTGCCGCGAGGTGCATGGCGCGTTTCCCGACATGACCTCCGAGACTAACGCTGCGCCAATCACGGAGGTTGCGTTGCGAGCGCTAAACCCCGTGAACTATACCGGCGCGTTGTTCCTACGCCGGCTACAGACAGTACACCCTTTTGGAGCTTAATGGACAGCTGAGCCTTACCCTTATGGACGAAGTTATAGCGCGCTGTCAATCTTGTGCTGTCAAACTCCAAAACTTCTGCCCGCCGGGATACAACTACAGAAGCGCAGCGCATGCTGTGTTACGAATCTCGCAGCACTGTAAAGCGACCTCTGCTTTCGTACCACGGAACAGACCACGCAAGTGTCCTGACCATGACCGATAAGAAAATTATTCGTGGAGCGAAATAACGTTTTACGCAATCGGGGCAAACTTCTTAATATCGCAACGCACTGTATGCTTGTATTCTGTTCCTTTTTATAAGGATTCCTTTCTTTAGCGCCGTGCGGTTCTAAGGTAGTACAAATAAATCGAACATTAAACTTCGGGCTCCACTTCTGGCTTTTTACCACTACGATAATCAGACACTGCCGCTTCTGGCAGGTGTGCGGCCTACTTTTACACAACACCGCGAAACTGTTTCATGCATTCAAAACGCTGTAGACACGATCTGTCATGGTTCTCAGAATCCACAGAAACGCAATATGCAAGCTTACTTTGGACTTGGTTTCATTTTTTTTTCTCCACGAAGTAAACTTTAGAACAGCCAACAAAAATGTCTATCGTCGTCATCATTATCTCGACCCAAATTATGCCCACCACAGAAGTCCAACAACACCTGTGCCAACGCTGTCCAATCGCACATATAGAAGTCGCATATACTAGTCCGCGGCCCCAATTGTGTTCCCCAATTTCTTTACCTCTTCACTCAAACGACTGAACGACACACTGGAACGGAGATGGACACCAGCATGACAAGAAATGTCCCAGCTTATCGCGCTGTTTTCTCAATTTGCCACTCTTTCACTCCACCTGATTCTGTACACCCCGCAACGGCTATACGCCTTTCCTTCCTTGAGATTCACCCACCGCGTTACTACCAATTTGTTTTATTGGCATCACATCATATTAAGGCCACATCAGGTCCAGAGAAGTATTCCTGGAGGCCGCAGCTAGCACTGCGTGTGGTCCGGGCTAGAGGGCGTCGTATACCGCGTTCAAACAGTGATATCAGTGGAAAGCGCCTGGTGCTCGTCCCACACTGTAAGCCCTTTATAGCTTTTACACGCATTTTCCTCCTCCACAAGTGTAGGGTAACCAACCAAGCACGTCCTTGGCTAACCTCCCTACCTTTCCCTCTTCCTTTATCTCTCTCTTTCTTACACGCCGTGACCACTATGCATGATCAAATGCCAAGTGGAACCATTCTTGACGGGACACGTTCGCATGGGGCCGCGCGTGGCCCCTGTTGCGTTCTTATCACGCATCGATAGTCCCTGCAACCAACTGCGCTTCTTTAGCGCAGCAGTGACGTCATCCAGTTTCGCGCTAACGACCACCCCGCAAGCTATGACCTGGCGTCGTTCGTCCTTGATGTGGTGCGTGACTAAATAACAGCGATAAATGCAGCGATACAAACCTATACACGGATGTACGCAACTCATATACATTAGAGATAGCGGAGCCATGTAAGGGCGGTTGCGCCTTCCGGAATACTATAGCTAGTGGTCTGTCTGCCTTATCATTGCCCAAATTCTACCCGAAGTTTATTTTTATTAACATTATCATTATTACTATTGCTTGCCCAACGGCATAAATTACTAAATACACAACTACTGGCCGGTTTTGGCGATACACATCATTAGAAATCGATAGTTGGGCACATGGAGCCATTTTTAAAAGCTTCGCTACGTCTCATCTGGTGAACTATTCTACGGGGTGCTATTCTTTTCTTCTTCTTCTTCTTTTTTTTTTGAACGTGCAGAATTTCTAGAAATCTCCTGTGGCAGATAGCATTATTCCAGTCCTTGAGCTGGATTACTCGAGGCGGTGGACATTATTATACGCGCGAGAAATTGGGAATTCATAACCATCTCATTAAAAAAAAAGCACTATTTCATTTTAACTTCACGGCACGTATTGCGATTTCCGGTGCGTTTGCAACGCGTATCCACTTGGAACGAATTCGCAAAACGAGACCAGTTTTGAAATATGCGCCATCAAATTTGCGGTAAGAAATGCAAACATTGTTACGCTTAGCGTTTTTTCTTTTTTTTTTTTTTCTAGAACGCGGTTTTCAGCACTGAAGTGCAAAAACAACGGGAACGCCCACGTACTTCGTCTCACACTTCGGGAATGAAGATCTCGAAACTGGTGTTATCCTGAAAATTCGTTCCAAGTGTATATGCCTTGAAAAAAAAAAGAGAAGGAAAAATGCACACTTGTACGTCTTATAACTATACTGATGAGCACTGTTTCGAGTTTAATTAATTTATGCCGAATGTGGCTGAGTGAGCTCGCTCAAACGCGACCACTCTCGCTGGAATCGAAATACTCTGTGCCGAGCTACGAATCTCTGAACGCCAAGCGAAAAGCTAAATTTAGCCCCGATTGCGGCATGTGTGGCGTCACAACAGCGCCACCTGTACACTCGACACCTGCATGATCGAGTAATGGCTTAGTTTGAGTACACAATGATAACAAAGTAAGATGCGTCGGTAGTATGGTTGGAAAGATATAAGTGATAATGCTGTAATATCTTTTCGTTACATCTGGTTTTAAAAAGCGACAACCCGGGGACCGATTTTAAAGGCGTTTCACGTAAGCAAACTCGTCTACCAAGTTTACAACTGAGTAACTCAACAACACCACCACCAACAACAAAAGCTATATCCCTGCTAATACATACTACACCTAAATTGTACAAAACTGATCCCCTCTAAGGTATACCGCTAACATGTGAACGAGACTCTAGCAAAATTATTGTAAACATTAACTGGAACGATTTCGCGTAAGCTGTAAATTCACATATCACGTTTGTCTGCTTGAGGTTCTCTGATATAGGCAGCTTAAGGAACCGCTATACCTATTTGGTGCAGAGTGGCGCCTTTGTAAGTTTCGTGCTTCTATTATATTGAAACCGGTTTTCAGCTGTACTTAAGAAAAAATTGACTCGCCGTCCTGGCCCTGCGATAGTGGATGTCCGGAGAAACTGTTACAAGGCCACCGCTACAAATTCTGATTTGGGTATGCAATTCTTTTTATAGGGTTCGAGTGCTTGTTTTGAGCTTGTTCTTTATTGAAACTGTTCTGTGTGCTGTATGCGTGATTTCAATGAATGTATGCACTGTCCGCTTCCTTTTGCTGAGCGCTTGTAGCCTCTGCCTTATACGGGGGTATGAGCCATTGCTGCTGCTGATCGATACTTATTTTGAGCTTGTTCTTTACTGAAACGTATGCTGTTCTGTGTGTTGAACGCGTGATTTCAATGAATGTATGCATTGTTCGCTTCACTTTGCGGAGCTATTGTAGCATCTGCCTTACGGGGGTATGAGCCATTGCTGCTGCTGATCGATACTTATTTTGAGCTTATTCTTTACTGAAACGTATGCTGTTCTGTGTGTTGAACGCGTGATTTCAATGAATGTATGCATTGTTCGCTTCACTTTGCGGAGCTATTGTAGCATCTGCCTTACGGGGGTATGAGCCATTGCTGATGATGATAATTTCTGCTCACGGACGCAGACAAGAAATGCCGACCACCGAGAGACTAACCGATTCGCTGTAAAATTCCAAGTCCTAAATCAAGATTATGCTTCCTAGTTCGGTGCTAGAACGTCTGCTTTACACTTTACACTTCAGGAGGACAATGTGTCTCCACTTTTCCGTCTTTCTTTTTTTTTTTGACGTTTTTTTTTCAAGCGCACCGCGTCACAAAGCACCCACTTTCTTGCGCCTCGCGAGCGAAACGTTGTCTCTTCTCCTTCGAGTATTACGCTAACAAGTGCGTGGCGTGCACCCCAATGACAAAGAGAGAGAATATGAAAAATGAAAGGCAGTGAGGTTAACCAGGACTGAGCCCGGTTGGCTACCAACCAACAAGTTAAGATGCGCGGAGAGAATAGAGTGGTAGCATTCACCGTAAACACCAAAACGCCATTAATGGTATCCCCAAGAAAGCCTCGGCTTACTTTGCTGTTGTTTCGCACCCGACAGTGCCATTAGATATCTAACCTAACCAGCCACCACTGAAGAGAATCCTGGCGCGCCGCCAAATTCTTTACGGCCGTCCAGGAGCTCTGGGCGTAATTGGCTGTCCTCGCAGTCGCACCATCTTCGATTAAGCCTGAAGGGCGACCACTTCCTTCCCCTTCTTGATTTGTTTTCTTGGTCCCGTCAAACTCACATCGGAAAAATCCGGCCTTTCTTATCGGTTCAGCCACTTACATTCTGCGCGTTGTTACTACGTGCAACTTAGCGGCGCGAAGAAGCACTGTTTTGGAACATTGCTTGTTTAGACAATTCGTGGGCTGAGCGATGATGTCATCCATTTCGCCTTCCCCGTATGTCGAAATAGTTCTTAAACTCTCTTCAACTCTCTCTCTCTCTCTCTCTCTCTCTATCTCTCTCTCTCTCTCTCTCTATCAACGAGCAGAGAGCAGGGAAGATCTGGGGAAAAGTGCCCGATCCTGGCGTTTTTAAAGCGAAGCCTTCTTTGCCTCTTCCCACCACTTTGCAAGTGCTGCCTCGTTGACAACCTCGGCCACCATGGTGCACGTGCCACCGGGCACGTGCCCGAATAGGTAACTTGCTGCTGTCTTGTCGAGTAAACAGCAAGCTGTCCTACTGGGTACGTGTGATTACGTATGTGGCCATCCTTATTAATCAGTGCCCCAGAACGACTGCGACTGCGACAGAAATGATAGCAGAGGGCCCTCATTAGATGTGTTCAGGTACGTGTGGCGCTTATCAGTGGACCCGCACGCTATCTCATCGACCATTCTTTCCTCGGCAAGGGTCATGCATCGGCTTCGTTCTCGTGGTGCATAGAGCTAACAGGTACAGACGGACGAGGCCGCGCTTTCGCGTGTCGTTCCCTACGGTTGCTACCTGACCTACTCAAACAAGGTTTGTGTTTGCGTTGGATTTGAGAATTTTTAATGCGAAAGCATTATATGTCCTATTAGGCAGAAAAGATTGCGTTGTCCGCAACGAGTGGTAACAGGTCATCATCAACAGTGACGTACCGTCAGCGTCTTGAATGACGTCAGGAGTAATAGGGCTTTAAAGTTAAAACAAGTTACGAGTAAGGTGACTTCATCATCGTCATCATGATCATGATCATCATCATCATCGTCATCATCATCATCATCATCCTGGTTACGCCCACTGCAGGGCAAAGGCCTCTCCCATACTTCTCCAACTACCCCGGTCATGTGCTATTTTCCCTCTCCCAAATCACAAAGAAGAAGAAGAAGATCATGTGCTAATTGTGGCCATGTTGTCCCTGCAAAATTCTTGATCTCATCCGCCAACCTAACCTTTCTGCCGCCCCCTGCTATGCTTCCCTTCCCTTGGAATCCAGTCCGTAACCCTTTAATGACCATCGGTTACCTTCCCTCCTCATTACATGTCCTGCCCATGCCCATTTCTTTTTCTTGATTTCTTGAGGTGACTTAGGGTGGAGTAAAGTGAATTAAGGTCAAGTAAAGTGAATGAAGGTGAATTAAAGTGGATTAAGTTGGATTAGGGTGAATTAAGGATGGAACAAATAAAAGCAAGGGGAATTAAGGTGGATTAAAGTGAATTAACGTTGGTGCACATCGGAGCAAGGTGGATTAATGTAGAGTTGTGAAGTACACGTGACAATGTATGACGTCGAATGCTGTAGACGTAACTAATTAATTAGCGAAGTCACTATGCTTTCGCATTCAAATCACGTAAGGACGCTGAAGTGACTGGCATTCTTTTTTTTTTTTTGCTTTTCTCCGCCGTATAGCCGTTATCCACACGATGATCATGCAGTTCACTATGCCAGTTGCACGCAGCTGTTATTATCGCGGCTGACAACTGCAATGACGTAGATATCTTTTTATTTTGCATTGCAGCGCAAATTTTATTTATTTCGAGCCACGTTGAAGTATAGTGGGGAACTGCACACCAGGAAAGCTGCCTGTGTACGGTTTATTCGAGGTATAAGGGGTTACACGCGACTGCAAATGTTCTCGGAGCAAGGAATCCGCGAAAAAAAGAAAAAAAGAACGTCAGATTTTTTATTGACCAAGCTGGGACGTTAAGCAAGCGACACGATGGACGTATAAGCGAAAGTATCCTCTACAAATTTAGATTCGAGGGTGGTGCATCGGCTGCAACATAATTTAGTGTTCGGTTTTCTCGGATTTCGTGCTCGTATACACTTTCGCGATTGCGGGTGAATAAAGCTTCCCCTGGAAACTTTATCCTCTACGAAATGCGTTTTACCCTTCGTGCGCCCCGTTTGTGCGTTTAGGAATGCCCGAAATACTCGACGCCCTAAGACGGCGCTTCGCAAAGCGCCGCAAAGCGACAGAAAGATGGCCGCGGCAGCCTCCGGTGACCGGCTGGACGGAGGGACATCCACGCATCTTGCGAGAGAGAAAACTGATACCGGTCTCAGGTCACATTTGTTGCGCTTACGTGCAATGGTCGCCGAGCGTGACCGGTATGGAAAATGAAGTAAACATGACGTAACGGCGCGACTAGAACGAACGCATTAAGCCCTATTTCTTCAGTCTTGGGTTTGTGTCTGTGTGCTTCGCTGCGCAGTGAATAAAAAGCACAGCGAGAATCCCAAGGCGTGCCTCATAATTAGATCTTGGTTTTGCTACGTAAAACCCCAGAATTGATTGATTGATTGATTGATTGATTGATTGATTGATTGATTGATTGATTGATTGATTGATTGATTGATTGATTGATTGATTGATTGATTGTTGAAGGAAAGCAGTTCGTACGCAATTTTACGGAAGCGTTTCAGTGCCGCCAATTATGGCTTTTCATATTCCAGTTTCTTTTTTCATCTGTAACAACCAAACGCACGCACTGCAGTCGATTCGCGCTTGTGAAAATGGTTGCACGCATGCGCTCACCGTTTCATGACCGTGTTAGCCACGTGACTGCACACAAGACTGAGCAACCGTTCGTTCGTGTAACAGTACCAGATGGCGGCGCCCGTACAGCGTGCATCGACTCTGTGTGTGCACTTTCACGTGTGCCCACGCGTGCGAGTAATTAGGGCTCATTCTTCGTCGATCACCTTTCTTCATTTTCTTCTCCGAATCTTTATTTGTTTTTTCCTAATACAGGTTAGCAAACCGGACGTGCGTATGGTTCTCGCCTTCACTCACTCACTCACTCACTCACTCACTCACTCACTCACTCACTCACTCACTCACTCACTCACTCACTCACTCACTCACTCACTCACTCACTCGCTCACTCGCTCACTCACTCGCTCACTGTCTAGACTTTACCACTTCGGTGTCTCCTCTACATGGAGGATCAAGACTGGCTTCTGCAAAGAGAGCCAGTTATACTTGCAAAAGGCATTCGCGAAGGTCGAACGCGAGCTTCGCTTCAACATTTCTATTACAAATGCGTACGAACGCGCCGCAAGGCTAAGGTCTCGTATAAGTTACGCGTTACAGCCGGGTCATCGTGACAGGGCCACCGCTCACGAGTGCTAAACTCGCTCACCTTGGAGGGCTTATAGAAGCCGCGTATAGTTCTGAGGCCGCATTTTCGTCGTCGATATCGAAGCACAGGCGTCGACATAGGCCGTTTTAATATGCGCGCTGACCACCCAACGCTATGTGCTGTTGTGCATCAAAACCTCCCCTCAAGTGCACCTATGGCACAAGAATCGCCAAGGCAATATGACTCCCCTCAAGTATTCAGCAAGGAAAATCGCTAACGTGTGATGCAGGCTCTCACGGTCGATGCTCAATATAGCTGTAGAGATTTTTCTTTATTTTACAGATTTTTTTTTATACTGTACGAATCACTTACGTCATATATGCATTTACGGGAAGGCATCGACAGGTAACCATGCGCGTAAGCAAGGACACTCGCTCCAGTAGTGCGCGAGGCTAAGCAATACCATGCAATAAACATTAGGTTTTTCTCTTGATGTCGTCCTTGGCGCCGTCCTCGGTGTTACCGAACCAATACGTCACTCAGGAAGGTAGCCACAAATTACAGCGTCATTGGATTCGCCTGTATGGCGCCCGGGCGGTTAAACCGAAGTCCATCAGACGGCACCTATGTCGGGGATAAAGGACGGTTCGTTTCATTCCATGCCAATGAGTTCTGAGCGAAATCGCACGCGTAAGTGCTGGGTAGCGTGTCGTGCGTCCCACATCCGTAAAAAAACGAAACAAAAAGAAAAGAGAGAAAATAAAAAAAATAAGGACAGCATGGATACAGAGCACGACGTCAAGGTTGCGTTGCGTGCGGTCTTCTTGGTCGCTGTAGGCAACCTAAAGAAGTCCCTTCTGAAACTTTCATGGATCTTGTCTTAAATTTAACCTACGACAAAGACCTTGAAAAGAAACAGGGCTATAGTAGAGTGACGCTCGTAAGCGAGCGCCTAAAAAAGGTTTCATGAAGTCCGCTTTGTTTATCATGGTACTTGGGTTTATCATGGTACTTGGGTTATACTTGGATTATACAGACGTGAAAACTGGCTACTTCGCACGTCTAGTACTGAAGGCTCTTACAGTTCTATTTTTTCCGACATCCAGAAAGCTTAAGAAGATGGGTCAATAAAGCGACATTTGTACCGGTAATTGCGTAGGTTTCTTTGTTCCTGTGTACACTGGCCCATGACATGTACACACGTATAGTATCGCGTTGTTCTCACAGAAGCAGGCATCTCACGTTGCGCTGCTGGTCTTTCTCGAAGTCATTTCTTTTTTTTTTTTCCACAATTACGATAAATTCTGGGGCACTAAGCACAGAGTTCCTCACTATAATACCTAGAGGGAAATCTGGCGCCACCGTCTATGGGAGTTTCTTAAGGGGGCACCGTGCCGTCATGGGAATGACGGTATATGTGTCTGCGAGGCTCGTGTTGGCTGGTGTTGTAAGAGGCTTCGTCTAAAACGTGGATATGGCTACATAAATAACGCGTTCTCAAAGTAAAATCTTAATGAAATGTTTCCATTCACGCATATTACATCTTTACTCACCCGCACTGCATCACCAAGCGAAGAAAAGCAAGAACAGACGACCAACTGTTTCAGAGCGAGCGCGAACCTTGTCGTCTGTCCTCCAACTTTAGCGGCCCGCTGATATTTTTTACGTTACGTATAGTCGTACACGCAATAACAAGTTTTCATAGTTAAACAAAACATGTTTTCGCGTAATAATAAAGCTAAAACAGCTTTTTACGCGCTGTTTTAGTAGGAAATGAATCATTGTGACAGACTGAACGGTACTTGCCAGGCGCGTCTTCAAGGTGTCCTGTCTCTCCGAGAACGATGTCAATCCGAAGTCACAATATACCGGCATTCCCATGCATACCACAGCGCAGCAGCGCCAGATTTCCCTCTAGGTAATAGTGAGAAACTCTATGGCACTAAGCGTCAAAAACCACGATCTGACATGAGGCACTTCGTAGCGGGGCACACCGGATTAATTTTGACCACCAGGGGTTCTTTAAATCCCACCTTCTGCGCGGTTCACGCGCATTTCTTTCCTTTTTTACGTCCCCCTCAGAATGCAACAGGGATCTTCCAGCCTGCGACCTCCAGCTCCGCAGCGCAACGCTATGCTTTTAAATGCGTAAGCATTTCCGCGCCTACGAAACGAAAAATTTGACCTGCAGGCACAAATAAAGTTGGCTCCAATCCAATCCGTCCCGTAAGACAATTAATGGCTCATACCCCCTTAAGCGAGCGAAAAATGCAATGGCTCATACCTACGTAAGGCTATGTTCAATAAAGAACAATCGCAAATACAAGCATCCGAACGATCAATAAAGCATTGCATACCCCCCTCAGCAGTTTCAGTCGTGTTTTTGCAACAACTTGACTAAATTATCCTTAACTGACCTTAATTAACACCAAAGGCCGTGAGTTTTACTCCCGCCAAAAGTTGAGGGTTCGAGTGCCGCAATGAACTCTACCTTAATTAAACCGGCCTTATCATGTTCGCTATCGAACATGATAAGCGAATGACCGATGAGGGTCGATAAGGGTTTATACTAGTCGGATCAAGTTTCATAACAATGATAATGACACCATGCTGCATGGAGATCTGAAGTGGCACAATGCTTACGCATGCTTAGACAACTACCAGAGGAGCTCCTGCGTGATTCTTTTTTTTTTTCTCACTATACTCAAGTCATGTGTTAGCGTCCGCAAGCACTGCTTTTAGGTATCCACCTGGCTACCTGCACTATATACTTTCAAGCATGCAAGCTTCAGAGACGCCAACCACCCATCGAGGTGGCTCATTAGGTAGCTATGGCACCCTGCTGCTTAGAAAAAGGGGTTTCGACTCCCCCGGACCACTGCTGCCACATTTCGACGGGGGTGGAACTCAAAATAACGTTAATGTGCCTAGATTCAGATGAATGTTTTAAAAAAAAAGCACCTCGAGTGGTAAAAATTTTTCAGACCGGTGCTCCCCACTACGGCGACTGTCATGGTCGCGGTGATTCTTCGGGACCTTAAACCCCCGTGCATCAGTCCCACCAGCGTGCCACGAGTATATTGCGCCACTTGCGGTGCATGCTTGTTGGTGTTATCATTTCTTCTTGCTGAGGACGTCGTTTAGGTGATAGTGGTCGTCACCGCTGCTCTCGCTTTTGTTGTCGTCCTGACTAGCAATTACAGCCTTGTGTAGAGCATAGACGTAGTCATCGTTTGCTTTCCACAGGACGGCGAGAAAGAGAGAGACAGCCAGGGCGAGAGAGAGAGAGCGATAAAGAAGAAGGTAGGAATGTTAACTATAGTCAACAATCTGGTTGGCTACCCTAGGCTGGGGGTATGGAAAAGGGTTATAGAAAGATGGAGAAAGAGCAAGCAAGCAAGAAAGAAACAAATAAGGTAAGTAAGGAAGAAAGGACAATAGAACAAGGACCGAGCGAGAGCCAGGGGGTGTATAGAAAGGCGGGGAGGTTAACCAGAGGTAGTTCTGGTTGGCTACCCTGCACGAGGAAGAGAGAAATAGAAAGAGAGAGGCGCCGAAACAAAGTAAGGCACGCGCACAATTCAACGGCAGCAGGCAGCGTTTTCAAATTTCATCCGTATAGGCCCATAGGCGTCACGAACTTCGGCAGCGGAGATATATGGCCTTCTGAGTGGGAGAGAGACAGAGATAAGTCAAAAGGGAAAGGTAGGGAGGTTAACCAGGCTGAGCCCGGTAGGCTACCCTGCACTGGGATAGCGGGAAAGGGGGATTGAAAGAGGAGAAAGAAGAAGGACGGTCACAGTCTTCCCTGTTACGCACACAAGCGTGCACCCCTGAGTCAGTCACAGGCGGTCACAGAGGCTCTCTGCAAGGAGTTCCTTTGTTTGGAAGCACTGGCATCGCAAAATGCGCCTGCCGGAAGCCACTAACGCCTGTACTACGTACCATACCGCGTGTACTTCGAAAGGGACACGTCTCATGGGAACTAAGCACCAGGCGCATGCTTGCTCACTCTCCTCACCGCCACTACCGAGACAACGGCGCTGTCGCAGACCGCCTCCGATCGGAGACAATCGAGAAAGACAATAAGCAAAACGGGAGAGCGTAGCACAAACTGTCAAGTTACGCACAGAGAAAAAGATGGCCAGCGGGCCTTGGCGAGTGCCGTCCCAGTCGCACGAGCTCGTATACGTATGAACGTGCCGCGGCGACAGAGACCACCGGGCACAGCGGGCAACGACGCTCGGCAACACCGGCAGCAGAACGAAGAGTGAGATCGGTGACGATGCGGCTGCCTCGACCGCCCGTCGCCGCCGCCGCCGGCAGGACCCAGCAGGAAAGCCATCGAGCAAGCGAGCAGCTGAGACTCAAAAACGATAGCAATAAAAGAAGAAACCAGCACCGAACGGAGGTGGAAGAAGAAGGTATACGAGAGCGGGTGGAAGTGGGGGGGGGGGGGAGGAAAGGGGAACGGCGACTAGTGGCCCGCGTGTGTGCTACGCGTCGTTCAGCAACGAGGTGGCCGTTGCTGCAGCTGTCCCAGTTCGGGGCGGCGGCAGCGGGGAGGCCCCGGCGCGGTCGCTTCCGCAATGCAAGCCTGCCGCCGCCGTGCCCGGGCCGAGTCGACCGACCGACCACTTTCGCCCGTCGCCGCCGTCTCGCTTTCGCACCAGCCACGACCCCACGTGACCGCCATCCGCTTGTGACGCCGCACGTGCCTGCGTGCTGCATTGCTTCCTGCAGGCGTCGTGCAGGTTCGGCGGTAGACGCTCTGTTTACAAACGGACGGTGCCGGTTGAGGACGCGGCACTTGAAGCCGATTTAACATGACGTGAAATCCGGCGGGATGACATGGAAACTTGTAGTGCGTTGATCGGGGAAGTACGCGGCCAGCAGAGGAACGGGCCAAGAAGCCGGCCAGCCGACAGCATCGGGCTTCTGTCTGACAAATTTCACCATATTGTCCAATTCGCCATCTTGTCTGCTCTGATTCGCTCAAAGAATCCGCCATTGCAGAATTAGCCAGGATGGCGGAAATTGCTATTTTCCGGAATATAGCACCTTCGGTGATGCTAGCCCGGACTATACCCGAGATGCACAGAGAATGCCTCGAGCTTGGTGCGGCTTGCACTCTTGCGCTACTGCATGTCTTCATAGAGCGGAGGCTGACGGAGACGCTGTGGAAGGAACGAAAACACGTGACGTGGATGCGTATAGTTGTGTCTTTCTCCTTCTGCGTCTACGTGCGTCTGCACGAACCGAAGCAAGACAAACGGTTAGCAGGAACAAGGGCAACAGTGATCAACTTAAACGCCGTATTAATTGTTAGTGACAAAAGGAACTTGCACCAGCCGTGGTGGAGTAGTGGCTTTGGCGTTGCGCCGCTAAGTGCATCGAATCCCGGCCGCGGCGGCCGCATTTCAATGGGCGCGAAATGCAGAAAACGCCCGTTTCATCGACGATTACGATATCTCTCTAATGCGAAATTTGAGCGCAGCTCTATACGTGTTTTCATTTCGTGACATACTGGCTAGACGGACAATATGCCGCGTGGGCACGTTGCAGACGGAGCGAAGTAGGGCGCGACTGCCTCGCTCGTCCGGAGAACGCGAGAAGCAGCGCGTAGATGACGCGTGGGCGCGATTCGCAGCAGCCGCCGCACTACGCTTTTCTGCTCACGCTTTCGCCATACCCTCCTCCTCCGCAATTCCCGCCTCACGGTCCCGCTGCGCCGTCCTCCTCCGCTTTCCTCCTCGAGTCTTTTATCCCCCCTAGCGCTCCGCGTTCACTCATGCACTCTTCGCTGTGTTTGTTGGCTCGGTTACGCCGACGCTCGCCGCAGGAACGGGTGGCTATGCGCTCTAAAAATATGTGATTCAATGATGTTTAGAAAGCCTACCAACGATACATTCCTATAATTGACCTCTCGTAAACAGTTTCAACTACTTTTGGTTCGCCGCTATACCTCAAAACGCTGCGACGCTATATAGGAATCATTCATCACTGTTCATAGGGAATATGACAGAAAAATTAATAAAGCACAAGCACCCTCAAAAGTATGCCAAATCAATGAAATTGTAACGTACGTATAGCACCACTGACTGCCCGTTAACACCTTCCTGCTAGACGGTGTGAATCAGCTTGCAACAACACTGACAAGGCGAAATGAGCTTCCGAGCGGTGTCCCTTTGCGGTCCCATCCCTGCACTCAACTGGACAGCAACCAGCTCAAATAAGCACCCTTTTACACTGAAGGGACTTGCATTCACATGTACGTAGATTCTATTAATAGTCAAGCGGGCACAATGGCACCTGTCTACCTATAAAAGCCGTAGTGGTTGCAGGACACAGTCATCCGTATTGCGCGACTTTATCCTTACTTTTTATTTTCCAAAGCACCTTCGTCTGCGGTTTATTTCATGTTTCAGCGCTTGTCCGTGTATCTCTCTTGTGCAGTTCGCTGTCGATAGTTTCACTGCGGGAGGAATTCACAATAGTGTGTGATTAGCAGTCGCTCGTTCGCAGAGCAATGCGGAATGGATTGAGCAAGCCGTTTATAGCTCATTTGTGTTGCCTTCTGCACGGGGGTACTCCGTAACAATTTGGCAGAGTACGCAGAAAAAAAGAGTCATCAACTCCACATCGGCAAGGACGGTGGCAGCAGCCGCTGCTTGAACGGCAGACGCAAAACAAACTCGGCGCGCAGTACAAGAGTTATTCAAAGAGTTGCGCGAAGCAGGCACTGATCCCATGTGGAACTGCAGAGCGCAGCGCCGCTGCGCGGTGGGGTTCGCAATTTGGGATTCGCAATGTCAGCGTTCCAGGAAAGGGCATTGGACACGCATACGAGAGACAACTCTAGTGAGAGAGAGCAAGGAGGAGAGGCTGCCATAGTAATGAACTGCGCGCGCGCTCTCTAGACGGCGAAGCGTGTCCTCTGTGTCCTTGAAGCAGGACGCCGCGGACCGCGAGGAGGCGATCGAGCGTTGCGCGAGCATCAGCACGGCCCGCGGGCGCAACTGGCGCTTGTTTGTTTGTGCGGCAGTCGCATTGCTCGTCGTCCGCATATATATTATTAGACGCACGCGTACGAGTGACGACACGCGCCTCTGAGACGGCGCAGTCAACTGCAGGCGTGAATTGCGGAAGATATTCCGTCGTCTCCAATCGTTTGGCAAAATCGCGCTCGATTGCCGCAGCCTTGTGGCATCTTACATAGTTGTGACGGTCGTCCGAAGTCTGCCGAAGACGACGGGTATACGACTCAGACGAGTTAGGAAATCGAACCTGTAAGCATCGCCGAACTAATCCTTAATAAAGCTAGTTCACAGAGAGAACTGATGTCGCTTTCCTTTAGACTTTTGAACACACGATTGGAACGCGCACCCAACGCACGACAAGGGAGGTTTTTGTGTTTGTTTGTTCGTTTGTTTGCTTAAGTGTTTGCATTTTGCCCGCGTCTCACTATACTCAAATGGGCTTTTTCCCGTGTAAAAAGCGCCCCAGAAGAGCCGGAAAATCAGGCGCTTGGTATGCGATGTGCACAAGACAGTAGTAACTGAGGCCATGCATAGAATGGACTGACAGAAGCGATTTCATTTGTTCGTGGGCGCTAAGTTTGCTTCTCTGTTCACGAGAGGGAAGGAAAGTAGACGAAAAGAAAATGCACGCCAGTGGCGGGGATCTTAATACAAAACGCGCCGCACTGATCCCATGCGGCGCTCTGGTGTATATATCTCCACATCACCCGGGTGGCAACGAGTATAATTTCAAACAACGAACAACGCGCTTATCATAAATAATCCCTCAGGTGTGGGACCGCGGGGTACGGGTTAATCCGAACGAATGTACCGTCCCGCGTGAGAGTTTGCGCGAGGAGTGGCCGATCGCACAATGAGTCAACGAGCACGGGAAACCGCTCAGTTGGCAGATTAACGAGATATAAGGCCACCACGTCGGGAGCATCGTCATCCAAGGTTGAACACGTGACGCACGCGGCCCTTTGAACAAGGTGGGAAAGGCCCGCGGCCGCACGCCAGCCAACAAAGGGGCCAGGGAGGGAACAAACCCGACAGAAACAAGCTCGCTGTCGCCGCGCAATTACGTTTACACCAAAAGGAGGCAGCCATTATCGTCAATTTCTTCTTTCTTTCATGTTCTGTGCTTCGAATAAACAAGTGCCCGTAGGCGGAGAGTAACACGCAGACAGCGTTTGTTTAAGGCAATCCCGCTGACATCCCCAACGACCGCCGTAATCGACACGGGGACGTGCTTTTGAAGAGTGACCAGGGCAGTGGCCGTCCAAGATGTGCATCACACGCGCACGGGTGTACGCTACTTATTCCGCTCACAAATCGAGTCAATTTAAGCACGAAAGTGAACAAAGACGGGGCCTTGAAAAGCATTTTGGTGTAAGCAGACAAGGACGAGAAGATGTAGCAAACGCCACGGCGCGCTAACGTCAACACGGTTAGAGTATGCGCGCCGCATTGTCTATACGTCTCGCCTTCGTTCTCAGCTGTTTGCGCTAAAGTGCTTTCCAAGTACGCTTGCCAGCATGCCCAGTGCACAGCGCCCCTAAACACGTCTTCGCGACGACGAACTGGGACGCACCTCGATAGTTCTTTTCGGGTTTCCCCCTGCAATGTAGTGTTTCCGATCGAGCTTGTTGAGAGGTTCCTTTTGTGCAGAAAACGACCTACACCGCCGAAAAGAGAGCCTTAGTTGGTTTCATTATGATTATTACTATTGCTCTCTTCATACGGTGTCAGTTGTGCTGCAGTCATGCGCACAACGAGGCAGCGTGCCAAGTACCAAGTTGAAACGCCACCAACTGGAGTCTGCGCGGGCAAGCCTGCAATCCGCACAGAGCGCTACCACCTATAGCTTCTGGGGGCGAATGGGCTAAGCTACTTACAGACGGCGAAACACAATGCATTCCGTTCTTCGCTCCTCCTTTGTAGAATTGTGTTGCGGACGTCACTCCACAGAAGCTTACAAGCAGCGCATGCGCACCCGCCCCTGCGGCATAACTGCGGCGCGTGCAGCAGCTCATGCCCGAGAGGCGTCGACATCTCCCTTCGCCGAACCCTCAAATTTTCCTCCAGAGCAACGTCGGGCTTCGACCGCACGACGTCTAGGGGGCACCGCCCTCCGGAACGAATTCTTCGAAAGCCATTACACGTGCCCGAAACTGTATACAGACAGCCCAGAATGCGTGTCCGTGCCTCCCCGGTTTTTCTGTTTTTGCTTGGTTTTGTTCTAGGTTGTTGTTTTTTTCTTGGAAACATAGCGTTTCCGGTCGAACCTGTAGTGAGGTCGCGACCACCGCAAACCGTCGTCACACTTTCACATTCTATATTCATCTTCCCTGGCTTCCCTCTTCATGGCAACCCCTCCCCCACGTTCGCCCTTCTTTTGGCGTATCAAGCCTTTCTCGGTCATGTCGGCTATAGCGCATGTCGATTCCTCTCCCCTTCCTTCGCTCGCGGTAGGTGAACAGCGGACGGACACTGTCTGACGTAACGGGCCGCACAGGTGAAGTGCGTCATCGTGAAGCGCCTTCCTCGAGGAGCGCCAGCGCGCTTACCAGATGAACAAGCAACTTGTAGCAAAGGCACTCATTCGAAACGCAGTACACGCAGCGATATCGCGCCTGTTTTTATTGCGCTCTTTGAGTACACGCGTCTACTCACTGTAGTCAAAACTAACCGCTCGTCATCATCCTTGCGTTCTTTTCATCGCGTTAGAATGAACCACACGGAGCCGCCGAAAAAGCTGACAAGAACCATACGAGTAAGGAGCCGGCAGCGCATTACCTCGTTAGAGTCAGCTGCGAAACCGAAAGGGGATGGTCCACTCCGATGGTTCATAACACTTGTCGAGTATAAAACCGTAACTGAGGATTACGTTTTGTTTTTAATGCTATTAGCATTCTTTGGGAACTTTCTCCAGTTTGCGGTAAGTCGGTACCTGTGTAGTAGGTATGTATGTCCACGCCTAAGCTCCTTCCCGCTAGTTTGATTCGTTGAGCTGTGCCTGGTATAATAAGTAGATACATCTGACTGCTGTGTCGAGGGAACTGGGTTAAAAACCAACCGTTGGTCCAACTTGAGCCACTGGGTATATATGGTGCTCTTCACTGAACCTCTTTGGCGCCAAATTGGGTCGCTGGACGAGTGCCGCTCTTCAGTGACCCTCTTCCACGTAAACTTGGGTCACTTGGTATGTGGTGATGGTGGTAACAACTTTATTGAGACTCTGCTCAGTTATGATCTGGCAGGCCCGAGTCCTAGAATGGTCCCTTACGAGTGCTGCTCTATAATTTGAAGCCAACTTTGGCAAGGTATGTGCCATCGGGTATATGCCTCTCTTCAATAAACCTCTTCAATGCCAGCTTGGGTCACTGGGTGTGGATCACTGGGTACGTGTCGCCTTTCATAATAACCACGTCACAAAACATATTGTTACGTGCGGAGAGGCGTAAACAACCAACTGACTACAATATATTTGAACAGTGCAGCCAGAGAAAACGATGTAAACCAGCTCGTGCCAAACCCGGATGCTCGTCCTCGTCTTCCTTTGCGCCACGTCTCTTGAGCGCCTGTTGTATCGTAACAATATCTTCAACAATGACGCACTAATGTTCAGATCGATTACTGGTAGCAGTCAAGTCGCCGTTCATTTGTAAAATATGGATGCACCGCCAATTTTTACTTGAAGCATTGAAACGCGACTTTACCCCACCAAGGCAAACGCATCATATTTGATATGCCGAGCTTAATACCTCAAAATGCGAATCTAAATGCGCAAAACACGGGACACTTAGTGGTGTTTCTGACAGGCTGGGGCGAAGTTACAGTTGCGATATCCTAGTAAACAATTTGGCACCTAATTAAATATTGCAACAGTTAAGTTATAACTCCAAGACCACTTCGTCGTTTCTTTTACTTTTGTACGAATGTCATCGCCATGGCGAGAAATAAGGGTGATCAATTTGTTCTCATTTTCCTTGATCTGGGATGCTCTTTGGGCTTTCCGGTGTTAACGACGCCTCTGAACACCTCCAGCGGCGACAACTGGTGACTCCCGATTCCTGATCAATAAGCCGCGGATACGAATATCGTACGTGTGGGTGGTATATCACGCGCCCTAACCCTTCAAATTGTTCGTATAGCACAATGTGAAGGTTTGACCCCTGCTTTCTTTTTTTTTTTCCCTAGAGCTGCAGCTTATTTTCACGTGGACCAAAGCCTAGCATGGAGAGAAAATTGATTAGTGAGCTATTATTTCTGCAGGCGCTTCCGTCTTATGCTTGCAATTATAAGTTTGGAGGATGATAAAAAAAAAGAAACGGAGAAGATGGTGCAGCCGTTTGGAACATCAAACTTCATTGTAGGGTCCCAATGCAGGGCGGCGCAGACCCAAGCTGACACGACCCGTGTTCTACGATTCTTCGTTACGTTCGTAGAATCGGCACTGGCCAATGTAATAAACGAGGCCCTCAACTAGGGTCATAATCATATCTGTCATTCATTTTATTAGATATATTTTTTCTGTTTTTATACGACCATTATCACCATTAGTGACAGCCGTCTCTCATCTTTGGCAAGATGTTGCGACTGCAGATAGGATACTGACGCGGTGCGGCGGGAGACGGCCCAGACGCTGCAGTTCTTTTCAAAATCTGTGCCTCTCCTGGACGGCTGGATGGTCGATGCTCGAACACCGTCTTTAGAGTCACTGTACATAACCATCCCCATAGCTCATCGGCCGAAAAGGCAGTGAATCATATCATGCGAAGCCAACAAGCAAAGACACCAAGCACAACATAGGGGAAATTACTTGTACTTAATAATTCGATTAAAGAAAGCATAAATTAATGGCAATGAAACTGGATGAAAAAAAAATAACTTGCCGCAGGTGGGGAACGATTCGCATTACGAGTGCAATGCCCTAACCAATTGAGCTTCCGCGGTGCCACTTTCCCATCCACTTTCTCGGGTATTTTTGTTTCACTACTAGAGCTAACCTTGGGAGTGTTAGGCAGCGCCACCACTCACGAACCTTGGCGGCGGATGTGGAGCATCCTTTCTGGCGCAGGCGTCACGGGTACGTGATCTTTTTGGGCGAAGGCAACTGGTCAATAAACCCACATATGCTACCGGAAGGCATCTATGGGAAAGTGGCGCCGCGGTAGCTCAATGGGTTAGAGCCTCGCACGCGTAATGCGAAGACGTGGTATCGTTCCCCAACTGCGGCAAGTTGTTTTTTTCATCCACTTTCATCGCCATTAATTTATCATTTCTTTGATTCAATTATTAAGTACAAGTAACTTCCCCTGTATCGTCCTAGGCGTCCTTGTCTTCTTGTGATACGATTCATAAGAATCGGGTCTGTCGGTTAACCTTCTTTATTGTCGTTCAAAGGGCAGTGGACGCACTTTTGTGTTTTTTGACAGCGACGTGCCGGTGTGAACGTGTCTGTTGCTACGTGGCGCCAGTCGCGCGCGTGAGCGCATTCACCCAACGCCGCCTGTCGATTCACCAGGCTTTTGCTTCCCCTCTCTGTAACTCTCTCTCTCCCTCTCTCCCTCCCTCCCTCCCTCCCTCTCTCTCTCTCTCTCTCTCTCTCTCGCTCTTACCTCTGTATTTCCCTGTTCCGGTCCCACAGCGTAGGGTAGCCAACACGACACCCCCCCTTTTTTTCCCCCTCCTGTGCCTCCCCTACTCTTTGTTTGTTTGTTACTTGTAGTTGTGTGGTTCACGCGCGCCTCCTCTTTCAAGATTATGCGAAGGGAAGCAACACCGTCCGTAGAAGTACTTGTTGTGCCCTCTCTGTTTCATTCTTCTCGCCCCCCCCCTTTTGTTTTTCTTTTTTTTTTGTGTGTGTGCAGCCAGTCCACTGACTGAGGCCATCACTACTGTGCATGTTATGCGGCAAAGCAAACGTAATACTTAGTCTCAGGGCAACTGTCATTACGAGAACAGCGTCCGTCGTCCTTCTACGAAATTCGCTGCACCTTTGCGCTTCGGTTCATTGGTCATATCAGCTAACAAATATCACCGCAAAAGGGAAGTATATATATAAAAGCAGGACGATGTGGTGGGGGGGGGGGGGGGGGGGTGCAGAACAAGATTTATTCGCGGAAACTGGTTCACTAACGCCAAACACTTGTGGCTGCATGGCGCCAGCCTGCAGCAGAATGTTGCTGGAGAACCAGTGGCATAGCTTGGCCGCTCGCCATTGACGTCACAGTGCGAGGGTTTAAACGAGAAGGGGCACTTAGACCCCGAACAAGGTCATGGCGCGTTCCGATGACGTCAATGCAGGAGGACTTCTGCTTCTTGTCCGCGAACGAAAACAAGAAATCGCCGTCTTTAAAGTAAGAAAGATAAAAAAGAAGGAAACACCCTATTCCACACTACAGTCGCAGCGTATTGCCTACATACACTCGCTGATCCCAATTTTCTTGTTCCTTCATTTAATTTACACATATAAGCTAGGCGAGCGCTTGTGCATGCTCACGAGTTCCGGTTCTTTTCTCTTCATTGTTCTGTATCGCTCGTTTTCCTTTCTTTTTCTTTCATTTCTTGGATTTAACCATACGTTATGCAACCACAACTGAACGCCTTGAAGGCAGTGCTTCGCGCGAGTGCGTAGGCTGCGACACGTGCTTAACGTTACTGACGAAAGTTTGAGACTACGCGAAGCCGACTGCCAGGAGACGAAAATGATAGCGTTTGCTCGGCAACAGTCGCACATGTTGTGAGCGAAGCGCACGTTAGGAAAACAGATTCTGAGGCGTACTGGCTGCCGAAGTTGAAAAGAAAAGAAATAGGTGCCAGACGACTGCGAGAGAAAAAAAAAAAGAACACCTGGATAACACCACGGCACAAAATCAGTGTTTGCTGCATCGAAATGCGCCCCCACTGTGCCTATATTAGGCTGATTGCAAAAGCGCGCTGAGGCGCTCGTCTCGTTCTCCTACATCTATGCGCGCCTTTCACAGGCGTTTGATGCTTGCTATGCGAGCGCATGAGCTGAGGTCTGCAGCTACGAACGACCGCAGGGTTTGCCTGCGTGCGTTCGGCGTCGTTAAAGACAGAGCGGACTGTGCAGCAGGCCCGTGGGTGCCCTCGCACGGTCTCGGCATCGAGATTGGTATAGCGGTCGGGTCTTATGGCAAGCACGCTGTTCAGGTCCGGCTGGCGCCGCACTTCGCCATCTTGGGTCGACGCCTATACTCGACCATGTGGAAGAACTGGAGGAAACGTGGATGTTCACTCCGTAGAACGATGAGACCGAAAAAAAAAATTACCGTACGCTTCAATACCAGTTTCAGGTTCACAAACTTCTCGAAAGGGCTATATCGCCTCGACCGCAAGTTCTCACTGACAAAACCAGAGCTGGATGGTGTTGGACTGCTAAGCACGAGGTCGCGGGCGAAATGCGGGGCGAAATGCGAAAACACCAGTGTACTTTGATTTAGGTGCACGTTAAAGAACCCCAGGTGGTCGAAATTTCCGGAGTCTCCCGCTACGATGTGCCTCAATAGTCAGATCACGGTTTTGGCACGCAAAACCCCATAATTTAATTTCAAAGCCAGAGCTGGAGCTGCGATGGGACATGATGCTCCAAAATGACAACAAGCATATTACCATTCGGTCAGCGCGCTCATACGAGGATGCAACCGTTGTGGTTGACACAAGGCATGCGGAACGCGCGGACGCTTGTTCACGGTCGAGCGCTTTCGTGGATACACTCCCCGCTTGTACGGTTGCGTAATACTCAGCGTGACGTCTCACTCGAACTGTACGGGCATTCTGCGAGTAGCGCTCGAGAGTGTTTGCGACGTGAAATAAACGGCGACCGCGGAGGTACGCGCCACTCTTTTCATCGCATACCGATTCCGCTGGCTCGGCCAATGTCGGTGCGCGCGCTGAAAGCGACACCTGAAAGGTGGTCGATTGAGATTGCGATCTCCGGTATCGTTGCACGAGAGTGCCATACCTGCGAAACAAGGACGCCTGGCTTGCGATGAAAATATTTTGCGAGTGTCCGTCGTCGGGGCAACAACAAATCGTTGCCCTTAAAAACACGTGTATTCCTTATCGAAACGTTGGCCACGTGTAGGCTGAGGACTCTCGTGTCTGTAACTTCCCGCCTCCAACTTCTTGTGAACATCTGTCTTGCTGGGCTTCATAGCAGGCATTCGAATATTGCACCATGCCAACGCCCCCCGCCCTCACCACCCCCCCCTCTTGGAATAAATACCGAATCTCATGGGCGCCGCAGGCTAACGTCACCTGAGTGTACTTCGGTCGCTAAGAGACCTCGCCCACGGCCTCTAGTTATATTCTTGCTCTCCCTCTTCCAAAATGAGCCGTCTTCTTTAGAATTAGCTAGCGAGCCATCAAGACAATAAGAAAAGTTCGCTCGTGCTGTTATAAAAGGTGTAATCAGCAAGTCGACACGCAGTACTATATATTCATTTATGTATATTACGCGATTGCTTGCTACCGTCCCTAAGAAACGTGCTATGTGTGCTTCATCAACCACTTCTATGCTCCGCTAAACTATTTTTTCTGAAAACAAGTGAACTGCGGTATGAGAAGAACAACACCATACTAATTAATTAATTCATTCAACAGTTAATTATTTAATACTGTGCCGATATTCCGGCATAAGGCTACATTAGCTCATATGAGGCTACGTTAGCTCAGATTAGCCACCCCCTTCCTGCCCTCCCTCGTCAATACGAACGCGAGCGTCGTTAATAGGTACGGCTCATTCAAGACAGGTACGGCTGTGTAGATCAGAAAAAAAAAAGCATTTTTATCTCCCTCCCTGCTTCTCTTGTAAGCGTAACTGAGCGGGTTTGTGCGTCTCTCTGCACCATCTTCGTGAGTTCGCGCACAGCACGATAGCCGTCGCGAAGAGTCAACCATTTTCGAGACTACAGCAGTTTACAGTGCGCTTAAGCTGACCACTAAGACATGGCTTCTTCTTTCGTTTCATTTCTTTAAGAGGGAAGCACCGCTCCAGAGAAGCATACGGTCTTGAAGCAAGTTAGTGGTGACATATACCACGTGACAGCTACGGGAAGCAACAGCCGGGCCTCGCGATAAACCATTGTATGCTTGCTGCACAGAAATAGCGCCAGAAATAGCGCTCGCGATCATCACGGCTCCGTCCTTCGCTCTCTCTCTCTCTCTCTCTCTTTTTGTTGCTTATGCGATTCGTGCGCCCGAAATTGGCCTCGTTTCCCTTTCTTGCACACCGTGGTGCAACGTCAGCGGCCCATTGCGCAACAGGTAAAGTCCGCTTCACTTCGTTTGCTGCTTCTGTTGCCGTTGTCGTTGATGATGCCGTTGCTGCTGCTGTTATTCTCTTCTCCTCGCGATGCTTGGCTGACGACGTACACTTCGTCAGCGTTCCTCAGTCTCGTTGTGACAAAGCGCGCCTCGCGCTACGGACAAGCTTCAACTTTCCCGCAGTACAGTGTACTGCGACGTGAGCTCGTATGAGGCAGCGATCTATTTCTCTCTGACCGCGGGGATGGCGTGGCGCTCGGACCACTGACAATGAATGAAATTGGCACGGAGAGAGAGAAACCTTTTCATTAAAAAGAAGGCGTCTAGCCAGGGTATATTCGCCTACGTGCTACTCGGCCGGAAATGAGACGGAGCGCAAAACACGCCCCTATATATATGGAACACGGCGCGCTTCCTCCCGGCTTTCCTCCCTTGCGTGCGACTGATTGAGCCGCGATCGTCGGCTCACTCTCGCAATCTTTCACGCGCACGTACAGCATACGGCGAGCGGCGACGATTTTATCGCCCTTGGACTTCGCACGGAACCTCACGGCGACGGCGATGCCGATGGCACAAATGCGTCTGGAGTGTCCACATAGTTACCATCGCAATAAAATAATTTATGTTCGCACAATATCTTCCCGCTTATATATATATATATATATATATATATATATATATATATATATATATATATATATATATATATATATATATACGTCACGTTGCGCTGCTAAGCCCGAGAGCGAGGGATCGAATCCCAGACGCGGCGGTAGCATTTCGATGGGGACGAAATTCTAAAAAAACGCCCGTGAACCATGCATTGGGTGCACGCGAAAGAACCCTAGGTGGCCGAAATTAATCCGGAGTCCCCCACTACGGCGTGGCTCATCTTCATATCGTGGTTTTGGCACGTTAAAACTTCCTAATAGACGTTTCCCTTTCTTTCCTTTTTTTTTTCTCTTGTACGAGTCTGTTTTCTTCCGAATCCTTCACGAACGAGTGGTTTTCTCTTCTCGATCGGCACGTAAACATGTCGTTTCAAATTTCTGTCATCCTCAGCCTCGTGCGCGGTGTTCCCAAAGCCGCGAAGTTCCAGCGACGTGTTCCCAAAACCCTGCAGTTGTGGCAGAGGGCAAGATGTGCCCGTCGCACGTGAAACGCTCGTTTTGCATGCGGGCACCCGGACTCGGCGAGGCTCTCTGTCCTGGACAGAATAACCGCGACGACCGCTGCACACAAAGCTGGTCAACAGTCATTCGGAGCGGCTCAGGCGTGTCCTCAATGACTCGCGTGGCTTTCACGCACGCTGACCCTTTTCTGCGCGTCTCTGTGCGCCGCGTGCAATACGCGACGGCTCGATAAGCGCACCTCCATGGCTTGTACTATACAATGGATAACTTCCTGGCCGTGGCCAGGCGTGATAACATTTTTCAGTAAATGTCTGTACCGAGAATAGTAACGTTGTATCTTAGATTGGGACTGCATCGCCTCGCTCTCCGTAAACACCTTCATTAGGGAAGCGTGGCGCCATTGAATCGCTAATTGAACGCAGCGCTTCTAGCACTCCGGGTGACAGTATGCGGGAAAGTGCCACGATACAGTGCAGCATGCATGCTATGGGACGCCACTAGAAAGCTGAGCATTCCCGACTGAATTTTATCCACTTATATAGAGTTTTATATCTGCTGCTTATCTCCAGCCGTGTACGTTGAGACGTCCGACTCCGGTGTGGTGCAAAATTTCCCCCATTTCCCCCTGTAGATCATTGCACAAATTACGACACGTGCAAAGCTCCCTTATGATATACTCCCTGTGCGATGGTGGCCATAGAACTACTGCTTGCACAGAGCCCAGTGTGGCTTGTGCCGTCACAGAGGACCAGTGTGGTCAGCACAAGCCACAGATAAGCCTGTTCCACAGGGATGCAGTTGACAGGGATGCAGCTGAGTGTGATGGTGGCCATAGAACTACTGCTTGCACAGAGGCCAGCGTGGCTTGTGTCGTCACAGAGGACCAGTGTGGTCAGCACAAGCCACAGATAAGCCTGTTCCACAGGGATGCAGTTGACAGGGATGCAGCTGAGTGTGATGGTGGCCATAGAACTACTGCTTGCACAGAGGCCAGCGTGGCTTGTGTCGTCACAGAGGACCAGTGTGGTCAGCACAAGCCACAGATAAGCCTGTTCCACAGGGATGCAGTTGACAGGGATGCAGCTGAGTGTGATGGTGGCCATAGAACTACTGCTTGCACAGAGGCCAGTGTGGCTTGTGTCGTCACAGAGGACCAGTGTGGTCAGCACAAGCCACAGATAAGCCTGTTCCACAGGGATGCAGTTGACAGGGATGCAGCTGAGTGTGATGGTGGCCATAGAACTACTGCTTGCACAGAGGCCAGCGTGGCTTGTGTCGTCACAGAGGACCAGCGCGGTCAGCATAAGCCACAGATAAGCCTGTTCCACAGGGATGCAGTTGACAGGGATGCAGCTGAGTGTGATGGTGGCCATAGAACTACTGCTTGCACAGAGGCCAGCGTGGCTTGTGTCGTCACAGAGGACCAGTGCGGCCAGCACAAGCCGCACATGAGCCTGTGCCACAGGGATGCAGCCGCAAAACACGGAACAAGTACACTGTAGGAGTTTCACGTCATGCATATATCACAGATGGTGCAGCCGCATAGGCGTATCGCAGGATACGGAGGAAAACGAGCTCGCCGGGGCAGTTTCGCGGCAGCTCAGTTGGCATGGAAGGACAAGGACAATGCAGACCATGCCACCACCTTTTTTTTTTTGATGCTGGTGGGTCGGCCCCCTTCACTAAACTGCGGAAAGTCAAACGGCCTTTGCTTGCTTGTACTTCCATGCCCTGGTGCCTCGACAAGCCTGGTGCTGTCGTGCTTATTGCTGTAGCCGATAAGCTTGCACCGCACATTATTGTAACCATCTCAGACTTGGAATTTAGTTTGCATTTCATTAAATCATAAAAAAAATCTTTTTTTTGCGCATGCATAAGCTTCCGCCCACCAAATGTTCCTTCATATTTCAGTGAAAAATTACATGACGTGCCTAATAACCTGGTTCTTCAGTACCCGCGCTCATTGTTATTTCGCTTGGGTGACTTCAGTGTGTCCCAACTTAACTGGACTAGACCTGTAACGGTTGTACCTGAAACATTACCTGGTTTTTAATCTTTTGCTCCCTTGTGCTTGGACTTCAACTTCACTCAGATCGTCTCCCAACCTACTAGAATCGGTCCTACATCGGCTAACATTCTTAATTTCATCTTAACAACAGTACCTGGTCTTGTAAACTCGATTTCATACATACCTGTTGTAAGCGACCACAGCCTTATTCATTTCATTATAACAACGTGCTACACGTACGCGTCAGCCATCGAGGTTCTCCACAAAGACGTTCAGAGATCACAAAAAGGGAGATTAGGAGATTATGTTTCAGTTAATAAGAAGCTTGAATTATTTCCGGATGGCTGCATTGCTACATTTTTGGATTGTAGTGAAAGAAAACTGGATTTCATTTAAGAATAAAGTTATCTTCTAGTTATCTCCTAGTTAGCTTCCGTTGCATCACATTGCAGAAGCTCTAGACCGAGGCTCTCGTCTTCATGGTATGTTTCTGGACTTTTCTAAGGCTTTCGACGAAGTACCTAATTGACTACAACTACTAAAAATCAGCACTTTGAATACTGACCCAAACATCCTCAAATGCTTACTTATCTAACGGCACCCATTATGTTATCGCTAATAATTACGCTTACTCTCTTTGCTCTAATCAATCTGGCGTCTCTCAAGGTTCCGTATTATGTCCCCTACTATATACTGATCTATATAACTGATCTTCCAGATTACATTAACTCTAGCATAAAGCTATTTGCAGATGACTGCGTTATCTATCGCGACATAAATAACCCTTAATGATACACTTGTCCTTCAATCTGATCTAAGCAATGTTTCTGGATAGTGCAGTAAATGGTTAACGACCCTCACCGTCAGCAAACGCGAGTACATGACATTTTCTCGAAGCACTAATACAGCAATATCTTCGGAATACGGAATTAATGACATCGGACTGAAGCGCGTGGCTGCATACAGACATCTCGGTCTTTACGTATCGTGATTGCTTGTCACGGCACACTCACATTGACTGCATCATAACTAATGCCAATGGCGCTCTCGGTGAAATTCCGACGGTATATTTTCCGAGCTCCACAGCGTTTAAGAAATAACACCTTATCAAACGTTCGTTCGTCCGAACTTTGAATACCTACGCGTGTGCATGCAGTTTGGCGTCCGGCTCACCGCATTATCATTCAATCCATGGAATCCCTTCAGAATCGGTCAGCCCGTTTTATTTTTTATATTGTGTCGCACTTTTCACGTACCGCCAGTGTCCAGCAGCTGAACATGTCACCTAACCTACAAACTCGGTGCATATATTTCACGAAGGGCTCCATCAGCGCTCATTAAATCAGCAACTCGCTTCTCACTCAGCCAGTGCACGCATCGTCCTGCGTCGAACATAGCAGTAAAGTAGCTAGCCGCTCTTCGTTGTCCTACTGACAATGTTCCTCCATTCTTTTATGCCAATAACCCGTTTTGAGTGGAGTGACCTTTCCTCTTCTATTGCCACCATAGCCGATGCATCGTCATTCAAGAACGCTGTAAGCGATTATCCTTTCGTAGTACTCAAATTTCTGTTCTTTTAGTTTTTCTTTTTATTTGCTGCTGTTTATGCTTGTTTATCTTATTCGTTTCGTTTTTTCTTTCATTTATAACTGATTGTTTTTAAGCCGTGTACCCGCCCCCTCTGTAACGCCTATTGGGCCCTTAGAGTATGAGAATAAATAAATAAATAAATAAATAAATAAATAAATAAATAAATAAATTGCTCATACAGAGCGCATCGCCTTGTAAAACATGTTCAGAAAAACCCGCGTTCCGCGGGCTTGGTAAATATAGTGACATCGGGTCAGCTGACTCGCGCTTTGCTCTGAACTCCTCCCCGTGGGCAGTGCCGAACGGCTTAGTCGCGTTCGTCGTAGACTGTCGAACGCCGTCCGAGACGGCGAAGAGTTCCACTCCATTTTTCCTTCGGTCACTCTTTGGCACTCGAGTTCATGCGTCCGACGAGGAGTCAGTGCCACATACGTATACGTTCATGCTGCTGCTGCTGCGAATCTCTTTCTTTCTCTCGCTTGCTCTCTCTCTCTCTATCAGCGGTTTGTCCCAGAGGTGGGTTATTTCGCCGAGATCGTCCCCCAAGTGTCAGCGTCGCGGCACGGATACACGCGAAAGAGTGCGGGCGCGCTACTATACATCGCGGTCGCAACGCGACCGCCGCCGCTAAGGCCTCGGGGTCGAGCGAGGCTTCCTGGCGCAGTGGCGCGAGGGAGGGGGGAAACCAGTTTCACGCGCCGTCGCTGCCGACGGGCGAAAGTGGCCCGCGTCGGTGAGCGGAGCAGCCAGCTGGCGGGCGCACGCCGAGACGTTGACGTCGTCGACGACGCTGTGGCGCGGGAGGACGCGTGCCGGCGACGACGCGACGGGAGCAGTGCGTCCGTCGCCATCAGAGAGCGGAAAAAAAAAATTCTGCAGCCTCGCGGGCACTGGTCTGACTCGCGGTCTGTCTCAGCGCTGTCCTGTGTGTTCCTGCCTTCTGTCATCGTCTTTTTGCGCTGCCCCTTCAAGATGTTCAACCAGTACCAACTCGCCCAAATGTCGATCCTTCTATACTGTCTCACACTACAGAGGCAGTTGAAGCGAATCGCGTATTGGAACGTAAACGAAGCTTGTTTTTCTTTTGTTAGACCCGCCGCGGTGGCTCAGCGGCTGTGGTGCCGCGCTGCTAAGCACGTGGTCGCGGGATTGAATTCCGGCCGCGTTTAGATGGGCGCGAAATGAAAAAAAAAAAGAGGGAGAAAGAAAGAAGAAAACAAACAAACAAGAAACGCCGGTGTCCCGTTCATTGGAGGCACGTTGAGGATTCCCATGGGGGCCAAAATTAACCTGGAGTCCCCCACTACGGCGTGCCTCATAATCAAGTTGAGGATTTGACGTGCAACTGAAACCCCAGAATTCAACTCAATACTTTCCTCAGTGACATTTTCTGCGGCGAGTGAACGTGACATGCGTCTGTCATCAGTACAAACTGAGACGCTTTGCCCCCTTGCGATTAGGAGAAAGCTGGGTCGTATTGCAGACGAGACGTAAACGTGAAAAGAAAACTTCATGAAATAAGTTTTCATAGCTATGACTGTCAAGGGGGAGAGAGAGAATTCTTTGTGTTAGAGTGCGACATCTTCGTCGTAGGGTGGAGCCCTCAGATCGGGGCCCCATTGGCTCGCGCCACTCCGCGTGCCCGTTGGCGCAGCCGTCGATGCCCCAGCCTGCAGCTCTCGTGTCAAATATTTCAGTGCGCAGAAGGCGGACCGGGTGGAATTCGCATGCCCGGTCCTATAGCGCATGTCGAGGCGGATGATGCCTGTCAATTTGCGATGGCTATCAAACGAACACCCCCCCCCACCCCCCCCCCCCCGCCCTCCTGCCTGCTTCAAGGATCCAGGGCTCCTCTTATATCTTTAACAAGCGTCTCTCAGCCATTACGAATGGTTACCATTAAAAGAAGAAACGTTTTTGAGTTTCAGAAAATTACTTAGAAGTCCCCCCCCCCCCCCGTTTTGCGCTTCAACACTTGGATATACCAGGGTGATTGTTTTTAACTTTTACGAAATTTTTAAAGATCGCCTGCGGCAGATAACGTAATTCTTGGCGTTGAACTAGGTTATTTGAAAAGGTGCACATTACTAGCACGATAAATCGAAGCACATAGTCAACTAATTAACAAAATATGAATAAATAATTTCTTAAATAAGTACTTTACGGCACACATTGCAAGTGACGCATTGTAGCCGGCGAGTTTGCAGTATGCATCCGCTTTAATTTCCGCGATGACACCAGTTCCGAGATATTATTGCCGAAACTAGGAAAAAATACACGGACGTCCCAGTAACTTTTGTGCTGCAATGCCTAAAAGAGCGTTTTGCTAAAAAAGTCAGCGGACCAACAGCGCATTCTTACGGCGCGTTTGATGGCGCATATCTCCAAACTGGTGCCATCTGAAAATTAATTTTAAGTGGATGCGGCTGACAAACTAACCGGCAGCAATTTGTAAATTGCATTTTGTGTCAAAATCTAAATAAGTAAGAAGTCAATTATGATTACTTTTTGTTAATTATTTCAATATGTGCGTCCATTTTTCGCGCAATGAAGTAATGTCCGCCTCTCTTAACTATCCAGCTCAAGGACTGGAATTTACGTTACCTGCGACGGGCGATATCCATAAATTCCGTAAAATAAAAAAAAAAGGAATGGTCACCCCATGCAATAGCGGTGATGCGCCACTGGAAACCTGCATACCTCTCACCACTGGAACCAGCAGAAGCTGCATGCGTCCGCAAGCAGAGCGTCCTACGCATATAGTTCCGACAAGGGATTCGCGTCATTTCAATTCTCGCACAGTCTCTTTGGGGCTGCCATGGCGAAGGAAGTAGTTCGCGGAAGCGAACAAGCGCAAGTCGAACGTGCATACAAAATGGCGCCTTTGTACGTCACGCAGAGCCGCCAACGGATGTGTGCGCACAACCGAAGGTCCACACACACACCCACGCTGGCCGCTCTGCGGCGTGGCTTCTTAAAAACACTCGCATAGTGCGGTGTGGGTTCCGCACTCGACACTCCCGCGTATAATTAACGCGCACGGGAATTCCGTACTTCGAGGGTATTTGCCGCGGCAAACACCGACAGCCTCATCACGCGCTCGCGCGCTCGAGATCTCGCCGACGCATTGCAACACAGCGAGCTTATTCAGCGATTCCCTCGCAGCAACGACGCGTTTCGCCGTCGGGCAAGCGAGCAAACGTTAAAGGACACGCCCATCTGCTCTCCCACTACAGAGTTCGCCCGTCACCGTTTCGAAAAACAAACAACACGCATACTCACGTCGCACCACGAGACGCGGGAGGAAAGCTGCGGCGGAAATAGCTGTGCGGCGCGGACGCAATAATTCGTATTGTTCTTGCCGAGGGCGCCACAGGCACAAATCATTATATATATATATATATATATATATATATATATATATATATATATATATATATATATATATATATATATATATCAGTTACACCCCTACCCCCCCCCCCCCTGTGCGCAGGGAAACACAGTTACACTTCACTTCTCTAAAAATCGAAGATTATTGTGAGTTTAACTCTCTGCTGACACGAGCTATGTAGATGATAAAAAAAAAAGAAAGGCAAGGTTTGTTTTCTTGGATTGCATGCGTTTTCTTGGATTGAGTAGACGTACTTATTTCACATAAGCCTCACTTGATCAAAAAATTGTGTCTCTCAGCTTCTAGACATTTTCGTTAGCCATCTCCCTGGAAAAACTTATGCGCGAACATATAGGCGCTAATCGTGAAGAAATTATCCAACCACCGCGACGTCAAATCAGATTGCTCCTTCGTCTCAAGCCGCGGTGGCAGAAACGCCTTGGGACATCGAGATCGTCGATGGCAACCCACACGCCCAGCCTTGTGACAAGCGTGCATGCTGGCAGGTACCTTCCTCCTCGGTGCTGCTTGCTTCGAGACGAGCGCCGGGTGGGGTGTGTAATAACAGCGATGCCGTGACTGGGTGACGCGGGCGGTTTCGACAGCGTGACATCGACCTCGTCTGTTTTTCTCCCACCACACGTTGTAAATAAGGCATCCGATCAAAAATGCGCACGCGATGTTCTGAAGCAGAAGATAAGCCTGTGCATGAATCGTAAAATGGCCGACCTTTCTCTGTTTCTTCCTTCTTTCTTTTTTTTCAGCATCCACTAGAGAATGTTCATATCCAATTAAATTCCGGGCCTTGTACGTGCCGAAACCACGATATGATTATGAAGCACGCCGTATGGTGGAGGACTCCGGATTGCACTTTGACCAGCTGGGGCTCTCCAACGTGCATTTATAACTGTAGTTACAGGAACGCTTTTGCATTCCTCCCCTGCTTGTCAGCTATACGCGTATACCACCGGGCCAGGACAGGCAGCTTCGGCGAGGAACGCGCAGTTAAACCGTTTAATGCGCTGCTGTTTTGTTATTTTTCTCTCTCTCCTTCCTTCCGCGTGTCCTCGTTCTCTCCCGCTCCTCAAGCTTGCGGGAATCTCGTGTGCGTGCATCTATACGAGTACCCGAAACGCATGAAGCCTCTATATAGCAATTAACCAGCCCTCACTGCCGCGTAGCGGTAATGGTCTACCGCACTGTTTACATCTCGGGACGGCAATCGCTTCGTTACGCATGTCCTTCGTTTTCTGTCTCGGGCACACTCAGACCCTCTGGCGAATTACTTTGACTCCCAAGCTTTTTCTATCGAACGAACCGCCGAATGCAAGTGGCTCTCTTAAAACGCCGACTGAAGAACGTGTCAGCACGACTGAGTCAGGGGCACGCATCAGCGATCAGCACGAATAGCGAAATAACAGAAAACGAGGAAAGAAGGGAAAAGAAGGCGACAAAGAAACAAAAAATAAATAGGCGGCCGAGTTTTGGTAAGCGAAACATTCAGGTAAGGAGAATCGTCTTGGCACCGTTCCTCCGAGGGGAAACTGCGTGCCCTTCCGAGTCCCGCGAAGAACTCTCGCTCGTCACGATGCGCGCGACCACGACAGCCTCACTGGATTTTCTTTTCTTTTTTTTTTCCCTCGGTCCAGCGAGCTGAAACAGCCTTCCCGCCGCGAGGATAACAACAAGAAGCCTGGCACGCGGAGCGCTCTGCGTTTGATTTGCCACACACTCTTGGCTGCTCTCGTCGCAAAAAAAAAAAAAAAAAAAAAGAGAGAAGAGAAACAAGACGAGCAGCTTAACGGTGCTCGCGGAATACGAGGCCACGCTCTTGCGTTCAACCTTACATATATATGATATATTGAAATGAAAATAAAAGAGAGATGTAGGCGCACCCTATAATGCTAACGGGGACTCCTATCTCAGAAAAAATCTAAATGTTCAGATGCTTTTTCTGTTGCCTATTGCCCACAATAAATAAGGAAACTTCTTTTTTTTTCTTTTTTAAACCTTGCATTTTTTTTTTCGCTTTGTTGTACTACTGACCGCGTGTTGCTGCCTGAACGACGCGGGAAATCGGGAATCATGCCGAGCAGGGAGGGAACGGTAGATCACGATTTCTTTGGCCCGGGCCTCTTCCATGACTGAACACCAGTACAGATCGTCGCTGCGCAGATTTGCGAATTACGAACGCTGCCGCGTTTCCCGAAGACTGCCCGACTCCGCGACCACCCACGTCTTAGAGCGAGCGTTCATGGCGACAACGCACATAGCGCGCGCGCCCACTTATATTTCCTTACCCTGAGTTCCCATCTCTGTT
Organism: Dermacentor variabilis; assembly: GCF_050947875.1. NCBI lineage: Eukaryota > Metazoa > Arthropoda > Arachnida > Ixodida > Ixodidae > Dermacentor > Dermacentor variabilis. The sequence goes on from NC_134569.1 coordinate 143,641,644, forward strand.
TCTGCCCGTCCCAGAGCGCAGCCAAAGGGGCATTGTTGAACCCCCCTTTTCAAATCAAATCTATTTTATTCTCCAGTTTAGAGGCTCCTATGGTCATGTTGGGCTTGGCGCTACCCAGAAGACCAGACAAGGCAGTAGTGCAGCAAACACTGTACGCGCATGTACAGTCATTCGTGTTCAGCCCAGTAATTCGCGCATGTACAGTAAATGTAATATCGCGACGAATCCCAGCTGTCGCTGAAGTTCCTCACGAACGGAATAGCTGGGAACGGAAAACCTGAAACATCCATCACGGTAACTTACCAGCATTTCAAGACGTTCCAGCACAATAAATTTTTTACAACACTATTATAGCCAATAGTGCAGCTAAACAAAACAATCTAACACCAGCTGTACAATGCAGCATGGGAGTGAAGTTTAGAAGATTAACATTTGCTAAGAAAACGAAACAGGTTGTACAGTATACATATACACTTATAACGATGCAGAAAGAAAGAATGATAATCACATCAGATACATTACAAGCGAATAAAGTATGAGCGGAGTTCTTGTCCACTGAAGTTCTCGATATTTTTGTATTCGTTCAAAGTGACTTTGGCACGTGATGTATTCACGACTGATGTTTATAGAATATTCTGAAGTGTGGGATTGACTATACCTCAGGATTTCTTGCGTTCGCAATAATGAGACGACGCTCTAAGGAGGCTAAATGTTTTATGTAGTTCCTAGGAAATTCTTAGGAATATTGTGCAGTATGCAATAAATGAACAGTGTATAGTTTACCACATGGTTCGAATAACTTTATACTTAGGGAAGCGCTTGTCTGGTGCTTGAATTTCCTACATTTCCAACATAGCGAATTATATTCTTCTGCAACATAAGAACTGTATGTATGTTAGTTTTGGTTATTGTACACCTTAGTAAAGCGCAGTAATATAAGTGTGCGTTGAATAATGCGCATTATGTTAAGCTTCCCGGCATTCCCCTCTTTCTCATATTACCTTATAGACTAGCCTTCGCAAGAAAAATGGATGAATGGAAGGCAACAAAGTGGAGACGAGAGAAAAGGAAAAAGCGATGTTTGAGAACACGGGGGCGTTCTCTAATTAATTAATTAATTAATTCAACAAGCTTGTACCATTCGTTTATCATTCCTGAGATTACCAAAGCGTTTTCATGCATTTCTAAAAGCGGTATAGCTACTCTCGGCCGCTAGCTGGCACAGTAAATGGCTTTCCGAATTCTCAATTTAGTATGGACCACTTTATCTGCGACAAATTTGAACGACCATCAAACGTGCCCACTCGACAGCGACACCCCGAAAAGCCGTGAGCCCAACAACAGGTTTGGAGGATAAACACTCGAATGCATCCATGTGCCCAGTTATTGCAAGCACGGGACCCCACCAGGGGCGCAGGTGCAAGGGCTGACAATTACCGATCTGGGCAAGCGCAGCTGTCCTCTGACATGAAGAACGCTTTCTACTCGATGGAATTGCCGCAGTGTGTGTGTCAGTCAATTAATTCAATTAATTAACGATTCCACGGGCCTTCGCTCTGAACTTAAACTGCTTTGAGCACTTCAATACTAATGAGGTATATATATATATATATATATATATATATATATAAATATATATATATATATATATTGATTGTTGTGTTCATAGGAGGTTGTTGGAGAAGTATGGGAGAGGCCTTTGCCCTGCAGTGGGCGTAACCAGGCTGATGATGATGATGATTTTATATATATATATATATATATATATATATATATATATATATATATATATATATATATATATATATATATATATATATATATATATATACACACGAATGGACGACTGTACGATCTGGGAATGTTGGAATGTTCGCAAACCACAAGGCCTTGCACAAGAGGTTATCCGAAGCCGAGAACCGCAGCTCACGACGGACTCGACAGAGAGAGAGAGAGAGAGAGAGAGAGAGAGAGAGAGAGAGAAGAGCAAAACTTAATTTCAGCTCGAATCGCCGATGGTCTGCAAAGCAGAGTCCCCCTTATGTCCAGGGCCCCTCTGCCGCCTTGTGGCATCCGGGCTTCGTGCAAGGCCAAGATGTCACTGACAACACGTGAAGAAAGAAAAAAAAAAGGTAACCTTGCTTTAGCGCGCACCGCGAATCGGCCGCAAGAGACGCACGAAGCATATCGAATTCCGGAGGAGCTCGAGCGCTCATCTTGGGACACATTTTCTCAATCCGGGACGCGTTGCAATGAGCCATGCCCATTCTGTTTTGCGGAGGCCGGCAGGAAACGCGTCCGCAGTCACGTTGATCGGTTGTGCAAGCCTTTCTTTTTTTTTTCTTCGTTGACGTAACCGGCAGCCGTCGCTGAGTGTGTACACCCCGAGTGAGTGCGCCTGCTCCCTTATCTGCTGCTCCAACGGAGGTGCAGCTGTGTACTACACCGGCCGAGGAAGCTATATGAAATGGGACACACAGTCACCGCGGCAGTTGCGACGCACGATAGCTAAATGTGGGTTTGGAGGAAGCGGGCGCCGGCAGATAAGAGGAGGGAATGAAGGCTGTTCGGCGTACGCTTGCCCACGCTCTTTACTGCGCGCTGACGTCATCTTCGGACGCTGCAGGGTTCGCGACGCATTACAACTCTTTCGTATATCCTCCAAAGGGGCGTACTACATTATATTGGACATCGCCTCCAGTCGTTTCCTAGGTTACCCCGGAAGCGATTATCTGAAAGAATAATCCTTTCGGACGTGATGTCAGGTGGACAGGGAACTGCGATTATGGAAGTGTCTTAAGCGCGTTTTACCCCCGTCAGTTCTCGGGAAAAATTGGCGCTAATCTGACACTAATTGACGCCGTTCCGAAATGCTGTCTTCTCCCAGGCCCCTCCGTCTGCATTTCTGATAGAGCGAAAATAAATATTGCTAATGTTGTAGATACCAATTGACCGATTGGTATAGACTGTTGTGTCACTGCGGACAACAAGAAGCACGCAGTCGCAGTTTTTTTTTTTTATATAGAATACCACTACATCATCTTAAATTTGAGGGCGCAGCGCCGACACGGGATCGACACGGACTCAACGCACGGTGCTACACCTTCGACTGCGTTTAGGCAAATAAAAGTAGTTTTTGCAGTGACATAAGTTAGGAGAAGGTCACTTTGGGGCCCCCTAAGGAGTAAAGTTGCTTTTGGCATGTGACAGTGACAAGAACTTTATTGGAGTGTCCTGAGGAACTCGATTGGGGGGACCGAAGGCTCCCCGATCAAGTTGGTGGCTCCGCCCACGACGGGACAGGGAGGTGGTGACTCTCCGCGACGTCGCGGGCCCTCTGGACGGCCTGTAGTTGGTTTGTGAAATCCGAGCTCTTCAGCAAGGCGTCCCACTTGGACTTGTTATGAAAGTCGGAGCCCGCGTTGTACGGGCACAGCCAGAGCATGTGGTCGAAGGAGCAGCACGCGTGACCGCATTTGGAGCACGATTGCGGGAAGTTCGGGTCTATCCAACTAAGCGCTCTCGGGGTGAGGTAGGATCTCGTCTGTAAAAGTCTGAAAGTAACAGCCTGAGCCCTGCTCAGTTTCGGGCTGGGGGGAGGGAATTTTCTCCTGCGTTGTCTGTAATGTGATGTAATTTCATGAAAGGTCGTAAGATTATCTTTGGACACGATATTTTAAACAGATTATATTTAGGCACAATGCGTTTTTCACGTTCGTATAACGTAAGAGTCGGCAAATAATAAGATCCAACTTGGATAACAATTATGAACTTGAACTAAGGGGCTTTGAGTATCAAAGAGATAGAGACGCAACTTACTTCTGAAATGTCGCCGGTTAGCGACTTCACAAGATAAATAATCTTGAACTTGGAGTGTTGAATGCAAACATACCCGTCCACAAACTAAAAACAATGTCGCAAGTCAATTTAGTGCAGATAGTAACGAAAAGAAAATCGTATTCAAATGTTGTAGTAAGAGGTTTGACACGTTCAACGTGTTGCTCTCTATATATAAATGCTGGTAATTAACGTTCTTTTTCTTACATCGGGAGGCCCTAAACTAAATAGTAACTGGCGCAGCTACACTTGAGACAATTATTTCAGTTCTTTAGGTGATATAAGGCATAACCTATAAGAGGCCTGTATCCCTAATTGAAACATTCTCGCAATTACGATGACCGACCTTGTCGCCCCCATGCGCGAATTATGATGGCCTGTCTATAAATGTGTCAAATCTACACAACTACATTTAAACGCTCTCGACACTCCGCTGCAAGAAATACATGGTGGTGTGACGGTTCTTTGTGCATTGTCTGATGAATCATCATAGTTAGACGGTAATTGATTACCTACTAATGATCAGTCAGTAATAATTCGTTTTTCTTTAATTAAAAAGCTCAATCTCAGATTTAGAGCACTTCCAAAATTTCATTATTGCCCTGCATTCTTCACGAGATTCATTCAAGATTATTCCTTCTACTTCGCTGCCGGAACGCGCCACGTCGAACGTCCCATAACACGTGGTACAGTACCTTCGGCAAGGTGGTCGCACGTTGAAGTGCGGAGCACGTTAGAAGTGCAACGAAGGCCCATTGAGCCGGCAGATCTATTCAGCTCACGCGCAATGTCTTCTGCTTTTACTCGGCAGCCACTTGACAAGGAAAAAAGCAAATAGCGCACACAAATTAGCGCACGACGCCTGAAGGGGTTATATACGTAACTTAAGTATTTGTGCTATACAGGGCCCTAACATTTTTGTTGTGAGCTTCGCGCTGCGTTTCTTTCCTTTTTGGAAATATATAGAAACCTAGCTACCTCAAGAACACTCAGTCATAATTCGTAACTCGTGACGAACCTCAAGGCGGCTGCAAAAGCCGTGAGAAACCCGCCATGGTTGCTTAGTGACTATGCATGCATTCGACTGCACGAGGTCGCGGGATCGAATCCCGGCCATGGCAGCCGCATTTCAATGGGGGCGAAATGCGAAAACACCCGTGTATACTTAGATTGAGGTGCGCGTTAAACAACCCCAGGTGGTCCGAATTTCCGGAGTCCTCCACTACGGCGTGCCTCATAATCAGATCGTGGTTTTGGCACGTAAAAGCTCGAAATTTCGAGAAGCCGTGATCTCGGGTGATCAGCTTGAAATCTCCGGCGGCTGCGCAACGCGACGAGCGGCGCGACGCCGCCGATGAGGTCACGTGGTGCTCAGCGGATCGGTACACCGCGCCCTTGCGCCTGCGAGAGCAGAAGCGAGCCTCTGCGAGACTTCAGGTCAGCGTGCCGCGCGCAGTTGGCCAACGCCGTCTCGACGACGGCGCAGCGGGACTTCGCGTTTCCTAACTGCAATGTACGGTATTCGGGGGGGTGTTGCCTTCGTCGTTCACAACGCGGTATCGCCCGTCTCACTTTCACGCCGGGGTAGGCTAGAGGTCGCTAGAAACCTTTCTTTTTAAGCCCCTGGGTCAACGTTTTGTAAGGATTTTTTTTTTTACAGCGAAGCTGTTAATTAAGGGCTAGCTCCCCCAGAATCGTGTACATGTGGAGAAACGAAACTCCCCATACGTGGGCCGATCCTGAAGATGGTGCACTGCCGGGCCGATCCGCGGCGTAGGTGACGCAGGCGTTAAGCACTCCCAATACGAGGGCCGATCCCGAAGATAGTGCAATACATGGCCGAGCCGCGGCGGAGGTGCAGTTCGCCCATTAAGAGGCCCACGTTACAACGCTTCGCTGCTCATATACTTCTTCACAAAGTGGAAGGGCACTGCTCCTTTTTTTTTCTTTCGTTTTTCGATATTCACTTCTTATCAGTCGCGCCATTTGGCTTGTCCCGGCGATAGGGCTGGCGCTGCAGTGTCCGCGATCTAATAGCAGAGATGAAAAGAAGGGGAAATGGAAATGGATCTGCATAAAACGCTACATAGCTATAGCATCTCGTCGCGATCCATTTTATTTCCGATTCGTTTCGTTCTTCGTCATCGGCTCGCGCTGAGCCGCCATCGCCGGAGTGCATGGCAAACGCCAGTGAAAGCTTCGCTTAAACTGATTGTACCCACAGCGCGCGGGGTCGGCAAACTGTCACAGCGACAGCCGCTGTCGCGCTCACTTCTGAGAGTAATTTCGGTGACACGCGGGAACTCCGTCGCACGAATCTCAACGTGCATTGCCAGAATTTTGCAGAGAAATAAACAAATCCGCGGCGCCCAGCGAGGACACCAACGCGGCAGCTACAGGTATACAGGAAAACGAAGATTTTGCCCCAGCCGACGTTACACGCAGAGAGCATTGCGCCCGGTGAGCGCGGTCGCGTAGCCAGCTTCTGTGATTGGCCGACGCCACACTCCGCAGATGGCACAGCTTATGTGTAAACCACGGTATACTGAGGTGAAGAAATTTCAACGAAGTCAACGGCTCAAAAGGGAAGGCTGAAACAGAAAATAAGACATTAAAAAAAAAAAACGAAACGCGTGTCTTCTCTTCTTACCCACCGGGGAGCGCCAGCTTCACACACGAACGTGACTCGCGCTATTGTATAGAGAGCGGTGTTTAAGTGCATGCGACAAGGGGAGCGCTGCATCGAATTTCTATGCAGCGCATTCATCGCATCCGTGCAAGCGGCGGTACAGTTCGCTAGGACCCGCCGTGGTTCCTCAGTGGCTATGGTGATGGGCTGCTGAGCACGAGGTCGCGGGATCGAATCCCGGCCACGGCGGCCGCATTTCGATGGGGGCGAAATGCGAAAACACCCGTGTGCTTAGATTTAGGTGCACGTTAAAGAACCCCAGGTGGTCAAAATTTCCGGAGTCCTCCACTACGGCGTGCCTCATAATCAGAAAGTGGTTTTGGCACGTAAAACCCCAAATATTATTATTATTACAGTTCGCTAGGAAGGCGAATCGCGTTGACGCTGCAGGAGAGGCCATGTAGTTCGACACGCGACGAATCTTATCGCGTGGTGCATGTAAATACGCCGCCGTGTCGCAGTGACGCATACCATCACCCATGCAATGTGTGTATACCTCGTGATTTGGTTGGAATGCGGTGATGCATCCAACGCGACTCGTTTCAGTCTGCGGTCTGCGTCGGTTTTGCACTGATTCGCTATATTTCAACTCGCCAAAATCAACTCGTAATTCGTACGGCGCTCACAAAAACAAAACAAAAGAAAAATGGCAGAAAGGAGGAGGATTAGGGAGGACAAAGAGAGACGGAGCCAGTGTGAGCATGCAGGCTGGCTACGCTGCGCTCCGAAATTGAGTAAAATGTGATGTAACGGTGATAGACGGAATAAAAAATAAAAAGAGAAAAAAGAATGCACACAATAACGCGATGCGATGCGCTACAACATTCAAAGTCAGTGTCACGATTCAAAAGTCGTTATAAGAATCCGAGCAGCACATGTAAGGCCTCGAGTGCTCGAAATGCCCAAGGCGTGCATTGACTCGCAAACATTATTTTTAGTAAAGAACACTCATATTATACGCAACAACATTAGCGCAAGAAAAAGCAGATGTGATTACAAGAACTTAGTATACTTACATCACCGAACGACATGCATATCACAGCTATATCACTTTCTGCATACGCAAGCGCGTCCTTCAGATATGTACTAAAGTGTTGGAATCATATCTGCCTTATACAGCTAAGCTGTATATGGCTAGTTTCCGGCGGATCAATGTCCGAAGACCAAAAAAACACGGACTCATCCCGAAGATAGTACAATACCGGGCCGACCCACGGCGCAGGTGAAGCAGGCTTCAAGCACTCCGCCAACTTGCAAAAACACGTTTGATATCTTGGGTCTAAATACAACCCGTATCAGATACTAAGCTGATAAGAAGAGATACTACACTTTGATCCGCGTCGGCCATGTTTACGTTTCCACCATCCTCTCTTTGTCGGCGTTCCAAGCGCGTGCGTGTCTCCTTTTCCTCCCCTCTCCCTTGGTGGCCGCCCCACGTCACGCGTCTAGTTTCCTCCGGCTCCTCGGGGTGGTGGTCCCGTCGTCCAAGCGAATGTATATAAAAATCACGGTGACCGAGTCCGTACCTATGTTCAGAATTATGTAGCCAACCAGACTCTTGACTGGTTAACATCCTTGCCTCCCTTATCTCTCTCCGTCTCTTTTTGTCACCACTGTGTCGTATGCTAAACAGCTTCGCGTCGCTGGTCATCCACCATCAGACACCGGAATGGCTCATGATATCTCTTTTCTGCTGATATTGTACGCGCATGCTATAAGCACAGCATACAGTATGTACGTACTGTACGTGAAAGTTTTGTAATGAAAAAGACTAGTTGCAAATCGGCGCATGTCTTGCGCACTTCTCACTGTGCTCATTATTTGTCACCTTCGCAAGTATCACAATATGTTTGCGTACCAACATTGCTCAGTCGGCCAAGTCGATACTATCTTAAAATGTATCCCGGGATAAACCCTTTATTACGGTGCACGCTCACTCTTGTGTGTGTGTGTGTGTGCGTGCGTGTGTGCGTGTGGCATTCGTCGAAGCGGTCGCATTAGCGGGAAAGTAACACATTCGGCGCTGTCAGCCGAAAGCACGAGACGGCGAGGTGCGCCGTCGACGGAAAGTTCATGGGGGAAAGAAATATGTAAAAAAAAAATGCGCGCGGTGGCGCGAAGCTTCCGCACCGTTTCCTGCTGAAATCGAGTTTCCGGAAGCGCTTCCAGCAGCGTCCGGTTACGCAAACGCGTAGCGACCGCGCCGACCGCGCGCTGGAAAGACAACCTGTTCGAGTTTCACGTCCGCGCTTTGACACGCTTAGCCACGGAGCCTGTCTCGGCGGTGCAAACTTGCCCTCAAGACTCCGCTGTCAGATAAAAGAAGGGAATCGCTGTGTGCCGTATATTTTCGGTTCTGTCGCGGCTGCGAAGCGCTCTAGATTTTCTTTTCGCGGACAGAAAAAAAAAAAAAGAATACCATGACCTCAATTGTCACACGCGGCCCGGTTTCTATGCTTGTAAATGGAATGCCCTTGATTGTTCCGTGCGCAACTTCTCTCTATGTAAGAGTGACGGTAATCGCAACTTCTGACTTGGGAAAAAGGAAGAAAGCTTATCGGGTATACCAGTTACAGTGGACCGGACATCAGTCGCCGTCGTCACAGGGCTCCTTATCACTATCAACAGCTCGGAGCGTCTAGTCTCCGGTGCCATCCGCTTCGTTTCGGATACCACATTTCTTAAACGCCTCGCGCCGACATTGGCAACGTAGCAAACTTGCGATGCGGGCACAGAGCTGTGCCACAGCTCCCATAGCTGCAGCGACGTGTGGATTGGATTGGGTTACAGAATTTTTCTAACGCCAATGACGATTGCCTGTCACTTATTATAGTTTTGGTTTTGCGCTCGAATCTAACGTGCATGCCACATTTAGGGCATTCTTTCCCCGGAAAACAAAGTGGTCGCTTTTATCGAGCAAGTATGTATACGATCGTCCCGCTACATTATGCTGCTGTAGCGTAAGCCCAGCCTTGACAGGCAGCTCTCCCGTTTCGCCGTCAGCGCATCACACTATAGCTGTAACAACCTTCCCCATGCTGTTACCGCGAGTCATCAAGCCTGTTGATCTGAAAGCAGTTGGGAATCGAATATGACCTAAAGGTCTATTGTGTGTTAGTTACAAGACGACGGAGAGGACTGCATTTAGCAAACACATAGGAGGCTTCATTCAGATGTCTGCGTTCCAAGTTGAATACAGCCCCCGCGTTTGAACCCACCAAGATGGGCACTGCAAGGAAATTGCTGTGCCTTGCTGGAAGATGACGCCCAGGAAAAAAATGTAGGCCTGAATAATGGCCTTTTCATTTTTTTTTTTTTTTTGAGGGTTCACCGAAAGAGTAAAATAAAGTAAAGCTATCTTGAAAGAAAGCGTGCAGTTCTGCATCGTGCAAGAACTGCAGTAATGTCTCTGAAAATTTGTCCGTCAGCCGACGGTTACTGTTTAGGATCGGGTGACGCTCGTTCCTCCCAGTGGTGCACATACGAGTCTAATACTTAGGGTTCTGACTGGCCGCGGGCATCGACCTCATTCATTGGAAGGGAGCGATATCATCCTTTCAGCGAAAAGTAAACGTCTTCATCATCCCTCTCTACGGCCTGTCGAAGAACTGCTGCTGACTGACAGGAAGCGTCGTTCTTTTTTACTTCCTCCGGGAAATACGGCGCCAGAGTCGTTCCTCCTCCGCTCGACATTTTCCTCTTGTGTACAGCGCACCAAACCGGCGGAGCCACCTGAGCGCGACCTGGCCCCGAACAACCCTCGGTGGTGATGGAAATTGACGGGCTTCCCAAACTCGAAGGAGTATATATGCCGGTTCGGCAAGTACTGAAACGCCTTCGAATATTTGGAGGAAAGTTAACAGTACTGAAGGTTATTGATGTGCTATACGCAAAGCTGTGCGTATATGTGTGTGTGTGTGTGCGTTTGTGTATGCGTCTATGTGCGCATGCGAGCGTGTGTGTAGGAGGAGGGGGCGGGGCTGAGCGTCGGGTGAGTCATGCCAGCGCGCGATCCCAATTTGTCGTGTAAGTAAGTACCTGCTGCCTTCCAAAAGCGGGGGAGCTCTCTTACGCAACCGTTTAGCAAACCGCCTGTTGTCCGTCGCCAAATAACATTTGCGGTTATACTCGTAGATTCAAAGAATGCGAACTGTTTGCGCGCACATTTCTTGTTCGGCTCTTCGTGCGGACGTTTATTTTTTATTTTCTTCTCTCGTCTTTCCACCGCGCACGAAGTTATCATGTATACCATGGTGTCAAAACATAGCACCCGTGGTTTTCTCGTTAACGCGCCCGTCGTCACTTCGTCACCTCGCGGCGGGACCGTATCCGCGGGGTACAGGAGGAACGGCGCGGCTTCCTCCTGCAAAGGCGCTTTTCCGCGCCGGCCTCTCTCTCCACGCCCCCTTGCGAGCACCATTCTCTTTCCTCGTCCCTGTTTCTCTTCTCGCTGCGCGAAACAATAGGGTAAGAAGCGGGAAGTGCGGAGGGGGGCCGCTGTGTGTGACACATGCTGCGTAAGCGTGTCCTTGCCGGCACAAGCGCTTCCTCAATAAGCGTCGCCGGACTGCATTTGGAACGAGGAGCTCTGCGACCAAGTCGGTGTCGCACCACCGCGAGCTCCCTTCGCGAGAAGTGCGCAGAGACGTGTATAACCCTTTGGCTGAGAGCGAGCAACGGTGACAGCGTAAAGGCGGACGCGTATGCGCTGGTGACGCTGAAAGTGACACGCCCATGTGTGGCTCGTGATGTAATGCTTTACGAGTGGGTCAGCGTGTCCTTGCGGAAGGTGAAACACCGATATTAATTTTGTGGCGTCTATACAACGAAAGTATGCACTGTGGTAACGAAATACTCGCGGTCGTACGTTGCGCTTAAAGGGACCGCAGAAACGAGTGGTAGATATATCCTTAAAGCGAAATTGCAGGTATGGCCTAGCACCAGCTGGCGCTGGACAAGCTGGAAAGGCCGCAAGAACAAAAGACGTATGTCGACTCCACGTTGGATTTGCCGCGCTAGCCTCCAATGGCATTAGTTCGATTGATTCATTCCTCCCATACATAATACTTTACATATTGTAACATAATGGGGAACGTAATACCTATTATAGGGGAAGTAAAGAAAGGAGTGTGCGGGAGACACCGCAGCAACTGCGTCGCAACATTGGCACATCGAGTGCTTCGATGCCAGCGCCGCCGTGGAGAGACGTGGCATTAAGGCACTGTACGGCCACTACGATTGTGGCGACGCCTAGCTGGGCTAAGACTTGCGTCTATGAAAAAAGGGTCGAGCATCATTCGATAATAAACGGAAAGTCGACCTGGCGCGTTTTATGGACATTGCCTGCACAACGCAGGCCCAATTGCGAACTAACGTCACGATGTGTGTGGCGTCGAATGACGTCATCTGAGCCGCATTTTCCCGCTCGAAATGCAAAACAAAAGCTTGGTCTCTATTTTTAACTGTTGCCTAGAAAATCTATTTCCCCCATTCCCACCACGATTTCAAATGGTGGCGCGCCAGTTTTTAGTCTGATTTAATATTTATCTTTAAAGGACCGTTGTGTTATAGTCTTGATTTGCATGATATGATGATGCCATCTATTCAGACGCAGCCCGTTCTCCATCTTTTTCTCCACTACTCCTTGTTCTTACTGGACGCAATGTGGTGCATCAACGAGATTGATCGCCGGTTACGCAATACTTCACGGATGATTAAAAAAAAGAGGTGTTGCGATTGCGTAGATTAATGTACTCTTCGCGGGTGCTTAGAACCTTTTGCTGACGAGGTTCATTGCGAATGTATCCCAATGATAACAGAGCCGTGCTCGTGAACCGACAACTCATCCATTCATTCGAAGCAAAGCAAGGACCGCAGGTCCTCGAAAGCATTTCTGTTGTTCGAGCGTGTTCTCAGCCTGGTCTTACTAAGAATCAATGGCATCGCCGGTAGAAAGGGCCTTCTGCGCATACAGCCGTTGATGCGATGACTGAAAGAGCTCTGGCTGGTTTACGGCAAGCAGCGTCGACAACGGGACAAGGAGTGCGAACAAGGACAGCGCCGCCTGACCTGGTCGCACCGCCTGCACCATCTGTTCGCGTGGATGTCCACGTTTTCAGTTCCGATCAAAACACGCCCAACGACTTGCTTCATTATTCAGCGATTCTTGATTCTGCCAGCCGTGGTGGCGCAGTGGCTTTGGTGTTGCGCTGCGAAGCCCGAAGGCGCGGGTTCGAATCCCGGCCATGGCGGCGGCATTTCGATGAGGATGAAAAGCCGTGTACCGTGCTTTGGGTGCACGTTACAGAACCCCAGGCGGTCAAAATTAACGCGGAGCCCTTCGCTATTCGGCGTGCCTCATAACCATGTCGCGGTTTTGGCTCGTATAAAACCCCAGAGTTTAATTCATCTTGTTTCTCTCTCCACGGACACGGCGTTCCTCTTTTTTTTCTCGCGATATAGTGCAATCAAAGTGCGGGAGGTGGCTACAGTTCTTGCGAATGTCCGAAGATTCGACGCATCGCGAAATTCGGAAACGGCAAAGGTAACGCAGCATCACTCTTTCCATGTAAGAGTTCATGCGCCGTGAGTCACTTCCGACGCGGTCAAAGCACATATGTACGATATAGCAGCGCCGGTGCATTGCACCGGATCGCGTCATTCTCGGAACCCGCAATACTAGGCAGGCGTTGTGCCCCTTCCGGTGGCAGATGCCAACCGCTCCTCGCTTTCCCTTTCCCGTTGTGTATATGTGTTGAAAACAAATAATAATACCATATGTATGTATGCATGGTGTGGGGCGGACGAGAGCTAAGCCGCGAAATCGAACGAACGGCGGAGTCGTTTAAGCCAACACTTCTCGCCGCGGCCTCGAATCACCCAGTGTGAACGACCACGCGACACGGACGGCGCATTACTAACGCGGCTAAACGCCTCGGGCGGAAGTTCCGGGGGCCCCACTTGCGCAGGTCGAAACGAAAGCATCCTTCCAGAGCTGTTGGTACTTCGTTTCGACGGGAGGAAGCACAAAAATATAGCGAGGTAATGGTTTTTCTAGAGTTGTGCATGACGCTGATCATGATAACTGTGCATCTTTGAGCGTCGTCTGGTGATCCTACGCAGTTTATACCTACATCAGCCCCTTTTAAACCATAACAATGAGGTCTGCAATTTTTTTGACTGAAACTTTCGACAGTCGCACTCTACCAAATTTAAACGAAACACACATTTATGGGGAAGAGCTATACCATTGCAAACATTACTGTGTCCTTATCTCCCACCTGCAGTCATACACGTTTTCCTTCATAAAGAAACAATGCACGCGACAGTTCTGGAACGAATCGCGGACGATAAGCGCAAGACGGTGCTCCCGGACAAGACGAAGCCGAACGTGAAGGTGCGCCTCGGCCTGCAGGCACACTCGCTCTGGCAGAAAGCATGCGTCACCACTCACCCAGCATGAGGAACGGCGCGGCCATGTTGATGCCGATGAACTCGAGCCCCAAGTAGATGACCATGCCGAATCCGGCTATGACCGACACGGCGGCCGACACGCAGCCCAGGATGCCAAGCCAGGGCTTGCTGCGCACCGCGTCGCGCATGAGGCACGTGGTCACCGTGAATATGAGCATGATCACCACGGTGATGCTGAAGAAGGGCGTCACGGTGGACGTGTTCTTCTCCAGCTCGTCGGCCAGCGAGCGCGACGTGAACCAGGCCAGCTGGATGTGCTCGAACTCGAGCGACTCCATCAGGTCCAGGAAGGCGTACTCCCAGGCCTCCGAGCGCAGGTTGGCCTTGCGCGACGATGTGTCTAGGTAGTAGAACATGGCCATCGCCTGCGCCGACTTGATGAAACCGTCCGCGTCGCGCTCGATGCCGCCCATGAGGGCGCCGGTGAAGTAGATCTTCTGGCGCGCCCTGTCTATCCGGAGCGGGTACTCCAGCTTGAAGGTGCCGTTCTCGATTTGATCGATGTACGGGTAGAAGTCGAGCAGCTCGTTGGGGTAGCAGAAGCGGCCGTCGCGCGCGCAGATCTGCTCGTACGTCCAGATGTCGTCGTCCCAGAGGACGGTCATGTTCTTGATGATCTCGTTCAGGAGCACGATCTCGTCCCAGACCTTGCGCGTGAGCAGGTTGGCGCCGTCGCGCGTCACCACTATGAGGCGGCCGAACTTCTCGGGCTTGGTCTGGCGGCCGATGTCGAAGTTGAACGACGTATTCTGCGGGAAGAGCGCCTCGACGATGCGCCGCTCATCGTGCGACCGGCCGTTGATGGGGCTGAACAAGTACTCCGGGTCGTCCACGTACACCATGCGCTGGATGCCCGTGGCCAGGCAGGCGGCCACGAGCAGGGGCACGATGACGAAGTAGCCCGGGTAGCGAGCGATGAACTCGCCGACCACCTTGAAGAGCCACGAGACGGCCCGGTCCACGCAGTCCATCCGCATCCTGGCTGTAGCTGTATGGCGCGCGCTCGGACAGCTCACCGAAACCACCACAAACCAGCACACACCGCACGCACCGCACACCGACGACGCACTCTTGCGAGGAGGGGGGCCACCACTCGGGGCTGGTCTAAGGAAAAGCGGGACGTACGCTACGTCGCCGCCGCAGCCGCCGCCGATCGCTCTCCGGGTTGTGTTCTGTACGGCTGCCCGCTTCGCGAAGAAGGAGGCCCCCCCTCCTGCTGCCGCCACCACCTTGGCGAGGAAGGGGGAGAGGAGAGTTGAAAAACTTCCTCTCGCTTCGGAGGACGAGGGCAAGGAGGGGCGGTCCCCCTTTTCGCTTTCTTCCGCCGGCAGGCAGGCAAGCCTGAAGCCAGGTGGCAAGGTCGGCGCGCCGATTGGCCCGTACGGGTGCGCTCGCGCGCACTACGAACTGCCGCAGTCCTGTGCGTCACGCGATTAAGTGGCGCGTCAACGTGACGCTTCTTTCCCGTGGTCGGCGGTAGTCCAATTCGTGGGTAACTTCTCAGGTGGTGGCGGCGTCTCCGGAAAGTGCTCACGACCGACCGGTTATGCAGCACAGTTTAATTCAACCCCTGTGCTGAGTCACCGAATTGCGTGAAAAGGACGTTCTATTGCATAGTACGAAACAAAAGTACACAATAAGTGTATCGGCCACCCTAGGGCCTCGCAAGTAGGTCTTGGTCGCTGACCGCAGAGTGAGTCAAAAGGCAGCACTCGAAAGCACGGGTATAATGTCCTTCAATCTAGCAGTATTCGAGAGTTGCATGTCCAGCGTCCTTGGCTGGCTGAAATGAAATCCCGACCGGCACAAATACCTAACCATGCAGTGTTTCGACACACCGGTGTATATATGTTCGTTACGCTCGGCGACGATTGCTGCCACATTTATTTCATCGCAGTTATACATAAAAGAGAAACTAAAGAGGATAGTTAGGTTAAGCTCCGTTTGGTTAACATTTCTGCAGTAGTAAAACGGTGACTCTTACCTTGAGAGGAGGTATCGGCAAAAAAAAAAAAAGAAAATATGCGAGAGAGAGAAAAACTAGAAAGGTGGGCCACGCTATGCCTACTTTCAATCCGCGCTCCAGCTAGCCGTGACGTATTGAACTTTGACAGTGTCTACGTAGGTCTCGCTAATCGTTTCTCTGTAAAGAAAGAATACATTGCATTGGAAAAGAAGCAAAGTTTCAACCTAGCAAGTTTTGACAGCTTCTTTCTTTTCTGCGCAATACCGGCCTAGATAGCGAGAAAAATAATTTCGAGTCTGTAACGTCCCTATGACGTGCGATGCAGAGATTTAGGCGCGAAATTCAAAAGGGAGAAATTTGGCCTTCCGTTTTCTATAGTATAATCAAGTTTTTTTTTTTTCCCGGTGTTCGAATAGTCAGAAGAGTATGGGGAAGAATCATTGTTCACTCTAGGTTTACTCAGTCTCGCTGTTTAGTGTCTCTTTAGCAACGTCGTCAGTATTCTCACCTTGACAATGAGCTGCGCGTATGCACTGTGTCGGATCACCACGACCGGGTGCTGAGGCCCGCCGAGGCGCTGTACCAGAAAAGTTTACGCGTTAGCGTCAGCCGCTCGCGCGCGGTCTGCCAGGACCGCGTTGATCGCGACTCGCGGCACCCGGGAACGCTCGATGACGTCCGCGCAAACGCTGGTCCGCGCTCGCTGGCCACGACTCTCTTCCACACCTGTGCCTCGCGCGCGGCGGGCGATCAATTCTTTTTCTCCTTTCATTACGTTGGGCCGTGATGGACACACTGGCGCTTCGGGTTTGTCGAGGACGGTGTTAAAAACGGCGTCATACTACACTCTTCTGTCTCATTGTTACCTTCCGAGAAAAGAATGCTGAAGAAGCGCAGACAGAGCGACGAATCTTAAACGTGGATCACATTATGCGCGAAGAGCGGTGCCGGCTACTCGCTTGCCAACACTTGTATGCATTATGCTTTTTTTTATATTTGGCGGACAAGTTAATGCTTTATTTTTATCTAAGAAATGAAGTGATCACGAAAGCTTGTAATGTAACGTCAAAGTCAATTTTCAAGATGTTTAATCGAACACAGAAAAGGCTCTTCAGCTTGCATTTGCCTCTGCCGGGTCACGAAAGTCGCCGTTATCTGTATGCGCACGTGTACTTGCACGCGTGTCTGCATTCGGTCGTGTGTGTCAGATGTGGCAGTTCATCGCACATACGTCGAGAAATTTCTTGCTGCGTTTCGTAGCCTGCTGCACGGTTTGAACTGTTAGCTTTGACTCGTTTTAGAGCGCAGATCTTTAGCCTGTTTCCGATGCAAACGAAAATGCTCACGAATC
Source organism: Dermacentor variabilis (assembly GCF_050947875.1). Lineage (NCBI taxonomy): Eukaryota > Metazoa > Arthropoda > Arachnida > Ixodida > Ixodidae > Dermacentor > Dermacentor variabilis. Next base: position 143,658,960 of record NC_134569.1, read on the forward strand.
CTGCCGCCGCGCCGCAGAAATCTGTTTCGAGCGGCGAGGTTCGGGCAAGTTGGAATTTCATCGCGGCGGCAGAGCGGCAGCACCGCTTCCGAACGGCCCGCCTCGACACGTGACCAATGGAGGACTAGTGCGGGAAAGCCTTCGCATAGGACGATGTTTATTTACTTGCTACACGTGGTACGGGTAACATGCCAAGAGAGCTTTTCAACGAATTACTAAGCGCAGGATATGTATTTATAAAATAAAGATTTGAGAGGCAGTGACAAAGCAATGCTTATATTGGTAGTCGCAAACTACCGAAACTGGCTGAAAGTCCCGTGTTTTTTGCCAGCAACATTGATATTCGCAGCGGCGGAAAACGCGCGGCGGCAATGCATGTGAAACAAAGCCTCGCGAAAAGCTTCGCAGCGTCGCGCCCCTGTTCGCTCCATGCGCTCAACCGCTTGCATGTGAAACAGGCTTTAGGCGCCCGTCCCTGCGTTTCGCGTCGACCCTCGGCGTATCCGAGCGAACGAGCACAGCGAAGGATGAAAGAGCGAGCGCGGAGCGTAGCGGCGGCTGAAAGATGGCTATAGAGAAAAGAGCGCGAGGAGGAAGTTGCAGCGGAACTGGGAGGTGGCAAGCGGAGGAGGACGGTATGGCGAAAGCATGAGAAGAAATGCGCAGTGACGTGCAAGACGGGCTCTGCGGTGACGACCGCTACGAGATGGCGCCAGAGTAGCGTGCCGTCTAAAGCTTTAGTGCCGTCGTCTGTTCACCGATGGCATGTGGCGAGCGCGTCCACCGATATCACATATGGAAACAAAGCGCTGCATGGGCGGGGATCTGTCTGCGGCGGCTGCTGTGAATCGCGCCCACGCGTCACCCACCCATTGCCTCTTGCGATCTCCCGGTTTTTTTTTGGGGGGGGGGGGTTTACGTGCCAAAACCACTTTCTAATTATGAGGCACGCCGTAGTGGAGGTCTCCGGAAATTTTGACCACCTGGGGTTCTTTAACGTGCACCTAAATCTAAGCACACGGGTGTTTTCGCATTTCGCCCCCATCGAATTGCGGCCGCCGTGGCCGGGATTCGATCCCGCGACCTCGTGCTCAGCAGCCCAACACCATAGCCACTGAGCAACCACGGCGGGTTATCTCCCGTTTAGCGAGGCAGTCGCGCCACACTTCGCTCCGCTTGCAATGCGCCTGCAAGAGGGGGTGCCGTGAAGTGGGGATGGCAACGCTGTGAAGCGTCATTCTAGCTGTCTTGCACTCTTCATAGCATGCCTGCTTATCTTCTCTTTTCTTTTTGTACTTTTCTTCTTTTCGCTGACGTCTGCGCAATTTTTTTTTTCTCGATTCGCATTTGCCTTCTTTGAAAAGACTGCCCGCGGCGGGAAATGCTGTTGTGCTTTGATACGTTCTGTTTCAGCGTTGCGTAACTTCCGCATACCCGTCTCCTTCCACAACGTTTACTCGTAAACAAATAAAGTTCATTAGACGCAGCGTCCTCTTCGAAGCAGGAGGAGTGCCAGCGTGGGTATCGCCCGTGACGTTTTCTACTTGGCAACTATATCTGCTTGCCTATACGGCGTCACGCAGTGGAGATGAAGCAACCTAAGTTTGTTTGTTGTTTTTTTCTTTCACTTCTATGTTTCCTAGGAACTTGCCCTCATCGTTCACTGAAAGTACGGGCCTCCAAGGCAGTGTGCGGAGCGACTGTGTTTAGAGCGATATCCTTCCGGAAAACCCGTCCCGCAATCGAAGCCTGGCGGACGGAGGGTTTCCCAGAAAAAGTGGAACGCGCCTTTCTTTTGCCACGTATGTATACACACCTCTCGCTTGGAGTTCGTCCTTATCACAAATCCGTTTAAGCGTTTTTATTTATCTCGCTCATCTGCGGCCGGTTGCTCCGCTTTAAGAACAAACAACAACAAAAGAAAGAAATCTGCAAACTTCACCGATCTGTTCGGCTTTGTAGGCACTTAGTGCAACAGCAGCAAACTTTCACCAATGACAGCGTGTACAGCCATCTTCCGAAGGACTGAAGGTACAACAGCGCGACTTCTTGAACGGCGATAAAAAAAAAATCGAGTAACACAGGCAAGGACAGCGTTTGTCTTTCTCTGTGCTGTTTTTTTTTTCCTTCGTTCAAGAAATTGCGCTGTTGTAACTTTAGTCATGCAGAAACAGCTAGCTCACACATTGGCGTCACCAAGTTGCACTTCCGGACGGCTTCTTTTTGATGCGCACTCCGAAATTCGTGTACAGACGCCACTATACTCAGAGTCAACAAAAATTTCGGCACACAAGTCACCATGAAGGTGGTGCGTGGTGTACCGTACTTGCTAGAGTGTCCAGCTCGCAAACGTGCATGGCCACATGAGGAAGATGAGCTGCAAAGAAATCCGCACTTAGGGTAAACAGCTAATTCAAAGCGCGATAATTCCAACATTCCTTCCTTTTTTTTTAACGTTTACGCGGGCAGGTAGGTGTATATACTATAGGTAAAGGGTTTCATTTCCAGACATATACACTACATGTTAACGGCAGCACACGCGGGTGCCTCACCTTGCTCGACACCTGCTTTGGTCGTCCTTGCCGATTGCACATACTCGTTTGTTTGTTTGCTTGCTTTCTTCTTTGTTTGTAGGCCATCGATAAAGTATTTCGTCTCTTGTCTTTTTTTTTTTTCGTTCTATGCCCAAAGTGCATTGGGCGCGGAATTCCCACAAGCCTCGTGAATCCAAGGGCGCTCGTCGCAGATCCCGCCGAGCTGGCCACACCGCCAACACTGCTGTCGCACGCGTATAGTACGGCGTCATTAAACTGCCGTGCTAATGGAGACGTGGAAATGCGTGCTCCGGGGCCCCAACGTATGCATATCTAGCCCTGCAATCAACCGCGAGGCTACTCGTGGTTGGCCTTGCGCACGGGCTGGGAACATTGCCGCGTGGTGCACAGGGCAAGCACATCGCGGGCTTCATTCCCAGCGGTGCTTTGTCTCTCCAAACCTACCAGCCTGCTTTTTCGCAACCCGCAACTTTCCCTGCCAAGACATCGCACTCTGGATAGCTGCCAAGAGCTGTTGTTGTTGTTGCCCTGAATGGTTGTGGCACACACCCACAGTCGGGGCCTGGCCATGAATCGGGTGGTTACATTAGGCGTACGGAAAAACAAGACAGTTAACAGTTTCTATTGTTGTTACTGTTCTCGACGATGACGACGATGGTGATACTTCAAAACAGGACGCGTAACCACAATGGGGGATAGGCTAAGGATCGGGTGGTTTTTCTTTACTCGCAGTTAATGGCTTGGGGAAAATTAGCTTGAAAAAATGTAAAAGTGGAAATGAAAGAACAGTGCGAACTCGAGAAGTGACACCGCATGAGTGAATGAATTGATGAAAAAAAAACATATGAACAGAAGTTTCATTGAACGATTTAAAATTTAATACAATTATAATAGAAATGGTAAGGAAAGTAGAAAGTAGCATGGCATGTAAGTTGTCACTTGAATGAAATCCCGCACATCGTCAAGCGCATACCTATGGCATATTATATTTACCATACCCGGAAGTGTGCACTTCGCACGAACTAAGCAGGCTACCCTGATAGCAGCCACATGTTCTGGACAAGCGCGTGATTCCAAATGTGAGACAAGTGCCGTCGGTTTCAACGGCCATCGCTCCAGAACTGTTTTCCCCCTATGAATACTCCCATTCACTTCCACCGGATTTCCTGAAAAAAAAAAAGAAAGATGAAGTCCCCGTGAGACAAATCTCTGCGAAGACGAGAAGGAAGAGGTTACGAGAAAGCGAAGAACATATCCTGAAATTGCCACTACAGGTTGAAAACTCTTCTGCTTCCCTAAGTACTCTACAGACACTGGTCGCGCAGCAGTCTGGCGATGATTACTCTGAATAATAATAATAATAATAATAATAATAATAATAATAATAATAATAATAATAATAATAATAATAATAGAGTAGTAGTAATAGTAGTAGTAGTAGTAGTAGTAGTAGTGTGACGATGAATAAGAAGAATGAGAAAGTACGCGCATGTGCAACAGTAACTATCGTAATTGTGGCTTTAGCAGCTGGCTACAGCTTCTCACACGAAAAAAAAAAAAACATACCGAATACAGGAGGCGGTGACAGAGCCCGAAAGTGTTGTTGTGAACACCCGTGCCGTTCCAATGAGGGCCGAATACTACCCGGCTTATCAATAAGCCTCCATTCTACTGCACATTCTATTCTACTGACTCCAGTACTGCGCTTTCCGGTTGTGTCCACCAACGGCTAGCACGAGCAACGAGCTGGTGTTGCCGACTCACTCGTCACTCCACCGACTCTTCGTAATCGACTAGAACAGCAACAAGACACCCACGATCATTCTCGTCTGAGGGCTCTGCTGGCAGCAGTGTTTCAACGTAGCATGCTTTCTCAACCCTGGAATACAGAATACCTTCGTTCTGGGAGAGCACAGGTGTGTACGTTCGTATGAGAGAGAGAGACAGAGAGAGAGAGAGAGAGAAAGCAGTTACGATGTACAGCAAAGGGCCCAGCGTAGGTTTAGTCGGTGGGAGAGAAGAACGTGTGCTCGCCCTGCTTCGCCGGTGATGGAAAGGGCCGAGATGGCGGAGCGAGCGTCTCGTCCCCCAATTGCCAGAGCTATTTCCCGCGCTCCCGTCGCGTCAGCCCACCGCGGTACCAAAGGCGTTGTCCGGTCATTGCTCCGTAAACACTGCCACCTACCCCCATCTCCTACCAGCGCCTTCCCTTTCCGCGTGCCTTCTCCCGCCTTTTAACTCCCCTTCCCCAGTGCTGTGGGGTTGAGGTGTCCTCGCTGAGAGACAGTTCCTTCACTACACCATTACCCCCTTCGCTTTCCCCATCTCTAAGAACCTGCTCCCCGTCGTGCATTGTAGTCACTGCGTCGCGTTGGCACTTCGGGACGCTGGTGCCAGGGGCATTCCGCTCCCACTTGCCTGCGGCCACGCGCACGAAGGAAAAACAGGGCTCAATGGATACTGCGACTAGTCAGGACACAAGGCTTCTGAATGAATGCAGCATGTCGCCGAGCGACGAGTGGGTGGGCCATAGGCACATATTTATTTTCACTGTTATTTTCTTCCAGTCTTTGGAAATCCAGAGCCAGTATAACGTAAGCATTCCTCTTGCTCGGTTATTTTCCTTTCTTATCATCAACCGTTCATGATCGGCCTATTCCAGTGATAACTTGTTAGCATGTTATGGCTGTCCATAAACTTACCGTTTACAAGTTTTACCCGCATGGTTACCGAAGTCATGGATGACAGCAGCAGCTCTGGAAACGACATCTTGGGAATCTGTGTCGAACTACAATTTTTTCAAAAGTTTTTCGTGCTGCAGGACAATCTCATCGGAGCATATCATGCATTTTTCAGCAGTCATGTGACGTACACTGCATCATACCTGAATTGGGGGAAAGGAGAGAAGGCTAAGCTAAACGCACTTATACGCTCCGGACTCAAAATGGCTCTGGGACTCCCGCACGGAACGAGCACCGAACTCCTCAACAAGTTAGGACTTCATAACACTATAGATGAGCTCATTGAGGCACATTCGATGTCACAAATTGCAAGACTCTCCAACACTAAGCCAGGGTGTAAAAGTCAAGATGAAGCCGGAATACTGCCTCGAGGAGGAGACGTCTCTAAGTTCAAAATACCCAAGGAGGTGGAGACACAATTAGTTGTAGACCCCATACCAAGAAATATTCATGCTGTCCACAACAAGGGCAGAAGGGACGCCAGGGCTCAATGCATTCTGGGTTAACTGCACCAACAACACAGCTCAGCTCTTTTTGCCGATGTAACTAGTTATGGATCGGGCAACCGCTACGCTATTGCCGTGGTCGATGAGAGCGGTAAATTAATAAGCGCGGCGTCACTAAGAACGAGCTCCATTCATGCCGCCGAAGAAGCAAGCATAGCACTAGCAATTACAATGAGGAGAGGCTCCACGATTTTCTCCGATTCCCGTACAGCTATTAGGAATTACTCAGCCGGCTTCGTCTCAGTGGAAGCACACAAGGTACTTATACACAGTATTAATACTCATAATTACGACCAGCTGGATAGCTCACACCTAGTCTGGTTTCCGGCTCATCAGGGCCACTCGGTCAGGCCCAATGGCTGCAATCCTAATGAACAAGCTCACTCTGCTATGCGAGAACTCACATGCCGCACATCAGATCAGGAACTGCTCCAGGATGACTGCGGCTCCTACAAAGACTCACTTACTACTTTCCACTAGATCGCCTCACACTATAGGGACGGCAGGAGGTCTTTTCCTCCCCCCCCCCCCCCCCCCCCCGCCCATCAGAAGCTCAACCGAGCTCAGGCAGTCACATTAAGAATGATTCAAACTAAATCTTATCCCACACCTTTCGTGCTTAACAAAATTGACCAGGATTATCCCGCGGAATGTAAAAGTAGTGGACACACTCCATGTCGATTTGATCATATGTTCTGGCTGTGCCCCAACCAAAGGGCTTCGGATCTCAACAGTGAGGAGGACTGGAGTCGACGCATATCCAGCGAAGTCCTCCAAGATCAACTCCTGGCCGTCCGGAGAGCTCACGACATCGGGAAAGCCTTTGGCCTACTGGTGCCTACGTGGGCGGAGCCACCGACTTAGCCTGGGGGCTTGTGCCCTCGGACCCTAGTTTCTCTCGACTAAAATAAAGCTCTTGCCATGCCATGCCATGCGTGAGTGTTTTCGTCGAAAAAAGAAAATCGCGAAAGCACTGCACGTTCAGGATTACGTGGATACCGACACCAGTGTGCATAGTTGCACGTGACCGTCATGACGTCTCATCCGTCGCCTGTCCGGCGGTACGACTCACACGTTCCGCGCGTTTATGGCCCTGTAGGAGGTGTGCGGCGTCAAAACTTGGACTAATTGAATTTTGCCCATCGTGCGCGGACGGGCTTATGGGGCCGACGTGGGCTCGCTTTTTGTAATGAAACAAAAAGTCGACATGCGCTACAGGGTGGACCGGTACAAACTGCTCGTGGGCGCCGGCCAAGGTGCTGCCAGCCCCGACGCATGTATAGATGCGATTATAATTACCGGTTGCCGTCTACAAGCTCTGCAAAAAATTAAGGTCTACAAATCACACCGTGGGAACATAGAAGCGAATTACCGTCCGTCAGGTCTTATCAACGTCATCGGCGAGAATGTGAGCACGTTCTGTTCACAGGCGATCTGATTGTCATGCAGGTTCAACCATGCATGTACGGTTTTTATTTTGCGTGAGTGGGCCCGTGTAGTTGTGTAAAACACAAGCTTTAAATCGGGCGTTCGTTCCTTTTGTGATTTTTGGATCGCTAAATGGGAAGTACCCCTAGTCCGTAAAGCAAATATTTTGTTGCATTAAGCACTAACATTCCCAAAACAAGCATGCGGCGATCTTCCATGCTTACGGTGCTGTTTGGACAGGTATATGTATGTATGTATGTATGTATGTATGTATGTATGTATGTATGTATGTATGTATGTATGTATGTATGTATGTATGTATGTATGTATGTATGTATGTATGTATGTATGTATGTATGTATGTATGTATGTATGTATGTATGTATGTATGTATGTATGTATGTATGTATGTATGTATGTATGTATGTATGTATGTATGTATGTGACTGCAAGCAGTGGCTGGATATGAAGCAGTTGGTACATATTAGCTTTGGTTTAACATCTAAATGCGTTGAGAAGAAAGGAAAATTAGGCAAGTTGGTTTACGTTCATGGTGGGGGGCAGCGCAAGGGTCGAAGAAAAAGTGAGCTAGATGACAAACACGGTGCGAGCGGCGTTCTGGCCGTCTTGCTTACTTCGTTTCCATCCTTAGCGCTGCCCCCAACCATGATTGCTCGAATCACGAAAGAAGTGGCACGCTCTTTACAAATGATTACCACATATTCCGCCTAGCCGCAGGCACTGGCTTCTTTCTGACAGCCCCTTGCGTTCGCGCTGCCCAGTTATGGCTTTTGGTAAAAGCGCTGCTTGGCTTATCGGCAGTGTTACTTGTGCAGCAACCGAAAATTGCTCTGTTGACTTATCAGCCGGATTACCGCGATAAGAAAGCAAACACGATACACATCCACGATTCTTACAATATACGGGAGTTTTATAATTACATAACATTAAACAGATCTTTACCAGTCCTCTTAATAATGAACATCCCACCAGCAAATTATATGTGCGTCACTACTTGAGTGCTTTACTATAACCGGTTAAACGTCGATAAATATACCAAAAGAATGGGATCCGCCAAATTTTTTTTATGGTTGATAACGGGGCAGCGTAGGAAAGGAAAAATAAGAAATAAAGCTCGTTGTTTTGAAATTTAGACGCTAAAGGGAAACAAGAATTTGGAGGACGATTAAGCTTCGCCTTTTAGAGTGGAACGCGATATAGCCTTCAAAGATCCCCTGACTGCTTCACGCTTCCGGTAAACTGAAGCGTATGTAACCGTAATGTTTACCGGGAAACGCTGGCGGCGAATGCTATGCACGAAGACGAGCTTTCTGGTAGAAACGCGGCCTCTTGAGTGGGCCGCTGGATGGGTGGATGTTATGAGCGTCCCCTTTGGAACGGGGTGGTGGGCTGCGCCACCAAGCTCTTGCTACTATACTGTCCAATGTCCTGCCTGGGTTAAACAATAAAAAAGTGAAAAAGAAAACACTATGAACTACCCCACCCAAATTTTCTGATCCCCTATTTCCAACTGTGCTTTTGTACGTCTCCGTTTTTTTGTCGTTTCCCTACTTTTCTTCCACCAATCCTCTAATCGCCTCTTACTAATGCCTATTTCGGACATGTTTACTTTTCCACTGCTCTCGCTGAAGCCAAGTGTTTCAAGGAGGCCAGTGGCGCCTAAATCGGCCGCTGGGTAGACGTCTTCACATTCTAATAAAACATGCTCCATAGTCTCCCTAGCTTTACCGCAGCAAGCACACGCTTCTTCTTCCTTCTTATATAGGTGCGTGTTCTTCCGATATATAGGTGCGTGTTCTAAGGCATACCGATCTCGCTTCGAAAAGTAATGAGCTTCCCTTTGAGCTATCATAAATTCTTTCTTTCCTGATTTCGTTTTTTCCTCTTAAGTAGTTACTCATGGCGGGTTTCTTTTCCATTGCCGCCACCCATGAGATTATTTCAGCCTGTCTGACTTTTCGCTTGACGTTCTTTGTTGCTGTGTTGCCCAACCTACAGGCCGCATACTTGGTGGTAAACTTCCTAGTTCTTTTCCTCCACTATGAATCAAAGTTTTTCCTGTACAGATACCTGAACGCTCTCCCAGCCTGCTTACTTTCTTCCATATTCCTCAGCCGTTCTTCATATTCAATTTTACTGCGAGCTTCCCTCACTTCAAAACTAGTCCAGCCCATATCCCCCTGCACAGCTTCTTTTGTAGTCTTCCCGTGAGCGCCCAATGCGAGGAGACCCACTGACCTTTGGTTCCCGTCGAGTCCTGATTGTACCCCTGATTGAAAGCAAAAAGTCGCATACCAAAAAGTAAGTCCTCGAACCATTACACCTTTCCACATACCTCGGAGGACCTCGTACCTATTGTATCCCCATAGTGCTCTGTGCTTCCATTATGGCTGCATTTCTCTTCCCCTTCACTGTTAATGTCTTTTCCTGTGTTTCCATATATCTATTGCCTTCGTTTATCCATATACCAAGATATTTATATTCTGTTACCGGAGGTATTTCCTGGCCCTGTATCTCCACTGTCTGTTCACTGTTTTCATTGAATACCATAACACGTGATTTTCTAACACTAAATTTCAAACCTAAATTGTTGTCTTCCTGCCCACACATATTAACCAGACGTTGCAGATCACTTTGCTTGTTAGCTAGCAACACAATGTCGTCCGCATAAAATTAACCTGGGAGCTGCTGCTCTATTACTGTATACCCGCCTGTTTGTGTGAGGGATTAAACCCGATATTACTTCCTTCTAGCGCCCTCTCCATCCTCACCATGTACATCATAAACAGCAGCGGGAATAAAGGGCACCCCTGCCTCAGTCCCTTGTTGATATGAACTTTCTCCTCACTCCTCATTCCTTCCCATTCAACGCAAACGGTATTTTCTAGATAAATCTTTCTCAAAAGCTGTAGACAATCGTCACGCAAGCCTTCCCCTTCCAGAATATCCCACAAAATGTTGCGGTCTACGTTGTCGTAGGCTCCTGTAATGTCTAAAAAGGCCACATATAACGAAACGGTCTGCTTTCTACTTTTTATGTTTCAATACACTGAGTAAGAACAAATAAGTTATCATCTAAACGCCTACCTATTCTGGAGCCATTCTGAAGTTCTCCCAAAGTGCCATTCTTCTCTGCCTATACTTGAAGCTTTAATTTGATTGCCTGCATTGCTACCCTGTATATTACCGATGTAATGGTCAACGGTCTATACGAGTGAATTCTATGTTTCTCCCCCTTACCTTTATAAATTAAATTCATTCTACTTTGTCGCCAACTGTTTGGTATTCGTCTAGCTTTTTAAGTTTCTTGCACTGCTTTCACCCGAGCTGCCTTACTTTTTGTTCCAAGTTCATTAATCAGCTTAACGGGAACCTCGTCTAGCCCCGTGGCTGTGCGCTTAGGAATTTTCTCTTCCGCTTTCTCCCAGTTGAAATTTGTAAGCACCAGCTCCTTTTCCACTTGGGTCTCTTTCATGCTCTGTTTTTCTTCAAATACAACCTCGTCATTGGCTTGGAAAGATTCGACTGTTATTTTTCGGATGTAATTTATGGCCACTTCTCCTTCCAGTCTGTTTTCATCTTCATCTAGGATATGTTGTTGTATTGTTGTTGACTTCCTGCCTAATAGTTTTATGTGGTTCCAAACTATTCTAGGTGCGGCCTTCTTTTTCTCACGTATTTCTGACAACCAACGTTCATTTTCACCTTTTAATTTTGCTTGCACCAGTATTTGAACGATAGACTTTTTCTCCCGGTATATTTCCCATTTACTGGTTACTTCATCCTGCGGCAACTGCGCCTTCTTTGCCTGCCTGTGCTCTCGAGATGCTTTCTGTCGTTCGGCGATCGCTTCTCGTATCTCCCTGTTCCACCAGCTTTTCGGTTTCTTTCTTCCTTTCCAACGAACATGTTGTTTCTCTTTCCGTATTTCTGTCGTTATTATACACTTAGAAGCTCACCATATTCACACTCTTTACTTGTCCATTTGGCAAGTTCTTCCTCGACTCTAGTGACTATATTTGCTATTTGTTCAGCGTTCAAATTTGGACTGGCCATTTTGCGCTCCTTGCTCTCTTTCCCAACTACATATCCCATTTTCAAAACGATGCGTTTATGGTCACTCCCTCCCTATGTTGATATGCCCTTCCTCATCAATGACCATTTCTCTCAACTTATCATGAATTCCTTCTGTCATCAGACAGTAATCAATGGTCGATTGCCGGTTTCCCACTTCCCACGCGATGCGGCGGATGCACGCCATGTGGAGGTGTTGCAAGGAACCGGGCGCGCCGCTTTATGGCGTGCGCCGACGCGTGCAAATCTCGGAGGCCGTGGACGCTCTATGAATGGTAGAAACGCTGGAAAAAGGGTTTGTGTTTGGAGTTTCCGCGTAACAGAATTATACAAATTGCAATTCGACGCTCTCATGTGGGTACATTGTGTGTAAGTCGTATTTTGCGATTGTTCTGACATATTTTATCTTGAGAAATTCAGCTGGTTCAGTGACTCCCTTGCGCTACGTGGAGGGCCTGCATGGTTGGATATGCGTTGTCGGAAATGAATTTTGCCGAAACAGTGGTCGACGCGGGTCGCCAACGCCCGATTATCTGCAACAACGGGCTGTTATCACCCACCTGTGAAGTGTGACAGACATTCAGGTGTACATTCCCATGACAAGTTGATTTGTCTCGTCCCAGAAAAGGTTGTTACGGTAAGCCTGGACATCGGCCTGTCTTAGAAGCGTTCAGACGAGCGTTCCCATGTTGAGATAATTGCCCTCTTCTCCGAAATAGCGTCAACCCTTTTACTCCGCGAGCTGACACAAAGGGATGGACGAAGAGGAGACAAACCGAAGGGCAGGAGGTCGTCGACTACAAAACCTGACGAAAGCACTAATACTTCCACAGGCTCCCCAAGAAGCCTTCGACGACCACAAGACCACAAGGTGTAATTAAGGCCGTGCTGGCCCCCGTGTTAATCAGAACCGCTCGAGACTCGGATGGGAGTCACAACCATGTACCAACGAAGTTAATACAATCTTTTCTACTTTTTTTCTTCAACACGATGCCCGGCTTCGTTGTCGTTTCCTGATTCTTGCGGTGAAGATGCACCTCACATGGTCGGGATCGTATCAACTGGTTGGCAGCAATGGGATACTCCAACCTTCGTCCTGGTTTCAGCAGAATGGTGAGCGTTTGACTTCCTTTGAAAATTTGCCGAGTTTTAGCTCTTATGTTCTTTAAAACAGCAAATCAGTTTCTACACGTGCATGCTCCTGTTGAAAGCTTCCTCACGTTGCAGCAGAGTGAGAAACTCCTCGTTCTGGATTCACCATGGATTTCAGCAAATGGAGAAAGCCAGAGTTGTTATTAATATTTGTGAAGAGCTAGGAATTGAGGTCGGAAAAAGTCAGAGAAAGCCGCAGATTATTTATGCGATTAAGGTCGACATTTTAGAAGCATAGGAAGAGATAGAGAAACGAGCTGAGAAAGCTGGACAAAAAGCTGCAGCAGAAAGCCAAAGAACTGAGAAAGCTGAACAAAGAGTTGGTCAAGCTGCAGAGAGAAAGGGACGAGAGGAACAGAGAGCTCATGAACTAAAGCCAAAATAACTAGACGTGCAGCGGGATCTGGTCATGCTGTCGGCAAATAACATCTCAATAAATGAAAGACGTTCAGACGAATCGGGACTAAAAATAAGGATCTCATGCCATCGTACAAGTTAAACGAAGACATGGGACTGTTTCTCGTTACTTTTGAACGAACCTGTGAGAAAAACTGGTTGGCACTAAGGAGTTGGCCACAACACATTCTGACTCTTCTTCCTGGCGAAGCAACCGAACTAATTGCAAGAGACACGACGCAGATGACTATCAGATAGTAAAAGCTGCGTTGATAAGGAAATATTGGCTCTCAGCGGAGGCTTTCCGTTGTCATTTTTGCGAGACAGCTAGAACGCCGGGCGAGGCTCTTCAAGATCTCACTCACAAGCTGAAAGCCAAATTTAATTGAGTGGCTAAAAGGGGAAGATGCGCTCGGTTGTCACGCCAAGGTTGTTGAGTTCATCTGCTTGGAGCAGTTCCATGAGTCCTTGAGCGAAGAGACGCGCCTCTTGATTCACGATAGGTCGGGCGAAAAGGGTTTGGAACGTGCTGCAGCGCTAGCAGATGAATTCGCTGCACGTCGCGAATCCGAGAAAACGCCTGTCGGGCCATTCGCTAAATTCAGTAAAGAGGAAGACAGGCGCTCCTTTCACAACGAGAAAACTGGAGGTGGAACCAAACACGGGCCATCTGACCAATAATTTAGGTCAGAAGAATAGCGTAGCAAAATATAACAAAAAAATCAGCGAGATCATTGGAGGCTACAAAACCGGTCATCAGTCTCCGTTGCCAGGAGCCTGGACACCTTGCGATCGGCTACCGGAAGCCTAGAGTTGTTTTCTATTTTGTGTATGGTGACGACGAAAACTTGACGCTCTTAGAACCCCAACTTCGCGACCTAGTAGTGAATGGAAGGCCATATAAGGTACTTAGGCACTGAGCGGCGACAATGGACATTGTACACCCCACGTATGTGAAACCTGAGGATTTCACAGGGGAATGTGCGTGGAACCGGCAGGCAGTTGAGGATAATAGTGTTTGCTTGCCCATAGCCAGAGTGAAGATTGAGGGGCCGTTGGGACTGATTGACGTATCAGTATCGCAAAATTTGTCCAAACATTATCTCTACTTATTTTCAAATCGCTCGGATATGCTGTTGAAGAAGAAGGCCCTGAGTTTTGGCGACCATACGGTCCAAGCTTCCACGCGTTCAAAAGCTTGGGAGATCGCGGCGAAGATAAAACTCGGTGAAACGAAGCAGAGGCACGAGGTCTACCGGTCTCTTCGAGTTGCTTGGATACTGCAGCCCCTTCGAGACCTCCTGTGGCGGCGGACGGGCTGTTATGACCGACCTGTCAAGTGTGAGATACATTCAGGCCCACGATAAGATGATTTGCCTCGTCCCCGAAAAGCCTGTCACGGTAAGCCTGGACATCAACTAGTCAAGGGTGAGAAGTGTTCAAATGAGTGTCAGGAGGTGTCAGGAAACAGGTGTCACAAACCGAAGGTCAGGAGCTCGATGGCAGAACCTGACGTAAGCACTAATACTTCCACAGGCTCCCGAAGAAGGCGTCGACGACCACAAGACCACAAGGGGTTATTTAAGGCCGTCCTGGTCCCCGTGGTAATCAGAACCGCTCGAGACTCTGATGAAAGTCACAACTACCTTATCTACTTTTTTTTTTCATCATCACGATGCCCGGCTTCGTCGTCGTTTCCTGATTCTCGTGTTGATGACCAACCTCACCCGGTCGAGATCGTATCGGGGCCCTTAACGCTATCACGTTAAAAGCGCTCGTCCTTGCATGTTCCGAACTGCGGCCACAGAGATTGCAAAGGGTGTAAATACACTCATGCAGGTGACGACACGTAAAGTAATGTAATCGGAGTGTGTCTGAGGGCAGAAAGCAAAATGCCACAACCAAGGCTGGCGAAAAAGCATACGGAAAGCGGTTCTAGAATGACCTAGCTCTGTAGGAAACAGCGATCAGACGGGAAAAAACGGGTTAAGTAACCACTGAGATTCGATCGCATGTGAGATTACAGGTGACAGTTATTACAGCCGTGGCGAGTTTGCTGCAAAAGGAGCAGGACATGCTATTGACGGCGGAAATATGTAAGCTGTTATGTGAGACCTAGATCGTACCGGCTTTACGATAGCTGCATGCAAGAGTATACGCAAACCATCGAGCATTCGGCAGCGGAACGACCGCTTAATTTGCTTAGAAGGGTAGGGCATCTCTGAAAAAGCTATATATTTTCGAGAGGCTAATGAAAAAGGTCTACATCCTGCGTATGAAGTAGAATGCAAGAGGGGGCTTATTGCGCGTTTCTAAGTGGGAAAGAATAGAGAGATTTATGCCCTATCCGGACCGTATATGGCTCGCTGTGAGATGAGTGGACCATACGAAATTTTGGGGGCAAGATTGGAAGCTGAGTTTGTAAGTAGCATCTGTGCCCCGGGTTTGCGATAATGTCACTTGCATACTTGTCCATTTGTGTTGTTTGCCTGAGCTATGAGTGTTCTTTAAGTTACAGAGAGAGAGAGAGAGAGAGAAACAACTTTATTTAGTCGCCTGCAGAACGGCACCATGACTAAATGGCGCCGAGACGCGGGCCCTGACGTCTTCTCAGCGGGTGGTCTCTACTCAACTCCAGCGCGTGTTACTCCCGCGGTCGGTCGCCCAGAGGGGCAACGGTCCGTCGGTTTCGCTCGGCCTTTGTCTTTCAAGAGCCGCCGAGACCTGCTGAACGGCCCAGGTTTGGATTTCGTGATCGTAGCATTCCGCCGCAGCCGCGAGTCGCGGCGGAATCGTTGTACTTGTCGAAGCTTCGTCGGGGAACTTGGTGCAATCCCATAGGATGTGCGTCAGGGTGGCCCTCTCCAGCTGGCACACGCGGCACACATCATTCACATATACTTTCGGGTACAGATAATTCATTAACACTGGGGTGGGTAAGGAACCAGTTTGTAATTGCCTGAACAGCACCGCCTCCGCTCGGGTCAGCCCCGGGGGCGGGAGTGGGAAAGTCCTTCGAGCCAGGCGGTGAAACTGTGTAAGTTCGTTGAACGTCGTCATGCGGTCCTTGTTACTACACCACGTTGGACGGCCGGTTGCAGCGGCGCGGCTGGTTAGCACTTGCGCGCCACTGCGTGTGCCGTCTCGTTGTGGTTATCGTGCTTCTCCGACACATCGTTGCCCGCGTGCGCCTTTTACAAAACCCTTTACAAAACCTTTTACAGCAAAGCTGTATACCTAGCTCTACCGTCCAAGGAAATTTTCGTGTCGTTAGCGTGGTAAGCAAAAACCTCCCCATACGTGGGCCGATGCTGAAGATGGTTTAATGTCGGGACGACCCCCGGCGGAGGTGAAGCAGGCGTTAAGCACTCCCCGCACGTGGGCCGATACCGAAGGTAGTGCAATGCCGGGCAAACCCCGGCCGAGGTGAAGCAGGCGTTAAGCACTCGATCCCACACGTGGGCCGATCCCGAAGGTAATGCAATACCGGCCCGACCCGCAGCGGAGGTGAAGCGGGCGCTAAGCACGCCCCACACGTGGGTCGATTCCGAAGATAGTACAATGCTGGGTCGACCCACGGCGGAGGTGAAGCAGGCGTTAAGCACTCCCCATACGTGGGCTGATCCCGAAGGTAGTGCAATGCCGGGTGGACCCGCGGCGGCGGTGCAGTTCGCCACTAAGGCTCACACATACACAACTTCGCTGCTCATCCTTCTTCGCAGAGTCGAAGGGCACCGAGTTCTTTTTTTTTATGCTAGTTTGTTTATTTCTTCCCAGTGTGTGGTCTTGATCACTTCTGCAGCTTCCGGGAATGGCTGGTTCGAAGTGCTCTGGGGAGTAAGAGCACAAAAACGGTAGGAAAGAAGGGTCGCTCATGTTGTTTTAGAGAAAAGTCTGACGTGTCCCAGCTAGGGAGTAGTGACCCTGCGCTTGCTTACTCCGTGGTTGTGTTTCCAGCGCGTTCTCGACTAGCTGCTTGCCGACGATGAATGGAGAAGGGTGCAAGATTGGCTGACAAGACCATCTTCAGCGGGCGAGGGAAAGGAGACAACCAAGATGGAGAGCGGGAAATCCTCCTGCTGAATCGCTCCATACGAATGTTGTGTGCTAATCAGCATTCCGAGAGCATTGGGGACTTTGTCGCTGCCCTTCGCTTTCGGAGGTACTGGTCCGGGCCATCGTACGTGTAGCCCAAAAAAGAACAAAGCTTTCGAGAACAATGTGAGTTCCCTGTCTCTGTAAATAGGCACATTTTTGGGGCCTCGAAGGATATATAATAAGCGGTCCCGCCTTTTCGTAGACACCTCCTTATGATTGTCGCGATTTAAATAATAGTGTTAAGTTTTGCTAAGCTGTGTCCTCCTCTCTTCTCCTGGTTTCCTCGCTTCCAGACGCCCATGACCACTGTCCCTCGGTCTCGTAACGTTGGATGCAAGGCGGTGGGCTTGAGGAAGCCAAAGTCGTAGTAGCAATCTGGTAAACGTCGGTAATGCGCCATGCAGGGGCAGCAATAAATCAAAATGGACAAGAGAACGGCGGATAGTGGTCATAACCTCCCCCTCCCCCCCGCTCATCTGCCCCCCTTGGACAAGCATTCATACGCACAACCTTTCGCCCCGTCCTTATCCCTAAGGTCTTCCTATCACTGCCCAAAGCTCCGTTTGCAAACAAAAGCGCAGCGCAGTATCTGGCGAATGTCCCTAACGGAAACTCACGAGTAGAAAGCGGCCGAATTTACTTATAGAAAGGCAGAGTTATTGTAACGTATTTATTTACACAGCTGTTCTCCCCTGTTCACTGTCATCATCGGGTGTCGGCGTGCGCGGGCGTTCCTGGCACAGTATAGAGCTTGCCCCATGAGGGGCCCATCCTTCCAGGAGTGTATCGATTACGTCAGCATCAATTCTGTGCGTCCATGTGGAGGCGTTTTCTCCTAGTCTCCTGGGGAGACGGTAATAAATTAGGTGGTGAGTGTGTAGCGCTCGTGGTGTACGGTCCGGTCTTCTTTGTGCCTGTTTTATTTGCGCTACAATATGGCTTCGCCAAATGTGCCAAGCAGTAGCTTCCGCTGATAATAGTCTCAACGGGTCGCGTTCATTCACGGAATGAGGATGATATGGAGGTGGGGCGGCATCTTCGGTAATTTTTTTTCGTTTTATTTAAAATACTGCCAAGATCTAGCGAGATCATAGCAGGCGGGGAAACAGAACCAAGTACAGAACCACGTCATATGATTAAAAACAGGCGAACTTGCAATACACACATGTTCGAGTGTAACATAATGCAGTGCGGAAATTTTGAAACACAAATATTGCAATATCAGTCAACACGATTTAGTCATCCCAAGTGTGTCCATGTTACATATTTTACACTAGAGCGTCCAACTAGAACAGAATAAAAGTGCAGTACAGATGCAATATACACACGCAGGAATAAACAAAGAAATGAAGAAGAAATAAAGCTCAAAATAAATAAAATCACCCTGCATACAACGCGTACTTTGCATACACATTAATATTACAAGAGCGGTAACAAGAAAACGTGGTAAAAGTTCATTTTAGGGAAAAAAGAAAGAAAAGTAACAGTAGTTGCAAGCAACGGCTTTCCCAATAAGGATACAAAACTGTTTAAGGACTCAGTGTTAGTGCTTTCTTTGTCTAATTTATTTCAATCTCTATATACAAATGAAACCTATGGATACTTCTTGTTTGATTTGGCTGAGAAGTTTTCCAGCGTTCGTTAAAGAAATTAACTTAGATGTATCAATTTTAATGTCGTCTTTCAGACATTGAAACAAAGACTTTACTCTCGCTAGTTTCACCCTGTTAGTTAGTAGACCGGCTTTATTTAGCATTTCTATTGGCGAAGGAGTTTGTGTGTATTTGTTGAATACAAACCTGATTGCCTTACGGTGAACAAATTCTAGTTGTGATAAATGTTTCTTATTGTGAGGAAACCAAGCAGTTACGGCATATTCCAGAACTGGTTGAACAAGTTTAGCAGAGGCTAGGGGTTTCGTTTTAGGTGACGCAGAACGGACTCGAGGGCTAAGAAAAAAAGAGCTTTTTCAGGCATATGATGTGATGTCGCCAACGCGAGTTTCAAACCTGAGATCGTGCGAAAGTGTTAGACCCAAATATTTATGCTCGTCAACCCTTGGAATCGCGTTGTTATTAATTGCATAGTAGTAATCAGTTCTTTGTTTTTTTCCCGAGTTATCGTCAACACTGCACAGTTCTGGACATTAATTCTCATTTTCCAATCTTTGCACCATTTGTGAACGGACTGTAATGATTCATTAAGTGTCTCCTGACCAGCTGGTCAGTAAACTTCGCGATACAAAATGCAATCATCTGCAAGCAGTCGAAATTTTACATTGCACATGAATGGCAAATCGTTAATGCATGGAATGAATAGCACAGGCACCAGGACATTGCCCTGGGGCACACCTGATGTGACGGGTTCTAATGAGGGTGATGCGTCGTGAATTTGTACGAGCTGTAATCGAACAGATAGCCAATGTTCAATCCTGTGAACACTAGGACTGCCACCTAGGGCAGAAAGAAGATTCAAGGTAGCTCTTTTTTTGTAGGACACGGGGTCGAACGCCTTGGAAAGATCTAACGGTATCAAGACGGTTTGTTTCTGGTTGCCACTTGCTAGCGATATGTCGTGCACGAATTCCGCTAATGGGGTCACTGTCGAGCGCCCTCTGTGAAAGCCATGCTGATATGGAGATAGAATGTAATAGTTTTCAAGGTATGTGGTTATGTGTTTTAACACCGTATACTATAAAAGCTTGCATGCTGTACAAGTTAGACAGAGATAGACCTAAACCTTGAGACGTCGGGCTTACTTCCAAATTTACGCGCGGGGACGATTTCAGCAGTCTTCTACTCGCGGGGGACAGAGCATGACTTTCATGGTTTGCGAAAACTTATGCGCAGGTATTTAGATATACATACCGCACATCACCGCAAGAAAGTATTTTGCATGTCATCGAGTCACGTTCCGCTTTTTGGTGTCCAAATAAGCAACTGCGTGGATCAAGCTTTTGCCAGGGCCAGGCACAGAGTCGCACTATAGAGGTCCATACAGTATGGGCACGCGTCGGGCAGCGCCGTCTTATGCATCGCCCGATAGGCAGAGATATCGGCTTGAGCTAGCGCACTCGAGTTTTTTACTGTGCCCTTTAGGAAAGAGTAAAGGGCAACAAAAGGGGGGATTGAGTTTATGACGGCCACGAGAGAAGAGCGATGCCTGTATAGTGGTAACTGCAGCACAATGGGATTCTCAAAGGCTGGTCGACTGAAGTGCAGTGTCGAGGGAAAAGGTGAATGGCCCGGCCGCACTGCCATTACAGCATACCTCCGGATGGGGCCACGAATTCAAAATAAGGCCCTACGATAACTGACCGCCATATAGACAGTTGCCGGGAGCAGAGGAATCGGTCGTCCCAGTGAGGCGAGAATATATTAGTGCGTTTAGAGATTGGCCACAAATGCCTATAGGCACAGGCTGGGACAAATGACTCGCTTTATCTGTGGCGGCTGTGTCCAGGAAAGTGTTAAGATGTGCCAGATTGTGAACAGATGGCACACCCACAGCGTGCGAACGGTCAGTTATGGATGCTAAATTCGGGAGGCAACTTATAGCTTCTTCAAGAAAAAAACAAAAAAAGGACGGCATGCATCTATTTAATCGTAATACACCTTATGGCAAACCGTGCGATAAAAAATAAACGTGTCGATTCACGGCGAGGTTTCTGCCACACTAGGGCTCACCCACTAGGGTGAGCCGACTGTTATGCAACGCCCCGCGCGGCCTTACGTGCGTTCTGTTCACGTAGAGCGTAGCGGCTGTGGGCTACGTTCGCGCGGCCGGGCCAGGTGTAGGGTACTTTTCCGCTGGTTCCTTCCGTCTCCCGAGTGGTAAATTCCACTGACCTATCGGTGCCTGTCAAGCGGCCTTTACAGCTCAACGAGGAAGAAGCCCCCCTCCGCCAACCCCCGCTGTGACGACAAGGTGCGGGGGGGACCGCCGGGAGCAGGAGGGGTGGATTGGGGGGGGGGATGCTGTTCTTGGGGAGTACAGTCGAGGTCAACTTGAAACAAGACAAAAGTTACGGTCAGACCATCGCTAAGTTCAAACGAGATACATAAGTAACAGGAGTGAGCGCACCAGCGTACCTCCGTGAAGGCAGTGCTCTCCGGCCTCTCGCTGTGGAAACTGCGAGATAAGTAAATCACGCGCAGCTGCCTTCATTCGTGAAAAAGCGTTGAAGGCAGGTTTCGTTTACGTCAAAGGGACCACAAAGACCAAGCGCTGGGTAGCTTTTTCTTTTCTTCTCCTTCGCCCTACCCGCGTCTTGACGAAAGTGGGGGGGCAACCGGTGACGTCGTTGTGACGCATCCCACCGTAAGTGGGCACGTTTGGGCTCTTACGAACTTTTTTTTATTGTTTTGTGTTTACACGGACGAGAAATGTATAGAAGTTATGCGTCACAAAAGATGGCGTGACAGCGCGAGCAGAAGATTACGTCGGTTAAACTGTAACCGAAACAACCTGATGAACGAGCAATAAAGAGAAAATGCGCTAGCTGTTAATTACAAAGGAGGTGTCCATCACTTTGGCCAAACATTGCGGTTCACGCAGGTAAGCCTGAGCCGCGTTACGAGGACAGCAATGACAGAACTAAGCAAGTGCTTCAGAGCGTTACATGCGCGGAACATTTTGAAGTCAATAGTTTAATTGCAGGGAACTGAAATTTCTAGTGCAACCTCTCGAAAGGAACCGGTTTGCTGCAGGGAAATCGGACTGTTGGTTCAACAATTAATGTTGTGGACAAGTCGGTTGCCTTTTCTTTTTCTTTATTTTGGCATTGTACATCATGCAACTACACAAGTCCGGTACACACTCTGCTTTTCAATAAACATCATTCTCTTTCTCAGAAACAGAATACACAACCTGCTCCGGATATACAAACTGTATGCTCACCCCAGTACAAAGTCTCACGAGCTTTTTAATTTCAGTGGGCAGGTAACGCCCTGATAAGGGTTGGTGACGCAATCTGAGTTTGCAGTGGAGAATTCGCGATGTGAAATTCACGGCATATATTCACTCGGCGTTGAGTCCAATGTGCTTCGCGACTTCCTGCCAAAACATCTTGCGTCATTTGTGGGGGTCGCAACCAAGATCTATAGGAAGCCCTCGTCGTACCTGTCACACGAGAGATGTCTTAACTACAAAAGTTGCTTCAGAAGAAAAAGTTACTGTTCACTTCAGTTAGCGTTTGTGCGAGCGAGCAAATATCAATGGCAACTGTATTCGCATAGTTCCGACTCGATTTACTATGTATCCAATCCAGGGGTTACAAATAATGCCCATCACAGAGGAGGCTCTACCGCTTACCCTTTTCCTAATTCAAGAGTGCGCTTCTCAGCATTGCACATTTTCGCAACTATAATGACGATATCGGCCATGATTGAAATGATGACAAATTAACTCGTCTTTTGCGTAGGTTTCATCGCGAGAGCAACGTCTACAGTTTCCGCGTCATAAGACACGCAAACTGTACGCACTTATTTATAAAATAGGTACGCCACTTAGCATGTGATTGATTGATTGATTGATTGATTGATTGATTGATTGATTGATTGATTGATTGATTGATTGATTGATTGATTGATTGACTGATTGACTGAGTGACTTATGGACTGACTGACTGACTGACTGACTGACTGACTGACTGACTGACTGACTGACTGACTGACTGACTGACTGACTGACTGACTGACTGACTGACTGACTGACTGACTGACAGCCCAGCCTGCCTCTCGGGAAAGCTCGCTTCACCACAATAGAAAGGGGGCATTCCATGTTCTCAAGACTTTCACATTTCGCGCGTGGTAATCCTGGAAGGAAAGAAAAAAAATGAACAAAACAAATGGAGTGAGATCGAGGGAGCGAGGGAGAAAACAGTCCACTCGTAGCATGCGCGTGCGCACAAAGCACTAACAGGACGTTTTGGACATTTCATTTTTCGCTTTAAATGAAGTTCATCTACCTGGAAACCCTAGAACAAATGCTGACAACCCTCACAGTACCCTAAATAATTTATTATATTAGGATTTCTGTGAAACAGTTTCCGTTTCATTACAGGAGGTGTATATGTCGCGGTGTCATGACGCTGAAAGAGGTCACGTGGGACCGGGGCATCGGGATGCTTTGGCCCTCGCTCTGAAGCGCTTGCGTGCGTGATTTCCTGCAAACACTGTAACAAACCCACACACTTTTAAATCTGTCTACACATCACTGATAATACGACCCCTATTTTAACAAAGTATGAACAAGGGCACTCGTTCAGTTCACTGAGGACACCGCGGGCGCCTCTTATAACATATGGAAATAGGGAGATACCGGTTGTTCTATATTTATGTGCAAAGCTTATATTTAAACTAGAGACGCTATAGTTTCACCCTACACTACGCTAATTATGCCTTCTATGTTTGCCAAACGGGAACACGCTATTACCGCAGAGTTCTCTCGAAACACTGGGAAACATTGAGGTTAATCGCAATATATTCAACACTTGCTTAAAAGGGGCCAGGACCCCAGATCTTCAAGCTCGAATTGTGCATTTCATGTTAAATTGGCTTACGAGTCCCACAGAAAGCTGGCAAATGTTTAGCGCATTCAGTGCCGCGCAAAACTTGTATTCAATTTTTTTTTATATTGCAGTTGAACCGTGCAGCAGTCTGGCAACAATGAGTGGTGACGAAATCAAACGCACCCCCGGAAACGGCTCCCTCGGTGTAACGGGAGCCGATCTCAAAGACCATGCTTTGGGATAGGCTTTGAGATCCCAGAGGCTTTTACCATAACAATTGCCAAAGGCTTTTACGATAACATGCTTTTACCATAATTATCTAAGCATTCTTCATCGGCCTTCAGTAGGCCCGCTTTGAGGCATCTAATAATATAAGACCCCAACATCGATGGTGCAGGCCGACAATTCTTTCTCTGAATTTGTTGTTAAAGGGACACTAAAGCGAAACAATAAATCAGTTTAGACTAATGAAGGATTGTTTCAGAACCCTGCAGGCAGTCATATAAAAAAATAGTTTGATTATTAGATGAGCAAATGATGGTCCAAGTATCAGTATTTGAATTTCGCGCCGAAACCCAAGCGCCGGTACGTCAGCGTGACGTCAGGGATTCCAAAGTATGTTTTCCCATTTGGGCCGCGTTGGCTGAGTAAAGGTTCCCGAAATTTGCCATGTTTATATTTGGTTCCTTTAGAACACAATATAGTCAGTCGGTACCGTTATATATATTTAGTAGGCCCTAGAAAATGCCATCAAGATCCAAGACGTCACAGCCACCAGGTGCAGGAACTTAAGTAGGCGTCGCCACACGTATTTCGTTCTTGAGCTTTTTCTGGCTTACCAAACGTCTTATCGTTGTAAGAGTGGTGTGTTTGGTGTTGTAGAAAAGTAATTTACTGACTCAGAAGAAATCATTTTTCACTTTAGTGTCCTTTTAAGGACAACACTACATCGTTCGAGCTTCTGAACAAAGAAGTATAATTAATATCAAACATGCGAAGCTGTTCTTGCAGAAAACGTGTAAGCGATTCCTGACGCCTACTTCTTTCGGACCCAAATACTCTCAAAGGTCATTATAATTTGGAAGTTTGTTCGGAAAAAAACGACCACCAAATGACTGTCGTGCTATTCTCTGAACTTGCTAGGCTTGAAAGGTTGAAACGAGAGCATAACCTCAATCCCTCAGCATTTAATTTCTTCGGCGATACACCATCGCAGAGCTTCATTATAGTCGTGGCCGCTTCAGTAGGTTTTAATATGAACTCACCCTCAGAGAGAACGACAAAAGCTTCCCCCTTTGTATAATGGCAGGACGCATAAAGAATTGTCCAGCAAGAACTACTGTGCTCGGCGTTGTAAGGATTGGGAGGTCAATCCCACCGTTCGTAACCAGTTGTCAAGATTGGAGTCGGGCATGAATTAGATGGTAGCTGGCCCATGCCGTCGTCCAACTTATCCACGCTGATGATGTTTTTGAAGGGAAGGACTGCTTCTCATCGAGAACGAGGAATATCGGTTTATTTACAGTATCTACATAAGGACGTTGCAGTTCATCAGTTCAGCATGACTGCAAGAGAAAGTACACTGAGCAGCCGCACAACAGCGGTTTATAAACACTCGGTCCTCCCTCGATCCCAAGGTGAGGGAAATGTTCGACCAGGCACCGTAGAGGAGGGCTTACACACACACCTCTTTGCGCGAGGTTCACGGTCCCCAACCGACGTCAGACGGCCTCCGCAGAACTCGGAGCTGACGTCAGGAACGGCACATCCGATTCCCCGAGCTGACCCCCGCAGCGCGGCTGCCGGTTGTCCATTGTCTTGCGTCTTGAACGGCACGTGGGAAGGGGTCTCCGGAGACGTTCCCTCCGCAACTCCCCCACTCATGGCAGATCAGATCGGCGGTGGCGGGTTCAGTAACAATAGTTGGTCCGCCGATCGCGTTTAGTCACAACGGCGCCTAGGCTAGAGCGTAACGGTAGCTTTCCAAGAAAAGTTGACGCCGCTGTCGCAACTGGCTGGCAAAACTTGCACCTCAGCGGGCCGTTTTTAACAGCGTGCAGGCTCATGGTTCACCGCTCGTCTCTTGCGAGACACTATATCTGCACATTCAACCAGGCATCTGTCACCATCAGATTCCAGTGCAGCTCTGGAGAACCGGTCTTGCAATGGAAAGAAGCTCGAAGGGTGACTTCCTTGGTTCAAGTAAAACTCTTGCTTGGACTAGTTGGTTCATGCTTGAATGAGCAAAGGCAAGGTGCAAAAGACTGACGAAGGACACAAACGACATGACAGTTGTGAGTGGTGCCGGTCCTGTCGTTTGTGTCCTTCAATCCTGGTCTTTTGCGCCTTGCCTTTACTCATTCTTTGGTTCGGTGGCGAACTCCAGTCCGAGGCTGAGGTTGCTGACGAAGTCCGGAAGCCGAACTTCCCTCGACGTGCGGACGGGTTGCTTTGCAGAGCGCTGACTCCTCGAAAGACTGGCACCATGTCTTGATAGTAAATTTTCCCGTCCGCAGTTAGAAAACCTTCCCGAACAGCGTCGTTGGCATCAGCGCCTTTGGCAAAAATGAATGCGTTGGAAGAGCACAATGATAAGAATGGAAAAAAAAAGTTTTGTGCCGTATACACGCGTTATATCACATGGGTTACAGAAATTGCCCTAAAGGGCACAAGTGGACGTAACACTGTCGGCTTCCTGGAAGCCTTCAAGGATTTGTAAGGCTACAGATCGGTTCGTAAATGTGCGCCGGAGCAGTGTGAAGAAACGCGAGTCGCCGCTCGTGTCCTGCGCAAACATAGGTGTGGCTTATCGCATTCCGTTCTCATGCAGACAAGCTGCGAGATGCCTCAATGATAGGCCAGGAGAGCGAAAACTACCGTTGAGACGATATCGGGACGGAAATTTGGCAGTGCACTGTGATGACCGTGGTTGTAAACCATGCAATAATTGTTTAAGATAGAATGCTGTGCATTTTACAGAAATGAGGACAAAGACACGCGATAAATCGAGGAAGCAAGCTTGAACGCATAAATTAGTACTGAGTGCAGAGTGGTAATACAGCACTTAGCTGAAGCGAAATGGCATATCTGAACTTGGCTGGACAGCACGTCCTCACCCGGTATTTGTCCTCACCGTTTCCGTGAGTGATAGTAAATCGAAGCTGCCCTTGCCCATTTTCCTGGCTATAGCGTGTCTGCTGTCGGCTGTGTTCGTCAGTGTATATATATATATATATATATATATATATATATATCGTCTCGCGCTGTCCGTCCGCCCGATTCGGTGTTTTCATTTTGGCGTGGCTCGGGAGCGTTGCAGAGTGCGTAAACACAAAGAAAAAATGCACGTTGATAAAGTCATGATATATGTGGTGGACAAACGATTAGCATTGTACGATGTTGCACTCGGCATACTTAAGATGAAAGCAAACAAACAGAGTTGTAAGCACTACCGCTATTGGACAATATTTAATTAATCGCTCCACTAAGGCTTCGCTTCATATGGATGTCCAACGTGCGTGTTGAATATGCATAGTTTCTTTTTCTTTCTTTCTTTTGCCACTTCTCAAAAACGTAAATTCAGTTTACAGTTAGCGCACCGTCCTTGTCGTTCTTTTTCGCCCGCTTCGCTGGGTGGTTACAGTAACTACCAAACAAACTAACCCGAAAGTATGTACTTCTTTCACGAAGCTTCCATCAGTCGGCGCCTTGCCGAGGGCGATTAGGGGCGGACAATGGGGAAGCCTCTCCTAACGGCGAATTGGCGCGACCCGTAGCTTTCAGTGCACTACATGGAGTTGCTGAGAGTACGCGGCGAGGAGGAGATAGCACCAGTGGGGAGAGTGCTGCTGGCGAGAGAGAAACCACGGTGGCCACGCAGCCCTTCATGAAACGCCTGCAACTTTGCTATGACGGCGTCATTTTAAAAGGTTCTTGCAGCTGCACGCGTTCGTTGTAAATGTGTGCTACACAGCTGCCAACCATGTAAGAGATTTTCGAGCTCAGCGTTGTTTAGGGGTCCCTTAACGTTAGATTTGTGTCGCAATGTCAGACAGTCAACCAGCATTTTCTTTTTACCTTAAAGTTATCAAGCAGTGGCGTGATGCAGTTCCGACAAAACACCCCGATCTGAGGAGCTCAGGCGAGTGCATCGTGGCAACGCTCCCGCGCACGCACCACTGAGCAGACAGCATAGTCTGGCAATGATGTCCAAAATAATTCGTTTCAATAAAAAAGCGATAAAAAAGGTAGCATGATAGCAGATCAACACTACAGGAAATGATAAATAATAATACTTTGATACCTTTTTGATCGCACACATGATCAAGTCTTGCGGTCACCTGCGCGACTGCATGGTTCGAGAGTCGGCTGCGGTTCTTAAACGCTTGAGTTTTATTTTTCGCTACGCCTGTCAGCCGCAGATTTATTTTACTTTTTAAGTCCTAAACACATTTCTTCCTTTTTGCACCGCTGCAGATTGCTTCTTAGCGACTGCATTAAGCAGAAACCATCAAAAAATGACCAACCCTTCCCCCACCAAAAAATGGGGGTAAGCGAAGCCTCTCCCGCGTGCACCTGACCTTGGTCACAGTTTAGTAACCCACAGGTAAGGGTGCTAGATTGCTTCGGCTTCCCACTTCCTTAGCTCGGTATCTTCTTTTCGTTGCTGTCGGATTGCCTTGGCTCCGGCGACTCTAACGGCTGCATCGGTGCGCCGATGGCGAGCCCTTTCACAAGCGAGTTCTCGTCACCGCTCGTCGAAGGCTCCCTGTTCCTCGGTGGAACGCACAACGCGTGCCCGTCCCTTCCGTTTTGCGAGACTGAACTGAACGGAAACGAAGCCGGCGCAGCGCCAAAAGCGAGCGCGAAACCCCTTCCTGCCCTTTCCCTCCCCTGCGGAAGCGAAACGGCTCTGATTGGTTGCGCGCGTGGCGTTAGCAAGTTACCTGGAGCTCGAATCCTTGTCTCACGCTCTGGCGCCGGCGCAGCATTCAACTGCCTTGCACTAGCATTCAACCCCTGTTTTGCACTAGCTGATTCCAACTTGCGCCTGCAAATTTCCTAATTTCATCACTCCACCTAGTTTTCTGCCGTCCTCGACTGCGCTTCCCTTCCCTTGGCACCCATTCTGTAACCCTAATCGCTCACCGGTTATCCACCCAACTCATTACATGGCCCGTCCAGCTCCATTTTTTTCCTTTTAATGTCAACTAGAATATCTCCGTTTGCTCTCTGATCCACACCACTCTCTTCCTGTCTTTTAAGGTTACGTCTAACATTTTTCGTTCCATCGCACTTTGCGCGGTCTTTAACTTGTCCTCGACCTTCTTTTTCAACTTGCAAGCTTCTATCCCATATGTTAGCGCCTTTAGAATGCAATGATTGTACACTTTCCTTTTCAACGACCATGGTAAGCTCCCGCTCAGGATTTGGTAATGCCTACCGTATGCACTCCAACCCATTTTCATTCTTCTTTAAATTTCGTTCTCGTGATCAGGGCCCCCTATGAGTAATTGACCTAAATAAACGCACTCCTGTACAGAATCTAGAGGCTGACTGGCGACCCTGAATCCCTGTTCCCTTGCCAGGCTATTGAACTTTGTCTTGTGCATATTAAGCTTCAACCCTACTCTTAGACTTTCTCGGTTAAGGTGCTCAATCAATTGTTGTAATTCGTCCCCAGTGTTGCTGAACAGGACAATGTCATCTGCAAACCGAAGGTTGCTGAGATATTCAGCGTTGATCCTCAGTTCTAAGCCTTCCCAGTATAATAGCTTGAACACCTCTTCGAAGCATGCAGTGAATAGCATTGGAGAGATTTTGTCTCCTTGCCTGACCTTTTCTTGATATCTAACTTTTTACTTTTCTTGTGGAGACTCAAAACGGGCGTGGAACCTTTGTAGATATTTTCAAAGATATTCACGTATACTTCCTGCGCTCATCGATAGCGCAATGGTAGATGGAATGTGAATGCAATGGAAGACCGAGATTCTGTCATAGAGTTGGGATGGAATGGGCCCATAGCACTAAACGATGATTTTGGGCGAGACTACAAAACCGCTAAATTTGCTAGACTTAACTAAACTATATCAATTTATTACATTTCTCAGCTATTATTCAGTACTGCTCTTGCAGTTTCTACCAGTAGGTGACACCTCTTTTGAGGTAATTATAAACGATACAATATCCTACACATTCTATGCTTGTCATGATTCCGAAACTTTTTTTCGTTACACTGGTGAAATGCGTTTAAAGACAAACTGTTAGAAATAACTCTTTAACTTGTTGTTACGGAGTTATTTAGTTAATTTGTTAGGTTTCAGTGAACTCATTAACATTTAGTTAAGGAATCAAGAATTCTTAAATTTATCAAGAGCATGCTTGACCCAAGACAAATCTATGCAGGCCAAGAACGGCCACGTCACAGACGGTCGTAGCTCATGCGAGCCCACGGTGATTTGGAAAGCGCTCCACGTTTTTTTTTTTTTTTGGCCACTGTTGAATATCCAGAAGGCACAATAGCAGCCGGTGAGAGAAATGTGCTGGAAAAATGGTGGCCGCTAATATACCAGTAAATGTGAAACAAGAAAAGCCAGCCGACTTCAGCAATTCCGTTGGCTTAATTTGAGCTCAATAAGGCTTTGAAAAGCCTTATCGAGCCTTAATGGGCCTTTGGACTCGGAACTAATTTACTGCGACAATACTTTATTACAAAAGCCTGCTGGGGTTTGATGTATGGAGGTAATTTTCTATAATATATAATAAATTCCGCTAAACTGAAAAACAGGCCAGCTGTGACTGTCCTTATCCGGCATTAACACCCGTACACGTCCCTTTAATGCCCGTCGCTCCGACGGAAAGGATGGCACTAAAGAGTAAATGAAAGCCAAGGAAAGTTGCTAAGTGCCGTATTCAAAAGAACACTATGAAGTCAATCATTCAACTAGTTTTAACTATTAAATACTCTTTAAGAACTGTATTTTCGCTCATTTCGTGCTAAGAGGGCGGCTTACCAGAATAGAAACCGAAGGCCACACTCCCATTTCTTGAGTACCGCACCGAAAACTCAGTGCCGTTATACTTCAGTGTGACGTCATGTATTTACGCGGCTGCGGCGTAGTAAAATCTCTTGAAACTTGTGAAGTTTAGTCTTTGGATCCCTTAGAATACCACGTAGCCTATCTTTAGCGATGACTGCAGTTAACTAGATCCAAGCAGACGTCGCAAAAATTTGTGACGTCACGGTGGATTGATGTGAAATCTTCAAGGCGGCGCCTTGTCTCCGTGCACCCATCTTCCGTTTTTGCTTCTCTTCTGGCTCATCAAGCTTCCTGTCACGACGAAAAAAAGTACAGGAAGGCAACTTGCTGGAAGCAGTTCGAGTTATTTTTTTTTCTTAATTTCCATTTAAATGCAAGGAAAACTAATGTCGTGCCGACTGCTATTTCTCCGACAGTTGCGGCGTTTCATTACATAGCGCCTCTGCGTTCCCGAAAACCTACACTTCGCTTGAGTTACTTCATGCTCCTTTCGCGTTCCTTTGAATGCCCGGCGGATAGCGTTTGAGTCCGCTAATTCTAAGGCTTCCTATTACTTGTCATGCATGTCCTAGTTCTTCCCTAATAGTCTTTTAATGAGAGCCCAAGGAGACCGTCTAAGTGTTGTGCAAAAATGCAATATGAAAGGCTGCGAAACAAGAAAGAACACCGTTTAAGTAGCGCGACTCTTTCCCAACGCCAGCAAGGCCAGTCACCATCAGGCCACGCCGGCTGTTTATCCGACCCGCCGCGCCCTCTGCCTAGGGCCAGTTTGACGCCATCGTCCGCGTCAGCAGGGACAACCCCTCGAGAGGCGTGACCGCGGTGCAACGCATGCTTCTCTGCAGCGCCTGTTTTCAAAGGTTAGACGACCCGCGCGCGGGCGGTTTATTCCGGGCACCCCGTCTGGAGGTGAGCTAGTTGGCTTTGTTACACCCGGCTTTTGCGAAAGCGTGCGTCATGGGCAGCTCCTCGGGCTGTCCACGCGGCAAGGACAGCGCTAGGCTCGCATTGTTCTTCGGCCGCTCGCCGCTGCTTCAGCGAGCGAAGAACAAAGGACTGGCGGTGGTCCCACTTATGTATCACACGACCTGCGATGGCGCTTGGGAAGGCGTGTGATTCGAGGCTTTGGTGGGCGCTAGAATGCAACTGCGAGGTAATCCGCAGCTGCTTTAAAATCACAATTGTAAATGAAACACCACGTAGGTAGTCGCCAGAGGGTCTTTTTGAGAAGTGAAACAACCGGCAATTACGGTTGCAGCGTGACGAACTCGTGACTCTCTCGCCGCTACGCACGCTAGCCTGTTGCCTTCGGAGAAAAAAAAAAAAAACGCTCACCGTGCTAGGCCCGCCAACTGCATTGTTTCATGCGTGTGTGTTTCTTTCATTCCAGTTCTCTTTGGTACGTCCGCACTGCTATTTAGTGATACAATGGCCCCAGACCTTTCCACACGTTTGATTCGTTGTCACGTACGATCCATCTACACCGCTCATAATTCGAAAAGTAAGAGAAGGTCCGCTCTCACGCATCCTTCCGACGCTACAGGTTGGTCCCACAGACAACCTGGGCCTCAGCCCAGTGTCACACGTTAGCAAAAAAAAAAAAAAAAAAAAACACCTGCGAACTGAAGCACCTGGGGATTTCGCAAGTGTACTCCCTCCCCCACCTCTTCAACCAGTCGAAGGCTTACTGGCCCTATTAAAAGTATTGCTGTCTTTTTTTCTCTCTCTTTTCAAGATGACGGACCACTTCTCCAGAGGACCCACAGACGATGCACTTCATTTCCTGTTGATAAGCGGAGGTGGCTCGATGCCTACTTGGGGTAAGGGAATATTGACACGTGTACTTATCTTTATCGGGCAACTACGTTTCGCCGCTTAACAACTGTAATCCCACAGCGAGGCACGCGCCTGCATGTATCCGACGTTTCTGGAAAGTTATCGACGCTTCTATCCGCGTGTCTGTTGTCGCCGAACCTTGTGTTATCAGATTTCATCGCGTGACACGAATGGTGTAGAACTTTGTGGAAGACACGCGGGTCCCATCAGTTAATCTGGAACATTCGACGACTGATCTATAAAAGCCGACGCGCTTGACCCGCTGATCAGTTTTCCGACGATCGCCGACCGTGTTCGCCGCTATCGTTGTGCTATAAGTGTAGCCTGTTTTTGTGGGCACAGGTTCGCCCAATAAAAGCTAGTTTTGTATTCCACCGTATTGCTTCTTTCTTCACCGTCACTACCACGTGACATCTGGTGGAGGTGCTTTTCGTCCATGTACAGGACGCCCCCGACAAGCCGTGATCCCAGCCCAGACCGCAAACAGAACACCAACGTAGTCCCGGACCACCGAGCAAGCCGCCGTCTTCAACAGCTGCCCCCGGAGCACGGACTTTTACCTGAGAAGACCAAGAAGATTGTGGCCAAGGCAACCGCAATGGCAGCCCCAGCGTCCCCCATCGTGCTGCAGCAGCCGAGGGAACCACCGACGTTCCGCGGTTCCACATTTGAGGACCCGGAAACCTGGCTGGAAACGTATGAGAGGGTCGCTACGTTTAACAACTGGGCAAGCTACGACAAGCTACGCCATGTCTATTTCGCACTGGAGGACGCCGCCAAGACGTGGTTCGAGAATCGAGAAGCCACCTTGACGACGTGGGACCTCTTCCGAAGCGGCTTCCTGCAAACATTTCAAAGCGTCCTGCGAAAAGAGCGAGCCCAAGCTCTACTGGAGACAAGAGCGCAGCTGCCGAATGAGACGATCGCGATTTTCACTAAGGAAATGAGCCGTATGTTCCGCCACGCCGACCCAGAAATGTCCGAGGAGAAGAAAGTACGTCTACTGATGCGTGGTGTCAAGGAGGAACTTTTCGCCGGTATGGTAAGAAGCCCACCGAAGACCGTCGACGAGTTTCTTCGTGAGACGACGAGCATCGAGAAGACACTGGAATTGCGGAACCGGCAATTTGACCGACGCACCAAGCCAACAAGCTACTCCGGAATTCAATCACTGGCCACGGACGATTTATGCGAGACCATCACGGCCATCGTGCGCGAAGAACTGCGCAAGGTCTTGCCATCGTCGCAGCCTCAAGTGGCCTCGATCGCCGACATCGTGAAAGAAGAGGTGCACCGATCGCTAGGAGTTCCTGAGGTGCAACCACAATTACCGCAGCCCCAGCCAGAAGCGATGACTTACGCCGCCGTCGCACGCCGTCAAGCGCCCCCTCCGCGACAACGCCAGGGCCCTGTAAAGGCCAGAATACATGGAGCGAATATGCGACGAATAGTCGGCGTTCGACGCCCGGCGGCGTACGCGCGACGCGCGGCGGCGGAGAAAACGTCGTTCGCCGCCGATCCAGCCGGCGCAGAAAAGTTCGTCGGGCGGCGACGATACCGGAAGCGGCAAACGAGCGGCGCCCCAAAGCGAGCCAATCAGGTCTCACTATCTGCCCCGACTTCCGGCTAGGCTTCCCCGCTTCTCCGTGTATCCCGATCCCGCTCTATCGTTCACGCCGGTCTCTCGCTTTTCGTATTCATGGCATCCAAAGTGGCGCGGCTGGAATTTAACAAGTTAATAACAGCCATGGTTAGACAAGCTCACGTGCGCTACTTTCGGGTCTGCTTGCTTCGGCCGCGCGCGCGTTGGGCCACAGAACAGAGCCGCGGAGTTGGAGGAGCCGAAAGTTGTTTACCCGCCCAGTGTTGCCACAACGCATAGCATCGCCGCTTTCTTTAAACTACATCGGCACATGAATGTCTCAAACACATAAAAAAGACTAGAAATCATTTCTAAACAAAATTTTACGCGTTTTTAGAGTGTTCCGTACTTCAAAAGCGATAATAATTGTCGTTAAAGTTTTTTTTTGTCAAGTGTTTCACGACAGCGCACTTGCCTCGTCTAGCCACACTGATAACAACGCAGCGACTCGCCGGCGGCGGCCGGCCTGTCTTCGCTCCATGTAGCGCAGCCCGACGAACATACGGCGTCGGGCCGCGGCAGATTTTCTGCCGCCCGAACTTCGTCGTGAAAGTTCGCTCCATGTATTCTGGCCTTAAAGCTGGAACCGCATGGCGCGTTTTTCGCGAGCGAAAAACGCGACGGGCGGCAAACGCCCGCGTTGCCGCCGACGCGCGAGCACCCGTACGAAAGAAAGGAGCGGCGCTTTCGCGCCGCGTTTTCCGGGTTGCCAGGCAACATAACTCTCAACGCCATGTATTGTCTCTGTTACCGCATATATAATATGCCCTTAATCTTACAGAACACTACAATAAAAATAATCTGAGTGTAATTAGACAGCGACATTTCTTTCCGAAGTGTATTTGTCAAGCTTAATTTCAAGCAGCAATATCGTGTGCGAAACTGCGACTAAGTACCTTCCGCATGCTGAGAAGCCGCTGCTTGTTTACAACTTCACATATAGAAAGGATGGTCGGCCGCTTACTACCGAGCAGAAGAGGCGATTGCTACTATTAAGGGGGATGCTGATGCTGAAGCAAGAAAAAATGCCGGTCACGAGGTACATATGGGTGCGGCCTGCCTGGTTGAGAAGAGAGCGAGCACCATACACTGGTAATATTAGCAAATTGTCTTGCCAGTATTAGAGATGAGACGGGACGCTTCTCCACTTTAGTATTTAGGGCCTCGTTGAAGGTTGCTTTGTTCATTTTAGGTGAACACGATGCGCGGACCAACACGATGCGCGAACGAAATCACGGTAGCACACGTTTTCCTTGAGGCGCGCGCCAGTTCTGCCGCCAAAAAAAAAGAATTCCGCCAAGGAGGTTCCGTCGAGATGCGCAGAGAGCAGGGCCATCTGGTGGCAAAAAAAGAACCAAAATGCCACGTGACCAAATGCCACGTGACTTACTTGAACTCTGATTGGTGGACGCGCCGCGCGACTCGATTTTTTCTACTCCGAGCAGCAGCACGCGGCGGCGCGATTTCGTGACGGATCATGCTGGGCACGCGTCAAAATGACGCGCGCGTCCCACCATCCGCGCGTCAATCGCGCCTGAAATCGCGCCATGCGGTTCCGCCTTAACGCCGCAATTCCGTCGTCCACCGCCGCCGCCGCCAGCACGCCCACCCGTCACCCAGCGCACCTACGCGAGGAAGACGGACATTTGGCGCGCCCCCGACCACCGCCCGCGAAGCCAGCCACGTGTACCGCCGATGCCCATACCGCGACCTCGGATTGCGAGGCTTCGCCGTGAACGCACAGCGCCCGAGGGAAGGTGAACGCCCCCGTGACATCGCCGACTACCTCGCCGCTACTCAGTGGAGCCCTCGACGACCGTCCCGTTCGCCGTCACCAGGCCGCTACCTGTCGCCGCAGCACCGACCATACACCGGCCCAGCCCGGGGCCGCTCTGCCAGCCCATATCCGGAAAACTAAAAGCAGCAACCGATGGAGGTGCGGTTGCTGTTCGTCGAACTGACGAAGATCCTCCGCCGCCGACGAAGACGACGAAGAAACCATCTCGACGACCTAATGACGACACGCCGCCGTCCCGACGAAGTCAGGAAGCCAAGACTACACCGACGAAAGACCACTTGATGACGCGACGTTCCAGCTTCAGTTCAACACGACGCAGCCGTGATCCGACGCCAAGACCCAACTGCAACACCAGACAAAGAACCACCGACCTCGACGTACTTCTCGACGGCCACGCAGTCACTGCCTTAGTCGACACAGGGGCCGATTACTCCGTAATGAGTGGACACATCGCCGCCCAGTTGAAGAAGGTTAAGACTGCATGGGAGGGCCCCCAAATTCGGACCGCTGGAGGGCACCTCATTACGCCGACTGGAATCTGCACGGCAAGAATTACCATTCATCACCGGACTTACCCTGCCACTTTCGTTATCCTGCAACAGTGTTCACGAGACGTCATTCTCGGCATGGACTTCCTGAACCAACACGGCGCAATCATCGACCTGAAGTCGCAGTCAATAACGCTGTCGGAAGATCAAGCGATACCATCGGAGAGCCCTTGTAGTCACCACGCCTTGAGTTCACTCGAAGATCAAGTGAGCATCCCGCCTCGCTCCAGCATCGTTATTTCGGTCGGCACCGAAACACCCGCTGACGTAGAAGGCGTCATCGAAGGCGACCAACGTCTACTACTCGACCGTGAAATTTGCGTCGCAAGAGGGATCGCTCGACTGCACGGAGGAAACACGAGAGTGTTGCTGACAAACTTCAGCCAGGAGTTCAAGCACATCAACAAGGGCACGACGATCGCATTCATCGAGGAAATACAGGAAACCAGCGATGCCTTTGTCCTCTCGGATTCTGTTGCATCTACCCCGACGACCGTAGTTCCCGAGCCATACTTCAACATAAATCCAAGTCTCCGCATGATTAAGCAGCAACAGCTCAGAAGTCTGCTTCGATGATACAAAGACTGCTTTTCGGCGTCATCAAGGATTCGACAAACACCAGTCGCAAAGCATCGCATAATCACCAAGGAGAGCGCTCGACCACTACGCCAGAGCCCTTACCGAGTTTCGACGCGAGAACGCGAAGCTATAAGACAACAAGTTGACGAAATGCTGCGCGACGACATCATCCAGCCGTCGAAAAGCCCGTGGGCGTCTCCAGTTGTTTTAGTGAAGAAAAAGGACGGAACCCTACGTTTCTGCGTCGATTATCGTCGACTGAACAAAATCACGAAGAAAGACGTATACCCCCTCCCACGGATAGACGACGCATTAGATCGGCTCTGCAATGCTAAATACTTCTCATCGATGGACCTCAAGTCTGGCTACTGGCAAATAGAAGTCGACGAAAGGGATCGCGAAAAGACCACCTTCATCATGCCAGACGGCCTCTATGAATTCAAGGTTATGCCATTTGGACTGTGCTCGGCGCCTGCAACGTTCCAGCGCGTGATGGACACGGTTTTAGCAGGATTGAAGTGGCAGACCTGTCTTGTTTACTTGGATGACCTCGTCGTCTTCGCCGGAAATTTCGACGGTCACCTTCAGCGGCTTGCGACAGTATTAGAGGCCATCAAGTCATCAGGGCTCACCCTGAAGCCGGAAAAGTGTCGCTTTCCTTACGATGACCTTCTATTCCTAGGCCATGTCATCAGCAAATCTGGAGTGCGCCCCAACCCGCAGAAGACAGCTGCCATCGCAAAGTTCCCGCAGCCAATCGACAAGAAGGCAGTGCGCAAATTCCTTGGCATGTGTGCCTACTATAGGCGCTTTGTCAAGGACTTTTCGCGCATCGCGGAGCCGCTAATACATCTAACGAAATCTGATGTCAAGTTCAATTGGGAAACGCCGCAGGCCGACGCATTTCAAGAACTCAAACGACGCATGCAGTCGCCGCCGGTACTTGCACACTTCGACGAGGACGCCGATACTGAAATCCACATCGACGCCAGTAGCCTAGGCCTCGGTGCCGTCCTAGTCCAGAGGAAAGAAGGACTTGAACGGGTGATATCGTATGCTAGCCGGTCGCTGTCAAAAGCGGAAAGCAATTATTCTACGACTGAAAAGGAATGCCTCGCCATCATTTGGGCTACAGCTAAATTCCGCCCTTACCTCTATGGCAGGCCATTCAAAGTTGTCAGCGACCACCACGCGTTGTGTTGGCTAGCTAACTTAAAGGACCCTTCAGGACGGCTGGCGCGGTGGAGCCTCAGACTACAAGAATATGACGTAACGGTAATATACAAGTCCGGAAGAAAACACTCCGACGCCGACTGCTTATCACGCGCCCCAATCGATCCCCCACCGCAAGACGACGTGGACGACGACGCCTTCCTAGGGATAATAAGCGCGGAAGACTTCACTAAACAGCAACGAGCAGACCCGGAGCTAAAAGGCCTCGTCGAGTATTTGAAAGGGAACACCGACGTTGTCCCTAGGGCTTTTAAGCGCGTGTTGTCTTCGTTCACGCTACGAAACAACCTGCTCGTGAAGAAGAACTTCTCACCAGTCCACGCCAGCTACCTTCTTGTGGTGCCGTCAGCGCTTCGTCCAGAAATACTGCATGCCCTACACGACGATCCAACCGCTGGGCACCTCGGATTCTCCCGGACGCTGTCGAGGATACAGGAAAAGTATTACTGGCCGCGTCGGACCGCCGACGTCGCCCGTTACGTCAAGACATGCAGAGACTGTCAACGACGCAAGACACCACCGACAAGGCCAGCAGGATTACTACAGCCGATCGAACCTCCTCGTCGACCATTCCAGCAGTTTGGGATGGATTTGTTGGGGCCGTTTCCGATGTCAACATCCAGGAATAAGTGGATCATCGTGGCGACGGACTATCTCACCCGCTTTGCTGAAACCAAAGCTCTACCAAAAGGCAGCGCAGCCGAAGTGGCGAAATTTTTCGTCGAGAACATCTTGCTGCGACATGGTGTGCCAGAAGTCCTCATCACCGACAGAGGAACGGCTTTTACAGCAGAGCTCACCCAAGCCATTCTGCAGTACAGCCAGACGAGCCACAGGAGGACAACTGCCTACCATCCGCAGACGAATGGTCTCACGGAGCGCCTGAACAAGACCCTCGCCGACATGCTAGCAATGTACGTCGACGTCGAGCACAAGACGTGGAACGCGGTCCTGCCCTATGTCACCTTCGCCTACAACACGGCGGTGCAAGAAACAACACAGATCACGCCATTCAAGTTGGTTTACGGCAGGAACCCGACGACGACGCTCGACGCCATGCTGCCGCACGTCACTGACGAGGAGAATCTTGACGTCGCTACCTATCTCCAGCGCGCCGAAGAAGCCCGACAGCTCGCCCGCCTACGGATCAAGACCCAGCAGCGTACCGACAGCCGACACTACAACCTCCGACGACGCTTCGTCGAGTACCAGCCCGGCGACCGTGTTTGGTTATGGACCCCGATACGCCGGCGAGGACTCAGTGAGAAGCTGCTGCGACGCTATTTCGGACCCTACAAGGTCATCCGACGTATTGGCGCACTAGACTATGAGGTCGTGCCAGACGGCATTTCGCACTCACAGCGGCGCCGCGCACGATCTGAAGTGGTCCACGTGGTGCGCCTTAAACCCTTTTACGGACGCTGATGAACTTCCTTTAGTTTGTTGTTTTCTTTGCTACGAGTGCTTTTCTTTGTTACTTTCGTTTGTTTACAGCATCGGGTCGATGCTTTTTAAGAGTGGGGTAATGACACGTGTACTTAGCTTTATCGGGCAACTACGTTTCGCCGCTTAACAACTGTAATCCCACAGCGAGGCACGCGCCTGCATGTATCCGACGTTTCTGGAAAGTTATCGACGCTTCTATCCGCGTGTCTGTTGTCGCCGAACCTTGTGTTATCAGATTTCATCGCGTGACACGAATGGTGTAGAACTTTGTGGAAGACACGCGGGTCCCATCAGTTAATCTGGAACATTCGACGACTGATCTATAAAAGCCGACGCGCTTGACCCGCTGATCAGTTTTCCGACGATCGCCGACCGTGTTCGCCGCTATCGTTGTGCTATAAGTGTAGCCTGTTTTTGTGGGCACAGGTTCGCCCAATAAAAGCTAGTTTTGTATTCCACCGTATTGCTTCTTTCTTCACCGTCACTACCACGTGACAATATGGTTAAGCATGGATCGCTGATCAAGCCTCACATACTCTCCCGAGCCAACCCAAGGGCACACTCCTGAGCAGGATGTGCCACAACTGACGACATCGATGCATTATGGAAGTGACGGCAACGACGCAATGACCCGCGACCGCACTCATCACCTCAAGTGAAATGTTCAGCTTTTTGCGCATGCGAGGCAACCCTAAGCTTGCTTGACATCGTATCAGAATGCGAAGGAGTGATGACATTCGTAGGACAAGCATCGGCCTCGTAGGGCAGACACCTTCGAGGACTGGATCCTGCCACGGGCTAGCGTTAAAAGTACACTACGCAGAAAAATAAATTAATACATGTTAATACGTAACCCTAGTAGTATAATAAGGATCATTTTTTCTTTTTTTTTTTACCGTGACGGTTACTCGATAATCCAGGAAAGGAACAAAAACGAATCATTGGTGGCCCCACGACGCCGTTGAAGTGAGGCTGTCGCATTAGCACTCCGTGGGGTCTGGCCCAGCTAAGTTTTATTCCGTAAATATGGACTGCGTCGTATTTGCAAAGAGCCGATCCATTGAATTTGGTCAGTTTCGTGAACTTCTTACTGCGCCACCCCCAACAACCCAAATGCGAGAAAATGCGTTCAAATTCGTGACGTCACACTGATATAGCGATGCAGGAATTCTGGCGTAAAAAAAAAAAGGAGGTTCCCTTTATTTTATCTTCAAATAATTAATTTGTTACCCGAATGCAACGGAAAACTTATTTTTGAAAGAATTCCTTACCCGTCTAAACTGACTTGGGTTTTCTCCGTTAGTGTCCCATTAAGAGGCGCTTGAGAGAAAACCACACCTGCTCATTTCCATATGAGCTCGTGTCCCAGTGTGGTATTACGGTGTTACATTTATCACTGCGTCAACAAAAGGAGTATAGAGGAAACCTATAAAGCGAGCGAAGTTCCACAAGATATAACAGCGAGCTCAGCAGCAAAATAAATAAATAAAAAAATAAATAAATAAATAGATAAATGGCCCCTTTACGTACAAAAGCCACTAGGCGTACCTGTCTGTCTTTCTAACTCACTTGAAGCATCGGCTACTTGTCTCACTTAATGCGAAATATCATATTTGACAATGAGTCATATTAGAAGCAGTTTGTGTTTTCCTAGTAGCTGCAGTGTGTTTGTTTAACCAAAGTACATAGTTAAAAATAAAGAGCAGTGTTTCTCACCCCTGCAGACATTTCTTTTTATTGTTACAGAAACAATGTGTACAATTAAAGTGCACACCTCATATCTCGCATCCAAGCGGCATCGGGATAGAAATGATTCATCAGTGTCATCCCTGGACTCGCGTTGTCATCTTTCGAGGAAAAGCCTGAGCGACAATGTGCTTTCCTTCATTGTCTGCACGCGGGAATGGTGGTCCATGTTTCTTGCCTACGTTTCACACGCTATAAAGTTGTGTAGCCAAGCTAATTTGTATACGTTCCTCGAGTGCCACCGCTTCAAAATTCAGCCCTGTATATGTGAGCAACGTTTTTTGAAGCCTCAAGAATGCGATAGCGCGTGCTACTGTGCTTTACACAGTCTACGCTTACGCCACGTCCTCACATTTCACCATTACATGCATTTCACCGCCATCGCTCTGAGTGGCGCTGGCTAATGTTCCCAGCTAGCGCTA
The DNA here is from genome assembly GCF_050947875.1 of Dermacentor variabilis. Taxonomy (NCBI): domain Eukaryota; kingdom Metazoa; phylum Arthropoda; class Arachnida; order Ixodida; family Ixodidae; genus Dermacentor; species Dermacentor variabilis. Next base: position 143,700,732 of record NC_134569.1, read on the forward strand.
ATCTTGTAAGGATAAGCAAACAGCCCAGGAAGTTGACTGGAAGACGGCCGCCGTTGCGTATACATTGGCGGTAAGGTCCGCCTGCTGCAAGTTGTCCTTTTGTCCACGTTCATTTTCTTTTTGCTTGTGATTTCGCTCCGTGCCCTTCACCGTTCCCATGTATCAATCCCGAGTTCTCTATATCGGCAACGTGGTAATCAGTGAAAACGGCATCCTAAACTTGATTCTCAATTTAGACACAAGTGCACTGGACCTGTCAATAGGCCGAACAACTTCCTGGTACAATACTGACACGTATACTTCTTTATCTTGATTTGGCGACCACGTTTCACCCCCTAAAGAATGTTATCGCACAGCGCAGGACGCGCCTGCATGTATCGGAAGTTTCTGGAACGTTATCGACGGTCCCATCCTCTGTCTGGGACCGAACCTTGTGTAATCTGATTGCATGTATGCACGACGCGAATAATGTAGAATTTTATGGAAGGCACGCGGGACCCAGCGATTACTCTGGAACATTCGATGACTGATGTATAAAAGCCGACGCGCTTGACCCGCTGATCAGATTTCGACGACCGCCCATCGTGTTCGCCGCTATTGCTGTCCTTTGAGTGTAACTTACTTTTGTGGGCACAAGTTCGCACAATAAAACGCTAGTTTCGCCATTCACCGTTTTACTTTCTTCACCGTCACTACCACGTGACACTGCTCTCCCTGGTGTTCACGTTACTGGGCGATCATTTTTCACAATTCCTTGACCTCAGGCGTCGTCCCCCAGACCTGGAAGGTAGCCAAGGTCCTGCCTCTGCATAAATCAGGTGAAAAGCAATATTTTCTCATTATAGACCTATATTATTTACCTCCAATTTCGGTAAGCTACTGGAGCATATCATACACAAGTAGACAGGGTGTGCCACATAAGTTGAGCCAAGAAGTTAAAAATGAAAGGTGCGTCGGAAGGGAATTGAACCGAACGCATAATATTCGCAATAGTCTGTAGTGTGGGAGTTGAGGAGGACGTCGGGATGAAAAACTTGGGAGGTTTATTTACATTATTTACAGTGAGCGTATATTAACAGTTTTAAAAGACATTACGGGCCGGCAGCAACTCGGACGCTGCGGCCCGTGGCAAGAAGCTCGAAAGAGATGAATCAAGGAATGCTCTAGGAATGCTCTTCTGCTGCTGCCGGTCTGCGTCTTTTTCAGCCCTTCGGTGTCTCGAAGACACGTCACGTTCGGCCAATGGGAGAGCCCGCTCAGGTGACGCCATCTTCGGCCAATTGGCGAGGGCTTACTTCTCCCTGCGGTCTTGCCTTGCTGACTTGCAATGCGCCGGCACACTAGATGGATGGGGACGACGCTGCCAGGTTTTCACGGCGCATTACAGCCGTCTTGCTTCGGGACCCACTTTATCTGCAACAGTGCCAGGCTCTCGCTTCACTTTCGGGAAGAGTCAAGCAGTGAGTAGCTCCACCTGCGGCACACGAAGTGGGGGCCGCCAACTTGTTTGCACGTGCCGCGCCTCAGGAATGTGGTATCCGTGCTTCTGCGCTCCTTAATTAGCTGTGGTGCGATTCGACGTGGTCTGGTGAACTCGAAGTAGGCTCAGGAAACCGTCACGTATCTAACTATAGTAACTCAGACAATTTTCTTTCCTCATAACTAACTAATTAATTAAGTTTAATTACCCAATCTTTATAATTATTGCCTTAGGACTCCAATTATGATACGCGGATTTGTAGAACACCTTCAGAAACCACGGATCGAGTTGTTTCTTTTACGATACGTCTCATAGTCATTTTTTCCTGGTTGCAAAGAAAGCCCGCGAAATATGAAAAAATCCAGCGACGGAGCGTTTGCGCAGTGGTATTGTGCTGCTCTCAAGCATGCGTTCGGTGAACAAGGTCGGCTGGATTGTGACTGGCGACGAGTAAGCGACAGGGCGTTCTTTATCTCACCGGCAGCGCTGGGCTAGCAGTATGCATTTTCGCGGTCACCCGACGGGAGCCGACCTTGTTCACCGAACACACGCTTGAGAGCAGCACGATACCATGCGTAAGCGCTCCGTCGCGTGGCTGTTTTCATATTTCGCGAGCTTTTTTTGCAACCCGGAAAAAAAAGGGCTACGTGAGACGTATTATAAAGGTAACAACTCGATCAGTGGTTTCTGAAGGTGCTCTCTGCGTATCATGCTTGGGGTCCTCAGCCAATAATTAAAAAGTTGGGTAGATGAACTTAAACAAGTAGTGAGCTATGGGAAAAAAATTGTCTGAGTTACTATAGGCTATTGCGAATAGTATGAGTTCGGTCTACCCGCTTCCAACGCGCCTTTCATTTTTAAATTATTTCGCACAGTGGACGATTTTGCGCGCTCTGCCTATAACAACTGATTAGCTGTACAAGTCAGTGCCATAATCACGAGCTCTGAATCAAGCGCGAGAGGATGAAAGAGCATGAACATGGACCTGGAACACGCCTGGAACACCGCAGAAAATGACAAGTTAAGTCTCTGCATGTGCGACTGCACCATATCTGCACCATCTGGGAACAAGCATGCAGACGAAACGGAAGTGCATATCTCCTGGTATTGAAGCATGTGCCATAGTGTGGGTGAGAAAACTTTAGTTCTGATTCGAAATAAAGTTTTCTCACCCACACTATGGCACATGCTTCATAATCAGAACATGGTATTGGCTCACAAAGACCCCAAAATTTATTTAATTAGTTTTTACTGTATACGACAGTGACGTTAGCGAGTGCAAGTGTTTAATAGGCAGCTACTGTGCAAGTAAAGTGAAAATTAACCGCAGTTCTTGTGGCTCTCTCGCATGATGGTTTATTTGACTTGTGATTAGTATTACTATACCACATACAACGACTATATATCCTTTGATGCGCGAATAGCGTTAGGCTAATTCGTTACGAGCATGCAGAGCTGAGATTATAACAGAGATTATGACTTACACTCGATATTGTTCGTAGTGCGTCCATCACCGCAGGCCGCAGCAGGCATAAACAAGTAAGAGTACCCTAAAGAGCAACATTCTAAGTTGTTCTTTAAAGAACCCCTCACTAGGTCTGGTCATTTTGAGCTGGCAAGCGCAGGGCACACAGTGCGCGTTGTAATGGTTGGAGTCGGGCATGAAATTGATGGTAGCTGGCCCATGCCGTCGTCCAACTTATCCACACTGAGGACGTTGTTGAAGGGAGAGACTTGTTCTTATCGAGAACGAGGAATATGGGATTTATTCACAGTATCCAAATGAGAACGTTACAGTTCATCAGTCTAACATGACTGAAAGAAGAATGCACCCTGAGGAGCCGCCAACGGCTCCTTAAAGGGACACTAAAGTGAAAAATGATTTCTTCTGCATCACTAAATTACCGTTATACAACACCGAAAACACCACTCTTACAACGATAAGACGCTTGGTAAGCCAGAAAAAGCGCAATAACGAAATACGGGTGGCGACGCCTACTTGAGTTCCCGCACCTGGGGGCTGTGACGTCATGGATTTTGTTGGCATCTTCTAGGGCCTACTAATTATATATAGCGGTACAGATTGACTCCATATTGTTCTAAAGGAACCAAATATTAAACATGGCAAGTTTCGGGAACCTTTATTCAGCCAACGCGGCCCAAATGCGAAAACATACTTTGGAATCCTTGAAGTCGCGCTGACGTACCGGCGCTGGGGTTTCGGCGCGAAATTCAAATGCCGATACTTGGATCTTAATTTTCTCATCTAATAATCAAACTATTTTTTTCAATGACTGCCTGCAGGGTTCTCAAACAATGCTTCGTTAGTCTAAACTGATTTATTGTTTCGCTTTAGTGGTTCCTTTAAATACACTCTGTCCTCTCTAGATCCCTGGGTGAGGGAAAACGGCCGTTCGACAAACGGAGCTTCCAAAGTCATCGTAGCTGACCCGCGCTTGAGGGGGAGGGTTCACGCACTCACTTCCGCACAGGTTACACTGAGCACGCCGAAGTGAGTGGGCTCTCGCAGACACGGTGATGCTCCGAGCCGACGCCTCTTTAGCCCAGAGTCGACTCCGCAGGCAATGGCCGCCGCGTCTGTCCATTGACTGACGACGTTTAAGCTACGTGAGACGGCACCGCCAAATATCTTCCAGCAGCTCCCCTGCTCCAAACAGACCATGAAGGCGGCGGCGACTCTACTAACAATACTTGCTCCGCCGACCACGTCCAGACATCTCGGCGCCGTCCCCCTGTTGGCGCGGCGCATTCTTGTCTTCACACGCAGGTTGTCGCCGCAGCAGACATCCCGGCGCCGATCGGCTAGGGACGACGGTCGCCTTCCCGAAGAACGCCACAACTGTGTCTGCGGCTGGCTGGGAAAACTTTGCAGGTCGGCACCTCTGCAGGCCGTTCGTAACAGCGTGAACCATCGTGTCTGGGAAGTATTACGTCCCTACGCGATGCGGAAAGAGCTGAAATTTCAAACCAAATGCCATTTGCCCTTCTCCTCGCGGGCGCCGCTCTCCCAGATGGAGAGTCGACGTCAGTAGCACAAGCGCGCCTACGTAGATGGCAGTGTTACGACGCAGCTCGCAGTGACACGCGATTTCAAGAATTATTCAAGGCAACATCACTTATGAGGCGAAAGCCTTAAACGGCTCATGGGTCGAAAATTCCAATGTCTGGCGTTACGCCGTCCGGCATTATGGCACCAAAATTCATGACACCAAAATTCATAGGCCATTTTTCCAAGTTGGGTTTCAATTGCCACCATGAACGTCGAAAGTCGGACCCACGACCTTTGGTGTTAATTAATGCGAAGTTAATTAACACCCTCCTAATTCATATAGAGTTAATTAAGTTACTCGAACCCACGGCCTTTGGTGGTAGACTTGAAATTTTACCATGGCAAGGAAAATCGCGACAGGCCATTGACAGACGAGTTCCAAAACTTGAACAAACATCGTCTACAGACCATTACCAAGGCATGTAGTGAACTGGCAAGTCAAGCACCCATGACAGTGGCGTGCGTCAACGTGCGAGCTCTGCCAAAACGTCAACAATACATTACGCATGGCATCAACCTAGTGGAAGCACACGTTCTGTGCTTGACAGAAACGAGGATGGAACCAGCGGATCCTAGAGAGTCGTTTGCCTATCTCTACGTGTGTGGTGCAGAACGTCATGACAACACTGCAGCAGACAAACAACACTCGTGGATCTGAACGGTCAAGTCGACATGGCGAAACCTGTGCAATACTAATGTCGACGAGCTTCATTGCCGTCTGTGCTTACTTGACACCCATTTGTCAGAAAAAAAAAAGCAGGCAATTTCGTCGTCCGAAAAATGCCAGCAGACGTGCGCCACCGCCCAATGATTATGGTCGGTGATCTCAACCAAAAGGCTGAGACAAATGCAGCATTTCTCAAGCGCATGGAAACCGTTCTAGGTTTGGACCTCGCAACACTAGAACAAATTGCGTCAACGATTCGAGAAACGTCCAATGACCCGGCATTTAAGAATGAAAATTCCATAAAAGATATAAAAATTTTGAGGACGCTTCAGCTTCGCCTTTAAAGGGACCTTGAAACGATGTTAACGATATTCTACAAAGGTACTGAATCGTTAGATTAGGTCCTTCTGATCATTAATTGACACATCTAAGTGCTCCGCGTAAAGCGTGTAATTTATTATAAGGTTTTAAAAATGCACATCGCTGCCGATCGCAGCACACTGCTCGGCGGAATTTTAAGCCGCCCCTGCCCATATGACGGACAGGCCTCCATTGGAATCTGAACCTGCAGGCAACGTTTAACGTTAGAACGTTATCTAGTGAGGCGAGTCCAGCAGTGTTATTGGAGGAATTAGAGGGTAGTAAATGGGATATAATAGGGCTCAGTGAGGTTAGGAGGACAAATAAAGCATATACAGTGCTAAAAAGCGGGCACGTCCTGTGCTACCGGGGCTTAGCGGAGAGACGAGAACTAGGAGTCGGATTCCTGATTAATAAGGATATAGTTGGTAACATACATGAATTCTATAGTATTACCGAGAGGGTGGAAGGTCTTGTTGTGCACCTTAATAAGAGGTACAAATTGAAGGTGATACAAGTCTATGCCCCTACATGCAGTCATGACGAACAGGAAGTCGAAAGCTTTTATGAAGACGTAGAATCGGCGATGGGTAAAGTCAAAACAAAATACACTATACTGATGGGCGACTTCAATGCCAGGGTAGGCAAGAAGCAGGCTGGAGACAAGTCAGTGGGGAAATATGGCATAGGCTCTAGGAATAGCAGGGGAGAGTTATTAGTAGAGTTTCAAGAACACAATAATATGCGGATAATGAATACATTTTCCCGCAAGCGGGTTAGCCGAAAGTGGACGTGGAGGAGCCCAAATGGCGAGACTAGAAATGAAATAGACTTCATACTCTGCGCTAACCCTGGCATCATACAAGATGTGGAAGTGCTCGGCAAGGTGCGCTGCAATGACCACAGGATGGTAAGAACTCGAATTAGCCTAGACTTGAGGAGGGAATGGAAGAAACTGGTACATAAGAAGCCAATCAATGAGTTAGCGGTAAGAGGGAAACTAGAGGAATTCAGGATCAAGCTACTGAACAGGTATTCGGCTTTAACTCGGGGAGAGGACCTTAGTGTTAAAGCAATGAACGACAATCTTATGGGCATCATTAAGGAGTGTGCTATAGAAGTTGGTGGTAACTCCGTTAGACAGGAGACCAGTAAGCTGTCGCAGGAGACGAAAGATCTGATCAAGAAACGCCAATGTATGAAAGCCTCTAACCATACAGCTAGAATAGAACTGGCAGAACTTTCGAAGTTAATCAACAAGCGTAAGACAGCTGACATAAGGAGCTATAATATGGATAGAATTGAACATGCTCTCAGGAACGGAGGAAGCCTAAAAAAAGGGAAGAAGAAACTAGGAATAGGCAAGAATCAGATGTATGCGTTAATTAAGAGACAAAGCCGGCAATATCATTACTAATATGGATGAGATAGTTCAAGTGGCTGAGGAGTTCTATAGAGATTTATACAGTACCAGTAGCACCCACGACGATAATGTGAGAGAGAATAGTCTAGAGGAATTGGAAATCCCACAAGTAACGCCGGAAAAAGTAAAGAACGCCTTGGGAGCTATGTAAAGGGGGAAGACAGCTGGAGAGGATCAGGTAACAGCAGATTTGTTGAAGGATGGTGGTCAGATTGTTCTAGAGAAACTGGCCACCCTGTATACGCAATGCCTCATAACCTCGAGCGTACCGGAATCTTGGAAGAACGCTAACATAATCCTAATCCATAAGAAAGGGGACGCCAAAGACTTGAAAAATTATAGACCGATCAGCTTACTGTCCGTTGCCTACAAAGTATTTACTAAGGTAATTGCAAATAGAATCAGGAACACCTTAGACTTCTGTCAACCAAAGGACCACGCAGGATTCCGTAAAGGCTACTCAACAATAGACCATATTCGCACTATCAATCAGGTGACAGAGAAATGTGCGGAATATAACCAACCCTTATATATAGCCTTCATTGATTACGAAAAAGCGTTTGATTCAGTCGAAACCTCCGCAGTCATGGAGGCACTACGGAATCAGGTTGTAGACGAGCCATATGTAAAAATACTGAAAGATATCTACAGCGGCTCCACAGCCACCGTAGTCCTCCATAAAGAAAGCAACAAAATCCCAATGAAGAAAGGCGTCAGACAGGGAGATACGATCTCTCCAATGCTATTCACAGCGTGCTTACCGGAGGTATTCAGAGACCTGGAGAGGGAAGAATTGGGGATAAAAGCAGATGGAGAATACCTTAGCAACTTGAGATTCGCTGATGATATTGCCTTGCTGAGTAACTCAGGAGACCAATTGCAATGCATGCTCACTGACCTGGAGAGGCAAAGCAGAAGGGTGGGTCTAAAAATTAATCTGCAGAAAACTAAAGTAATGTTTAACAGTCTCAGAAGAGAACAGGAGTTTACGATAGGCAGCGAGGCACTGGAAGGGGTAAGGGAATACATCTACTTATGGCAGGTAGTCACCACGGATCCGGATCATGAGAGTGATCATACGGGTTCGAGTCCCGGACCAGGACGAATTTTTCTTCAACTCGGAGGCGTTTCTTTTGAGGAACCCGTATGGGTTTCCTTTCCAGCAATTGCTACGAACGGGTGGATGTCTGATTTTCCCTTTATGAGACTGAAATAATCAGAAGAATAAGAATGGGCTGGGGTGCGTTTGGCAGGCATTCTCAAATCATGAACAGCAGGTTGCCACTATCCCTCAAGAGACAAGTGTATAACAGCTGTGTCTTACCAGTACTCACGTATGGGGCAGAAACCTGGAGGCTTACGAAAAGGGTTCTGCTTAAATTAAGGACGACGCAACGAGCTATGGAAAGAAGAATGGTGGGTGTAACGTTAAGGGATAAGAAAGGAGCAGATTGGGTGAGGGAACAAACGCGGGTTAATGACATCTTAGTTAAAATCAAGAAAAAGAAATGGGGCATGGGCAGGACATGTAATGAGGAGGGAAGATAACCGATGGTCATTAAGGGCTACGGACTGGATTCCAAGAGAAGGGAAGCGTAGTAGGGGGCGGCAGAAAGTTAGTTGGGCGGATGACATTAAGAAGTTTGCAGGGACAACATGGCCACAATTAGCACATGACCGGGGTAGTTGGAGAAGTATGGCAGAGGCCTTTGCCCTGCAGTGGGCGTAACCAGGCTGATGATGATGATGAGGACCCATATGACGAAATCGCCCATATGACGTTAGTGGGGCGAGCTATCCGATTGGCTGTCCAGGGTGCGTGATCGATAATTTTTCCAACTTTATGGTAAACAAATGATGTTCGTAATAGTTGGAATGTTAGTTCATTTGCTTTTATAAAAAGGAAATAACATAAAGAGAATGCACAAGAATAATTTTTCAGTACATTTAAGCACTTCCGGCACACAACAAGTGTCGTTTGCTTGTGTTACAACGTGCTCCGTCTTGACGAGAGCTCCACCGTCATTGTCGGTCTGTCTTTTCGCGAGCGCTATGATTCGACTTTGTTGCGTTGTGGACTGCAAACTTAGCGACTGGTAATATGTCAAGCTGCGACATTGTGTCCCTCTGCAAGCCAGTAGACGAGCGGGATGGCTGCAGCGCATCGGACTGCCGCTATCCGATCGGCGCCAGAATTTGCGTGATTGCGGCCTTCACTTTACACCGAAAGATTACTAACGCAAATCCGGTATTAGGGTAAACGCAAGCGCGATGGGACAGGGCCTGGCCATGTCCCCTTGCGTGTCGTTTCAGGGGATGAACAGAAGCGCAAATGTGAATGGTCTGCACGGTGCAGCCACCTGGTGGCATAGAGCTCAACCACCCACAGTAGCAGTAACAAAATGTATTCTTTGCTGCTGATGTAAATTTTTCGCAGGAGTGTAATCGTTAACACGTTGTTTTTGTAAATGTTTAAAATGTTTTACACTTGGTTAGAGCAATATTAGCTCTTTCTTTGACGGTTTAAGCTCTGCGCCAACGGGTGGCTGGACCGTGGAGACCGATCAGGCAGCTCATGTACGTCTACGCTAAAGTTCCTTCATCAGCTTGAGTTTATGCCTCCACCCTCCCGTCGAAGCGTTCAGCTAGTGTGTGGTTACCGGAATACCAGACCGTGCGGCGCTGCGACAGAATGCTCGCAACGCACGCTGCTTCGATAGCTCTCGCTTGGGTTCGACGTCCAAGCGGCTAGCGGAGAGGTTTCGCGAGGGTGGAGGCGGGCTCCAAAACAACCGGAAGTTGATGATGTGACGTCGCATCATGACGCAGAACCAGTGAAGGAGGAGTTTAGCCCCGACCACTCGGCGAACGAGTTGAGGAAGAAAAGCGCGGCTAGGCAGGAGGGTAACTTCTAATCGCTTGTAGCTCCATCAATACGTAACGCTTCACTTAAATTGTGGTACGAATGTTCTACTTAAGCTGTACCCTGCGCGCCTACAAAACTTATCCGAACCGTTTCAGGGGCCCTTTAAGAGTGGAAAGCGATAGCATTCAAAGGTCCCTGACTGCTTCTCGCGCTTCCCAGCAAGTGCATCGTGTGTAACCGTAATGTTTACCGAGAAACGCTCGCGGCGAATTATGAAGGTGGGCCATAGAATAAAGAATCAAGTCTGGTTGGGCTTTCTGGTAGAAAGGCGGCCTCTTGCGTGGGCCGCGGCGCTGTTTACGACGCTGCGGAGGCGAGCGTCATATGGAAGTGTTTTAAAGAAACGGGCGCGCCGCCCCATGGACTTCGAGATATTCACACGCCGGCGCGTGCAAATGACGGACGCCGTGGCCGGTCTATGTTGGTAGAAACGCTGGAAAAGGGATTTGTTTCAGTTTTCGCCTAACAGAATTATGTTTTCTCGTATGTTCAAATTACAACCCGACGCTATCATGGGTGTAGGTTGTGTGTAAGTCGTACTTTAGGATTTTTCTACTTATTTTAGCTTGAAAAATACAATTAGTTCAGTAACTTTCTTGCGCCACATGAAGGTCCTGGGTATGGGTGGTTCGAAAGTATTTGTGCCGAAACGACATCAGACGCTGCGCGGCGGACGCAGACGCCGACACCGGATTTTCTGCGATATGGGGCCCTTAACACTATCCCGTTAATATATCGGATGATACTGCACTGATCACAAGGTCATTGTCCGTGTATCCAGAACTACCACCGCGTCGACCAAGGGATGGAGTGTGGTCAGATGATTTGTATCCATTTGACGATTAAATATGAGGTCTACGTGAAAAATTAATTTTACATAGAGGGCATTGGGCATCCATAAGAGAGGTGAAATTTACGACGTCATGTGACAAGGTCATCGCCGTGGTTCATGACCGACCTTCTTCTTGAAAATTTTATACATGTATCTAACCGTCTTTCCGCCTACCTAGGTCGCTGGGTAGTCCGTGGTCGAAAGGATAGCGCATCTGGCTGTTGTGCTGAGCGAATAGCGTTCGAAACCTACCGTCAGACCAACTCGGGTCCCTGAGTATGTGGCAATATCACTGAGTATGTGGCACGAACCTCTTTCACCCCGAGGTTCGTGCATCTACAGGTCACTGTAGATGCAGAACTGAGTAGGTACCACTGTTCAATGAAACTCGAATGCCTTTCCTGTTACGTCTTCCGGGTTTATTTCTCTCTCTCTATCTTGGCCTTCTTTCCAATCCCTATATCCCCCACCCCAGTACAGGGTAGCAAACCGGAAACTCGCCTATGGTTAACCTCCCTGCCTTTCCTCTATCGCTCTCTCTCCTTTTCGTCGACCTGGAGTACTGGGCATGTGTCACTCGGTATGCGCTGCTCTTCAACGAACCTCTTTGATGCCAACTTGGGTCATTGGGTATTTGCCAGTAGGTGTGTTCCGCTCTTCAATGAACGACGATTCTTGTTGCCAAATTGCGTAACTATAGGTATGCATCACTGGAAATGTGCTGCCCCTACAGTGACGAAGAAGATCCCCTGAATTTCTCCGAGGCTGAGCGGAATCAAATCCAGATCACAAGTGTTCCTCAAGGACAGCAACGCGAATGCATTAGTAATTTGCGCCACAAATGCACTGGGTGTGTGCCCCACCTTGGCAATGTGAGCCTTTCTTGCCAATGCTTCGGCAACGTGCGCCATGAATGAGCTGGGTATGGTACCCTTCGATGAACCTCTCGCCAACTTGAGTCACTGAGCATGTGCAACTGAGTGTGCGGTCAAGCGAGAGAACAATTCTCAGCGTTCGCAGGCTGTGGCGTGTTGCGTTTCGCCTGCGACACGTGGTTTTGCCGGCGCGACTGCGGCGGGGCGGCAGACATTTTGGCCCGATCGTCGTCGCCGCAACACTCATCGCCAGGTGTTTCCAGGCGCGACTGCGGCGATGCGACCGCCTAGGGATCATCCTCGCATTCCAGTCATTGTGCCCGAAACAGGCGATGCCAAAGCAGGGATCTCATTCCAGTTATTGGGCCCGAAACAGGCGATGCCAAAGCAGGGATCTCGTTCCAGTCATTGTGCCCGAAACAGGCGATGCCAAAGCAGGGATCTCATTCCAGTTATTGGGCCCGAAACAGGCGATGCCAAAGCAGGGATCTCGTTCCAGTCATTGTGCCCGAAACAGGCGATGCCAAAGCAGGGACCATCCTCTCATTACAGTCATTGTGTCCGACCGGCAGCGCCACGACAGGGTGCTACGAGATCGTGCTCGACATGGTGCTACGGCATCGCTACGACAGTGTGCGTCACCATTAGCCCCTTTGTACATTCACGTGCTCGTCTTTTGAGGGGTTCCTTCTTGCCCTCAACTGCGAGAGTATAAAAACAGCTGCCCCCGGACGCCAAAAGGAGGGCTCCGATTTCTTCTGTTGAGTGAAGTGCTCTCCCGTCTCTCTACTTCGGTCAAACCTGACCGCCAACTCTTTGCGATGTTAAAATAAACAAGTTGTTTCGTTGTTACCAGTCGACTCATGCTTTGCCGGGACCTTCGGATGCTTCCAGTTGTACCCCAGGCCGCCAGGCCAACGCTACCCTTGGGGCTTGCGACCCAGGTACAACCACGGGCGTCAGCGCCGAGTTCCCAACAGATCGTACCAGCAGTCCGATCCCAAACATCTGGTTGGCAGCGGTGAGATCGCCTCCGACTTCAAACAACTGTCTGCCAGCGGTGAGATCGCGACAACGGAGGCCAGCAGCGAAGAGATGCAGTTGACTGTATGCTGAGCAGCTCAACGACGATCCGGGAGCAGTGCAACGAGCCCTGTGTGACGACTGGTTGCCTGCAGCGGAACGACTGCGCGGAATTCCTGCCTGCGAGGTTTGGTGAGTGCGGGACTTTCTTCTTCTGAGCTTTGCCAGGCTTTTGTTAGTGTTAGAAACAGAGCTGGTAATTGTGGTTGTCGTTGCTGCCGGGTTAGTTTGCGGCAAGACAATAGTAAGCAGTAGAGAAAGCAGCATTCAGAGCAGCCATGGATTTGAAGTCGTTGCGCAAACCGAAATTGTTGGAGCTTGCAAGAGAGTTGGGTCTGGATGTCTCAGACAAACTAAGAAAACCTGAACTGCTAAAGGCTATTCTTGAGTTAGAGGCTGAGGATGACGAGCTGTCGGAATGCCTTGAGACTATTGAGGAGAGGTCAAAAAGACAGGAGCGCGAACTTAAAGAGCAAAAAGAAAAAGAAGAGCGTGAACGTAAAGAACAGAAAGAAAAAGAAGAGCGTGAACGTAAAGAACAGAAAGAAAAAGAAGAGCGTGAACGTAAAGAACAGAAAGAGCGAGAGCAACAAGAGAAAAAAGAAGAGCGCGAACACGCTTTGGAAATGAAGCGTCTCGAGGTAGAGATGGAACGCGCTCGTAATGGAAGTCAGGCACATGGTGCAGGAGAACGCGTATTGTTCAAAATGACTGACCTGATGCGGCCGTTTAAGCTTGGAGAGGACATTGGTTTGTTCCTGGTTAACTTTGAGCGAACGTGCGAGAAGCAGGGGTTCTCTCGGGAAACGTGGCCACAGCGCTTGGTCACTTTGTTACCCGGCGAGGCGGCCGACGTAGTCGCTCGCTTGGATAGAGAGGAGGCAGAGGATTTCGACAAAGTAAAATCGAGCCTGCTAAAAAAGTACCGGCTGTCTGCGGAGGCGTTCCGTCGGAAGTTTCGGGAAAATGAGAAAAGCAGAAGTGAGTCATACACAGAGTTTGCGTACAAGCTTATGTCAAACATGCAGGAGTGGCTCAAAGAAGAGAAAGCGTTCGGTGACCACGATAAAGTTCTGCAGTGCTTCGGGCTAGAACAGTTTTATAGTCGGTTACCGGAGAACGTGCGATACTGGGTCTTGGATAGGCCAGACGTTTGTACGGTGGCTAAAGCCGCTGAGCTAGCCGAGGAGTTTGTGACGCGTCGGGCTCGCGGAGCTAAGGACGGTCAAAAGGGTGAATTTGGCTCGAAGTTTGAGAGGCCAAAGTTCACACCCATGAGATTAAAGGGGGACACGCGTAGTGCGGATGCGAGCGAAAGCAGTCCGACCAAACGTAAAGAGACGGCGGCAGCCAAACGCAGAAAGCGGTTCGAGATGAGGCGAGCGCGCTTGTGTTATACGTGCCAGAAGCCGGGTCACTTTTCGGCGCAGTGTCCGGAAACAACACCAAAAGTTGTGTTTTTTTCAATAGGCAGCACTGACGAGAACATGAAGCTTCTCGAGCCTTACATGCGAGACCTCCTCGTGAACGGGAAAGAGTGCCGAGTGCTTCGCGATTCCGCAGCTACGATGGATGTAGTTCACCCGTCTTACGTAGAACCCCATATGTTCACGGGCGAGTGCGCGTGGATCAAGCAAGCCGTGGAAGCTCATAGCGTGTGTCTGCCAATAGCAAAGGTGCTTATTGAAGGACCTTTCGGAGCACTTGAGACGGAGGCGGCAGTGTCATCTATGCTGCCACCCCAGTACCCGTACCTATTTTCAAACAGGTCCGATCACCTCCTGCGCGAGAAGGGGCTTTTGTTTGGTGAAGCTAGTGTTCAGGCCTTAACCAGATCGAAGGTTCGGGAGCTCGCTGCAAAGGCGGTAGTTGCGGGGCCGACGTTATCAAACAACGAAAAAGGGTCAGAGGCGCAGCAAGCTGATATTCAGAGCACGCCCGAACTGAATAAAATTGAGTCTGTAGCGTTGAAGGCGCCAGATACTGGAGAGGAACCGCCCGACACGGGAAAGTTGGAAGAGCTATCTACAGATTTGCTCATCGCGCCTACGTCAGCCGGACTTGATAGGTTGCTAAGAGTCAGCCGGTCGGCTTTGATAGCCGAGCAAAAAAAGGATGGCAGCCTGGAAAACGTGCGCTGCAATGTCAAAGAAGGTATCGCCAGGAAAACTGCGCGTTTTGTGGAAAGAGGTGGAGTCCTGTACCGGAAGTATCTAGACCGCCGAGGAGTGGAGTTCGATCAGCTGGTCGTGCCTCAATGCTATCGTCAGGATCTGTTGCGCTTGTCACATGGGGGTTCGTGGTCCGGACACCTAGGAGTTAAGAAAACTAAGGACCGTCTCTTGCAAGAGTACTATTGGCCAGGGTGTTTTCGGGACGCAGACCATTTCGTGAGGACATGTGACACTTGTCAGCGGGTGGGCAAACCAGGGGACAAATCGAGGGCGCCGTTGAAATTGGTACCTATCATTACGGAGCCTTTTAGACGGCTCGTTATTGATACAGTGGGACCTCTGCCGGTAACAGCCACGGGGTACAGACACATTTTGACTGTGATCTGCCCAGCGACAAAGTTCCCTGAAGCAGTGCCGCTTAAAGAACTCAGCTCAGTTGAGATAGTTAATGCACTACTGTCCATATTTGCGCGAGTTGGTTTTCCTGCAGAAATCCAATCAGATCAGGGCACAGTGTTTACTAGCGCTTTGACGACAACTTTTCTCGAAAGGTGTGGGGTAAAGCTGTTACACAGCTCAGTGTACCACCCACAGTCGAATTCCGTTGAGAAGCTCCACTCCGTCATGAAGCGCGTGTTGAGAGCCTTGTGTTTTGAACATCAAACTGACTGGGAGCTGTGTCTGCCTGGGGTGATGTTTGCTTTAAGGACCGCGCCGCATGCGGCTACGGGGTTTTCGCCAGCTGAACTGGTGTACGGTCGCTCGCTTCGATCTCCGCTTCGCATGCTTCGAGAATCGTGGGAAGGTAGGGGCGACGACCCAGTCGTGGTGGAGTACGTACTTAAGCTCCTCGAACGCTTAAGAAGGGCACAGGAGTTGTCAGGTGAAGCAATGACAAAGGCCCAGCAGAGGGCCAAGGTTTATTATGATCGGACAGCCAGGGCCCGTCGTTTTGAGGTTGGCGATGAGGTCATGATATTGCGCACATCGCTAAACAACAAACTAGACGTGCAGTGGGAGGGCCCAGCACGAATTGTTCAGAAACTGTCGGACGTTAACTACGTGGTAAGTCTGCCAGGAAAGCGGAAAGCACAGCAAGTTTACCACTGTAATCTGCTCAAACCTTATAGACAACGGGAAGCAGTGGTGTGCATGATGATAAACGTTCCTGAAGAGCTTCCAGTCGAGCTTCCGGGACTAGGCTCAGTGACGAACAGGGAAGACACCGGTCAAGTCATTAGTGACCTTATCAGTAAAGCACCGCTGTCGCCTGAGCAGAAAACCGAACTACACCAGCTATTACAAAAGTTTCAAGGTCTGTTCTCTG
The DNA here is from genome assembly GCF_050947875.1 of Dermacentor variabilis. Taxonomy (NCBI): domain Eukaryota; kingdom Metazoa; phylum Arthropoda; class Arachnida; order Ixodida; family Ixodidae; genus Dermacentor; species Dermacentor variabilis. The sequence continues at coordinate 143,716,949 of NC_134569.1, forward strand.
AGAGGCCTGGTAGGACTTCTGTACTTACTCATGATATAGAACTTACCTCCCCAGAGCCAGTACGATCCAAGGCGTATCGGGTGTCACCCCGCCAGAGCGATATTATGGAGGCTGAGGTAAAGAAAATGCTACAGCTCGGTGTTATTGAGGCAGGTGAGAGTGATTATACCTCCCCTTTGATTTTAGTTGAGGTACCGGGCAAGGAACCTCGTCCTTGCGTCGACTACCGCAGGCTTAATTCCATCACTAAGGATCAAATTTATCCGATCCCTAACATCGAGGAGCGCCTTGAGAAAGTTAGTAGCGCTCAGTTTATTTCCACCCTAGATCTTGTCAGGGGTTATTGGCAGGTTCCACTTACAGAAGAGGCTAGTAGGTATGCGGCGTTCATTTCACCAATGGGAACATTCCGTCCTAAAGTGTTGAGTTTTGGTTTGAAGAACGCTCCATACTGTTTTTCAAGCCTCATGGATAAAGTGTTGCGGGGACAGCAAGAATTCGCTTTACCGTATCTAGACGACGTAGCGATATTCTCCGCATCCTGGTCTGAGCATGTGGCACACTTGCGGGCAGTGCTAACCCGCCTGCGCGAAGCGGGCTTGACAGTAAAGGCTCCTAAGTGCCAGTTAGCACAGGCCGAGGTTGTCTACCTCGGTCACGTGATTGGTCAGGGTCGTCGCCGCCCCTCTGAAATAAAAGTGGCCGCTGTGCGAGACTTTCCGCAACCGCGCACCAAGACCGATATTCGGTCGTTCTTGGGTGTCGCCGGCTACTATCAGAGGTACATCCCTAGGTACTCTGATATCGCGGCTCCCCTGACGGATGCTCTAAGAAAAACAGAGCCTCAAACAGTCGTCTGGGACGAGACAAAGGAAAGAGCTTTTAGCGCCCTAAAGAGTGCCCTAACAAGCCAGCCTGTGCTACGATCGCCAGACTATACAAAAGGGTTCATTGTTCAGTGCGATGCTAGTGAGCGAGGCATGGGCGTTGTACTGTGCCAACGGGAAAATGGAGAAGTAGAACACCCCGTCCTGTATGCTAGTCGTAAGCTGACCAGTCGTGAGCAGGCGTATAGCGCCACCGAGAAAGAGTGTGCATGTCTCGTGTGGGCCGTTCAGAAATTGTCATGCTATCTAGCCGGCTCGAGGTTTATCATTGAGACGGATCACTGCCCTCTCCAATGGCTGCAGACCATCTCTCCCAAAAATGGCCGCCTCCTGCGCTGGAGCCTCGCTTTACAACAATATTCCTTTGAGGTGCGTTACAAAAAGGGGAGTCTCAACGGTAACGCCGATGGCTTAAGTCGAAGCCCCTAACGTAGGAATCAGCCTCAAAATTGTTTGTTACTGATGTTTTTCTTCCTGAGGCAGGATTTTTTTTTAACATATTGCTTTTGTTTAGTGTTTCAAAGTGATGATATGCTTTCTAGTGCAATTTTTCAATTTGTGGACGCGTTCTGAGTGATGCTAGACTACTGTAAGGAACTAGGCAGTGGTATAAAAAGGGGAAAGAGCCTGGCAGGGCTTAGTGAGGGTTGTGCCGTGCTTGCTGACTGAGCGGTTGAGTTTCAGCGTAGTTCTAACGCTTGCCGGGAACGAGAACAAAAATGTGAACTCTCCCGAAGTCACTTTGCAGTGTCCCGTGCGAACCTGAACGAGAGAACGAGGCCTTCTCTGTGCGCTGCGCTCAAGAAACGTCAAGGGACGCCCGACTTCGGTTATGAGCATCATCGAGCGACATCCCTCCGGACAGCGGATGCAGTCCCCTGTCCATCGGGATCTCCTTCCCCCGGCGGGGCGGTCTGTTGCGTTTCGCCTGCGACACGTGGTTTTGCCGGCGCGACTGCGGCGGGGCGGCAGACATTTTGGCCCGATCGTCGTCGCCGCAACACTCATCGCCAGGTGTTTCCAGGCGCGACTGCGGCGATGCGACCGCCTAGGGATCATCCTCGCATTCCAGTCATTGTTCCCGAAACAGGCGATGCCAAAGCAGGGATCTCATTCCAGTTATTGGGCCCGAAACAGGCGATGCCAAAGCAGGGATCTCGTTCCAGTCATTGTGCCCGAAACAGGCGATGCCAAAGCAGGGATCTCATTCCAGTTATTGGGCCCGAAACAGGCGATGCCAAAGCAGGGATCTCGTTCCAGTCATTGTGCCCGAAACAGGCGATGCCAAAGCAGGGACCATCCTCTCATTACAGTCATTGTGTCCGACCGGCAGCGCCACGACAGGGTGCTACGAGATCGTGCTCGACATGGTGCTACGGCATCGCTACGACAGTGTGCGTCACCATTAGCCCCTTTGTACATTCACGTGCTCGTCTTTTGAGGGGTTCCTTCTTGCCCTCAACTGCGAGAGTATAAAAACAGCTGCCCCCGGACGCCAAAAGGAGGGCTCCGATTTCTTCTGTTGAGTGAAGTGCTCTCCCGTCTCTCTACTTCGGTCAAACCTGACCGCCAACTCTTTGCGATGTTAAAATAAACAAGTTGTTTCGTTGTTACCAGTCGACTCATGCTTTGCCGGGACCTTCGGATGCTTCCAGTTGTACCCCAGGCCGCCAGGCCAACGCTACCCTTGGGGCTTGCGACCCAGGTACAACCACGGGCGTCAGCGCCGAGTTCCCAACAGATCGTACCAGCAGTCCGATCCGAAACAGGCGTAATATCTTTTATTCAATTTATTTACCTACCTCAAAATACCCTTGTTGCGAGTTATTGCACGAGGAATGGTTAAGCGTACATAGAAACTATTCATCAACAGGAAAGAAACATTTAATGCAAGGATGCAAAATAATTATGAATAACAAATACAAACGAGTAGTAAAGTACAACACGCATAGCAGTAAAACAAATAAATGTACATGTGTAATCTTTAGCGTATTAAAAAAGCATGCTAGTTCACTTGATGCATGTATACTGATACAAAGAACTTTAGAAGCGCCGCCCCTTAGGGCGACACCGCAGGCCGCTACCACGTGGGGACAGTTAGTCCTAACCTAACCGCCGCACCGCAGGCTCTCTGGACGGCCCAAAGCCGACGATGGTATTCCGAGCTCTTGATGGCCGAGTTCCACTTCTGTTCAGTGATGTCCTTATCCTCTCGTAACGAGGGACGCCGCCAGAGCATGTGTTCTAAATTGCATGTCCCCCCGCAGCTAGGATAATAATAATAATATTTGGGGTTTTACGTGCCAAAACCACTTTCTGATTATGAGGCACGCCGTAGTGGAGGACTCCGGAAATTTTGACCACCTGGGGTTCTTTAACGTGCACCTAAATCTAAGTACACGGGTGTTTTCGCATTTCGCCCCCATCGAAATGCGGCCGCCGTAGCCGGGATTCGATCCCGCGACCTCGTGCTCAGCAGCCTAACACCATAGCCACTGAGCAACCACGGCGGGTGGAATACACAGTGCATGAAGGCCAGACTAGGATAAGAGCTAGCCTGAAGCATCCGATGGGTTATAGCTTCAGGTATTGTGAGCTTTTCATGTGGTGGAGGAAATAGTCTTCTCTCCAGATATAAATGTTTTGTGAATTCAGTAATGGTGAATAGAGTGTCCCGGAACTCTTGGACATTGTACTGTGACAAGCCCAAGTATGCATGTAACTGTGACTGTGTCTGTGCCCCAGTATGCATGTATATAAAGATTTCAATGCACTGTGTTACAACATGGAAAGAGCGAGCAAGGCATAACACTATTTAATAATGCGTGTCACAAACGTTTTAAATTTATCAGGGTCGGCATTGGTTACCGCATTTAGGGTAACTTAATTGTTCCAATATTTTGTCGCTTCGACGAAAAGTGAAGTCATATGCGCAGAATTGTGCGCATTTGAGGGATGAACGGCTTTTTGGCGACTGATGCGAAGTGGAAGTCGATAAGCGGGAGCGATGAAGGCGGGGTTAATCGACGAGTGATAAAATTTGTGAAAAGTGGCGGCATTCAAGACTGAGAAGGTTGGTCCGGGATTCTAGTGCTTTTACGCTTATTAGATGAGAGTATCCTGAATATATGGACCTTGCAGCAAGATTTTGGACTGATTCCGACAAGTTTGAAAGGTTAATCTGATGAGGGTCCCAAATGGCACTGGCGATGCGAGATTCGGTAGTGCCAGGGTTTGGTAAGTATCTTTACAAAAGAAGGGCTGTGATGCAAATATATATATATATATATATATATATATATATATATATATATATATATATATATATATATATATATATATATATATATATATATATAATATTTGGGGTTTTACGTGCCAAAACCACTTTCTGATTATGAGGCACGCCGTAGTGGAGGACTCCGGAAATTTTGACCACCTGGGGTTCTTTAACGTGCACCTAAATCTAAGCACACGGGTGTTTTCGCATTTCGCCCCCATCGAAATGCGGCCGCCGTGGCCGGGATTCGATCCCGCGACCTCGTGCTCAGCAGCCCAACACCATAGACACTGAGCAACCACGGCGGGTATATATATATATATATATATATATATATATATATATATATATATATATATATATATATATATATATATATATATATATATATATATACACACACAATACTGCCAGTCTCTACTGAGACCATAGCAGGTGGGCGCTATATATATGTACATATACAAAGAACACTCATCATGTGAAGGGTCACTACATGTATAAACTCAGTTTTGCAATTTACACAAAGAATTTACGCTACATAATGTATACACCAAACAGAAGTACACGCTAATTTTCAAAGTAGAATAAAATGGCAATTTAGGTATTGTATGCTGCATACACGACTACATACACAGGGTACAAGTACATGGTGGTTTGCATGATCTAATAATAGCACTAGCAATTTTAACTAGGAAATTTTTTCAATGTTTAATTCAAATTGAGATAGTGACTCAGTGTTAGTGGTGAGAGGCGTTAACATATTTCATTCACGGATGGCAACCGGAGAAAAGGACTATTTAAACACATCATTATTACATTTATATTCAACTAAGGTTTTTGTGTGTTTGTACCTGGTAGGTCGTGTTTGTGAATAAAAAATGTAATTTGAAATGTCAATTTTGAAATAATTATGCAGGAGTTGATAAATAAATTTCAAACGTGCCTGTTTCGCTCGTGCTTCGAGCGTGAGGGAGAGTTAGAGGGAGAGTCTCCCCGTCCAAATTTGTTATTTGATAAATCGAATGCCCTTCCTTTGTACTGTTTCTATTTTCTTTATAACGTCTGAGTATGAGGAAACCATACAGTGTTTCCGTATTTGAGGATTGGCCTAACGAATGTTTTGTATGCTAGGAGTTTTGTTGACAAGGGTGCGAGTTGAAGTGATCTGCGAAGAAAAAATAACTTTTGCATAGCAGATGAAGTAATGTGGTGAATATGCTCGTCCCACCTTAGGTCTGACGTTATAGTTAAGCCTATAGTCGGATAGAACTTGAAAAACAAAGGGGAGGCCCCGCTCAGATGACCGAAGCGCGACAGCCGATTGCCTCCGCGACTAAAATAGTCCCGCTCGAAAAATCGTGTTCCTCAAACACGCAATTCTCGGTATAAATAAATACTTTTGTATTTTGATGACTGGTTTAGTAGAGCTCTCATGTGCTACAGCACATGCCGGATAGCGACAGAAAAATAACCTCGTGCCTTCTACAACGCTGCCCGTCGTCTGCTCTTTAGCTTCATTGCAAGTGACAAAAGTAGAAAGAGCAGCTCTGCATGGCTTTTACGCTTGTTCGCATGTACATGGCGTATCTACTACTCGTTTTCCAAGCTTAAAATGAATCAGTTGCTATTGAAAAAGTACTTATGTAAAACAATTCATTTATCGCTGAAGCACACAGCTGACGCGACTTGGCCCAGTTCGAAGCGCGGGCGGCCCATCTTCGTCGGCGGGGTCACCGGCCGTCCGGCTCATGATGTCAGTCCAGAGTGCGCGCCCATTGGTGGATGCTCGTGTGCATCCGCGTCGGAGGAGTAAACGCGCCCTTTTTTCTAAAGTTGTATCAAACTATAGATATTTATATTTCTGTACTTTAGTCAAAACTGTACCATTTATGGTGTAGCAAAAGTCTGAAGGTTTTTTTTTCCTTGTTATAGTCATACATGCTGATTTCTTTACATTGATTATCATTTGCCAGTCTGAGCACCATTCTGTAATAGTACTAAGGGGTTTGTTAAGGGAGTAGTGATCTTGATCATATTTAATTTCGCTATAGATGATACAGTCATCAGCGAATAACTTTATTTTACAGTCTGTGTTAGTGGTTATATCATTAATATACACGAGATATAACAAAGGCCCAAGCACGGAGACCTGGGGCACTCCTGACGTAACTGTTACTATATCTTATGTTGTATGCTCGAAAATAACAAACTGATACCTATTAAACAAGAACCCACGAACCCAAGCAACAATTTCTCCGTCTCCGATAATGTTTTTAGTTTATTTATTAGCTTGGTGTGACAAACACAATCAAACTTTTTTTAAAAAAATCAAGTAGGATTGTGTCCATTTGGCCATGATTGTCAATACCCAGCGCGAGATCGTGTATGACTTCTGTTAATTGAGTTATTGTCGTTAGGCCCCTGAGAAAACCATGCTGGTTAGGGGACCGGATGACTTCATTTTCAAAACAAAAAAAGTTCAATGTTTTAGAATTATATGTTCGAGTAGTTTGCATGCCGTGCTTGTTAACAATATTGGTCTGAAATTTGATTCAACGGATTTATCTCCCGATTTGTAGATCGGAATAATTTTAGCTATCTTCCAATCTTTTGGTAGTTTTGATGTTGAAAGGAATTTACGGAAAATAAGGCCGAGGTATCTGCTGCACCACTGTGCGTACCCATTAAGAAATTGGTTGGGTATATTGTCCGGACCACATGCTTTATTAGTGTCTAGGGCAAGAAGAAGGTTATGAACGCCAGCTTCTGTGATAACGAGTGGGTCGATAGTGGAAACAGTCCGTGGAACTAAGTCCGGCATGACGCCATTATCTTTTGTGAAGACCGAACGAAAGAATTGGTTGTATCTATTGGCTTTATCCGCTTTTTCACTTGACGGGAGCTGAGTTGTGTTTTTTTTTTTTTTTTGCGAAAGTGGTTCCAGCATCTATGTGGGTTGTTCTTTATAAAGCTGGGGAGTACAGTGTTGAAATAGTGGTGTTTCGCTTCTTTGGATTTCTGTTCGAAATTTTTTGCTGCTAGCGCTAGCCTATAGGGGTCTTAGATGTGGTATTTCCTGTTGCCTTGCTAGTTTTGCGCAGCCTTTTGAGTTGGCGTTTTGCATGTATTACTTCCCGTGTAATCCATGGGTTATTTTTCAATGTTTTTTTCGGTTTAACAGGAATAAAATTTGTTACACAGTGGGACACTATGTCTTTCAAACGCATCCAGACAACATTTACATCATTCAAAGGATCTGAGGCCAATGCCGAAATCTCTTGGAATTCGTGAGCTAAATAGGTTTGTATGTGGGCGTCGTCTGCTCTGTCAAAATTGATTAAAGCTTGGGCTGCGGTTTGCACTGATATATTGTAATCTAGAGGTAAGATAACCATCGGAATATTGTGATCGGATATTCCTTCTATTACTTCTACCTTCACTTGTTCTAAGAGAAAGTTACTACTTAGCAAGATCAGGTCAAGTATACTCCGAGACCCGTTTTGTACCCTTGTGGGGTATTCCACAATTTCGCGAAAGTTAAAATTTAACATCATAACGAGAAGGGCTTCTGAAGCCTTTGTTGTGTACTGCATGGTAGACCAGTTAAGGTCGGCAAGGTTAAAATCACCCATAAGAATAACACGACAATTTCGAGCATGCTGCTGCACATATTCTTGTATGGCAATTATGCATTCGTGTCCACATACGGGGCTTCGATATAGGCAGCCAACAATTATACTTGTGCCTTTACTGCTAATCTTACAAAAGATTGCCTCAGCATCACCTCTGGAAGAATGACCACTGGGATCGATTTCTTTATTGCTAACGCCACGCCTCCACCACGGGATTGCCTATCTTTCCGAACCAGTACGAAGTTTGGGGGAGTGACTTCATGACATGAGACAGGCGATGACAACCATGTTTCGGTGGCTGCCACTATATCTGGTTCACGATCGAGCAATAAGTTTTCAAAAGGCTGCACCTTATTTAAGATACTTCGAGCATTTACGTTTAACAACGTTATTTTTTCTTGCGCTGGTGTTGGGGTGTTGCCGGGCGGTTTATTTCGTTCTTTCTTTTTTCCACGTTCGCGTTCCTTTCTTTTCTTGCTCCATTTTGTCATGCTTCTTTATTTCTACCCTGTCATTCTTTTCGTCATCCCAGAGGACAACACGGTTGTTAATGAATAGTTTGTTGTATACGCTAACGACACCTTGTCTTTATTTTCTCGGTTTGGCTTAGCACTGTCCCACAGTTTTTTTCGGGTCTCTCTAAGTCTTCGCGAAAAATCTTCCCCTATCGAGCGATCTGAGTTCTTTAGTTTAAAGCCTTTTTTAGTATGACACTTTTATCTCTTGCGTCTAGTAATTTAAATATGACTGGCCTCGTCTCGTTCGGTCCTCGTCTTCTTAAGCGATGTATGCGCTCAATGGCCACAAGTTCGAGTTCAAGGATTTTTGCGATTATTTCCTCGTTTACGGCCTCTTCTAGCGCTTCGCTTGTTTCTTCTTCCATTTCTGGTAGGCCATAAACAATTAGGTTTGACCTCCTGCTGCGGTTTTCTAGATCGTCTATTTGTTCTTCAAGACTCTTAATTACCTCATTCACGCAAGCCATTTCTGTATGACATGCGGTGACTTCAGCTTCAAGTTTCGTAATGACGTCAAGCTTGCTATCTATATCCGCTAGTCACTTTTTTTTGATATCTTTAATATCGGAAGTAATTTCGGTAAGTTGTTTGACTATTTTCTCGATGTCAAGGCCGGGGTTTCGTTAGATATCTCCGCCCATCAACAATAGCTTCTTAAAATATGTCATGCACGATTCACACACAGCAATAAACTGCCATGGGCATGGCAACACCAGCAAGAAACGGTCACTTCAACGGATGCATTTTCCAAACCGCTTTCTCACCTGCAAAATGTAGACGAACGGGCAATTTGTGAACCGCATGTCGACGGTGCCACCGTGCCCAGTGACAAGGGGTCCCTTGTGGAACGCATATATAGCCGCGGATTGTGCAGACTCTGGGTGGCGCTCTACAGCAGATGGGTAAGCGCATGTGCCGGTAAGCTGATGCAGCTGATAGTCGAAGATCCATGTTGGCAGCGTCGGTGCGTAGTCATTCCTTGCATGCCGGTCCAGCGCAGTCGCAGCGGTCCCGGTAGTTCCGAGGCGCACATCACCTGCGTTGAGCAGCAGGTCGAATACGAACTGCAAAATGTAGACGAACGGGCAATTTGTGAACCGCATGTCTACGGTGCCACCGTGCCATGCGCCTACCCATCTGCTTATATATATATATATATATATATATATATAGACAGAGAGAGAGAGAGAGTTCCGTGACGAAGCACGTACTCCGGGAGGAACGTTGGTAGAAAGTGAACGTTTCGCACATTCGTCCCATTCCTTTGCATGTATTGTGACGTCACAGTAAGGGCTGACCTTTATTGAGCACGAGAGGCACGGCTAAGGGCCCCCGGCACAGTCCACACTGACGATGCGTCCACACGCACGACGAAGAAAAAGAGCGCACGTATGACGACATAGACGAGGAAGAAGTGCATTGTAAATGCTAACACCACTTTCTTGAGGCAACAACAATTTCTCCTGCGCGAGAACGGCCATCCTGGCCGCAACCTAAATGTACGGGGAACCCCAGGTCAAGGGCTTCATTGGGGAAACGTAGACGACTTCGATAGACCGGCAAAAGCGGTCAGTTGAGGCAACAACAGGGGTCACAGGATAATTCACGGGAGAAGTCTTTTCCAGGACCGCGCATGGGTCAATAAACCGTAACTGGAACTTCTCACACAACCCAGGAGTGTGAATTGGTGAGCACTTCATCGCCAGACTGGTAGAAAACTACGCGATGAGATGCGTCATAATGACCCTTGCAGTCCTGTTGTCTGGCTTCGGTGTTGACGCGGGCATGCTGGCGACACTGGACAAGGAGGTAAACATATGCTTCGTAACATAGAGATGGACTGAAAGGGGCAGAGAAGTAAGAAACGGAGAGAAAGGAACTGGGCGAATACAGGCAAATATCCTTTATCTCTCTTATCTCTCTCTCTCTCTCTCTCTCTCTCTCTCTATATATATATATATATATATATATATATATATATATATAGTTGCAGAAACGAAGGGGCGCACTTAGGAAACTTGCATTTTTAATGGTTTAACGTTTCGGCCGTTGAATGTGTATATATATATATATATATATATATATATATATATATATATATATATATATATATATATATATATATATATATATATATATATATATATATATATATATATATATATATATATATCCATGTAACGATGGCCAAAAGTTCCACTGGAAGCAAAGCACGGGAAGGACGATCGACAAAGACGAGACAGGACAAACGGACGAAAAGTTCACCTGCCAATTTAGTGTAGCCGCTGCCGCCAGTAGATCAGAATAGTAGTAGGTCACCATTCCCTTAGACAATAGTAAAGGCTTCGATGCGAGCACCGCGAACGGGGATGGCTCCGAAGCGACAACAGGTAAGGAAGCCGAAACCACCACGACGGAAACCAGTGGAGGACACGTCAGTGATGGTCACGATCGAAGGGGCTACCGCTAACGTGGCTGCCGCGGAAAAAAGACAATAAAGCGAAGGATGAGGATAAGACAGGATGGGAGGCCATCGCGGCCACGGGTGCAGCTTTCGGCAGCGAGGAGGAGGAAAAGCGTCGAGCTGTCTTGGGGATTGAAACAGGCGTAAAATAGAACCACTGATAACAGAATGGGTAGATGTAGGCGAGCAAGTCCAGATTAGCAAGCTTCCGGGGAAACCGACTAGGGAAGTGATAGCGAAAGCCAAGGAACATGTGTGGGACACAATGGAGTAAAGGCACCTAGTGGTGATACAGGGCGGAGTGATCGACGTACTGCGAGGTCGGGGGACAGGGATCGCGAAGCAAATAGCCAAATGCGTTAATGATATGCGGAATGTTTCAAAGGAAGTTCGAATCGCAGAGTGCACGGTGAAAGATGTTGAACGGCAGGGTTATGCAATTGAAAGGGCAGTGCTTGAAAACATGGAAATTTGGACCCCACCTAATGCAACGAATTTTACGGTCGTTGACATCAACCGAGAAGTGCATCGAGCAGGCCGTGAAGGCGCTTTGGTGCGTGACGGGATACATTTTAGCGAAAGTGTATAGCAACACCGATTGGACTCCGATTTGCGGCAAGGGCAGTAGCTTTTTTTGGGTGGGCCCCGGCAATCAGGAAGGAAGATTAAGTAATGAATGTACTGACATACCAAAGGCAAAGAGCAGAATTTGACTACGAATAGTTAAGAAAAGACGCACAAAGGATAAGTACAGAGACCGTAAAATTTGTTACGTAAACATGCAGGTGGTCGCAAGCAGGGGAAATGGCTGGAAATTCAAACGTAGCTGAATGACGAAGCTATTAGCGTGTACGCCTTGACCGAAACGCCTCTACGAGATTTGGAGCAGCTGCTTGTTATTTACAATTTTGTACTGGAGTGGTGCAACAGAGTGCCTGGGTCAAAGAAAGGCGGAAGAGTAGGCATGCTAATTATGTGAATATGAAGTGGCAAAGGGTAAAAGAGACACGTAACGAGAATTTATGGATCAGCGTCACATGGGAAGGCAAAAACGACATGGCTTGGAGTAGCTTAACTATGCAAAGGTAGTGATAGCAGAGCTAAATATAAATAATTGATTGATTGCATTAGGAGCGTTATTAGTGAGTTCCAGAAATCGGCCCAAGTGGTACTAATAGGAGATATGAATGTACACATGAAAGATTTAGACGGATGTACTGATTACAACGGTTTTCTAGTTCTGGATCTGAGCTCAGCTCCACGTGCAAAAAGAAAGGCTTCTGCAAGTACCAACGGGCCAAGCACTCCTCAAACGCCTTGGCTATACTAAACAAATTAAGAGAATGGCAACACCCAACATACCAGACCAGATGAAATACGCAGGCAGCTCAGAGTGGACCCGAACTTGCACGAAGGCAGGCGGGCATCATGTGCAGATTACACCCAACGCACATACTCCACCAAAAACGACGTAGTGTACGTAGACGCAGCCACCCAAGGTCGTAAACGAGGACGCAAAGTGGACACGGTCATCAACGCAAACCATCGTGAATTCACAAGCGGCTCAATAAGCCAAAGCATCGTGAGTGAAGCTGAGGAGCTAGCTGTCGCTCTAGCAGCGGCGGAGGGCTTCATAATGGGCAAATTTCTAACAATGCTAACTGATTCTCAAAACACCTGCCGGCATTTCCTGAACGGTAGAATAAGCCACCGCGCCCTCCGTGTAATCCTCGAAACGATATGCAGCGTAACACACAACACAATCACAGCCAATCCAACACAATATATCGTGGGTGCCGGGACATGCAGGAATAGCGGGGAACGAAGAGGCGGACTGGGTAGCTCGAGGGCTTGCAAATCCGCGCACCCGAAGAACCCACACTCGAAAGTCTACCGTCTGTTCCAAATGAATACTCGACTTTATTGGCACACTGGAGGAGAACCAGGATACGACATCCTCACCCACATAAATCATTCACGAGGGCGGAGGCCACTGATTGGAGACAGCTACAGACAGGAACTTTCCCCAACATAAATCTACTGAGTAATATGTACCCCACCAGATACGCAGCTAAATGCCCGGGTTGCGGTCAAAAGCCCACTTTGTAACACACCACGTCGGAATGCCAACTTATAACAGCAGTACCTAAAGTCACAAGTGCAAGTGCGGAGCAATGGGAGGAACTGCTGGCTAGCGACCGCTGCGAGGACCGAATTGCTCCCGTGCAGCGAGCACGCAGGGCAGCTGAGGCCGTTGGAGCCCTGGACAATGGGCCCCACCCATGCTAAACCCAGTCAAGAGCGTCCAAGAAGACCCTGATGAACTACAGCAGAAGATCCTGCAAAGACCAATAAATGTTTCTGATGATGATGATGATGTACAATGAACAAAACCTTATACTTGTTAAGAGAGAGGATAAGTGCCATGCATCGACAGATAACAAAGCAATGCGGAAACAGGAATTCATGCATCGACTACGCATAAGTCTCACAAGTAGTCTGCGAACGACTAGACCAAATCATAATAGGCGACCACGAAAAATAGCCCGGGTAGCGATCATAAGCGTTTAACGTTAAACTCTGGATGAGATACTAACGCAAAACACGAACAAATAGCATCAGAATTTCTAAAAATTAATGAGCTCGATTCCGCAGCACCCGTTCCCTCCCTTCGCCTCTTCGTGCTTAAACATGGCACATTATGCAACGCCACCTAGACTTACACCGCCAAAACGTCCACCCGGACTGACGCGAACTGCTGCTTGTCATTCCTACGCATCTGCGCTTGAGCGTTCTCGGCTATAGCTCCATGACGCCCCGCCCGCTGGTCACCTTAGTGTTTCCTGGACCTACGACAGCGCTCGGTGTCGTTTCTTATGCCCCGGTCTTTACCGCTCCGTTCATCGCTACGTCACTGCGTGTGAAACGTGCCAACGCCGAAGGAAACCACCTATGCCTCCTGCTGACCTCCTTCAGCCCCTTACGTCCCATCTGAGTGGCGTACTATATTTCGAGTCGGGGGATATATATATATATATATATATATATATATATATATATATATATATATATATTACAATAAGTGAAAGAGCTTGGAAATGTGTCTGTCAGCTACACTTAATTTTCAGCGACATAGGCCTATTTATCAATCCCACGTGGTGAACCATGGGCCCGATAAATTATTTGAATTTGCATGTATTTCTTGTAACTATGTAAAATGTCAAGATGATGCAGGGACAAAAGACAATGAGTGCCTCACATAAGTCCCGTATCCCGCCCAGTAGCAGCAGTACGGCGCACATAAGAAATGCGTATTTGCTACAATTTTAATAATTAAACAAAAAATTGCACTTGATGAGAAGCAATGACGTCGTATGAGCGTGCATGATTGGGTTCTAGTGCATTACTTGCGTCCATTGAGTGTTGTGTAGTTATGCAACAAGACCCCTCGAAGGACCTGCATGCTGAGTTGGTAATAGTCAACGTTGCCTGTTTCGTCGCATGCCTTGTTTAAATGTAGTACCCCTTCTCTCTTTTCTTTCTTTTTTCTTCTCTCTTATAAGCATAACCTGGTAGCTTTTCTTAGAAGCTTTCTTTTGTATGCCGTAACTTTTAGTGCGTCCTTAAGTCTTGTATCGGCGCCGCTGCAAGGTCCAACTCACTCGCAAGCCACCCCCTTCTTTCTTTTCTTCTTCTTCTTTCCGTTCCTCGGCATTCGTGCCACAGGGTATTTTTCTTTCTTTTGTTTTTGACTATGTGTGCACGTTTTTGCATGTGATAAACTCGCCGGTTCACTGTAAAATGCGGTGAGATACACAGCTCACGAACACGCTTATATTTTCTTCTTTTGCGTTACTCTTTCTTTTTTCGTTCCTTCGTTTCGCGCTGTCCATTCAGGCCAACCCGGACGAGATGGAGCCAACTTCAAGCCCCCCGGACGCCAGGCCACGCAGCCGGATCCCCGTTCGCTCACTGCCCGCTAGCCCGCCAGAACCTGACTTCAACCACGCCAGGTCTGGATCGCCTCCGATGCGCCACGTGCAGGAATTGATGCTCTGTTTTCCTCTCCCCAGCTGCTTCAAATGCGCAGAAGACTGCCCAACCAGCTACTCATCGGCAGTATGGACATCCCAACGGCAGTCTCTTCATCGACACCTCGAGCAACAGCATGGCATCAGGATCCCAACGACTACATATTTTTGCACTCTTTGCAGGGAAATCCTGGGAAATCGACCGACGTCGCACGTTGCCTCACTGGTGGTCAGCACGAAGTAACCGCGCGTATTCAACACCCGCACAAATGCACCGAATGCCCGTCTTCTTTTCCTCCTAGAAAGGAACTCAACAACCACCTGCCGGCACACAGGAAGAAAAGCGGCAGCGCGGCAAGCCTCGGCCGCAAACCAACCGGCTTCGCTAACTACCAGCGACGATGCTAACAATGACTCACACTTTTCAGGTGCTACCACGGTGCCGGCGCCCTCGAAGAAGCCCACACCTGCTTCAACGCCAGGAACCTCGTCACGCGGCAGCCCCCTGACTATGTCCTCCACACCGACTACGCCGGGTACGCCGGGTGCAGCGGCAACACCCGGTGCATCAACACTGGAAGCTTCCCTCATCAGTGCAGCCTCCGTGTAGCCAGAAGCAGCAGAACCCGAGCCACTAAACTTGACAGAAAGGAGCAGCCGTAGAGGCGCAGGATCTGCCTCGCATCTACAACTCTATCTCAAGGCAATCCACACAAGTGGAGTAAGCACTGAAAACAACGCCAATGCATCACTGGACGAGCCCACTGGCCAAGTCTCCCTTTCAGGGCCAATCGACGACACGTGCTTGCTGGCTGAGCACACAAGGAAACTGCGATACTTGCTTCGGGAGCTTGTTTATGCTGAGCGTTGGTGTGGTTTTCTCTCCATTCTGGACGATGCCACTTCGAAAGTTGCCAAAGAGGCCAGCGGCACCTGCTGCTGGCAAACCAAGGTGCCCGACCAACCTGGTCAACGCTTAGCGGATTCAAAGCTTGTACCATCGCAACTGCCGGCGCGCAGTTCGCCTCATCGTGCAAGGCGAGTCAAGGCACTGCTCGATCGCCCTCGATAAGCTCTAGGGACACTTTTGCGCATCATAGGCACCCAGGGAAGCAAACACCAGTTTGCTCCTGAACAAACCGTGTCGCCGTGACTTAACAGGACCCTGTCTAGCCAAATTCACTGACGGAGAAGTGGCTGCGCGCCTTCGCAGATGCGAAAGCACAGCCCCCGTCAGTGACCGCATTACGTACAAGCACTTGCGCTCAGCTTACCCTGATGCATTTTTTTTCTTACAGCAGAGTATATTGTGTGCCCCAGGTAGTACCAACGCGTGCCCTCTGCCTGAAAGGAGACAAGGAAGATCCTCATCCAGAAGAAGGGTGAGACTCAGGACGTCACGAACTGGAGACTCATCACCCTTGGAAGCACAATCTCAATATGAAGGTTGCCTTGCATCCAGTCTACAGCAGTGGTGGTTGTGCTACCAAGAAGTGCTCTCGCGGTGTCAGAAGGGGTTCCTGCCGCACGGCGGCGTGCTCGAACACAACTTCGGGCTGTAGGAGTGCCTGGACGCAGCGCGGGCCGGTGTTGGGGACCTTTGCATGGCGTTCCTCGACTTTGCCAACTCCTTTGGCTTGGTCCCACACAACGCTCTCGTTGATGCACTTCGCGGATCAGGGGCCAGGGAGGACTTCTGCACCATTATTGCAGACCTCTACTGCGACAACAAATCCTGCATCGTGGCTGAGGCCGGCACGACCGCACCAATCGACATCTGAGCCAGGATTTGCAGGGTGCCCACTGAGCGGCCTGTTGTTTAACCTGGTGATCGACCCCTTCGAGCGGGCAGTTCAGAGAGGCGATAAGCAGCACAACGTGCTTGCCTACGCCGACGATCGGACGTCGCTGGCGGGCGACCCAGGTAAACTCCAGAGCCGTATTAACGTAGTAGCGAACCTGGCCTCTCGGTTGGGACTTCAGCTCCACCCAGGGTCTGCAGCTCTCGGGCAAAACCCCCGTAGGCACCTGGCCGACGCAATTCATGGTCAAGGGAGAAGAAATTCTCTCCGTAGGGGACTTTGGGGGACGGAAATTCCTAGGGCGCCCTGTCGGCGTCTCACTGTTGCCAGACAGCAGTACGATCAATGAGGCGATCGACGTTGGACGCAGCCTGCTGCACTGGTTAAATCTTTCGTCTGTCCTGCACTCAGCTTTACCATGTGGTGCAGGCTTGCGGGGCCGGTAATTAAAAGGACACTTTTTCTGCCAGCAGACACGGTCAATGAGTACCTTTATGGCAGTTACGCGGCCGGATCAGCAGGCATCCCCCTTGCCGCTGAGACCATCGGCACCTACCGCATTGACAACGCCTTCAAGCTCTTGACCTCAGCAGACCTGAAGGTTCGGGAGCTGGCAGTGCAAGCGTTAACCATTATTACTTAGAAAGGTATTTACAGGCCCGCAACCCCTGACGATCTCGCAAGATACCTGAGCGGAGAGACAGGGGGCAACGCCCAGGCTCGAGCAAGCCAGCTGCACTCGGTATGGACCGAAACACGGAAGGCCTCCCGCCGTCTGGGTGTCTCTTGGCAAATGAAGGATCGTGGTATCATCATCACCTGCGGCCAGGACACCTCTACTCCAAAGCAACCGCACCAAAGAGGTGAGAACGCTCCGCGCTAGCATGACGCAGACAGGCCCTCCACGAGAAGCCTAACCAAGGAAAGGTGATGGAGTGTGCTGCTGCAGACCCCAGCAGCTCCCACTTGATGCGGTCTGGCCGCTTCATCCGGTTAGGCGACTGGCATTTCGTGCACAAGGCATGCCTCATCCTACTGCCCCCGAACGCAGTCAGACCCTCGGCACATGCCTCGGACCAGCGCTGCAGGATACGCGGGTACGCGCAGGAAGCTCTTCCGCATGTCCTGTGTCACTGCATGAGCCACAGCTCTGCATACACCAGCCGCCACAGTAAAATCACTGACCGGGTGAAGACTGCCACGGCAAAGAAGTTCGCGGTGACTCACGAGAACCGGCTCGTCGGTGACATGACACTCCGCCTCGATCTGGTCCTCGCCAAGGGAGAGGAAGCGATCATCATCGACGTGACCTGTCTGTTCGAGAACCGACTCGAGGCTCTGCAGGCAGCTCCACAAGCAAAGGTGGAGAAGTACACAGGCGTCCGGGAGGACCTCTTGAGCCGCTACCAGCGAGTCAGCATCGAGGCAGTCATTGTCGATGCGCTCGGATCCAGGGACCCAGGTAAGGACTGAGTCCTGAAACGACTCTACAGCAGGAGCTACCTCCAGCTGTTCAAGAAACTCCCACTGAGCGAAACCATTGCGTCTTTTGTCTACTCTATGCACGTGGCATTTCGCGCCTGCCGCGGCGCGAAAAGACTTCAATAAATCTGCGCAGAAACCCGCACGCACAGGCTTGCCTTGAATAAAGGAAAGTTACAAATAAGATACAGAGTTATTTTCATCGCGTGGAAAATGTAAACAGCATTTTCGAAAACCTCTGTTCTTACCCTTGTGCCTGCGACCTCTTTGGGTTCTGGGTGTGACAAGGGAGTGTTACAGATCCGGGAGCCCACCAGCCAGAGTCGACAGGGGCATGTGCCATTGCGCTTGGACCCTTTCTGCGCTATCTTTGGGATCGGCTCACGGCTTTTGCACACGCACACGAAAAATGCACGGTAGCCTATAAACAGCTTCGCTGTAACATAAAATAAGAAGAGAATACCTATGGAGATACATAGGGCTCCTTAGAAAATGCATGGGGAAGCTTATAGTAGGTGTGGGACAACTGAAATTGGGAGATGGGTGAACTTGAAATTTGGGGAGTGGGCCAACTTAAATTTGTGGATGGGCCAACTTGAAGTTTGCAAGTGGCCCAATTTGAAATTGGGGGGTGGGCCTACTTGAAATTTGGTGTTGGCACAACTGAAATGCGGTGTTGGGCCAACTTGAAACATGGAGGTGGACCTACTTAAATTTGGGGGTGGACCAACTTGAGATTTTCAGGTGGCTCAATGTCTCATTCTGCGCTGCTGAGCGTCCTTCGAGTTATGAACACGTCACGGGCAAGCGAGC
Source organism: Dermacentor variabilis (assembly GCF_050947875.1). Classification (NCBI taxonomy): domain Eukaryota; kingdom Metazoa; phylum Arthropoda; class Arachnida; order Ixodida; family Ixodidae; genus Dermacentor; species Dermacentor variabilis. The sequence goes on from NC_134569.1 coordinate 143,735,858, forward strand.
GCGTTTTCATTGGACCTTACCGAGGCTCAGTCAGAACGCTGCCGAGAGCTTGCCTGGGCAAGGAATGCGCACATAACACGGGCTTGCGAGAGCGAGATAGAGAGTGTGATTGTGAAGAGGAAGAGAGTGATATGTCACCGCGGCGATCCACTCTCCCCTTACGCAACGCCTCATGCGCTACTGCGGCAGCTGGCGTTCCCTTTCGACCGCTCTTCTCGTCGAGGCGCTCGCGCGGGCGTCCCGGCTCAATTGATGCGATTGAATTTAAGGGGCCGGATGCGGCGAGAAAAATCTGGCAATTGTTTTCTAAAGCCTAAGCATTACTTGCCACCGGAAAGGCCATAGGTAGACGCGCATAAGCTATAGGAAAAGCAAATTAGCAAACTAAGCAAAAGCGAAGTCACAGCCGAGCCAAACAATTAATGCTTGCGCATTAGTAGACAATTCTCAAAATTTCTGTAGCTTTCGATCTGGCGCGCACTCTCGACCATATGGTTCAGCGCTTGATCGCCTTGTAAATATATTGTAAATACGTTTTACTATCGTATCTGCCTTCACGTACTGATATATTGACGCATATGTACTTGTCTTTATCGGGCGACCAGGTTTCGCCGCCTAACAAAGGTTATCGCACAGCACGGGACGCACCTGCATGTATCGGAAGTTTTTGGAATGGTATCGATGCTTCTATCCTCTGTCTATTGTCGCCGAACCTTGTGTTATCTGATTTCATTGCGTGACGCGAATGGTGTAGAACTTTGTGGAAGGCATGCGGGTCCCAACGATTAGTCTGGAACATTCGACGACTGCTGTATAAAAGCCGACGCGCTTGACCCGCGATGAGATGGCGATCGCCTACTGTGTTCGCCGCTGTCGCCGTTCCACCCGCCGTGGTTGCTCAGTTCCTGTGGTGTTGGGCTGCTGAGCACAAGGTCGCGGGATCGAATCCCGGCCACGGCGGCTGCATTTCGATGGGGGCGAAATGCGAAAACACCCGTGTACTTAGATTTAGGTGCACGTTAAAGAACCCCAGGTGGTCAAAATTACCGGAGACCCTGACTACGGCGTGCCTCATAATCAGAAAGTGGTTTTAACACGTAAAACACCATAATTTAATTTTGTCGCCGTTCTTTGAGTGTAGCCTGTTCTTGAGGGCACAAGTTCGCCCAATAAAACGCTAGTTTGGTCTTTCTCAGTTTGGCTGCTTTCTTCACCGTCACTACCACGTGACAATATAGAGGCAATCGAGTACAAATTGTATGTGAAGGCCGAAAATGTAATGAAGTGGCGGAACTTCACCAAGGACTGAAGCAAGGACGTCCCTTGTCCCCATTTTCACTCACGCTTTATGTTAAGTGCATAGGAAGACGACTGGAAAACAGTGAATTAGGGTTTGATTTATCCTACATGCGTGGTGGACAAACAGTGCAACAGAAGGTCCCCAAACTGATGTATGGGAACGACATATTGCTACTAGCGGACAATGCAGGAGACTTACAGACACTTGCGAATATCTGTGGTAACGCAGCGACAAATCTAGGCCTTAAGTTTAGCACATAGAAATCGGAAATTATGATCTTTAATGAAGAGACGAGTAATTACATGGTGTCAATTGAACAGCAAGTCATACCCATAGTCAAGCAATATAAGTACCTCGGGGTATACATAAACAAAGGAAAGGCTTACTCAAGCACCCACCAAGATAACCTGAAAATGAAGGGGAAGCGGAATGCAGCAGTAATGAAACATAGAACACTTTGGGGCCACAACAAATAGGAGGTTATGCGTACAATCTGCAAAGGAGCAATGGTGCCAGCGCTAACGTTCGCAAATGCCATTCTATGTTTAAAATCGGATATCGTGTTGGGGTTGGAAGTTAACCAAAGATCAGTAGGGCCCGTTGGCTTTGGGAGCACACATTAAAATCACAGATCATGCAGTGCAAGGTAACATGGGTTATTCGGGCCTCTTTTGAAGTCAGAGAAGAGCAAAGCAAAATTAGTTTTGGAGAAAGACTCAGGAACATGGCACAAAGTAAATGTGGGGGCTAAAGTACACAAGTATCTGTACCCGAAAAGCGGGAACACAGAATGGAGGGAAAGGTTAAGAGAGTTGGCAACCAAGTACAGGGTAATTGAGAGTGTAAATAGACTACCAGGAGTCATCAGGGAGAAAGTGAGAGAAACAGAGACAGTGAATTGGATGCCAATAATGCAAAAAGAAAGCACGGATATTTACAAGAATGGGAAGAAAGAAATTAGAAGGAAAAGCCTGTACGATAACACAAAGCACAGTGCCTTGCTATTTGAAGCTCGAGCTGGTTGCCCAAGGACAAGAACATACAGGAGCAAATATTCGCAGCAAAATGAGGCGTGTGCATGCTGCAGCAAAAATCCGGAGACCAGTCAGCACATTCTAATGGAATGTGAAGGGATCCGCCCAGTGAGCCCCGTAGGTAGCGTATACACCTTCCAGAAACGCTTTGTTTTTAACATGGACGGAAGCATAAACTGGCCAGCAGTCGAGATAAGCGAGTTTAGTCTATTGGTAGAAAAAAAAGCAGGGGAGAGATTAGCAGGGGGAGAGACAACCGGATCCCTTACAGGTATAGGTAGCGGTACAAGGTAGATAGAGAAGTTTTGAGGCAGAGAAAGAAAGATTAAGGCGATCTATATACACACGCTAGAATGAAAAGCATGTACAGCATACCTTATTAAATAAAGCAGGCTAGATGACTATTTGTCACCGCGCCGTTTCAAAATGGATGCCAATACATAATCATCATCATCATCGCCGTCGTCGGGGCACGAAAGAAGAGTCCCGCTGTATTTCATGCCTTATACGTAACTCATTTCGACAGTGACAATACGTTAATTGCATGTGTCGCTGTATTGATTCACTGTTAAACGCCTTACCCTCGACAGCTATTATGAGATCAAGTTCTGCAAATGTTTTTTTTTTTTTTTTTGACAGAACAGGGCCGTACCCAGGAATCTTTTCGTGGGGTGGGGGGGGGGGGGGGTGTTTGTGTGCAAAACGGCTGCCTTTTTGAAATATTTTTACTGGCTCATCTTCATGTGTGGATCAAGCACATCGCTTGCATATAATAATTTAAGGCTACGTTAAAATTAGTTGTACCTGAATAACAAAAAATGGTGTGTAACACTCCAATTCTGGTTAAGGTAAGAAATAAAAGTTTGTACTATAACACCACCGAAGCCGGGGACACCACCGCCTGAGTTTCATGAACGAAAACTGTAACTGCCTTTGCCCAGCTGTTACCCTGCACCGCGCCTATAAACTGGAAGCTGTGGGCAAAATACCTTTCCTCCGCGAAATTTCTTTTTCGCTGCAGTTCCGAACGCTAGTTGCAATTTCTGTGTAGATGACCGCATGAAATTATCGCAAATGGTGATGTTAGATCTAATTACATTTTGTTTGCACCCTCTTGGGCCCGCAGACCCATTATTTGTGCATATGTTAAATGCTTCGCAAGATTCTGTTTGCTTTTGGCAAGATACCGATCCCTGTGTTTACCCACGGCTCCTGAAATAATAACCCAATGTAACCACGTTACAAGAAATGTATAAATTTTCAGAAGCAAACCAACAAGTAGTCCGACGTTCAGATCTTTATGTTATCATTCGCCCATTCTGCTTGCTGCGAAGTTTCCTCGGAACCGCGGAGCATAGAAGGGTTGCAGCTTGGTCTAGATGCAGTGGCGTAGCCTCAGGGGGCGGGGGGGGGGGGTGAGGGGTGAGCTGACCGGGCTTCAGTGCCTCATCTTGAAACTCATCTTGAAGCTTTGGGCTCGTGTACAGGGCATTCGCCAGAGACGTTTCAATATGAGTTCTCTGGGCGGCATCTCCACATTTTACCCTCATCTTAAGCACTGCGCGGAAATTTCCGTCATTTGTCAATAGCATGCCATTGACAAACGACGGAAATTTCCGAGCAATGCTTAAGATGAGGGCAAAATGTGGAGATGCCGCCCTGAGCGCTAATATTGAAACGTCTCCGTATGCAGCACCTGAGACACATTTATTGGACCGCATTCGTCTGTGCCGCGAAGCGGCTCTTATTGCCTGCCACAAAAAAAAAAAAAAAAATGCGTTCATACTTATTGGTAGCAAGTTCTTGCGGTTTTATGTCGCCTCCTCTTTAAGGCCGTGGTCAAGTTGTGTTATAAGGTCATGTTGTGAGTAGGATCGGACTGTTAGAAAGTTCTCAGATAGCGTTGTTGACATGGCGTGGTAACTGTTGGATGCGTGGCTCTTGAAGCCGTGCATGACTTTTCTTGTAATTGTTAAACACCTTAGTTAAAAAGCAGGTCAAGCGCTGGTGCTCCTCTTTCCCTGCACACTCGCCTGCGAAGGCTACGCAATATTTGCATAACTCTTCTTGAAGGTTCGCTGTATTAAGCCATAGGTAACGATCTACCCTGTGAGGTATCTGTATAGCGCAACAAAACAAGGACACACGAAGAAACAAAGAGATATAAAGACATACACATAAAGACGAGCGCATGTATTCGTCTTTGCGTTCCTTCTTGCGTCCTTGTTTTGTTGCTCTATACAGGTACCTTTCAATGATGACCGACCAACAAGCCCATATCGCCACCCTCGTCGATTACCCTGTGAAGTTGGAACTCCAGATTTCTTTTCTCTGTGGCTGGATAATCATAGCTAGCCGTAGGGCTCCATGGATCAAGCAGCAGCTTCTCCATCGTCTCTGGGTCAAGTACATGCTTAGTCTTTGAGCCAAAAAGCCACAAGCAAGAATATTTGCACTCGTCGCACTGAGGGAAGGCGAACCGGAATGTGTGGGTGTCATGACACTCACCTTGCTTGGGTATTGCTTGGAGTTGAACGGCGGCCGCCATTATTTCTTCGTGGCGTGTCGATGTTGTGCTTGTCGTTCTTTAGGGCCTGCCGCGGTTCGTTCTCGGGTGATTTACATACGGCTGCACGAGCGTTTTCCTGAGTCGCTACAGAAGTTTCTACGCGCTTGGCTTCCGGCTGTGCATGAGAAAGGGGCAGTTTTGTCCAATGACGGAAGTAGCGCTTCTCCACCGCCTGTTTCATCCGTCCGTCATTTTTTTAAAGTTTAAGACGCAAGTCTCGTTTGCTTGGTTATTGCAGCGTGTCTGTTCATATTGCTAGCGCAATCCTGTGCACGCAAACAACCTCCGCGCTTGTATTGCGCTTAAAACTACAGAATTCCTTTGGGCTGCGCGCTTTCTACTACAGTCTTTTATTTTTTTCGGTAATCCGGCAGGAAGGGAAATGCCGGCTTTAATGCAGCAAAAGTTTTTCCCTCTTATCCGTTTTTTTTTCTATTTTATATGGAAGGCAAGGAAAAGTCACCTTCTTTCTTCTTCTTTCTCCCCTCATGCCACACCGCAGGTTTTCTTTTCTTTTTTGTTTTCAGCATGCCACCAATGCGGACAGGGCTGTGTGCTTGCTATCGACAGGCCGGCAGAGCCCTAACCAATCATGTGGCTTACGTAGTGCAACGCACGGCCTGGGAACACTTGGCGCATCTTTTTCACTGTGTTCTTAACAGCCGCGCGTCGCCGGCGGCCGCAATTATCCTTTGGTGCGTGTGTTCGCTGTCAAGTGGAATTGCTTGACATGCCTTCCTCTCACCAGATTCGCGGTTGTCCTTCAATGTTTGCTTAGGCTTTTTTTTTTTTTTTTCTGTGGTCCGTGCAATGAAGGAGCCACCACGGGGGGGGGGGGGTGAAAGACAAAAAAAAGAAAGAATTGCTGGCTCTCCCGTAATCGAGAGTAGATGCAATCATGAAGTGGTAACCGGCAAAGCGGATTGGTTGGAGATGATACTAGCCCATAGGGCGTACCTAACAGGGGGGGGGGGGGGGGGAGGGACAAGGAGGGCAGTTGTCCCCTCCCCACACACACGCCTTCAAAAATGGGGGGGGGGGCAAAGTACGCCATTTGCCCCCGCCCCCTTTTGAAGCTGAGCACTTTCGGCCTGCACGCTGGAAAGTCGAACAAAACTACAGCTGAAGCAAAATTTTCTTCTTAATAGAGTGACCACATAAGTAATGCTTTTTTTTTTTTTTACTGCGCATTCCATGCTTGGACAGGGAGGATTGTCGTTTGTGCCTTCTCGGGACGCCCTGTCGCGGACGGCGCGCTGGATTGGCCATACACATTCGGGTTGCGGAGAACGCCTGACGACGGGCAGTTACCGCCCTAGCAAATGTCATCTTGCGCAACTTGCATCATGCCCAGGTTTTTGGGACCGCTATTTCCGTATTCGGAAACACAATCAGCTTGGTACATTTAACGTACGGGCGAGGGGGAGGTCCGGATAAAGTCTTACAATCAGCCGCGCCAAACGACTGACGGTCCTTACGGCATGAAATCGTTGGTTTATCAAATGCTGGAACTATTTAATCTCTGTGTAGAGGTAGCCTACGTAGCATTGTAGACTCAGTATATTAATACCGTCAACAATCTAATCAAACCTCTTACAAGTATAACTGTCCGATTTCATCGTGTAATCATGGCTTATCGTAGACATGCTATTCAACATGACCTCGGCCTAACGTGCAGAGCCATTTCAATACCAACAGAACACCGATGTGAATTTTTTTCTAAAGGAATGTGTCGCTTCTGACTTTGACGATTTCATTTTCAGGCTGTTTTTAAATAAGAACTGCACTATTGCTTGTCTCCCGGCAGGAGAAAAAAAAGCAACAGATATTCCGCATTTTGAAAAACGAGGGCCACTTTTTCGTGACGCGTACCTAGAAGCTCTGTAAACAGTTACTGATAGTCACTTTCTCCCAATTATTGTGTGTTATACACGGCATTTAGTTGTTTTCCCCCGGTATCCTCGGTAAAATATGCGATTCACGGTGCTTATATTTATTCGATGTACGAAGCAATGTTCCGAGTGACGAGGGATATATGTTTATTCTGCGTAGGTTCATCACAGCTTTTGTAGAAAGTTACTCATTAAAGCGTTCCAGAGTGTCATACTGCCGCTAATCTAAATGTTTCCCAGACTCTTAAAACAACAGCACAAGAGACGGTTGACTTTCCGGGAAAATAGAAAGAATTTTAAACGCAATGGGCGTTGCGAAACTTTCACATTTCTGCTTTAAATGGAAGTGTTGCAGATAATTACTAAATACCCGTTTTTCCACACGTTTTCTTGCATCATACAAGATTCGTAGTTAGTTTTTGCGGTGTCCACGGTGAGCTAAACAAGGCATCTTGTTTATACGTGAGAAAACTGTGGGCATGATATGGCCAATGAGTAGGCAATGTTCCAAATGGGTGGGTTAAACGCGCATTTTCCTGTAGAGTATGTATGTAAGTCGTCCATAGCGTTATTGATCCGTTTTACGAGCGGTGTGAGACTTAGACCAGGCTGCGCTGGCATAATTACAACTACAATTCAGTTCAAATTTTGCGAACAAACGGGAAACAATGCGCCAAGTCTATGTGCGGTGGTAAATGTGTGTTGATCAAGTGCAGCGCTAAAATATTTTAAGATAATGTTCGAATGTATCACGCTGCTGCTATTAGCTAGGCTTCCCGATGTTCCGAGAGAACTCTGCGTTTCATATATTCTATAATTTGACAGAATAGGCGGTATTTTAAGTGTTAACGTTTCTGGCTTATTTAGAAGCGTTAAGAATAATTATTGAGCCGTCATCTTCTATTTTTTTTTACTTTTTCACGCGTGATATATTAGTTTCGCCTGAAAAGAAACAGATTCGTTTTGTTTGGTGACTCTAAGGACAAGTTATTGAGTGAAGTGTAGGTGACGTAAAAATACCTTCGCTCTCGCAATAAATAACGCATGCAAGCACTCTAGAGTGTTATGAGCGTACCGAACGAGCTAGCGGAAGATAATTTAGCCCTCTGGCCTGCAGAACTATAAAAGCCACCACGATCAAATTTAGCGAAAAATGGTGGCACGCTGTGGAAACTCTCTGCGCGAAGTATGGCTGAATCAAACACAGCCTTAATTTGTAAAAAAAAAAAAAATATCTCGTTCAAGTGTTAGATGTGATATGGCTGCTATCAGCATGCTTCACAGTGTCGCGACTTAGCTATACTTTACAACAGGTTTATATTTTGTGGAGAGCGGACGGGGGTCGTTGCAACAGCGATGTGCGACAGAATTTTATGTTCCTGGTCCAGTCAGAAGCGTTGCGAATAATTACTGATAGGAAATTATTGACAGGAAAAAATAGTAAATTTCTTTCCCTATTTTCAGGCGTCAATACATGTTCCGGCTTTGTTTTAGCGACTTCCGCGGCGAGCTGAACAAGACATTTTGTTTATAATCGGCGCAAATCAAAGGCGCGTTATGGACAATGTGTAGGTAAACTTCAGAGACAGGGGGCTGATTATGACATATGCAGTAAATTAGCGATCCAGAGTTTTATGAATGTGTTTTGTAAATTGTAAACAGAGAATTTATCCTGCTGCTCCGAGAAAACTGTGAACTCTACCGATATCAAATCTAGCGGAAATTGAGATGGAGGGAGAGGGGGGGGGGCAGGGAGGAAGGTAATATACTCCATAGTGAATGTTATCGCGAAGTAATGTGTGCTGATGAATTACTGGCTTTTTAACAATTACCAGCAAGAAGTCCTCCAACGCATTACTTGTGGGCAAGGTTTCAAACGGAACAGTCATATAGGCGGGCAACTTTTTAAAGTATATATGCGATACAGCCAAAATAAACTGAAACTTTTGTAGTAACTGTTCGAAAGAAACAGCTACGCTGGAAATCGGGTTGTAATTCTCCCAATGTCGAACACATCTGCTGCCTTTTATTTCTTGTGAATATTGCAAGTAATTTATGTTGATTGTACTCGTTGTGTATAACCTCGCAATATTATTACGTAAACTAGCGATACATTTATGCTGTAGACTTAAACATGAAGTGCAATAATTTGTTTAATTATTACAAAATGCCTGTAGCAAGTGCGCATTCTTCATGAACGCTGTACTGCTGCTACTGGGCGGGACTCGGGACCTATGCGAGGCACTCATCGCCTTTTGTCCATGTATTATCGTGAGATTTTGCATAGTTGCAAGAAATAAATGCAAATTCAAAGAACTTTTCGGGCCCCCATGGTTCGCCACGTGTGATTGATAAAGGTCTATGTATGTTAAAATAAGTATAACTGACAGACGCATTTCCATGCAATTCAGTCCCACGTGGTGAATAATGGAGGCCCGAAAAATTATATATATATATATATATATATATATATATATATATATATATATATATATATATATATATATATATATATTCATCAATGCTAATCGCATTAATGACTACATTCATCGTTAGATGGATTCTGTCAGAAAATTTTCTAACTCTTTTGATTCTTCCTTCGTATTCACAAATACAATTTCCTGATTTCGTCCAATGAACTGAACTAACCTAGTTCTTGATTTCTCTGATAATTCATGATTTTATGCTTTCATATATAACTAAGAGGTACTGCATATGTCTTATGAATTCTAACGTAACGAGCAGGCATACTACCGGCTGATTTTTAAAATATGAGTTTCAGCTTTTTTTTATGTTTAGGCTTTGAAAAATAGGAATGTTGGTTTAATTTAAATGGAGATGCACTGCTGGAGCGAGACTAACGCAGAGCGATACCAGAACATTTGCTGTGGAAAGCAAATACACGTGCGCTAATCATTCAGCTGCCAGTGCGTTTGCTGCCAAAGACAACAATAATGCGCTTTTCAACGTACAAGGAGAAAGAAGTGCCTGCGTACGGGCTGCTATTCTGCAATGGCGGCGAGCAGCCCTCGGCGAAACGACGCCACAGTTTCAGCGGCCCCGCCTTCGACGCCGCATGGAAACGCAACCGAAACTGACGCTCCCGTCGCCCCGTTTCTGGGCGTTCCTCAGGAAGCGTCTGGCAACTCTGGACGGCAGATGGAAATGTAAAATGGCCGCCGAAGTGCTAATTAAGAAGGGAAAAAGAGGAGCGGCTGCATATTTTCAATCGGAATGCGCAAGAACAAGCAACCCGAGGCAGCTAAACGAGCTGTTGGACATTATTCTTGACCCTCGAAAGCCCATCGACATATGGGACACCATAGATTGGTGCAAATGGCTCATGGCCGGAGGCAAGACTCCGGACGAGTTCTCCCAGACAGGTAAGCAACCCATTCTCTTCTGTCGGGGCGCGTTTGTTGAGGTGTCACATCGCAAGACGTGTCGCTTCGGTAACCGAAAGCTCCGAGCAGTGCGGACACGTAGTTTCGCTCTATCGCGGCGTGGTCACCGTCGATGCTTAGTATTGGTTTTAGTTTCAACTTTCGCCTCTCGTAGGACCCTGCTGAGTCCTTGACGCGTAGGCGCTCCTACGTGTTAAATTATTGCGCACCACCGTGTGTACTTAACGCTGTTACAGTGCAGTGTGTGATTCGCGTTTCATTTCAAATTGTCTTTTAATCGTGCCTCAGGTAGTCGCATGAAGGTTTGTCCGGTTTATAAAGAGTGACGCTACACAGAAGCAAATCTCCGTGCCCATCTGACAAGTCTGGGGACGCCGCTACGCAAGGCGTGAACCGTGCCCAGCGTGTGCACCTCCAAAAACTGTTCCGCCTTTCGCTGCCATCAGCGCGTCTTGCGTTTTGATGAATTAACGTGGCCCTGAATTTTCGTGCGCGATGCGAAAGTGACAGGTGCAGCGCTTCCAGCTGCCGCGTTCGGCCTGGTCGCAGGGTTCGTCATTGCGGATACGCATTCCGCCGTCTCTCGCCGCGCGCGGCTTTCCCCGAGCGTCTAGCGCTCGCATCTGTTTGGAAACTACAACGCGTGTGAGTTCATTTTGTGTTCGCTTCCTCAGTACCATCGTTGCACGCGTCTGTGCTGCTGTTTTGGCTATCGGGGTTTCGCACGCCTACGAGTTGGCGATGCGCGTTTGTTACTAGTGGTTGCGCAACCACGCTCTCTCTCTATGCCAACCTCGTAGCTGACCGAACGTGGCACGCGCTCTCAACTTTCTCTTGACCAGCCAGCAGCGCGAGAGCGCTGCCGATCGCCCGTATAACCGCGTGCAGGCGAGCGTTGTTTGCACGTGTAACTAACCCTGTGAACTTCCTGTGGAAAGCTCGCCGTCGGTAGCGCGTGACCGTGGGACTGGATTTTCGGCGACTTTTAGGGGCATATCGGAGCGGGTTGAAGAAGTTGCGCGTATCTGTCTCGTTCCCTAGCGCAGGACTTGGCTCCGAAATTACACACCGTCTCGCACCAGATGCGCAAAAGCTTTAATACATGTTGCGCTTGCCCTGCCGCAGCGGTATATGCCACCGATTGCACACAGGCGATTCAAGGCTTCTAGATTTGTGCTGTTGCCTGTACATTTAAAAATACAGGCATCGTTTGCTGCGAACTCGTGTCCCTTCTTCTGCAAGCACTCCCTCCGTGATCACAAGCAAGTTTTCTGGAGAAGAGGGCAAAATATTTACGCAGGGCTGACTGAGACCACCTATAAGGGGGTGCAGTCTGGGGACCTTCCCTCATTGGTGCTCGACTAAGGCCCTGGCTATGCTGCTGTTGGTCACATCCCACACACCCAGTAACAGTGGCACCCTGGGCAATCCCCCCCCCCCCCCTGCTGAATTTTCAGCCTTCCCAGCATTCCCCTCCCCCCATCCCCAGTCAAGTGGGTGCCTCCCTCACCCCCCCCCCTCCTCAAAAAAATTTTCTGGCTATTCCATTGCCCTAGCAGCTACAAGATCTGCCAACAGTTTTGGCTGTGTGGTTGGAGAACATCATAGAAACGGCACCGGGAAGGAGGAGGCCGAGAGCTACGTGCCTCCTGCTGAGCTGTGCCAACAGGCTCGTTCACCACCGTTGAGGGTGCTTGACTGAGATCAACATCGCTGTGGCTCTCAAAAACATGAAACTCATGGTGGAGCTAGCTATTCAATTTGAATAATTCAGGTATCCACATTAAGTGTTTCTGTCCTTGGCAACCTTGCCAAGAAAAGATTCACTCTAAAGGCAGGATGCAACTGTGCACTTTCCACAAGTGGTCATGTGCTACGGCCCATCAGGGGGAATCACCATGATTGCGGCACTTTTGTCAGATGCATCTGCATGAACTTGTCGTATGGAGGGTCAGCGGGTGTGTTGAGGCACTTGAGGAGCTGTACATGTTGAGAAGCTGCATGCATATTGAAGACCTCTGCTCAGTGTCGGTGTGGTTCGTTGCAGCCATCCTGCAGCTATCACATGTACCAAGAAGTAAACGCCCATCCACCGAGCTGCTGTACTGCAGTAATGTTTTATTGGAAAGCCATCAATGTCATTGAAAGGGTAGAGACAGTGTGGGAACTGGTGTCACTCCTTCCACGAGTGCTCCTTTCTAGGAGAGCACAGCCAAGGTTGCAGAAAAGGCATAAGACAGACTGAAGGCTGACTAAGACCAGCTAGCCATGGCTTGAACTCGGCTCCTCCTCACACATTATTGAATTGATTCACTTTTTTTATGTGTGATGCTGGGATTTGATTGGAGGATTAGTTCAATGTAGGTTAATAGGTGGGCTGAGAGAAGCCCTTTGATGACCTTGAGGAAATATTCCCGAGTTACTTTGCCTTGCCAGGAACATTAAATTAACATTAGAGCCTCACATGACATGTAAATAACCTATCCTAACCTAAAGTAACATGTTAAATTTTTAAAAATAATTAGAGATGTAAAACTTGTGTTTAAGGCCTATCTGTCATGTTGATTTGTATGCAAGCAAGTTGAGCATAGTAGATTATAATGGGGTGGGGGGGTGGGGGGGGGGTGAACATTCAGTCTCCACACTGGGTTGTGATTCGACAAAAATGTGGGAAGGTGGAAATGAGCACACACATTTTTGCTGCTGCGTGTCTGCTCATAATTTTTGTGGTTTTCAAGCATGTTGAAGTGTTACAAACCTTGGTGATGGGGGGTTCTAGATTGTTTTACCTTGTTTAGTTTCCACAAAACTTTTTTTTGTTAATTTGCTTACTTTCTACAAAGCACTTGGCTGTTACTGTGCTACTTCATGGTAAATAAATATAACAACTATTACATTTCTACCTAATGACAAGAAGCTTTAATATGAATGCATTATGGCTTATTGATTTATAGGTGGGCATTCTATGCAATTCAGAGTCTCAAACCATGGGGCCATATTGAACGATGCACCTGGTGAAAATGCACTTATAGAATGGGCTTTTTACACCACTGCCACCAATTGTTGGATTTTCGAGGTTGGAAGCTTCCTCCGGGGTGCCCGGTAGTTCCCTCTGCCAGGTCGGTGTCCAGAAACCTCCAATGCTCTCAGGCCAGAGATTATGTTGTGTGCTGAGGCATGCTGATGCTTGGGGAAGAAACAATTGGTTTATTTCATGTTTGTGTCACCATTAGGCCAAGAATAGAATAAAAACAAATATGATATGAAACATGAGATGACAGCAAAAAGTGCATTATTTACTCTTTTAATATCTTAGTCACACTAGCACTTAAGGATTAATAAAGGTGAGAGAACCGGAAGAACTTTTATAGAAAAGAGGTGTTTTTATGAAAAATAAGAAATGAAAAAAGAATATAAATACACTTTATTGATTTAAATGCAGTATACAGATTAGAGCAGGTATAGATTTATTTATGCATGGCTGTAGCTGGGACACCTCAACTGTGATCAGCTTGCAATGAGCGTGTTAGGTGGAAGTCATTACGTGTTGTTATTTTTGGGTGCTTCTTGATGTACTGAGCAAAAGGAATAAGCAGAACCATGAGGCAAAATTTTTTGTAAGAGCCATATTAAGTCAACAGATAGTGACACCAAACCAAGGAAAGCATTGGAAGATTAGCTGTTTCTTTATTGAACAGTATAGCTGATTACCATTGAAGGTTAAATTTACAATAGACTTCGCATTCTTCATAAGACACATTAGGAAAATTAAAGTGGGTTTCAACTTTGCCACCACTGGGAGCTGAAGCCATAATCTTAGCATGACTTGTGCTTCGCTTCTCCAATCGTTACATGCTTGCCTGTCCCTTAATCTACTATAGTGCAACATTAAAGGGACACTGAGCGGTAAAGGTTTGTGAATGTTCTAAACTTTTGAATAACTAATTGAACATTATTGCATTAGATTTTGTCCTTGAATTGAATAGGCGTTTGAGATTGCTAGTATTTAAAAAAAAATAGTTTTCAAATAATTCATATCTTCAGCTGTGCACGATAAACATGAAGTTGGAGCAAAAATGAATCAAATTTCACTCCTGCCTCAGTGGACGCATAGAAGGGGAAGTTGCATAGAAAATGCTGTGTCACTCTAGGCGACGGAGTTTTCCAGCCAAACTGCAATTAATTTCAGACATAGAATGTTTAGACATAATATTAGGCATGGTATTCGTTTAGTACCAGGTTTACTAATGTTGCAAGTGTGTGTTCTCCTGGGATTAAATGTAAATAATTCTTATAATGTGCAAGCATGCATGGTTCAAAAATCCTCCTTATTTCTTTATAATGCTTCATTCCAGGTTTCGATAAAGCTTACTTCGGAGTGGTACAGTGTAACAATAGAAGCTTGCTAAAGTTGTGAATACTGGGGTGCCAACTTTCATTTGTGTCGATGGTGAAAAAGGCACTTCATTATTGTCTGTTCTCTAGTTGATAAGTATTCAATATTCCATTCAGTTTGCTTTTCGCACAATTCCATTCGGTCTAAAAAATTACTATTTGCACACCCCTACTAAGGAGGAATATGAAGTTGTGCTCTATTGGTAGCTTACGCTCCTGCAATAGCTGAACAGACTCTCATACCCAAAGAGCAGGCTTGGCAAGCCAGCAAATGAGCAAAAAGAATGAATGACAGGTGGCGGCACTGGCTGAGAGGTTCCTGCACCAGCTCACCATGATGTCATGGGTTTTGGCAGCGTCCGCTCAGGTCTCGTTGATTGCTTATCGCTAAATAAATACTCCATTGCATTTTTAAACAACCGGAGACTCTACCTAGCAAGTTTTCACTACCTTTGCAGCATTCAAAACAGCCAAAATATATCCGAGAATACTCTGAAATATGTGACATCACACTAACATACCAGTGCTCGGGTTCTAGCGCAAAATTGAAGAAAGTGGTGCCATCATTTTCTCATATTGTAACCAACCTTTTCCTGCTAAATGATTAATAGGGTTTTGAAAGAATACTAGCACATACTGATTTAGACTTGCTCTTTAGTGCCCCTTTAAAATGCCTATGAAAAGCAGTGGTAATAAAATAACATTCTTTTTTTTGTATTCACATTCTTACTTGAGCTGTATTGACAGCTGCACAGCCTCATAGGGTGAAAAGTGCTTGGCTTTTTCAGCTTGCATGCGTAAACATTGCCGTACAGATTGCGGCTTTCTGTCAGTGGTTGTGCTGAAGTGATGTCAGTGAGACATGGCTGCGTGTTATCGGCGAGGGCAGGGGCAGTTGATGCAGCCTTGGATAGCTTCCCACACTTTTGTTATCAGTCAGCACTTCGTTATCTCTGGGGTTGCCCAGCCACTAAGTGCTGGCAAAAAAACCTTGATGATGAAACAGAAGGTGCACAAACGCTGATGCATGGTGAGCAGCCTCAGGTGTATAAATGTTTTGCTGGATGCAGGAATTCAACTGCAGATGTAGAAAAAAAAAATGCTGGCAGAACGATCTCGCGGTGACTGTTAAGGGTGACGTGGCCATCACATAACAGACTTTCCTTGTAAATTTGTAGTATCCTTCACCTTCTGTATGCACCAATGGTCAAACTAATGAAAGAAAATATGTCAATATTTAAAACCTTTTGTTTACCAATTGTAACAATTGCTGCCGTCTGTGTAACATATTGTAGCTGTATTGAACGCCTGATGGTTGTGACAAAAATTTTGATTATAAGTATCAATGTACGTGACACATTCACACTTTTAATCACGAAGGTTTGTCTGGCTGTGTGTACTTAAAGGAAAAGGGACGTAAAGATTAGCATATTTCTTAATATTCTCACAGGGAGCGAAGGGTTAACCATTTGTGATCAGAGTAGACCATTGTATACACTACTAAGAAAGCCACAACTTTTTTCTTTTCGTGCAGTGACTGAGAGAACTGTCTTCCATGCAACATTGAATCTAAATGATCGTTTTTGTGGCTTTCTTTATCATTTCTTTTACTGTATTGGTGGCGATGAAGTGGTGGTCAAAGAAATATTAGTGAGGAAAACATTTGCTATGTGCCCACACCCAGTTTCCACCGTTTCACCACAATGAACACCCACTTCACCATAATTTAAAGTTACTGCTGGCGGTACTGTTCTGTGCAGTAGATATGTGAAAAGTATTTCAAATGGTAGCTGTGTATCATCTGTGGTGTCATTGCAGCTCTATTAAAGAAGAAAAGGTCGTACACTCAATTATCTCACACACACATATGAAGGGTTTTGTCAGAAAAAAATGAACACTCGTCAAGAGCAGAAAAAAAATTGAATGTTCAATGTTCAATGTTCACTGTTTTTTTCCTGCTTTTGGAGAGCTCATTTTTTCTAACAGTGTTTGCTTTTTGCCAGGTGCTGTTTTGTCGATCCCTTGACTATATGAGCTTCTCGCAAAAAGAAAAGAAAAGAACTTGTATGTTCCCATATACCACATGGGGCCCCATACGATACAAGTTTGTATACGGGATACTTATACTACATTCATATAATCATATTTGTCCCATGTGATAGTATATGGGAGCACAAAGGTTTATGTATGAAACCCCCATATGTTCATATGAGGTTCTTAGGTATGGGGCCTTAATGTCCTTTTTTTTTATTGGGACATAGTGAATAATGGGGGGAAAGGATACCAAGCGGTGGCCACACATACACTGTATTTTCATTGCATTGTTGGTGGCATTGTTGCATTCAATAAATAAATAAAGAAGTACTTCTGGTAGTACCCATATAGATTGTGGCACTGTCTAGTATAAAAAGGACAGGAAATTTCAAGAGTATTTGTATTGTTTGTGATGCTGTGCATGCAGTGATCAGAGGGAAAAATATATCAAGTGGTGCATGTAATCTTAGTAGTTGCAACGATACATGCACTGTTGCATGCAATAAGTAATAGAAAAGCATTTGTAGTGGTACCTATATTGCTGGTGGTGCCATTGCATAGAATAAATAGGACAAGAGAATTCACGCGGTACCTTTATTACTATTTTTTCAGCAACTCAAACTCAGTTTCAGAAGCTTTTAGTCTGAGGCGTTGCTGAAGGTGAATTTGTCATTTCAGATTGGTGGTTTTGATTTTGTGCATAGTAATGATGTTTCTTGTAATAACAAGTGACTGTAGCTGACTGAATGCAAGAATGAATACAGTTTGGTAATCACGGCTGCGCTTGTTGTAATTTGGTTTCATGGCAGATGCACATAAAAGCATGACAGGGATACTCATAGTAACATTAATGCTTCTTACATTAAAAAAGGATTTAGAATGTGAAGGAATTGGCATAAGGAAACATAGCTGATAGTGAGAGTAGTAGACCCATCACGAGAGGCATTGTGTGAAAGCAGTTCATTCAGTGGTACTAAAGATCACTGCCTGGACACAAGCAGAAAAATTGAGAAGCAAAGCATCAAGTTCCTGGGAGTGATTGTTGAAGAGTTGTGCTGTTTTGAGAGGCAAGGCAGTTAGTTATTTGTGGGAAAACCTGTACTTGACAAACGGAGAGAAAGTGGCATGCCTGCATACCCAAGGTGTCCCTTCTATTCGCACTCGAATGTCTCCTCTCCTCTGTCAACAAACAGCCAATTTCCCATGCTGGTTCTGTGATGCTATCGCACGCAGATGGCATTTGGAATAACAAGACGGGCACTCTGCACTTATCTCCAGTGGCACAACTGCTGAAACATGCTGTCGGCAACTTTGCAGAGCATGCATAATAGCACATCTAATTTGAAGATGGCGAACTCCTTGCAGCTACTTTTTATTTTTATTGTGGCCTTGAATTGAAAGCCAGATTGGCAGTTCTTGTGTAGATTGGGTGTCCCGTTTAATGTTGGTGTTTTGGAAGTTCGAACTACCCTTTAAAACAAACGAAAGGGCTGCTCCTTGTGAGGCCTTGCTGACCACTGATTACACCAACATATCCAGTGTCACACAGTTTATCTTGTCAGCCAAGGCTCACTTTTATTTTTCCTCGATAGGCTACTTTAACATGGTATCAGCTTTCGGATGTTATTGTAGCTCTTTGTATGTAAGCTCTCACGTGCTGTTGTGCAATCAGTGCACATTTTTCTTGATCTAAATTTTCTTTCCATTCATCTCCGTTATTTCTAACGGGCACATTTCTCATGCCCTCTCTGCGCTGTGCGCTGCTGTAGACTGCTCTCTGTTGTACTTGCACTCTGAATTTCAGATTTGCAGCATTCAAATGCATGAGCCACCCTAATTGTCTTTTAGTGTGATGATGCACCACTCTGGATTGCCTGTGGACACAAAGGCTGTAAGTTATTAGATTCGTCGGACGATCCTACCGCTGTCAACCAGATGTAGGAGTCGTCGGACGACCTTGCCGCTGCCACCATTTGAAAAAGTTGAAGGTCGTAGAGAGGAACTCGGTGTACAAGATTTATTTACATTATTTGCATCTTAGACAAGACGTACATCGACAGTCTAGCGTGACTCCCATATGGAGCCCGCAGGACTAACATACAGCAAACAGCTTACGAGCACACAGCTCACGAGTACATTTCTAGCATGACAACGAGCACTCAGCTCACGACGACGAGCACACTCTCGCAGCCGACAACCGCTGCTTAGAAGCACTTGGTCCCCCCCTTGATTCCAAGCGGACGGAAACGTTCGTCCAGTCATCGTTCGACGTCACCGAAGATGACCCGCCCTTTTGGAGGAGGCGGGCTCACATACACGTGTTGCACAGGTTTCAGTGCCGCACACACACACACAGGTATAAAGGTCCGGAGCCGACGTCAGAGGGGCTTCATGGAACTCTGCTTCGTCCCGGCTGGCATGCCGGGTAGCACATTCCTGAGCTGACCCCGCGCCACGTGGCTGCCGGTTATTCGCAGTTCTCTGGAGTGCGCCCCGTCCGGTTGGATTGGAACACGTGCAGCAGGCTGAAATAGTTGGCACGTCTTCACCCTGTACGGCCATTCCTAACGAAGTGCTGAAGCGTGGGCTGTGTACAAGAGTAGTGATTGTTTCACGGGACTTAACATTCTAAATGAACACTGAAGCTATGAGAGGTGGCATTGGGGGGCGGGTGGGCTTACAGATTGATTTCAACGATTTCATGTTCGGACGGAAGAGAAAATTGAGTTGTGTATTAGTAATTGCCCGTGTGTAATATATATATATATATATATATATATATATATATATATATATATATATATATATATATATATATATATATATATATATAAATAAGGCACTCTTACCACGAGAGGAGGCTTGGTAATTCAGGAAAGATGCAATAACAAAAACTGTTGGCAGCGCTGCCTTGAAGCTTTTGCAGCAGCTTGCCCTGACATTATGGATTTTGATGGCACCTGCTCGGGCCTAGTTATTTTTTTCTATCAGTAATGATGGATTATGTTGAATCCTAAAGAAGCCATAGACGGAACCGAACAAGTTTTGTGAACTTAGCCACAAGGCTACTTTGAAATCTGTGCAGTCATGCTGACATACCGGCACTGAGGTGTCGATGGGAAATAAAAAAAATTTAGAAAACTCTTATTCCTGCAAAAGTAATCAAAGTAGAGGTTTGAAAAGGTACTTCATCAGTTTAATTTGATTTACTGTTTCTATTTAATGTCCTTTTAATATGCACTGAAGTCTGAATAATTAGCAAGTACACGAGCATTTTGACACTCTGCCTCGATTTAGCGCCAAATGGCAAACCCTCGCACACTCTGAAAAGCACTGAATTTGTTCAGTAGAGACTTTCATGTAAGTGCAAAAAGGACTGTAGAAAAACGGAAGGCATCCTTTCTATGGGCGACCGGTATGATAGTATGATAGCTTTCCAATGTTATGATACCTACCTACAAACCTGCCATATGGTATGGCAGGTTTGTACGTTTAAGAGCTTTATGTGGGGTTGCTTCATTTAAATAAGGAGGCAGGTGCCTGCCATGTAGTTTCATGGTTTAGAAGACTGACGCAAATCCTAGGCTGTGTTACAGGATTTGTGTTCTATCGGCTAACCATGAGGTGCCTGCATTGTATGCTTATGTGCTGTTGACCCTATCCCCACCAAATTTTTTCAGAAGACCGACATTTTCTGAGTTTATGACTGATATATGTGAGCAGCTTTCGTTATTGCTATATCAGGAGCTCATTTGTTGTTTTCTGGTGTATTATTTCTGCCAACTCTTTCTTGTTTTAGAGTTGTGGATATGCTTGGCCACCAAAAACAGTCTGTATGATGCTTGACATTTCTTGGAACAGAAGTGAGGCACGCTTGTGTTGTGCACCATGCGATGTGCCATTCGTGGCACTGCAATTTAAAAAATCGCAAAGGCTCCAGCAACAAAGCGTTCTTGTCGACCTGCATCCATGTGAGAGAAGCCACCAGAGGCTCGAAATGCCACGATTCCGGCATTAAGAAAGGTGGCTGTTGTTGCTGCAGCCGTCTGACTCTATGCCACCATTTTTAAAAGCCATGAGAGTTGGACTTTTACTGAGTTTCTGCCAACTGTGCCCACAAGAAATTGGTTTTCTGGAAAGCTGGCACCATCTAATAATGTGGAATTCACACCATAATAATAAAATGATTTACACTGGGTTTGTAGCACTCGTAGACGAAAGGAAATCCATTGATGGAGTGAGTCTTGTCCTTCGCATGGAAAGGGCTAACAAGCAGATTAGACACTGAGCAGCTGTGCAGCTTTGCCAAGATCTCTTGAATGGCATGTACTGCTCATTTATAGCCAATTTAGTCGAAGTTTTGTTGCAGTTGGCCTTTAATGTTTAGTTAAGCTTGTTATGTGTTTAGTTGTGCTGAAGACAAACGAGGCTCCTTTAGAACCTCTCCATTTGGTGCACTCAATTATTTTATTGTACTAGCCTCTGATGCTTGATATTGTTTAAGGAAAAATATAGGTTTTGTGCATTCTTATTTCTTGTGTGTGCTACCTGCTGCTTCCATTGTTTCACAAACAACAGCCTCTCACCTTCAGAAGTGCAGCGGTGTGTGTGTCATTGTGGTTGGTAAGGCTGAAGGAAAAACGTCTGACGTTTCTGCCTTGTTTTATCCCACTATGGCAGTGTTTATTCTAGGAAAAAGGTTTAGGGTGGGGTCTTGGTCTGATTTCAGAATGTTTTAACTACATATTTTTTCCATTATCATTTTATTTCCATTAATACAGCTTTCAGAATGTTTTAACTATATATTTTTTGCATTATCGTTTTATTTACATTACTACAGCTTGTACGAAAAGCAGATTGCTTTGTTTTTGTTGTACTGGTCGCAGGACTGCACTTTATGATTATACTCGCAGATTACCTTCTGTGGCAATGAAGGGAGAGCTAGGGAGGTGAAGCCACTGCACAAGTAGTCTGGTAGTGTTTGACAGCACTTTTGGTTTCGTGGAATGGACACTCCATCAGCGTAGCTTCCACGTGCAACTGTTTTGCATGTGCCAAAATGCGGAAGAGAAAAGCATGAAAATAAGTCATATTTAACACTCAACAATGTATTTTGTCTTTTATTGGTGTTGTACGAGGGCAGAGCCAAAGATAACGTCTCCTATATATTTAGATATAGAAACAACTGTTTATCTAATATTAAGTTACATCATTTTAAAGGTTGAAGAATGCTTTATTTTTCTACATAGTCACCATTTCGGTCGATGCATTTTTGTAGATGCCGTGGCAGTTTTCCAATGCCCATGTCATACCAGCTTGCTGTCATGGCCTTCACACAGTGTTGAACCTCATCTTTCACCTCATTGTTGGAGCCGAAATGCCTTCCAGACAAGTGTTCCTTCAATTTAGGGAATGGGTGGCTGTCGTTTGGTACCAAGTCTGGACTGTATGGTAGATGGGTGATGACTTTCAAGCCAAAGTTTCGCAGGAGATCGACAGTTTGACAGGCGACATGTGGGCGATCATTGTTGTGAAGAATGCTTACGCCCTTGCTCAACATTCCTTTTGTCCGGTTCTGAATTGCCCTTCTGAGTTTTTTCATTGTTTCACAGTACCTGTCAGTGTTTATTGTCATCCGAGCAGGCAGAATGTTGACCAACAGTACCGCTTTCCGATCCCAAAACAGAGCTGCCATGACTTTACCAGTGGACTATGTTTGTTTGAACTTTCACAGCTTGGGCAAAGAGGGACGCTGCCGCTCGCGTGACTGTTATTTTGTCTCAGGTGTAAAATGGAATGCCCAGGTTTTGTCACTCGTGACAATTTAGTTCAAGAAGTTGTCCTTTTTGTCTGCATAGTGGCAAAGAAATTTGCAAAAAGAATCGGCTCGTTGCCATTTGTGGTCTGCTGTCGGCATACACGGCACCCAACTTGCACACACCTTGCAATATTGCAGTTTTTCTGCTAAAATCCTGGGGATGGTGCTTTGGGAAACCTCGGTAACCAAAATGCAGAGAACATCCCCTCCAATCTTCACGTATGATTTCCTCAACCTTCGTGACTGTCTCATCGGAAATTGACGACCTACTGCCCCTTTCCTTGTCATGACTTTCATTGTGACCAGCTGTAAAGCCTCTACACTGCTTGCAAACATTCTTGACATCCATGCATGACTGTCCGTACATTTCTGTGAATTGGCGATTAATTTCAACTGGTTTAACGCCTTTTGCGTAAAAAAATTGAATAACTGTGAATTTCACACTTGGCGGTAGAGTTCAGTGGGAGCTCCACTTTGAATAGCTGCGCATGCATGCTTATTTGGGAGTGAAGGAAGCGCCACTCACAACAGTGTGGCCAACAACCGTATTAACAGTTCCTTTATGTCCCCCAAAAATAGGAGACCTTTGTTTTGGGCTTCATTCACTTAAGCAAAAGCAGTTTGAGTAGCTGTCACCATTAGGTTTCCACCACTAATGCTTTAATTTTATTCCACATTTCAACCACTCATCACACCCTTGTATCTTTTGTCTGTATCTCTGCAGTGCGGCGTTACGACAATGCCACCACGTGTGGGCTGGTGTGGACGGCGAACTTTGTGGCATACCGGTGCCGCACATGCGGCATCTCGCCGTGCATGTCCCTCTGTGCCGACTGCTTCCAGCAGGGCAACCACCAGGGGCACGATTTCAACATGTTCCGCAGCCAGGCGGGGGGTGCCTGCGATTGTGGGGACGCCAGCGTCATGCGCGAGGATGGGTGAGCAAAGTGAAAGCACCGACGAGCTTGTGGGAATATCTCAAGGTTACAGGCGGTGAAAAAAAGAAACAAAAAAAAAAGAAACGACAGGGACAGAGTAGATGGAACATAAACAGGACAAACTGTTCTTTCTGGTTGCTTTGCGATGCCTGTAATCAGGAACCAGAATGAACTTGACCAATTTTCTGTTCCTCAAAAGTGACTTAAAGGCTAACACTAAATCAGTTAGACTGACAAAGCATTCTTTCGAAAGTCTGTTTTTTCTTTAATTTTGCATAAGCGGTTGATATTGTTAGACATGTTGAAAGTCAAGGTTCTGGTTTTGCAATATTGCACCGAAATTACAGTGCTTGTGCATCATTGTAGTGTCAGGTCAAAGATTTTAAAGTAACTTTTCCTATTATGGCCACTGTAGCTCAATGAATCTTTTGAAACTTACCAAGTTCACTCTCTGGCTCTTTTACAATACAATGTAGTCCATCTTAACTGATGGATACTAGGCCCTAGCAGGTGCCGTCGAAATTTGTCACAATGAGTTGTTGCAGGAAGTTTAAGGTGTCATTGCGACTCAATTTTTTTTGGATTTGTATCTTTCATGGCTTGCAGAGCCTTCTTTCACAGTAACACTGGCTGTTTTCATAGAAGTGTAATTTACAAATACAAATCAAAATATATTTCTCCTAAGTGTCTGTTTAAGAGAAAATACATGTTTTTGCATATGTATCAATGCAAAATTATGAAAGGGACAGCAGAGGGAGCAATACTGAAATGGTTTAAGCCAAAAAAGTACTCTTTGAAAACTATTTTCTTTGTTCTGGCAGAAAAAGAAAAGCCTATTACTAGGGGAGAATCTATAGGCCAATCTTCCATCTTCTTTTTAATATTGCGCTAAAACCTGGCTGCTGGTACATCAGAGTGGTCTTGAATTTTTTAGTGTATTTTCACATTTGGGCCATTTTTTAAACTTTTTAACGTGAACTTTAATTATATTAGAGTAAACTGTAGCCCTTCTTTGCTGATAACTCACATCAAATTTTCACTTTTGAAACAAATTTGGATAATAAAAACGAAGTATGAATAGAATACTTTTAGAATACAAATACTATTGCCATTTTCAAAGATACTATTTATTTCTCTAACCAGAAGTTTGAAAAAAAAAGAAAGTTTGTTGTACATCAATAATGTACCGGGAAGTTATGCTTTAAAGTCAACAAAATTCTCTTGTACAACACTTTCGCTTGACAGTATCACAACTGCAGTTATTTTTCTTGAAGGAAGGACAGCTACTCAACATGTTCAAAAAGCAGTGACGCCTTCCTGCATGTCACAATTCCTCCAGACAATGCAAACAGTCGCTTACTGGACACACTGGTGTAATGTATAGGCAGGTATATCTTCTCAAGCAGAGCTAGCAGTGGGTAGTTCTGAGCACCATGTTCGCACCACTGCTCACATGGATCTTCATTTTTGGTCCAAAATGTGATCATGCAATATCATTCAACCTGTGCTTGGGGCAGTGAAGATTGCTGCTTGTTGGTGAGCCTATCAAAGTCATTCCACGGTGCTGATGTGGAAAGGGCCTGTTCAGGAGCTTTCGTTGCTGAGGACATCTCTAGGTCTCCTGGTGTTGAAATTTTATTTGCTTCATCTAAAGCCAGGTTTTTAATGGAATTTGCCATTGAAGCTAAATAAAGTAACAGCGCATGGGAATAGGACAAAAGAGAAGAAAGATGAAAAAAGACGACGAAAGATGAAGACGAAAAGATGAAAAGATGAAGAAAGATGAAAACGCTGATTGTTTCTCTTTCTTTGCCTCTTTTGTTTCACCCTGTCCCATGCACTTTATTCTATCAAGCTTCAGTATGTACCAACCGGTCCATGTCTGCACTATTTTGCCATTGAAGCATCATGGTGGTGCACAACTGCTTTATAGCTAGGATCTAAAAACATTGTCAAGCTTTGCTACTTAATCAAATTTGTAGTCTGGAAACCGTGTTCTTTTAAGCAGTTAGCTAGATTGGTAGCAGACACGGTGGTTTACACTCAGCAGTTGTTGTTGTCCAGATGTGTGAAGAGGCAGTATTGTATGGGTACTTCAGCTGGTAGTGGTGGGTGGCCATCAGCACCAGCAATGACACGGTGACAGTGCCCCCTTTACACTTCTGGTATGGTTCACTGCACGACAAATATGCTTCGCTGCAATACAGCTTGTTTCGCTGCCTAGCGCGGCTGTACTGCGGCGAAGCTGCTTATAGGGAACTGACCAACAGCATACTTAATCCCATGCACATTGCTGCATGCTGGAGACTATGCAGGAACACCGGTACAGCCATTGTGAAAATGTACTTAGTGAGCTAGTGAGCACTGTTTACGTAATTCCTATGTGGCTTCGCATTTAAAACACGTTCTGAATACATTTAAGAATGTTTGGGGCTTAGAATATTTTGAATAGTAAAAGCGTGTTTCAAATCGAATTGAATACCAACCAATTCGAATTGAATATTCACACACCATTACCGATAAGCGATTAGCTCCACCTGAATAGACGTCAAAACCCATGACGCCACTACAGGCTGATGAAAGAATGTCAGGACGGTGTCACGTCCCAGTCTTTTGTTATTGCATTTTTTCTGGCTTTCCAAGCCTCCTCACACAGCAAGGGGAACCATTTTGCTACAGCAGAAGTTTAGTAGTATTAGTGTCTCTTTAAATTGGATCTCAAGCTATGGAGTTGCTGCAAGAATGACACTTGTATAGGAAAAAAGAAAAAGAAAAAGACAAATAGTAGAATATTGTTTGCCATCTAAAGACAAATATTGTACTTAGCAACCTTGGTATCGAGGAGTGGTATTACGCAACTATCCTCTTCATCCTACTGCTCTGATCCACATATGCCTTTCTGATTTTGGTGATATTGTGGCCATTGGGTTTATTGACCGGTTGTGAAGGGCGAAAAGAGTCAGTTTGGAATCGAATTTGAGGGAAATTGTTTTGCCCTGGGCCTGTACTTGCTTGATTATAGGCATGCTTAAAATACACTGTTAACAGTAGTGAGGTTCTGTGGTAGTAGGTGTGCATCACTCATTACCACCTACCCCCATGCCTCTGGGTTGCGAAACAGGTTCTGCCACCGGCATGGTCCCAAGGCGCAAGTTGGCAAGCCGCCGGCACCTCCGGATCTACTCTGCGTGGCAGAGTCCATGATGCCTCGAGTCATCCTGCGCCTCGTCCAGCACCTGCGTGAGCACAGCAGCAGTGTTGATGCTGGTGAGCGTCTCCACTCTGTGTGAACTGCTCCTGGTTTTCTTGAAAGGGCGCGTTTTTGTTCTTTAATTGGCCATTTACTGTATTTGTATGATTCTGCCATGCCACTGATTGTAATACACTGTGATATTACCATCCAAACATAAAAAGAAAACAAGCAAGCTTGGTGCCGATTCTACCGTACGCATCAAGTACACATCAAGCAACGAAACCTGAGTCGACGCGTAGCATGTAGAAACGATTTTATGGAACATACAAAGGCATACTTGCACACACAGCTGAATCTCAGCAGCTAGTCGCTATCGTTGTCCATCAACATCTCCTTTTCACTGTCTGCTGACTGCAGACAGTCATCCTCAGTTCCATTTAATGCATTAGAAACTGAAGGCTTGTGCAGTCATCATCTGCGGAATGGCATTCCATGCACCATGGACCCACCTTGAAATATTTCCGAGCATCGCTTTCTTCAGACGACCCATTCGATGGCAGTGTGGCTAGCTACATTGCATTGAGCTTTTTTTCAGTAAGAATCTGTTTCATTTTTGATTTTGAGTAGAAATAGTTACGATTGTAATGCACATGCAAATTTGAACGCTTCTTTTATTAAAAAAAAAGTGTGCATTAGAATCGTCCAAGTATGATACATTGCACACATGAAAGCATCTGTTAGTCCTCCTTAAGCTTGAAACTGTGTTTGCTGTTTGTGTCCATTCTTTCCATTGTGCCAATTCTTTCCATTACACCCTTGGCCTAGACATTCCGTGGCCATGATTTTCTATCAGTGCCTTTTGTGCTATTCTTTTTCACACTTTGCATACTGCATCAGTAGTCAAAGCGACATTCTGCACTTGTTAAACGGGATCAGGCAGCCATGAACAGGGAATGATAAGAGTGACATAGAATCAAGCAGAAGGCGTCGCTGCAGAATTGTGGCTCATCTCTCGGTCACTGTCATGCTGTCGCTACAGATACATGAAAGTGCAGTCAATGCATGCATCGAATTTCATCATCGACTACTAGATCGACTATGCTTTGTTAGGTTTTGGTTTCGCGGAGCGCCGACATGGTCGACGACATGGCTCCTCATGTAATGCCCTTGGGCCTTTGACGTATGAAAGAAATAAAATAATCATGCCGTGCGGTGCCTGAAATTTCATTCATCCTTATACATTAAGCTTATGGGGCTAGTGGTGGTGCTGCGGAGCTGTCTGAGTAATTAAGCATGTCTGAATAATCAGTCGACTGTATAAGATTAGGGGTGACTATAGCCAGCCTTTTGCGAGAAAATATCTTGACTTATATTCCGGTTTTTGCGGTAGAATCCTGGACTGCCAATCTCTTGTTCGTAGGTTTGAATCCTTGCAGTACATTTCGTTGTAATTTTCTTGCAAAGCATTTTGGGATTCCAGCAACAACACCGGCAGACATGAAAACGACCAGGGGAGTAAATTTCTGTAAAACAAAACTTGCCTACCACTGCTACTGAGATTCTAAGTCTGCCCCTGTGGCAATGTGCCACTGAGAGGCAGACACAATAACCTGTGTGCTTTTGTACAGCAGTGGAACTTGACAATTTGTGTGAACTTTTGTGCCCCATACAGACTTCAAGAGTGACAGCCAGTGACGGTCATATATTTCGGAAGCCATCACAGGCATTACTGTAGTGGGCAAATATAACGTTGTGTGCACCATGAGAAAGTTGTTCTTGACAAGATGGCAGTGTCCGCAGTGGGATCCTGATGCTGTCGCTATGAGTTCAAAGCCAGAGGAATCGCTGGAGTTGGCAGATTTGTTTATTTCTTTTGGATTTTTAAGCTGTGTTTGTTCAGTTGCTCTAGCTTGGTAGAAATCACTGGAAAATGTCTTACGACTGTTCTTTTTTTTTTTTTTGCAGGAACAGTGGGCCAGAAGGCAGTGCAAGAGGCAGATGGCTTTCTGACTATGCTGCATCAGCTGAGTGAGATGGGCGCTGTCATGCGGCAAGTGATGACGCATGCGCTCACCAACCCCCTCAGCTATCGAACTCTCACCTGTGCCGCCGCCAGTAAGTTACAGAAGCTTTTCTGACTTCTTGGCATGTAGGAGATAAAGTCACATGTCAGCTGCTGCCACTGCTTGGTGCTTGTGGGCTACCAGAGTGGCATCTTCACGTCTTTGTTACATTTGAGCCTTAACGTTTGTGAGTGCAGGGCCAATATAATGTAAGAATTCCTTTTGTGCGATTTGATTCCTTTCTTATTGTACACCGTTTGCAACCAGTCGATCGTAGTGATAACGTGAACGGTGTGCCACTTAGAGCACTGAGGAAGCGCGAAAAGGAACAGCATCGAATTAAAATTGCTACATTATCTCGGCTCAAGTGTTATCAGCAGCAGGAGAGAGAGAAGTGCTTTAGGATTGAAATGTCCACTTGACCACTTGTCTGTTCGATCAAGCTCTAATGTTGACCAGAAACTTTTTTAGGTCAAGAGTAGCTCTAAACTGTAGTTTTCTCATTCTAAATGTGCAACATTTTTGTGCAGACCCATCCACTTGCATGTTATGAGCAAGCACCCATTAAAAGTTTTTTCTTCTTTTTTTTAGCAATTCAGGCAATAATTATTGCCTGACTGAAATGATTCAGGGGTCATTTTATGTAGTTTTTAGAGCAGAGCTTGACAAAGCAAGAGTCAACAAATAATTCGAACTAGAGGGACATGGTCAAAAGAGTGCTGCAATGGAACAAATGTGGAGCTATCAATGTTTACTGTTTACTACCAAAGCTTTAGCTTTTAAAGCAGTGGCTTTGGATCAAGCAAGCGATCATAACACAGGATTGCCTAGAATGTTTTATTGCTCAAAAGAATGTGCTGCTGCCTGCTCTGGCATCATGCATCCCAATAATTGTGCAATGCGTACAGCGACTCTGCAGTACCATGCTGGTCAGCACTAGCGCACTGTCAGTGGCAAGTTGATTGAAATGGAATTCTGTATGATGGAAGATAATGTGCCTTGTTCATGAATTTCTGTGACTAGATATCTGTTGTGTTTCAGCTGAAATGCTCTCGTTGCTCAAAGGCCTTTGTCGTCGAAGTCACATTGCTGCTCTGTTTTAATTTGTTACATCTTGCATGTGGCTGTGTGCACCTTCATGAAAGCCTTCAAATACCCTTAGTCCTGGAATAATATTTTCGGGGGTCCTTAAAGGAACTGACAACTGGCCAGTATGTGTTGTGAGATGTTGATGGAAATGAAGTGACCATGATTTATAGAGATAAGAATCCAGCACGCTGTTTGCAATTTAAGTAGGAATTATAATTTCGAATTGGCAAAGAAAGTCTCAAAAACGAGTAAGTGGCAAGACCTGGCAGTGAAATCTTGGCATTTCGGATGTATTCTATGAGATTACTGTACGTAAGTTGACTGTTATTAAATACATCATAATTATTGCTTAAAATTGCAGTTGGTATACTATTAAACACTCACGCATTATTGTATGCTTCGGAAATCAAAAACGCACGTGTGACTATGGCAACATGTGTAACTCCGTATCACGTGTAAAGGTGTTATTTAGTTTTTGATCCAACTGGTTTCCTTTTGACTGGCTAAATACCAAAGCAGTTAGACAGGAAACCATAAAAACATGTTGCTATTATTGCAGAAATCATTTAACAATTCGGAAAGCATGAATCGTAGGAACATCGACTTCACAAACAAAATTGTACTTTGTTACAGCACGGCCACACTTGTCGTCTGCCTCCCGCTAATGCCGGCGTATAATTGCTATCGTGGTTACCTATCGCCGTTTTCAGCATGCTCCTATTGAATGACTACATCCTCGCTCCAGATCAAAAAAGTCTGATAAAAAATGTTCCATGGCGTTTTCCGCACTAGCACTTCACGATTAGACACTCTGACCAGTAAGCTTTCCATTGCACTAAAAAAATAAAAATAAAAAAATGGGTAACGTGAAAATTGGTTGTCAGTCCCTTTAATACTTCTTGAAAGTAGATGCACTCCTTTAATTCTTTGAAAAGGGGTGCACAGGTGCCTTGGGTCATAAAAGCCAATTCACTGGAATATCAGATGTGCGATTGAGAAGCCCCTCACATGGTAGTTGATGCGATGTGCTACAGTTCTTGGCACAGGTAAGGGGAGGTTCTCAATTAATCTCCCTATTAGAGTAGGGGGTGAAAAAAATAAAGGAAAATTAATGTAGCCTTGAACACAATACTGTAAGGTCTGCTTCAGCATTACCGAGTTTCACCTTCATCAGACTCAAAGTCATTTAAATGTCCATGAATTCTTGAGTAACGCATCCTGCATGACCCCTGTGCGTTGTTGCAACCACTGTGGATAATATTCACTGTTATGGCAGGGCTTAAAACCATTGTTCTATTGTGCACTGTTTGCAAGCGTGTCTATTGCTCCCTGTGCAGTCGATGTGGAGGACGAGGAAAAGGCAAAGTTTCTACGGCACAACTATGAGTGTTACGAGGAGGCCAAGCGTCGGCTTCAGAACTGGGAGTGCCCACCTGAGTACCAAGGTGAGCTGCATCGACGGGAGTTCTGCATATCAAGGCTGCAGAAGTGGTCAACCACGAACACACACTTACTGACCCTTGCGCATTGACAAGAAAAATGGGGTAGTGGTAGCAATGCCTGTAAACTTGAGGAACCAGTCCTTATTCCTGCATCTTTCATGGGGAAATGGACTCTGCTACAGATTAAGTATAAACCCTATTTAAACAATTTTTTGTGCGACAGCAACAAGCGATGTGAGTGACATAGCAGTTGCGTCCACTCTTTGCCTACTAGTTGAACCCTGCGCAAGTGACAACTCTCCTGTGATACTGGCATGAGGGCAGCAAATAAGCAGCAAAACTAACGTGACACTTGCTATAATAACTTGAGCTGATTTGTTTTGCTGCACAGAGCAACATTATATGCACCTAAGCCTTGACATGATGCAGTCGTTAAAATTGGCAATTTGCTTTGTTATATTTAAATTTCATGATGTTGAAGTTTGGCTTTTTATGCAGATAAGTACAGTCGCCAATAAATTTTTCTTACACAGAAGGGGCAGCAAAATTTTCCGCATCATTAGGCAATCGGAAAAAGCAAACTTAAATGAGAAAAAAGATTCATTTTGTTGAATTTGAGAGTCTGCAATGAAAGATGTGGTTTCATGCCATATCGATGATATCTTCACATCGGTGGTACGAAGCAAAGCCATCCACACCGTCGCGTCCACTCCATAGTGTTGCCTGCTGATAGTGTTGCCCGCATTAGGACGACACTATCATGAAAAGCACCTGCAGCTAATAGCGAACGCTTCGTCTGCCTCTCGCTTCAACATGTCTTCAAAACTCGAGCTTACGCAACCTCCAGCACTATACGTGCAGGAAGACAATGCACATAATGCCATGCCATCTTGCCACGCCCACTCTTTGCATGCGGGTGCGCTCAGCCATACTGACAGCTATCCGCAGCCATGGACGTTCTAGAAAGCAAGACGTGCGCCAACTTGCCCTCACTTTCAGTCGGTTATCACAGTGACTTGGAATATGACTTTGCAAAGTAAAAATAACCGAAGCTTTCAAAAGCTGAGACTGGATCATTGCCGCACAAGCTTATGCTATGTATCGGGACGCATACAGGGTAGTTCGCAACATTGTTCTCACTGACAAGTTAGTCAATGGATCTGTAGGCAAACTTCGTTACAACTGAACGTACACTCCGAAGTTGTCAGACTGTGGTTGGAGTTTCCACCTGGCATTATTGTCTTGGCAAAAACTAAAGGACGTCAGTAAATGAGGTGGCCATATCTCCAAATTGGATTCTGGTTGACATTGTGAAGCTGTGTTGTCAACTTAAGGGCAAGGGAATTTCTCACATGCATCAGAAACGAAATTGATTCCCAGTGGTACAAGCAAGTGCAATCACAATCCGCAAATCACAAGATGGGGACCTACAGCACAGCTGTAGGTCCCAATTTGTAGATTATACCAAAACATAACCACAAAAGTTAGTCTGTGTGGCACTAAGCAGAGTAGTGAACCTCTCTGGCCTCTACTTGACAAACAAAGGTGGTGACTTCAAATTCTACCATGGCAAGGAAAATTGTGCCATTGCACTGGCTGATGCATTCCAAAGGTTGAACAAATGTCTACAGATCGTTATCGTGTAGTGAACTGGAAAGTCAAGCACCCATAGTAGTGGCATGCGTCAACGTGCAATCTCTGCCAAAACTTTAACAAGACATTACGCATGACATCAACCTAATAGAAGCACACATTCTGTGCTTGACAGAAATGAGGATGGAACCAGCAGATCCCAGAGAGTTGTCTGTATGCGTGTGGGGCACAACATCATGAAAACAATGCAGCAGGTGTAGCCATCTACGTTAAAGACACAGTACAAACAACACTTGTGGATCCGAACTGTCATTTCGGCAATGGCAAAATGTGCAGTACGATTGTCAATGGGTTTCATTGTCGTCTGCGCTTACTTGGTACCCAGTTTGTCAGAAAAAGCAGCAGGTAACTTCATCGTCCGAAACATGCCACCCGACATGTGCCACCAGCCAATGATTATGATAGGTGATCTCAACCAAAACGCTCAGGACAAATGCAGCTTTTCTATAGCGCATAGAAACTGTTCTAGGTCTGGACCTTGCCATGCCAAAACAAGTCACGTCGACAATTCAAGGAACGTACATCGAATTCGCGTTCCACAATGAAAATTCCATAAAAGATATCGAGTATGTCACTGATCACAAGGGCATTGTAATGCGGATCCAGAAATAGCACTGTGGCGACCAAGTGACAGTGTGTGGTCAGAAGATTTGTATCATCTGACGGTGAAATATCAGGTCTACACGACATTCACTATGTTAAAATAAAACAAATTCAGGCAGTGAACCTGTATATCTGTCTTAATGGTCTTCATACGCTTGCCACGTTCAACATCCCACAAATCACACAGAGCAAGCGGCGTTTTTTTAAAATTAGCTCTGGAAGAATTATAGGGAAATATATATTTGCGGAACAATCACAGTTCTTTTGGATCCCTCGTTTACTGCTCTAACAAGTTCCACAACCGACTCGCATTGTTATTTGGGAAGTTACGTAACGATCCGTGGCTACCAGTTGCATAGAACAGCGTATGGTGCAGGGCGGCGCGATTCTAGACGTACTGCGCCCTCGGCGGAAGATTAGAAAAACACCTACATAAGCACAGCAGAGAAGTGGCTACGTTAGGCGGCTCTAATGATAACCCTAAAAGCGTCATTCAGAACATGCGGAATTGTCCTCCACTTCTGGCGGCGTTTTCTCTACTTCTTTTTTAAATAAAAAGATGTTGATCCATAAATATTTTCATAAATAACGGTTAAATTTGTTAATTTTCGCTTTTCCTTCCTGTTTGGCTGTTGCCTTGGCTCTCTCTTAGTAGATCGCTTAATTTCTCAAATCCTCGCGACTCTAGTTTCCAGTTGGCAATTTTGCACGAAAAGAGCTGTACAATTAGGGAAAAGCCAAACGAGTTATCGGGTTACGGTCATATTGCCTATGAGTTTAAGGGTTATTGCAGGGTTTGATGATGGACGCATTCTCGCAATATTTTATTTTCCACCTTATCGAACCCATATTACGGGTATATGGTTCTGAGGATCTGTCAGTGTTGCGGCGAGCCGTCACTCGAGGAAATAATGAAACAAAAAGAAAGGTTAAACGCAATTGGCATTTTCTCTGGCTGCAACTCGTTCCATGTGCATACAGACCAGCTGACCACGAACTCGATCCCTTTCCTGGTCCCTCGATCAGTCTAAACGAAGAAGGTTGAACTAATGAAGCAACAATGATGCACGTGACCGTTGAATAGACGGTGACAACTGAATGCATCTCGAGTTAATCGTGCGGGCACCGAATTGATGAGGAAACCAGTCTTCCCATTCCAGGAGACGCCAATAACCACCTCCATTAAAAGGAGGGGAAAAGGCAGCAAAATGTTGACCGCCGAATAGCTGTCAAGTCTCAACATTGTTCTGGCAGCGCTTTAGCAATGTGTGTGTGAAGTGGTGGCGTGGGCGGGGAGGGGGGGGATTATGCATGTAAACTTTTGGGGGGGGGGGCTGGCCCCCCCCCTCAATGGGTATGTGCCTGACGGGAAGTTTCTTTATGCTTTTGAAGCATCTCAGCTTTTCTGCTTTGCCAATTATCAATAGCGGTACCCCCGCTCTGTGCCAGTCATGTTGGCAGCCAGCAAAACTGTTATTCTGTCCTTGCTTCCGCCAATGCAAGGGTCCCCCTTAAATGTGATGGTTTTGTCAGGCAGGGCTTTGTAGATGAGGGCCATCTCATCTGTGTTAAAAATGTCGCAGGCATCATAATCATCATAATCGGCTAAGCTTGCGGGTAATCCGGCCCTCCAATGTTCGACAATGTCTTCATTCACAGCCCCTTTCTCGCTGCACAAGCTTCTGAAGACCAGGCCGTGTCTTTTTCTTGAATCGGTTGATCCAGCCTTCCGATGCCTTGAAGTCTTCAGTGCTGAGTTTCAGCGCATACTTTTTGGCCTGTGTACAGATAAGGGTGCCACTCAAAGGCAGCTGTGCGTTGCGCGAATCGGCAATCCATCTTAACAACGCTTGTTCAAGTTTTGGATGCGCTGCCATTTGCAGTCCCTTCCTGTCGTCAGCAAACTTGTCGCTGTCATACGCCTGAAGAATCTCCGCTTCATTTTTCACGTACGTGCTGAGCGTGCTTCTCCTCACGTTTAATTTATTCATTATGACCTGCCAAGGCATTCCTGCCTTCACGGCTTTAAATTTTTCTACTTTCGCTGCCAAATCCTTCGCCTCATACTTTGTCCGCTTCGGTGGGGCACGAGAGCACATGGTGGTGCGGCAACGAAGCGACGGGTACACACATGATGTCAAGAAAAAACAAAGTATAAACCGAAAAAAGAAAACCACAAACAAAATTTAACACACACGAAAAAAAGTTCCGCCGTCCTCGCACGCGCACCTGACGCAAACTGATGAATGCGATAAAAATGACAACGAAAAAGAACTGCACAAGCAAAAGACAAAGTCGGAAATGGCGGACAGCAATACAAAGAAAAGAACATGTATTTATAGATTAGGGTTGCTAGCATACACTGATAACTACCGTGCCGGTAACCATAGCGATGCAGAGGTAGTGCCAAGTGCCAAAAGCGACTGCAAAGCCAGAAGTACATCATTGCCGCCATGTTTTTTGAGACTTAGGTTTGTCTATTACTGTATGTAGCAATAAAATAAACACACGAGTCTGCCTAGTTAGTACAGATTCATCTTAAAGCTTTTTGTGCGCAAACAAACAGGGACGAAGAATAGGAGCAACACAAGGATGAGCGCTTTCCTTGTGTTGCTCCTATTCTTCGTCCCTGTTTGTTTGCGCACAAAAAGTTTTAAAATAAACATGGCGGCCTTTATGTATATCCGGCCTTTCGGCACTCCCAGCACATGCAAGCATGGCCTTTCAGATCGCCACACGCTAATCGGAGACGCCATCGCTGACGGTGCGATTTGAACACACCCTAGTGCCAACCGATCCTATATGCCTCACGTGCTTCTGAGCTCCGTGAACTGTCCGAATTAACCGAAGTACGACCAAATATGTCCGAATTAATGGGAGTTTCGTGCCATAGGGTTATGAGCATGTTTGACGGGACCAGACGGCGCATGCGAATGAACCAAATTTTCGAATTATCGGGGGCCGAGTTAATGAGGTTTTGCTGTATTTGTCAAGGTTTTGCTGAGGTGTTCTTTTTTTTCATTGCACATATCAAAATCCGTTTGTTTGCCTGTTCTGTGCGACAACTGGTAGTGTCACTGATGTGTATTCTGTGCCGGTTATTATTGGATAGTTTATTATAGCATTTTTGGGACATGAGTGACGAATCCTAGATTTCCAGAACCAAGCGATGGAGCTACAAAATGAGTGATATGGTCATGTGATGGCCCGTTTCATTTTCGAAGCCGTCGCCCGTCACTGTCGCACACAATATCTCTCACGTGGGGTTTGAGTTTTATGACGGTGAACTGGGAATGCTCTGTTGCTAAGTTCAAAAAGCAACATCACAATGTCCACTTTGTTGTTATGGTTCGTCAATGTCTGCTACTGCAGTGCTAAGTCTTATTTGTTTTGCTTTAATATGTGGCTACCAACTTGTTAATAACTATGTGAAGCTTTGCCACATCAAAAAACTGATGTGGTTAAGGTAGTGTTGAGAGCAAATTTTCCACCCTGCCTTCAAATGGTGCCATGTGACATGACGCACGTACGCCATTATCATGATGGCCTGTCAGTGTTAGGATGCCATTTTGTTTCTTTGTGATCTTGTGGTGAATTGAGAAGCCATGTTTATGCAACATTGTTTCCTGTTTGGTTGGCAC
This sequence comes from Dermacentor variabilis, assembly GCF_050947875.1. Lineage (NCBI taxonomy): Eukaryota > Metazoa > Arthropoda > Arachnida > Ixodida > Ixodidae > Dermacentor > Dermacentor variabilis. The sequence continues at coordinate 143,772,926 of NC_134569.1, forward strand.
AAATTTCCTGTAAATTCCAATGGAAGCATGCAGTCTGTGCTCGTTACAGTGGACCGTAGTAATCCAGCGAAAAAGGTCCGCTATCTCGAAAGTTAATTATCTCCAAACTTAGGGCCACGGTATGTTGTTAAATGGCAGAACTTCGCATATACAGTGAAACCTTGTTAAACCGTAGCCGTTTAAACAGTAGTTTCATTTTAAAAGTAGGACAGTAAAATCCCCGACTCAGCAGCCATTTAACATAATGTGTTTTATATCCGGATAAACCGTACCAGCTTATTACTTACGTAGTGGTTAACGCATAGTGTTTCCACTTTTTGTTGCACAATCACGGCGGTGCGTCATCCCCATTGGGTGGCCCGGCAGAACAACAAGCTTCAGAGATCCGAACGACTTCCAAGCATCCTGTGTATTTGTGTGTGAAGCCACATCAACATCAACATGATTTTGGTGCCGTGCCAGAGAGCGTTGTGTCGTTGTGCAAGCTAGGACTCGCATCATGCCGAAGCTCGGATAAAAAAGACTGGGTGCTCGGCATAGAAGAAAAATTGAACATCGTTCGTGCTATCAAGTGTAGCACGAGGAAGTTGGCGCTAGCACACGACAGGGACCTACCGTTGACTACAGTATGTAGCATTTGGAATGCGAAGTTGCTTGGCAGCGCTGCTGCGACTGCGAAGAGATGTTGGCTACGAGGTTCGACTTTTTGCCATTGTTGCCAAAGTGTCACCTAACGACAGCGATAAGGACGACATGGAAGGCGACAGCATGGGCGATTCAGGCCCGACAGTGGCAGAAGATGCATGTTACGTCAGCCTCATGAATGCAATCGTGACAAGAACAGCAACCCGCAATGAAAAAGGCACCCCACGACTTATTGAGTGTGCATGGAGAATTTGCAACGCCAATGAGGAATCTGCCATTCAAGTGTTTGCCAAGAAGAGGGAGCTGGCTGAGAAGCTGGCTCGCAGCTTCAGTAAGTTTCAGGCTGCTGTCGTCGCTGCTAGGCCACCGTGGCATGAAACGAAAGTAACACTTTTGTCGTACGAAGTGAATAAATACTGCATGTTCTTGCCCTTTCATCGCACTCTCTGTGAGTTCTGTTTCTAACAGGTAAGTGGGCGATCTCATGCTATTTCGGTTAAGCAGTACTACCGTTTAGTATGTACTTCTTGCGAGATCTTGCCAACTACTGTTTAACGAGGTTTCACTGTACCACTGTCTAACCCGAAAGCAATCGCATAAATGAGGAAATCATCGAAATTAAAATAAATAACAGATAAACGAGGTAATGCGGTAATCGTACAACCACGCGGCACAGCGCCTTGCCATCTGCCCTTTCCCGGATGCTGGTCACCAACAAATGGCACTTTTTCCACACTAGAGCACATATACACTTGCACAATGGCAAGATTAATGGCAGGCATACTAGCGGGAGCCAACCACCCAGCTTACTGCTGTGTCGACCGCTTGGCTTTACCATGTCGTCGCCTCCAGTGATACAAACATTGACTACTGTTTTTCACACGAAACAGTGATTGGTAGAACAAACTCTTATTTTTATCTTTCGCAACAAGCAGTGACCAGTGTCAAACCTGAAGCTTGAACCAGTGCTGCGGTACGAGGAAAGTTCAGTTCCGAGCCTACTTTGGGCCACTGCTGCATTGCTTGCTAGACGACTTGACCTCATCATGTGCTTCACGCTCTGGACACTGGAAATAGTAGCCTATGGTCTTTTTTCATGCAAATTGCTTTGTTGAGAAATTAAGCATATATAAACGGTGCATTTTGCAATGGTTGCTTGTTGAGTTTCATGTCGTTTATGCTACAGCTTCAAAGCTATGTTTGTTAGGCCTAATGGCACTCTTCACTTGCGAGTCGCTGAGTCAACAGCGGTGGGTGTTGTCGACCCGACCAAAAACGGTGTTGGCTGTTGTGTGGCATGCTGTTCTGTTGAGCACGCAGCTGGCAGGTTTATTTCTTAAAAAAGTGCAATTTAACATATTTCGTGAGTGGCCGGAAATAGAGCACAAACGCATTGCTGCAGCAAGGTACACTGTATTTACACCACCTAGACAAAATCTGTGCAAACATTTGTCGATTGCACCCGAAAGTATGTTATAACCAGGTCCGATAAATGTGCAGTGCTCCCACTCTCGGGCCAAATGCACTAAATTGCCCCAAACAAGATTTCCTGGGCCATCGTGATAAAATGCACTGAAGTGTGCCAGAATTAGCGACTGCACAATACGTGTGGGGCCGCAGTGGTCTGCTGACATGTATAGTGCACATGACTAAAGCAGTTTAATAAATTGAACTTCCTGTTATCCATATATCGCCGACCGATAGTTTGGGCTCGACGGGGACCGCCTATAAGTTGTAATGATCTGGAGTCTGAAATATGCAATTTCGCCAGGAAACAAGCAACTTTATTTCACGAGTGCCCAAATAAGTGTGCCGTGTTCTTGGATGACCACTTTCAGGGATGCATTGTCTTTTGCGGGATTTCCCATCACTAGCATCAGACCGCATCGGCATCTATGAGCAAAAGCATTCTTGGCACTGTGCCAGGAACGCTATCCTCCATTGATGTGTCCGGTGCTAGTCACACGAAATGTCGCAAAAGTGAAAGTGTCCTTGAAAGGGATCATTGTAACAGAATGCTGAAGTTTGTCAATGCGTTGCTGCACGTATGTATGCTTGCCTACAATCTGATCAGCCCGTGTCTCTACCACTGCCATGCTGTCACCACATATAGACGAAAGTACCATCAATGCATGCATTGAATCTGCGACCCCTGGCAGCATAACAAGACTGCGATTTCGTAGTGATGCCTTTTCCGGTGCCACCCCTATTTGCGCTTCGTCAGTGTTAAGAGTGGTGCTCTGCCTGCATTATCAATGGAATCAGCCGGCCGTGAAAGGTGGACCATAAGGGCAGCATATACAATCAAGCAGATTGCATCACTTCAATATTGTGGCCCAGAATTTGACTGCGTTATCATAGCCAAATGGCGGCGGATTTTCTAAGCAACAGTCATTGTTCTTGCCGGCACAGACATCGAGGATGGTGTCGGCACAGCTTAACTTGAAGTCACTGGGACCGTGGTGTTTAACATGTGACTGAAGAAATGCTGGACAGACGTAACCAACATTGCCGGACCTGTGAATGGCTTGCCAGGGTTCGCTTGTCGTACGGCTTGGGCATAGTCGGTGCTGTATAAACTAAGCTTCACTAGTTTCGGTTTCTAGGAGGCGTTGGCAACATGGTCTACGACCATGTTGTGGCAACGCCAGTGACACATCAAAGCCAAAATATCACTATTTCCGCTCAACTCAGTGGTCAAATTAGCACGCATTCATTCAGACAGAGTCTGAATTATTAAACGGTTTGCCTTAAGGTGTCCGGAATTTTGGTCATACACACACATTAAATTTATGGCCAGTAATGGGGCCTTGAAGAAGTGTGAATAATCGAGCTTGTCTGAATTGTTGGTGACCAAATAATCGGTCGGTGCCAATAGAAAATCGGCCAGTTTTTGGACAGTGCCTTCAGCTTTACGAGGAAGAGCAGACCATTGAAATGTTCCTGGTGTCACACAAAACAGTCCTTGAGCATTACCAAGTGATCATCAAGACTGGCCTGGCTCAGAAGAGCATTCACGGCATTGAGTCTGGCCAGGTGTTTCTGACTGATGCTAGCTCTAGCCTTGCTGAAAACATGGCTAAGCTGGCAGCTTTCAATGAAAAACGCGCACTGACCAGCACAAAGCTTGGTAGCGAACACACAAACACACAAAGAATGGGGAAACCAAAATTTGCGTATTCGTGGAATTTCAATGAAGACAACAAGCTTGTTCAAGCAGTGGGCTGCAGTTAGTTAATTTCAAATTGAGTGAAGATGCTCAGATGTTGCATTTTACATCTGAGCATCCTCACTCAATTTGAAATTAACTAATTGCAGCCCACTGCTTGAACAAGCTTGTTGTCTTCTTTGAAATTCCACGAATACGCAAATTTTGGTTTCCCCATTCTTTGTGTGTTTATAGGCAGAGCAGCATTGTTTTATAGCAAGCAAATACCTTCTTGAATTATGCTTGTCAATGTTAAAGGTTAGGAATAGCCGAGGACATGCCCAGAAGTTTGGATTTACAGTAAATGACCGATTTTCCGGACGCCTGATTTTTCGGACATGGCCACTAATTCTGACGCCTTCGCAGCACCGTGACGGGACCCCATAGAGTCAATGTATAAGAACGTCTGAAATTTCGGACACAAAAACCCTTCGCCATCCGATTTTCCGTACTTTTTGCCATGACCGCAGATCCAAAACGGCATTATTCGAAGCCACCAGCACTGCCATTTTGTTTATCTCGCGGCCTCGAACCGGCGCTCTCATGTGCAGATCCGTTGGTAGCCATAGCCACCACCGCAGTCTAGCTACTTCGATGTTCGCTACCAAGCTTTGTGCTGGTCAGTGTGCGTTTTTCATTGAAAGAATTCACCGCTGTTAGCAATAATGCTGACTCCACCTTTGTAACCCTCACCAATGTTTTCGAAGCTCGAAAAGCATGGCACGTTGCATAATGCCGGTTCCCTAAAGTCAGCTTCGCTTCAATACAGAAATTATACGCGGTGAAGCATACCAAGAGTGGGCAGGGGCCATTGTCACGGGGCACGATATGTATTTCTTAAGTATACACACGTGCACCTGCTGTTTCCTATCATAGTACAAGCACCGATACGCACAACATATGTATTGGCAGGCCTTCATAGCTATTTCGGTTGTGCCTGTGGCGATTTGAGCCCTTGGGGGTACTAAAAGGCATGCATTCATTTTTTTTGGACTGCCCCATTTTTCGGACGTTTTCGCGGCCACTAGGGAGTCCTAAAAATTGGGCGTTGACTGTATTTGCTCCAAAGTCTCCAAAGATTGTATTTGTGGGCTCCAAACTACTCCAAAATTACCATTTTACTGCTCCAAAAATTTCTCCAAATCTCAGGGTGTCAGTGGCACCACTAAATGCAGAAATCGTTGCATTGGTAATACAGGCAGACCAAACCAAGTGAGTTGAATTGTCTGTTAGATCCAAAAGTATGTTGTATGTGGATCCGTTTAACAGGCATGGACTGTATCTGCAAGTGCAAATGGAGCAGACCTAGTGTTGTTTCCTTACCATCCTGACAGTTGGCAAAGCAATGCATTCTGTTCTTCGATGGACGATCAGTGTTTTTGTTGCTTGTCGGTAATTAAACAATTCTATGAAATAAAAGTGATTTCGTGAAGTACTTTCTTCGTTTGCTTCTCAGATAAGGCTCTAGTGCATGGATGTGATATCCGCTGACTTTAAATTTGAACTGCAGAACGAGATTACTTCGCTAGATTGCAGTTTTCAGTAAAACTAAGAATTTTTTTTGTGCATTTTCTTATCAAGTTGTACTGCAATGTCAGATTTTTCTTGAAGGACGTTTTCTTAATGGAAGCTTGTGTCATCCTATATTATCTGCCATAGTGATTGCGTCATTAAAAGTGGTTTATCGTTTCAGAGCCGTAATGTGAGAATTAGTAGAGCTGATGTAGTTGATCATAAAAATTAGTGTATTGCAGGACGTGCAACATATTTATAACATTGCAACCAACAAAAGCATGGCAAAGAGCCATAGCAGTAGTGGGCAGTACATGCATACTCTGGTTATAAGTTGTAGTCAGGGTAATTGAAAATGGGGGGGGGGGGGGCTGGGAAGGGCGGAAGTATAAATTATTGGAAGTACTCTTTGCTGGAGAAAAAAGAACCACTGCACGTGATGCCAAGATTGTATTGCTGTATGGGTTTTCTTTTTCTTTGCTGACCACTCTGTTATCATCACAGGGTATGCCCAATTACCATCAAGAGAGAGAGAAAGAACACTTGCACCTAAATCTTGGGAGAGTCTCTCACTATTAACAATTGTTGGGCAGTACATCTAGATAGGTAGTCCTGATAATCATGTGGATTTGACGTGGTCTATGTGACAATGGGTTTTTCTGACCTGCTTTTTTTTTTTTTGGTGGTGGCCAGATTGATAACAGCCACTTTTTGCCCACTTCACAAGAGAGAGGCTATTCACTATCCATTTGTTTCCATTCTTATTCTGGCAATTATGTCGAGTCTGAATTCTGGCCCTGAGCTGTATGGCAATTTGCTACTTGGATCTTACTTACTCCATTTTACTGAGCTCTTCCTGTGAAGCCAGTACAATTAAGCATGCTGAAGCACTGGTGAGTTTGCAGCTGGATGTAGTTCTTTGCCCGCATGGACTGGGAGCCAGAGCATACGTCTGTTTCTGGACTACGTTCAGCCTAACAGTGGCGTCTGGCAGCTGGCATAAACGAGACAGGGTGGCTGGCTACATGAGAGGCCTTGTCTTGGTGTCAAGGCCCTCACAGATATTTGCACAAGTGTGCACAAAGTGCCCATATTTATCAGGCTGGCAAAGACCACTGACTTCTACAAGATGTCCAAAAGGTGTCCCGTGCTTTTCATGCAAATTTCTGCTGTCAGATGCCTCCTGCCTCTATGGAGGCAGATGCAGATGAATATTATAAGGGCACATTTTCACTTTTCTAATTAGATAATCAGATTAGTATGTATCTCACAGCGTTGGCTCTGCTGCAAAGGCATTGGGCAGCAGGGTAGTAAAAGGAACAAGAAAGTAAATTTTTCTTTTGTTTGGGTGGCACAACTGTTGTGATCTCTCTTTCTCCTACTCTTGTTCCAGTGTCTGAGTACAAGATGTTCACAAAAGGTGAGCTGGTGACTGGCTGTGGCGTGGCTTTGTTGTGCATCTACACTGTAGTCTTGCATGGCAGCAGCCCCCTGCCCCTCACCAGCTGCTTTTCAGTGGCAAAGTCATTTTGCTATGTCCAGGTGTTTTAGACCCATTTAACATTATTCTGTTTACCTACACATGGCCACAAGCTGGCTAGCTATCCTAAATAGGACAGTGATTAATAGCTGTGTTTAAATTTTTCCTATATTTGGGAACCACTTACCAGGTAGGTAGTTCTGTAACTCTTGTTTTGCTTGGCTTGTGTTCCCATAGTTCTCCTGGTAGTTCTTAGTTAGTGCTTTGCTTGTCTTCTGAGTTTGCTTTATATGCACTTTTAGTGCAGCAGTTTTCAATCTTTCTCCCCACTCCAGTCCCCCCTCCCCGGCCTATTGTAACAAAATCTTCCCAGTGTATTGTTGATATTGTTTTACTGCATTTCAAAGTCTTGTTTTTTTCTTCTCTTTTTGTCTTCCATTTCTGATGTCTCAAATTACCTCTATGTATTCACTTTACTCCCCCCCCCCCCCCTATGTAACAGAAAATCAGGCCCATAGGGCATTAAAAGAAAATGAAGTATAGACATACCAGGTATAGTATAGACATACCTCTCATTTACTTCATTACATAAAATAAAAAGGGACATAAAACTGATATTGAAACTTTATTTTATGGTGAGCATCTCGGCTTACTTTATGGTTTCTCTGCATTGGATGTTCCCATTCCGCTCTGAGAAATAAGTCTGGTCTCAGTGACTGGCATGTTCTGTACTTCGTGACCTTCCCCAAGATAACTTGCAGCCCCCCACTGGTAGCATGCTTGCCCAGATGTGCACAAAGCTGGATACTCTGGGTGCATTTAGTTAGCTTCCAATAGATGCAGAACAAAAGAAAAGCTGGTTGATGTGAATAACTGCACTTCTGCTGCATGCTTGTTAACAGTAGCTCAAGAGGTGGTACATCAACTAGCATATTAAAACACCTAGCAATTGATTACTATGTGTCTTGTTAGATATAAGGAAAGAAAAAAAAAAAAAACCCTGGTAAAGTAGGAGCATGAAAAAAAAGAAGGTGTTGCAAGTATAATGGTAAGAATTCGTAGATGTGTGTGCTTTTTGACCTTACCGCAAGTATAATGGACTTCAGAGTGGCTCAATGTTCAGTGATGTGTGGCACTTTCTTACATTTGGCTTATTCTGCTCTGTGGACATCTAGAGACTGTTACTTGGTATAACATGTCTGGAGAAAAGGCAGTTGTTACATAAGAAATACAGTTCAACATTTGAAGGCTGTTGTAGTGGGACATTTCTGAAGGTAATGTTTCCTGTCAAATGCTTAGTGTTTAAAATGTCTGTCTCGGAACTGCACCTTGTTTAAACTTGTTTAACTCCTTGCAAGACCTTATGTTGTTACGGATAGCAATATAAATGAAAGCATAGTTACAGGCTTTTTACAGAAAACAGCAAAACAGCCAAGATGTTGGATAGTCTATCCTCAAAGCTCCTCGTCGTCTTCTTCACTATAACCAACATTGTTGGTTTGGAAAGTCGTCTGTTTGCTGACTTTTTACTGAAAGTTTGAATATTAAGAAGGTTTGTTCTAAGATGGGGCCAATACTGCTGATGCCTGAGCAAAAGTTGTGACAAAAAGAATGTTGCATTTATTGGAGAACTTCAGATAACAGTAATGAATTCTTGCAAAGGGTTGTCACTGCCGATGAAACTTGAATTTACAAATACGACATTGAGCTGAAGTCACAGAGCAACGAGTGGAAAGGAGAGATGAGCCAAGGCCAAGAGGAGCATGGAAGAACAAAGAAAAAATCTGTCACATTCACGATGTTTTTTTGACTGCCAGGAATTGTGCACCACGAATTTGTACCTGAAGGTAACACTGTCAATGCAGCTCTCCACATGGAGGCCCCGAAACATCTTAAAGATTGTGTGTGCCATGTGCGACCAGGTTTGTTGAAAAAGGGGCTGCTAAATTTGGCATTATGATAATGCGCCCTGCACACTCTCTGCTGATAGTGCCTGAGCTTTTGTGACACCATTCCATCCCCTGGCTTTAACACCTTCCCTACGGCCTGGATTTGGCCCCCTGTGACATTTTTTTATCCCTAAATGCAAACTGGCGCCCTGGGAGTGGTATGTCAGGGATGTGATGGCACTTCAAAAGGAAACGACATACTAGTTGCTGAAGCACTTAACGGAAGAGGACTTCCAAGGGTGCTTCCAGTAATGAAAGAAGAGGTGGAACCAGTGTATTGTGTCTAATGGGGAGTATCTTGAAGGTGACGACATCTATGTATTTGAATGGTTGCGAAATGAATTTTTTAAAGCTTGCTGCATGATCTTTTAAAAGAGACCTCATATTTTGAAAATGGTATAAGGAAATGGTACATAACAAACTGAATGCTTCAGACTTAAGAAGACAGATGTCATCTGAGGCCCTTCCAAAATTGGTTTGAAGGTTGGAACATGGCATCCTTTTAATTCATGTCATCTTTTTAAGTCATGGTGTTTGAGATTCACTGTGCATCAGGTTGTTTTTCAAGCCAAGTAGCACACCAGCAATTTCGGAGCTCATTGTCTTGTGTTACTGCTTTACAGATTCACATTGTTGAACTAACATTAAGCACTGGATCTGTGCTTGTGAAAACTTCGTTTAAGGTACCTGTTTCCCAACATAAATAGTATAAGATGTTTCAAGCAAAAATCTGCTACAATTTTTGATTACTTGTAGAAAAGGGGGATTTGTTGATGTTTGTGCTTTGATCTTCATAGGCAGGTGATGTGACTGATGGGATGTCAAGAACCTTCGAGAATCTGGCCTCTCGTAGCATGCTGGAGTATTTATGGGAAAAAAGATTTTTTTTTCTTTTCTTTTTGTCATGCTTAGGTCTGTATGCACCTTTCTCTCTGCTGTCCATGTGTGCAGAGATCGCCTCACTACAGCCCGTCCTGATGCACAACAGCTTCCTGGAGGAGTTGGTCTTCTGGATGGTCAAGTTTGAGTTCCCTCAGAAGCTAGTCTGCTTCCTGCTCAACATGCTACCTGACATAAACTATAAGGTATGTTGCCATCCCTTTCCGTCTCCTTTGTTTCGGTGAAAGTAATAGAGAAAGAGTAGCTCTCGTCTGTGATAGGGTGTTTCGCACACTGCAGTTACTGTGAGTGAGGCTGCAATTAGGGCCAGTTGGTTAGGCACCGTGTTGTACAAAACGAAGAACGACTGCAAAATGACGCAGCACATACACCCTACACAGAGTGCAAACCAACAACTGTTGTTAGGCTGCACCCTGTTCGGCGTGTGTTCCATCCCGTTTTGAAGCCTTCCTTGGTTTTGTGCATTTATGCACTCTTGTCTTGCATTCCTGTGATTGTTCATAAACAATGTGGTTGCGTACTACAGACATGCAGTTGGTAATCATTGCATGAGTTCACCAACAAAATAGGTTGGATTGTTATGCAGATAGTTATCAAAAAATCAAAATTGACCCTTCACATTGTCAAGGTAGTCTGAAAAACACTGCCAATCTGTCATGACAACTAATAGCCAGTAAAAGAAAAAAGGCTAAAAATTGTGTTGTCTAATAAAAACTTGAGCAAAAAATGTTGAGCAAATAAAAGCAAAAACACTGAGCCTTATTCACATGCTTTTCTGTTTCTTGTCGTAATGTACACTAAAATGTTCTAACCACTACTGCTTTGTCAATGGGTAGTGAACAGCCTGTCAACGTGCTGTTTATGTATTCCCATCTCATCTTTAGTTCCTGTGGTGTTTCTATAACCCCTTCAGGCACCAATTAGTTCTGCCCATTAAAAAAATCTTTCACCTACTTTTTTGCATCTTCATTATCGTGAATAGCATACAGCTGCAGAATGGATTGAGAAGCTCCAATTGCATATGCAGTTATATTTTGTAATGTTTACACATGTTTACACAATGTGGAGTCCATGCAAGAGCTCTCTACAGGGACATCAGATATGGAAATATCAACTATTTCTTGTCTAGCATAGTTTAAAAGCACTTATCCAACCACTTGAAGAACATGTATGATTAAAAAAAAAAAATCTTGAAAAAAATTGTCAGTTTTACCCAACAGCAAAAGCATTGAAAGTGATTGCAAGGTTTAGCAATGCACTAATGATGCCTCAGAAAGCTGGAGATGAGGAGCATGCCAGCAGCTTTGCAAGTGTCACACCTCGAGACCTGAAGCAAAGCTGTTGGCGTTTTTCAGCATCTAAAGAAAGGATTATGTAAACTTAGCATGACGGTCACCACGATGTAATATGCGTTAACAGCCTTAGGACAGAGAGCTGAAGATGACATAGAGGTAATGAATGAAACTGTAACTAGAATGGCTTCAGAAGCAGCAATTGTAGGAGGTAAAGTGCCAAAGCAACCAGTCAGTAAGCTCTCCCAAGTAACGAAAGACCTAATAAAGAAACAACAAAGTATGGAAGTGTCCGATTCAAGAGATCACATAGAATTTGCGGAACTGTCAAGACTGATCAACAAGGAGAAAATAATGGATTTTTAAAATTATAATGTAAGAAACATTGCTTGCAGCATGAAATCAGTGAGAAGAAAACTTGGCATAGGGCAAGCCAAGATGTATGCACTGAAAGATATGCAGGGTAATATCATCAGCAGTTTCGAAGATATAGTAAAAGCAGCGGAAGAATTCTATATTGACTTGTAAGTACCTAGAGCAGCCATGATATGTATCTCCATCTGAAGTAGTAATGAACAGGTTACAGAGGCTCCTTTTGTAACTAGCGATGAAGTTGGAAGGGCCCTGCCAGACGTGAAACGGGGAAAAGCGGTAGGAGAAGGTAGATCATGCTTGAGAAGCTGGTGGCCCTTTTTACGAACTGTCTCATGACTTCAAGGGTCCCAGAGAATTGGAAGAATGCCAACTATTAATCCACAAAAAGGGAGAGGTTGAAGATTTGAACAATTATAGGCCCATTACCTTACTTCAGGTATTGTATAAAATAGTTACCAAGATAATTTCCAATAGAATAAGGGCAACACTGGAATTCAGTCAAACTAGAGAACAGGCTGGCTTCAGGAAGGGATGCTCTACAATGGATCACATCCATGTCATCAATCAGGCAATCGAGAAAACCGCAGAGTACAATCAGCCTCTCTATATAGCTTTCATAGATTACAAAAAGGAATTTGATTCAGTAAAGATACCAGCAGTCATAGAGGCATTACATACAGGAGGCTTACTTAAAGGGACACTAAAGAGAAAAATAATTTCTTCTGCATCAGTAAATTACCTTTCTATGACACCAAAAACACCACTCTTACCACGATAAGACGCTTGGTAAACCAGAAGAAGCACAAGAACAAAAGACGGGGGGCGACGCCTCCTTGAAGTTCCCTCACCTGGTCGCTGTGATGTCGTGGATTTTGATGGCATCTTCTAGGGCCTACTTAATTATGTAGCAGTACAGATTGACTACACAAGCTTCGGAAACCTTTACTTGGCTAGCCAATGCGGCCCAAATGCAAAAATATACTTTGTAATCTCTGACGTCACACTGATCTACTGGCATCGGGGTTTCGGCGCGAAATTCAAATACTGATACTTCGACCTTCATTTTCTCATATAGTAATCAAACTATTATTTTGAAATGACTGCCTGCAGGGTTCTCGAACAGTGCTTTGTTAGTCTCAACTGATTTATTGTTTCACTTTAGTGTCCCTTTAAATATCTTGGAAAATATCTACAGAGATTGCACAGCTACCTTCATTCTCCACAAGTAGAAAGATACCTATAAAGAAGGGGGTCAGGCAAGGAGGCACAATCTCTCCAGTGCTATTCCTGCCTGTTTGTATTCAAGCTATTAAACTGGAATTGATTGATTGATTGAAAACTTTATTATTCCACCGAGCTGGGGTGCTCGCCTCTTAATCTACACGTAGGTAGGGGGGGAGGACGAAGCAGTCCCCGCGCGTTGAGGACGGTGAGTCTTCACTGCCTCAACGGCCAGGCGGATTGCTCGACGCTGGTCGTCTTCAGCCTCGCTCTGGAGCAAGGCCTCCCAGGCTTCTCTACTGTCAATGTTTTCCTTGGCCCCTGACATTGTCCTGTTCAGCAGCACTGGGGACGAATTACAACAAATGATTTAGGACTTTAACTGAGAGAGTGCAAGAGTGGGGTTGAAAATTAATATGCTGAAGACAAAGATAATGATCAATAGCCTGGCAAGTGAACAAGAGTTCAGGATCACCAGTCAGCCTCTAGGCTCTGTGAAGGAGTACGTTTATCGTGGTCAATTACTCGCAGGGGACCCTGATCATGTGAAGGAAATTTACAGAAGAATAAAAATAGGTTGGAGAGCATATGGCAAACATCAGTTCTTGACTGGAAGCTTACCATTATCAATGAAAAGACAGGTGTATAATCAATGAATTCTACGAGTGCTAGCATATGGGGCAAAAACATGGAGACTGATAAAGAAGCTCGAGAACAAGTTAAGGTCCGCGCAGAGAGCAATGGAATGAAGAATGTTAGACATAACGTTAGGAGACAGAAACAGAGTTGTGTGGGTCAGAGAACAAACGGGAATAGCCGATATTCCAATTGACATTAAGAGAAAAAAATGGAGCTGGGCAGGTCATATAACCATAGAGGTTAGATAACTGGTGGACAATGAGGGTTACAGAATGTGTGCCAAGAGAAGGGAAGCGCTGTCGAGGACGGCAGAAGACTGGGTGGGGTGATGAAATTAAGAAATTCACGGGCGCTAGTTGGAATCGGTTGGTGCAGGACAGCGTTAATTGGAGATCGCAGGAAGAGGCCATCGTCCTGCAGTGTGCATAAATTAGGCAGCTGCTGCTGCTGATTATGAATATGCACACAACGCTCATGCTCATGGAGAGCCTTGCGAGTTGGCGCAGTGTGCCACAAGATGGTGCCAGCTGCTTCGCGTCCAGGAAAAAATAAAGCAAGAAGCAAACCACTCCTGCGCTCCCTTTCTACAATGTCCCTCTCTTCCTCATCGAGCGTGGAAATGCGCCGTAGAAGCAGCGGTAGGTGCTCTGACAAAGCGCAAAGCTGTGTTGCTTAAGACGAAGCTGCAGATTTTGCAAGACTCAAAGTACCAGCTTGCACAGTCAATGATGTTACGCCCACGAAAGGGGTTTATTGACAAGCCAGGTACAGTTAGACGCGACGGCTTTGATCAGCTGAGTGCATATTCAGATTCAGCCAGTCTGCCTACGTCGTCTTCTTCCTTCACGTGTTTTGGATGCCCCATATACTGGTGAGGTGTGAAACCACTACGCATGCAAGAGTGTCACAATATCGGCAGTTCTGAAAACCGCGAGTGCCACGATCATGAAGGCTAGAACCAGTGACCCTGCCGATGAATGTTAGCGGCTCGCTTTGTGCGCCCGGCCGAAATTCTCATGTATAAAACCAACATGATGGCAGCCGCTGACATTACTGAATTCTGGGAGCATGTTGCTACTGGCGATAAAATAGGCAGTGCTTCGATTGAGGAGTTTCCAAATGCAGATAGTATTGCCTCGTTCTGCGAAGAATCTCCAACGGGGCGATCGTTGTTGTGACAGGCGGTTGCAAATTTGGTTTCGGAGCTATGAAGGTATGTCTGGGCAGCTTTCTTTTATTTTTTGACGGTAGTCCAGATATAGTGATGATCGGTTATAAAGATAAGATTTTTCATTCCTGATACCGTTATAAGTGGACTGCACCGTAAAACACGTTGGCGGGCTTGTTGGCTGGAATCCATGACAGAATGTGTAAGTGCGACTGAACGAGGATGTGGAAAGAAACAGACCCACAGAGACAGTGATACCTTCAACTATAGATTTTTATTTGTGTGCGACAGATAAATGTATAGTACTGAACGAGTAGCAACCAAACAGAGAAAAAAAAAAGAACTCAGTGGAACATATTGCAGAACCATACACGTGTGTAAGGCATGATCAAAACATACACTGTAATAGTTACAGCGACAAACCAAGGAATTCGATATCTTTTTCTGATAGCTGTACTGAAGGCTTGCTTACACACCTTCTGTCTAATTTCGCAATATTATAGGCCTCCACGGTTCCTCTTGTCATCCTGCTGTGAGCCTTATACGAATTTGAAGTATTTTCAAATATGGGTTTGCAGCCACACTCTGGGCAGTGAACGCCTAAATGGCCTGAAATTAGTTTAGTGACATTATGTAGATGCTGTTTAGTCTCTGATTGATGCATCTGCCAGTTTGACCAACATAGGTTCTTTTACAAGAAAGGGGAACGGCATAGACAATTTTGCGAATACAGGTTACAAAATCTTTGCGATGTCAAGTAGAACATGCGTTTGTCTTACTTTTCTCGGAGTTAACCTCTTCGCATAGCTTTTGCAGACGTTCAGGGGCAGGAAAAATCAGATGCAGCCCAGACTTTCCCGCTATTCTTCTCAGATTATGCGAAATACAATGAATGTATGTCACTACAGAAACTTTCCTTGCTTAAGCAGTGCTACTGCTTCCCCTTAATGAGTTTTTACCTAGGTGAGCAGACACGACGGGTAACCAGAATATTCCTGGCACTTGGCCTTATTCCTGAAACTGGTTTCCACTTTTTGGTCGTATGACCTCATGAGAAAGTTATTGAAGCTAGATGTTACTGCAGTGAAACCTCGTTAAACCGTAGTTGGCCGGAGCTCGGAAAAAGTATGTACTAAACGGTAGTACTGCTTAACCGAAATAGCATGAGATCGCCCACTTACCTGACAAAAATGGAAGAGAGTGTGATGAAAGGGGAAAAACATGCAGTATTTATTTACTTCACGCGACAAAAGTGTTATTTTCGTTTGATGCCGCAGCGGCATAGCAGCGATGACAGTGGCCTCAAACTTACTGAAGCTGCGAGCCAGTTTTTCAAGCAGTCCCCTCTTCTCGGCAAACACTCGCATATTCCTCGTTAGTGTTGCATATTCTTCGTGCGCGGGCGCGATAGCGTTGCAGAAGTCGCAGGGCACCTTTTCATAGCGGGGTGCTGATCTTGTCGCGACGATTGCATTCATGAGGCTGACGTAACGCGCAGCTTCTGCCACTGTCGGGCCTGAATCGCCCGTGCTGTCGCTTTCTGTGTCATCCTTATTAATGTCGCTAGGCAACACTTCGACAAAACAGAGGCAACGATGGCAAAAAGTCGAACCTCGCAGCCGACATCTCTTCACAGTCGCAGCAGCGCTGCGAAGCAACTTCTTCACATTCCAAATGCCGCACACCATAGTCAACAGTAGACCCATGTCGCATGCCAGCACCAACTTCTTCGTGTCACGTTCGACAGCACGAACGATGTCTAATTTTTCTTCTATGCTGAGCACCCGGCGTCTTTTTTATCCGAGCTTCCCGATGGAGACGAAGCACCGCCATGTTTGCGCGATGAAAAGTGGAAACACTAAGTGTTAACTGATACGTACGCAATAAGCTGGTACGGTCTATGCGGATACCAAACACATTATGTTCAATAGCTGCTGAGTTGGGGATTTGACTTTACTACTTTTAAAATGAAACTACTGTTTAAGAGGGAAACGGTTTAACGAGGTTTTACTGTATTGCACATTTAACGATGTTTGAATGAGCAGAAGGAAATGGTGGGACTGGCTTATTGCCTCTCGGCTGATAACACCAGCAGACCTTTTATGACTGGCAGATGCATCGATCAGAGACTAAAGGAGCATTAATATAAGGTGACTAAATCAATATCGGGCCATTTGGGGATTCATTGTGGAGATTGTGGCTGCAAACTGATATTTAAAAATACTTCAAATTTGTATAAGGCTCATAGCAGGATTACAAGAGAAATCGTGGGGGCCTATGAAGTCGCAAAATTAGATGAAAGTTGCATAAGCAAGCCTTCAGTGTCGCTATCGGAAAAAGAGATCGAATTCTCCGGTTTATCGGTGTAACTATTGCAATGTATGTTACTCATGTCTCACGCACGTGTACAGTTCTGCGATATGTACCACTCAATGTTCTTTTTTCTCTGTTTTGTTTCTGCTCGTTCGGTACTATGCATTTATCGGCTTGTGCGAAAATAAAGATCTACAGTTGAAAGTAGCGCTGTCTGTGTGTGTCTGTTTTTTTCTATGTCCGTGTTCAGTCCCGCTTACACATTCTATCATTGATGCTAACACATTTCTCTCAAGCTTACTATTAAATTGCCATTGAAGTTTGTACATTATTGCTTTTGCTTTCGATGTACAATTGTGCATACAGTGCCTCAAGGGTATATTAGTCACGGTCGAAGACAATGCCTTTTACTTGCCAGCCTCGCTTCTCACCTGAATGAATCTCCTTTCCTTCTCCTCTGCAACCACCCTGCAGGAGGCATTCACGCAGACCTTCGTGCAGCACTACAGCCGCATCAGCCACATGCTGACTCAGTCAACCGACTCGGAGACCCTGTCCAACCGGGTGGTGCATGTGAGCGTGCAGCTGTTCTCCAATGAGGCGCTGTCGCTGCGCATGACGCGCCGGGCGCACTTGCTGCACATCATGGTGATCAGCTTGCGCGCCATGATGTCCCTCATCCTGCAGCCCAGCACCCTGCAGGAGGGCGAGCGCAACTTCCACTACGTCGTCAACTGTGGACACCGCATTGCCAAGGACCACTGCTACTGGCCGCTGGTGAGCGACCTCAACAACATCCTCACCCACCGGCCGGTCGCCATGGAGTTCCTGGCTGACACCCGCCTCCTGGACATGTGGTTCTCCCTGCTCTCCATGTTTCAAGGCAAGTTGTTTTTAACCCTTTGTGTGCCAGTGTTGCCAACAGGTGACGAACCACCCAAAAAAATTATTTTACTGTTTGCTGAGTTTCTGTTTAGAGTACAGAGTTTCTAGACAAATTTCTTTGGGCAACACTAAATGATTGGCTGCGTGCATCATTTGTTGGATAGGAACAGGAAGAGTGGATGAGGAAGAAGTTTGGAGCACGACTCGTGTTCTTTTGATGACATGGTTAGAGGAGGAAGACCAATGCAGTATCCTAGACTGCAGTGGTATCATAGAGCTGATGTAGAGAAAATACAGTGTGTACCTCTGCTTCACATCCGATGCATTCTGTCTGCACGCTTTATGTTGGCTAGGCCTCCATTAGCCTTACTTCCTTAATTGCCTTGAAGCGTGGGTGTGTGAATACAAATAGCAAATTTTGAATCGAATATCTAATTGAATAAAAAAAAAAGCCAAATATGGAATCAAATATTGAATATCATAAAATTTAACACAAACTTTTAGGCTTCCAAATTTTGTGCAAGAAACAGTGTCGCAGGTGCTCAGGATGCTGACCACATTATTTAACGAAAAAGTATTGCTTTCAAGTTTTCCTGTAGAAAACAGGAGGGAGGTTTTTTCTATCATTATGACAGGTGGTTTCTGTGGGTTATCGTCAGCTCATTAAGGGCAACCTGTGCGACAGACAAAATCAAGGAATGCACATCACATCACTCTGCAACGCTCCCGCGTGGTCGTCGATCTCGACGATAAAAGAGTTCTCAAATGGGAGGCCCATGACAAGTTCATGTGACGAGGGCCGAGATCATGCCTGCAGGTTAGGTCAATGGCTGTTGAAGCGGCGTTCAGGTTCGCCATCAACCATCTGGCAGCTACCACAAGCATGCATGCCAAGTTTGTCTGTGTGTTGCCATGTGGTAGAAAGCTCAACTGCACGAATATACGTGCTTGAACTCTGAACCTGTGTATGGGATGCAGTAGCGTACCTTCCGGTGGCTAATTGGCCCAATCTTCTTTGCACATGCTTTCGTGAGTTCCACATGCTCTGTCTTTTTTTTTGTCCCCTCTGTTTGCGTAGCGTTAATCGTTTTGACCAGTTCGATTGACCTGGTCAAACCTTGTACTGATAAAGATTGCATGCCGTGGGAATGCTGTCCATGCCAAGGCACTGGCCACAGCCAGGTCATTCACCGACAGTACCGATATTCAAAAGATTGAATATTTGAGGAATCGAATAGTAGATCTTTGATTCATGAATCAGATTATTTGAATGCTCAATATTCTATTTGAAATCGAATATCCGAGTTTTTGCGTACCCCTACTTTAAAGGAGTGATCATTGAACCCCTAAAAATGTGGTCTACTCCAAGCCACTGCAGCCACATTCCGAGTAAGGTGAGATACGGAAAGACAGGAAGCACCAAGAGGTTTGGGGTTGCTAAACGATTCCATTTAAAATTATTCCGGAATACTCTGCTGCGTTCCTTATGGGCTAGGTATAGTTTTGGGATGTGATGACATTTGATTTGCGCTTTGTTTTGCCTTTCACTGCAGCACAAGCAAAGCTGCATGTAGCAAAGTTAAGCAAGCTCTCCTGCAACTTGGCTTGCTGATATAAATTGTACGTGCAGTAGCTCCTAAAGCAGCAGATATGTATGCAGCTTCACTGGTGTGAAACAGGGAGCAGCGATGTGGTTGCTGAGAGTTGAAATCATGTTCACCTTTCAAGAACTGGCACGTGTGATTTGCACTTTGGCTTAATGTGAAAGATGACTTGTACTGTGACTACACAAACGTGCAGCATCAGAAAGCAAACTAAAGAATTAGGATAGGTTCTACAATGAAGTCGGTACTTCCAGAGCTCGACACCCATTGCACCAAGTTTAGTAGTTGCTGCTAGCTAATTCTAGCTTTTTGTGCCTGGTTTATTGATGACAACAGTAAAGAGCACCACTTATCCACCACGGTGCCTCAGTGGCTGTAGTGTTCTGCTATAGAGCGCGAGGTCACGGGTTCAATTCATGGCTGCAGTGGCCATATTCTGATGGGGTCGGAATGCAAAAAAACTCACTTACTTGGATTTACATGCACATCAAGGAAGCCCAGGTTGTCGAAATTAATCATGCGCTTCATACTACAGTGTCCCTCATAGCTTGCAAGTTGCTTTGGGATGTTTAACCCCCATAATTTAAGCAGATTTTTGAAAAAGAACTCTTAGACTGTGGGCCTGGTGTTCTATTGTTGCACGGTCATACTTGAGAGCCCACTTACAGCAAATCGTGTCCTATCAGTGCAAGGACAACTGGCAGGATTTGTAATTGTTGGTGCCCATTTCCTAGCGTGACTCATGGAGGTCACTAATACCTGCTTGCATGTGTGCATGATGCAATTGGATCCACTGTGGCCACCTGTTGTGTGTTACCTCGACTGTAGCTGATGGCAAGCTGCCTTGCCTTGCTTTGTTCTGTCTCCACGCTTTGTGAAACAGGCATGAACGTCAACCAGCGAGAGCTGACCCAGCACGTGGAGTTCGAGCCCAACACATACTATGCAGCCTTCTCAGCCGAGCTGGAGGCTTCAGCAACGCCACTTTGGGCGCTTATCTCACACCTCAAAAATGAGGTGGGTGCTATTTCTCTACATCTTAAACCTAAAGTGTTTAATGTTTGCTCATTACAATCATAACTTTGCATATTTGGCACCGTTTATTTAACTTTTTCACCTTAAAGGGACACTAAAGAGAAAAAAAGTGACCGACGATCACGTTACTTCCTAATGCGAAATTTGAGCGCAGCAAATAAGCTGTTTCACCTTTTCGATAGATTGAGGCAAAGAAATCGAGCAACACATGTATGCGCTATCACAGAATTTTTTTTTTATATTTCCCGTACTCCTGGATCATCTCGACGGCGGCGACGGTAAGCTTCTGCTTCGGCGGCACGCACCTCTGGATTCTGACGGCGACGGCGCTGGGCCTCTGCTCTGGCAGCTCGTTTAGCAGCAGCAGCAGCAGCAGCAGCAGACGGAGGACTTCCATCGGTCGTCTCGCTCATGGCTCAGAAAGAACTGGCAGATAATTTCGCAGTG
This sequence comes from Dermacentor variabilis, assembly GCF_050947875.1. NCBI lineage: Eukaryota > Metazoa > Arthropoda > Arachnida > Ixodida > Ixodidae > Dermacentor > Dermacentor variabilis. The sequence continues at coordinate 143,793,599 of NC_134569.1, forward strand.
GCGAACGGCAGCGGCAATTTCGGCTCGGGCGGTGCACATATACAGATCCGCTGCCACCGATCTGGCTCTCTGATTGCCACCGCACAGGGCGAACGGCAGCGGCAATTTCGGCTCGGGCGGTGCACATATACAGATCCGCCGCCACCGATCTGGCTCTCTGATTGCCACCGCACAGGGGTTGCATTGGAGGAGGAGCGAAGAAAGGAATTAAGTTCGAGCCGGCGCTTTGACAACTGGAGACTCGCAGGAAGAGGGGGGAGGGGGGCGGCGTGTACACCCAGCGGCAAACGATGGGGGCAGAAGCGCGCGCAGCAAGCGGACAACACGATAAAGGGAGGAGGGAAGAGATAGCAGCGACTGACTGATGCTGCTGACGCCGATAGTGAGTCAACCCCAGCTGCGGAGTTGGTTTCAGGGACAACGCCGCCGATGGTGACACAAACAATATGATACCCTCGCTTCCGCAGCGCTAAGAACCAGGTCTAGCCGTGGGAAGGTGGTCACGTATTCGTCGACGTGCCGGGGCCTACGTGAAATAACCGGCGCGTTGGCAACTGAAGAGCACCCTATCCGCCACACAAGAACAGGGGGGGGGGGGGGAGACCCTTTCCTCCTCTTTCTCCATGGCGGCGACGGTGTTCTATGCAGTCACGTTATCTTGACTCTCTAGCGGCGTCAGCGGCATCCAGCGGTATCAGTCGGTCGCTGCTAGCGCTGGGGGGATGAAAGGGGGGCGGAGCTGGTTACGAGGCCGACGATGACGCGAAACCCAGGAACGGACGCCAAAGAGCTGCGCTCTAAAATGATTTCTTCTGCATCAGTAAGTTACCATTCTACAACACCAAAAATGCCACTCTTCTATTGCCTACTTATAATCTTTTAGGGCCTATTTAATTATATAATGGTACAGATTGACTACATTCTGTTCTAAAAGAACCAAATATTAAACATGGAAATTTTTGGGAACCTTTACTCAGCCAAGACGGCCCAAATGCGAGCATATTTTGGAATCCCTGACGTCACACTGACGTACCGACGTCAGGGTTTCGGGGCGAAATTCAAATACTGATACTTCAACCTTTATTTCTTGATCTAATAATCAAACTATTATTCTGAAATGACTGCCTGCAGGGTTCTCAAACAGTGCTATATTAGTCTAAACCGATTTCTCATTTCGCTTTAGTGTCCCTTTAAGTACTCCATTAACTGAAACATCAGATAATTCAGACTAATTATGCATGTCCGGCCAAGATTCAATAGAGGGATTTCAGAATGAGTTGCAATACGCCACCGCTGCCACAAAGCATGCTGGTAATAGTAGTACTAACTGGGCTGAAGGGCAACTATGGTAAAGGACGTCTTATGTTTGCACCATGACAAATCCTCTCAGTCCTCAAGACTAAACAGCAGGGAGATGAGATTAAAGGATTTTGCAGTAGGGAAGTGGCAGGTGAAAAGACATCTCCTTCAACTTGTCCTTAAGCTTCACTGGAAAAATCCACAGTGGTATTGTCTTTGGCCTTCTTTTCAATGTTCAATGGGAAAGCAGCAAGGTCTAGTACTGTCATCATGGTGCTGGCAGGGCTGTTTCACATGCATGTGTGTAGCGAGATCGGCCTATCGAAAGCCCCGAAGCACAGTTCTTGTCTGGTTCCTAGTCTATGAAATGGGGGTTGCTTTTATGTGATGATGTGGTTAGCGATCTGTTCTCGCAGTCATCAGCACTTTAATGTCTTGACTTGGGTTGTGGCTGCTCTCCTTTTTGTGAGCCAAGAAGTGCTGCAATGCTGATGGTTGGTTGCGTTCTTTTTCTGCAGGAAACTTTGCCTCTGTCTAAGAACGTCCTTGAGAGGTGCCTCACAGCACTGGAGGATTTCTTTGACAGCATTGGCTTCAAGAAGGATGATACAGTAAGTTTCTGAGGGGTGGTTGGGGATTTTGGTAATGATGATTCTGTTGTCTTACGGTGGCTTAGGCTGGGCTGATAGGAATTCCAAAGCTTTAATCACGCTGTGATCTGATTTTTTCTTTCTTTTTTTTTTGGCAGAGCTACACTTCTAATTCTTGAGAGTGCCTTCCATTAATAAACGCAGCCATAAGTGTCCATTCTCTCAAGGTGCAGGATGTGCATTCAGTTTTTATGAGTGAAATTCTCACAGCAGTGAAATGTCACAGCTGTGACAGTGGATAGTTGTTCGTTCTTTGTTGTTGCACTCCTACATCATCACCCTTTATGTTCGTTATCAAAAATTTTTCGCTGACAGCATTTGCGGGACTAGCCTTGTGATATTTAAACAGGGCTAAATCTTGGGACTGCCCTGGCCACTTTCATTTTTTCTACTAGTGTGCTAGCTCTTTCATTATTTTCATTATTTTTCCTGCAGCCTAACCCGTACCAGGTGTCATTCCACTTGCCCCTGCACCGGTACTATGCGGTGTTCTTGTGCCAGGCAGTGACGAGGCAAGGGGCCACGCTAGTGGAGCTGCTGCCAGACACTGATGTCCTGATGACCCTAATGGCACACCCTCTACAAGCCATGGTGCGCTTTCGGTATTTCCGTGCTTCCACCCCTTGTCCATAGTTTGTGGCTCCTCCTTCACCTGAATCCATGAGAGTGTGCTTGTAATGAGACCTTTCATATTACCAAGTGTCAACACGTGAGAAGAAGGAAACCAAAGGGCTTGCTTTTTATTTTTATTTTAGTGACTTCCATATGAAGCCAACAGTCTATGTAGCCAGGAATAATGTAGGATGAAGCACCTGTGTTTTCTTTTTCATTTGAAATGTTGGCATAATAAAGAACAAGGGAAATGAAGTAGAAACAAAAAGAAAAATGAATTTGGTAGAATAGCATATTGTCAGACTGTGTCCAGTACATCCCATAAAGCAGAAAGTCGTGCATGGGCACGGAAAGTTGAAAGGATTTGCATCTTCATCTAAATGCATCTTTCCATCTACCGTAGTTACTCTAATGTAATGTGACCGCAATTGTAACATGAGGGTCTCCTTTCCAGTCCCGCGAAAAAAAAAAAAAAAGACTAAAACCGTGAAAGTAATGCGTGATGAGCGGGTAAAGAAATTTCACCTTTATTCAAGGAATCACTATTCAGAACTTACTTCTCCGCAGTCATCATCGTAGTCTGAGATGAAGACAGAGCTTGGGTGTTTTCTCAGGCGATCACTTTTTGGATGTAGAAGTTTCACTTTTGTGAAATATTGCGCAACTCGTCCTCGAACAGGTCACCGAACAAGGGTTTCTGGTGCTCTGCCAAGCTCACAATCTCTACGCAGTACCAAGAGCGCTTTCAGTCATATACTTCGAAAGGTTCGGCACTGGGTCTAGCCGAGCCTCACGAAAGTGAAACTATTTTCGAAAGTGATAACCTGAGATCAAGTCATCTTCCGTGCCATTGAGCTCATTTGAAATTAAGCACTTCTTCAGAGACCGCGCAACCATTTTATTTGGGGAAAATACCAGGCCACTACGAGGTCCAGACTCCTCCTGACCGGCCTCGCATTTAAAGAGGGCTTCCGGCTGGTACCGCTATCCGCAAATCATCAGCCTGTGGACGCCGCGCCATGGAGTTGCAGCGGAGTTTGACAGCTCCTTAGCCAATAAATTGCTCGTCTCTCAAAGCGGGCATCATACCGAATGTGCTGCGTCATCACCATAACGTTGCGAATAAACGGTCTAAGCATGAAAGGCCACAGGGTACTGCAGCACCGTAACCGTAACACCAGTCACAAAAACAGCGAAAATGGCTTCGATTCGAACAAAAAGCAAATTGCAAAAGAAAGATGCAGGTTGCCAACGTAGTGCTAAAGGGACTCTAAAGTGAAGAATGATTTCTTCTGCATCAGTAAATTACCGTTCTACAACACCAAAAACACAACTTTTACAACGATAAGATGTTTGGTAAGCCAGAAATAGCGCAAGAACGAAATACGGGTGGCGACGCCTACTTAAGTTCCCGCACCTGTGGGCTGTGACGTCTCGGATTTTGATGGCATCTTCTAGGGCCTACTAATTACATATAGCGTTACAGAGTGACTACATTGTGTTCTAAAGGAACCAAATATTAAACATGGCAAGTTTTGGGAACCTTTATTCAGCCAACGTGGCCCAAATGCGAAAACATACTTTGGAATCCCTGACGTCACGCTGACGTACCGGCGATGGGGCTAAAAAATTCGAAATGCGAAATTCAAATACTGATATATGGACCTTCATTTTCTCATCTAATAATCAAACTATTTTTTTGAAATGACTGCCTGCAGGGTTCTCAAACAGTGCTTCAATAGTCTAAACTGATTTATTGTTTCATTTTAGTGTCCCTTTAAGTACCGCAGTATTTTGATTATTTATTTTAAAATGGTCATTTTCGCAGTTACAATTGAACCTCGCAGTAACGAAATCTGTGGGGAATGCGAAAAAATGTGCTTTTGTGAAAATTTTGTTGTTGCGAAATGAGACAGCACAGATAGGTAATGCATCACAGTATGAAACTTTACTGTCAAAATTCCATTAGCCTACCTTGGCAAGCTTACTTGAGGATATAGAACCGCATTGCTGACAGTACAGAGTGTGCCGCATGCGTTGGATCAGCACTGGCAGCACTGCCATGGAGTGGTATTCTCAGTCAATTGCTTTCGGAGGTACAAACACTTTGCCGAGATTCTGCGTAGCTCGGCACCAGACAGAACAGCAGTCCAAGCATGCAGCAGCATTTGTCCAGCATACACTGTCGCCCGTAGGCGCCTACGCGTCCTGTGCCGAACAAGAAAGGGATCGTATCTCGTATACCCAAAGGCACTTGACCGAGATTAAGGCCCCTTCGCACAAACCTACTTCTGGTGCCAAATCGACATGTATACCCGGGCGATCGCTCAATCACGGCCCGATGCATGGCACTCCATGCTGCGACCACCATCGCAAGTAGCATAAACAATTCCGCGTCGGTGGGCCGTAGATGTTCTTGTTCTTGCTCCATTTTTCTCACCAAGGTGCGTATTTTGCACTATACTAGATGTGCATGCAAAAACAGTCATCGCATGTTGGTAGCAACACGTGTGCCACTTCGAATAGGCGGTCATCAAACAAGATGGTGGCCATGACGTGTTTCCGGCGTGATGGCTTCCGGTGCTTGGTTGTTTTTGCAAACAATAATGGCAGCACCCATGCAAGTGTAATGTCGTGGTATTTTACGCAATTTTAGTGCAAAGCAATCGCATTTGTGTAACAAGAATGTGATGCCTACTCGGGCATAATCTTCGTTGGCCCGCCAGGCTTGGTGGCCTGCCTGGCTCGGTAGGCAACATTGGTCACCACACCAATAAACACCGATGAGCACAGCTGCTCGGTGGTCAGTCATTGTTCATCACCGCCACGCTGTGGAGCGTTTGTCTAACGGAGGGTGCCTAGCCCTGCCTCGTTCACGAACGTGGGTGGATCATGACACTGGTGAAGAGTACCCACGGATTGTCCCATGCAGCCACTAGCGGCAAAACACCGCCTCCTGTTGCTGCCACCGTGCTGCTATATCGAAGGATCGAGCCGTTCGAGGGAGATGGGTCTGCCTAGCCAGTTTACGAGGAGCAAGTCCACGTGCTCTTCTGGGCAAACGACACACCCGAGGCCAACCAGCGGCACATTTTCCTGGCCAGCCGCGGGACCTGTGTCTTCAGTCTCCTGCTCGACCTTCTGAGCCGACCTTCTAAGCTGCTCGCCATACTGCGCTCGCATTTCAAACCAGCACCGTCCACACTAGTGGAGCGTTTCCGCTTCAACAACCGGAGCTGCCGGGAAGGAGAGACCCCCGGGCAGTTCGTTGCCGCGCTACGAGGGTTAGCGAGTGCCTGCACCTGCGGGAACCAACTGGACTCGCTGCTCCGGGACCGTTTCGTCTGCGGCATCAACAAAATTGCCATGCAGACGCGACTCCTGGAGCTTTCCGACCCCTTGCTGGATGACGCCGTGAAGGCAGCGCTGGCAATGGAAGCTGCCTCCTAGGATGCCGGCGAGATCGCCCATGCGGCTGGCCCACCATCGGTGCAAGCGGTGGTCAATAAGTTGATGACAAAGGGCAGTGCCTGTGGTCGCTGTGGTGGTGCCCACTCCCCCACACAGTGCCAGTTCTCTCAAGCACAATGTTTCACGTGCGGGAAAACTGGGCACCTGGCACGGGTATGCCGAAGGGGAAGGACGAACAGCAAATAGCAGCAGCAACCTGGTTCAAACCCAGGTACCACACAAGCCCATGGCCAGGGTAGCCGTCGCAATGGTACGCAGTGGGAGCAGGCTCGAGTTCTTCAGCGGCCAGGCTCCATGTCGTGGCTGAGGCCCCGCTGATTTTCGACATGTGGTGCACAGGCTTTGTTCCGTCGTCTGTGGTGCCACACATGCTGACCGTCGAAGTCTGTGGGCACTCCATTTCCATGAAGCTGGACACAGGGGCCAGAGTGTTAGTAATGGCCGGGAAACTCTTCAAGCATACTTTCCCTGGCATGTCCGTCGAGGCTTCGGGTGTGATGCTGCACAGCTACTCTGGGCAGCTCTCCCAGGTCCAGGGTCAGGCCTAGGTCAGCATTCGCTTTGGTGACAGTGAGGCAACCCTTCCCCTTTACTTAACCAAGGGGTCATCGCCGACGCTGCTGGGCCAAAACTGGATTCATGCACTAGGTGTTCGTCTGCCAGAGTACCAGGAAGCCAGCCTGCATGTGGTGAAAGAAGTCCCCAACCTCCTGACCGAAGTCCCTGTTCCAGCCAGGGGTGGGCACATTCACGGCATGACGGCTGGCATCTATGTACCTGAGGGAGTCTGGCCATGTTTTTTTTTTCAAGCCTCGCCCACTGCCGTTCGCCCTGAAGGACAAGGTCACCCAGGGGCTGCAACGGTTACAGCGAGAGGGCATCCTGGTGTCCCTCAAGATGTCTGAATGGGCCGTTCCCATCGTACCAGTCCTCAAGTGAGACAGCAGTCAGGATCTGCAGGGATTTCAAGGTTACCATCAATCCTGTCGCTACCGTCAAAAAGTACCCACTGCCCCGGATTGAAGATCTCTGGTCAGCATTGTCCGGTGGACAGAAGTTTACCAAGTGCGACCTCAGAGATGCTTACCAGCAGCTGGTGCTCCAGGATGCCTCCCGGAAATATGTCAATATTGACAACTTTGGGGCTCTTCCAGTACACGCGCTTACCATTTGGTGTGGCCTCAGCCCCAGCCATATTTCAGAGGGAGATGGACAACCTCTTCAGGGGCATGAGGCATGTAGCGGTGTACTTGGATGACATTGTGGTTACTGGCAGTGGCGACGGGGAGCACCTGCAGAACCTGCACAACGTCCTGGCACGACTGCAGCTCAAGCTCAAGCTGGAAATGCATTTTCCTGGCCCCCAGTGTTGAGTACTTGGGACATGTCATTTCCCAGGCTGGCCTAGCCCCGGCTCCCCGCAAAGTTGATGCTGTGCTCAAAGCGCCTAAGCCCCAGATGAAGAAGGAGCTTCAAAGCTACCTCGGCCTCATCAACTTCTACAGGAGTTTCCTGCCGATCCTGTCGGAGCCTACAGCCACTCCATCTTCTGCTTCGAGATGGTCAGCAATGGGTCTGGAAGAAGGAGCAGGACCGGGCCTTCCAGCGCAGCAAGGAGCTAATCACCAAGGCTCCAGTGCTGGTACACTTCGATCCTGCCAAGCCTGTCGTCCTGATCGTAGATGTGTTGCCGTACAGCGTGGGAGCCGTCCTGGCACACTGGGACAAGGATGGCCAGGAACGCCATGTGTTGTTTGCTTCTTGTCAGCTTCATGCTGCAGAGCAATGCTGCAGCCAGCTGGACAAGGAAGGCCTGGCCCTCATGTTCGGTGTTGAACGCTTCCACCAGTATCTGTGGGGCCGGAAGTTCGAGGCGGTCACGGACCACAAGCCGCCGTTGGTGCTGCTGGAGCCTGACAAGGCAGTTCCCGTACAGGCATCACCTCGAGTAGTACGCTGGGACTTGAGGCTGGCAGCTTACAGTTACCAGCTGGTTTACTGTCCAGGAAAGGACCTGGCACCTGTTGATGCCCTGAGCCGCCTGTCCCTGCCAGAGGTGGTCCCTGATGCTGTTTCAGAACCTGCTGAAGTGTTCATGCTGGAGCACGCATACCCGAAGGCACTTTCCAGGTCTGCAATATTGCAAGAGACCAGCCGGGACCGAATCCCGTCTCAGGTGGTTAAGGCGGTGTCCCATGGGAGGAATTGGTTCAGCAGGCTTATAGCCACAAGGCCGCCGAGCTGAGCTTGCAGCAGGGCTGCCTACTGTGAAGTTCCAGGGTGGTGATCCCATAAAGTCGCCGGTCCAGGGTCCTGCAGTTGCTGCATGTAGGTAATCCTGGCATGGAAAGGACCAAGATGGTGGCCCAGTCCTATGTTTTGGGGCCTGGCCTGGACCAGGACATTGCTGACATGGTGCAGAGCTGCCAAGTTTGCCAGGAGCATCAGCGGGCCTCGCATCATGTGTAAATCACTCCCTGGCCGTTCCCACAGAGACCCTGGTCCCGCCTTCGTGTAGATTTTGGGGGACCCTTAAAGGGCCATTATAACTTCCCGGTGGTGGTGGACGCCTTTTCGAAGTGGGTGGATGTTCTACCTGTCACCACTCCATCAGCAGGCATGACCATTGCAGTGCTACGACAGGTCTTTGCCGCCCAGGGGTTGCCGTATGTCATCGTATCTGACAATGGTCCTGCTTTCGCCATACCTAGCCTGGCTGACGAACGGAATTCGCCGATGATGGTTCCGCCATACCACCCTGCTTCAAATGGTGCAGCCGAGCGGGTGGTGCAAACTGTCAAGGACAAGCTTAAGAAGAGCCAGACTAGGGATTTCTGGACGCACATTGCCTGGATACTGTTCCAGTACCAGACCATGCCCCACGATGTCACTGGCCGTGCCCCCTGTGAGCTCCTGCTACGTCAGATGGTCAAGGTACCCTTGAACGTCTTGCATCTGGACCTCCGATCTACAGTGCTCCTGAAGCAGCTGAAGAAGAAGCTGGCTGCTGACAGAGGGTGCCGTCGCGGGCCTTTGCTGGAGTCGGGAGCTCCAGTTTTTGCCAGGAACTTCCATCCTGGCCCACCCTGGTCTGACGGACAGGTGGTGTCTCCTGCCAGCGCCTCATCGCTGCTTGTGCACATGTCAGACGGGGCCACGTGGCACAGACACGCTAACCATGTTAGGCCTTGCTTATGGACCTGGCTAGCACCCTCGACTACCACTTCAGAGTTCCAGCCCACAGGAGGACCAGTGGCAACACCAGTCACTTCCAGCGGAGCACCGCCCACCTCGAAGGCGGCAAGCGTTGCCAGTGGTGCGGTGCTCGTTGGGCTGGTGTCAAGTCCGGCACCACTCACAAGGCTGACCACTGTGACGGACCCTCCGGACGAAGCGAGGCTGGCTCAGGCAGCACATAGCATTGCCACACCCAGCCCGTCAACACCGGTGCCCGGGTGGAGTACTCAACCACGGAAGCCGCCAGACCATTACTCACATGGATAGCAGGCACCGTCGACTTGGCTGGGATGGTGGCAGAGCCTCATGCTCTGAACTTGGGCGTTTGTTTCTTTTAGTTAACAAACTTGAGGTAAGGGGGTGTAATAAGCATGTGGCGCCCCCTCGGGCATAATCTTCGTTGGCCTGCCAGGCTTGGTGGCCTGCCAAGCTCGGTAGGCAACATTCGTCACCGCACCAACAAACACCGATGAGCACAGCTGCTCGGTGGTCAGTCATCATTCATCACCACCACCCTGCAGAGCGAGCATCTGTCTAACGGAGGGTGCCTCGAGCCCTCCCTCGTTCACGAACCCGGGTGGATCGGGACAATTTAAGCACACTTTGGGGCCTGTAGTCTTGTGCAAGGAGGTAATATGCGGGTCTACGATTTGGGAAATTTCGTTGATGAGGGATTGTGGTACAGCAACATTTCGTTGTCGAGAGGTACGAAATGCACTGAATTCTATGGGTGTTCGCCAGGGATATGAAAATATTTCATTGTCGCGAGAATTTCATAGTTGCGCGATTTTATTTCGCTGTTTTCGACTGTATTTGAAACCTGCATTACTGTATTTAGCTGTACTTGTACGCAAGGGTCAAATTCAAGCAACAAAAATCATGAAAGAAAAAATCATGTTACAATTGAGTAAATACGGTAACTTCTTAGTAAAAATAGGAAGTGAGTTGTTAGATATTTTGGAAGCAGTTCGAGTGAAATTGGCAAGAGAGATAATCTAAAATGGAGGTGACAAGGGTGTTGTAACTGTGCGTCATGTCCCGAGGCATTTGGCAACCATGGAAAATGCCCTGCTTTTGTTGGCGTGCTGCATATCTTGACTGCTTTCTCACTTCATAGATTTCTAAGGGGGCATGACTTTTTGCATTGCTTTGCTCTGCTGCTGCTTTTATGTGGCACTTAGTACAAATATTTCTTTGTTTAACTTAATTAGTGTTTTGAGGATCAAAACACTAATTTCAGGATCAAATTTCAAGATCAAGCATCAGGAATAGGCATCTGTAGCATTAATGTGCTTCTTTACCGTGCAGGTGTCGTTCCACGAAATATTGTGTGGCCTCTGGGCGCGCAATGGACTGCAGATCAAGGGCCAGGCCATGACGTACATCCAGTGCCACTTCTGCAACTCCATGGTGGATGCCGATCTCTTTCTGCTCCAGCTGTGTGCCACCCATCTTGATCCTGACTGGTTCATTTCTGCGGTCTTTCAGAGGTATGTGCATGTGAGCTTTCGCACGATGAGAATGCTTTTCTTCAGGAGTCTGTGAAGCAGCAAGATGTTGAGGCCTAACTGTACATTGGCTTTGTATGTAGAATTGAATAGCAAGCATTTTGGCTTCTCTAAACATTTGTGATGTGCAGCCTATAAAAGTTGGACATAACACAGATAGCAAACATCTGCCACTATTGGTTAACTTCTTTAATCTAATTTCTGGTTTACAACTAACTGCCTTGTGCACCTTGTGGTCGGAGGTGAGTGGTGTACTGCAGTTTGCGATTTTTGGTACTGTTTCCACCTGGATAATTTGCCACCAACACAGCCAATTTTTACTTCACAGTGCTTATAAGCTTCATCGCAAGTGCTGTGGTACAGTTAAACCTCGTTAATTCGACCCTCGTTATTTCGGAAAATTTGATAATTCAGACTCGTCCTCTGGTCCTGGCAGGCGAATGCATTATTTAATGCAATGAAACTCTTGTTAAGTCAGGCGTATTTGGCCGCACCTTGGTTAATTTGCACAACTCTCAGAACTCGGAGAGCACGGAGCGCTGCAAATGTGCGCCACAAAAAAGCAAGAACGGCGTTAGCGTCCACCAAAACGAAGCGGCGGAATTCGCATTGCCATAGTCATCAGTGGAAATCGTATGTGAATGACTGCAATGCCAGAACCCGTCATGCCTATTTGTGCCTTTACGGGGTCTTTGGAACCGAAAATCGACCCAAAATACGAATTTAAAATTTTTATATTTCCACGTTTCTGATGCGTTTCCGCACCTATCTCCGAAATTTGGTTACAGAATACTGTGCATTTGTTCCGTTATCGAGACCTAAAGATGCGGGTCTGCAAGCGTCGCCCTTTAAATTGGGGACAAATCTTGCCCGATTTTCGTCGCGCATAACTCGATAGCTACGCGTTGTGCCAATGCCATTTTGGTTCATTCGAAAGCTCACATTTCTGGCTTTTTTTTATTTGTCAGTCGGCAACATTGCCTGCTCTATGGTCACAAAAAAAATAACAGCAAGAGAAATGCGCCGTGCATGCTACTTTTGGCCAGTTTGAGCATGTGACCAAGATACCAAGTAGTTATTGGCTCCAAGGACCATGAGCGCCCAGACGACGATAACAGCCGCCATTTTGTTGTACTCTCACGAGTGCGAATAGCTGCCATTTTGTCGTCTCGCGAGTGCAGCGCTGGACATGCAGGAGGTCCGACAAAGTTTCGTTTCATCGATCGTTACGGGTGGAAACGTGTAAAATGCAAGAGACTTCCGAAAGTGACTCTGTCATTGCAGCCGGCACAGGATACCCGGCAGCTCGCTGCTGAAATACCGCCGCCTAACGTCGACGCCTCAACTGCTCTGCTGGATTGCGTATCTCCAGACACATGTGCCACTTGCGTAAGAATTAACATGGCTGTCATAACTGAACAGGAAGTGGATAAGATAAGACTGCACGAGGGAGCTACCGTTCAACAAGATTGCATCTACGCTGGCCACAGAGCAAAAGATTCACCGTTTTGTTGAAGCTTGGACTGCTGATAGTGCGGTATGCAACAGCCTCAGTCACGAAGCCTGCTGCTCCGTACATTGTCGTCGGACTTGCAGCAGTTAACAATCTTCTCGGCGTTTTCTCGTGTAGTACTTGTGGTGGTTCTGCGTAGCTAGTGCGGAGCGATCAGGATTACGGTCTCGCTACTAAACTGACTGTGGTTTGCGAGATCTGCGGTGAAGTTGCACCAAGATAGAGCTTGTGGAAAATTGAGGGCCCTAGGACGTGTAATCCTTTTGAAGTGAACGTATTCACAGTGCGTGCTATGTTGTCGACCGGCAATGCCCAAACAGCCATGAATGATACCTGGTGCCTGCTGATGGCTTTTGGTGCCATTTTTTTCATATGTTCTTTCAATGTTTCACTTGTAAAATGTTTTTTGTTGTTTTCTCAAAACTGCAATTTTGGCGATGATGCCATATTGGAGGTGCATTATCTCTGCTTCTACTTGTTTTTTTTCCAGAAAGGCAAAGCTTTTCAGAGTGCAAATTTTTGAAGTAAGGTTGCATTTATTAGAAAATTTGTAAAGTATGTTTCTGTTTTTAGCAACGTTACGTCTCAACACCACAAAGGTGTCAATTAGACGTTTGCCACGTGTCAAACTACCACCCCTTCTATCCAGACGTCAATGCAGCTTGGATGCTGACTGTTGAGGAGTCCCATGACAGGTGCTCACCCCACCATTACCTGGAAGACCGAGAAAAGGATGAAAAGGAGGGGGATAAGGACGACGAACTGGGTGTCACCGGTTGCTTTCTTGCCACAGATTCCATACCAGTCTCTTTGGAGGCGGAGTTACGGCGGGTTTTTGCGACCACATGCATGTTATCACCACAAAGTCGAGGAGCGTGATTTTCTGCTGGTTCAGCACCGTGTTGACCATGTGTATTCACGACTGTGTAGTTGCCATACATGATCACGTCGATAGCGGCCATAGTTCCATCCGCAGTGGTTGAAACGGCAAACAGTAGTATCGCTTTGACTTGGTGCACATATTAGCCGTGCGCCTTCAGAACCGCAAGGTTGCCATGCATGATCGCATTGACAGCAGCCGTGGTTTCGTGTTCGCAATGGTTGCTGAAAACAGTAGTTATGTTTTTACTCAGTGTGAAGCTGTCGAGGATGAAGAGCACCGTCTATATCGTGATGGGCGGTGACATGGCGACACTGGGGAAAAAATCATCGGGATGTGCGTACAGTAGTGAAGAGCGTCTCAGATGAAGTTGTGTGCCACGGCTGCACTGTGAAGGAAGTAGCAAGGCCTTTGCTGCTGCGAGTGCCAATCAGTCACGAGATGAGAATTGCAGCTTCCGCACTGCTTTTGTGCAAAATAGCTGATTTGCTGATTCATTCAGTAAATAAAAGCGTGTTACATAGTATGCATTTGTTTCTTGTTTTCTTGATACCCTCGATAATTTGACATTCAATTTTTTCGGACATTTTTTTTTTCGGTCCCGTGAAGTCCAAATTAATGAGGTTTTACTGTACTGGAAACTGCAATTTAAGAAAATGACCACAAGGGCACATTTTTGCAGGGGTGTGCAAATACCGAATAGTAGATTTGAAATTGAATGCCGCTGTGTAAAACCAAAGTTAGTCTTGTCACGGGTTGCTTGAAGCTACAAAAAGAGACCGACGGGCATCTATGGGTGGCGTTGGGAACAAGAGGCCGCCTTATGGTGTGTCGCAAAGATGCCGGCCGTGAACAACTTTGTTGTCGTCCCGTGCACTTGTTTTCGTTTGTAAAGCAGCTTGCAGTTTTCTGAGTGTCGCGCCACTGTTGCGAATCAATCTGCACCAGTTCTGCACCACTGTAACTTTAGTCGCTGATGCTATGAAGGAGCACCAATTAGGCCTAATGGCCTAGGCAGTGTGGCCGTGACGAAATTTGGTTGCAGGCTGATGTGGTAACGATGCTTCCTGCTAATGTGTTCGTATGGGTGGCTCATCAGTAATCGGTCCCGAGATCACGCGTGCAGGTTAGATTGACGGCTGTTGAAGAGGCATGAAGTTCGTCCTCACATATCCAACATGATCTGCGTGCCTACTGCAGGCTTTTGCATTTCCGAAACTATGCATTGTTTTTGTTGCCGTGCCCTCTGTCTGCATCACATTTTCATTTTGATCAGTCCTGTTGACTCGGACGCACCTTGTACCGACAGAGGCAGGCCCGGCCGATGGGACGCCGTTCTACGAATTGAGGTGTTCGGGCGCTGTGTGTGTGATTCCTGCATTGAGCCAACGTCTAAGAGCCTCGCAGTGACTAAGTCAGCTACCGCATCAGCTGGAGTGGCCAGTTCGTGGCTTGCTTGGTGCTCCTTTTGCACCGAAAACGAAGTGAAACGCTTGCTTTGGTGGCATCGAGCACAAGGGGCTCTGCAGCACATGCTACATGTGGCACTACGCTGGTCACTACGTATTCAAGAAATCAGATAGTAGATATTCAATTCACAAAATGAATTGTTCGAGTGTTTGCTATTCGATTCGATTTGGTGATATTTGAGTATTCGCACACCCCTAGTTTTTTGCAAAAGAAATCCTTCCCTCAAGTGGTAACACATTAAGGCAAACTGCAACAAAATTTCACTTTGACTAAACTGGTTATAAATGAGTAGTGTATACTACTGAAGCGATATTGGCAAATACTGAAGGACTGGTAACTTAAATTTCTTTGTGAATGGACTTTAGCCCCTAAGCAAACGACACATGTACCTAGTAATTAGCAGATATAAAGAAAATCCCAGACCATGACCTCCGAGATTTTTGGAACGCCATGGGAGCTGCCGAATCTCGAAGGTCATACCAAGGAGCTGTGCTGCTTCTCAGCGTTTTGAGTTCTGCGTCATTTTGGGCAAGTGGTAAGGTGGTATTTATGCAATTTTTGTTGCGAAAAATGCTATTTTTTCTAGCTTTTCTTGATAAATTCACGAATATTTGAAACATACCATCTGCCACGGAGGTTACACTATCTATACTGTATAAAATTATACTTTTTATGGAGTCTTAATTTTATTGCAGTTGACCTTTGGTTAATGTACCAGTCTTACCTTGCTTAGCATTTGCATTAAGTGTCCCTCTAACGTTTTTCAAAAGCTTTTGACAATTTTACACGTAACGACGTGAGAAATTGGTTGAGGTAAGTGGGGAGGGGGGTTGCTTATTCTTCTAACCCTTTGTGGCCTGTTTGCATGGAAAACTAGAAAGCAGGAAGCGGCTCATCTGATTGTTGTGCTTCCCCTCTATCTGATCAGGTTCCACGTGTGGGAGTGGCTGTCGCTGTCGCCCAATCGGGCCAACTCCTTTCTGGAGCCGGACAAGGTGCTGCCCATGCTGGAGGCTGCGCTCACCTTTCTTGCCATGCTCTTCAGCGTCCGCACCAACCTGGGTGCGGGCACTCTCGCTGCTTCCTCCTTTCCCCCTCTCTCACTGTATGTGTGGTGGTGTGGCATGTCCTCATGCTTTGAGGTTCAAGTAAGGCAGTGCTGGAACAGCTGCGTCAAGTGCGCGAAATTGCACCAGTAGTGGCCCTTTGTGCCATCCTGCTCTAAAACAGAATTTTAGTAGAAAATTGTGCCAAGCCTGCATCAAATGAAACCTTAAAATGAGAGCCCCCTTTCGTTGATGCTGCCTCAGTAGTGAAACAGGAACCAAAGCCTTCACCATCCTCATCATTGTGGAAGTTATTGCTGTATTTGTGCTTTTGTTGCAGGTTTATCCCGTGAATGTTTCAATGTACTGTCGCTGTACTGTCTTTTTGTTTGTGCCACTTGTGCTACAGTTCGGTATTCCTCGTACTAGAATAGGACGAAGCTCACTCAAGAAAGATGTCAGATTAAAAAGAAGTATCAGATAAAGTCCGGTCACACATTGTTTACCATAGTTGTCGGCATTCAACTTTAAAATAATATCTTTTAATACATCTTTCAACTGCTGACATTATAATTTGCTTATGAGTGGGCATCTTCTTTGGAACCCTACATGATTGTAAAAGTGGATTTCGTGATTGTAATTTAATCAGCGTTCACACGTTCGATGGCACAGTTGTGCCGGAGGAATTGTGCACATTAGAAAAAACTTGTGGACGTCTTCCCTGTAGCTTCGGTGTAGTTGCGGGCATCCTAGAGCATGTTCACATGGTCTTGTTGACATGGTCTTGTTGTTCCACCAACTTTTGTTCCTGCTTGTTTGAAGTGCGCCGAATGTGCAATGCCTGTTGCAAGTCTAAAGCATAGAAGCGGCTTTATTACGTTTCTATGCATAGACTCAAGAGAAAGCCATTTCATTAAAAACTAACAAATCTGGTTGGGTAATTTTGAAAGAGCTATATGATGCTATATGAGCCAAACCATTTTGAAATAGCTATATGACGCTGCATTTCATTCTTTAGATGGATGTTCCTTACAGAAATCTTCAGCCGGGTGCAGGAACCTACTGGGAACAAAAATAACACTGAAAATTTAGCTTTCAGACCAAAGTGCTGCTGAATTGTAACTGCTGATGCCAGCTTCAGTGCGGTTATTTTTGAGCGTTGTTGGGAGGGTGAGTCCCCATATAATAAACTACTGATATAATGACCATTTTTTGCAGAACTATTGAGTTTGTTATATAAATGAGTTCAACTGTGCTTGTTTTGCACCCTTGTGCTACTCTTGAACTTACTGTGAAACTTTCAAAAGCAGTTCTGCAGTTTCATTACCCTTGGTAGCATGCAATTACTGACGAAAGATCAGAGTAAAACATTCTATAGAAAAATTTGAGTCACTGTTTAACTATACTTCATTTCATACTTAGCAGGCAGTACTAAAGAGGCTAGAGCAACTTTCACACTTTGCATTCATAACCAATATGCAGTAGAACCTTGTTCATACACTCTGGAAAAAAAATGAGAGAAACAAACATACTGACTAAAAAATTCGACAGACTCAACTGTAGTTGACATATACATAATGCGAAGTGTTGCGCGAATTGTTGTGGCATGAGGCATGAGGCATGAGGCACCTATGCACATCGAGCTTGTGGGGCTTCGGAACGCCAAGACGGGTTTTGTTATCTTCCAATATCACGTTGTGCTTTAAGACGCCAACGAGAAACCAAAACGAAATCTAGCTAGTGGGTAACGCTGAATGCCACCAGAGCGTAACGTGGCACTCATATCACACCACCTGCAGCAGGGAATAATGTAGTGTTTGGGGTATGTTCCTTCCAACAGCACTATGCCCCACCTGCTGTAAAACCCTGCTATGCCCCACCTGCTGTAAATAGGTGAAGATGCTTATCGCAATAGGGTTGGAAGTGATAGCTGTGAATGCAACGTGCGACAAACCGGGAGGTGATTTGCTGGTACTGTAATAAGCAACTGAGTGCACACTGGCGTTCTCATGCGAGAGGGGCGGGCGAGTATTGCAGTGTAGCTGCCATGGCAGGCAGCTACTCACCTCAATCCAAATGCCTCGGACATTTTGATGCGAAAGCATCAAATGGCTGATGGAGCAACAAAGCCGGTGTGCAGCTCCTGTAGCAGCCTAAATTCGCATTGGCTGCTACAGATACAAACAAATTTATTCTGTGAAGGTAAAGTTGTCTGGTCCCGAATTTCCACTATGAATGTGCTCTAGTTTTCTTGTAATGCATTCAAAGTTGCATCTGACACTTCGTTATATCAGATAACCATTCTAAACATACATGCTGATATGGTGAAAAAAAGTTTTGCAATTCTGATAGAAACGCAAGTTTGATGCCCTTGACGTACCAGCAAGTGATCTCCTGTGGATCATGATAACCTCTTGGTGGCTTGCCGTGCCAACGTGTGGCAAATGAGCAACATTAATTACAAATGTGCATTTTGCACCGTCTGGGATGCAGCCAAGCCAAGTTGCTGGCCAAAACGTGCATGTGTGTCTAGAATGTGCAATTTTAATTGTTCTTACTAAGTAATTGAAATGTCTACTGCTAGAACGCATATTTTGAGCTTTGAGCAAACAAGTATTAGTTCTGCTGTAACCGATGTGCAGTGGATCCTGCATATGGGCATAGTCCTAACAGTAGAATACTGATTTAGGTAAAGCATGGGTAACCGAACTTTAGGTTTATGTCATTATATCCACGTTCGTTATTCCCAGGTTCGACTGCAAAAGCAGGAATAAGCAGTCTGATTTCATTGAATTGACTGCACAGCTAGCTTTGAGTGATTGCTGTTGGAAGGATTTCGCTGATCACTTAAGGCAAACAGCGCAAAAATGAGACAAAAGAATAAGAGCATGCATGAGACCACAGTGCCGTTGTTGTTCGTTCCCTTAATATTTTGTCTTATTTTTGCACTTTTCAATTTGTTATGTAATCATGCCATCAAACAGGGTTAAGAACCATTTTGGTGTTCATTTGTTGTGGCCGCTAAAGAGCATTTGAGAGCGTACAAGGCTTGCCCATCTCTCACCAGGCATGTCCCTTTTGCAGGCATGAGCGAGGCTGAGGTGACGCGGCAGGAGATGGTGAGCCTGCTGTGCATGGGGGACCGTACACACTCCCAGCTGATGGACCTGCTGCCTGAGAAGTGTGGCACCAGTGCCCACAGCCGGGACTTCGAGGCCTTCCTCGAGGAAGTAAGCCCTCCGCGCTTGGGCACTGCCGCAGTGCTGCTTGGGGATCGTTGAATCCTTTGTGGTGACGCTTATAATTATAACCTAGCACCGCCATATGTGTGAGTTTCTCAAAGGTCACCTTGACACCATGAAATTTCAGGCTTGGGTGGGTTTGGTTGGTCAGTGGATGTTGCTGCATCGGCAATGGCAGGATTTCAATGGGAATCTGGTCTATTCTTTCTGCATAGGACACTGGTGTAAGGATGTTGCATAATATACACCATATTTGTGGGAATGTAAGTAGCCCCTGCCCTCACATTTTTTGCCAAATACCATATTTACACCATTCTAACATCAAACCGAATGTCACATGTAGCCAGTTTATATATATGTAAAAAAATATAGCATGCCTGCTACTTTTGCTATAAAAAAAACAAGATGTGCAAAGTTTACCTTTACAGAAGGAAATTTTTTTTAAAATGAGCTTTCGAAATGGAAGTAACGTGTCGTTGTTGCTATTTACACTTAATTGACCAAGATACCAAGCATGCAGAGGCAGTACGCTCGAGCAAACACATATAGAGATACTTATAATGATCCCAGATGTAACAATTTATCAGTTATAAGGACTACATTTCACTGCATTTATGGTTTCATAACCCTGCCTATTGAAACTGTGCCCAGATATAATGAAATTTTTCAACACTGCCATACAGTTACAGCGAACAATGCAAAACCGTTCATGGTAAATGGAGGGCACACATCCAAAGCACAAAACCTCTTCCCCCCTCCCTCCCTGCTCCATTCCAGCAACAACGAAAATATGACCGTGGAGATGAGCGAACACAATGCACAAATTTCAGAAGCCACGAGAAAAGCCACTTGCTGTCAACCATGCTACGGTAACTGTATTTTCAAGGCATGTCTCCAGCATGCTTCAGAGCGAGGCAGTATGGCTGTCTTAGCCTCTGAGATAGTATGGGTGCATGTGCTGGTGCTGTCTTGGAGGCCATGACAGTGGCACCCTCATTTTTGCATAGTTCTCCATGTGGTAGCACATACACTACGCTTGTTTAGATAATTTAGATCAATCTGGACCAACGCAACTCTAGTTGCTAGTTTATCATTGCTGCTGAGTCATGTGGCCTGAATCGGCTTGAACACGATAGGACACGCTGCTGTTACGCAAAGCTGCAAAGAGTCGATGGTTATCAGGAGATCGCAGTTCATCACTTCTTCGTTAACATCATCGCTGATAAACGTTCGCAGTGGCATTCTACCACTCGAACCATACTTTTTTGACTGAAGTGACTTGGGAAACGGGACTTCACAGCGTTTCGCGCACAAGCGGCCGGCGCCGCCACCGTAACGGCAAGACCTTTGCAAAATACCGGCAAGCCGCAGTAGTTCCCGCTTCCAGCCAGCTAAATGCTTTGCTATCGTATGTAGAATCCACTCGTGTGCGCTAATAGTAAAATATATAACAAGCTCTCGAACGAAAAATGGCAGCGGCTGTGCTCGTATTTTCGAAATGGCAGGTGATCGGAACCAGCTGGGTGCTATTTTGAACAAGTTATGATGCCTCATTTCATTCTTTAGAGGATGTTTAAGTGTCGTCAGTGTCATTCATTTATGCACATTTTGAAGGGAGTTTCCACATATAACTGTCTACTGATACAACGCCCACTTTTCACGGAACTATGGAGTTCACTATAAATGTGTTCATCTGTGCTACAGTCAAACCTCGTTAATACGTAGGCAGCCGGGAACAATGTTTAGGCATGCACTAAACAATGTACGAATTAACTGCCAGTGCCAGTTTGGAAGCTATTTATCGGCCAGAAAAGAACTACGTAAAGAACTAAACACACACACTTAGACAGGCTTTTTTTGTCGGTATGCTGAAAAAAAAAATGGCGATCTTCACTTGTCGCTGTGGTGGCCTTTCCGTGACATCTTCAAACTCGATAAGGCCGCAAGCGAGTTTGTCCACGAGGCCCTGCATCTCTGCGAAAGCTCACACGATGCCCAAAGCATGTGCTGCGTCAGATAATGAAGGGCTGTTGTGCACTTCCACATTGTTGTCATCACCTTCGCTTGAAGATGGGCAAGGTGCGACGGCAGCAACAATGTTGCTATCCGAGAACACCACGGATGTAACAATGGGGACTTCTCTATAACATGAATATGACACCCCGCAGCAAAGACGGTTGAACACCACAACCCCACCACCGCAAACACACTGGCGGAATGAATAAAAAAAGTTCATGCAGGAACTTCTGTGGGCATTGTCCATGTATGTGCAAGCATTGTGCCAGTTGCTCATCCCCGTGCAGCCTGGTGTGATTATTGGTTTTATGAAACTTGATCCGGCCAGTACAAACAAATGACAGCGCTGCGGCAACATGAACTGGTGCGCATGGCGGTGCAAGGTGCACTGATGATGTTCTGATCATTATAAGCCATTATCGCTGATTATTGCCTTATCCATCCGCGTCGAACCATTATGAATCGTGATCAAACATACACCGGCAGCGCCTGCATATGCAGTGCAGTCCACTTATAACGATACCACATGTAACAATATGTCAGTTATAACGGTGAGTTGACTTCAGAGTATCAATTTATGCATTAAGACTATGATAAAAAAACAACATATATAATGATATGTTATTCATCGCATATTAAATATAACAATTGAAATTCTGCCTTTTGGGCAGCGTTTTCCATGCAGGATAATAGATAAATTTGCTTTGCTAAGTTCCTCGTAACCGAGACAGGGTGAGCAGGTTGCTTATGCGAGTTCGTATCTGTCGCCATTACAGCACAGCGCATCCTGCCAGTGTGCCAATTGCGAATGCCGCGGAGAGCATCATAAGTTGTTGCAGCATGCCGCAAGATGGCGCCAGCTGCTTCACGTCCGCGTCGCCGGCATGCGTCCAGATAAAGAAAGAAAAAGAGAAGTGAATCACGCCTGCACTCTCTACAATCTCCCTCTTTCCCTCAGTGAGTGCGGAAATGCGCCACAGAAGCAGTGCTAGGTGCCCCGACAAAGCGCAAAGCTGTGTCGCTTGAGACGGAGCTGCAAATTTTGCAAGACTCAAATCACGCAGTCGATGATATCGACGATTCTCAAAACCGTGAGCGCTACGTCAATGAACGCTAGAGCCAGTGACCATGCTGATGAACGGAAACGGCGGGATTTTTGCACCTGTCCGAAACCCCCATGTGTGAAACCAACACGGTGGCAGCCACTGACATTACTGAACTCTGGGAGCATGTCGCCACTGGCTATAAAATAGGTGGTGCTTCGATGGAGGAGTTTCTGAGTGCAGATGGCACTGCCTTGCTCTGCGAAGGATCTCCGACGGAGCGATCATTGTCATGACAGACAGCAGCGTTGTGCGATGCAGGTGATGACATTGACAGTGGCCCGTCTGACACTGACCCTAGTGTACACGCAAAGTGTACTGTCGTCGATAGAGTCGCTCATTGATTTCATGTATGCTAAATTATAGCTGCCAGTGTTCACGTAGCTGCTGCACGCGATGCACACCGCGGTTGTGAATCTGAAACTTCTGCGAAAGCAAGTGCAGATTTCTGACTATTTCTTCGTGCTTAATGCTTGACACGATGTTTAGAGGTAATATTAAGTGTTTCATTTTTCACAGCCTTCTTTTGACAATGTCAATTTTTTTTATAGTAGGTGGAAAATTCGGTTTCGGAGCTACGAAGGTATATTCGGCAGCTGTATTTTTTTTTCATGGCAGTTCAGATACAGCAATGATCGGTTATAACGATCGACTTTTTCGTTCTTCTTGATATCATTATAAGTTAGCTGCACTGTATGGCGTGGCCGCACAGACCATATCTTGAAAATGATCTGTGATGCGGACAGAGAGGGCCAACTGCTAATAGCTCTGTGCACTGCGTTTCTGCTGCTGCACAGTAAAGAGAGACGCACGAGCCCAAATCTTAAAAGCGATCTGCGAAAGGGGCAGGGTGTGGCTTGTGTGGAGAGCTTCATGAGCACTGTGTTCACGCCGCCTCATTTGTGTTGAAGCGACAGGCAGCGTGAAGGTACAGTCGCTTGCTGCTGCGGGCTTTATCTTGAAAGTAATCGTCTTACGTGACAGATGGACGGAGGGACATTTTTTTTTCTTAGATAAGCATAGAAAGGCCTATGCATTTAAAGAAAAATGTGCTTCTGTGTGGTTACTACTTTGATTGGTTTTGGTTCGATGGCGACAGTGAATTTGCACCCCTACTGACAGCTTCTTCGCGTTACCGAAAGCTAATCGCGAAGGCCATGCTTTTGCATTCTGCAATTGGCAACAGCTGTATGAGCAGGAACAACGTCATGGTGGCCATCTTTGAATGTCACCATTGCTGGCGGCTGTCGTCCGGATGTCGCAACTCGAGAATTGAACGTCTACGCACGTAATATTTTGCCGATTTTGTGCCTGTGCTTGTCGAACAAGAAAGAAAATGGTACACACTAACCATTTGATGGGCGCTGAGTGACTACAGCTTAAGTAGTCAGCCAATACATTAGGTTCAATGGGGGCTGAGTGGAGGAATTGTCATGACTACATTTAAACTGCAATAACACATTAAGTGGGTACGTATTAAAGAGGTTTGACTGTAGTATCAGTTTTACAAGATTTTACACGACTCTGCATTGGACTTTTCGAAGCATGCAGCCAAGAGTGTTCCTGGCACTGTGTATCTCTAGATTTGCTTGGCTCAGTGCCAAAAATGCTAGCGGCCGTATATGCCAATGCATCTGTGCTGAGTCACTCGAAATCTTGGCTAAGTGATAGTACATACCTCCGAAAGTGATTAACCAGAAATAATGCTCCTGATCATAGTAAGCACAAGATGAACCCACAGCAACCTTCACAAAAATGTGCTCTGTTGCCACCTTGTGATGGCAATGAGGCTGCGTCTAACCACTCTGATAGTAGGCTGTTGCAAGTGCTGCGAACATAGTTTTGGTTTCGTATCCGATTAACGCCAGGGCAATTTTTGGACCCATTTCCTCTGTCAAAAAGTATGCGTCAGATTTGTGTAAGTATGGTAGCCCCTTGTAATGGCTCTAGTGGCTATGGAGTTGTGCTGCTGAACATGTTGCAGGTTCAACCCATGCAGCAATGGTCACATTTAGATGCAGACAGAATGCACAACTGCTCGTGCGCTGTACTTTTGGTGGATGTTAACCCCTTCTCTGCCATGCTTTTATCCCGCAGTCTAATAAAAAAAACAGCCGAATTTTTTTATTGCAGCATTTCTACTAAAGTCATTGCAAACAAAGGTTGAAATGTTGTATTACGGTGAAGCTGTATATAGATACCATCCGGTGGTGGGCTGATGTCTGTCCGTCCAAGCGTCACATCCACACAAAAAGATGTCTCCAGTTTCTCACGAATGCTCTGTAGCTCTCAATCTAATGTAGGTATCTTGGAAAAAGTCGTACTGAAATTGGCTGCTAAGATGACTCTATCGTTACACCAAGTTTAACTTACTTGTCATAATCAGTTAGTTCGCAGTGAAGTTGTAAACGTTACAGAATTCCCGTTTGCTGTCAATACATGGCCATCTACGGAATAAGAATGGCTGCAGAAAACGGCTGTAACTCTTGTTTTATTGACACTATCCCAAAACAAATTATATGACAATTAGCCGCTAGTATAACATTACACTTTCATCTACTTTTCTTAATTATGTAGTGAACAATGAAGTTTAAATATTGTGGAATTTCTGTCTGCTGTCAATACATGGGCTTCTATGGGAGGGGAATGGACAGCCCCATGTTTGTCCGCTAGAATAAAACTAGTCCTTGCGAGTTTCATTCAGCTAATTAAGTAGGAAGTATGCTCAATTACAAATTACAAACAAACATGTTTTGTTCCATATACTCCTTTGACTGCGCTGCTGTCAATGCATATTGTTGCTTGCGTCAAGGCTCGCTTTAACGGCCACCTGTGTCCCATACACACTGTTGCCACCAGTGGGCGTTGTGTGTTGTGGTTACGTCAAGTCGCCTACACATACATAGATGTGTCAATTGAGGTAAAACATACCATAGCTTCACTGCTCGTCCTTCTTCACAGAGTGGAAGGGCTGATGAATTTTTATCAAAACGTTATATAAAAACTGAAGTTTAACAAATAACTGAAGTTTAAGAAAGTAAATTTTGGTTGAAGATCCTTCATTCTTTAAAGGTGTCCTGAACCACCCCTCGGGATTAGTGAAAAAACATAGTCTGCGGATAGCATTCGCTGCTGTGAACATCTCGGCCAAGTTTTACAACATGCGCAGCACGTGGAGCTCGCACGTGGAGCGTGAAGTTACCTTTCTCTCAAACGCTCTCTTTTCAACAGAAGCCGGCTCATCACTCTTTTGCCGGACGCTTTATTTCATAATATAGCAGATTCCCATATGCAGCTGTTATTGGCCAACAGCTGACATCAATCAAGAAGGGTGCTTGGATCAGTGCGCTTCTTCCTACTATTGCTGTGTATATTTATTGATGAAGTTTAGCAAACAAAATAAACTAAGCGAAAATCTGCTTTCAATTTTCTATAATGATTACATGCTTCCGGAAGAAGGCGATTATCATCTACTCACTAGACTTGTAAGGATTGGGGTCGGGCATGAAATAGATGGTAGCTGGCCCATGCCGTCGTCCAACTCACCCACGCTGAGGACGTTGTTAAAGGTAGAGGCTTGTTCTCATCGAGAACAAGGAATGAGACTTACCGTATTTACTCGCATAATGATCGCTCCTTTTTGTAAAAAAAATTGACGCAAATTCAGGGGTGCAGTTATTACGTGTTTTAAATTCCCTGAAAAAAGAAATTGTTTACATCCCGCGTTTGCTGCGGGATGACAACAGGTTAACAAAATACAGTGAAATCTCGGTATAACGAACTTCAGGGGACCGCAGGAAAATGTTCGTTATTCTGAAAGTTCGTTATAGTGAAAGCACAAAAATTAGCCATAACAATAGCATTTCAGTAACGCAAACGTCCTACCTTTGAAACGGTACCTCCTTGAACTCGTTTCTCACACAATGCACACGTGATCGTCAGACAAGGCACATTTATTTGAAAGAGTCTGTGATCGTCTTCTGACGTGTGCAGCACAGACTCTGCAGCACGAACGATTCCGGACCATCCCCATTCTTATGCACGCCTTCGGTCGCTGTGCTGCTTTTGGCTACAAGTATGCGGAGATTTCGCAAGCAGTCCAACGCATCTGTGGCCGACATGGACTTGTCGTGGTCTTCGGGTGCTGCCGTAATGTCATCGTCCATCATCGTCCATCTTTGAGAATCGTGGTGATCGTCGACCGCGCCGCTCCACGTTCTTTAGCCACGACGGATTGTTTCTTCCCATCTTCTATCTCGTGAAGAATGTCTACTTTCTCGCTCAAAGAAAACTGCTTTCGCTTCTTCACCGTGGTTAGAGTTGTTGAGCTCATGGCAACGTGAACGCCGGCACGCACTTCTAACACAGTAATATTACCAGAAGAAAAACAAGATGGACAGGCCCGATACGGGTGACAACACGCGAACAACTGAGAAAACAAGCAAGAAAAACGTGATGCATCGTCGCCTCCGCACCAGGAAAAAAAGAAAAGGCCCACTTCAGCGTTAATTACTACTTTTTTTTTCTTCTGCCGCACCGTCTCGGGTTTTATGAGCCCATGCTCCTTGCCTCTCTACTCACAAAACCTAGTGCGTCGTTGCCTCCGCAACAGAGAAGGGGAAAAAAAAAAGTCCCCGCCCGCATCTTTCTCCTCCCACGCCATCTCAGGTTTTTGCGGGAAGCAAGTTGCAAGGCGCCCGGCCCGCTCTTCGCGCTGCATCGTCTGCTAGCTTAGAGCTCCGACTGCCGTGACGGATACACTGAAATCTAAGAATCCTCGCATTTTCGGATATGAGTTCGTAGTACTGAGGTGTTGTTAAGATGACACAGAAATTAAATAATGATCGTTATTCTGAAATGTTCGTTATCTTGAAGTTCGTAGTAGTGAAATATTTTTACATTGAAACTATAAGCAGTTGGCATGGGATTTCTTAAAAGTTCGTTAATCTGAAATGTTCGTTAATGTGGTGTTAGTTGTAACAGGGTTTGACTGTAGGTGGCTGTCGCTGTATATAGTGCGGGACACCAAGCAAAAATGACGGCAGGAAGAGCAAGCCAAACGCACCGAACGAAATTTTTTTTCTTCTCGTGAGTACATTATGTGCATTGAAACAGTTTCTTCCATATCAGTAATGAATAATGTCGTTAATATTGGCAAGTTTGCGGCAATAACATAGCCATGTCCACTTTGAGGGGACAGAAACAGATGGGCGCGCTTAGCTGCCAGTGACATAGAAACATGGCGGGCATGCTGCGGAAACTGCAGCATTTTTCTTCACTACTATCCTAGTACAGCACATTTCCGCTAAGGGTGGGCGAATATCTTAGCTGTGTTACAAGCGTTGGTGTATGAACAGGGTACAATACTAACGTATCAGTGTAAACGTGGCTACTATCGTTGCCGCTCGCGGTTTGTTGCATGCCCACGAGTGCAGACAAGAAGAATCGAAAGGCACCTTTTTTGTTGTTGTTGACCACAACCATTATAAAGCCTACACATAATAAAGGCATATTTGGTTGTAGCGTTTTTTTTTGTCATGGAAGTGTGGAAAGTGATGAAAGGAATGAAATGGGGTATCTGCTTAAAAATGTTTGGTGCGTGCAGACCGCTTGCTTTGTCTTGAAGAGTCATTTGCGTAGCATTCAACAGATAGTAAGCATGATCATTATCAGCTAGACTTGGCACACAACATATCGCTGCGGCAAGTTAGGGGTGCGATCATTACATGGGAAATAAAAAAATTATATTTTGACGACAAAATTTAGGGGTGTAATCATTACGCAAGTGCAATCATTATGCGAGTGAATACGGTATTTGCAGTATCTATATGAGAACGTTACAGTTCATCAGTCTAGCATGACTGAAAGAGAATGCATACTGAACAGCCGACAACGGCTGCTTAAATGCACACTGTCCTCCCTAGATCCTTAGGTTAGGGAAAACGGCCGTTCAACTTTCAACCAAACGAAGCGTCCAAAGTCATCGTAGCCGACCCGCCTTTGAGGGAGAGAGTTTACACACCAACTTCCGCACTGGTTTTTACGGAACACACTGAGGTGAGAGGGTTTCTCGCAGACAAAGGTCCTGACCCGAGCAGGCGCCTCTTGATCCCAGAGTTGACCCTGCAGTCAATGGCCGCCACGTCTGCCCATTGACTGTGACCTCTTCTGGTGCCCGTGAGACTGCATCGCAAAACATCTCCTTCCAGGAGTTCCCCTGCTCCAATCGAACCGTGAAGGCGATGGCGACTCCTCTAAGAATACTTGGTCCGCCGACTGAGCTAGACATACCGGTGCCGTACGGCTGTTGATGCGGCGCACTGTCATCTTTACAAAGCAAGTCGTCGCTTTGTAAAGCGACGAAGCCTTCCGGAGTGGGAAGGCTTCGGAGGTCGCCTCTCCGAAGATTGCCAGCCCCCACAGGCTGATCGTAACAGACTGCAGCCACCTGCATAGGAATTAAACTTTGGCCACCCTGCTTATCGGTGTCGTAGCTGTTGGGTCCTGCGTATTTTGACTAGCTTTCAACACTCAACTAGCCTCGAACCACGTGAAACTTAGGTCAGACCACTCGCACGCTTGCCAGTGCACAGTTACTCCAGGTTGCTCCTGGTTAGATGCCTTGGCAGACTTCGTTTCGAATTGAGCTATTCACAGTTCTTCAAAATGCACCAGTTAGATGTAGCTAATATTAGCCAGTCAAGGTGGGGAAGGACAAAGCCGGTCCACACCACGTAGCACACTCAGACTGGAGCATATGAGCACGAGAACACACTCCAGCCCTGTTCACAAAGCAGATGCTGTGCGTATGCACTATAGTTGCGTGTAGCTGCGGTTTGCTACGTAGCATAGATAGCGCGGCCACCAGGGCGTGTCGTGACAATTTCACTAACTTAGCACACTGTGGCACACCGAGGACAACCGTGTTTGGCTTACGTTTGGCGCGTTGTAGATGCCAAAATCAGAAGTAGTGGCGTCTACATTAACATTCAAAACCAAACTTGAACTGCATGCCACAGGGACATTGAGCAGGTGGAGCTTTGTGGGAACACCCTGCTCCTCTGTAACCTTCACAGTGCAAGGCATTGAAGAAAGAGTGAAAGCACTGCGAAAAGAGTGTTTGATTGCCAATAACTCTGCTTCTGCTGAAGGCATTGAAGTACTTTTTGCAGTCAAGTATTTCTGAAATAGTCTCTTTTAACTTAAAATGCATTTCTCCAGTTTGATAAAAAGTGGTTCAGGGCCCCTTTAATTCAATTGTTCCCAACCAGGTATGTCTCTGCTGAATATTTTTCTTTGCTTTGCTTTTTCATGAAAAAGCCAACAAAGGTCAAACTGCTGGTGGCATCATATTTAAAGACCCCAGTTGCCAACTTGTTTTATTTTTTCTGGCTGAATAAACTTGCTCCTGCTTGCGCTGCCCCACAGATTGTATTCTGCCATCTAAGAGAAGCACAACAAAGTACTGAGACGAAACGCACTCGTTCATGGTATTTCTAGAAAATGGAACGTACTAATGATGAACTCAGCCCATCCTTGGCCATTTTTTCCTAAAACGGGCGGACAAACCCAGCTCAACCAAGGTGCTGAAGTGGTTAAAAATGTCAAAATTAGTCCAGAGCTTGACACTATGTCATCTCTCGCAACCCATTATGTGGTATCTTGGTACAGTAAGACCCACAATTTCATTTAAATTTGTTTCTAAATTGTGGCAAAATGGAGCACAGGATCTGGGTGTTACTGTGCTTCTGGTGACCGTTTGCCTGCCCTGTGTTCTACACCCAGGTGGCACTCTACAAGCAACCAAACTTTGAGGCCGGCGGCAACTTGCTGCAGGGAATGTATGTGCCTCAAGGTTCAGTGTGGGAGCGAGAGTATGATCCCGTGCACGTCCAGCTGCGTGCAGTGCATCGCAAGGACTATCAGGCATCCATGGACCGATACATGCACTTGTGAGTGGTTCTGTGCTTTTACACTTGTTAAGTTTGGAGGTAGCATGTTGCAATCATTGCCCACTAGCTTGATTTCGTTGCTGTTTCCCATCGCTGTGCTAAAATGACAATGTGCAGATG
Source organism: Dermacentor variabilis (assembly GCF_050947875.1). NCBI lineage: Eukaryota > Metazoa > Arthropoda > Arachnida > Ixodida > Ixodidae > Dermacentor > Dermacentor variabilis. The sequence goes on from NC_134569.1 coordinate 143,823,718, forward strand.
CACGTTGTTGTTTTAGGACTGCGATGGGTAACAGCAACGATAATTCTGACAGGATAATTCAGATGATTTCGCGGCACTGCCAGGCACCCTATAGAGTCTATGTATAAGAACATCTGAAATTTCGGACGCAAAAAACCTTTGCCGGGTTGCTAGGGCCCCACAAGCTTGACGCCCGTCCACGACTGGTCCCGCAACGATTCTCGCCGAGTGGGCACGTCAAAACTTTCCACTAAGATGCATGCCCAAAGCAGCTGCTGACCCAGGCCGAATTCAAGGAGCGCAGACGTAAGCTTGCTGAAGCCACAAAAACAATGCGCATCTTGGGCTGCACCAAATCGGCGTGCGTTGACATCTCGTATTGCAGTGTTTCACATTACATAGATGTCAACTACAGTTTAGCCTGGTGAATTTTTTAGTGACTGGATTGTTCGTTTTCCCAGTTAGTATGTTACCATGCTTTTTCAAAAAATATATAAAAAAGGTTCTAGTGCATATAAAGATTATAGCAACAGAACCACCCATGACAGAAACGACTTACATACAAACAAAAAGCATGGTGAAATTCTAATCACTAGGAATGTGAAAATACTTGAATATTTGATTTGCAGGGTGTCTACCAACTGGGAAAAGTGGAAATTCTCAGGGATCTTAAATATTCCGGAAATACTCAGGGAGAACTCAGGGAAATTGTGCTTCTATCAGGGAAAATTAGCTGTCATTTTATTGAAAGCGAACGAAAGTCGCCCTAATGCTGCCTCGAGTAAAACAGAGGAATCGTAATGAATTGTCTTTGATGCTGTGTTATCAGCTGGAGGAGATGCCAGTGTACAGTCAGCAACCGATTTCCCGGACGCCTGATTTTTGGGACATGTCCGATAATGCAGACGGCTTTGCGGCACTGTATAAGAATGTCTGGAATTTTGGGTGCAAGAACCCTTCGCCGTCCGATTTTCCGGACGTTTTGCCGCGACCGCAGGTCAGAAACGGCATTAATCAAAGCCACCACCGCCGCCATTGTGATTACCTCGCCGCCTCGAACCGCTTGAACCGCTCGCCGCTCTCGCATTCAGATCCACTGGCAGCCGCAGCCACCATCGCGGCGACGTGAGGCCTAGCTGCTTCGATGTTCCCTATTAAGGTTCTTGCTGTTCGGAGCCGTGTTTTCCATTGAAAGAATTTGCCGCTGTCAGCAACGGCACGGACTCCGCCTTTGTAATCCTCACGATTGTCTTCGAAGCTTTGAAAGCACCGCGCATTCCATAATGTGGTTGCCAAAAGGCAGCTTCGCCTCAGCACAGCCGTGTTACGCGGTGAAGCAAACCTGAAGTATTGCGGTGAAGCTTAACAAGCGTGAAAAGGGGCAGTTGTCACGGGACACTGTACGTATTCCCTAAGTAGACACGCATGCACTCGCCGTCTCCTGTCACAGTACGAACACCGATATGCCTAATACTGGCAGGCCTTCAGGGCTTTTTCAGACGTGCCTGTGGTGATTTCTGCCCTTGAGGGCTGTAAAAGACATGCATTTATTTTTTCGGACTGCCCGATTTTTCGGACGTTTTCGCTTTAAATGGTCCGTGGGGCAAACACGCAGTGGCATGAGGATGAGAACAGAAGGGACCATCGCATTGGGAAATGATCGGGAAAGGAACTGTGCCACCTCTTCTTTGAAGGAGCTTGAGCTCGAAAAGCGAACTGTCGGCTGACGCCGAGGTGCAGGTGACCCTCTTCCAAACCAGAAAAAACTTTTTTTTAAAGTAGTGAAATGCAACGCTGAGGCATTGTGCGTGGGCTGAGAGTATGTCAGGACAGTTGAAGTTGATTTTCCTGCTGCTGAGAGAATCTCGCTTGTGACAAAGTTCGGACCTGATACTACTGAGCTTCCTATGAGTTGATAGAAATAGCTCACATTAGAAGATATTTGCTTCTGTATGCATCTCCTTTTTATTTGTATTTGAAATTGTTCGACTTGCAATGGGCTTTACCATTTTTCTTGAAGATATTTTCTTCGCTGTTAATTTTACTACTCCCTCCCTTCTGTTATCTTTTTAAATAAAGTACACTGTGCTAATTCTATGGTTCTAGTGTAGGTGTTCACGCACTGTCATGATCGCGCCATTGAAAAGTAGCTAGGAACAAAATTCAATGACCCTACTATGCATTTAGACCGCTTGTATAAAGTTGAATGGCGTGGATTGAGCATGACCGACTCTAGAAAATCGCTGGGGAAACACCCAGCGATTTGACCCATCATGTTGACAGCATGACTCACCGCTGGCAACGCTTGGGATTTTTCCTGTTTCCGGCAAGTTATTGGTCGATTTGCACTGTTAAAAGTGCAATGAATCTAGGGGCGGTATTTCATTGCGATACAGGCCGATTATGGTAAGCGGTGAGCAGATTTCTAGTTCAGCATCCCCAAAGTTGTCTTCCCGATTTGTTAACGTCGAATATGGCATTTATAATCGAAGAGACATTTCTTTTGTGCTTTTCGGCATGTTTCAGCGCCAGAAGTGCTCTTTAGAACGGTAAAAGTTTGCTCATTGAGCGCACCCCATGGAATACGACTGCGCAAGTCTGCCCGTGGTCTATTGGTCACTTTTCGGCATCCAAGAGACCGTGGTTTTCCAGCATAGCAAAACGTCAAGAAAACTATTTTCGCGTGGATTCTATTACGGGGGGCACCGGTGAAATTATTGCAACCGAGATTAATGGTTCGGGCGTGCTGCACCATGGAATTTGACAAATTCCGTTCGCTCCGCAGTAAACAGCTGGGAGCACTCGGCACCCACTTGGTACCCGTTACTAGGTGGTCATCACTTGTAGGTTTTGTACTTTTGTGGCTTGTTCTATGCCTGCATGAGACTAGTTCCTTGGCGGTATTAATTTGATACTACATGCGCAAAAGGGTCACCACCGCTCGGTGGTGGCGATGCCTCAGCTTTCTGCTTTGCTCTAAGTGGGCCAAGCTATTCGTGTGCTACAAGTAATTCGGCTTAACTCTTTTGTTACCACGTCTATTCAAATCAATCACCGGTGATCTATGCTTTAGATCGCCGATTTCGACATGTTTGAGCCGTTTCTTATCCACTTAAGGCCATCCACTACTTAGCGCAAGGCACTGCACTTTCTGAATCACTTTAACATTTTTGCGCTCCGGCGATGTGATTTTTGACGGACCTTTTCGCAAACTAATGTGCGTATGTTGTAGCAAAAACAGGCGTAGCTGTCACCTTCTGCCGTGCTCGAGAAAAAATTATGCTGCCCACGATTACGCTGCACTAACATCAAAATTTTGCAATCAGGTGACTACCAGCAAGTCAAGAATTAAAATATATCGCCGGCTTTGCCATCTGACAGTGCTGAGTGGGGATAATTAACCGAAAATTACACCAGCTGTTCACTAGTGAGCTTTGGTTTGGAGTGTGAGTTGTTTTATTCTGCTAAAGTGTATTTCTGCATGCCCGCCGCATGTGCAACATGTGGACCTTGCATTTTCATCCAGTTTCCATGAGCTTCGGTTTTGCTTCTCTTGTAAAATCCCAGAAAGTAGCGATGTCGGTGTCACTGCGCAGTTATCAAAACTCGCTCCCATGACGTCATCCTGTGCGACTGCGTCACGAGAAAAGCGCCGTGCTCAAAACTATGCTGCACCCGCACTTCAATTTAGTGATAAGAACTCGAGTTATGATTCCGAAGATGACAGCAAAGCAGATTCAAGCTCTGACACAGTGATGTTTGGAGTCAGCATGGGACATCTGCAGCTGCTCACCGGCGAGTTTCCTTTACGACCTTGAGCGGTCTCCTTCCTTGTGCATACTTGTCTGCCGATTTTTTTGCACGGCTTGAGGGCTCTACTAATTATCTTCAGGGTGCATACTTCACTTGGTTATGATGCGCTGCCATCGGCAGCAAAGAAACTTCTGTTCACGGCAAGAAGGCCGGCCATAGCACATCTCAGCCCAACACTACTGATTAGCACAAGACAGTTTACAACGGCTAGGGATTTCTTTCTACTCCTCTTCTCTGAAACAGTGTTAAAGACATTCTGCAAAAATGCAAACAAACATGCTTCGTTGCTTAATCTTGTAGTTGCCCAGCTATGATGAGAGCGATTGGCCCTGGAAAAGGTGCGTGACTCTAGACGAACTGGTGAAGTATGTTCCTTGGACTTCTCATCCGACCATTCTCAAAAGATGCCGAAAAGGCGGAATTGCAAAATGTGTTATGAGGACAGCAAAGTTGAACAAAAGCCAGACGTCTTGTTGGAAAAATGCAAAGTGCACCTATGCTTCACAAAATCTAGGAACTGCTTCACCGCATGGCATGAGCGACGAACTGTTCTTAGTTTCCTTTTTTGTATCCGAAGAATGGCGGTGTACTGAGCACCTATTTTTCAGACACTATTTGTGGGTTATTTATCTTTAAAATGTATATTGTGGATTTCCTTTGATGTTAATGTTTTTGAAGATATCATGTTTTCTTTATTGTTGTTTTATCAATTGGCAGAAAAGATGGCGCTTTCTAGACTTCTACTTTTATCTAATAAACTTTTTCGTTTAGCAACTTACGTTTTTGGAAAGAGCATTTCATTATATACAATATACTTTCCTGCAGTGTGGGCTGGAATATTATTTGTAGTGGTAAATAATTTTTTTCCAAGACCTATAAAAACAACCATTTTCTCGCGGTAGTGAAAGAGTTAAAACGCATGCGTTTGGGTCGGGACTGTAAAAAATTTCGAATAAAGCGATATTTTGAGTAAAGAAATTTAATTTTAACGAATGATTACTGTATATGTCAACAGCAATTGGCGAAGCTCCAATTGTATACCACCCCAGCTACTGGCGTGAAACAGCCACATGCACTATGATATGCTTCCTCGCACACCACATTTACTCATTTGAAAAGAGAACTTTACCTGTTTGCTACATATATAGCAATGAGCAAGACAGATTTCGTGAAACACATCAAGAAAAGCAAGCATTTGTGTCCGATCGCTGTGCTTCTCTGTTAAAAAACACGAAGAATAAAGCTGCTGCAATTAGACAACCCATAAAAAACTGGCATGTCGGCACATAAAGCATCAATGTAACAAAAGTGATAGCTGAGTGGCTGAGAGCACAATATTTGCCGTCTGGAATGCACAAAGTATGCAAAAGCACACGGCATCTTCCACAACATGGCGTGAAATGACGTGTGCTTTTTTTTAAGACAGCCATCGTCTGCTGGCTGCTTGCACTTGTGCGAGAAAAAAATCTGTTGACAGCTCCCAGAGTCTGCAGGCAGTCCGCAATTTCTGATCCGTGAAAAAAGAATGCGATTCTGGCAGCTTTCAGACTGATGGGCACAGCTTTTGAAGCTGTCCGAAGCAGTCCGGGACTGTCAGGGACTGATAATCGAAGACTCCAAGTGATACCTGCATTTGGAACAGGATGCAATGTTTCAATATTCATTGGCAATTTTCCCTTTAATTATTTCTTTCCTCCACCTTGCAGGTTTCCGCAGAAATATTACATCAAACGCTTGCCTTTGCTTCGAGTTGTTGATAAGTTCGACATCGCCCTGCCATCCGCTGGATGCCTGGTTAGCTCAGGTGGTAGAGCAGCTGCCCTGGAAAGGTGGTGGTCTCGGGTTCGAGACCCGGACCAGGATGAATTTTTCTTCAACTGCGAGGATTTTCTTTCGAAAAATCCGTATGGGTTTCCTTTGTAGCAATTGCTACAATTGGGTGGATGTCTCATTTTCCCTTTATTAATTCAATGGAACATATTCAAACAGCAATGCAAATGCGGAAACATGAGACAATGAACTTGAATTGATATTCGAACATATTCCCTGAAAGTCGGGTCCTGGAAGACAAATGTACAGTAGAACCTTGCTAGCATATTCCTGTTACGTACGTTTTCCAGGCGTCAACGTTCGCAATCGAGAACACAAAAATTTACCCAATATAGTTGTGCTCATTTTTTACCAGTTCATACATTCCCAGAACACATAATACTTCAGCACCAACGTTCAGTACGTTGCCAAACTGCCATCGTATGTTACATTTTCCAGTGGCTAGATTCCATGTAAACAAAAAATGTGTGAGCCGCAAGTGATAGAACAGTATAGAGCTGCCCGCTGCAGCAGCTTCACCACAGTACTCGCCTGCCCATCTCACGTGAAAGTGCCGGCATGCACTCACTTTCTCATTCCGGTACCAGTAAATCTTCTCCAGGGTCGTCATATGCGGCATTCACAGCTATCACCGCCAATCCTATTTCAGTAAGCATCTTTGCCTATCGGTTTCGCAGTGCGTGGTGCCGTCAGAAGTGTAGCGCATGCTTTTAATAGGAGATAACCAAAATGCGACACTGTTCCCTGCTGCAGACTGCGATCGTATATGTTTTCTGGCCGCTAGACCCCACGTGAATAAGAAAAGACGCGAGGCGTGCGCAATCGAGAACAGTATATAGTTACCCATCTCATGATGTGGGCATCATGTTTTGCTCTGGCGGCATCCGGCATCGCCCACTAGCTCAATTTTGTTTCGGTTTTCCATCGTCCTCTTAAAACACTACGCAATAAGAAAACAAGATGCGTCTCAGGCCACCGGGGCACCACCAGCTCCACGTGCGTCGGCGTATTGTGCCGCAACGATCTGTGCGACGCTTCACATTACGTAGATGTCAACAATAGTTGGAGTCTGTCAAATTTTTTTACTTACTTTGGATCATACATTTTCTCGGTTAGTATGCTCTTTCTTGCGGTGTTTTTCCAAAACGTATGAATGAGGTTCTACTGTATTTACAAATGGCCTTTTGCATTACTTTCAAGAGGGGTGCGATCAGAGATGGTTGTTCGGCCTGTTCATTCGGTTACTGGCGCGCGCGATTAGCCTACTCCACGCCAACATCGCCAGCCGCGGGGCGCAGCCACGTTTTTGGTGACGTCGAAATGACAACACGCTCCTGTCAATCATCCTCCCACCGAGCATTTCGTCTGCTAGGCGCCGAACCCGACGGGAGCTGGGAAGTTTGGAGCGATCATACGGCTTCGCATGGCCCGTCTGGTGGATTCGATTGGATCCAACCGGCGGCTGTGGCATGGCACGTTTGGATCCAATCCATATTTTAATTCGAGAAAATGGCGCTTCCGTTGGGAACTTGGGCTGTTGTGCTGGCATTTCTAGAGGAAAGAGGGGAGCGGGTGGCGGTGCGAAATGCGTTCGAAGAAATGCCAGAAAGTAAATTCCGGCGTCATTTTTGTTTCTCGAAACAAATAATTCGTTGGTTGTACAGCGAAATCGACCTCATTGTCGGTGCCAGTGAGCCACTGGACTGTTGTCGCTGCCTCTTGAAAAGTGCACCACTCTTCCCGTCGTTTTTTTTTTCTTCTCGCTGTGTGCGACACCACCTAGGGATGACGCAAAGAATCTAATAGTTATAAATTGCAGTAGTCGCACGTACTACTATTTGAAAACGTGTCTGGGCTTCAGAAGAAAAAACACATATTTTTAGATAAAGATTTCATTCATTTGGAAGACGAGAAACATTTCGTTTTGTAGTATACTGTCTGCAAGCAGATGACAAATGATGGAAGTAAACTTCCGGGGAGGTCACCGCTTCCTGATTGGCTGCTCTGTCTGCCCCGTTGTCACAAATTTTGCATACTGCCACTTTGTGACGTTGCAGCAACCGAACAGAACACGTATTGAACAAAATATCTCCGATCGCGCGCTGGATTACAGTAGACTCCCTTTAAGACAAACTCGAAGAGACCATGAAAATTTGTTCGTCTTATCAGAAATTTGTCCTATCAGAAGAATAATGGTAACATGACCATGTGCATCCAAATATCTTACTTCAAGATGTTAAATGAAGTGAAATTAAAAAGGGTGAAAAATGACATAAAACGCATCTCTTTAGCTGAACTTAATAGAAAACTACCTTCAAGTGGTACTCTTGCTTCGTTTCATCCAGTCCGTGATGGATGTTTGGTGCTTCTGTGGAGATCGGCGAGCAGTCACAAATGATGTCATCTCACCTAACGACCTTAAAAATCCTTCTTTGCCTTTGTGCTGCTGGAAAAAGTTCACTAGGGATTTCAAGCAGGCATTGACGTTGAGCAAAGTGGGGAAGGAGAAATGAGGCGAAGCGTTGCGGAGGAGGTGGATGCGCACTGGGTTGACCTCCTCTGGCAGCAGCTCCAGGTTTTGTTTGTGATAAGGACATACCGGGTTCATCTCGTTATAGCATCATCCTCGCACACTGTACACTGCGTGTGCGATGGTGAGCCGATGATGGCGGCTCTATCTTGCATGTGCAAAGGAGGAAAGGTGGTGGGGATGCACACCATCATATGTCGTACGTATGGCACCGAGGAGGGAGGGGGTTGTACTTCGGCCATGTGTGGTTGCGCAGGCTTTATTTTGAAAGTGATTTGCTTTGGGGGCACAATCTAAGTGGGCCGATGGCTATAGCTTTTCATGCACTGTGTTCTCGCCGCTCAGTTTGCATTCGAGATCACTTTGCTCGCTGCTGCTGCCGCAACTCCTCACGGCAGTGTTATGACAGCGAGTGTCCGCAGTCATTGAGTGTGATGTGTTCATGTTCGCCTGTGCGTGCAAACACCATGCTTGTTAATTTAGTTAGTAAGCGAATGTTTACAAGGGGGCGTTCTACTTCGGTGGCTGCTGCATGTGGCACAGCCACACGAGCCCTGTCTTGAATAGAATCTGTGATGCGGACAGTCCAGGTGCACCAAGGGCCGATAGCTTCGTGAGTGCTATAGCGCCCATACGCTTGCACATCACCCGCATTAACGAAGTGAAACGTCCCTCTTTTTGTTTCCTCCTCTTTTTTTTGCCTCTGTCCGTGAGCGGTGTGCGCCGCATGCTTCAGGGGGCCTCGATGCATGGCACATCGAGGCACCCTAGCCTGCAGGATCGGTAGTGGTGTCGGTCACTCTGAATGTTCGTCTTAGTCGAAGAGCACATCTGAGGCTTAAGTAGATTTTTTTGCATTGAGTCTCTGGAAAACTATACAAATGTTCCCATGTTGTATGTTATATGCAAGAATTTGGCTTAACCAAGTTCGTGTTAATGAGAGTTCTCTGTATTAACGCGATATCGTTAAGTTCCCGGTGTCGCAGAAAATCCACTGTCGGCGTCGGATGTTGTTTCTTCAAAAAGATTTGCGAACCACCCATACCCAGGACCTCCATGGTGTGCAATAATGTTTCTGAATTAATTGAAATTCTCAAGCTAAAATACATTGAAAAATAAAAAAAGTACGACTTACACACAACCTACAAACATGATCGTGTTGGATTGTAATTTGACTATATGAGAAAACATAATTCTGTTATGTGAGAACTCAAAGAAACCCCTTTTCCAGCGTTTCTACCATTCATAGACCAGCCACGGCGTCTGCCATTTGCATGCGCCAGCGTGTGAATATGTCAGAGGCCACGAAGTGCCGTGCCCATTTTCTTGAAACACTTAATGATTGTGCTCGCCTCCGCCACATCGTGGCCCACTCAAGAGGCCGTGTTTCTATCAGAAAGCACGCCTTCGTGCGTAGTGTTCGCCGTGAGCGTTTCCCGGTAAACATTAGGGTTACATGCACTGCAGTTGCTGCGGCATGAGAAGCACTCAGGGATCCTGGAATGCTATCGTGTTCCACTCTTAAAGGCGAAGCTTAAGCACCCTCCAAATTTTTGCATTTCCTTCTGGAAGTTGTGCATTTGCTTTACCGCTGATTGAATTGCTGGTGGTATCGCAAAGTTACTTTAAGATGTTTTGGGAAGTTATGTGTTTGGTTGTTCTTCTAGCCTCTCGCCTCATCACTGGGCATCGTGACTTCTAGTGAGTGAGGTAACTGAGGTGATCGAAGTGAAACGGCTTGGTCCTTGCAGCATGCGTCAGTCTGGTCGGCTCAAGGGAAGTGCCACACCCTGGCCACCATACCGACTGCCACGCACTGTCCACCCAGAGCTGGTGGACCCCCGCAAGCTGCTACAGTGCAAGACTATGCAGGCTGCTCTGTTCATCATCTTGTTCAAGGTCAGTCACAAAATGGGGCTTTCTGTGTGCATGAAGCCAAATTCTTAGATTTCTCCGACAGAACTGGCTCTCGTACCCTGTGGGCTTGTTATTGTTCCAGCTGTTTGGTTCTTGGGCCTCATTGTGGTTATTAAGCTTGCCGAATAGCGCTTGTAATGTGCCCTTCCTCTTCATCCCCATCTTTTCATGCACTTTATGCCTACAGTGCAGTCCACTCATAACAATATCAAGAAGAATGAAAAATCCGATCGTTATAACCGATCGTCACTATATCTGGACTGCCGCAAAAAAAAGAAAAAGAAAAAGCTGCTGAACATACCTTCATAGCTCCGACACCAAATTTGCCACTTACGATAAAAAATTGCCGTTGTAGAAAGTAGGCTGTTAAAAACGAAACATTAATTTATACCTCTAAGCAGCGTGTCAAGCATAGGCACGCTGAAATAGAAACCTGCACTTGTTTTCACGGAAATTTAAAGTTCACAACCACGGTGTGCATCACATCCAGCAGCTGCGCTAATACTGGTGGCTATAATTTAGCTTGCATGAAATCGGTGAGCGACTCTGTCGACGACAGTGCACTTGGCATGAACGTTGGGTCAGTGTCAAAGGCGGGCCACTGTCAATCTCGTCGTCACTGCTGCTGCTGTCGTTGCCTCCGCTGCTCCATGCTGCCGTCTGTGTCACGACAATGATCACGACAGCCCACTTGTTGGAGATTCTTCACAGAACGAGGCAGCACTATGTGCGCTCAGAAACTCCTCCATCGAAGCACCGCCTGTTTTATCGCCAGTAGCGATGTGCTCCCAGAGTTTGCTAATGTCAGCGGCTGCTACCGTGTTGTTTTTACACATGGAGGGTTTTGCCCTGGTGCACAAAGTCCGCCGTTTCTGTTGATCAACATGATAACTGCTTCTAGCCTTCAGGATCGTGGCGGCACTAGTGGTTTTCAGAATCGTCAACTGTGCGAGCCCGTACTTAGAGTCTTGCGAAATCTACAGCTTCGCCCCAAGCGACACAGCTTTGTGCTTTGTCGGTGCACCGACTGCTGCTTCAATGGCACATTTCTATGCTCACTGACGGAGATCGTAGAAAGGGAGCGCAGGTGCGGTTCGCTTCGAGTTTTTTTTTTCTTTTTTTTTTCTCTGGTTGCTCGGCAGCAACGTGGATGTGAAGCAGCTGGCGCTATCTTGTGGGACGCTGCACCAACTTGCGATGCTTTCCATGGCTTTCGCAATCGGCACACTAGCGGGACACACTGCGCGGTAATGGCGGCACATACAAATTCGCGTAGGCAAACTTTTTGACCCGTCTCGGTTAAAAACAACTTAGCAACGCAAATTTCATGGTCAGTCTGCATGGAAAATGCTGCCCAAAAGGCAGAATTTCGATTGTTATATCAGATATGCAGTGAATAACATAGTGTTATATACGTTTTTTTTTCCTCATAGTCCTAATGCATAAGTTGATACTCTGAAGTCAAGTCATTGTTATAACCGATATATCGTTATACGTGGTATCGCTATAAGTGGACTGTACTGTATTACAATGCCGTATCAACAAGGTTCAAGGTTAACCCTTGCGAATCTGTCCCTATAATTTGTGAGTCTGCAAGTCGTGTGAAGAAGTACATGGCATTGGAGCTTCTTAGTGAAGTCATTGGCTTGGGAGTTGCTTAGGCTGTGTGTTTATTTTGCTTTGTTGTGCTTGTTCCTTTTGCCCACAGAAAATTGATGTTTTTAGTTCCCTTCAAATGCTGGCACTCTGCATCTCTTGCAGGCCCTGAAAGACCCGGAGGTTCCCGAGCAGATACTGGCTCTCACTGTCTACCTGCTGGAGATGGCTCTGCAGTTTCACCCTCACTCCGTCTCGCAGAAGGTGAGTGCAAAGCTTTTTTCTGCCGTGTATTGTGTGAAATGGCAACCAGCCAACTTGCACTCTGTAAGCTCGGCACTTTACTTATTAGGCTGCCTTTGAAAAAACATTCTTTGTTAGGATGCCGTACCATCTCCACTTCCAAAAACATAATACAATTAAACCTTGGTATAAAGAAGTATGTAAAATCGGCAATTTGCTTTGTTATATCGAAATTTCGTTGTATTGAAATATGACCTTTTATGCAAGTAAATACAGTCGCCGATTGATTTTGCTTACACGGGAGGGGCCGCAGAATTTTTCAAATTATCAGGCAATCGAAGAAAGAAAATTTAAATGAGAAAACAATTCATTTTTATGAATTTGGGAGTTGGTGACGGATGATATGGTTTCATGGCACGTCGACGATATCTCCAGTAGACTGTACAAATTAAGCGAAGCAAGCCACGTTTTCGCGTGCACTCCACCCCTGTGGCTGATACCGTCGCCCACACTGGGACAACGATATCATGAAAAGTGCTGGCAGTGGGGGGCAAATGCTTCGTCTGCCTCTCACTCTGATGGGTCACCGAAACTAGAAATTACGCAGGCTTCAATACTAAACGCGTGTGAAGGCAGGTTACGTGATGCCACGCCGTCTCGGCACGCATGTCCACCTTTTGCACATGCTCCAGATCACCTCTAAAGCAGGGTGCACGGCTGCATATGTATGTGCTCAGTCGCGTTCACAGCCAAGCACACCAACTTGAACTTCTGGTGCCATACCGGATAATTTCTCAACTCTAGTACAGTCAACTTTCATTAATTTGACCATGACGGAAATGACGAAATCGGTAAATTATCCAGAGAATCTAATTAAAAAAGATGAAGAAAAAAATGCTAAAGCGTACCGCTCATTCATTTGATGATGCGACCATCACTTAAAACCCAGAGCTTCTTCGATCTCTCAAGAAACAGGCATGGAGACAAGATCTGGGCATGGATGCGATTTCGACACTCGTATGGCTGATGTTTTGCTGCATCATTTTTCTTTTAATGAACAGCTTTAATGGCAGGCCACAAAATCAAATTTCGCACCTTTGACAACAAAGAAGCCGTCACTTCTGCTTTTTAATCTTTGTTCCATCGGAAGTACTTCTTTTTCACAAAGGTGGCGCTATGCCCAGTGAATCACTGATGCACTGCCATGTTTTTAATGTGTGGGCTTCTATGGAAGCTTCACTACGAGGCATATTTACCTTGTATTCATTTCCATGTAACAAACCTTTGAGGCCACTTTATGTATGCATGTATGACTACTGAAGGACCATTTGTCAGCATTCATTCTTAATATGCACATTTCACACACGACAACCCAGGACCACTTTTTGAAGACTGGCTAAGTCATATGAGGGCAAAGAAAACATGTTTGGCAGTCTGTGCTTTTACGCACACATTAATGATGGGTTGATGAAATGAATCATGTCCCCTTCATCTCCGGCAGGACGACCTAACATCGGTGGCTGAGGTGACAGACCTGTCACTGTTGGAGTGGTTTCCAGAGACATGCATAGTGCAGAATGCGCTGCGCACCATTAAGACAGTGATGCTGCCGGATGGCCTGGCTCTTGCTCCAACGGGCATTGATGACATGGAGGTCGACCAGGATCCCGATGAATTCCTCGAGGAGGCCGAGGATGCCCTTGCCTTCCTTTTCCCATCGGCCAGTGGCAGCTTTCCAGAGCTCACAGACGGCACAGAGGCACATGAAGCAGGTAAGGAGTGCAGCAGCTCATTTGCTCTCTTTGTTGATCGGTTTTGTTTCCGCGGTTGCCGAGGTCCTTGGCCGAAAAATAGGAGTGTACGAATACTCGAATCAAATAGGAAATGTTTGAATAATTAGATTCACAAATCGGTTGTCTTCTATTCATTTTTTGAATATTCAATATATTCAGTGTAGAGACACACACAGTGCCCCATATCGCTGTGCTGCGGAGCCCCTCGTGCTTCATGCCACCCATGCAAACATTTCACTTTGTTTCCGGTGAAAAAAGAGGGCCGCGGCGGCTGGTGTGGTGGTGGAGTTTGTCACTGTGAGTGCTCCCCAACATCGGTGGTTCATAGATGCACACACACAGCGCACAAATGCCACACTTCGCAGAAGGGCGCCTCGTTGGCCAGGGCTGCCTCTATTGATGCAACGTTAATCCGGGTTGACAGGACCGATTGAAACGATAACGCGATGTAGACAGAGGGGAGGGCAACAGAAGCAGTGCATATTCCATAAAGCACGAACACATGTGCGAAGGTCGGGCCAATGAAGGTCGAGCTACATGTACACTTGCTGGCATGTGCAAGCTGGTGCCAGCGTGTCTACGCATGCGCGATGTGTGGGACAGATAGTATGCGTCCAAGTGCGGCACGAGCACAAATATCTGTTCCAAACAGATATCGCGCGGATATCTGTTGGAGGCAGATAGTGGGCTCTGGCTGCCTTGCATTTCTACACTCCTGGCTACGGAGCTGTGGCGTGTTACAATCAACACTCAGTGAGGCATATTTATGTCATGCAAGAATGAGCATTTTCTTTACTTTATTGCGGTGATCTAACTGCTCTAAAAATAAAGAAAATGTATTTATTAATATTTCAGCATTTTGAAGCACTGTCAATAACAAAGTGCGAGACGATGTCTCCCAAAACGCCTATCAGTGAGCCAAGTGGGCATTCACTGGTGCGTCTCTTGTAGATGCAAACTGCCATTTTGTAGATGCAAGCCAGTCAGTTTCGGTTTTGTTTCTGGAAGATACTGTGTCACGGTGTCCTGACACAGTACAGTCAACGACTGATTTTCCGGAAGCCTGATTTTTCTAACATGCCAGATAATTTGGATGCTTTCGCGGCACCGCCACGATACCCCGCAGAATCAGTGTATATAAGAATGTATGAAATTACGGATTCAATAACACCTACCGTTCGATTTTTTGCAATGACTGCAGGTTCAATGTGGCATTGATTGGAGCCAGTAGAGTTTCAATTTCCTCGCCGAACTACTTCAAAGCTGCCATGCGCCGATTTTAAGATATCCTGCATGTTCTGAAGGTTACAGCTCTTATCTGCAGAGTGTTAACAACCTTCTGTTGGGATCATTTGCTGGCAGCTGCGCAATGAGTCAAGTGTTGCATGAAAAGATGGTCGGGAGCCAGCATTGGCATTGCGCTAGGGCTAGTCGCTAGTGTTAATGTTTCCTTATAATCTCAAGAAATTTTTTACATAGAATGGTGATATTTGCTGCAATACTGCACTTGTATTTTACGTTGAAAATGCATAGTCTGACATTTTTAAAGGCTTTGCTGTGCAAAGCAACAGTGACGTTTCTTATAACTTTTTCTTTTCTTTTACATAACTTTTGTTTAGATATTTCTTTTTCAAATTATTTTTAATAAACATGTTGTTTGGGAATAGTACCATTGGCAAGGAAATTTATTCTTTAATTTTATACTATACACTTTAGTATCAAGCGGGCTTTTTGATAGAAAAAAAAGTGTTTACTAGACTACCCAAGAACTGCTGCTTTCCCATAAGCAGGAAAGTGTCTTAAATAGCAAAAAAAAAAAAAAAAAAAAATCCTCGAATATATTTTCAGTGCCACTTTAATACACTGTGGACGTAATGTCTTGGCCTGGCTGTGTTATGTATACTAGAAAACCTGCTTCTCAGATCATTATTGCTTTCACAGCAAAAGAGCGCGGTTGAAGTGTTCTTTCCGTTTAAAGTGTGCTTTCTACTCATTCATTATTTTGAACTAGTGCACCTTTAATGCCCTTCGTGATGACGAAACTTAAAATAATACTTTTGAAAATTTTTTAGTACCTTTTCCAGCTGAATTAAATGGGCCCTAAAGGCTAGTTAGGTTGATGTGGACTGTTTAAATACCCTTCCAGAAATGTCACAATGCTTGTTTCGTGCCAAGAAAATACTAAGTTTACGAGAAAATTGCATTTGAAGGGTCTGAATACCTTTTTCGCAATTCAAATCTCCTGCCACTCAACCAGGGGAGTGGTGACATTGCATGCGCTATCACCGCCCTTCGCTGTCGGCGAGTAAAATGTACCCGACAGATGGCGGTACGTTTTTTTGTCCAAAACGCAAATGCACGGCCATGGAAAAACCAAGCCAAGACAGAGCAGAGCGGTAGGTTCGCCGCTGCAGCTGCTTTTGGTCAAGTGGCATGAACTGTTCGGGCATCCCGAGACATCACATGGAAATTGAATTTGCTGCTACTTGCAGTTTGTGTGAGTTTCGCGAGCCAGCAAAACCAGTGCAGCTCTAGGCGATAAAAAAACTACTAAAACATCAAAGCGCAGGCAGCGCGGATTCGAACGAAAATGAAACCTTTCGACTGCCCGCGTCATTGTCAAGGGTAACCTCAGTGAGTTATTTTTTCTAAAGATGAAATAGAACTGGAGAAGTAGTATTTTCTTTCATCTTATAATGCAATACAGTGATGTTTTTATAACGAGTTGTTGAGTACTAGTAACTGAATTTAAATGAGGAGTGCCTTCATCATCAGGCAAGTACCTGAATGTTCCGGGGGAGTCTTTAATCATGTCCTGCACACATTTTAACTTCTCAATTATTAAGGCTCTGTTCGCGATAATGTTCGCAAGCACTAATCTATCACTTTGGTTTGGATTAACATTGGCCTTCAGTGTCCCTTTAAACAATAAATAGGTAGCTTTAGAAACGGGGCACCCAAGTGTCTTTGCATACCAAGTCCGGCTTGAGTTCTTTTGTACTCTTGCCTTCTTTTGTGTACCTTTCTGCATTATTTTGTACTCCCAGCAGTTTCAAACCCCCAATTCTGGGTACACAACACTTAACGCTCCCTAATAATATTTATAATTTAAGGCAAAAGCCTTAAATCTGTTTCGAGGCCACATTGTGAGGTAATGACGTGATCCAAGGAAGGCCAGAAGCAAACCAAAGTGTGCCCAGCCATGTATAAGAGATGAATAATGATTAACAAAGTTAATTCATGATTAACCAGTGATAGGATTAAGATGGATTAAAGAGGATTGCGGTGGATTAAGATCAATTCAGGTGGATTATGGTGGATGAAAGAGCATTAAGGTGCATTAAGGAGGGTTATGTTGGGTGGATTTGGGTGGATGAAGGAGGATTAAGGTAGATTAAGCTGATTTACAGTACGCTTTACAAGGATTTTGCCTTCTCATCTCTTCGGCGGTAGCTAAGGACACCTGGAAATTTTTATTGACCACTAGCCTATTCATTATCGGCCAAAATATTTCTGCATTGTAAGAAATTAAATTGTACGAATAAAGGTGATTTTAATTCTGAAGGGAAAGAGCTGATACAAGACGGGGCCCTCAGTGCATCGCGCAAACCGAACGGTTGCCATCACATTTTGCATCGTCTGGGGGGGCTGCTGTCAGCTTTCATTTATGCAGAACGGGTAGCCATCTTTGTAGTGCAGCGTAACAGGTGTCTGCAGAAGGCTCAGTGCTCTCTTCTTGCAGGCAGCACCACTGCGCCCCAGCTGCCCCCGTCTGGCCAGCCACTGGCTCTTCCCCCTTCCTCGCCAACTCCAGAAACTGGTGCGCTGGTTCCGGTAAACCCTGAAGCTGGCACCATGGTGCCAGCCTTTTACAGTTCTCCGCCGCCGTCCTTTTACGCCCAACCTCTGGCTGGTCCGTCGCACCCTTCCACACCAGCCCTGCCTGCACCGAATGATACTGGTACTGCAGAGTCAGCCACAAACACTGCCCTGGTACCTACTGCCGGTGGTGGCAGGGCAGCTGCAAGGGCATCTGCTGGTAAGGGTGTGCACATTGTTAGCCCTCACTGACCCAGCCCACTTAGCAAAAAAAGAATTTCTGGCCAGTGTGGCATAGTTACTTTTCTGTGTCTAATCAGACAAAAGTTCTTTGCGTGGTGGATGTGCTATGGTGTGAAGTTTCCTACAAAAATTTTCATCGGAACTTTGTGCTTGTGGTTTTTATCATTCTTGTGGCATTATTTTCTCTGCTTTATCTTTCTAAATATTCAAATCGTCACACTTTGTTAAACATGCCAAGGCATTAAGTCTCTGTGCACATGCAGACCCATTGCGAATGGTGGCATTTATAACTCAGTGGTTCACTGAGGATGATCAGTTTGCCAAGTCACAAAGCCGTTTGAAGCCACAATGACAAGGTTTAGGCAAAATCCATTTCCTGAGACCCATCATTCCAATTCTGGCTCAACTTCCATACTTACAGCTTGCATTGATACTAGCGTCAGAGTTCCTTCCAGCAGTTTTTGTAGGAATTGCTATGTGCTCTGGGACTTGTGGAGGAAAATATGCTTAAGGGAGCAGAGAAGAGCAGGTGGGGGGATACTCTTTCAAGAAACGAAAGACAACCTAGCCGGCGCCAAGTGCTTCATTCTTCCACAAGACTGCTCAATTCAGACTGCTCGCTGTTCAAAAACTTAAACTGCACAACTATCGAAAGCATATCTGCACATGTACCTCTCATAGCAGTGTTCTTAATTATTCACTTTCAGCTGCATTTCCGCATGTCACAGTGTCCAGCCTAATGACTCAATGTGGCCATAGGCATTAAGGGAGGACGCGGCTTTCGCATCGTGAAAATGGCCAAAATAATCGAATTTCTGAAAAATCACATTTTTAATTTCTGTTACTCTTTTTCTATCTGATTCCGAAATATCATCACTGCAAATCACGTAGGAGCACTCTACAAAATTTATTTTATCAGCCAAGGTGGTGAAAATTTTTGCAGAAATCAAGAAAGAACAGCATTTTTCAAGCCACATTATCTTCGGAACAGCGACCGAGCACTGCCATCTTGGTCTCGTTGGAAAGCGCATTTATCTCTCTTCAAATTTGCCACTTCAGCTACCTCCATCATACAGAAACAAGCACACAAAAAGCAAATGATTGAAGGCCGTGCCGGAATATGTGACTGGCCGCACCCATCACGAGACTCCAGTGTGGTTCGCCATTGGTCTTGCGCTCGCGTCATCTGCTCCGCTCTTCGCATCTCGCGAGTCTGGAAGTCTCCACGGGCCGTAATCTCGACATGTCAAAACGGGTGCTATGCGGACATTGCAGTAGTGTGGCCGATCCCTGTGTTTGTGGACGTCTCAGACCTGCGGCTGAGCAACAGAGCATCGTTGACGCGGACATCACGACTGAGATTTGCACGTGGAATCCGGACACGCGGCTAAGCCTTTCAGCACTTGGTGTTTCGAAATTCGTGATCAAGCACATCGCGCACGCAATCCTCAGACCCGCCGCTAAGCATTTCGCATATAGGAGTCTCCAACTGGGCGATCAAGCACATCGCGCGCGGACATCTCGTACCCTCTCCTAAGCATTTTGTGCATTGGTGCCTTTGACTGCGCGACTATGTACATTGAGCGTCGACTCTTCGAGCCCACGTCTAGGCATTTCGCGCGTCGGCACCTCGAACTGTGCGACTAAGCACATCAAGTGTCGACTCCTCATTCCCGTGACTAGACATTTCGCGCATCGGCACCTCGGACTACGTGACTAAGCACATCCGAGTGTCGACTCCTCGAGCCCGCGGCTACTAATTTTGTATGTCAGCACCTCGTACTGCACGACTAAGCACATCAAGTGTTGACTCCTTGAGCCTGCGACTAGGCGTTTCGTGCATTGGCACATCGGACTGCGCTGCTAGGTACTTCGCACGTCGGCACTTCAAACTGTGTGAATCAAAGGGCAGAGACCCAAAAAGTCACCTGTAAGCAAAGACAGCAACAACTACAATCCTGGTGCATTTTGAGAGATGTGAACTGCCCCAAAAACTTGGAGAGACGTTTTCTCAAAAGTGTGTTTTGGGTATTCTGTGTTGTCTGTGGAAAGGGTGGCATGAGAATGACTGGACCAATTTTGGTCTTGTTTGTTTTTATGTATTCCCTGAAGTGTGCTTGAGGGTATTACAGTCTTCAATATATTGCTCAATGCTTAGTTTTTATTCTGCATGCTAACTTGGGAATGACAAGTTCTGGTACAATTAGTGAAGGTGAACATGATGTTCTGTGTAAAAAAAAAAAAAATAAAGCGGTTAGAAAGTTTTGGAACTGTTGTACCCTGTAGTGCTCCTTTGAGCAAAGATTAAGAACTACAGGCAGCTCTCTCTGTTTTGTTACAGTGCCAGGTTTTCCACAAGCGGAACACACGACTTGAAAACTAGTCAGGGTATCGTAATGAAACTGCATATTTCTTTATTTCAGACACTTTTGAGTGTGGCTGCCAAATTTAGTGGCTCTAGGTCAAAGATCAAAAAAGTTAGCTCTGATCCCCACCTCCCCCCTTAATATACATGAAAGCATTCTGCTACCTCTGGGATGGGAAAGCACTTTGTATATGTACTGCATAGCGCAAACAGGAGACCTAAGACAATGACAGGAAAAACTGTGTCAAGCACAAATGAGCCCAAATCAACACATTCACTGCAGCAGTGCTTTGTGAAATTTTGATTCCAGTGTTTTATGACTCACTTGTGACTCACCGTCGTGACTCACCGGTGAGTCTCCATGAAGTTGTGCTCTTTTGAAACTTTGAGGTGCAGAGAGAAGGTGCTATGACAGCATTGGATAAGAAGCAACAAGATTTTTCCCCCTTCTGTTGATTTCTAGCAAAGATGGTGCTTACGCACTGCAGGAAAGCCCTGCACAGTCACACACAGGGAATAACTGCCGTCACCCACTAGTGACTTGGGTCAGTCAAAGTGTTTACTAGGTGTGTGCGAATATTCGACCTTTCGAATATTTTTCAAATAGCGTTTGCTATTTGATTCAATTGGCACCAACCTTTTACTATTAAAACTATTCAAAGTTGCGGAAAATAAATACAGTCAATGATTGTTTTTCCGGTCGCTCGGTTTTTCGGACATGCCCGATAATTTGGATGCCTTCGCGGCACCGCCGCCTACCCCATAGAGTCAATGTATAAGAACGTCTAAAATTTAAAACGCAAAAAAACCTTTGCTGCCTGATTTTTCGAATGTTTTGCTATGACTGCAGGTCTGAAACGGCATTAACCATATCGACCACCGCCACCATTTTTATTATCTCATCTCCTCTAAACTCTCGCATGCAGTTCTCGCATGCAGATCCGCTAGCAGCCATAGCCACCACCGTGACAATGCTAGGCCTAGCTACTTCGACGTTCGCTACCAAGCTTCTTTCTGTTCGGTGCCGTGTTTTCTGTCGAATCAATTTACCGCTTTTAGCAATGGCACCAACTTTGCCTTTGTAATCTTCGTCAATGTCTTGGAAGCTAGGGAAGCACGAAGTGTTGCATGATGCTGGTTTCCGAAAGTTAGCTTTGCTTCAGTACAGGGGTGTTACGCAGTGAAGCATACACGAAGTATTGCATTGAAGCATATCAAGAGTGGGAAAGGGCAATTGTCACGGGACACGGTATGTATTCCTTAATTATACACGCATGCACCCACCGTCTCCTATCACAGTATGATACACCTGATAAAAGTACTTGCAGGCCTTCAGAGTTATTTCAAAATGGCTCAAATCGCCTTTGAGCCTTTGCTCAAATTTTTTCACACTGCCTGTTTTTTAAAACATTTCTGTGGTCCCTAGGGAGCCCTAAAAATTGGACATTGACTGTATAACGGTTTCGTCCGCTAAAAATGAAATCGCAGTGCTTCTAAATAATGCGCTGTAGTAAAATTTCTTGACTACAAACTTTTTTTTTCCTTTTTTCGGTAATTTAACTTGGAAGTTCTAAAAAAATATTCGGTTCGCACTCAAACTTTAATATGCGAACTCACTTCGCACCCAGAATATTGCTATTCGCACAGCACTAGTGGTAACTAATTCTTGAGCTTATTTGCCAATATTATGCATTAATGAATATTTAATGCAATATGCAATAAAATTTTAAAGTAGTGTCCCTGAAATGTATTATCAAGAGTTCAGCCCCCTGTACACAAGGTATTGAAGTTACAGCTTGTGGTGCATATGGACGGCACAGGAACTTACTTCAAATGGAAGCGGAGCAATAGGGCAGTAAGTTCTTCTCGCTATGCGATACAATCCTAACATGCAAACTGCAATTTTAGTTGACGATGCCCCATGAAGCAGCGCCAATTAGCCCTAATGGCCTATGCAGTATTGCTGTGATGAAAATTTGGCCCAGGTCAATGCAGTAAGGGGCCATAAGTCGTCGCGAAGTGCTTGCCGCCAATAAGTTCGTATGTGTGGTTCTGCAGTGATCGGTCCCAAGATCATGTGTGATTGTGCATGCAAGTTAGATTGATGGCTGTTGAAGCGGCATGAAGTTCGTCGCTGCGTATCTGACATGACCTGCGTGCCTATTGGCGACTAATCGGCCCGATCTTTGCACATGCTTTCGCACTTCATGAAATGCATGCTACTTTTGTTGCAGTTTCGTCTATCGGGCACCGCATTATTATTTCGATTAATCTTGTCAGCAAACCTTGTAATGACAAAGACAGGCCCAGCCGACATGGTGCCATTCTGTGAATTGCGGCATTCAGGCACTGTGTGTGCTATCCCCGCATTGGGCAACATTGGGTAGCTTTCAGTGCATAAGTCCACTAATGTGTCTGCCTGGGCCAGCCATCCACGGCGCACTTGGCTCTTGTTTTGTGCCAAAAACAAAGTGAAACGCTCGCTTGGTCAGCATAGAGCACAAGGGGCTCCAGGGTGCACACGAAATGCGTCACTATGCAAGTTTTTACACCGAATATATCAAATATTTGGAAGATTGAATAGTAGATATTCGATTCGCAATTCCAGTTATGCTAACGTTCACTATTCGATTTATTCCGGTGATGTTTGGGTATTCGCACACCCCTACTGAACTTAGTGTGCCCAATGTTATGAGCCCCGTTTCTGTGCGTGTTATGACAGGTCAGTGATGCTTTTGTTTCTCCTCAAATCGGCCACAGCTGCCTCATTGTTATGTCACCACAAAACAACACTATGCATTGCAGACCAGGCTGCCACTCATTCCGGGGCTCTCGTGCCTTCCACTACCACCCTGGTTCCCACCACGTCTGGAGCAGCGGGCGTTGTGCCAAGTGATGCACTGGTGCGGCATGGCGCTGCCGGTATGTCCCAGCGTAGTTTAGCTGGCCCCGGTGGGGCCCTAGTTCCATCATCGAGGTTGCCAACAGCACTGTGGGGGCGGGCACGCCCTCTACCCTCCTCCGAAGGGGGCTCCACTGGTGCGGCTGTGAGCGGTTCCATAGGTGCACTTGTGCCGCTGGGGCGAGGCCTAGCTCAGCTAAGCCGGCGGCTGCGGTCCCACGGCCTCCGGTCGAGGGCTGGTGGCGGTGGCGTAAACAATGGCAGCGGCAGCAGCGGTTGCCACCCTCAACTGCCCACCTGTAAGCCTCGACATGAGCTGGAGAGCAGCACTGCTTTTAAGGTAACTGACTTTTACATATTTTTTTTAACATACAATAAAAGAAAACGATAAGAGCTCGTTATCACGCTGAGTAGACCATAAATATGATCGCTTTAGCGCAAACAAGAAAGGACGAAAAGGAACAAGAGGAACAAGGGGAACAAGGGGAACAAAGGGCGCTCCCCTTGTTCCAGCATGATTTCGGGACCGATCACTGATGAACCACCCGTATGAGCATACTAGCAGCAAGCATTCCGCGACTGATTGCGACCGTTATCACAACAGCCAGCAGTGAATTTTCATCGTGGCCACACTGTCTAGGTCGTTAGGCCTAATCGCCGCTGCTTTATTGGGCGTTGGTGATAAAAGTAAAGTTTTGGTGCCTAATCAACGCAGATCTATTTGCAGCAGCCGTGTGACACTTGGAAAGCCAATAAGCCACCTTGGAAACGAAAATGATTGCACAGGATCGCAACAAAGTTGTTTATGGCATCCATCTTTGTCACACACGGAACAGTTGTTATACCGATGCCGTTCGTAGACGCATATCAGTTTTTTTTTGTAGCTTCGAGCAACTCATCACAAGACTAGCTTTGGATTTACACGGTGGGCGTGAAAGTGTCATGACCCGGTTACATGCATTGGTGTGGCTAGTGGATGAATGAAGGGAGGGGGGTAGAAGCATTGCATAAACTTGCTATAACCCTGCAGATTTCACAATCATTGGCAGGTGGCAAATCTCACCGAACCTGACAATAAAACAGTGCGGAAGGTGCTTGCTCTTTACTGTTGGCGCTGGCTATGTATGCGTGGAGCAGTGATCAAGTCTCGTGATGCACGGTCTTTTCATCTGTCACACAGATTCACCTTACGATAACCCACCTGCCGTAAATTTAGAATAGTCCTTCGGTATTCTGGAGAAAAGCTGGAAAGCAAAATTTTCCACGCAATTAATAAAAGATTGCCACAAAACACTGGTTTACTATTAAGCTGAGAACCTTGTTGGAATTCAGTACACCAGAGCATCACAAATTTATTAGCTTCAGGGGAAAGAAAAGCTGTCGATTCTGTTCAACAGAAGTTCTAGTGATAAAAAATATTTTTCAGGCTTTGATTTACTAGAACAGCTGCAATCATTGCTGGCATACTAATTTGGTGTTCTCTTTATTAAGGTTAGACTGTACTGAATATCTTGATTTCTATGTACCTATGGCATTGATAGCTTGCTACATTCTTGTTATGCAATGCTAAGAGACTCCTGAGTTTGTAGGCATTACACTTTGTGAAAAATTTCCTGATGTACTATTTGATATTTGCCTTTTTTTTTCTTAATTCGATTTGATGTTTGATTTGAAATCTACTATTCATTATTCACACACCTCTACTATACAGTGAAACCTTGTTAAACCATAGTTGGCCGGAGCTTGGAAAATGTACGTACTAAATGGTAGTACCGTTTAACCGAAATAGCATGAGCTCGCCCGCTTACCTGTAGAAAATGGAACTGAGAGTGCGATGAAAGGGAAAAGAACATGCAGTATTTATTCACTTCACGTGACAAAAGTGTTATTTTCGTTTGATGTCGCGGCTGCCTAGCACGACGACAGTGGCCTCAAACTTACTGAAGCTGCGTGCCAGCTTTACAGCCAGCCCACTCTTCTCGGCAAACACTCGCATGGCAGATTCCTCGCTGGCATTATGTATTCTCCGTGCACGCGCGCAGTAGTGCTGCAGAAGTCCCGGGGCGTCTTTTTCATTGCCGGGTGCCGGAGTTCGGAATACTTTTCATTTGGAATAGTTACGTTATAGTGCCCCTGTTCACGTCGCGACGATTACATTCATGAGGTCGACGTAACGCGTAGCTTCTGCCACTGTCGGGCCTAAATCGTCTGTGCTGTCGCTTTCCGTGTCGTCCTCATCACTGTCGCTAGTCGACACTTCAGCAACAACAGAGGCAACGATGGCGAAAAGTTGAACCTTGTAGCCGACATCTCTTCGCGGTCGCAGCAGCGCTGCCGAGCAACTTCTTCGCATTCCAAATGCCACACACTGTAGTCAACAGCAGATCCCTGTCGCGTGCCAGCGCCAACTTCGTGTCACGTTCGATAATGCGGATGATGTGTAATTTTTCTTCTATGCTGAGCACCCGGCGTCTTTTTTATCCGAGCTTCGCCATGACACGAGTCCTCGCTTGCACGACGCCAGAAACTCTCTGGCACGGCGTTGAAATGATGTTGATGTTGATGTGGCTTCGCGCGCAAATGCACAGGGCGCTTGGAGGCCGTTGTTCCGATCTCTGAGGCTTGTTGTTCTGCCGGGCCGCCCGATGGAGATGACGCACTGCCGTGTTTGCGTGACGAAAAGTGGAAACGCTACTACGTTTTAACCGATGCGTACGCAGTAAGCTGGTATGGTTTATGCGGATACAAAACACATTATGTTCGACCGCTGAGTCGGGGATTTGACTTTACTACTTTTAAAATGAAACTACTGTTTTAGCGGGTACAGTTTAACGAGGTTTTACTGTATTGCTAAAACACGTATAGTTATAAGTGGGTTTGACCGTACCTCGCATAAATCATGTATTGGCAGCAGCCCTTGTAAGGTACCACTTTCGAATTTGTATATAAGGGAAGCACTTTGGGCTTAAAATGTTCAATACTCTCATGAAATGATTTCTTGGAGGTTGCATCCAGTGCCACAGTCACAGCTTCAGTATGTTCTGTGCAGGCCCTCCCCCCATCAGATGCACCACGGCCAGTGGCCGAGATAGACGAGAGCCTGGTATCCCTGCTGCTCAAGCTGCACTCGAAGCTGTCAGGCCGGCCAGACTCATACCGGCTGCCGGACAAGGACCAAGGTGGTCCTACACCTGAAGAGCAAGAGAGGGACAGGGTTGGGGCAGGACCTCACTTCCTAGGTCTTTTGCTTGACAAACTGGTGCGGCTGACGCGCACCGCCGATCGAGAGTCGCCTGTTGAAGAGGTGCGGCAGCACATCTGGCCACCCCAGTTCAGTGATGGCGAGGGAAGCTCGGCCACTCCAAGCACGTCGGCTGCAGCGCGGGAGGCTAGCGATCGCGAGGAACGGTATGTAAAGGTTTCGATGTTGCATTGTTTTGTTTACTTTCACCACAGGTAGCATCAAGTTGCCTAATTTGTCATGCGTCACTCTTGCAGGAGGCGTCGAGCCAAGGAGCGCCAAATGAAGCTCATGGCAGAGTTCGCCAACAGACAAAAGTCTTTTCTCAAGAAGGCCATGGAAATTGGTGAGTGCACTGCAGCTTGGTCGCCGTCTGTCGTGCTTTGTCGTGATCGTTCCCAAACAGGTGCAATTTTGTCAAGCTCTTGAATTAATTGCAATAAAGTCACGTTTAATGATCTTCAGTTATGACTGGCTTTAAGGTTGGTAGTTGTTGGGGATAGGGTTTCAACAGAGCAAGGGCTCATTGCCAGAGATGGTTCAGTAATGTCCTCAATAAATGTTTTTTTCCAACTGCCCTCTCAGAAACTGAGGAGTTGGACATGGCAGAGCAGCTGTCCGAGCCAGAAACAATGGTGTCAGTGGCCAAGGAGTATGAGTGTGTCATCTGCAGTCAGACATCGCCTTCCACGGTGGCTCGGCCTGTTGGCATGGTGGTGCTTCTGCAGGCTACCAGTGGTAGGTAGCCCCGGCTGTTGCCTTTTTGCCCTGTAGAGTGGGGACCATTGCAATCTTGGTCTACAGGAGTTGCAATGTTGAAAAGGGTGAGCTACCAATACAGTTTCTGTACTTACATATGCTGCTTCAAATTCAATAGTACTTACAATGCTCAAACACAGCTGAATCTCGATATATCGAATAGCGTGGTGATCGCGAAGTAGTTACATAGCCAGAATTTGATATATAAAATCATATAAAAAATGCATCAAAAACTTCTGCAAATCAAGTATAAACCCCATGCAAGTAATCTTGCTCGCGACAGCGACAAGCGATGCATTGGAGATGGCAATCGCATTAGCTTGTCGCCTACAAGTCATACCCCATGCGAGCAACGATTTTTAGTGACGTCTCCCTGGTGTAGCGAGTAGGAGGGCAGCAGACACCCGTTGAAACTGGCATAACGCGGGCTTAGTAAATTAAGTTGATGTGTTTTACTGTAAAAAAACAGCGTAAAATACAGTGGAACCCCGGTTATACATCCCCCGATTTTGCCACGACCCAGGTTTTACGGCAGATTAGCGCAGTCCCGGCAAAGTCCCCATAGAAGCAATGCCTTAAAAACATCGGTTATCTGACGCAATTTTATGCCTGACCCACGTTAAACGACAACCCTCGCAAAGCACGGGATGGAACTGCGGACGAAAGAAAAGTGCTGCAGGTCTCTTTCCTCGCTCCGTCTCTCCACATGCGGAGCGCTTGACATCGCTCGGCTGGTTCGCTCCAGCGCAGCTTTCTTCCCTGCCTCGTCTCATCTTTTGTTTCTCTCTCCCCCACTAGCAGCTGCCCGCAACGCTTGCTGTGCTGAAATAACGCCTTTTGTTCTCCACAATTACTTTCTCCCTCTCTTCTCGGCAGCGTCACCTCTCGTCGTGTTGGGGAAGCATTTCTCTCCTTCCAGTTTCCCAGCACCAGATCACCGACAAGGTAGCAAAGAGAGGCCTAGGTTTATCGCACGTGTTCCAGGTTCAGCGGAGGTTTTGAGTTATGTGGAGCAACACGATGCACGATGTTCCGAAAGTGGACAGTTCTGTCGCTCTGCAATAAGCTGAATATTATCGAGGAAGCAGAAAAGCGGCGTGGAACCACAAAAGCCAGCATTGCCGAGGGCCTTAAGATACCTTAATCTTCGCTTAAGACGATTGCTAAAGAGAGATTGCGCTGCTCTGTAGATAAGAGCTCTGCTTCTAGTAACTTTTTTAGTTGCTGGCATGCACTACGGTGCTCTGTTGCTCGATGTTGTTCGCTCGCCCGTAGTGATGTATTAAACCAGTTTGTTTTACATTGTCTCGTCTACGTGCTGTTCCCTCCTCTATGATCAACAAGGGGCAAACTCCAAACGAATGCTGTTGAAGTTGGTGGCTGCTCGAAGTTATGAAGTTAATTAAATATAAAACGTTAGTAATGGAAGGATTAAGTTCATTCCGTTACCATGATTGTTGTAAGGAAATATGAATATTTAAAGCAACTTGAGTTAAAGGTGTTATAGAGAGCTTGTGGCATGTTGACCTAGAACAATTTGAAGAACTTCATACGGATGTGTCAATAGTTTTGTCACCATGAATAAATTGAAACAAAAATTTTATTCGTGCTAGCTTTGCCCTACTTTGCAGTGTTAATAAACCAGCTCTCTTTAATAATTCAGTCGATGAATCCGTTAACTTGTATTTATTATAATTGAACCTTATTGCCTTCCTCTGCACTCCCTCTTACGAGTTCATTTGTGCATGTAAATCAGACAATACTGGTGAACTCCAGTGCTGATCAAACAAGCATTTTGTAGGCCAGCAGATTTGTATCTGCAGATGCACGACAAAGGCGTCTTCTCAGAAAGATGAGTCGCTTTAGTGCTCAGCATATACATTTATTTCCACTTGAGGTTATGTTGTTAACCTGGGTTTCACATCGGAGAGCACGTAAATATTTACCCTGAAATACAAAAGTGAGAGGTGTGTCCTTAATAATGTAAGTAAAATCTGATATCTGTTTCTTTCTACAGTCAATGACCGATTTTTCGGACCCTCTAGGGAATGTAAAAACATCCGAAAATTCAGGCAGCCCGAAAAAATGAATGCATGCAAAAAATGCACCTTTTTTCTTTTTTTCTCGGATCTAGAGGTAAAGGGCGAAGTACCACGCTTCCGAAACCCTGCCAAAGCATCAATGAACGTGCTATAAAAAGAGGCGTTCAAAAACTCTGCATGCAGCTGACTGCCGGTTTATTATGTACATGTGCATCGTCGGGCAGCCGATGTTATTGTTGCAGTGGCTTGAAGAACTTGTTGATTGTTGTTTGGACGGCGTTCCGGTTGCATGCGATCATATTCGCCTCGATCTGAGCAAGGGTCATGTCAGCACTGTACACCGATGTAAGAGTCAACAGTGCTCGCGTCAACTCGGCGCTTGTAGGCGGCGCAGGCATTGGCTCCTCATTTTCAACATCGGAGTCTTCTAAATCCCCCACAACCTGACGAACTGTTCCCTCGTCACTCAGTTCTGCGCAGAAGTTGAGCTCGTTGTCAGCGTCAACAAATTGTTCGAAAGTTATTTCTGTGGGTACGGTACTGCTTTCTGCGCTTCGATGCCATCAGCGAGGACAACGAAAACGAAGTGGGGGCCATCGAAGGCAAGCGAAATCCTCAAGTTGTGAACAGTGGAGTTCGCTGATGAGCGTCGAAGCACCTAGGCCTAGCAGAGCACACTTGACATAACAGCACAACCACACACCCATGACCTACTGAACTCCAGGCCTGCACAGATCTCCCTCCTCCAGCACACATGGTCTAGTTTGCCCCTTTTGCTGCTAGGGAAAGAACGTACGAGCAGAGTGGCGCTAGTTATAACCTGTTCGCTGTCGTCTGCTTCTGCGATTTGTTCAGTGTTTGTCTTACCATTTCGACAGGCACAAAGCACTTGTATTGGCGGTAATTGAATAAATTCACCAATATACAAAAGAAGACATATTTGCGAAGGCTTTGCATTTGAATAGTGAAACTAGAAGAGGAGGAACGGTGCAAGAAATGTAAATAACGAGCATAGGTGGCCGCTGCAATGCTAGATCGACATCATAAATTTCCCTTTCCTAGCCTCCTTAAGAGACTGGAAAAAATGTTTTAAAAAATTTATAGGATAATCTAGCTTTTTTTAGTTGATTACAGACAGCCTAATGTCGTAGATGACATTAGGATTTACTGCTGTGTGCCGTAGTGAAAGGCAGATGATGTGGTAAAAGTATAATAAAAGTATTCACGAGTAAGTCCTCCGCCCGATACGTGCAATAGGCTGATCGATTCTGTTTCAAGGGAAGGTGAGCATATCTTGTTTTTAATATCGTTGGATGTCTAGCTCAGTAGAAAGCTTGCAAAAAATTAAGCGATCCCAGTGCTTTAAAACGTGCTGCACTGCAGGCCTTAAATCGTGTCACGGAACTCTTTTCAAACTGTAAAGCTAGCTTTTCTGCGTGGTACGGCGGCAGCATAACGGTGGTGCTTAAGATACGTACGCAGTGAAGCTGTGTGCATAATTCACTTTTTGAACTCGCGACGCATTCACGGAATTAAAATGAGTGGTAATCGTTCTGTCGTCGAACATTACGGTGGCTTCAAGTTTCTAAAGAGCGCAGAAGTGAATTTTACAACGTGTACAATGAAACTGTTGTGTACGTTGCGAACTCTATACACAATGTGATTTATAGTAATCTGCTTGAAAAAGGCAATAGGAGCGGCTATTCAACGCTATTTTAGAAAGCAGCGGACTGCACGCTCTGACATTTTTTAAGTTCGGGCAGTCAATTTTTGGAGCCAAGTAACCGATCAAAGCCTTGTGACATCGCTGTCACTGTGTTAGCAAAAATCATCAACTAGAGAAGCAGTTCGTCACAACACAACAGCTGCCGTACTAATTACAACGCCGCCCACCGCGTAGCAGACGAGCAGGTTATAAAAGCGCCACCTACGGCCGTCGGTTGAACGAAAGTGGCCACAAGCTGCTCCCATAAAAGCCGGTTATCTGTGCAGGTCTGGAGTTCCAGTAGGTCATGCACACACCACACTAGCCAAAACGTGGCCTGCACAAACAAACGAAACAGCGCTGCTCCGGAAACTCCGCCAGAGGCAGAAATGCGGCCATTTGCGGCGATGAACATAGCCAGCGTGGCCAGACCAAATCGGTGTGTGACGGCTAGATTCGGCTAGTTGTCGTTCAAAGCGGTGATATGCTTCGGCTGCAAGTTGATTTCCTTCGCGAGGGCGCTGTGCGAGGAGCCAAAGGACCTTCTGTCGCTTCAAAAAGTCGGGAAAATTGGACGGCGGGGGGTTCGAGCGTCCGAAACTTCAGATGTCCTTATACATTGATTCTATGGGGCTCGTGGCAGTGCCGCGAAGACGTCCGAAATATCAGGCATGTCCGAAAATACAGTCGTTGACTGTACTTACTGTTAGTGTTACTAATGTTTGGGCATTTAGAGTCATCTGCACTCCTGACACCAAGAAAAGGTAGAATGTTGTACATGGTGATTATCATTGCAGTTAATTTCACGTTACGAAAAACAGTTGTCAGCAAATAGACGGATGTTACTATGTAATCGTGAAGGCAAGTCGTTTATGTAGATTAAAAACAGAACTGGGCCTAAAACGCTGCCTTGGTGCACTTCAGATGTAGCAGGTTCTAAATTGGAAGCTTCGTTATAAATATACACAAATAGTGATGAACTGAAGCATAACTGCGAGTCGGCCTAGTTGGAACATATTCATATTTATACTTTTTGTGCGCAAAAGCGCTCGTCCTTGTGTTGCCCCTATTCTTCGTCCCTGTTTGTTTGCGCACAAAAAGTACAAATAGTGAGCGGCAGATGGTGGCACACTCACTAATGAGTGCACTCGCTCACATTCACTCGCATCATTTCAAAGGCGTGAGTGCGAGTGAATGTGAGTGGGGGATGGGTGCAAGTGAGTGCCCGTGAGTGTGAGTGGAAGTGAGTGCAAGTGCAAATGAGGGCCTGTGAGTGTGAGTGTGAGTGAGTGCCAGTGAGTGAGCAGAGGTGAGCGGGAGTGCGTTTCACAAAATGGAGTTTTCAAATAAGGGAACCCAAAGTTCAGGGCATTGTGGGGCAAATGTACA
Source organism: Dermacentor variabilis (assembly GCF_050947875.1). Lineage (NCBI taxonomy): Eukaryota > Metazoa > Arthropoda > Arachnida > Ixodida > Ixodidae > Dermacentor > Dermacentor variabilis. The sequence goes on from NC_134569.1 coordinate 143,855,884, forward strand.
ATACAATACGAAGAAAATACTAAAGATTGCAAAGGTTCTACAAAGGGGTTTGGGATTTTGGGCACACTAGGCTGCTTGGGGATGCCATTTCTTGATCTTTCTAATCTCTCCTCGGCTAGTACTAAACACCAGTGCTTCCCAGATCTCTGTGCTTGCCTTGTCCGTATGGGGCTGAAGGGCATTGCACCCCTTAAAATTTTTTACCTAGTTTGGCACGCAGCTGTGGCAAGTACCGCTTACATTGTAAAGCCTTGTTTTATCGAGTGATTCATAATGCAGTGTTCTATATGTTGGGGATCAACTGTAATGTGTTGTTGACTACGCCCCTGCTGATTCAGTTTCATAGAAACAAAGTCTGACTGAGGTGTCCCTCTCTGCAGTGATGGGTCATGCGCGAGAAGAGGAGGAGGCTGACCGCAAGCTTCCCTGCTCGGATGAGGAACGCCTGCCGCTGCTTCGGGATGCCAGTCGATCGGCTTACATGAAGCAGCGCTTTGAGACCCTCACCATGCACTTTGATGATGTGAGTGCATTTGTTCATGGAAGGCGCCAAAGGGCAGTACGGAGATAAGGATGGGCAGGTAACAGAATTGATTAATGCCTGGCTGGTTCAGTGTGAAAGCGTCGGCAGCCTTAACCTTCTGTCGGCATCAGCTGGCAGCACGAGGTGGGACAGTTTGACAGAGCAAGGTGCATTCCAGACATACAGTTAAAAGGGGTATTGGCTTTTTCTTAGAGACCCTACAATATCTCTCTTCCAAACTGAGAACAGTGTAGAGTGTGTGTGATGTCCTTCTCATTCAGTGAGTTTACATTCTTGCAGAAATTTTTGGAAAGGACCTCATGGTAGTAGAGATATAGAGCGCAATGTTTGATTTCTCCATTCCTCCTTTACACAATGTTTCCTCTCAGTTGAGATGGCGACATCCTGCCTATTGTTCCTTTCTTAATTTTTCTTCAGGGTGTCTACGAACTGGGAAAACTGGGAAAACAGGGAATTCTCGGGGATTTTGAGTAGTCTGAAAAAACTGCGAAAACTCAGGGAATTCGTGCCTCTATCAGAGAAAATTAGCTGTAATTTTATTGAAAGGGTCGAAAGTCGCAGTAATGTTGGCTTGAGTAACAGACAGGAATCATAATGAATCGTCTTTGACGTCCTGTCGTCAGCTGAAGGAGTTGCCAATGTACAGTCAACAACCGACTTTCTGGATTCCTGATAATTTGGACGGCTTCGCGGCACCACTACGTACCCCATAGAGTCAATGTATCAGAACGTCTGAAATTTCGGACGCAAGAACTCTTATCCGTCCGATTTTCCGGATGTTTTGCCGTGACCGCAGGTACGAAACAGCATTAATCAAAGCCACCACCGCTGCCATTTTGATTACCTCGCTGCCTCGAACCGGCGCTTTCACATGCAGATCCACTGGCAGCCGTAGCCACCACTGCGGCAACGCTAGGCCTAGCTGCTTCGATGTTCGCTGTGAAGCTTCTTGTTGGGTGCCGGGTTTTTTATCGAAAGAATTCGCTACTGTCAGCAATGGCCCAGACTCCGTCTTTGCGATCCTCATGATTGGCTTAGAAGCTTGGAAAGCACGGTGCGTTGCACAATGCCAGTTCCCGAAAGTCAGCTTCGCCTCTGTACAGAAATGTTACTTGGGGAAGCATACACAAAAGTATTGCAGTGAAGCATAACAAGCGTGGGAAGGGGCTACTGCCGTGGGACGCAGTATGTATTCCTTAATTATACATGCGTGCACCCGGTATTTCCTGACACAGTACGAACACCAATATGCCTAATACATGTACCGACAGGCCTTCAGAGCGTTTTCGAATGTGCCTGTGGCGGTTTGAGCCCTTAAGGGCAGTATATGACATGCATTTATTTTTTCCAACTGGCCGATTTTTCGGACGTTTTCACACCCCCTAGGGAATTCGAAAACTCGGACGTGGACTGTTCAACTGACCAAAAAGATGCTCCAAATGGTCTGTGGGGCAAACGAGTGGCGGAAGGAGTACAAGAGCAGAGAGGACCTACGCATTGAGGAATGAATGGGAAAGGAAGCGTGCTGCCGCCTTTTTGAAGGAGCTTGAGCTCAAAAAACAAAGTGTTGACTGATGCCGAGATGCGAGTGTCCCTCATCCAAACCAAAATAAACTCTTTAAAGCAGTGAAACACAACACTGAGGCGTCGTGCGCGGGCTGAGAGTATGTCAGGACAGTTGATGTTGACTTATGAGCTGTTGAGAGAGAATCCCAATTGTGACACAGTTCGGGCCTCATACCACTGAGCTTGCTATCAATTGACAGAAATAGCTCGTATTCGAAAATGTTTGCTTTTGTATGCATCTCCTTTTTATTCGTATATGAAAATGTCCAACTCGATTTGCAATTTTTTTCGAAGACATTTTATTTGCTGTGCATTTTACTAACCGCTCCATTCTATTCTCTTTTTGAATAACATGAACACTACTCCTTAGTATTCAAATTAGATTGTCATTTTTTTTCCAATTTTTTGCATATGCCTACTAGAGAGTGACAGCATCGGGCGATATGGTTTCAGCTCGTCTTGACATAAAACATAGTTCTGCATCACTCAGGGAATTTTGCAGAGGCACTTAGGGAAAACCTGGAAAACACAGGGAATTTGAAAATGTCAACTTGGTAGACACGCTATTCTTTTTCTGGTGCACTTATAGAACTATGGGTGTGTGATTACCGAATAGTAGATTTCGAATCAAATATCTAAGCTAATCAAGAAAAATAAAGCCAAATATCAAATTGAATATCAGAAGATCTTTCACAACATTTAGTGTTTACAAATTGTGGGCAAGAAAATACAGTGCTGCACATGCTTGGGAGTCTCCTAGCATTATTCCATAACAAGAACGTAGCAAGCTATCATTAACTTAAGTATATATCCATCAAGATATACACTGCAGTCTACCCTTATAAAGAGGCCCTGAACCACTTTTTATAGAAGTCCAGAAATGCATATGAAGTTAACATAGACTATTTCAGAAATGCTCTGCTGGAAAAAGTAGTTCGATGCGCTCAGTAGAAGTGGAGTTATTGGCAATCAAAGGTCCCTATGATCCCCTTTGCCAGTGCTCCCACTTCTCCAATGCCTTGCACTGCAAAAGATATTCAAATTTGATTTCGTGTGTTCACGTAGATGGCATTATTTTCAATTTTGGTGCCTACAATGCACCAAACATGGTTGTGCTTTGTGAGCAGACTTGTCGTAGCACCCCGTGACAGCTGCGGTGTCTATGCTATGTAACAGACCACAGCTAAATGCAACTGTAGTGCATATGCGCAGCGCTTGCTTTTTGCACGAAAAGGCATGAGTGCACGCTCATGCTCATATGCTGCTGTCCATGCTACGTGGTGCGGACCGGCTTTGTCCTGCACCAGCTTGACCGACGGATAGTAGCCACATCCAACCTGTGCATTTGGAAGTGCTGTCAATAGCTCAATACGAAACGAAGTTTGCCAAGGTGTTTAGCGAGGAGCAGCCAAGAGTGAGTGCGCACTGACAAGTGTGCATGGGGTCTGACCTTAAGTTTCATGTGATTCAGGGCTAGTCGGCTATGACACCAATAAGCATGCTGTCCAATGTTTAGTTCCAATGTGGGCAGCCATCACCTATCGGGAGCAGACGATAGTGGGCTTCTTCCAGAAATATGGAATTCTCATCAAAATTCGAAAACAAGTTCTTGCTTACTTGAGCCTGCTCATTTAACTGCGTCTGAAGATATAAACAGTGACAGTAGGAAGAAGCGCACTGATCCAAGCATCCTTCTTGACTGATGTCAGCTATTGGCCAATAGCAGTCGTGCATACAATAAGCTATATGATGAAATGTGCCCAGAAAAAAGAAAGCTTCTGTTGCAGAGAGAGAGTTTGAGGAAAAGATGACTCGGCGCTCCACTTGCAAGCTCCATGCGCCGCGCACAACTGCAAAATTTTGCTGAGGTGTTCACAGCAACGTATGCTATCTGCAGACTGCGTTTTTCACCAAGCCCAAGGGGTGTTTCAGCAGGACCCGATTAAAGGGAACACCAACTTAGTATGCCAGCACTCATTACAGCTCAGTTCTAGTATACGAAGGTCTAGAAGATATGTTTTTGCAATGGATTTTTTGTTTAATAAAATGAAATGCTTTTTTTCCTCTAAAACTAATGAATTAGCGACATTCTGTTGTACAGAATACCAATGAGGTACTTGGTTCAGTAGTGGCCCTGTGTTTTGCGACGATCATTCATTTATTGCATAGAAAGCCTTGCTTTCCTTTTTTTCCTCCAAAATACAGAAATGCTATCCAACTTTACAGCAAGCAGGCTATCATTAGGAAAATCTGTTTAACAGAAAAAATAACCACGCATTATGTGACTCGTATCACTTCGCCACGTACAACCGGCACTGACAGTAAAGAGCAAGCGCCGTCCAGGCCATTTCATTGCCAGGTCTGGTGTGATTTGCCACCTGTCAAGGATTCTTAAATCTAGAGGGTCACAACAAGTTCACACAACGCTTGCTCCCCTTCTTTGCCCCTCCCCCCCCCCCCCTCATTCATTCGCTTCGTTCATCCACCGTTTGCGCAAATGCATGCAACTGGGTCATGACACTTTCATGCCCACCATGTAAATCCAAAGCTAGTCTTGTTACAAGTTGCTTAAAGCTACAAAAAGATGCCGATGTGTATCTTCAAAAGGCGTTGGGAACAAGAGGCAGCCATACAGTGAGCAGCAACGATGGCAGCCGTGAACTTTGTTGCCATCCTGTGCACTCACTTTCATTTGTGAGACAGTTTGTTGGCTTTCTGAGTGTCAGTTGGCTGCTGCAAATAGATCGTCATTGATTTGGCACCAAACTGTAACTTTAGTTGCCGACACCCGATGAAGCAGTGCCGATTAGGCCTAATGGCTTAGGCAGTGTGGCTGTGCCAAAAATTTGCTGCAGGCTGATGTGGTAAGAGCCGCAAGCCGGCGTGGAATGCTTTCTGCTAATAAGTTCGTACGAGTGGCTCATCAGGGATCAGTCCTAAAATCACATATGTGTGTTAGGTCGCCAGCTGTTGAAGCAGTGTGACGTTTGTCGCTGTGTACCCAACATAATCTGCATGCCTTCAACCGGCTAAGCAGCCCAATCTTCGTGCATGTTTTCGCATGCACCTGTGCACTGCAGTTTAAAAAGATACTAAAGGCTAATATTAAGTCAAGCTAAAGTGATAGATTAGTGCTAAAGAACCTCTAAGGCGTCAATATTATTGTGAACAGAGCCTTAATAATCGAGAAATTGAAGTAAATGCAGGACATGATTGGAGAATGCCTCACGGCATTCAAGTACTTGCCCGATGACAATAGCACTCTTCAGTTAAATTCTGTCACTAGTGCTCAACCACTCGTTGCAAAAAGGATCCTTGTATTGTATTATAAGATGAAATAAAATGCTACTTGTCCAGCTCCATTTCACTTTTAGAAAAAAGAACGAATTGAAATTATCCTTGACAATGACGCGGGCGGTCGAAAGGTTTCGTTTTCACTCTACTCTGCGCCGCCCGTGCTTTTGCATTTCAGTAGTTTTGTTATCGCGTAGTGCTGCGGTAGTTTTACTGGCTCGCAAAACTTGCACAAACTGCTAGCAGAGAATTATTAAACTTCCATGTGATGTCGCGGGATGTCCAAATGGTCTATGCCTATTGACCAACAAGCGGCTGCAGCAGCGAATCTACTGCTCTGTCTTGGCGCAGTACTGCTGTCTGTCAGGTGCCAGTTTACTCACTGACGGCAGCAAAGGGTGGTGAGGGCTCATGCAACGTCACCACTCCCCCGGTTGGGTGGTGGGAGATTTGAATTTTGAAAAAGGTATTCGGACCCTTCAGATGCTATTTTTTCGTAAACTAAATGTCTTTTCTTGGCACGAAACAAGTGTTTTGAGCTTTCTGGAATGGTATTTAAACAGTCCACGTTGACTTAGTATTTGCCTTTAGTGTCCCTTTAAGGCAGAATGTACCGAGTGGTTGAAAAGGCACTGCATCTGTTGCTTCTCTTTAATTTTGTATTGTTCAGAGCCTGCTACCATCAATGTATTGCTTTTCTTTTCCTTGTGGTGATGTAGTAAGGCAGTGACAGAAGTGGTGTGCCAATTGTGCCAAACTGCACCATGTAGTAAATGTTGCTACATGTTGCGTCAAATTGTCGTTTACCTCAGATATTGCACTGACACTCACCTGCTATGAATAATCAAGCACTTTTTAGTAAAAATAATTTTATTGCTTTTTACAATGTACCAGTGTTACAATGAATTTGCCTATTTTTGCTCTGCGTGGTGCTTCATTGAAATAGCCTCTACTTTACGCAATGGTCCTGTCTATTAAAGCAGTTCATGTTTGCTCATCGCTGGCCTGTAACACAGCCTGATGTGCGTCACGCAAAGTTTTACTAGTTTGGAACTTTCTGCTCGTACTGTTCCATCCTGTAAGCAAGCATATAGTAGATGAGTTTGTGGTAGTTCCCACCGATTCGCTCATACACCCAGTCTCCACTACTGTAGCCACCAGTTTATTCTGTGCGCATCTCGCATCTGGTTGCCGAAGATGTACAGATGGCAAGCATTGCCCGAGAGCTTGCTGCCGATACTTCAGCTAGGACCGATACTTCAGCTAGTTGACTGAAATGCACTTTATTTTCTTATTAAGGCTTATTTGTTGCTGTGTGCACTTTCGTGGCACATTATTTCTTGCTGCTAATTGTGTTAGATATTTGTGGTCCATTTTGCAATCCACCACGGGTATCTGTGTGCCTTTCGTTATTGTTTTCCACCTGGTATGTGTAGTTTATAAATAAATATATTATGTAATTGTGGTGATGCATGATTGCGAGGGCCCATGTGCTTGACGCATCTTTTTTCACGGTCGCTTAGCGGTTTTGACATGTGTGTATGGAAAAAACTTACATATTAGTATAATACATAATGAGTGCAATGCTTCAAAAAGTACTACTAACTTATACAGCATTTTTTTTTTCATAAATCACATGCAAAGGTTTCTTATTGCACAAGAGCAACAAGTTACTGCTCCAAAGCATTTTTTCTTTTCCAAACAGCAAATTTTTCTGCTCCAAACAGCAATTTTTCCTGCTATGAAAGCTGCTCCGAAATACCAAGTGCAGCTTCCATCACTGAGTTAGGCTTTCCAATAAACAAGTTATGCTACAGAATGTTACTTGACAGGAAAGGTAAACACTGGCTGACGGAAGCACATTTTCACTTTAAGCATAAATTATGTTTTGCTCTCATTTCTTGGGGTTTTGGTCTAAAAAGCATATTTTGTGCTACACATTGGGGACAGCGGTGTGCAGAGCAATGTGTGGGGTGTTGTTTTAGCACTACGCTCTGTGGCAAGCAGATGAGGGACAATGTGCTATTTCTTTCCTCATTCACAATGTGGTGGACAAACCGCTGTCATCAGTTTAGTGCACATGATGTGAAGTAATGAGTGTCAGTAAGCTTGAGGCACATTCCCATGAACCTGGTTAATAACATTAGGCACTGTTTGAATAATTAAAGGTTCAAACAGTAATTCTGATGACACACATTCTCTTCCTTAGTGACGACTAAGGAAGTTGATGACGATTATTGTTTCTGTGCACATAGTTCACACTAACAGCTTTTGAATATAGTAAGAATTCGGCCTAATTAGCTTCTTTACCTGTGTTACAAGATGAAAGCTGTTGACCTGGTAATCACAATTTCTTGCATTACTAACGTGCAACTTGGCTTGATGAATTTTCATAAGACCTGCACCTTGCGGCTCTATTGTATAACACTGCTGCTTTTTTTCTTGTCAATTTCAGTTCCCGCTGGCACAGTCGGTGAACATAGGCTGGGAGGGTGGGGTACATGTGCAGACGTGTGGCCATTACCTGCATCTGGACTGCCACAAGTCCTACATGCTGTCTCAAAGGGTGCGTACTTTCCTGCAAATAGTCGTGCATTGTATTTGTGCATACAGTTGACTTCCGTTAATTCGACCCTGACAGGACTGACAAAATTGACTGAATTATCTGGCAGGTGGAACTGAACGAGATGCAGAAAAAATGGCAGGATACGCTGCTGATTTATTTGGCAGTATATTTTCTAGATCCTAACACGACCTTGAGTGAAATAAGTGCCCACTTTCTATATGTCCAAATTAGAAAATTGACGTAGAAATGCCATTAATGCTTCTAAACAAAGTAGAAACCTATGCACACGCAATTTTTTTAGCACGCAAAATGCACAAGGTTCTGATATGTGTTGCACAATGGGGGCTGGTTTCCTAAAGTCAGCTACGCCGCATGGTACTTAAAGTCAGCTTTGCTGCAATACATCTTCATTATGCAGTAAAGCATACAAACAGCGCCAAGGCAGTTAATATTGCATATCCAGGTTATATTCCAGATACGCGCTGTTTGTGCGCATATCCAGATTTCTTATCCAATTGCACTGCACAGGCAGTTTTCAGCCCACTTTTCTAAAAAAAAATAGGTTGGGCATTAAAATACAGTAAATACCTTAATCAGATGTTAGCTACAGTTATTACTTAAACATTTTCCTAGGGCAAGCTGAAAATAGGCGTTTTTAACTGGAGATGACATGCGTTCGATGCATTCACCGTCTCCTAAGTTCCGCCGAGACAGACGCTGCCACTAAAGGAGTCGCTGTTGGAATCACCATAGGAGTCAGGTACACAGGTGCTGACTGATCAGGATCGAATTATCTGACGAAAGCCAATTTTAGGAATGAAATAACAAAAGTTTGAGCCCATAGAAATGCATGGGCACTGGCTGGCACCTTTGCTCACAATTGAGTTGACCGGCAAATTGAGTTAACTGGAGTCAAATTAACGGACATCGACTGTATATAAGGTAGCCATGACAAAGGCTCACAGTCTGACCTTTGAAAAATTAAGAAAAAATATAGCACTATGATTGCAGTGCTTCCCAATTCAGCTTGTATAGTATAACCAAAGCCAAGAACTTAGAGCAGCAAAAATGTTGAGCTCAGATTCTTGTAAGAGATGTTCATAAACTGTTGACTCAAATTCCTCATCTCTGTCGTCATCCTCTTTACCACCTTTGAACTGCAAACTGTCAAAGCTTGCACCAGGTCTTATCATTTGAGACCACTAGTATACTTCTATCACTTGCTTGCCAATCCGCATGCCTAATTGGTTGCTTTGTATGAACTCATGGAACAGAGCCAGTAGTGCTCATACATTTCAATCACCTTTGATTTCAGTGGTCCTTGAAAGTGTGCATGTGACTGTGGTGTTAAACCATGTACCAATCCTCTAGGAATTTCATTAGCAGAATTGTCGTTATCACTGCTACATTGCATATGACCATCTTGACTGCTGACATTCCTGCTTTTAATTGTTGCAGGGGAAGCAAGGCATGATTAAATCCAAATGACGTCATTTGTGTCTGGCAGCTGTGTGGTGCCAAAAATACTAGTTGTCATATACAAAGTGTGGAACAGTGTCTACGTCCAAAAGAAAAATGCCTTTTTTCTCTCCCTCTCTCCCATTTTTTGTAGAGCCAACAAAGCCAGCGGTTGCAGACTGTAGCGGTTGAGCGGGGAGAGTACTGGTGTCCACTCTGCAGACAGCTGGCGAACTCTGTCCTTCCCCTGCACCCTGAGGAGCCCCGGGGCACACTGGTGCGCAGGGGCATGACACCCAACGCTCAACTGGTGCAAGACCTGTCCGCGATGCTTGCACACAAGCCTCCGGTTGAGGTGAGCATTGACATGTGTTGTATTGGCAGGAGTCCCGTGATAGTGCCCCCTTTTGATATGCTTCGCTGCACAACAAATATGCTTCACCGCATACAATGGCTGTACTGTAGCAAAGCTGATCTGAAGAACCGACAACAGCAATTATCAGGGATTTTAATACCGCAGACTTTCATTCATTTGACTGTGCTTAATTTTCTTCTTCACTTAATTCAATCCCACGCGAAGGTCCTGGTCTGCGCCCACACATTTCTATGGGCCCAAACTTTCATTATTTTCATCCTAAAATTGGCCTTTTCTGGACATCTCGAACTTGCCCAGTCAGCACACACTGACCTGACCCCTATGGTAACCCCAATAGCGACCCCTTTAGGTGCAGTGTCTGTCATGGCGGAGCATTAAACACACGTCATCTAAACGTCTATTTCCTGAATGCCCTAGCAAAATTTTCTAACAATAACCATAGCACGCAATGCCCGATTATGGTATTTACCCAATTCTAATGCATGCCTCTCTTTTTTCTAGAAAATTGTGCCGAAAATTGCTTAAGCAGTTCAATTGGATACAAAACCAAAACTGCCTTTGTGGAATTTTTATGCTTTACCCCATTACATAAGTGCACTGCGGCGAAGCTGACCTTGAAACCCGTGCAGCAGAACTTGCATGGAAAAACCGGCCACCATTGTACAACACATATATATTTCTTGCTAAAAAATCCTGTGCGCACTAGACTTCTACTGTGTTAAGCCCCTTTAATGCAATTTCTACGTTAGTTTTCTGCTTTGGACGCATAGAGAGTGGACATGCATTTGATTTGGGGATGTGTTAGACTCTTGGAAATACTGCCAAATGAATCGGCGGTGTTTTGGCATTTCTTATGCATTTTGTTTAAATCGACTGGTCGGATAATTGATCAATTTTGTCAGTCACACCAGAGTCAAATTAACAGAAGTCGACGGTTTTTCGAATACAGTGAAATCTCGTTAAACCGTCGTTGGCTGGAGCTCGGAAAAAGTACTATGTACTGAACGGTAGTACTGCTTAGCCGAAATAGCATGAGATTGCCCACTTACCTGTCAAAAACGGAACTCAGAGAGAGTGCGATAAAAGGGGAAAAACATGTATTTATTCACTTCGCGCAACAAAAGTGTTATTTTCGTTTGATGCCACGGCGGCCTAGCAGCAACGACAGCGGCCTCAAACTTACTGAAGCTGTGAGCCAGCTTTTCAGCCAGCCCCCTCTTCTTGGCAAACACTCACATGGCAGATTCCTCGTTGGCATTGCACGTTCTCCGTGCACGCGGGTGGTAGTGCTGCAGAAGTCACGAGGCACCTTTTCATTGCGGGAAGCTGTTCTCGTCGCGACGATTGCATTCATGAGACTGACATAACGCGCAGCTTCTGCCACTGTCTGGCCTGATTCGCCTGTCCTGTCGCTTTCTGTGTCGTCCTCATCACTGTCGTTAGGCGACACTTCGGCAACAGAGGCAACAATGGCAAAAAGGCGAACCTCATAGCCGACATCTTTTTGCGGTCACAGCGCGGCCCTGCGCTTGTTAGAAGCCATCGCTCGGCGCTACTCAGCATGCAGGTACATCTCAATGTAAAGGAAAATAAAGCGTAGCTTCCTGTCACTTCGCTGTTATGTTTTCCGGCATTCCTGCGTGCTTACATACACGGTAAGTGTGTGGCAAAAAGCACATCTGTGCTAGTCGATGCCTTTTAGCGCAAGCAGCGAGTGAGTGACCTGTTGAAAGCCAGTGCGTAAAGCAGGCGCACACCAATCTGTGTTCAAGCACATAGTGAGCTGTACCAATTCAGTGCAGAAGACAAGAGGAGGAGGTGGAGCGCGGCCTCGCCAACTTGTGACACTTAGCTCAGCATTACTGGTTGCAGCAGGGCTGCCGCGCAACTTGTTCGCATTTCAAATGCCACACACTGTAGTCAACGGTAGATCACTGTCGCGTGCCAGCGCCAACTTCTTTGTGCCACGTTTGATAGCATGAACTATGTCAAATTTTTTTTCTATGCTGAACACTCCATGTTTCTTTATCCGAGCTTTGACATGATGCGAGTCCTTGCTTGCTCCGATATGTACACAATAAGCTGGTACGGTTTATGCGTATACAAAATGCATTATGTTCAATGGCCGCTGAGTCACGGATTTAATTTTACTAATTTTAAAACTAAACTACTGTTTTAAACGGGTACAGTTTAATGAGTTTTATTGTAGTAAAGGTGTATTTCAAATTGAATGTAATGTTAACTGATTAAAATCAAATATTCAAATTTTAAAGTATTTGCGTACCACTAGTTAAAGCCAGTAATGCTGTCTGTGTCCTTGTCTCCCTCCAATTAAAATAATTAAATGTTTGTCCCCTCTGCTTTTTTAATGCAACCCAGTTATAACAATTATCGGTTATCACAGTGGGATATTCTTGGCACTTGAAGGTTTGACTTTACTTGAACCAACAGTATAACACAAATGTGCTATACTGTATAACACAAATGTGCTTTACAGTAAGAGGTTGAGAAAGATGTATAGCAACATTTATGGCTATCGATATCTTGTCCCAAAAACATGTTACATCAGATGCAGAAACGCATCAAAGACGAGTCTGTAGAAAGGACGCTTGAGCAGTTGCTGCAAGAGGTGCCATGCATGGCCATACCGAAACCACAACTTTACTCACTGCAGTCTACGGGAATACGAGAACCACCACAGAAGAAGAATCGCAACCATAGGCAAAGAAAAACAAAACTTATTAGTATTTGTGAACTTTCAGCCACGGAGGGCTATACCTTAGCTATTGGTAACATGATAGCATCTCCGCCATGCAAGGTTTGCACGTATGCAAACCTTGCAGTTTGCATACGCGCGGCCACGTGAACGAGTGCCTGGAGGTAAACAAATCGAGTTGTGCACCTCACGGAGGAGAAACTCAATTTCAGATGAATTTGGGTAACTACATAGTGGTGGCAGCAGATCTTAACAACCAGTGGTGTCGAGCATGTGCAGTATATCTAACATGAGATTGGGGCCGTACATGTGTGTCAAAAACCAAGCGGCACGGATCAGGGTTGCTATATATACAGTTGAACCTTTATATAATGAAGTCGGTCAAATGAGCAATTTGCTTTGTTATATAGAATTTTTGTTGTGTTGAAATTTAGCCTTTGATGCAAGTAAGTACAGATGCCAATTGACTTTTCTTACATGCAAAGGGGCCGCACAGTTTTCCGAATTATTGGACGATTGAAAAATGCAAATTTGAATAAGAAAACGATTAATTTTTATCAACTTGGGAGTCTGTGACGAACGATACGGCTTCATGCCACATACGTTCATGATATCTTCACCTCGGTAGTACTAATTAAGCGAAGCCAGCCATGTTTTTGCATGCACTGTGCCCCCGCGCCTCACAGCGCCGTCCGCACTGGCACGACGCTATCAGGAAAAGCATCGGCAGCAGGGAGCGAATGCTTCGTCTTCGTCTTATTCCAACAGGTCAGGTCACTGAAACTTGAGATTACGTAACCTCCAATACTAAACGCACAGGGAGACAGCTTACATGGTGCCACGCCGTCTCGGCATACCCACTCTTTGCACATGCGGCAGTTTACCCCTGAAGCAGGTTCATGGCTGCATATCCCTTTGAGGGCCAATTTTTTTTTTTCATATGCGACCGTCCGGGGTTGATTTTTTTTTATTGCAGATTCCAATTCTTCTTAGGGACTTATTTAGAAAAAAATTTGCCGCAATTTTTCTGGGCCGACCATAAAGCGAGAAAAAAATATTTTGAGTTGGTATATATGTACTCTTCATTCATGAATAACAACAATAAAAAAAGAAATAAACGTATAAAAATGAAAAATTTGATGCATTCTTATACACATAGTTCAAGGCTTTGAAAATGCGCACACTAGAATATTTTGCATGACTCAAATGTTCCTGCTCTTACACTAATATTTACATCCATAGCGTAATAGAACTGCGTAGCATGCACATTCATGAAAACTGTGTGGTTGTGTGCCCATCAAAAAAGCAAAACTTATGACAAACATTCGCTAATGTTAATCTTATCACCAACCAGAGGCAATTAGTTGTTGCGAGTGCCAAAAAAAAAAAAAAAACAACGGAAATGCATGCACGGCGGCATCCTTCCTATGCGCACCCCTGTGAGCACTAAATGAACAAGAGACAAGCAGTCACCTTTTCAGCGATTAGTAACGAGATAGCCAACAGTTTTGCAAGCGCAAGAAGCCAGAAGCCAAAACTTCCCGCAGAATAAAACCCAAACCACCGCCCACCCGCCCGCCCGTCAATGCGCGAGCGATAGCATATAGACGCGTGGAAGCAACCTAGCTCTAAAACAAACCATGCAATGAAAACCGAGAGAGGGAGACGTGCAAAAAAATTTCCTGTATTCCCACATAGTGGGAGCACATGACAGAAAAGAAAAAGTTAGGAAATTGGCGCGCTTTTTAAACGTACAGACACAGGGTGTCTACCAACCGGGAAAACCAGAAAACCAGGAATTCTCAGGGATTTTGAATAGTCTGGAAATACTCAGGGAAAACTCGGGGAGTTTTCGCTTCTCTCAGGGAAAATTTGCTGTAATTTTATCGAAAGGGAAGGAAGGTCGCGATAACGCTAGCTGACTCGAGTAAAACACAGAGGTGTCGTAACGAATCATCGTCGACGCCGTGTCGACGGCTGGAGGAGTTGCCATTGTACAGTCAACGACCGACTACCGGACGTCCGGCGGCTTCGCGGCACCACCACGTATACCATAGGGTCACTGTATAAGAACGTCTGAAATTTCGAACGCAAGAACCTTTCGCTGTCCGATTGTCCGTACTTTTTGCCGTGACCACAGGTCCGAAACGGCATTAGTCAAAGCCACCACCTTCGATTTTGAGTATCTCGCCGCCTCGAACCGGCGCTTTCACGCAGATCCGCTGGCAGCCGTAGCCATCGCCGCAGAAACGCCAATCGTAGCTGCTTCGACGTTCGCTATTAAGTTTCTTGTAGTTTGGTGCCGTGTTTTTTATTGAAAGGATTCGCCGCTGTCAGCAATGGCACCGACTCCGCCTTTCTGCTGCTGGCGATTAGCCTCGGAGCTCGGACAGCACAATGCGTTGCATAATGCCGGGTCCCGAAAGTCAGCTTTGCCTCATTACAGAAATGTTACGCGGTGAAGCATAACAAGCGTGGGAAGGGGCAACTGTCACGGGACACAGTACGCGTTCCTTAATTATACACGCGTGCATCCGCCATCTCCTGTCACAGTACGAGCACCGATATGCCTAATATGTGTACTGGCAGTCCTTCAGAGCTTTTTCGGATGTGTCCGTGACAATTTTGAGCCCTCAAGATCAGTAAAAGGCATGCATGCATTCAATTTTTTGAAATACCCCCTTTTTCGAAATTCCCGGTTTTTCGGACGTTTTTGCAGCCCCTATGGAGTGCGAAAAACTGTACGTTGACTGTACTACTAACCAAGAGGATGCTTCAAGTGGTCCGTGGGGAAAATGCGCGATGGAAGGACAACGAGAACAGAAAGGACCTACACATTGAGGAATGAACGGGAAAGGAAGCGTGCCACCACTTCTTTGAAGGAGCTTGAGTTCAAAAAAAAAAAAGAAAGGAAAAAAGTGTTGGCTGACGCTGACATGCAGGTTTCCCTCATCCAAACCAAAATAATATGTTTAAATCAGTGAAGTGCAACACTGAGGCATTGTGCGGGGCTGAGAATATGTCAGGACAGTTGAGGTTGACTTAATTACCAGCTGTTGAGAGAGAAACTCATTTGTGACAAAGTGCGGGCCTCATACCGATGACCTTGCTATCAGTTGATAGAAATAGTTCACATACGAAAATATTTCATTCGGTATGCTTCTCCTTCTTATTCGTATTTGAGAATGTCCAACTCGATTTGCAGTGGGTTTTACCATTCTTTTCGAAGGAATTTTATTCACTGTGCAGTCTACTAACCCCTTATTCCTTCTGTTTTCTTTTTTGAATAAAATAATGCTGCTCCTTACTATTCAAACTGGATTAAGTCATTTTTATTTTTTAACATGCTTACTAGAGAGTGATAGCATTGGGCAACATGGTGTGAGCTTGTCTCGACATAAAACAAACTTCTGTTTCACTCAGGGAATTTTGCAAGAGCACTCAGGGGAAACCTGGAAAACTCAGGGAATTTCGAAATGTCAACTTGGTAGACACCCTGAGACGGCGCCGTAAATATATGGCATCGACCATTTTTGGACTTGTTCGTGACGCCGTATATTTACGTCATTGACCCTTAAAGGGATATGCACTCAGCCACACTTACAGCTGTGCGCAGCCACGGCTGAGATGCACGGCAACTTACCCCTCACTCTGCTCCCCCGTCCCCTCGTGCACGCTTGATCGCGTTACCACAAGCTCGCCCCCGTCCCCCTCTTTACCTTTGCTCACAGGTGAAGTCACTCTCTTTCTTGCCTCATCCTCACACACTTTCACTCACACCTAAAGCACACAGTGCCCAAGGTGCGATAGAATCTTATCACACTTGGACTTCATACAGAACGTGATGCAGCTCTACTTCAGTGGTTGCTCTTGTTATGTGGCACGCGATTTGAGAGGTGCGTTTGCAAGCAGCTGCTTGCAGTTCAATAATTTACCGTCTGCGTCGGCAGAAGTTTCCATTTATCAGCAGTGAAATTTAATTATTTTGAAATCGCATACGAACGCACTTTATTATATTGAGGTTCTAAATGCACAGTGTTCTGTGGACAAGAGGTTATGAAAACTTAAATGCTTCGTTATAGCAAGAATTTTATTGTGTTGAAGCTTACTATATTGAGGTTCAACTGTGTATGGTGAAAACCCTCAGCGGTTTAATAAAGACATTAATAGCCTTTCCCTGGCTGTGGCGTCCTCACTTATGCTTCAACGTCTGTGTCTGCACTGATCCAGGAGCCAACGATAAAGGAGATGCGGCCCTTCATGGAAGACCTCACCAATGCTACGTTCAGCCAGTACCGGACCATCTCCTACTTGCCCAATTCGCATAGTCTGGTGCTGTTCCTCTGCTCCATTGCCAGGTGAGGGCTTGACCACTGGGCGCAGCTTGGACTAAGCAAGTGCAGTGAGGGTATTGTATGTACTGCCAACACGAGGACCTAGTACTGTTGCCCCGTCTACCGCTCTTTCTATTTTCGAGGCCAACTGCTATGAAATTGTGGGCTACGTAAGAGTCCTAGTTTCTGCGATGTAGACGTGGAGTAGCCTCAGTGAGAAATTTTGCATTTGAAGTGCAAGCAGATGCATTACGAAAAATGCTAGCAAGCCTAGACGTTTTTGGTCTGAAAACTGAATAAAATGCCACTGCTTGCCTGAAGTGGCGCACAGCCAACAGCATGCGTTTCCTTGGCATAACAGCCAATGTTAGACTCCACCTGCTCTGACAAAAAAAAAATATCTCAGAGTCATATACAACAGCCACCAGATACACGTGTCGTTTGCTTAGGTGCTGTTTAAAGTCTGCTAATAAGAAAATTATAGCCTTTCAGCTTTGCCAATCGTGCTTCATTGGTATAGATTAGACTACTCACCAATAACTAATTTAGCTAAAGTGAAATTTTGTTGCAGTTGCCTTTTAATAACAGAATTACTAATGATCTGCTCTGGTAGCTATTGCAGTTCCGTAGCATCGGCTGAATTACTAGAAAAGGCAAACACTACCACTTGCAGACAAATTGTAAAATGGTGTTAATTAAAAAAGTTTTACAAAATAAATTTGTTATTGATACGGTTGCCGACTGATAATTTAGACTCGATTGGGATTGCCAAAACATCCAAATAATAGGGAGTTCAAAATACCGGATTCGCCATAAAATTAGTGACTTTATTCCAGAACTGGCGAAAGAAAAGTGCGATATTCTTTAATTGCCACTTTAGGGGATACCTTCAATTTCGCGTGACTAGCCCAAGATGTGTCGGCATCTACGAGGGACGGCAATCATGGCACAATGCCTAGAACGCTATCTTTTGAATGACCAACGCAAGACGCATCAACATCTATGATCGACAGCATTCTTAGCACAGTCCCCAAGCACAGTCCCCAACAGTGCGAAAGCACTGCTGCCCACTGAAGCATCCGGTGCTAGTCACGCAAAGTAGCACGAAAGTGAATGCGTCTTCTAAAGTGAGCATCAGAGAATACAGCACAAGTTTGTCACCGTATTGCTACATGTCCATACATTTGCTTTTGGCCTGCTAAATGGTCTCTGGCCATGATTTTCTAGCGGTGCCTTTCATGCTATTCCTGTTCCGGCTTTTTGCACTTCGTCAGTGGTCAGAGCAGTGCTCTGTCTGCATTACCAACAAGATCAGCCAGCCACGAATGGTGGATGATAATAGTGGAACAAAATTTGCTTGTCAAATCGTGCAAATCGCAAATGCACCCTTTATGTACTTGACTGGAATTTCTAATAACATTGTCCTTTACTTCTTATTGGCTCCTATTGTCCTGCACTTTGCGCGCGGTCAGCAAGTACTAGATCTCCTAGGCTTCACTAGCTTCGGTTTCGAGGAGGCGTTGATGACGTGACCGACAACATGGCTGACAACATATAAAAATGAAAATATCACTATTTCTGCTTGACTCACTGACTGAATTAGCACACAGCCATGCAATTGGAGTCTGAATTATCACACAACACACTGTAAGGTGTCCGAAATTGTGGTCGTCCTTATACATTAAGTCTATGGGACCCGTGGCGGTGCCGCGGAGCTGTCCGAATAATCGAACATGACCAAACTATCAGTGCCTGAATAATAAGTCGGCAACTGTATCTTTAAAGCACCTGTCCCAGTTGTGGCATTGAAGTCAAGCTGTAATGAGGTTACATGCATTTTGCAGAAATGATAAGCTTAGCACAGTTTACGAAATATGTTCTCAAAACCCAATGAAATAAACGGATGTTCCAGTTAATACTTATCTATGCTCCATTTCTGACTGCGCTTATAAATGTCATAAATGTAACATTTCTTTGTCAAAATACAATAGAGAGTTTTCGAATAGGGGCCCCAAACATTTTGGGGCCCCTATTTTCTGTCTTCACTACTATCCTAATACCGCACGTTAGCACTAAGGGTGGGTGAATATCTTAGCTGTGTTACAAGCGTTGGCATATGAATAAGGTACACATTTAACGTATCAGTGTAAATGTGGCTACTATCGTTGCCGCTTGCCATTTGTTGCGTGCCCACGAGTGCAGATGAGAAGAATTGAAAGGCGCCTTTTTTTGTTGTTGTTGATCACAACCATTATAAAGCTTACACATAATAAAGGCAAGTTTGGTTGTATCTCTTTTTGTCATGGAAGTGCGGAAAGTGATGAAAGTAATGAAATGAGGCATCTACTTAAGAATGTTTGGTGCGTGCATACCGCTTGGTTCGTTCACGTAGCATTCAACAGATGGTAAGCACGATCATTATTAGCTAGACTTGGCACATGACATATCGCTGCGGCAAGTTCGGGGTGTGATCATTACACGGGAAGTAAAAAAAATCGAATTTTGACGAAAAAATTCAGGGGTGCGATCATTACGCTAGTGCAATCATTATGCGAGTAAATACTGTATAATGATATATTGGTTATAACAGTGAGGCGACTAAAGAGTGTCAACTTATGCATTAGGGCTGTGAGACAAAAACCCATGTATCATTCACCGCATATCGGATATAACCAGAATTTTGCTTTCTGGGTTGCGTTTTCCATGCAAAATAATCGTGAAATTTTAGTTGCGAAGTTTCCCTTAACCAAGACAGGGCAGAAAGTTTGCTTACACGTGTTTCTATCTGCCGCCATTACCATGCAGCGCGTCCCGCCCATGCGCCAATTGCAAAAACCACGGAGAGCATCGCAAGTTGGCGTAGCGTGCCGCAAGATAGCGCCAGCTGCTTCGCGTCTGCCTCACCGGCAGTCGTGCAAAGAAGAAAGAGAGAGAGAAGAAAAAAAGCTGGAAGTGAACGGTGCCTGTGCTTCCTTTCTGCTATCTTGCTCTCTCTCTCAGTGAGCGCAGAGATGCACCACGGAAGCAATGGTAGTCGCGCCGACAATGCGCAAAACTGTATCGCTTGAGATGGAAGCTACAAATTTTGCCAGACTCAAAAAAGTACGAGCTCTCGCAATTGATGATGTTGACGATTCTGAAAACCGGGAGCACCATAATCATGAAGGCAAGAACCAGTGGCCATGCAGATCAATGGAAAAGGCAGCCTTGGTGCGACAGGGCGAAACCACGGTGGGAGCCGCTGACATTACCGAACTGTGGAAGCATGCCGCTTCTGCTGCTGAAACATATGATGCTTCTGCGAAAGCAAGTGCAGGTTTCTGACTATTTCAGCATGCCTAACGCTTGACATTCTGTTTAGTGGTACAATAAAAGCTCGTTAATTCTAATTCAATGGGGATGCTATGAAAATTCGAATTATGCAAAATTCGAACTAATGAAAGTCAGAGAAAGAAATCGCTCGGTTAAGGTGTGTATACAGTCCCACGTAGCGTGAGCGCACGTGAGCACAAGCTACGTCACGTTGGCGAGAACAGCGTCTATAGTTCAAAGCACTGGCACAGCCAACATAACTGGACGCAGCCAACGTGACCCGACATGCCCCACGTCAAGATGGCTCTGGCTCCATCCGCGTGTTCGTCGCGTCGACTGCGCCGATGTGTGTGTTAGCGCAGTGGGCGCGGTCATGCACAAAGCATGGCGCGAAAAGAAAGGTGCCCATGCTGCTTCGCCAACGGTCTCAGGTAGCCATTCAAAGTGGCACTTGAGTTGGGGATCGTTCTGTGCATGCTCCGAAGAGAACAGCCGACGGTGTGTCGAAGTTTAGAGGAGACGGCATTTCGGCTGGCGCAGTGAAAGCGCCGTAGCGTGACTGGCTGCACGTGACACGCGCCGACGCTTGCCGCAGGAACAAGAGTTGCTTTCTAAAATGCACTCTTTAAACGCACCACAACCTGCTGCAACGTTGGTCTCAGTTGTACTTTCATAGATGCACCAGCTGCATGCTGCCGAGTTCCACTATACGCATAGGTGACATCCAAACACGTATCTCAGCGATGCTTTCCTTTGAGTAATACCCACAAATCTCAAAGGCAATGCTTTTTGCAAAGCAATTGCAAAGCATTGCCTTTGCAATGCAAAGGCAATGCGCCGACAAACGTCACGGCTGCTGTTCTATACACATACCTGATTCCACTTCTTGGCAGAACACTTCGTAGATAAAGGGCCAAGATGTAACACGAAAAAAAAGAAAGAAAAAAAGACACAGTTTCGCCCAAAAGACGAAACATCGATTGCAACAGCAAATTAGTAGACAGCCATATGAAGTAAGCATAGTGCTTTTGTCGGCTGTATCAACTTCTAAACATTCGCTTGCTATAACTAAAATAGTAAGCCTTGCGTCAGCGCTCACAGCAAACATGAACACATCACACCCGATGACTATGGACACGCGCTGTCAGAACACTGGTGTGAGGAAACGCAGCAACAGCAGCAAGCGAATGTACATTCATGCTGTCTATCACTTCACTGCAAATTGATTGCTGAGAACACACAGCACGCACAAAGCTAAGAGCCGCCAAAGCAACTAGACTCTGTCTCCAACGCAGATCGCTCTCAAGATACGGCTGCGCGAGCGCGTGCAGCCGCCACATGCATAGTTGCAGCCGGAGAGAACATGCCCCCTGGCACCTCACAAGGTTGGGTGCTCGCGCGCGAAAGAAGACAGTATGCTTCCACTTCGCATTCGTCCCTTTTGCGCGAGCGAGATCGAGCCGCAATCGTCAGCTCAAGTAACCCCTCATATTATAATACGAGCTTCCACCAGCTGGCCCAACTTGCCGCTCTACTCGGTTCCTCTCGCACTCTTTCACTCTCACATACAGCGAAGGGTGCGATGCGACGGTGTTATCATCCTTGGACTTTATACGGAACTTCATGGTGACGCCGACACCCAAGCTGACGGCAGAATTTCGCTTGGAGTGTCCGTATAGTTCCTATCGCAATAAATAAATGTATAAATAAATCCAGGCAGCCTGTGATCGTGTTTTTATCTTGAAGGTCTTGAGAGAGGGAGAGAACCGATCTGCAACAGACGGCCGCAGATAGAAAAAGCAAAGCTGCGCGGCGACGATCGTTGCCAACGTGCTCCCGTGCCTAGCACCCTTTCCATCCACGATGACGTGGAGTTCGAATTATTGATGGCAGTGTGGATTTCAATGTGAATTAGCGAGATGCATTACATATTGCTTTGCATACATTGTTGGACGGACCGCGGCGGCTACTTCGATTTATCCAAAATTTCAAATTAACGAGTTGTGAATTAACAAGCTTTTATTGTGTAAATAAACATGTTATTTTTCTCAGTCTACTTTCGACAACGTCGATTTTCTATCGTAAGTGGCAAATTTGGTTTCGGAGCTGCAAAGGTGTGTTTGGCAGCTTTTCTTTTTCTTAATGGCAGTCCAGATGTAGTGATGATTGGTTATAACGGTGGGATTTTTCATTTGACCATCGGTTTTCAGTTACAACGATCGGTTCACATGCTTGCATCACGCACTTTCTCACCTTACACTAGAGTCACTGCATAGGCTCCTGTAGGGAGCCAGAGTGCCGTGTCTGTTTTCCATACACTGCATGTGCCGCCATTCTGTGGTTTGCTGTCACATGGAACTACAAAGCTCAGCAGAGAAGCCAGCTAAAGAGCTCTGCTGCCAATGCCGTGCTGGTTTCATTGCTGTTGAGGGCATCAACACATTGATTATCGTTCATTATATTCAGCAATGCCACAATGGTCTTGCCTCTGTATTTGCAGTAACTTTAGGCGTATTCAATCATCATTGGTGTTGTGCTGTGAAGAACTAAAACTGCTTTTTGCATTGCTGTCAGAGGCGTGCATACAAATGTTTTGTACATTTGCCTTGTTTCCGTGCAATTTATCACAGATAGGACCATCGCAAGCATTCCTTCTCAAAGCTTATTTTACCTACATTTAATTACAGTGCTTGCATGTTCTGTTTAAGATAAATGAAAGTGTACCAACAAGAGCAAGGCATAACCAACAAAGCACACATGTGCAATGCGACATCTGTATCCAGATAAAAACACCATTGCTGTGGAGATTTATCTGTGTAGCTCATTTGATGCAATTCAGCCTAGCAAACACCATTTTCGATGAGGTGAATTTCTTGTGTGCAATCAAGATTATCATTGCCTCAATATAATAGTAACAATGAAAAATAAAGTGCTGAAGATTCTTTTGACGCTCATTAGCCTGGCTCCTGCAAGCATGAGTAGTGGCTTTCCCTCATAACAGAGGATCGCAAGGTGGCAAATTTTTGCACAACTCTGCTCCCCATTAGAGCATATAGAGGTACACTACCCTACACAAACATGCTGTGCCATCTGGTATACCACTTTGCGAAACCCCACACATGGCCAAATAGCCAGTTTCCGCAAAATACTTCATATAAAATTGATTCCCCTGGTGCATGGGTACTGCATAATTGTTGTTCTCAGCTGCTGGCAACAAGCAAACAACACCACGCTTTGGTGACGCGTTTTCACACGAAGGCAAGGTGGTGCAATATTGGCATGGTCTGATGAAGCTGTAAGAGATCGTCTCCTCACATGCTGGTCATTTTTGGTTCCTTTCCGTGCAGTGGCATGCACAATTGGCTAACAGCTAGTGAACGATGAAACTGGAGGTAGGTAGGCACGAGTAAGGGTGAGCAAGGTAAGTTAGCACTGTGGAAAGCTTTAGGCGCGATGCATTGCCAAGACTTCAGTTGGACACCCTCAAAGGCATCACTTGTGAAAGCACAAAAATAACTGGCTTCAAAACACAAGCTTGCAGAGAAACCGGCACTCGTGTCTTAGTGGAATGCTTTGTTCACTGTGTTTATGTGTCTATGCTTGTTTGTGCACGCATACAAACGTCTGCAAGAAAAATTTGCAGTCAGGCATCCTGCAGTAAGTGACTGTTGCTTGGCCTTCTTCTTGTGCCTCTGCATACCAGGACCAACCTGGAGGCGGAGATAGTGCTAAGGAAGCGAAACCTCTGCCTACCACAACCACAGCAAGTCAAGAAGCAGTCCTGTTTCTGTAAGTCCTGCATGGTCTGTTGTGAATTCTTTGTTTGTCCCAACTATTAGTGCATGAGTGTGTGGTCCTTCCTCACAGGAACATTTGCCACTGGCTTTCCTGTCCATAATTTTGATCCCCAATCAACGTAGGTCCTGGGGTGTTTATTAAAATAGGAAAAGGAAAAACATGTAACGCTTCCTGCGACTGGTACAGTAAAACCTCGTTAAACTGTACCCGCTTAAACAATAGTTTCATTTCAAAAGTAGTAAAGTCAAATCCGCAACTCCGCGGTCATTGAACATAATGTGTTTTGTATCTGCATGAACCATACCAGCTTACTGCGTACGCATCGGTTAAAACGTAGTAGCGTTTCCACTTTTCGTCACGCAAACACGGCGGTGCGTCATCTCCATCGGGCGGCCCGGCAGAACAACAAGCCTCAGAGATCGGAACAATGGCCTCCAAGCGCCCTGTGCGTTTGCGCGTGAAGCCACATGAACATCAACATAATTTCGGCGCCATGCGGCTGTGCCATATGGCCCTGCCATAGAGCGTTGAGGTGTCGAGCAATCGAGGACTCGTGTCATGCCAAAGCTTGGATAAAAAAGACGCCGGGTGCTCAGCATAGAAGAAAAATTAGACATCGTTCTTGCTATCGAACGTAACACGAATAAGTCGGTGCTGGCACGCGACATGAATCTGCTGTTGATTACGGTGTGTGGCATTTGGAATGCGAAGAAGTTGCCTGGCAGCGCTGCTGCAACCGCGAAGAGATGTTGCCTACGAGGTTCAACTTTTCGCCATCATTGCCTCTGTTGTTGCAGAAGTGTCGCCTAGCGACAGTGATAAGGATGACACAGAAAGCGACAGCACGGGTGATTCAGGCCCAACAGTGGCAGAAGCTGCATGTTACATCAGCTTCATGAATGCAATTGTCTCTACGAGAACAGCACCCCGCAATGAAAAGGTGCCCTGCGACTTCTGCAACGCTACCGCGTCTGTGCATGGAGAATATGCAACGCCAATGAGGAATCTGCCATGCGAGTGTTTGCCGAGAAGAGGGGGCTGGCTTAAAAGCTGGCTCGCAGCTTCGGTAAGTTTGATGCCGCTGTCCTCACTGCTAGGCCACCTTGGCATCAAACGAAAATAACATTTTTGTTGCGCGAAGTGAATAAATACCGCATGTTTTTCCCCTTTCATCGCACTCTCTGAGTTGCATTTTTGACAGGTAAGTGGGCGATCTAAAGCTATTTCAATTAAACAGTGCTACCGTTTATTAGTATGTACTTTTTCCGAGCTCTGGCCAACTACGGTTTAACGAGGTTTCACTGTACAGGTTGTAATGTAGGAAAGCTGCATGGCTGAATGCTGAATCTTTATGCTTAAATTGCTTCCACTTGCATTTTTGTGAATGGCCTCACTACTAGTCATCGTCTTAGGGGCGTGCAGTCTCTCCAAACTTAGTCAATTATTTTAAAAAAATGTATTTAAACATGGCGTTACCCAAAAACTGTTTCGAAGCCTTAAATCACTAAGGTAAACTTGAACATTAAGATTTGTACTTTATTTTCCACTTATTATTTAAATTGTTGATGGTGGTACGGGAGCACCCATTTCAGCCTGTTTAACGTGTCTACTTATTCAAATTGTACGGGTAGTAGTGATGCAAAGCTATCGATAGTTTAGTCATTACCAAATATTTTTTTGTATGAATCATTCATTCGGTAGTAACATCGATAGTGCACGACCAACAGTACTATCGATACATGCTATCAATAATGTAAAACACCACGATGTATCGCACATGAACACTGCAGCATAATCTTGGCCGCGTTTCCCTGTTTCCACTTACATGAACTGAGTGTTACTGATGGTCAATTATTGCAACATTTATGGTAATGCTGTCGAACTGCATTAATATTTGTGTCCAGTTGTACCAATACCTTTTCTAATTTGATATTTGATATGAGTGGACTTGTAGATATGGATGATAAAATATTGCCATCCGGTCTATGCGAAAAAAAATGCAAGTGGGATGCTTCCGATGGGCAAGCAGAAGGTCTGCTCTGGATTTTAATGGCCCGTCAGCATCATGCCATGCCATTATAAGGCATGGGAACAATAATAAATTACCAGCACTTGCTTTGCATTGCCCCGAATTCCCTACTGAATGATCGGTGTCATCACGTGGGATTATGTTAGTTTGCCAACTGCAAGTCTGGCCAAGCTGACCAATCTGGCTGCAAGCTGGCCAAAACATACATGCCGCTGACAGACTTTCAGACACAGAGGGAATGGAGGCAATCTGAAGCAATGGAGGAGTTTCTACAAGCATTAACAAAAAAAAAAATGTGCACGCTGCTGACCGACTTCTTGCTCACGGAGGGGACCACACATGAACCCAGCCATTAGTCTAACATGTGTGTCTGAGCTTACACTCAATCACCAATAAGGCTTACAAGTGTGAACATATTGTCATGTTGTCATGACAGCATAGAATAACACTTTGTCAAAAGCGTGACTTCAAAATCTGAACTCTTTGTTGGGCAAACCTTTGCCCAGCAAAACAAGTGGCACTCGAAACACAACCATAGCTGCGAGCACAGTCGATGAGCACAGTCATCTTTAACTATTTATAGTTAAAAAACTATCGGTACTATCAATAGTCAATTTGCCAATTGTTTTTTGTCACGAACATGTAGTGACTGAACCCATGTCACATAAAGTTCCCATCTGTGAAACACGGATGAGCTGTTTCTTTAATCGTAGTCATATGTTGGGCAAAGAATTCTGAGTGACGACTTGGTAAATTTGCATTCTGGCTCAAAACTAGACAGTGTTGTTGTGGTATATTCTGAAGGAAGAATTTTCTTGCTGTTTAATTGGTCTGTGCTTGACAGAAAAGCTGCACAAAAGTACAAAGAAAAGACACATAATATGACTAGATAAAGTGTGTACTTTTAACTTAAAAAAAAGAGCATAAGCAGATGGATATGCGTACATGTGATGAGTGGTGATTGTAATACGCTCTTTTAATACATATAGTAATAATTTGCTGATACGCATTTCATTGAAGTTGAAAACCTGTGCTCGATTCTGGTGCTTTATGCCTTTTTATTCTTTGCAATATTGCGCAGTAAGTTTTCGTTCAAGTGATTTTCTTGTGAGTAAAACCAAACGTAAACTCTCTGAAGGGTATACCGAAGAGTTATTAGCTGATTCATCACTGACTGCTGGGTCTTTTTATAGGCACAAGCAGTTAACGTTCCTCACATGCATTTGCAGTGCCTTTGTTCCGAGTGCTGGCATTGCATGCAGACCGGTGGATGGAGCGACGCCAAGCCCCCTTTTGGTCGCAACTCACTGGCATGGTGCTCAGTGAGAATCTTACCAGGTAGCATGGCCATCGTTATCCTTCACCTATACCTTCCTCCTTCCTTCTGGGTGACTTGCATTATTGCAACTTCAATTACTATGCTTCTTGATGTAATAGCTATACATGTTTGTATAAGCAAAGAGCAATTTGTAAGTCAGAAGCTGCTTGGAATTTTTTTACTGCAATCCATTTTTGCTGAACGCTATCATAAATCAGGACTGTATTCAGAAATGTATAGCCTGCTTTTGTTTTCACAAAATGTAGTATTATTTGTGGACCGCTGTCACGCTCACACGTGTCTTTCACAGACAGACATGTCATGGCTGCTTTTGCACAGTTATAAACCCTCCAACGCTCAAACACAAAGCACATTATAGCAGGGCCAACAAGAATTACCCAGTCTCTTACTTCACTGCAGCTTTCTTTTGTATTTATGCTCTACTCGCAACAACCTTTGTTAGATTTAAGTTGTAAATATATACCAAAGCAAACACTGAGCAGCGAGCAACAAAGGTACTAGTGTAGGCTAAAAACACAACTCATAGGTGTCCACGTTTTGGAACAGTTCTCAAAGAGACGTGAATCCCCACTTCTCACCTCTCCCCTAACAAGTGCTCTTAAGAAATTGATGTCTTTGTATTGGCAATTTAACATAGCAGAAATTACATCACATTCTTTCCCACTGTTGCATGGGACTGCTCAGTCCCAAGGTAGTGTCAGCCCAGCACCCTGGATATATCAACCAGATATATCAACAGAGAAGGCCTGGGCATTGGTAATTAAACGTGGAACAAAAACATGACATTTAGTTGCATTGTTCTGTAACAAGCAATCTTTTGAACAAGCTGCTCATGAAAGAAAGATGAAGACTCTCCCGCCGGCAAGGCATACTGCATTTTATAGCTTCCCTGAACATTGTTGCCCGGTAGAAGTAGGCAATCGTCAGCTGCAGCACATACTGTTCGCACTTGGTCGTCACGTCTGGGCATGTCAGCTCACTCTTTCCACACAGCATGCGACAGAGGGGGGGTGGGGAGCATGTTTCCCACAGGGGCACAAATGCACATGCAAAAGCCTATGTGTGCCGACGCAGGGGCTCATTTGTGCTGTTTGAGATGTGCGGCTTTTGGTGTTTATAATTGCGTCCAAAAAGGTTTTCGTTGTCAGAGTGATAATTTAAAGCACTTGCAGTTATTTGTAGCCGCATGGCAAGAATGTTTGCCCTGGAGGCAAGCTGTAACTGCGCCATCTTTCCTACCTTTGTGTACTCATCCATACCTGCCAACGCTGCCAATTTATCCGGGTGACTCTCAAATTTCAACCGATCCTCCAGATTGTAAGAACACTGCCGTAAGCCTCATCAAAAATTGCATCATCGCAGAAGAAAAAAATATATATATCTAATGCAGCGTCAGGCATCGTAATTATCATTGTGTGCCAAGTAGCTAGACAAGGGCAGATTTAAGCATAAGCTATGTGTATGTAGGCAGAGCAGGCATAACTCATTTCACTTCAGATTGAAACCTGTGTTAAGGAGCGTTCCTGAGGTAAAAGTCTAATATGCATGGCATAATGGCCAGTTACCTTAGGTTAGTTCTGCTGAAGTACAGTACTGTTGCGCGGTTAAGTGTATTGAGGGTGAAAAAGGACCACTGTCACGTAACCTAGTATGTGTTGCTGTAATTATGCACCCTCACATGCCGTCTCTGGTCACAGTACGAGCACCAAGATGTGTAATAACTGTACAGGTGGCCATTCAGAGCTGTTTCTGACTTGTAGCTAGAAAACGGCACGAAGTAAAACTAGGACAAGAAAGACTACGCAGGACAAGTGCTTACTGCCAACAAAATGCATTTATTCTACGTGTGCACACATGCATATACGAGGTGCATGTGAGGTGTGTACGCATATTTTGTACGAGGTCCCAATGTTGCGCGGTGGCTCGTACGTTGGATAAATGGGTCATTGCCTTAACGACTGCTTGCACAGGTACACTAATAACCTCAAGTCTGAGAGTAAAAGCAATTTCGCCATTCATTGTACCAAATGTTGGTGCCTGCCTTTACTTCAAGAGGCACATGTTCTGCGTCAATAGAGAGACCAGCGAGCATGTGAGACCTACAAAGCTTTTTGTATGCACTGCAAGGGATCGTCATGTGTCAGTGTGCCTTCGACTGGTTGACTTTCAAGGAGGTTCAGTATCTCCGTGATAGATTGTTCCGAATTTTTTGACGTCTTGACGCATGCGCAGTTAGAAGAGCACGAGCCCTTTCTCTTCCTTCCCCCCTCCTTGTTTCTTGGGAAGGTATATATGTACACGTAGTTGTTGGCAATCAGCGCTCGTCCTCTATCGTCTTTCTTGTTCTGGTTTTATTTTGTGCTGTTTGTTTAGTTGTGAAACAGTACCAACTGGCTGAGTTCAAACCCTTTTAAATTGCTGTTTCCGATGTGGCTGTGTCCCCTCACCCTAAAAAAGAGCAATTTCTTTTTCACCCCCTCCCCTCCTTCCCTCAGCAAATCTTCCGTGCGTTGAGGCTCTTAGGTTGGCAGGTATTCTCATTCCATGTGTGTTTGTGATTTGTTGTTACATTTTATGTGTGCATTGCAGCCTGACACCCGTGGAAAGGAAGGTACCAGTGTTCGTGTGCGACCCTGCAGCTGTGCTGCTGGAACTCATGCTGGCCTTGCCTCTGGACCTAGAAAGAGGTGGGTTCAGGTTGCTTCTCTGTCAATGAAATCAAAGAAATCGAATAGGATTGGTCTGGGAGATGAAGTTGTACATCTGTAGCTGGCACAAGGAATGCACTGAGGCAAACGTGTTAACTTGGAGAAGCCTGAAGTGGAGTGAGCTGTAAGTGTCTAGTACAAAAGTGTATGCATCACCACAATCATTATGGGGAAAGCAATGGTGGGAAGCAACAGCAGCCATGCAAATGATGCCTATATGCCAATGATAATTAGAAACCGGATTACAGGTGAACACCTATTTTTTATGGTGCACCTCGACTCGACCCTTTTGTTGTGCAAGTGCAAATCATAAGCTAGTGTTTTAGCACTGGCTTTCTAGTATCTATTAATGCCTATTTCTGGTCCTTGTTGCTACATATAGATGCTTTTCAGATGCCCTTAGCCCATGAAGATGCTTTTTGAGGTACTCTTTTTGTTTGGAAAGCAAATTCATTTCTCTCCAGAAGACCTGGCAGCATTGGCAGACACTGTTGCTAATGGCAATGCACCTGGAAATTTTACCTAGCAAATAGGCACTTGTATTGTTGATACTAGTAGAGCTGTTGAGAGCCTCTTGCCATGTGCCTGACGCTTGTTGACAATGCCAGTGAAAAAGACCACCTAAAGGCTTCTTTGGCAGTGGACACACAGCTCAGTTTTACTCTGCGAGCGGGGATTTCATTGAGGAAAGCGCACAATTTTGAGAAAAGTGTACTGTAGACTGTAGCTTAGCAAAACCATTGACTGTAGATTGCACTGCACATGTTTTAAACGTAAGCGTGCAAAGTCTGCTCGAAGTACTGTCGAATGTATTATGCAGGTCCCTTTTTCGGTATGTCCACTCCTTTTTTTTTTTTTTTTATTGTACAGAAACACCAGCCTATGGTGGCTCATCTACACTCTGCAATTGATGGGCTCTAAACTCTGCCCCTCTGCATTAAACTGCCCCTCATTTTGCCCCATCCTGATCTTATAGAGCACAGCTCTTAGGCGTCCGTTCCTGCATTGAGCATCGGCGGGCCTCGGCGTCGTACCTCGTAACCGAGTGCACGAGCAAAGTGAAAGATGAAGGAGAATGTGGAGCACAGCGGGAGATGTAAGAAGAGCGCGCGAGAAGGAAATTGGAGGAGGAGGCTACAGTGAAATCGTGAGATGGAAAGTGGAAGAGGAGCGGAGGGGAGGGGAAATGGCCTGCACATATGCCGAGTTGGTGGCGGCCAGGGCATCTGCAGCCACGTGGCCGATCTCATCTGTGCTTCTGAGAGAGGGCAAAGGTGGCATGAGGTGGGGAGGGCTACGCTCGTCCATGGTACCAGCGTTTGTGACGGGGATCACTCCTGCATGGGGCGGTGACGAGTGGCTACGAGTAAGGTTCGGTGTGATGCTCCCATGGGTGTTGTTGCTGCTGACACTGGCGGCACGATTTCCACGCGACGAAGGTCTGCTCTCGTTGGTGGAACGAAAGCGTGAGAAGAAAAGCAGAGTGCCGTACAAGACAGGCTGTGTGGCAACAATGACTACGATGTGATGCCAGAATAGCACGCGTCGTCTGTAGGGAAACGAAGGATGCTACTCGCAGCATTCTCTTCCTAATTTAAACAGTGTACCTATGTAATCATAATGCAACATATTGACAAGCGAAAGAAAACACGTATACAGCTGTGCTCAAATTTCACATTGAGAGTATCGTAATCGTCAATGAGTTTTTAAATAAAGTAAGTGTACATACAGTAGCAGGTAGCGCAGTCAAGGAGTTCAAAAAATTACGTGGAAATAAACATAGGCTGTAGTGGACATAAAGAAAAACTGGTGATGATGATATACAGCATAACCTCGTTCGTATGTCTTGGAAAAAATATGCTAGAAAAAATGTACTAGCTGGGAAAACATATTCAACGTCACTAAAAAGTTTGGTACATGTAGTTTCAACCGAAGTTGGCATCTACGTAATGCGAAGCGTTGTGCAAATCGTTGCAGCACAAGATGCCGATGTGTGCTGAGCTGCTGGGGCTTGTGTGGCCTGAGAACACGCATTGTCATTCTTGCGACTTCATCAAGCTTACGTTCACACTTCTCGAATTCAGCCTTGGTCAACGGCTTCTTTGGGTGGGTCATTTCAGCAGGAGGTTTTGACGTGCCCACGCAACAAGAATCGATGCGGCACGAGATGTCGATGCACATTGAGCTGGTGGGGCCTATAGTGCAGGGACATGCTTTGTTGTTTTCCTATTGCACAGCTTTTTAAGAGAGCAAAGGGAAACCAGCATAAAGTCAGGCTGATGAACGACGGTGGAATACGATGCCACCAGAGCAAAACATGACGCTTACTTGGCACCGCCTGCAGCGGGGAACAGCATTTGGGTTACTGCCTATTAAAGCGTGCAGTACGCTTCCAACTGCACTACGTCACACGAGCTGTCAAACAGATAAATTAAGATCCTTATCGTGATAGGGTTAGCGACGATGGCTGTAAATGCGCCATGTGATGACCCACGAGAGGATTCACTGGTGCACGCTTGTGTTTTCACATGATGCACAGGTGAGTACTGTGGGGAAGTAGCTGTGGCACGCGATTGGATCACAGTCATGGCTATCTTGCACCTTTTCTTGTTCACGTGGAATCTAGTGGCCATAAAATGTGTTGTAGGATCGTAGTTTAGCAATGTACTGAACGTTGATGCCAAAAGATCATGTTTTCCTGGAACATATTAACCAGAAAAAAAGAAACATGAACTGTATTATGTTATTTTTTGGTATTCTCAGTCGCGAACATTGGCGCCAGGAAATCGTGAGAAGTGGGATCATATCAACGAGGTTCTACTGTATAAGGAGATAGATGCTCCTGTGCTGTAGTATTCGATGAAAGAGAAACACTTTGTGAAGAATGAAGTTGCAATGATGCACAAAAGCTGCTTACTGAAAAGTTATTGTGAACAGTTTGCGGGTCATGACACAGCTTCCGCACCATAATGCAAGTTACTGCATCCTGTGCGTGTGGCAGCAGCTGTAGAAAAAGTTTGTGCAAGCTGTCTTAGACGAGAAGCATGGATTGTATTTTCTGTTTGTAGAAATTCTGGAGGTCCTTGCAGGCAAACACTCAAGATTCCCATAGCGTGTGAAGCCATCAAACGTACAGGAATATAAAAACACTCCATTTTATTCCGTCAATATTACGTGTTCATTTCCAGCCTGCAAGTGAGAAAAAGCATTACTTTGAACACTAAAACCTAGAGATAATAATCGTGTGTTTCTATTCTGGTAACTTTTACATATACAGTAAAACCTTGTTAATTTGACCCTTGTCAATTTGAAAAATCAGATAATTCGGTCTCGTCCTCTGGCCCTGTCAGGCATATGTATTATTTAATGCAATGAAACTCGCATTAATTAGGACGCATTTGGCAGCACATCCGTTAATTTGGACAACTCTCAGAGGTCATCGAGTGCGGAGCGCCGCAACAGATCAAAAACAGAGTTAGCGTCTACCAAAACGAAGCGGCAGAGCTCGCATCGCCGTAGTCATCAGTGGAAATCATATGTGAATGACAGCAACGGCAGAACGTGTCATGTCTATTTGTGCCTTTAAAGCCTTTCTTGCATTTACTGCCACACTTAGCACTGCATTGGCCATGCGCCTTCACGACTGCGTGGTTGCCATACATGATTGGGTTGATAGCGGCTGTGGTATCATCTGTGGTGGTTGCGGCAAACTGTAGTTTTCCTTTGACTCAGTGCGCACATTGGCTGCATGCCTTCAACATTGCATAGTCGCCATCCATGATCACGTCAATAGCTATGGCAGTTTCGTCTGCAGTGGTTGCAGCAAATAGTAGTTTCGTTTTGACTTGGTGTGCACGTCGGCCACACGCCTTCAGAATCGCAAGGTCGTCGTGCATGATTGCGTCTACAGCCGGCACGGTTTCGTCCACAACAGTTGCGTTTAACAGCAGTTTTGTTTTTATTCAGGGCGAAAATGTCGAGAACAAAGAGCACCGTCTACATCTCGATAGGCGGTGACCTGGCGACACTGGCGGAAGAATAATCGGAATGTGCGCGCGGTAGTGAAAAGCATCTCAGATGAAGACGTGTGCTGCGCCTGTGCTGTGAAAGAAGTCGTGAGGCCTTCGCTGCTGGGAGTTCTAATCAGTCACAAGATGAGAATTGTAGCTTCCGTACTGCTTTTGTGCAAGATAGAAACAGGATTTGCTGATTCATTCAGTAAACAACAGGGCGTTGACGTAGTATGCATTTGCTTATTGTTTTCTTGATACCCTCGATAATTCGCCATTCGGTTAATTCGGACATTTTTTCAGTCCCGTGAAATCTGAATTAATGAGATTTTACTGTATATGTAAGTATGCTTTATTCAGATCTTTTTTCTTACCAGAACATTTGTCGACTTCAATCCATTAGGTACGAATTTCAGTTTCTGCATTAACTGTATAGCACCCTCCCAGGCATATATATATATATATATATATTTTTTTTTTCACACCTGCCCCACTTATGGAAGAATTGTCAGTGGGAAAGTTTGGTTATTAAATATAGTATTCTGCCTGCTCATAGTGTTAGCATATTAACAAAATTAAAGCAAGAACCATCCTTGATGATTATCTATGCCACGGAAAGCATTTATGAAAGATGCAGACGACACAAATGTCTGCAAAGTGGCTAATTGTATGATGACGGTGATATGGCGACCATGAAATGACAATGCTGCAGTGATGCCAATGCTATAATGATGCCAATGGGATGACAATGTTAAAATGGTTGCAATGGTATTCTGATGGCGGCATAATGACATTTTTATGACGATTGTATTACAATGATGGCTTGACAATAAAGGGATAACAAAGGTAAAATAAGGACAATAGTGCGACGACACATGTATGATGAAAATGATTTGATGACAGTGCAATTTCAACAACAAAATGACAGCGATGGGACAACTGTGGTGGCATGACGACTTGTAATGATGATGCGTCGTCAACACTAGTGATGACGACAGTATGACAGCTCGAAGATGGCATAATGATAACAGTATGACAACACAGTGACAACACAGTGATAGCAACAGTGTAAAAGCGGCAGAAAGATAACATGACAACGAAAGAATGATCACAATGTCATGGCGGCAATGAAATCTTGAGGACGAAATGATGGTGACAGCATGACGACTACATGTTGGGGGTTGGAGCTCATGTCTGCAACCACGTGCATCACCTGCTGCCACGGGCTGCCTCAATTCATACTACATCCAGTGTTTGCTGACACTATGTCTGATACTAGCCAATCAAGCCACTTTCATTCACATTATATCTGGTGTTTGCACTACGTCCAGCAGCTTTTCGAGCTGCATGATCTCTTGGATCAGCCAACATTTTTGGAGACGAAGCGTGCCCTTGTGCATGTCCATCCTCTTGCCTTAACTTCGACTAGGCAAAGAAATGCATTGCATTTATAAGTGGCCTCCCATGTGCACAGTAAAGCCCTGTGAAGCAATGAATTGCAAAATATGGTTCCTGCCTTTAGATCTCACAAGTAAACATTGAATGCACTAAGTTCGCCTTAGTTTTCTAACAGTTTATAACACCTATTTCAGCCCCTATTGTGCCTAAAATCAGGCTGTAAGTGCTTGTTTTAGGTGCTTAAAAGCCACCTTTTTAGTGCCTAAGAATCTGGTCACAATGCAGTCTCGGAACAGCAGTGCCAATTGCGCCAAACTGCACCGATAGCGGCACTTTGCACCATCCTGCGCCAAAGCATGTATAAAGGCAAAACCCTCCTTCCATTGATGCTTCACAGCTCACAAAACTGAAATAAAAACCAACAGCACGCTATCATCATCATCATAGAAGAAAGCAGAGGTCTGTCTCTGGAGCTTCTCACAGTATAGTAAGAAGCTTTAAGGGCTCGTCGGAGTCGTCCGGTTCGTCATTCGTGCATTTTTCTCTGTCGGACGTACAATGGGGTGCTAGTGTACCGTCTTGCTGGTGCTTTATTTCGGTGTTCATCGTACCTGCCCTCGTGGTACCACAGAGTTTGCCGAAGGAGGATGTCACATTTTAGGGATAAAGGTAAGCTTTTTCTATGTTTATGGGTGAAAGTGGGGCTTTGCAAAAGAGCCACTGTGATCAGAATTGCACGTGGGACATACAGTGGAACCCCGTTCATACGTTTTTCACCGGACCGGGGAAAAAAAACGTAACAGCCGGGAAAACGCAACAGTGAGGAAAGCTCCGAAAATGAATGAAAAAAAGTGCAGCTTCAACTATAGACAATTTATTTCCTCAGAGTGCGCTTAGGACCTAAAAAAAAGTCCAGAATTGTGGCTTGCCGTTTCTTTCGCTCGCTAGAAATCACCACACGTTTCTCAATAGCCTGGAAGGCCGCATTGCTGTCAGCGTCGCTGTGAGGTGCGACGTACCTGCGGAGGAGGTCCAGAGCCGCAACGGCTTTTCGAAAGCTACGATTTGGCAACTCCCCGGCATCATGCGGCTCGTGCATCGCAGTCTGCGACTTCACTCGCGACCGAGATCCCAACGATCTCGGCGATGCTCTGACACTCTGACGTCCCGACAACAACATCCACGGCGACGTAGTCGTCGTATGTGACCGCCATTTTGGCTTTTGGCGAGTTTTGGCCGGGCTTGGCTATGGAGCTGGCTGCAAGAAGCCGCACGCCAATTCGATGGCGGCCTCTCGAACTGGCGTGCGGCTTCTTGCAGCCAGTTCCATAGCCAAGCCCGGCCAAAACTCGTCAAAAGCCAAAATGGCGGTTGGAGCGCGTTGCTATGGTGGCTAGCGTTGCCTACTTTAGCCCAGGCGGGTTCGGGGGGCTAAGTTGCGACGTATCATGCGGGAACGTTTTCACAGCTACGACGTAACAGCGGGGTTCCTTATACATTGGATCCTATGGAAGCTATGCCGGGACCGGATGAAAACGACGTAGCAGCCGGGAAAACGCAGCAGTGAGGAACGTAACAGCGGGGTTCTACTGTAGTTAAGAATGATATTAGCAAATGAGGTCGAATGTTGTACACTGCGAGAGCCGGCACTTCGATGGGTGGTGCCATGTTGGTTGACGCAAAACTTTTGCATTGAGCTTGGGTTGCTGCCCTATTTCGGTGAAATAGTGTCGCTGACGCAAACGCAAAAGCCTATTTGCGTTTAGTGCATGCGCAATTGTGCTGAC
Source organism: Dermacentor variabilis (assembly GCF_050947875.1). Taxonomy (NCBI): domain Eukaryota; kingdom Metazoa; phylum Arthropoda; class Arachnida; order Ixodida; family Ixodidae; genus Dermacentor; species Dermacentor variabilis. Next base: position 143,893,119 of record NC_134569.1, read on the forward strand.
ATTTTTTTTTTACGGCCATAAAACCCTTTTCGAAAACTCTCTAATGCGCATGGCATGACATGAGCACATTGTATGATGTCATGTTCAGTGCAGGTGCACGTACTTGATTGGTCTTGAGATGAGCCTTTGAAGCCGTTGCATCCTAGCTTAATAAACACACGTTTGTTGACTATCTGTCGGTGATGCCTTCTCTGCGCCATATTGACAAACTCGGCCATGGCGCCCTTTGTGCGTCACGGTGTGAAGGGGCATTGCATCCTTTCCTGACAGCACTTGCAGGGTAAGCCTTATGCAAACCCGTTTCCACAATGTATCGACTATATGAGTTAAAATTTGTATGGTATATGGTAAGCACACGTGCATTGGGCCTTGTGCCAGAAGTGCTTGCTGCTGTGCCAAATCGGCTTTTTGCCTGTGCCAGGACCTGTGCCGAAACGTGAAATAGGTCTTCCGGCACTGGTAATGATGTTTGATAATTTGACATATGGTTAGATATGATTGAAAACAATAATTTGTACATTTCTTCCTGTTTCATAAAATAAAAAATAACAAGTCTAAATTTATGGAGCTTTATTGCTCCATTTTTTATTTTAACGTGTTGTCTGAATGGTTTCATGTCTTCATTTTTTAGCTTGTTTGCTTGAATATATTCAACTTTGCATAAACTTTACTCTTTATTGTACTATTATTGACAAAGTGTTCTTATGTTTTGTATAAATGAATGCTGTCTATACCATGCAATATTTTGAAGCTTTTCTTACCCAATGCCGATTCTACGGGCCTGTAAGGTATATTGAATAAATAAATAAAATGCTGGTAATGAGCCAGACATTATTTTTAAACTTGTTCTTCCTGTCATCATTGCCTGTTGTGTTTTTACTTCATTGTGCTGTTTGGGAATGAGAGACAAACTGCTGCTTTGACTTCTCCCCCCAACCTCTGTTTCTTTTTTCTTGCAGCTTACTACACGTGTCTGGTTCGGTCACTGTATGCACTCAACTACGTCCAGTCCTTGGTGCAGATCAGCTGTAATCTTGGTCACGTAGCACGGACTCAGTTCAAGCAGAAAAGCCTCGGCTCACCAGTGGGTGTCTTGTTCGACTCTGTGATAGGAGCATGAGTATGTAGAATGCCCTTAGAACTTGCATAATTCCCTCTTCGGCCTTTAGCCTCCCCAAAAAACATTGTCATTTAGAATATGGTACTTTTGAATTCCCGAATTGTTATGTGTTCTGTTTTCCCACATCCCTCATGTACTTATTTCATTCATTAAGTTTGTTTATTCAATTGATTTCTCAATCAGCGTGCAGCAGCCACATCAGTATCAGCTGGGATTGCCGTAGCTCAGCATACTCACTCACCAGTACACCCACTCAACTCTGCATTCTGATTTCGCAGACGTGTGAGGGAGTGACAAAATGTGCGATTAGACATGGGTATTAAGAATGGCAGTGAGTGCCAGTGAGTAAGTTGATGCAAGTACGAACGTAAGTGACTTTCGACAAGTGTGAGTGGAGGCTAGTACGAACGTTAGTAGGGGCTGGTGAGTGGAACACATAAATGCCCACATTCTCAGATTTAGGTCCCCCCCCCCCCCCCACCCCCTTTCATTCACGATGTCGTGTCTGCAGGATTTTACAAATGTTTAAGTTTACAGGTTGGTAGGTACGCTCTTAAAAGAACCTAATGGGGCCAAAGTTGGTCTGGAGCCTCCACTATTATGTCTATCATGGCCTGTGACTTGCTGTGAAACATATAAGCATCACTATTTTAATCTTTACATGTTATACTATTATATGAGAAAAGATGAAGTTGAGAATAGATCTGCCTTCTGTATAGCTTGACAAGCAGCCAACCTCCTGTATATAAGTGGATGATAGGATAGGGCAAAATGCGCAAACGAATTATGTTCATTTTCATTGGTTGCTGTAAACTGATCCCTGTACACTCTTTCATCTATGTGCAGAATTCCCTGGAATCTGCAGATTCTGTGCTCGGCTTGCTGGTTGAGCAACTTGAGCAAGGCAATCTGTACATTGATGACGAGGACATGGACACCCATGCGGTGAGTCAGTCAAATGGATTCTTCACATATTTATATTATTTATGTATTTATTAAAGATACTTTCAAGGAGGGAAGGCACTGCATAAAGGACTGGGGTAATATAATGCATAACAACACTTGCAATAAACAATAACATAAAAAAAAAAACATCACATTGCATCTTGCAAGACAGTGTTGACCTTTCTTTGAACTTTCAATTGTATCAGTTACATAAATGGTTGCGAGACCAGTTATGTGGTACCGCTCACAGCTCCGGAAGCGAAGTAGCGGGCAAGGTCATCATCCTCTGTGTGCACAATGGCATGCACCTTGTGCCCCTAGAAGCCACCTAGTCATGGGCCAAGCTGAGAACAGGCGGTTGCAAAGTTGGCGCTGGCCGGCCACTCTTGGGCCTCCAACCGTTGGCAGGCCTTCTTGGGTGCGAATGCCAATTGCACCATTCCGAAGGGGGTAGCAAAACCTGTGCTTGCTACCTATCAGCCCTGAGGCAGTCTTGAAGCATGTGACATGGTGGCAATAGGAGTGAGAAGATGGTTCCATTTGGCAGTGTTTGTTGACACAAAGGAGTCAATACATGGGCAGCAAGTTTCCAAACTTACTGTACATACTCGTGTAAGGACCATTTACACGCTGAAGTTGTGACCAGCTTCTAATTTGCTCTTCTCCTCGTCGTACACGGCAACCTTGAGCTTAAATGCAGCGTCGTACGCCATCAAACGCTTCCTCTTCAGTGCACTCCCGGTACCCGACAGATGAGCTAAAGGAGCTGGCTGCGAAAACTAACCACACAATGAAAACATGGCGCCTGTGATTTGCGCACTACCACAGAGGAACACAGGAACCTGTCATGGCCGCACCATGGACATTGGAAATCAAAGTGCAGCTCTTGTCAGCTAGTGGTGGCATGTGAAAACTCACCGATGCCTGCATGCGACGTCAGTGCACTGAACACAATTACGATAGGGTTGGAATGGAATTTTTTTTGCTGAATCTTGGGCTGCCAAGTTCAGAGTGCAACCCATACACAGGTGGAGCCCCTTCCTCGAGCTTGAGGTTGTGGGTTCGGCTTGGCTGCCATGGCTGCATTTCCAGTAGGGATGAAATGTGAAAGACACTTGTGTGCTTAGATTTTGGGGAATGTTAAAGAGCCCCCAAACATCAAAATTAATCTGGAGTGTTCCTTCCCCTCTGTGGTGTCCCTTTCAGCCTATTTGTTGCTATGGGACAATAGACTCCATAACTTCATAAATGTGATTCTTTATTTGAACAGAGTTAAACCTTGATATAACGAAGTCAGTAAAATTGGCAATTTGCTTAATTATATCAAAATTTCATTCTATTGAAATTCAACCTTTTATGCAAATAAGTACAGTCAATGTTCGATTTCTCTTAGAAAGAGGCCACAGAATTTTCCGAATTATCGGGTAATTGAAGAAAGCAAATTTGAATGAGAAAACAATTCATTTTCATAAAGTTGGGAGTCGGCGACAAATGGTACGGTTTCACACCACATACAGTGACGATATATTCTCGGCGGTATGAATTAAGCAAAACCAGGTACGCTTTCGCATGTATTTGGCCACCGCGGCTGATAGCATCGCCCGCACTGGGATGGCAGCAGGAAAAGCGCTGGCAACGGGGAGTGAATGCTTCGGCTGCCTCTCGCTTCAACGGGTAACCAAATCTCGAGATTAAGCAATCTCCAATACTGAACATGTGGTAAGACAGCTTACATGGAGCCATACTGTCTTGGCACAGTCATTCTTTGCACGCACACGTGGCGGAGTACATCTAAAGCAGGGTGCGCGGGTGCACATGCGCTCAGTTGTGCTTACAGCCATGTGCAGCCACGGCCAAGATGTGCGCCAAAAATCGAGACATGCACCAACTTACCCCCCACTCCGCCCCGCCCTCGTCGCATGCATTTGATCACGTTACCGTCACTTGCTCCCCTCCACCTCTTTCCCATTGCTTGTGTGGGAAGGCGGCACTCGTGAAGCCACCATCTTTCTTGTCCCACCTTTGCACAGTTTCAGTCATACCTAAAGCACATAATGCATGGGGCGCGATCGGATATTATTGCACTTTGAACATGATGTGGCTCCACCTTGGCGGTCGCTCTTGTCACGCGGTGCGTGATTTGAGAGTTCTGTTTGCTAGCAGCCGCTTTTAATTCAATCGTTTGACTATGTGCATACACGTTGTCTCGCAGTCTTCTGTGGTGGCAGGGAAATTTCGTTATATTGAAATCATATACATTGAGGTTCTAAATACATGGTGTTCTATAGACAAGAGGTCATGAAAAGTACAATACTTCATTATATTGAGAATTTTATTATGTTGAAGTTCATTATATTGAGGTTTAATTGTATTTTAGCAAACAGTTCTAGCAATGCACAATCCTTGGGTGAGATCGCCCAAACAGCGAACGTCTGTTGAGTTGCTAATGTTGCTAAATAGGAGTTTGAATGTACACCCTCGCAATTTTTTAACCATAATGTGCGAACTTCGACTGAGTGACATGTCAGCACCTGAAACGGTGAGAGTTGCTGAGGTAGGTGACGGTATGCATAAGTGCACAAAGCGTTATTCGGTGTGAGCATTGTCTGCTACGCTGTTTGCATCAGTAAGGCCATGCATAGGTTGTCTGCACAGTTCTGCTTGCAAAAAGCCAGTGTGAGAATAGGCGTACGTTAAGACGTTTTATTAGCAATGCACTTTCCATTATTTCTTATTACTGGTGCCCATTCGTGTGCCAGGAAATAAAGATAAAAATGGAAAAGGAAGAAACTTTATGGGCACATTGGAAGTTTTCTCATAAGAAGGAAGCAAAAGCGATGATTGCGAATATTTGTAGCTGTGTGGCCTGGTTATTTGCGGTAATGCGCAACGGGGCCCCATAGGTAGCAAAGGCAAGGGTGTGCGCCTTCCTGAAGCAGACAGTATAGCAGACAGCATTCGAAGAACTGGAGATTGCTTATGCATATCATCGCCTATCTTGTCTCTTCTAGCCACTATAAGATGATGACATGCCATGCTGTCTATGCTTGCACATTTTGGTCAAAACATTTCAAAAGCGTACTCCAAGTTACCAGTTCGGCAAGTAGGAAAATCTTCAGAGACTGCCCTGTGCCTTCTGGTTTGGTAAAGACTAACTTGGCTCTGTTTGCTTCCTCTGCATGAAATTTGTGTTGACCAGCGGCAGAGAGGTCAGGAGTTGACAGGACACCAGCTGGAGAAGCAAGTGATGGCCATGTGTGGACCCTTCCTGCGCATAGCTGCCCTGCTGCAATCACACCTTTTCGAGGAGAAGCTGCCCACAGCCGCAGTGAGTAAAAAATGACTTGTCATCTTTGTTTATCTGCATACTACCAGAGATAAACGAAATTTACTTGAGTGATAGCCAACTAGGATGTTTTTGGTACCACTTTCACCACTTCATAGGATGTTGGTACAATTTTGGTTGCCCTATCTAATCAAAGATACCATCAACTACAACATGCCATTGTTTGCTGCCAGAAAACCCCATTAATCAGTCTTGAGTAATAGCCGACTAGGAGATGTTTTTGGTTCCACTTCCATCACTTTTTATTATGATGATGCCAGTTTGGCTATATGCCTATGCTGCATTTGAGTGGTTGCATTGAAGAGCCCTTGAGTGCTCCAGTGGTGCACTTTACATTTGGCTGGTTGAAATCGAGCGCCTGGAACACACATTTGCCTGGTTTATTCAGTGCCACACTCTATAGTCATGAACTACTTTCTGTTGCAACGAAGGAGAAACTACGGCGGCGGAGCATCAGCACTATTTTACAGTGCCAAGTAGTCTGGCAACATTTCATAGCGCTTTTGGGTTCTTGTAACGGATACTGAACCAGCGTAGCTTCCATGTGCAACAGTTTCGAATTTGCCCGAATGCATGAGAGATAAAGCAGAAGTTAACTTGAACACTCAACAGTGTATATTGTCTTATTTTGCTGTTGTAAAAACAAAATGTTTATGTCTTCTCTTCCCTAGCTTAATCTAGCGTAATGAGAATTTGGGACTCTGTTCAGGAGTGCTCTTGCACGAACTCTGCCTCCGTAGATTTCCATTCATTGCCATGGTAGGTCGTACGTGAGTATAGTTCAGAGTGTTCAGAGGACAGTCCATCTCCGACTCGAATCTCGAGAGGGCTCCGCATCGCTACACACCGAGTCAGAGCACCGTAGGAACCAGTCAAATGTGCCGTTAGTTCAGAGCTTCTACTAGCTTCGGTGGCCATTTGTGTGAAATCGCATTATCAATTACTAGTACAGTTAAACCTTGATATAACGAAGTCAGTAAAATTGCCAATTTGCTTCATTATATTGAAATTTCATTATATTGAAATTCATACTTTTATGCAAATAGGTACAGTCACCGATAGATTTTTCTTACGTGAAATGGGCTGCAAGATTTTCCCAATTATCAGGCATTTGAGGAAGAACAAATTTAGATGAGAAAAAAATTCCTTTGTTAAATTTGAGAGTCAGCAACGAAAGATACGGTTTCACGCCGTGTCAGTGACATCTTCGCATCGGTGGTACGAAGTGAAGCAAGCCACGCTCTCACGTCCACTCAGCCCCTGCGGCTGACAGTGTCGCCTGCAGTAGACTTATGCTATTATGAAAAGCACCAGCGGCGGGGAGTGAATGCTTCATCTGCCTCTCACTTCAATGCGTCTCCAATACTCAAGATCATGCACCATCCAGCACTAAACGCGTGGGAAGACAGCACACATAATGCAATCCCCTCTCGGCTTGCCCAGTCCTTGCACACATGGTAGATTACCTCACGTGCAGGCTGCGTATGCGCTCAACCATGACAGGTGGGATAGAGAAGGAAACACGCCAACCTGACACCCCCCCCACTCCCTCCCCGCCCCCTTGCGCACACTTGATTGCATTACCACGAGCTTGCTCCCCTCCCCCTTTCCCTTTGCTCGTGCGGGAAGACAGCGCTCCTCAAGTGACCGTATTTCTCGGCTCACCCTCGCATACTTTCATTCGCACCCAAAGCATACAGCATGCTGGGCACGATAGGATCTTATTACACTTGATGATGCTACTCTGCTATGGCAGTCTGTCGTGGTTGTGCAGCCGCCATTTGACAGGTGTGTTCGCATGCAACTGATTTCAATCATTCGAGCTGTTGGTCCTGATAAAGTGGCCAATAGCTAGCAGCAATATACTATTATTGGTGTGCTGCATTGCACTTGTCAGTTCACACATATTTTGCGTCAGTAAGAACTGGCTACTCTGACTAACTACCAAATTATCAATTTTTCCTCTAAGGTGACGTGCATGTAAGCAAAGGTCGCATCACATGCAGGCGAGTTCTGTTTTTGCCTTTATACCTAAATGAACTATTAGAAGTTATATCATGATAGAAAGTTAAGAGAGAAGGCCAAAATGATGGAAATCAGACTATAGGAGCAAGGTTGAGGCGAGCTGGAGTGCCTTGGAAAGGTTAGCCAAGGTTTCATTTGGTGGAGCAACCTTCTTCAAGGCTGCTTTGTCATCCATTTGCGAACATCTAAAGGAGTAAGCTTATATGACATTTTGAGCTTATTATTTTCTTGCAGTATAAATGAATGCCTAAGCCCTCTAGATCCGGGAAAACTCGTTGTGGCCTAGATAATGTACCATAGTTGACTTCCGTTAGTTCAACCCTTGTCGGACTGCAAGATTTGGTTGAATTATCTGAAAAGTCGAATTATCAAACGACAACAAAGTGAACAAATTCAGATCTCATTTTTATTGCTTGAAGTAGTCTGTAATGTCTTTGTTTCTTGCTCTTGGAGCATGATTCAACTAGCATGAGAGAACGAGTGCTGACATGTTTAAACACTGGCTCAGCCTGACATGACGCAAGGGGGGGATGTATGACCTCATTTATTTACACTGCAGTATCTGCAGAATATTTCGCTTATGTATCTTTTTTGTTCGCTTATGTTCACCTATTAAAACACTATTCATATAGTACTGCCTTAGTCATGTGCTGTACTAATTGCCGAAATACTGCTATTGACTTGTTTTATTTTTGTGCTATGTGTATCATTGTAATACCATGTATTGTACTAATTGTTGAAATGCTGCTTTGACCCACCCTGTAATGGCCGACAGGCCAACAGTATGAGTAAATAAATTAAAAAAAAAACAAGCAACAACTTAGTGCTTCACGAGCAAAAAGAGCGCTTGCCACTAAATATAAAAATAAATTTATATAACAGAGCTTCATGCCTTGGGAAGCACTGGCATCATCTGCTGAATTTTTTGTGTTTTCTAGTAGTAACCACTGCATGCATGAAAGGGTGCCAATGCGTGTTGGTAGGGATAGAATTAATCTAAGTGGTACGTTTTCGAGTTCGAAGTAAACAAGTTTTCCTTCCTTAGCACGGTATGGTTTCTTGCTAGGAGACTTTTTCAGTGCATTCGAATTAAGCAACAAGTCGAATTAACCAAGGTCAAAATGGCGGGAGTCGACTGTACAATACTTTTTTCCTACAAACCAGTTTCAGTTTTGGTACCCAGGAGAGGATTGCATCATGACATCATGATACACTGGTTAACTCCATTTCTGCATTTGCTGTGGCTGCCACAAGTGAGCTCAGCCAGAAGAAACAGATGTAACACTTCAGTTTGCTTGTTTATGAGCAACATAGCTAGTCTTACTGCTGCATGATGTTGGCATACTTCGCTTGGTGTCCAGCATGACAATGATGTAAATGATACCAGCCCTGGCATTTTGAGGCCAACATTACTTTAAATTAATATATCCCAATGCATTTCCAAACCATCATACAACGTAAGTGTCATCCTTTCATGTGAAAGAAGTGTGGGGTAGAGTTTATACCACTTTGATGCGTCTGTACTTCACTAAAAGCACTGAGGGTGATAAGGCTACCTTGACAAAGGTGAGGCACCCTATCAAAATGGAACACTGCCTTTCTTAGGAACAATTTCGTTTTCAGTCTTAATTGTGTGCCTCTGTATATTCTTTCACATTTTCTCCTAATCTGGAGAGCTCGTTGTCTAGGATATTTGCAGCAGCTCTTCATTTTTTGGTGCACTCCTGTTCTCAACAGGACCCTGCGGACGAGCTGGGCATGCTTTGCCTGTTTCTGGGACTAGGCCGCGAGGGCCAGCCTCCCCAGTTGGCTGCGGCAGGCGTCTCGTGGGTCACCGAGAGCCCCCAGGTTCTCCTGCGCTCCTGGTGCCGTGAGTTCAACCAGTTTGCTGGTGGGGTCCCAGTGGCTGCTAGGGTAAGTGGGAAGAATATTTTCTAGCAATTAATCATGCTGAATATTGAGTTTAATGCCAGCATTACCCTGAAACTACAGCGTACTTGAAAGGAGCAGATGTCAAGTCTAGCGAGAGTCATAATATTGTAAGGGCAGTTTGGCACCCAAATCTCAGCCGTCCCAAGAACCAACTGTTCCCTTTACCCACTGCTACTCTATCCTTCTGCTTGCCCTTCTCTTCCTCTTCTTTCATTTGTGGCATTCTTTGTTATCGTTGCAATATATATATCACTGACCATCAGATCTCTTGTGTTCATTCTGCATCGAGAGATGACACGGTTGCTGAAAAAATCCCCATCGGAGATAATAGGTAGAAATTCGTTGTCCACACTGATCGCCGGTCAACACATATCATGATGAAAACAGAGCGCCATGGTCATGTAGTCATCGTAGCAATACAACTTATGGGGTTATCCAAATGTGTGTGGTAGGCAACAGGAAAACGGGGTCCTGTTCTTGCGGGGGATCTAGGTCTACACCATTAACAGAGTATTTTGCTGAGATAGTTAGTGCATGTTGGCAGGCTTGGCAAGTATAACGTTAGATGGAGTCGACAGGGAAGAAACAAGTCTGTTTCCCTATTATTTGTTAAAATTAAAATGAATTCTTGTATTTTACGCGCCAAAACCATGACCTGACAACCACGACTTGAGTGGGGGGGGGGGAGCTAGAAATTAAATTTTGCTACCTACGGTTCTTTAACATGCACCCAGTGCTCCGTACATGAGCGTTCTTCTATTCTGCTCAGTTCGGAATGCCGCCGGTGAAGCTGGGATGAAACCTGCAATTTTGAACTCGGCAACGCAATCCCCTAGCCATTAGGCAACCGCGGCAGATTCCTTGTTTGTTATTGAGGACGTTATTTATCGTTTCCGTTCTAGGTTGAGTACGCTGGCTGAACCTGCCCTATAAGGAGTGTGAAAGCAGCCAGCAATTTCAGTATCCCTAGCTGTTAAGTCTGCCAGAATGCTCCAAGGCGTTCCTCGTCTTACAACAGGGCCTGATGTCAGTGAGGTGGAACTGGGCCCAGCCACGGCTCCTGTCTTTGCCGGGCCGCTATGACGAGCTCTTCCAGTACTACCACAGCCGGGCATGCAGCAACTGCCACAGCGTGCCCAAGGACCCGTCCGTGTGCCTCGTGTGCGGCACACTGGTCTGTCTGCGTGAGAGCTGCTGTCGCCAGCAGGCGCACTTCGAGGCTGTGCACGTGAGTTGACTCGTGCTGCCCTCTGTTGCCCTTGTCTGTTCTCATGCATTGAGGCGTGTCTGCATCGGGCTTGTCAGCCTTGTTTTATTGTTTATCAAGAAAAAAAAAATTGAGGCTTCTGACACTTGGGCATAAATGAGATGTACTGGTTACAGCGGTTGTGCTTAGATAGTTTTCGTAGAATCCCACATGATCTGGAAAACATTAGGATAACTCCTGGCAAATCCTGGAAAGTGCAAAAAAAGTTCCCTCATAATCTGAAGAAGTATTTAGACTGCATGCAACAACAAACGCGCACTGTGCGAGCTGTTCAAGACATGTCTGGTTAGCAGGCCCTCTGTAAGGTCCATTGAAAAATTATAGGCCTATTAGCTTACTCCCAGTATTATATAAAATATTTACCAAAATAATCTCCAATAGGATAAGGGCAACACTGGACTTTAGTCAACCAAGGGAACAGGCGGGCTTCAGGAAGGGATTCTGTACAATGGATCACATCCATCTCATTAATCAGGCTATCGAGAAATCCGCAGAGTACAATAAGCCTCTTTATATGGCTTTCATAGATTATAAAAAAGCATTTGATTCAGTAGAAATACCAGCACTCATAGAGACATTGTATAATCAAGGAGTGCAGACCGCTTACGTAAATACCTTAGAAAATATCTACAGTGATTCCACAGCCACCTTAATTTTACACAGGAAAAGTAGGACGATACCTATAAAGAAAGGAGTCAGACAAGGAGACACCATCTCTGCAATGCTATTCACTGCGTGCTTGGAAGAAATATTCAAGCTATTAAACTGTGAAGTTTGAGGAGTAAGGATTGGCGGCAAATACCTGAGCAGCCTTTGGTTTGCTGATAACATTTTTCTATTCAGCAACACTGCAAGCGAGTTACAGCAAATGATTGAGGACCATGACAGAGAGAGTGCAAGAGTGGGGTTGAACATTAATATGCAGAAAACAAAGATAATGAGTAACCGGGCAAGGGAACAAGAATTCAAAATCGCCAGTCAGCCTCTAGAGTCTGTGAAGGAGTATGTTTACCTAGGTCAACTAATCAAAGGGAACCATGACCATGAGAAAAACATTCACAGAAGAATAAAAATGGGTTGAATCGCATATGGTGGACATCGTGAGCTCCTGACTGGACGCTTACAGTTATCATTGAAAAGGAAGGTACTATACAGTCAGTGTATTTTACCGGTGCTGACATATGGGCAGAGACTCGGTGACTGACAAAGAAGCTTGAGAACAAGTTAAGGACTGTGCAAAGAGCGATGGAACGAAGAATGCGAGGCATAACTTTGAGAGACGGAAAGAGAGCAGTTTGGATCAGAGAGCAAACGGGTATAGACAACATTCTAATTGACATAAAGAAAAAAAATGGCGGTGACCAGGTCATGTAATGCGTAGAGTAGATAATCGTTGGACCGTTGGGATTACAGAATGGGTACCTAGAGGAGGGGAAGCTCAGTAGACGAGGACAGAAGACTAGGTGGTGCTACGAAATTAGGAAATTTGCGGGTACTAATTGGAATCAGTTGGCGCAGAACAGGGGTAATTGGAGATCGCAGGGAGAGGCCTTCGTCCTGCAGTGGACATTAAATAGGATGATGATGATGATGGTGGTGGTGATGATGATGATGATGTAAGGTTGCCTTGTTGTGTATTGTAGGCAGACCACTTCTGGGGAGAACCTTGGTCAGCACTGTTGTTTCTGCCACGATTCTTTTTGTTTTGTGTGCCCTCCAGTTGCACTGCCATTAAACGTGGTTGCCTTCCACGAAGGCTAGTGCGCTAACTAGTTGTGAACTTTTTACTTGTTCAAAACCAGTTACCTTTTTTCTACCTATATATATTTCGTTCCTTGTAGATTTGTTGTTTGAAAAAATGGATAATTAAACCTAAAATTTGCCATGGTGCTCTACATATGCGTTTGCAAATTATAGGCAGCCGAAATGCAGACAATGTGTCATACAAGTGTCATGCATTTATTCTTCTGTCATCAAAAAGTGCATGTCAGTGATTTTCTGTTGTCCAGAAGCTTCTGACTACATCATTTGTAAATTTATAATGCTCGTTAGGCCTGAGTACATCAAGTAGTAGTAGCAAAATGTAAATGGAATCAAATAAGCTATTAGAAGTATTCAATGTCATGACTATTTGCCCACCACCAGCAAATGTACCAGTGGGCAGCGATTCTGGCTCTCAAAACTTGACTTGAAATATATTTTGTATGGTAGTAAAAGATTTTATTTAATACAGAATTACTGCTTATTGTAAAATTGTTGTTTTGATTTTTATTTGTAGTCGGGAACATTTTACAAAAGGAAGAAAGCCTACATTACACTGCAGTAATAATGTTGTGAGTGACATATATAGTAGCCAGGTTTCCTCAAGTACACGAGACACTGAGAGGGAAGAAACATCGGCCTTGAGTAATTTTACTGCTCTGAGATCACAGCACCAAATGAATGGATGCACAAAGCTCACAAAGACAGTCGCTATTGCCATTATTTGGTCCAAGCCAGTACTATAGTCGGTTCTTTTAGTGTTCTGAATATATCATCATTAAAAAAAAGAAAAAAAAATGGCCTTCAAATATTTCAAACTCAGACTTTCCTTTGCCCGTGCAGGCTGATGCACTTCTTATACTACTAGGTCCTTCATGGGATCATAATGGAAGGTTGTAAGATGTATTGTGCTGTTCGCATTACTGGTACTGGAGTTAGGCAACATTATGATCAGTAAAAATGTATGGGCATGCATTTTCCCTGTCACCTATTAACAGGGCTCTACATATAGTACCTAAAACATTTAGTTTGTTTTGAAAGTTTAACAGTACGCAGATTGCATGTCAAGGCCCTAGAAGCAGTGTCACTACGTTCATTGTGGCCATTTGGCATTACCATGGGCGCTTTGTACTACAGCGTAGTTTCTTGTGTTTTTCTTTTGTTCTCTGTGTGGTTTTGAGTGCAAGTTAAATGGCTTATTTGTCTGCATATTCTGTTTCCTGCGCTGTGCAGCACTCCATTAACTGCGGCGCGGGCACAGCCATCTACTTGGCGGTGAACTCGTCGACAGTGATTGTGATACGAGGCAAGCGGGCCTGCCTCTGGGGCTCCGTCTACCTCGACAGCTTTGGTGAAGAGGACAGAGACCTCAAGTGAGTGTGAAACAACCTAGACAGTGAAGTTATCCTAGCAACTCCACAATGTCAGTCTTTGTGACAGGAAAAATGACTTCATTGTGGAGAACATTGCAGCTGCAGGAGGTTGCATTCTTTGTTTTGCAGTTCGAATTGCTTGTAAAAAGGAAGGGCAATGTACGGTGCTTTACTCTGTTAAAGAAAACACACGAATGTAGACCATGGGTGCACATTCGCCCGGTGTTGCTGCAGGTGACTTGTGGTCTGTGCAAATGGCACCTTGCCATGCCCTTGTGTAGTGTTTTGACATAAATTTAGCCAGCATTTGCAGCTGTATGTGTATATACATGCAGTTTATACGTGTAGTGTAGAATGAGTTACAAATTTTGTAAATATATTGTTTTGTCATTGGTCATAACTAGGTATACAAAATGCCTCTGCGGCTAAACCTCAATACAACATATGTGAGTTAGCAAAATCCATGTTATAACAAACTTTTTTAGTTTCATTATCTTGCTCCCATTGAATGCCAGATCCTTTTTTTAAGGTTTACTGAAACAGTCTTGTTCCACAATTTTGAGTTAACCGATTCCATGCCTGGCACATGCATGTACCTGGAGCGTCTGTGACAAGCAGAAATGAAAACATCGCCCTACTATGACCTTATCATTTTCACGCATCCTTTTGCATGTGAATGTTCCATGTAAGCAGCAAAAAATGACAGCTGCCTAGCAGATAATGGCATGCACTGCATTGCCATTTGTTCTGCCTATATGGAAACCACATTTGGTGCTTCCCATTCATTCCCATGATCTCACAGATATGCTCCAAAAAGGTTCAAATGGCCTTTTGGAACAGTAACGATGAGCTTACCACGAAAACGATGTGGCAGTGATGAAAGGAAGGTGTGTTGTATCAGTGATGTCATGAAAGGGAATGAATATCACATGCGAAATTACTGTGATCTCGCAATTGTGACCTAGTACACAATTGTAAACAAACATGTTAGCATCAAAGCCTGTACAAATCACATTGTACATTTGATACACATACATTATATACACATATTGTAACGGGAGTCCAGCGCCTTGAATGGGCTTGAAGCAGTACACGACACACCCAAATTTCAGCTGTTCCAAAATCTAACTATTCCCCTGACCCACTACTACTCCATCCTTTGCCTTGCCCTTCTCTGCCTCTTCTTCCACTTGCGGCGTTCTTTGTTACCATTACATGCATGCATGGCACCATACGGTGGTGGCCCCCTAGCAGTAGGTGCTGGTAAGGCTTCAGAATCCTGTGAAGGAATTTTTGCTGTTGAAATATAGAAATGTTGATGTCACAAGTGTGGGATTTAACAAACTTTTTGCTGCAAGTATGCCTTGATGGCTTGGTTATGTCTAGAGAGATAATTTTTAATTGCAGAAAGGTGGAGTAGTCGGCCTGAGTGAAGTGCCTCCAGCCTGCTACTCCATGCTTGGGAAGGGGTTCGGGGGAACGACAGAGAATGTGAAGAGGAAGGAGGGTGGTGGTATGGTGAATAGGATGTTGGTGAGGGCTCCACAGCATACTGTTTCTGTGCAACGCGTACGTGTGCACTTTAACGGCACACCCATCATCTTTGCGGGCAAAGGTAGAAGTTACTGCAGCGCAGCTAGAAGACTGTCTATAGCTCTCACAATTTTTGCTGGTGTTAGCGCAACTGGCGTACTTAAACCAGACAGTAGCAGCTGCAGGGCATCGATTATTTGTCGCAGCATGGCTTTGATGGCAGAATACCATGGTGATTTTTCAGTGCACTGTCCTTGCTCGCGCTGACAGTCTAAGGCCCATGTGCACGGCAGCAAGTGTGGCCATACATTAGGTTCCGGGCTTTCAGGGCTCGCTTGAAGCAATGGTTCGGAGAGATCTATCGATGTCGATCAACTACCTTCTGGTGAACCTGCGAATTGGAGCCAGGGAGCTCTCGTTCGGACTTACAGCTTGTCCACGTTGACAACGAGATAGTCTTCTCTGTTGTTGCACTGACACTGCCGCATGTTTGTGAGACATACTTGTCTTACTCATTTGCTTCAGTATGTTTATCTCATTTTTCTGTTTAGGACAATCCTTGGACAACCCTTGGACAGTCCTTGGTCCATCGCAATCGAGCATTTGATTTCTTTTACTGTGCATGAAGATATGTCATCGCTACTGGCACAGTGGAGGCACGCCATCTGGCCTGTGCAGACAGTGCTGACATGGCCTAGCTTTAGGCTCTTGCGACATTGCAGTGGTCGGGGCACATAAGGACGCACCGGGTGTCTCACGTAGCCCACTTGGTTATGTCTAAGCTCAACCGTACTTGAAGGCTCCAAATTCAACTGTTTGGACCATGCTGCCCTTCTCATGTCTCTTATCTTTTCCCTCCCATTTAATAGGGCCCGATTTGAATCAAAATGTTGATTCAAAATGTTTTGGGTGTGGCACGCATGCACGCAGGCGAGGGAAGCCACTCTACTTGAGCGTGGAGCGGTACCAGCTGTTGCAGCAGCAATGGACAACACATGCCTTTGACCACACCTCGAGACGCTGGGTGTGGCATAAGGACAACCTGTGATGCCACCCCTGGCCCTCCTTCCCCTCGGCCTCACCTCCCACACCTGCGTCTGGCCGCGCTCCAGGACGCTGTTGGCCACAACTCCGTGGTGCCGTTGTTCCCCTAGGCTTGTTTCACAGATGCCTGGACGCTGCGGGTGCTGCAGCCGTCACTTCTATCTGCCTTTTTCCTCACCGCACTATACATATGTACAGGCGAAGTTCTGCCGCTGCTGCGGGGAATGGCGCGTAGGATTTTCTTCTTTTTTCTGTGAGATGCAGCTGTCAAGTAGCACTGCAGCCAGGCCGAAAGAATACAGTATAATACTAGTATAGGAAGTTGCAAAGAAAAAAAATTGCTGCTTGTTTGCATTAAAAGAAGAGAGTTGAGATCACTCGTCTCTGTCTCCATACAGTGAAAGCTGTCCTGGTAGTTTGATGTTGAATACAATGCTCACAGCATCTGTGGCATTCTGTCACTAAGCACAACGTTATAGGTTCAATTCCCAATCGAAACAACTGCGTTCCAGTAAATGCGAAGCGCAATAATGCTCATGCTGTGAGATTTCGATTCAGTTTCAGCTCAGAGGTGCTCTTAGTTAATCAAGACCTCTTCACTGTGGAATCTCTTGTAGCTTTCATCGTACTTTATGATTTAAGACTACACTGCTTAAATAAGCTTTTGCTGTTAAGAAAAAAGAAGGTAAAAACCGAGAGGAACTAATGCTTTAGAACAATGCTCAAACAGCGCAACTGAAACAAGGACACGCAGAGCAACATACGTAGTACCACAGAACAAGCGCCTGTTTTGTGATATTTGTCTCTGTGTGTCCTTGTTGCAGCCCCGTAGTTTGAGCACAGTTAAAGATGAAACAACTAGCCCTCAACAAGATTTTAATAAAGCTCTAATACTGTTACCAGCAGGCCTGTCACAATGACTATATTGTAGGATCTGCAGGATGGCATTGAGAAAAACAAAAGGGATTCACAGTACACGTGTAGAAAAAAAGTGAAAAAGATGCGTTGATATTGATTTCCTCTCATATTTTTTCAAAATACCCTTCCTGCATCATTTGAACTGTCCTTAGCACTATTTGAATCACCGTCTAGCTGCTGTAGGGTGGCAAAAGAAATGAAGTCAATGCGTTGCACAAAGAAAGGAACCACTAGAAGGAAGCCGGGCAGCGCGCTGCCAGCTTTCGCAAGTCAACACTGTGAAATCATCCTCTTTGCTTTTTTCTCTCCCCCATGCCTGCAAAAGTTGGCCCAGCATGTGACCTCTCAGACGAGGCTGTGTTGGGCAGACTGTCCATATGCTTGGTTTACTTGTGCTCACTGGCCTACAACTAAACCTGAAAAAATGCCACTTCATGACACAGACGCTTGTGATTCTTGGCAAAGTCGTATCTAAAGACAGACTCCTTCCTGACCCATTGAAACTTCGCGCTGTCCCAGAGTTCCCCAAGCCAAAGCCACCCAGTGAAATCTGCGCTTCATCAGCCTCTGTTCTTAATTCAGATGCTTTGTTCACAATTTTGCCTCAAAAATGTAGCCTCTGACAGGACTGTTAAATGATGCGAATGATCTGTCTTTGTGATCTCTTGCGTGCAATGCTGCATTCAAGGTACATTCATTATGCCTCCACCTGTACTACAGCACTATGACTCTACCACCACAATCATACAAGAGCCAGCAATCATTCTTTGCACTGTCCTTGCAAAGCGGAAACATGGCTACAAAGCTGAGTGCTACTATAGTCTTACAGAAAAATAAATTTAGGGCCAATTAATTTTTTCATTAAAGTAGGTTACCACAGCAGAAGCTGAGCCTATCATGTGGTTGGCGATGTGTAGACCCACTCTGCACGGCTAGCACGGTCCTGGAGTTACTTGCTCGTTCCAAAGGCTGTCTGCTTGAAGCTTTCTCTGGCAATTTATTCCAATGAATGCTTTCGTTGATGCAGTGGTTTCTCAAGACGGATCTATCTGTTGTGAAACACAGCAAAGCCAGATGCCTCCCTGCGGATTGGAAATCGAATCGTAAGCTGTAAGGTTTCTCTAGCTCCCGCACCATCTGGGTCACTTAACAAGCAAAGGGGACTCCCAAGTTTAGGAGTGGAGAAAGATGTGTAGAGGCATTCTGACACACATTTATGATGGTAACTGAGCGTTTCAATCGTTTCAAAATGCTAGTTTCCGTAAGCATATATGTACAAAAGGGCCAGAAATGCACATGTGTATAGCATGTAAATTGAGAGACACACGTCTTTGTATCCAATTATCTTGCACTATGTTTCTGCAAAATTAAGTGTTTGATACATCTCTGCATTTGTGTGTGTTAATGAGTGTTTCAATCGTTTCAAGGAGTGAGCTAGCACTAGCCACACACTACCACTAATGAAGAAGAGCGTGTGCTCCCTGAAGCCACGCCAATTACACAGAGCTGGTCTGGCATCCTCACAACTGTTCGTTTTGTGGGGAAGAGGTGACAACAGACCATTTTTTTTTTTCATTGCTTGTGAAGCATTTTTCAATTCGCAAAAAAAAAGAAAAAAAACACGTTAGAAACATCTTTCAGTTTTCTTTGATTGGATTTGAATGTTGCTAGTGAGGCCCTACTCTTAGGGGCCTCACCTCTTGGGCACAGGGTCAGGAAAGTTTGCATTGCCATTCAGGGTTTTCTTGTTGGTTAATGAGATTTACCGCCGCATTCTCAAACAATCCTTGACTTGAATCTTTTCCTCCACTTCACCGAGTTGATGGCCCCTCGCCTAAAGAAGACGCTATGCTTCTCAAGAATTGCTGTGGAATGTCGAATGAAGTGTAGTCATCACTTCTGTCGAGAGGTGCTTCTATCGGCTATGTACTTACTTGAGTCATGCTGGAGTCTTGAGAGGAGAAACGTTCTAGAATACGAAGCTTAGGCTATCTATCAAATCACTAAAAACAGGGCTTAGGTTTTAATTTCATTGCTCTGTATTGATTTTGATTGGTTGTATTTTTGCTTTTATTTAATCTTTCGTTTTCATTAAATTGTTATCTATGATCTATCTCTTCATTCTTATCTACCCATTCAGAAATTTTGTTTTAATTTCCTTACAATATCTTTTTTTTTAATATGGGGAGTTTTAGATTTTGTACATGCAATCTGAGGGGATGAATGCCACTGGCCTTACAAAAGAAAGCAAAAAGGTTAGAAAAGAATGCAAACCTGGCGTCACACTTTGCATACGCAAAATAAACTTCCTAATAAACTACTTGGTTTTTGGCCAATCTTCCAGAGTGGGTAGGCCACTAGCTTCTAGGCTCTAGACCTACACCTAACCTTGTGACATGAACCAAGTGTTAAGGCCATGACAAGAATAATGACAAGGCGAGCAGCCTATGGGTTACCATCAGCTAAACCATTGTGCAGTATCATTGCAATCGATCAAGAGCCAGTCTCAAGAAAGCTGCTGAACTTTGCCACCAAAAAGTGAGATGAGGGATAGCAAAAGTCTGAAACACCATTAACTTCCTGTGAGGGGGGTAAGTGGATCAGTTGGCCTGAAGCAGGCAGGTTTGGCGTGGCCATGACGACTGTTGATGCAGCTTCTGTTTCTGGTAGCGGAAGTCTGTGGGTTACCGATATTCGACCTATGCATAAACTGCTTCTGCAGTAAAAGAATGCCTGGTTGTCATTTGGGCATTCGTAAGGTTTCATCCTTATATATATTTTCGACTTATCAGCATTGCAACCAAGCACCACGCTATTTGTTGGTTGTTTTCCTTAAAGGGCCCATTACCAGACCTCATAGCAAATTTTGGTTATACGTTGAAAGTTCGTACCTGACCCCTAGGGAGCATTCTGCCGCAAAAGTTTTTCAAATCGGCTCATTAATAGCCGGGACAGAGATATTTCAGTGTCGTGAATCTATTATTTCAGGAGGCAAGCTTCACCGCAAACATAGACGCTCTCTCCACTTGCCCCGTCTGGCCTCCGCAAGCAAAATTCCTTCCCTGTGTTCTCCCGTACCGGACCTCGAGGATCGCGTGACGCATACGTCACGAGCCCCACCTTTATTATTTTTTTTTCACCTAGCTTTTTTGCGGCGTGCTGCACTTCCACTGACGGTGTCGCGATTGTCTCGTTTCGCGCAGCACACGATTTTGCGCGCTGTACACGAGGACACCTGACTAGCGGTATAAGTCTGTGCTACACGAATACTGAGGCAGACACAGGCGGATCACTGAGCGTGGTCCCCGCTGCAACACGGTAGAAAATGACATAGTTTCGGTGTCTGCGTGCGCAACTGTACGACGTGGGAACAAGCAGACGACACAAAAGTACATCTCTCTCGCTGCGCAGAGATTCGGTTTGTGTTTTTATTATTTCTCCAAGTTTTAATTCGTCTATTCAAACAACGTATTACACAAATAACAGATGTCCTGAATAATTCTCGAAGTCACGTGTCACCATGAGCGACGTCACAGTATGTGCAAACGTGTACGTAGGCGCACTGGCACGTGTACGTCGTCCTCCGGCTTGGAGTGCAACGGCCGCGAGGAGAAAGAAAAACGGCGTTCGGTTTTCAAATTTCAGGTCTTTCTGCAGTGTAATACTTTGAAGACACTATCGTTACCGCGCAATGTATGCTCTGCGCTTGTCAGCTCAACATGGCCAGACCTGGGGCGGCTTGCATGAACACTTAATAACGAAAATAATGAATTTAGGAATGCGTTCTTAAATGTTCTGTAGACAACGCCTAGTCGTCACAAGAATGCGTTCCTAAATTCGTTATTATTTTCGTTATTAACTGTTCGTGCAAGCCGCCACTGGTGAGGGGCCCTTTTAAGGAGGGGTGGTAGATTACAAGGGCCACCTTGGTTTTAGCTGTCTGTTGTGAAAACTACTGCACATGTTAATCTGAAATTTTGCATGCTGAATGGGGATGCCCTTTAGCTTAACATTCAGTAGCTTTCTCACCATAGAACTTGTATTCTTTTATAGTTGCGTATCAAATTTTAGATATAGAGTAAGATTTCAGTGTGCCTTTTCCCAAAGCTATTAACAGGAGGACATTAAAATTAACAAGTGCAGATAAACCTCGATATAAATTATGGTGTTTTACGTGCCAAAACCACTTTCCGATTATGAGGCACGCCGTAGTGGAGGACTCCAGAAATTTCGACCACCAGGGGATCTTTAATGTGCACCTAAATCTAAGTGCACGGGTGTTTTCGCATTTCGCCCCATCGAAATGCGACCGCCGTGGCCAAACCTCTATATAACGAAGTCGGTAAAATCTGCGATTTGCTTCGTTATAGCGAAATTTTTATATTGAAATTAGACATTTTACGCGAATGGGCACAATCGCCGATGAATTTTTCTTACGTGGCAGGTGCCGTAAAATTTGCCGAAGTGTCGGGCCGTCGGAAAAAGCAAATTTGAGAAAAAAATTTTTTTTTGTTTAAGTCAGCGATGAAAGATGCCCGCTTTCATGCCGTGTCGACGATATCTTCACATCGGCGGTACGAAGCGAAGCCAACCACGATTTTGCTTCCACTCCGCCACCGCGGCTGATAGTGCGCAGCTTTCCGCAACCGCCCACGTACGCAGC
This sequence comes from Dermacentor variabilis, assembly GCF_050947875.1. Lineage (NCBI taxonomy): Eukaryota > Metazoa > Arthropoda > Arachnida > Ixodida > Ixodidae > Dermacentor > Dermacentor variabilis. The sequence continues at coordinate 143,915,046 of NC_134569.1, forward strand.
GCACGATGCGGCAATAGTTGGCCGGACGCAAAACTTGACAAGGGAATGAACGCGTAGGAACCCGTAGTGTGCTACTCGGCACCGCCATGTGCCACCTTCTGAAACTGTGTAGCCAGTGTCAGCCGCCACGAAGTGAAACCACAAGCCGGAGTCATATCTTCGTCAAGAGCGATATCGAAAAAATTTGCAGGACGTTTAAGCTTCGCCTTTAAGAGTGGAACGGGATAGCGCTCAGAGGCCCCTTGCTGCTTTTCATGCTTCCCGCGGGAACTGCAGCTTATGTAGCCGTAACGTTTACCGGGAAACGCTGGCTGCAAACGCTATGCACGAAGGCGAGCTTTCTGGTAGAAACGCGGCCTCTTGCGTGGGTCGATCTCCTGTTATAGTTTCGCACTTTTAATATTTCAGTCTGAGAAGGACATACGCTGTCGGTGTTTTTTTTTTTTTTCATTACATTTGTTTGTGGGCTGCCGTTCTCACAATTACGAGGAATAACCTTGTAAAAAATGAAAGAAAATATAAGCGACTTTCGTGGTAGAGAAGTGGTTGGGTATGCGTGGTTTGTAATTTGGTTCGAAATTCTTTTTGCGGTGGCGCCGTCCGACGCTGGACGCCGCATTTCCTGCGACACGTGCTCCTAACGCTGTCGCGTTGAAATGCGCTCCCGTGGACACGCGAGAACGTTGAGCCGGCAGCGGAATCTATGCAGCTTTTGAAAAGCTGCGGGAGCACGCAACATACCGTACGTGCTCCTGCGCACTGACGTCTCCGCGGTTTGCTGTACACGCAGAGAGAGAGAGAGAGAGAGTAAAACATCTTTATTAATAATATTTGAATGGCGAGAGCAGTGTGGGAGGAACCCTCAGTCCAGGGTCCCTAAGATGATTCCGGCGGTGTTTCGAGCCAGTTGTATCACAGCTCGGAGGACCTCAGGAGGTCCGTCGCGGAGGGCATCGTCCCACAGCTCTTTGTTGCGTAGGGAGTAAAGGAGAGTTGGCGAGGGAGGAAAGAGGTTTGCAGTGCACTCAATCGTGACGTGAAAGATTGTGGGCGAGCTGTCACAATCAGGGCAACAATCTGCATAACAGTGTGGGTAGAATTTATTGAGAGAGACAAGATTTGGAAAAGTTGCGGTTTGTAACTGGCGTAATGCCACTGCTTCCTCTCGCGAGAAGGACGGCGGTGGTGCGACGTGGGTGCGACGAATGCGTGTATAATGACGGATTATGTCTTTGTAACGGAGCAAGGGATGCCCCCACTCTGAACTAGTCGCCTCACCACGCCGAGTCGCCCGGAGGGAAATTTCTCGGGTAACCGCATGTGCGCGTTCGTTACCCGGCAGCGAGGTATGACCAGGGGTCCAGAGTAAGTGGATGCGGGGAGGTGTGGTTGGTGTATTTTGCGGGATCTCTTTGAGAATTTGGTGCGCCACTCTCGGGATGCCATGTCCTGATAGGAACGCTCGGCATGCCTGTTGCGAGTCCGTCAATATATACACTTCCTCAGGAACACGGATGGCGTATCGAATTGCAAGAGCAACACCGAGAATTTCTCCGTAAGCGGCATTTGTTCCGCGCATTGCAGCAGAGTCTCTCAGGGATTGGGTGCCATCCAAAACAACCGAGGTATAGCCCTCTTGAGTGCGTGATGTGTCCGTGTGTAAAGTATGTGTTTCCGGGATGTTTGCAAGCATGCGGCCAATGTATCGTACACGGGCTTTGCGCCGCCCTTTGTCATGCTCGGGGTGCATATTACGTGACAATGGATGTATACTTAGTGCTTGGCGTATCGCTGACGACAAGATCGTTGGACGGGTTTCAGACTCGAGGGGCGGGACAGAGCATCCTAGCCGTGTGAGAAGATGGCGGCCAGTAGGAGCGAGTAGGAGGCGCTGGCGATGGCTGACCCAATGTGCCTCTAGCAGCTCGCCTACTGTGTTATGCGTCCCTAAGTTAAGGAGACGGCGTGTGGAAGTGTAGTTCGGGAGGCCATGGACCAGCTTCGTCGCTTTGCGAATCATTACGTCTATGCGAAGTTGTTGCGCTTCGGTCAACCGCTGAAATGGGAGATGGTATGTAAGGCGGCTGATCACGCATGCCTCCACCAAGCGCAGCAGGTCCTCTTCTCGAAGGCCCGAGCTGCTGCGGACGCCGAACTAAAACTGTCTAGTGTGACCCGCAGTAGGACGACGCTGTGACCCGCAGTAGGATGACCAGTTTCTTGCGTTCCCTCCTCAAGTCTAGGCTAATTCGAGTTCTTACCATCCTATGGTCACGGCAGCGCACCTTGCCGAGCACGTCCACATCTTGTATGATGCCAGGGTTAGCGCAGAGTATGAGGTCTATTTGAAGTTTGAAGTTTATTTCTTTCTTCATAACAGAAAGAGGAAACAGGAGCTAAAGGCCATTTGGCCTGACAGGGGCTCTTGCTCCTAAGCGCGTTCGGCTTACATGATGATCCAATGTAAGAAAAAAGCAAATATAACAAGAAACAAGCAAGTACGATGTAGAAAATACAAATAAACAAGATAATGTGTACATTATACAATGACTATATGAAAAAGACATTTATGCTTCAATTTTTGTTTGTGCATTCGCATTACAGAGAAGATTAAGGAATACATATATAGCGCATAAAAATTTTAGTGCAATAGCATTTTATACATAAATAATTTGATTGTGTATGAGAAGGTTTCTTATCCATTGCTTAAATTTAGGCGCACAGAAATCAATTTTTTGCTCAACGATGTTTAGTAGCCTTGGTATTCGATAGTTTATATCCTGACATCCGTAGTTAGTACGCGTGAATGGTATTTTCTTGATTTGATAACGTAATGGGTATCGAGGAAAAGTCGGTATGCTGACAACATGGAGCCTGTGTTTATTTATATGTAGGAGTAATCTATAATACAATACTTGATTTGCTCGGATCAGTAAATGTTTGCCGAATTTGCCGAAGAGATTGTGTGTGGGTAAGTCACGCGGCCTACCATGGTAGTTTTCAAAAATTCGGACTACTCGTTTTCTAGTCTCGCCATTCGGGCTCCTCCATGTCTACTTTTGGCTATCCCGCTTGCGGAAGAAGGTATTTATTATCCACATATTATTCTGTTCTGCAAACTCTACTAATAACTCTCCCCTGCTATTCCTAGAGCCTATGCCATATTCCCCCACTGACTTGTCTCCAGCCTGCTTCTTGCCTACCCTGCCATTGAAGTTGCCGATCAGTATAGCATGTTTTGTTTTGACTTTACCCATCGCCGATTCCACCTCTTCATAGAAGCTTTCGACTTCCTGGTCATCATGACTGGATGTAGGGACGTAGACCTGTACGACCTTCAATTTGCACCTGTCATTAAGTTTCACAAAAAGACCTGCCACCCTCTCGTTAATGCTATAGAGTTCCTGTATGTTAAAAGCTATATCCTTACTAATCAGGAATCCGACTCCTAGTTTTTGTCTCTCCGCTAAGCCCCAGTAGCACAGGACGTGCCTGTTTTGTAGCACTGTATATGCTTCTTTTGTCCTCCTAACCTCACTGAGCCCTAGTATATCCCATTTACGGCCCTCTAATTCCTGCAATAACACTGCTAGAGTCGCCTCACTAGGCAACGTTTAACGTTGCCAGCGTCAGATTCCAATGGCGGACCCAGGGATTCTTAGCACCCTCTGCTGCGTCACAGGTCTGACCGCCGCCATGGCCAGTTGCTTTGCAGCTGCTGGGGACTGAGGGCCGGGGTTTGATTGTTGTATTCAAATAGGTGGTTGTGGCCAAGTACTGCCTAGGGTGGCAAATCCTGCTCTGGTGAGGTAGTGCGTCACCGGTTCTGGTCACCGGGATCAGGCCGCACTCTAGGCCTGTTTATGCAATTTTATCAACACGCGGATTTTTTTTAATCTGGTGGAAAATTGCGCGGCACCGGGATTCGAACCACGGTCCTCTTGCACGCGAGGCGGATGCTCTACCTCTACGCCACCTCAACACCGACGTCCATGATCGTATCGGCCATTTGTACTAAAGAGTCGATGGATTTCGAGGAGGACACACTCAAGATCATGCGCCTTTGCTGCAGCAGTCGCTGCAGGAAGAGCTGGCGAAAGATCAGTCTGTCCAGAGAAGCGTTCCAGCTCAACCTGCTCCTTATAGAATTTGTCGAGGGATAAAATACATAAATGATAACTGCATTGCCATTGCCAAAGATGCTGCAAACGAATTCTTGAGCGCTATGCACTGTAAAGACATGTAAAATATGTATTTTTTTCATAATATATTCGTACGTCCCAAAATATTGTGCCAGAAATAACTGATATCAATTCTTCCACCTTTTCTGTCTATTTAAAAGAAAATATCACATGAACTTTAGAACTATATTAGTTCGAAACCAGCAAAGGAGTGCATGCCGCTCATATGAAAAACGTTAAGGCCATGAAATGAACAAGTTTAGGATAAATACTTTAATAAAATTTTGTAATTCGAGAACCTTCTTCACATTTTTGTACATATGCAACGGCCAGGGAAAAATCTCAATGATGCTATCCTTCGTTCCAATGTATTGCGCAGGTGCAGCTGTCACCGGTCGTGTATTGTAATTGCACCAAAATTATCGTCGCTGCAGAAAGCACATATAAAAGGCAGGTGTTCAGCAAAATATAGGTTAGAAATGCGGAGATACAATGGAATATAAAAATGCGAAGATACAGCTTCATAAAGGGCAAAAAGTGCCACTGGAAACAAAGTTCACTGCGTGTATACACAAAAGCTCGCAACAAGATATTTATATATACGTATAAGCCTCCAATAAATCTACGTATCTAAACAAAATTCACTGCACATAGTGCGTCAAACAAGGCAAATAAGCATGTTTCGCAATCACTGATCACAGAAACATAAGCCCTCCCCCCCCCCCCCCCCCATTCTCCCCGATGCATCGCGCGCGACGAAAGGCGGCGCCCTTCCACCCCACTTTTCTCCCTTGTGCACACAAGGCTAATCCACCATCGTCGGCTCCACCTACCTTCATTCCCCCCTACGCTTTCACTCGCACGTACAGGTTGCGGCGCGCGGTGACGATGTTATCGGCCTTGAATTTTAATCAATAAGCGCGAAAAGATGCACCGAGCAAGATAACTGAAAATTTAATAACGTTTCGGCCCCCGATACGGGAGCCTTGTTCACAGTGAAACCGATAACAGAGATACAACGTATTTAAGTAGGTTTCAGTACGTGACACAAGCAGCGAGCGTACACCGTCGGAAGAGTCCCGTCATGCCTATTCAGCGTGTGCGCCGTGGTCTGTATGTGCAAGGATTCTAGATGCAGGCGTGACGCAAGCTTCTTTTCCTTGGTCAAGACACGTGCACTTGCCCAGTCAATATTGCTACGGAACAGTATTTGCCATCACGAAGAGGCGAGCAGTGTGAAGACGACGACGACGATCAGAGGCTAGCGTGGGCTGTTGCCTCTTGGCCAAGCACGGCGTATTCCCTTGTAAATATACTTGTATATAGTTTTGCATCTGCGTCGTCCTACGTAACATATCTAGTGGAGGTGGACGTTCCCTGTATCTCGCCACGGAGCTTCGCAATGGACGGTACGTCAAGCCTTCCTTCATGGCTCCCGGCGACGACAACTCGACTCCGCCGACTCCAAAACCTGCTGCCACTTCGACGACCTACATCACTTTCCCCGCTCCCCGTGATCCTGGCGTATTCTCGGGCAAAGATGGGGAAGACGTCGATGACTGGATCAGCCTGTACGAACACGTCAGCCGCAATAACCGGTGGGACCCTACTATCATGCTCGCCAATGTAGTCTTTTACCTCGGTGGCACACCTCGAGTTTGGTTTCGGACACATGAAGATGAGCTCACCAGTTGGGATTCACTTAAGCAAAAGCTTCGAGACTTGTTCGGCAACCCCTTCGGTCACCAACTTGCCGCGCAGAAGGCGCTTTCCGGCCGTGTGCAGACGTCAAAAGAGCCCTACGTCATGTACATTCAGGACGTCTTGGCTCTGTGCCGCAAAGTTGACGCACACATGACTGAGTCAGACAAAGTCTCCCACATCCTCAAAGGAATTGCCGATGATGCCTTCAACTTGCTCGTTTGCAACAACGTGGCGACGGTGGATACAGTTATAAAAGAGTGCCGCCGCCTGAAACTCGCTAAAAGCCGACGTATTGACCAGCAGTCTGCCCGTCTGCCCAACACCCCGGTGACATCTTCCTGTGCCGACGCTCCTCGTCCCAACAACACTGGCGATGTTACCAGGATCGTCAGGCGTGAGATCGAGGCCGCCTATCCGGCTGCCTTCGACTCCAGTACAACCAACGAATCTGCAGTCAACTGCCTGATCCAGGCAGTTGTCCGCCAGGAGTTCGAAAACATGGGTCTTCACACCATCTGCTCGGCCCATCGCTCTGATACCCGCCCGGCTTCTTCGATTCCGCCCCGTCTCGCATCTTCTTACCCACCACGTTTCCGCAACCCATTTCTGAATGGCGCACTGCTGACGACAAGCCCATTTGTTTTCACTGCCATCGAATCGGGCACATTTCTCGGCACTGTCGCAGTCGCTGGAATTCGCCGACCCGGTCTACTTATACTGCCTACTCTCGCCTCCCAGCTGGCCATTCTCGTCCCTATGCCGCACGCTCCGATAATGCCGCTGCTGATTCCCCTGCACCGAACCGCCTCTATTCTCGTTCGCCTTCGCCCCAACGACGACAATCTCGCTCTCCCCAGCCCCGTCGCTCCTATTCGCCGACTCCCCTCGGACGCCGCTCCCAGCCGGAAAACTAGACGATGCAGCGCCTTGAGGTGACGTTGCATTGCTCCCGACGCCGCCAAATCCTCTACTGACGTTGCCCACTCATAAGAACCTTCTTGACGTGCAAGTCGACGGTGTTTCTGTGTCTGCTCTTATAGACACTGGGGGGCATTTGTCGGTAATGAGCGCTGACCTTCGTAACAGGCTCAAGAAAATTATCACGCCCGCCACGACGCCTGTTGTCCGTGTCGCCGATGGCGGAACAGCCCCTGTAATTGGTATGTGTACCGCTCGCGCCTCCTTGGCCGATCGCTCCACTATCGTGCTATTCACAGTCATCGCCCACTGTCTCCACGCCATCTATCCTCGGCTTATACAACTCCGCGCATTCTGCTTTCATCGATTGTTCCGCCAGTACTCTCCGCCTTGACCTGCCTGTTCTGGATCCCGCTGAACCACATCCCAGTCGCCTCAGTTCCGTCGACTTTATTCGCTTCCCACCTTCTGCACTGATTTACGTTGACTTAGTGCTATCCCCACCAGTCCCCGATGGTCACTACATCGCGGCTCCTATGCAAGACGTGCTCCTTACACACGGAATCACAGTACCTCATACAGTTTTATCTATTACGGCGAATTGCGTCTGTCTGCCAGTGGTCAATTTTGGCTTGACGACACAAGTGCTGCCACGCGGGATGTCTCTGGCCCAGCTTTGCTCATTCGAGGATCACTCAGTAGCATCTATTGCAGTAGACGACAATTCATCCGATCCTCCTCTACCATCGCAGTCGGCAACTTGTACCATCGCCGACTTACAGGAAATGATTGCGCCCGACTTGCCGTCCGAGCACGCTCGTGAGCTCTACCGCGTTCTGTTTTCCTACCACGATATTTTTGACATTAACGATCGTCCTTTGGCCCAAACTACAGCTGTTAAACATCGCATTAATACCGGTGATGCCCCTCCTATTCATCGCCGCCCGTATCGAGTGTCACCGGCTGAGCGTCAAGTTATTCACGCAGAAGTTCCCAAAATCCTTGCAAGGAACATAATTGAACCGTCCTGTAGTCCATGGGCGTCACCTCTTGTACTGGGCAAAAAAAAAAAAAAAAAGAAGGATGGCTCATAGCGCTTTTTCGTGAATTGTCGGCACCTTAACAGGGTTACCAAAAAGGACGTGTATCCCCTACCTCGGATTGATGACGCCCTTGACTGTCTCCACGGTGCTTGCTATTTCTCCTCTATTGACGTTCGCTCCGGCTACTGGCAGATTGGTGTGGACGATCTCGACCGCGAGAAGACTGTTTTTGTAACACCCGACGGTCTTTATCAATTCAAAGTGATGCCGTTCGGTCTATGTAACGCCCCTGCCACTTTTGAACGCATGATGGACTCCCTTCTTCACGGTTTCAAATGGTCCACGTGCCTGTGCTACTTGGACGACGTTATAGTATTCTCCCCAACGTTCGCTACGCACCTAGAGCGCCTCTCAGCAGTCCTGGACGTTTTTCATCGAGCCGGTCTGCAACTCAACGCATCGAAGTGCCAATTCGGCCGTCGCCAGATTACCGTCCTTGGACATCTCGTTGACGCGAACGGAGTGCGACCGGACTCAGGCAAGATGCATGCTGTTACGCACTTCCCTGTTCCGAAGTGTGTCAAGGATGTGCGCAGCTTCATCGGCCTTTGTTCGTACTCCCGTCGTTTCGTGAAAAATTTCGCGGCCATAGCACGACCACTAACCGAGCTTTTGAAAAAATACGTCCCTTTCCATTGGGACGATAACGAGACCTCTGCATTCTCGCATCTAATCAACCTTCTGGCAGCGCCTCCCGTTTTGGCCCATTTCGATCCTTCTGCGCCTACCGAAGTCCGTAGTGATGCCAGCGGTCACGGAATTGGCGCAGGACTGGCACAATGCGAGCGCGGCCAGGACCGTGTTATCGCTTACGCCAGCAGGCTCCTCTCGCCCGCGGAGCGCAACTATTCCATCACTGAGCGTGAGTGTCTGGCCCTAGTTTGGGCGGTTGCGAAATTCCGCCCATACTTATATGGCCGACCATTTTCCGTTGTCACAGACCGTCACGCGCTTTGCTGGTTATGCTCACTGAAAGATCCTACAGGAAGATTTGGTCGCTGGGCCTTACGCCTCCAAGAATATTCGTATACTGTCACCTATAAATCTGGCCGACTACACAAGGACGCTGACCGCCTGTCTCAATACCCGGTAAACGAGCCTGACGACGCCGACAGTAGTATCGCCAACGGCATTTTCTCTGTGTCTGCCTTCGCTAACATCGCCGATGAGCAGTACCGAGACCTATCGCTGTGAGTACTCATCGAGCATCTGAGCTCTACACCTACCGACGCATCCGTTCGCCGATATTTCCTCCAGAGCGGCATTATGTATCGAAGGAACTTCCTCCCTGACGGCTCTGATCTTCTTGTCGTGCCAAAACATCTACGACAGACTGTGCTCTTTGAGATGCATGACGCACCCACTGCAGGACATCTTGGGGTAACCCGCACGTATGACTGCGTCCGCCGCCGCTTCTATTGGCGTGGTCTCGCTGGCTCCGTCCGACGCTATGTTGCTGCCTGTGATCCCTGCCAGCGTCGGAAAAACCTCAGGTGCTACCTTCCGGTCATCTACAGCCGATCACCGTCCCTGTGGAACCGTTCTTTCGTGCTGGATTAGACCTCCTCGGTCTCTTTCCCACGTCATCCTCTGGGAACAAATTGGTAGCCGTCGCAACTGATTACGCCACCCGATACGCTATCACGCGGGCTCTCCCTACCAGTTGCGCCACTGACGTCGCGGACTTTCTCTTGCGTGACATTATCTTAGTGCATGGCGCCCCGCGACAGCTGCTTACTGACCGTGGTCGTAACTTCCTCTGGAAAGTTATCGCCGACATTGTGCTTTCCTGCTCTATTCAACACAAGCTGACTACCTCATACCATCCTCAAACCAATGGCCTGGCAGAGCGGTTAAACCGTATATATACTCTTACCGACATGCTGCCCAAGTACGTTTCCAAGGACCACCACGACTGGGACATTGCCCTTCCTTACGTAACATTTGCGTACAATTTATCCCGGCACGACACCGTCGGATTTTCTCCATTTTATTTACTGTACGGTCGCGAACCTACCTTGCCCCTAGACACGGCACTTCCTCCTGCTGCGATCTCAACAAGCGAGTATGCGCGCGATGCCATCGCCCTCGCCGACCATGCACGCCAGCTTGCCCGTGCTCGACTGACGGCCTCACAAACCGCTCAGCAGCGTCAGTACAACGCCCGCCATCGTGACGTACAGTTTACGCCTGATGCGCTTGTTCTCCTGTGGTCGCCCCCTCGTCACGTCGGACTTTCAGAGAAGCTCCTTTCGCGATACACAGGGCCCTACCGCGTGCGGCGCCAGGTGACGCCTGTGACGTACGAAATCGCTCCTGTGGGCTCAACTTCGTCCTCTCCTCTGGCATCTAGTGATGCCGTGCATGTCATTAGGCTCAAGGCCTACTACACTGCTTCCGAGTCCGGCCTTTAGTCGCTCCGGGACGGCGCTTTTGCCGCCGGGGGTAGTGCTACGGAACAGTATTTGCGATCACGAAGAGGCGAGCAGTGTGAAGACGACGACGACGATTAGAGGCTAGCGCGGGCTGTTGCCTCTTGGCCAAACGCGGCGTATTTTCTTGTAAATATACTTTTATATAGCTTCTCATGTGTGTCTTCCTACGTAACAATATTGTGGTCTGTACATTTCATGTGTTCAGCAAGGGCACTCGAGGCCGCGCACCGTTTCTTGACGTCGTACTCGTGCGGTTTCACACGTTTCTTGAAGTCACTTGTCTCGCCGATATACTTGTAAACACAGTTCTCTCACGTTATGGCGTACACTACACTGAGGAAATTTCCCTGTGGCAATTAGTTTTTTACGTTTACTAAAACATTTCTTAGTTTGCGGGTTGGCACATGCGCAATTTTGACGTCGTACCTGCGCATGATACGAGCGATGGTCTCACTTGTGCCCGGGACATATGGAATGGCAGCTGACTTCGGAGACGACGTAGAACGCTGTCTTTCTGGGAGTGACCCTTCTTTCCATACTGAGGACAAGAAGGACGGAGTGTAGCCACAGTTTCTTATATCTTCACAGATGCTCCCGATATCACGCGTGCAGTCCTGTCTTGTGCAAATGGTTTTCGCTCGCTGGAACAGCGTAGCAGGAACGTACCTTTTGTGTGAAAGCGGATCTACCGACTTGAAATGCAGGTACTGGCCTGTATGTGTGGGCTTCCAGTAGACGTTGAAAGGCCAGAGACACCGCGCTCGACAATAACATGAAGAAATGGAAGACAACCTTATGGTTCTTGCTCGACAGTAAACTGAATCGCCTGTTGCTGTAAGACGAATAGTGAAGGCAGCGAGAGCATCCTTGTGAATTGTGGAGAAGCAATCATCTGCATATCCCAAGAAATCCTTTGGAGAAGGGATAAAAGATGCAAACTCCCGACGTTCGACGTCCTCCGTGACCAGATTCGCAGCAGAAACTGATATAAATGCACCCATAGCCGTAGCATGCGTTTGTAGGTAAAAAATATGTTGGAAGACGAAGTATATATTCGACACACAGAATCTAAGGAGACGGGACAGGTCTGGAACGTCAATCGGATACTTATCGGGCAGCGGTGCAAACCTTTACAGCCAATTCTACTGAAGCACTTGTGAATAGTGACTTAAGATAAAACGAGACCATGACGTCGTCATGAGCAGGAACAATGTGCCGTATCTGTTCAGTAAGGTCGCCAGAACTGCGTAGTTGGATGCCGCTTTTTCCAACGAGTGGCGAAGATCCGGGGCAAGAAACCGGAAACCTTGTACAGAGGTGAGTGAGTGTAGTGGACAATGGGCGCATTAGAACACCTTGCTTGTGTATCTTCGGTAGGCCATAAAGTGCAGGAGCTTATCCTTTGTGACAAAGTAATCGGTAATGGAGTGAGTTATGCTGGGGCGGGACTCAATGAAAGTCGTCAGCTGGAAGCTTTTGGAAGTTCCTTTGCAGTTTTCCTGTGGGATCACGCGTGATGCGACTATGGGTATCGGCGTCACTGACCAGTGCCAGCACCTTTTTGGTGTAGTCACCACTATCAAGCAAAATAGTTGCGTTTCCTTTGTCAGCCGGGGGAATGACGATGTCTGGATTGCATCGAAGCCAGTCGATAGCCTCATGTTCGTCTAGCGACAGCACGGAGTTTGAATAAGGGTTTTGAAGCCTAGAAGGCACGTTAATAACATGCGTGCGAGCTTCGTCACGTCTTGTTTCGTCGACTTGACTTAGAGCCTTTTTAACAGCACAAATAAGCTATTTCGTATCTCGTGTGGGCCCAGTGCTTAAGTTTAGACCAAGTCTCAGGACAGGGTTCCGCTTTGTCAGGCGTATAGAAAGAAAGATTGTGTATAGCCTCCCTTGGTAAACTTCTGGACCTACCGTTTCAGGATGGTCTCAGGCTTTCAAGCTTGGCATGGTGCATGACGTCGTTATTTCGTGTTCTCACGCTTGCTTGAAAGTTAGCGTGTAGCTGAATTGAAGCAAAATCGGCAGGGCACAGGAACTCTAGCCAGCGACAGGCATAGACGGTATCATTTTCCAGCATAGAGACCTTAGCCTTGCACTCCGGTATTCTTGCTTGTAGTAGTAGTCGTTCAGCCCTTGTAATCACGCAGTCTTTTCGCGTTTATTGAACATGTATTTTCGCGACCAGACGGGCTACCGTCAAAGTTTCGATTTCAACTGTTGGAGTTTACACGGAACATGATGGTGACGGCGACGGCAGGAATGCGCCTGAAGTGACCATATAATTGCTATCGCAATAATATAATAAGAGTATTAGAGTCCCGTGACTCATCAGTTTCCGCAAAAGAAGTAACAAAATCGAACTTTCACCATGCAACAATTCGCTGCGTCGCAACAATGTCTTTCTTTCTTTTGTGGGGCGGGGGCACCGAATTGAAAAAAATAAGCGAAGGAAAGCATTTTGCCAAAATAGCATGTTACTTTGGGCACCTAATGTAGTGAGACGCTTGGTCCACAGAGAACCAAGACTTTACGGAGAGGTTGCAATAACATCAAAGTTAAGGTGATGCTCTCAAGCGGAGGCGTTGCAACCCAACGAGTCCTCACAGTGATAGCGGCGAGCAACCATTGTTTCTTTTTCTTGTCTGCTAGCCAGAAAGTGTCCAAAACTCTGGCAGGCCAAATCCACTCGGCCCGAGCAAAATGAACGTGAACCAAAGTGCGTTTCGCTGTGGTCGGGGCAACAAAAGAAAAACGCATGCGTTCTGGCTGGCTCTGGCAGCCTGCGAGTAGCGAGAGCAAGAAAATTGAAGAGGCTGAATGTGGTGCTTGCGAATAAAAGTCAAAGTAGAAAAACAAATAAGAGAGTAGTCACCTTTGCTGCCTTTACTGTCTTGACATCGACGCTTTGGCTCAGGTGAAAAAAACTGTTGATATTCTTCTCTGCTACATGTTGGCGCAAATGACCCACCACAACGCTTCGTCTTGTATGACCTCGCTGCGTGCTTTGCCAACTTGTATGATAGCGTGTTGATTTGGCTTGTCTCATTGTATGGTCTGATGTACGACTTTATAAAAGTCAGTGCATCTTTGGTATCAAATGTTTATAAGAAGTTTATGCCCATAAAGTTTCGCGCTTAAAATCCAAGCGCTCCGCAGATTCCGCGGCCTCCGCGAGATGCCGCGACGAGCCCGCTCGCCATCAAAACGCCCTTGAAACTTTGTGCTCGGATGGGACTTCTTGTGTTATGTGACTCCAGGTGCATGAGATTTGGCGCGAAAACCAGCCCGAGTTCGCCATGTTCGTGCCGAAATGTCTTTTCGAACATAAAAAAGACCGATTCTGTACAAAATCCAGAATGATTTCCGGCGCCGGGGTTGTTTTGGTCGGCGCTGCTTGACAGCACAAAAAAATTTCGGGGAGGGGCTGAAGCCCCATAAGCCCCCCCACCCTCGCCCTGGCTACGCCTCTGGCTGGATGTCCCAAGCATCAAGCGGCTTCATTACTCAGGCGACTAGAAATATTAAATGGTCGGACGACGAAGCAAGGCTCGCCTCCTCCAAACTTAGATGCTGTCAACCCAGTGAATGCAGCTCCACCGTTACAATCAGCAGAGCGCAATAAACGTGCGCGATGGCGGCTAATGGTTTACAGGAGATGAAAGGCAAACCAAGGAGGGAAGACAGCCAAGGAAAGACTTCGCCAAGTGTTGTCGACCGCCAGCATGAGTCTCAGCAGGCATTCATCCCTTTGAGAACACAAGCACCTGCGCATGTCTCACATGAAGCGGAATCATCTCAGCAGCATATGGTGATGTCCGTGCTCTTTGTTGCGTTAAAAGCAATTCTTCGGGCGTTTCTTATGGCAAACAACCTCCCAGAGGTGAGCGCTGTTCTTTCGTTAGAACCGCTGGTACTACAAAAGTAACTTACAGCATAGCATAATATCTTGCCAGATGGATAACTGTTTTCTAAACACAACCGTATTTCAATGGAATGCAAACGGCATTCGATCTAAGAGTGCAGACTTCAGGAAGCTTGCTTCGCAATACAGGTTCCACATTGTGTGTCTTAACGAAGCCGGTGTAGACCGTAATTTCTGTCTTTCGAACTACGTAATATACTAATCTTCACGAAGTCCGAACCCTAGCCGAACTATGTTATGCGTCAGACGCGATCTACCTTTCTTGCTTCTCTCCTCCTCGGACTCTGAGTTCGTTGCCTGTAAAGTTCAATTTAAAAAGCTGCTAGTGACCATTGTTTGCGTTTACATGCAACCAGCATCGCGCATTACTGAGTCTTTCATGAATTACTTTCATTACTTACTGATTACTTACTTCATTTCATTGCTTACTCATTCATTACTTTCAATTACTTTCATGAATTTCTTTCAAAGGATTCAAGGACCAGTCCTATTCTGCTGGGGCTTCAATGCTCATAACGTTACCTGGGGCAGTAGTCACAGTGATTCTAGAGGCAGGTCTTTAGAAAATGCTATAGACTCGTGCGGCCTTGTTGTGCTGAATGACGGATCGATTACCTTTTTAGGAGGCTACAATTACGCTAGTTGTCTTGATCGTACTATAGCCTCCCCTGACCTTACGCGTGGTATTAGATGGTGCACAGATTATGAGACACGGGGTAGTGACCACTACTCAATTCTCATAGCGCAGCCCCTTATGCATCCGGCAAGATCTCCCAAGGTAACTAAACTTACTAATTGGCAGCTATTTCGACAATATAATTCTGCGGTACTGAGCCAAGTAAATGACCTGGACACGTTCATGTCATCGGTACTAATTACTCCAGGGCTACGCGATACACAACTGTTCCAGTAGGACAATACAGTGTCGACGCAGACTATGAACGACTCCGAGCAGTTAGACGGAGAGCAGAGCGTCGGTTTCGTCGTTTCGGACGGCTTTTATGAAGAAAGTCAAGCTGCACACAGAAAATCTAACCGGGACATGCAAAAACTGCGACAGCAATGGTAGCGTGAGTTCTGTACGTCACTTACCCCCTTCACTCCCTTGCCAAAAATCTGGAGATTAATAAACGCCCTTGGCCATCCGGTATCACAATGTAGTCCCTTCAAAAGCCTCGCTACAGCTCTTGGCTTATCTGAACGTGAAATTACAAACACGTTCTGTGCAACACTAGTAAATTTCGCAAATCCTGTTTCAATTCAAGATCAACCTATCTTTTCGGTGCAGCAACAGATTGAAAATGCTTGCAATTTGCCCAGTTGGATATTCTGTTCTCTCTAAAAGAACTGCAGCCCGCTCTCTCGAAGACACGCCAAAGAACAGCGACTGGTCCTGACAACATCTCTTATTGTACCTTGAAAAACCTTGGCCCAACAGGCACGTCCACTCTCCTATACGTCTGCGACAAGATGTTGGAGGAAGCACATGTTCTTGTGAGTTGGAGGATCGCTAACGTAGTTCTGTTGCTAAAACCTGGTAAAAAGCCACTGTCTCTTGACTCCCTCCTTCCTGTTAGTTTAAAGGGAAGCTGAAGAGTCTGTCGAATTCAATAAGACGCTCATATACGGATGCGGGAACCTTATAAACCATGTAGGTAAAATTTGGGGTTTTTTGTTCAATTAGGAGCGACGTAATCGTCGGTTCAAATTGCGCTGTAGCTCCGCCCCCCTTTGAGTGAGCGAGCGGAGCGGAGACCGGAAACCGCGGTGTTGTGACGTCAACTCTGCTTCGTTCCTTCGCAGCGTCCGCGACCGTGCCTGACCGCGCTTGTTTCTGCGTGCGTGCCATCGTAATCTGCTTCAATCGACCCTGCATTCCTTTGTTGGTGCGTCTGCGTGTATGCAGAGTGGTAGTCAACGTGCGTGGTAGTCAACGTGAGTGGTAATTAACGTGAGTGGTAGTCAACGTGAGTGGTAGTCAACAGATGAAGGTCACTACACGTACCGCATGAACCGGGAAGCTTTTCACGCGTTTAAACCGTCTTTGTAGATTGCCGACAGCTTTGGACAGCGCACAAATGCCGACGATCGCATCCCCCCTTACGTTCCACGAGGAGGCATGCAGGAACACAACACTATAGTTGTTTGACCGGAAACGAGCTCACTAGATCGGCGAAAGATCGGCGAGATCAATAGATCGCTTTGCAAAAAACATACTCACCAAAGAGTATTTCCAACACGAGGAGATCCCAAGACTTTGCTTTCGTTCGCGTCGAAAGCACTGCTCGCACCAGCATCGTTTGCTTCTTCGAGAGGCCGGCTCTTCGCAATCGGCTCGTACATGTAGGGAGTAACGCCGAACACCTCAGAAAAACGCAGTCTCTCTAAATTTTCCATTACCTTATCAGAAGAACAGCACCAAACTACCTGGCACCGTGCTTCATGTGTAGCGGCAGCGGTCGGCAGCGGCAGAGTTTACGTCACGAGGCGCACCGACCAATCACAGGCGGAAACGAGACGCGCGAGCTGGGCGTGTCCGCTGCTGCACTTTTCGTCGAAATAAAATATATTTGCGCTTTCTTTCGCTCAATTTCGATACGATATTCGAATTCGGAGGGTTGAAAACCATTATGTACAGATGTTCACTCATTTTTTCTGGAAAACATTTCAGCTTCCCTTTAATGAGCTGTGTTTCAAAGGTGACGAAAAAAAAAAACTATTGATATTAAACTGCAATGGTGGATAGAAACCAGCAGTTGTCTACTAGATGAAATGGCTGACTTCAGAAAACGTAGATGTACAATGAACTGCATATTTGACTTGGTAACGTTTGTTGACCACGAGACTAGCTGTGGGAACATTGCTGTCGTTGTGTTTATTGACATTAAGGCCTTTGACTCGCTCAGTCACCTTCATGTTCTGCTTGGACTCTCAACTTTCGGAGTGCATGGCCGAGTTCTCAAATGGGTCGCCAACTTCTTGAAAGACAGAAAGATATACATAAATACAAGTGACGGATAAAGTGACGCATACGCCATAAACAAAGGAGCTCTTCAACGAAGTGTATTAAGTCCACTTCTCTTCAATGCAGCAATAGCAGGTTTATCTGCAGTACTTCCAGCAGACATAAACATATCTATGTATGCTGATGACATTTGCATATGGACATCGAACAATAAGTCTCCAGAAGTTGTCAAGCATTGGATGCAGGAAGCTTTGAACGCAATAGGTGATTATTTAAGAGAACGGGGCATGAAGATATGCCAAATCAGCGGATCTGCCTTTCACAAGAAAAAAGGTTAAAAATTTTTGTCTTTCAACAGACGGCCATGAGTTCGAGCTGGTTCGGAAACATCGTTTTTTCGGCGTGATCTTAGACCACAAGCTTCGATGGACTGATAATTTGACCGCCCTGGAGGAGCAAATTAGTTGTGTTATAAATGTTCTCCGCAGAATCGCAGGCACGAAGTGGGGTGGAACAACTGCATCCCTGCTTCACGTCCCTCACGTGATTTGTGCGTCAGAGAAGTGCTTACTCCGCCTCTATATTGCACAAATTATCTGCGACGTCCCTCCATCGGCTACAGCTCTTGCAGGCTCGGAGTTTACGAATGTGCCTAGGAGTCCTGCAAGCTATGTCCAGTCACCTCACTATTGCAGAAGCGCGGGAACCGCATTTCACGGTGATTCGCAGCCTGGAAACATGCCAACATCTCTTCAGAATTTCTACTGAGCATTCTTCACACCCCCTTCTCTATCTCATAGAGAACCGTCCGGGTGCACAGATACACGCCATGTTTCAAGAGCATAAATCACGACTCCCACGATCACTTTTTTTTGGCACTCGGACCTCTGCTGCCAACCATGGCTTCTGCAAGCGCCGAAAATAGAAACGTGAATCGAAGGGCTTAAAAATAAAAGCGACGTTT
This sequence comes from Dermacentor variabilis, assembly GCF_050947875.1. Taxonomy (NCBI): domain Eukaryota; kingdom Metazoa; phylum Arthropoda; class Arachnida; order Ixodida; family Ixodidae; genus Dermacentor; species Dermacentor variabilis. The sequence continues at coordinate 143,933,247 of NC_134569.1, forward strand.
CCACATTAGCAGCAAAACAATTAGCGTTACATCACCTATTTCACAAGTACCAGTAATCTATCCACGTCTACACGGATGGCTCTGTAATCAAAGAAAGTGCGACTGCAGCTTTTGTTATACCATCCTTAGAAGTAGAGTACGCTTGTCGACTAGGACACATGTCGTCACCAACAATAGAGGAATTAGTGGCAATTCTTTAAGCCACTCATTTTATCAAAAGATATGAGACACCAACAAAGTGGGCGATTTGCACGGACGCCTTATCGGCTTTAGCATGTCGTGAAAATATTGATGACAGCCAACCACACGCACGAATAATACACGCAGTACTGAACAGTTTAACTCAGGCTAATGAAAGGAAACATAAAATGATATTACAGTGGGACCCGGGCCATGCTGGTAAAACAGGCAATGAACTAGTGGACTCATTGGCAAAATCGGCCCGTAAAGATGCAGAAATTCAACTCATCCCTTTATCACCAATGGACACAAAACGGATATTGAGAGTACTAAAGAAAGACTTGCGTATGTCAACATGGTTTAATGAAAACACTAAGGAATCAATTCTTTATGAAGTCGACCCTCAACTCAAATACCAGCTGGATGTACAACTTTCTAAAAATACAGAGACACTAATTTATCGCCTGCGCCTTGGGACAGCATACACCGAACATTTCCTCTATCGCATCAAAGGGGCTCCTTCACCGGCTTGCTCCCGTGGCCACGACGATGAGGATGTTTGCCATCTACTCCTCGAATACCCCATATACGAGGTGCAAAGACGGCAGCTACATCAAGAGCTAACTCCATCGATCCTCGCCTGCCCTTCTGACTCACAAAATTGCTGGGCCCGTGGCCATTGAAAATAGCACAGCTAAACGCATTGAACGCACTTGAACATTTTAATGAAAAAAACAAGCATCCTTAACAAGTACTCGGCTCTTTAAAACTGATGGTAGCGCTAGAGGAATGAACACACGCTGGAAAGACGACACGACGACAAGGGAACGCTACTGACAACTGGTTTATTTTTGAAAAAGTTTTCAAATTTAAGACAAGCACAACACATGCGCACAGCCGAACTGCGCCAGCCTTCTTTTACAAATAATGATATTGCAATATGCAAGCAGTTGAGAAGAACTTTGTGCAAGTGAGAAAAAGCGATGTGCGTGTAAAAACCAGGTTCATGAACTTCTGTAGAGTTGAACCTGACAAAATTAAGCAATGATATCTCCAATTGCAGAGGTAACTCCCTGAATGCTTTTTTCACAGCTAAAGCTCACAAACCTGGCCTTCCTTTTAGGACCATTATTAGTGAGAACGGATTCTGGCAGCAATGTGTTAGCCGGTTTTTACTATGTAAGCTTAAGTCGATAAAAGTGAACGATCCCTTCCTGACAAACAAATCCCAAGAGGTTTCAAACTTTCTCCAGAATAATCGCCGTATCGGATACGCTTTCTCTGTGGATGTTGAGGATTTTTTTAATTCCGTCCCTCGACCTGAACATTTAGTTGCTGTGAAAGAATCTGTCGAAAATTCAGGCGAATCATCAGCGGAAGTCACCAGGATCACCTGGATACCAAAATTGCGGCAAGTGGACCCAATTTTCGGCTATTTTTCGACTCTGACGCGTCGTCCCGGCAGCTGCGTTCGACCTAGCGTCGACTCCGACCACTGCCCGCCGGCCAAGCGTCGGTGCGCCGCGCTGCCGACCCCTGGGGCTTAGCACGGCTGGATATTTTCGGCGAAAATGGAGGTTGTTGTTCAAGGGGAGGATATTTCTCCTGAAGAATTTTCCGAAAAGGTCGGTTGGTTCACGATCAACACAAGCCAGCAACGCGGCAGCCAAGATGGCGGCCGCGAAGGAGGAAGCCAAGGTGTCGGCTCGGATCGAGGAAAGAGACAAGATGGCGGCCACGGCCACATGAGCACCAAATCAATCAAGATGGCGGGGAGGAAATTGGCGCTGCGCTCCGTGGCGTCACAGCAACCACGCCTACCTACTGGCCTGCATAAGGTGATAATCCGACCGAGCGGAGGATTGAAAGCTCTTATCTTTGGGTGGAGACGTGAAGATATAGGAGATTGTTCGAGCCGCTGCGGGCGTGAATATGAAGGAGGCTAAGGAAGACATTATTCAACTTAACACCAAGCAAAACACCATTTTGGTGGGCACCATGAGTGAAGAAAGAATGCATCGCTACCTGAAGATAAAAATACTTCAGGTTGATCAGGCAAAATACGAAGTAAACGCCTACCTGTCAGCCCCCGATGGCAGTGGCAAAGGAGTTATTCATGGGATCCCGGTGGAACACACGGAAGCACAGATTCTGGACAACCTGGATTGTTCAAGGAACCCCAAAATCAGAGGGGTCAGAAGAATGGGGAAGACATCGACCTCAGTTCTAATACTCTTCGTAAACGATAATGTGCCGTTTTGGATTTATTATGGAGGCGGGCTCCTCAAGTGCTTCCTCTACAAAAAGAAGTTTGAGGTGTGCAACGCATGCGGACATCTTGGGCACCGCTCTGATGTGTGTCCGGACCCGGACGACGTCAAGTGCCGCGGCTGCGGTACGGTAAAGCCACCGGATGGACACGTGTGCGATCCCAAATGTGCTCTTTGTGGAAAGGGACATGAACTGGGCAACAAGAAGTGTCGCGAGATCTACCGAACTCCGTACATCGTCAGGAAACGCCGGTGGGAGCGGAAGCTCCAAGAAGAGGAGGCGAAGAAAACACCCCCGTCTGGGCGAAAAAGCCGATCAAGAAGCCGGGAGGGCTTCCGGAGCCGCTCCGGCTCCTTCCCTCGTCTCGACCACCCGGGCCGTTCCAGCTCCAGGGGCTGCTCCAGCTCCAGGGATCGTTCCGGCTCCGGGGTCCACTTCGGCTCCAGGGCAAGATCGTCGTCAAGGCCGAGGAATGAAGCCAACAAGCAAAGGGAGGTGAGCTGGGTAGATAAGGTCTCCCCAAAAAATACGGAGTCCGAGGAACTCGCCAAGATGAGAATCACGGTAGAGAAACTCATTAAAAGAGTAGATGACCTCGAAAAGGAAAACGCTATGCTAAAAAGGGAGAAGAAAGTAGCTAACGCAGTCAAAACAGCTAACACGATTGGAACCCACCCAACCGTTGAAAGCACTGTGGCGATGCAGGTAGATGACACCCGCTCCCCACCTCTGAAAAGGAAACCAGGCGCGAATGCGCCGCAAGAACCCACAATGGCAGATCTGTGCAAGAAAATGGACGACTTCCAGGCGAGCTGGGAGGCAAAGTTCGCATCAGTCATCCAAGCCATCCAGGCGCTATCGGAAGAAAGCCAGAAACACAGGGCCGCGTTGGTTAGTATTAATAATTGGCAGAGGGAAACAGAGCAGAAGGTACATGGTGGTTCTCACACGGCTGCGACCCTAATACCACTGGGTGATAATCCACAATTGAATCATGGCCAGTCACAATAAACACACGATTTGGCAGTGGAATTGCCGCGGGTACCGTCGCAAAAGAGCGGTCCTACAGCAGCTCCTTCTTGGCAAAGACAATCCGGACGTAATCGCTTTACAAGAAACTGCGGGGATGGCAAAATTATCGGGCTACATATCATTTAGTACAGATGATGGAAGATCCGGGGTAACCACCCTGGTCAGGAGAAACTTGGCAGTCGTTAAGCACGACACGGACGTTATCAACGTAGACCACGTCCTTGTTGAACTCATTCCAGCAAAAGAGAAAGAAGGCAGCCTCTTTGTTCTCAATATCTATAGCAGCCCGAAACAAAGGAAGGCCCGATTTGGAGCTCTTCTCCAAAAAACTCTGCGTATTGCCAACAGGCAAGCTTTGGTAGTGGTGGGAGACTTTAACGCCCAACACGCTGCCTGGGGGTACAGAAAAGAAGGAGTTAAGGGAAGGGAACTCTGGCTGGATGCACAGCAAGAGGGGCTCACCTTAATGACCGACCCCCAAACCCCCACTAGAACGGGGAATAGTGTCAGCATAGACACCTCACCCGACCTCACATTCGTCAAAAACGTGGGAGATGCAACCTGGGTTAATACCCAGGAAAACCTAGGTAGCGATCACTTCATTCTCGAAACAGTGGTGAGCGCAGGCCCTGCCAGGAGAAAAGGCAGAAACCAGCTAATTGTTGAATGGGATGCCTTTCGCGAAATAAGAAGCGAGACGGCAGTGAGTGAGATAAGGGATATTGATGAATGGGCTAAGAAACTGGGCCAGGACGTTAAAAACGCAACGAAGGAGATAACGGAGGACTCTGCACTGGAGATAGCGGACAGCCACCTCCTCCATATGTGGGAGGCTAAGCTCAGCATGGAAAAACGGCTCAGGAAGCAAAGGTGGAACCGCAATCTCAGGAGACGGATCGCTAGGCTCAATAAAGATATAGAAGATTACGCGCTCAAACTAACCAGGCAGAACTGGGAGTCCACCTGCGATAGGATGGACGGAAATATAGGCCTAGCTAGGACATGGAATCTACTCCGCTACCTGCTGGATCCACAGGGCTGCAAAACAGCGCAGCGACAGAACCTTCGAAAATTCTTCACTTGTACGAAGGTACAGAGGTAGATCTAATGAAGGACATACAGGAGAGATACATAGGCGACACTAGCAAGGAACCCCTACCTAACTATGAAGGCGTAGGCAACTCCAGCCTAGACGAACCCATCAGCGAGGCGGAGGTCCGGGCGGAGATTGCCAAGCTCAAAACCAAATCAGCTTCAGGCCCGGATGGCGTTAGCAATAAAATGTTACGCAATCTAGACGATAACTCTATAACTGCATTAACTAACTTTATGCAGAAGTGCTGGGAAGAGGGTAAACTACCAAATCAGTGGAAAACCGCTAAGGTGGTGATGATCCCAAAACCAGGCAAGAAACTCCAGATAGAGAACTTAAGACCTATCTCCCTAACCTCTTGTGCAGGCAAGCTTTTGAAACACGTTATTCAAATGCGGCTCAATAACTACATGGAGGATAATGACCTCTATCCGCATTTGATGGTGGGCTTTAGGCCCAGGCTCTCCACCCAGGACGTGATGCTGCAACTAAAACACCAAATCATCGATGCGGAAGCGGGGGACGCAAAGGCCATCCTAGGGCTTGACCTAGCGAAGGCTTTTGATAACGTCACACATAAAGCCATTCTTGAGAACCTTCAGGACTTGGGAGTAGGCGTACGAACCTACAATTACATTAGGGACTTCTTGTCAGACCGAGAAGCAAAAATCCAGATTGGAGAATGCCAATCGGATGACATTAAATTAGGCAGCAAAGGGACCCCACAGGGCTCTGTGCTCTCGCCCTTTCGTTTCAATGTGGCCATGATCAAACTCCCTGAAAGACTGGAGGCTATTGAAGGACTAAATCACAGCATATACGCTGATGACATTACGTTGTGGATAGCTAGGGGCAGCGATGCCCAAATAGAGGAGACCCTCCAAAGGGCTATCCAGGCAGTTGAAGGTTACGTCGGACCTAGGGGACTTAAATGTTCACCGCAAAAATCGGAACTGCTTCTATACCAGCCGAAAGGCAGGGACAGTAAGGAGGAACCGCAAATCTCTCTCACAGCTGGGGGGATCCCCATTCCAAAAGTGGACAGAATCAGAGTTCTGGGACTTTTGATTCAGGCCAACAGCTTTAATGGCGAAACAATAAGGAAACTAGACGGCTGCGCACTGTAGACCATGAGGCTGATCCGCAGGATCGCCAACAGGCGGTCCGGGATGAGAGAAGCGAATCTAGTTAGGCTAGTCCAGGCCTTTGTGATAGGTAGAATAGCTTATGTTGCTCCCTTCCTCAATTTTAGGTCATTCGAGAAGAAGAAGATTGAGGGCATCATACGTAAAAGTATCAAACAGGCGCTGGGGCTTCCCATCCGCACAGCAAATGAAAAGCTTTTAGTTCTAGGGCTCCACAACACTCTTGAGGAGATTATTGAAGCAGTGAGGATCTCGCAGTATGAGAGACTTGCGGGAAGCCCTACGGGCAGGAAAATCCTAGCTAGGCTAGGCATAAACTATGAGGGGCAGGAAGGCATCAAAGTCGACCTGCCGCGAAGCGTGCGGAACCGACTAATAATCCCACCACTACCTCAAAACATGCACCCAATCCATCACAAGGAACGCAGAGAGAAACGGGCTGAGGCTCTTGAGAAGCGTTTCAAAAACTCGAAGGACGTGCTCTACGTTGATGCTGTAGACTATGGCAATGGCCGCATGGCCCTAGCTGTAGCGAGCGCTGAAACTAGACTGATAGCCAGTGGCACAGTTCCAACGGATTGCTCTCAGATTGGAGAAGAATCTGCCATAGCACTTGCAATTGCAAGTACTTCAGCCAAAATTATAGTAAGCGACTCTAAGGTTGCGGTGATGAACTTTGCCAGAGGCAGAATTTCTCCCGAGGCGAGCAGAATCCTGCAGACCTGCAGAGATAGCAGGAAAATTGAAATAATCTGGGCACCTGTGCACGCCTCCCTCGCTGGGAACGAGGCGGCCCACGAATTAGCTCGAGGACTTACATTCCGAGCTGGTGGGCTAGCCGAAGGCTTCACGGGGCGAGACCGCTTAGTGTGCTACAGAGAAATCACACAACACTACAGACTAGGGCGGGTTAAATACCCTCCGGCTGATGCATCCTTAAACAAGAGCCAGGCCTCCACTTGGCGTCGCCTGCAAACCAACTCGTTTCCAAGCCCGGTGTCGTGCAGCCTCTACTACCCGGGTCAGTACTCCAGCCAGTGTAAGCTATGTAAAGCCAGGGCTAATCTTAATCACATTCTGTGGGAATGCCCACAGGCTCCCTCTGAGGGAAGAATAAAGTCTTTAGAACAATGGGAGACCTTATTACTCAGCTCCGATCCGGAGATTCAACAGAAGACCGTCCAACTGGCCGAAATCGCCGCTAGGGTCCAAGGACTCCTGGCCGTCGTCTAGGTGGGAAGACTTAAAGTCTTCCCTACATCTGTTGGACAAATAAAGTTTTACAATCCAATCCTTTTTGACAGGCAGCCTTTTCTGCAGCGCAATGACATTTGTATAGGGTCCTGTGTTGCACCTGTATTGTGCGACATCTTTTTAGCTGATGTTGATCGCCTTTTGGATCGAGATTTTATTGGAGGCCCGGTTTTAAAGGTTTTTAGACATGTTGATGATTTTTTGATCTTTTTAAAAGCTATGCAAGCGTGCCAGTGCAAGCGTAAAGTTTGCATGTTTTGGAAAGCCTGCTCACGCCAAGACGCTGCGCTCCCCTTCTCTCGCACACATAAGAAACCGACCATCTCATGTAGCCGACGGAATTCGCCGGTTACGAGTAGCATGCGGATGGCGCGCTGATGAAGGTTCTATACTACACGTGCTACAACAGCCGGTAAACTTTTCCCGCGTTTAAACCATCTGTTTAGATTGCCGACAGCTTTGGGGCAGCGCACAAATGCTGTAGATCGCATTACCGCTTACGTTCTACGAGGAGGCATGCGGGAACATAACACTACAGTTGTTTTCCCGGAAACGTACTCACTGGAACGCTGAATGCAGCTTAGCAAAAAACGTACTCGCCAAAGAACATTTACAACACAAGGAGATGCTAACACTTCGCCTTCGTTCGCGTGGAAAGCAGTGCTTGCACCAGCATTTTTTGCTTCTTGAAGAGGCCGGCTCTTCGCAATCGGCTCGTACATGTAGTATGTACAAGTATAAACCCCTTACAAGTGATCTTGCACACGACAGCGACAGCGCTACAAGCGAGGCGATAGCTGTCGCGTTCACTCGTCGTCTGCAAGCCGAACTCCACGCGAGCGACGGCTTTGAGCGAGGACTTCCCGGTATGAGGGCAGCAATATACGCGCCGAAACTAGCGTGACGCATGCTTTATCAATTTAAGTTGATGTATTTTACTGAAGAAGGAGTACAAGATATTTCTGAAGGTCTTGCACGTGTAAAATTCAATAGCTTGCTCGTTCCGTGCGACAAACAGTAGTATTTGAGTTATGTACATCCAGTTTCGGCTTCGCACAATTGGCTAGTCGCTCATAGCATTTCCGGGCGACGAGCGACGAGTTCTAGATTTATAGAAACGAGCGATCGAGCGACAACACCGTGCGATTTGTTCAAACGACGGCCCGTTTTGTCGCTCGAAGCCGTCGCCCGTCACCGTCGCGCGCAAGATCGCTCTCGTAGAGTTTGGACTTAACGCCGAACTCCTCAGAGAAACGCAAGCTTTCGAAAATTTCCATGACCGTCTCAGCAAAACACCAACAAACTATTTTTCACCGTGCTTCGTGTGTAGCGGCAGGAGTCGGTCCGGACGAACACCATTGTTGACGTCACGAGGCGCCCGACCAATCACAGGCGGAAACGAGGCGCGCGAGGCGGGCGTGTCTGCTGCTGCACTTTTCTTCGAAATAAATATGTTTGCGCTTTCTTTCGCTCAATTTCGATGCGATATTCGAATTCAGAGGGTTGGAAACCACGGCGTACTGCTCTTCACTCATTTTTTCTGGAAAAGCTTTCAGCTTCCCTTTAAGTACTTTTAACGACCATGGTAAAGTTCTGGCTTTTACCCATGAACTACCGCAAAATGGCGAGATTCTCTTTTTAGACCTCAGGCTGAGGATAACTAAGGGACGTATTTCCCACGTGCAAAGAAAGAGCTTTTGCCCCATGAATCGTCTCATTCAAAGACCGTAAAAAGAACAATTGCATCGCTCTCCATAGAATCGGCGCTTCAAAAGTCGTGGCCGCACGATATGCTTTTTAGCTTTGACAATCAGGTTCGCAGGCTTTTGGCCGCAGGCTTCCCTAGCTCGGTCCTTTTAGCAGTCGCTGAAACCCTCCTCACGAAATTTGGTCCCCGACGAATGAAGGGTGCACCGGAACGCGTGAAGACCAAACCTGAGGTGATGCCTTACATTCATAAGGTTTCACACAACCTCAACAAAGTGGCCAGCAAGCACAACGTACCGCTTGTTTTCTTTGCGCCAAACAAGTTGGCGAAGCTGTGCCCCCGCATCTGCGGTGAAGGTCAGCGCGGTTGCAAAAAGCAGCATGAAGATTCCCGGTCGTCAGGTGTGCCATAGGAGTGGTATACGTTATTCCCCTGTCCTGCGGCAAGTGCTATCTCGGGCTTCAATGATCGCTTAAGGGAACATTCTCAAAACTTAACAAAGCAAGACAAGCTTGCGGATTCAGCTTCGCATGTGATGGTTTTCGAGTGCGTGCCACGGTTCAAAGAAGCAAAGATTCTGGGCAGAAGTGCAAACGCTAAAGCTAGACTTTTGCTGGAAGCATTTCACATACAAAAAAAGGCGGGTCTGTGCATCAGCAATGTTTCGATAAACTTGTACTCGGCTGAGCGCACACTTCTGGAGAGATGTGTAAAACCGTAACATATGGCTTTTCGTCCGTTGCTGTCTTTTATTGGTCATTTGTTTCACTTCTCGCTGCTTGGTTTTTTATTTCACTTTCCGTGACTGCTTGCGATATTGCTATATAATTATTTGTAAAAGAAGGCTGGCGCAGTTCGGTCGTGCGCATGTGTTGTGCTTGTCTTAAATTTGAAACCTTTTTCAAAAATAAACCAGTTGTCAGTAGCGTTCCCTCGTCGTCGTGTCGTCTTTCCACCGTGTGTTCGTCCCCCTTTTAGCGCTACCATCAGTTTTAAAGAATACGTCACTAGCTAGCCCAGCACTAAGTTTTATTGAAGTACTAGGTATTGCACTGAATAATCACACGATGTTACTATAACGTTCTTCTATTATTTGTAATTGTTAGGGCTTGTATATTACATGCTATAAATTTTTTTCTGTGCGTAAATTATTTTAACACTGCAATTCCTCATCCGTTTGTATGCTCATCGAAGTCTACATCACGGCCGTTTGTGTGTGTTTGGGGCTTTGTTTACGAACTCATTGTCGTGCAACTTGCATTTGACTTTTATACAGTTATGTTTATGGGCGTATAGGACTGTGCTGTGAATTTTGGACCGTATAGAGTGATTTCTTTTCATTTTCCTACATATTTCTATATTGTTGTTTCCGCTATGAGAAAACGAGTAGCCGTCACCGTTATAAGGTGACTACGTCTCTTTCTTTTATTTTCATTTCAATAAAAAAAAGAACAAGGAAAATGAAATTTGCATGTTGGAACTTAGAAAAATCATTTGTGAGGGAAAAAAGCAATTATAAAAACTTGAATGAGAAATAGTATATATAAATAAAAGAATCAGGAGGTGCGACGGTCAGTTTAAAATTGTAATCGATTAGATTCAGTGGTGTAATTTTCGATTGCCAAGCAAATATTTCTGTGGCTGAGCCCAATAATGGAGGCTCCAAAAGATAGTATCACAGGCACAGAATAATCTGGGCCTATATTGCGAAGCGGAGTTTCGAGTAATCTTTTAATGCGATAGCATTGCACACTTATCGGCGGGTTAGCCATCTATCTGTTTTGCATCTAAACCTCTTCCCGCCTATCTAGGTTACTGAGTAGCCCGTGGTCAAATGGGTAGCGCATAGGGCTACATTGCTGAGGTAACGGGGCTCGAGACCAACTCTCGGACCAACTTCGGTCACTGAGTATTTGGCGACATGCCTCTTTTCAATGGAGCTCTTTCACGCTGATATGGGTCACTGTAGATGCGGGATTAGGTAGACACCGCTGTTCAAATAAACTCTTTGATGCCGAATTGGAACACTGGGTGTGTGCCGCTCTTCAATGAACGTCTCACCAACTTGAGTCACTTCGGCCAACTTGTACTTCGGCCGTGCGCGGTCGCGCGGACTTCATCTTGGACGCGATCTGCTTTGGGGGCTCAGTCTAGGTGGGCCGATGGTTCGGAGCTTTGTGTGCCCTGTGTTCTCGCGGAAGGTGACTTCGCTCGCTGCTGCTGCCGCGATTCCTCTCGCCGGCGTTTTGACAGCGAGCGTCCGCGGTCATCGAGTGTGATGTGCTCACGTTTGCCTGTGCGCGCTTGCACCATGCTTGTTAGTTTAGTTAGTAAGCGAATGTTCACAAGGGGACGTTCTACTCGGGCGGTTGCTGCATATGGCGCGGCCGCACGAGCCCTGTCTTGAATACGTTCTGCGATCCGGACAGTTTAGGCGCACCGAGGGCCGATAGCTTCGTGTGCGCTATAGCACCCACACGCTTGCGCGTCATCCGCGTTCATGAAGTAAAACGTTACTGTCTCTCTTTCTTTTAAAAAATAAAATAAATTTTGAGTTTTACGTGCGGAAACCACGATCTGAATATGAGGTCGCGGCGCATCGAGGCACCCTTGCCTTCAGGATCGGCTGCGGGGGCGTTCATTCCGAATATGTTCGTCTTAACCAAAGAGCACGTCTTAGGCGGTTCGTCTAACATGATTTTTTTTTCGTTGAGCCTATGGAGAACCAAACGAAGGTTCCCATGTTGTTCGTTACATGCGAAAAATTCAGCTTAACCGACTTCGTCTTAACGATAATTCACTTACAGGATATACTTAAATGCAAGTAAATGGGAATCACCCGGTTCTTTAAAGCGAGTTATTTACCTCGCGTATGTGAAGAAATTCATATAAGGCACATTTATCCCAATTCTTAATTCGCAACTCCGAAACAAAAACCATGCCTTTAGGCAGTTACAAGCTAATTTCTTTAGGAAACTCCTCACACAAGCTCTTTTGTGCTTTTTGCCCCTCATTATAGGCTTGGAAAGGACGCGTTCTGTTATCCACAGATGTGAGAAGGCGTCGGAGCAACTCAGCGCCTGTCAGCGATCGTATAGCAGTGTGCACGCGGACGCGACTTCAAAAACTTGCTCACAACTTAGAATTATCAACATTAATAGCTTTCAAGACTTAGACTTACTTCTGCTTTAAGTATTCACGCTACAATAGCTAAATAGACGCTTCACAAATACGAACATCAATGCTACACATACTGGGGTGGCACCGGTAGGACATGAATGCGACTGTTCCCGCCCCTTTTCATCATTTACGGTTCGCTATACCCACCAGCAACAGCATCGCTGGCGACTGCTCCCAAATAAGCTATCTGCTAACGATAACCAGCAACAACGAATTCAGCACGCACCGGACAAAAGGTTCAGAAAAAGCAGAGAATCGACACTTTATTCCACGTTCCTTTGTACGCGTGGCACAATTCGCAGTATGGCGGATAGCACTCAGGTAACTCGCCGCTCGGCTTCCTGCGCCGCAACTGCCTTGTCGACCCTGTAACGGCTGCGGAGCAAGCAAGGCTCCGCCACGAAAAGAAAAAAAAGAAAGAAAAACAAGTTCTCCCGCCAAAAACATGGTTTTAATAGGGTTTGGAGAAGATGATAATACAAACAGTCTTTTTGAAAACATTTAATGAGCAATTTTAACGATTAGATATATTCTGACTAGTCTGAGGCGTCTTTAAGACGTCAAAAAAGTATGAAATCAGTTTTATTCGACGTATCCCTCAAATAGATGTTTTTAAGACTGTGTGCTACTTGGAATATGTATTGATTCAATGCTAACACATTACCGTCGACAGTCATTGTGAGATGGGTTCTGTCGAATTTTTTCTTATCGCAGAAAAACGCCTCCAATTGACAACAAGAAATGGTCTGTTGTCTCCCCTTCGCCACAGATTGAGCATAATGCTGAGGGACCCGGAGCAGTCCAGACTTGGAAGCTCTGCGGGGTCACGAAGGCAGATTTAAGGCACATTTTATTCGAATGCAACAATCTAAAACCGAAAAGAGAATGGCAACTCTCTAACGAGCAGGAGTGGGAGGGTGCTGTGTCCAGCTCGGACACGGCCGTTGAAATGCAGGCCGTCAGGTGGGCTTTGAAAGTCGCCGAAAGACAGGGATTCATGCCCATAGCAGGTGGCACTGGAGGAACTGATCGGACGGCCACCTCACGCACCCTTCAAGCCCACTAAAATCAACCAAATCCTTTCTGTTGACGAAATAAAGTTGTTGCCACCAGAAGGTTAACGTAGGTATGCGACAGTGCAGCCTCTTAACGGACAGTTTTTGTGTTTGGCAAAAATATCTGTGCTAGGGGCATAGAAGACGTCGTCTCGCCTGACATCTAGCTTGATTTGGTTTTATTTGATGCCTATGGATATGGCTCAACCCACTACGGGGGGTCGGCCATGAATTGGGCTGCAGTAGGTAAGAAGGGAAGAATACTTACATAAAATTTTGTAATTTAGAAATGATATTAAATGAATAGTAATCGCTATTATCAATTTTCAGGCTGTATTATTTCACATTTGAAGTTAATATTTTTGTGTTAACATTGAGGAAAGTAAAACAATGAAATTAACATGGTAGTCTCTTTGTTTCACTTACAAAATTAAATATGGCATCAAATACGTTCCTATTGCAGTGTCCTAGTGCCGAAGCCCCAAGAGACAGTTTCACAGGGAGCAATGTCGAAGGGGACCTTCCGGAAGTCGCTTTCTGTGCACGTCGAACCTACGACACTCTATGAAGAAATTTTCCATAGTTTCAGGTTCGTTGCAATAAAAGCAATGAGGTGAACCTGCCAAACCAGACCAGTGGAAATAAAATCCCTGGGACCATGCTATGATGCAGCTTCGTTGTCTTCGGCCTCGGCCTGGCTATGGCGGCTTGCTATAAGTCCATTAAATGATGATTATGATGATGATTATGATAGAGCGGCACATACCTAGTAGTTATACTCAGTGACCCAAGTTGCTCGGTGCAGTTATACTCAGTGACTGCTCGGTGCAGGCGGGCCTAGCCTTGCAAATAAACGCCGCATATAAACCTTAGTATGGTTTGAAACACTTCGCAGTCGAGCTAACAACAGGAGGTATAAAAAAATACAGCAGAAGTCATCTCTCGATGACTGTCGATGGTAATGCTATTAGCATTCGAGTGATATAAGGGTGCACAGCATTTCTGAATTCATGTTTACTTAACATCTGTAGTGGTCATTCTGAGACTCCCGTTGAATCGGCTGCATGCGACAGACCCCGTTATCGTCCCACTTTGCTATGACGCTTGCAAGGGTCTCTCATGAGCATGGCAGCATGACTACACTTGGATGACAATGACGCTATGGCGACGATGGAACGACGAAGGGATGATGTCGATGGAACAACAAACGTGCTATAATCACGACAGCATGACAACGACGACACGAGAACGATGTGATGACGACGAGAGTAAATGGAGTTGGTGTTGCTGTTCTTGTGTGGCCCATTTCATGCAAGTACAGCAAAACACAGGGAGATTTCACACGCTGCTGTATCGGCCAATTGCCGTAAACTAAGGACCCGGGTCGGCTCCGCAGAGAGAGGACGGGTGAGATACCCACGCATGTAAAGAAATGCGGCTTAGTGGTTGCGCCATACGTAGAAGAGCCGCCAAGTGCGCACCCTCACTAGGAACAAAAGAGAAGACGATCCGTGCTGAATGAGAAGCGTTCGGGGAGACGGGCGTGAAGATAAGAGAAAGGGGTGTGCCTTAGGTCACCGCCACTGCCAACGCCCAGGCGCTTCCCAGATGCCCCGTTGACCCTCCCGGTCGCAGCTGCGCTTTGTTTGTGGGCCTCGCCGCCAGACGGTGAAGCGTAGTCACGGAAATTGGGCGACGCGACACATGGCCATCCGGTTTCGGTGTTATTGTTTGGCATCCGCGTGCGCCTTTTGAGAATGCCTTGAGAAAACGGCGGTATATTTAAGACCACTCAGCTGGCTCCGACCGATGGATGCCTTTATGTGCGGTCGCCATCGGGTCGCAATTAGTGTGTTTGGAGCGTTCAAGCGAACCGGCCAACAGCTGCACGAGGCACCGAGTTTTCTTAGTGCTGGCAGAGCAGCCCACTGTCAGGCACACATGTCGTCAATAGGCCATGACTTCGTGGGAACATTCTCGCAGCTTGCGTGGCGGCTTCTTGCAGGAGATGTTTAGTCCGTGGGCTGGTGCGTAGACAAAGGGGAACGACACGGGCAATTTATGGTTACAAGTGCAAGCCTGAGCCTGGCTGCCAGTGCCGGAGGACATCAAGGTCAATACTCGGAGCCTAACGTAGGGGATAGGGAGGTGACACATGTCTTTCAGCAAACCTATCCACTTGTGTATTGTAGATTGTGTCACTGTTTCTACCAGTGCCGTGTCCCTCACGAAAGTTTTTGTGCTATTGGTTGCCATGGTGTGAACCCGCATGTGTGATTGGCTGGTTTGTGACTGTTTTGTGCAACTGAGGGCTTAGAGAGTCATGTTTTGGTTGTGTGAGAGAGAGCGGAGGTTCGGGCTTTCACTCAGACAGATGCCTGGGTGTTTGAATAAAGCATCTCTTTACCAGACAATGGTTCTTCCTTCGCGCTAACACCGTGCACTCGGGTCATCGAGGGTCGCCGACTTCGAACCTTAAATATCTTCCCTCCTCAACTAGTATTGAAGCTAGCAGAGGATAAATGGAAAGGAAATTAACCATGAGTGCATGACGACGATGGTGTGATGAAAACAGGATGACGGAGTTGGAATGATGTCATAGCACAACCACAACGGCATGAGAATGACGGTAGTACAACGGACGCATCATAGATACTGTCTGCCGAAAAATGACGAAGAAGGATTGACGTCGAGCGATAAACGAAGGTGGCAAACGACGACAACCTCGACGAGACAATAGGATAGCGTTACTGAAACGATGACGACAGTAAAATGACGGCGTGACGGCGACGGTATGACGACAAAGGTAGGACGATGACTGTGTGAAAACGATGGCGTGTCCACGACGGCATGACGAGAATCGGATGACGAAGTTAGAATGACGAAGTTGGGCCGACCGCAATGGTATCACGACGATGGTGTGAGAGCGACTGCATGACTACGACTGTATGGCGACTACGCGATGACAGAAATATCGCAACAATAGCATGAGAACAATATGTCATAACGCATAGTGTATGACGACGATGGGACTACCGCGACGGCGTAACAACGGTGGTACGACTACGGATGCATGATAGCGGTTGTCGGACGATGACGCAAGGAAGATGATGACATGACAACGGTATGAATACAATAGGATGAAGGTGACTGTAATGCGACAATAGTGTGGCGCGAATATATCGCGAAGACTGCACGACGCCAATGGTGTGACGACGATGGCATGGCGACAGTCGGGTGACGAAGCTGGAGCGACGACGATGGTATGACCACAACGTCGTCACGACGCTCGTGGTCACGAAAAAGAATGCATGACGATTGTATGGCGACGACGACGGTACGGCGACGGCATGACGAGAGTTGAAGGACAAATCTGGAATACTGATGATGCAACGACCACGATGGCATCATTTAGTGAATCAAGCTACTAGACAACTTGGGCCACTGGGCTGGCTTAGAGGGCGTGAGAACGACATCATGACTAGATGACAAAGTTATAGTGAGAACAAACGAACGACCACGACGGCATCACGACCACGAGTACATACGTAGCGGCACCAGCTGGTAGACAAGTAGGGCCACTCGGTCGGCGTAAAAAGATAGATAGATAGATAGATAGATACATAGATAGATAGATAGATAGATAGATAGATAGATAGATAGATAGATAGATAGATAGATAGATAGATAGATAGATAGATAGATAGATAGATAGATAGATAGATAGATAGATAGATAGATATGCTCAAAACGCCTGATGTTGGCGAAGAATGCTAATACTAAAGCACTTGGCATGAAGCCCAATACGTTGCGCATTTTCTGAACCACGACGATCCACACGGTGGACCATTCGCTCCCCAACCCTGTACCTCGCAGTAGGCGTGGAAGAGGTTCAATAAAGAGCGTTATATACCCAGTGGCACATAATCAGTGACCTAAGTTGGAGACAGAAAGGTTCATTGAAAAACGGCCCATACCCAGTGGCACATATTCAGTGACCCAAGTTTCTGTGAAAAAGGTTTATTGAACTGCGGAACATACCCAGTGACTCAACTTGGCGTGGACAAGGATCATTGAAGGGCGAACCATATCTAGTGCCACATGCCCAGTGACCTAAACTGGCACATACCGTGGTATCTAGTGACCTAAATTAGCGTGAAAGAGGTTAGATGCGGACAGACAAACATACCAGAAGCTGGACAGCCTAAACAATGCTAATCGCATTAAAGTGAAGCCTTTACTTTCTCCGGTTCGGAGTGGATTTTAACCGATGTCACACCGGTAACGCTGGTTTGAATACGCAGCAGCCAGACGCCTTAGCGAGCAGCGCCACGAATGGAATGCGCATGCACCACTCTTCAATTACCCTCTATCACGCCAACTTGGGTCGCTGGATATGTGCCACGGTATGTGCCGCTATTCAGTGTAACCGTGTCACACGTGTTCCGCAAGCACAGCTAGCCGACGCTTTAGAGCGTTGCGCCACGAAAGCCCGCGACCAGTGAGGGAACAATTCTCAGCGTTCGCACACGTTGGCGCGCCACACATCTCGGAGGCCATGCGCAAACTTTGCGTGGGGCTTGTCCAGAGAGAGGAGCCAGGCTGAGCACAAGCCTCATGCATGACGCGTTTCGGCGGTGGCCAATACGGTGTGTCGCTACATTCCTTTAGCAATTGTTAATCGCATCAACGTCGACATTCCATTGTGAGATGGTTTCTGCAGAATTTTCTTGTTTGTTTGTTTCCTTTCTATTCGCGTATCTATAATGCCACAGTGGCTTGGGTTCTGCTTATTTTATGTAAAGTACATAAATTATGTCATCTACGTCCGACTGTCCAATCTCACCCTTTATTTTCAGCGCGTTTTCTTTTCGTTTATTGAACGTAAAAAGTACTTTCCATAATATATTTTGCCTCTGCCAGCTGATTATTGGCCAGCAACCCTTCGTGAGTATGGGTCACGGTATGAAGTCATCATCATCGTCATTAGGAGCGCGCCTGTGCACGAGGCAGCACCGTCGCTCATTCGTGGCGCAGGTGATCTTCCGGGAGCAACAGAGAGAAGCAGAAGAAGAAAAGAGAAACGTCCGACGGAAATGGAGACCCAGTTGCACCACACCGAGGACGGGAGGGAGCGTCGCGTCTACTTTCTCAACGTCAGCTCGAAAGGGGGAACCGAAGGTACTTCGACGACGAGAACGGGGGCTACCTGCGAAGCATCCAGTAATGCCACCGGTTGCGGCTTCTGGGGGACCGGTTCGTCGCCTACCGGTTCGTCCCTAGTCGTTTCGTCCATGGCCCCACTCAATGCTCGGGCTGCTGACTCTCCGGGCCTCGCGGAGTTCTTCGCCGAGGAGCCCGCGGTGCCACCCAATCCTTTCTTGGGCCGGCGCAGCCATGTACGTTGCATCACGATCTTTCGCTACCATCAGTTTATGTTTGCTTCGTATATGGGTACAGTCAACCATCGAGACTGAGTGAATCTCTAGGCGGGAGGTCGTGCGATAGTTGCCATATAATACGTGGCACGGCAATACCCCCATCCATCTCACGTATATGACCGCAAGGTGTTGGTTGCTTTACGCCGCAGCGTGCAATGAGCGATCATTGGTCCTTCAACCACTGCATCGTGGGAACCTATACGAACATGCATCCCGCTTTTGCTACTCTGGGCTACTGGAACAATGGCGTGGGGTGCACAACGACTATCGCGGATAGCTGAGAGCTTACCAGACTTTAATTACACGCACTGAATTGTTCGTGTCAGGCCATCTTGGATTAAGAAAAATACCAGCATTCCTTCCCGCCATTCTTTTTTTCAGTTCAATGGCGAAAGCATTAAGGCGCCGAGAGCAGCGCCACAGCGAACAACCCACCGTGCAGAGTAATAGCAAGCTAGGTTAGGTGTTGTTGAGGGAGTGGTGAAAGCTGTGAAAGTGCTTCAGAAAAATCTCAAGCTAGCGTTCATACGCAAGTGGTAACAGCTAGGATTCATGCAAAAGAGCTGTCAGATGAATGAATGTGTGATGTTTAGTGGCGCAAAGACCAGGTATGGCCAAAGAGCGCCATGCTAATGTTAATGAGTTTGCAGTGAAGCTATGATTTCTATGAAGTTAATGTGACCTGGCTGTAAAGGGGCCTTCAAATAGTTGCTATGAAGTGCGTAAAATCCATGTGTAATAAGATTATGGCGATGACAAACGACGGGAACAATGAACATTAATATGCATTGCGAGAGAATGATACGATATATAAGATATGTCTGATGCTAAAATTAGCTAGAACACTACTGCATCATTAGAGCCCTTTAAACACAAGGGCCTGGAGGCATGTGCTATACAAGACATTATCGCAGCAGTATCCTGTAGAAAGAGGATGCGCTACGAATTTAATGGGCTTATAACATGCAGGACAACATCATTCAAGAAATCGAGGACTGCTTTGGTGTTAAAAAGCGGTTGTTTACCTAGAAACATAGACGGTTGAAGAGGGATACACTAACGGTATGCAAGAGGAAAATGTTTCTTTCTCTCAGCTTCGTCTTCCCGACACTCCAGAGGGACGTGGAGAACGGTCAGCCTCGCACCACATCTACCACAGGTTGGAGGTTCATTTCGAGAAAGTAGAAAATTACGGGTCCCAAATGTGTGTCCTATTCTGAGACGACATAATAGGACATCTGTTCGCCGGGATTTTGTTGCGGAGGACCAAAAACCTAACTCTGTCTCGAGTACGTGGATCTTATTATTTGTTTCCGCATCCCACAAGCGTTGCCAGTGGTTCCGCAGTTTCCTTCGTAAGAGAGGCTTCAGATCAGTAGCAGGGACCGCCGCGGTAAGTGTAGCTTGCGATGTAATTGATCTGGCCATTCGGTCTGCTAGAACATTACCCTCGATGCGTCTATGGGCCAGTTACCCGGCATATAATGATATTGTCACGTGTTAGTGACGTATAAAGAACACAGTAGAAATACTGTGGAAGACGAAACTAACTTTTATTGGGCGAACCTGTGCCCACAAAAACAGGCTACACTTAAAGAACGGCGACAGCGGCGAACACAGTCGGCGATCGTCAAAATCTGATCAGCGGGTCAAGCGCGTCGGCTTTTATACATCAGTCTTCGAATGTTCCACAGTAATCGCTGGGACCCGCGTGCCGTCCACAAAGTTCTACACCATTCGCGTCGCGCATACATGCAATCAGATTACACAAGGTTCGGCGACAACAGACAGCGGATAGAAGCATCGATAACATTCTAGAAATTTCCTATATATGTAGGCGCGTCCTGCTCCGAGCGATAACATTTGTTAGGCGGTGGAACGTGCTCACCCGATAAAGATAAACATGTACACATGTAAATACCCCCCTCTTAAAAAGCATGGACCCGATGCTGCAAACAGACGAAAGTAATAAACAAAAACACCCTTTGCAAAGAAACAACAAACTAAGGAAGTTCGTCAGCGTGCGTAAAAGGTCTTAAGACGCACCACGTGGACCACTTCAGATCGTGCACGGCGCCGCTATGAATGCGAAATGCCGTCTGAAACGACCACATAGTCCAATTCGCCAACACGTCGGATGATCTTGTAGGGTCCGAAATAGCGTCGCAATTTTCTCACTGAGTACTCGTCGAGGTATTGGGGTCCAAACCCAAACACGTTCGCCAGGTTGCTACTGGACGTAGCGTCGTCGGAGGTTGTATAGTGCCGGCTGTCGGTACGTTGCTGGTTCTTGATCCGTAGGCGGCCGAGCTGTCGGGCTTCTTCGGCTCGCTGGAGATAGGTAGCGACGTCAAGATGATCTTCGTCGGTGAGGTGCTGCAGCACGGCGTCGAGAGTCGTAGTCGGGTTCCTGCCGTAAACCAGCTTGAACGGCGTGATCTGTGTTGTTTCTTGCACCGCCGTGTTGTAAGCGAAGGTTACGTACGGCAGGACGGCATCCCACGTCTTGTGCTCGACGTTCAGGCGCTCCGTGAGACCATTCGTCTTGGGGTGGTAGGCAGTTGTCCTTCTGTGGTTTGTATGGCTGTATTGCAGTATAGCTTGGGTGAGGTCTGCTGTAAAGGCCGTTCCTCTGTCGATGATGAGGACTTCTGGGGCTACATGTTGCAGCAGGATGTTCTCGACGAAAAATTTTGCCGCTTCGGCTGCGCTGCCTTTCGGTAAAGCTTCAGTTTCAGTGAAGCGAGTGAGATAGTCCGTCGCCACGACGATCCACTTATTTCCGGATGTTGATGCGGGAAACGGTCCCAACAAATCCATCCCGATCTGCTGAAATGGTCGGCAAGGAGGTTCGATCGACTGTAGTAATACTGCTGGCCTTGTCGGTGGTGGCTTGCGTTGCTGACAGTCTCGGCATGTCTTGACGTAACGGGCGACGTCGGTGTTCAGACGCGGCCAGTAATACCTTTCCTGTATCCTCGGCAGTGTCCGGGAGAATCCGAGGTTCCCAGCGGTTGGATCGTCATGTAAGGCGTGCAGTACTTCTGGACGCAGCGATGACAACAAGAAGGTAGTTGGCGCGGACTGGTGAGAAGTTCTTCTTCACGAGCAGGTTGTTTTGCAGCGTGAACAAAGACAATCCGCGTATAAATGCCTTAGGGACAACGTCGGTGTTCCCTACCAAATACTCGACGAGGCCATTTAGCTCCGGGTCTGCTCGTTGCTGTTTAGTGAAGTCTTCCGCGCTTATTATTCCAAGGAAGGCGTCGTCGTCCTCGTCTTCTTGCGGTGGGAGATCGATGGGGGCGCGTGATAGACAGTCGGTGTCAGAGTGTTCTCGTCCGGACTTGTAGATTAGCGTGATACCATATTCTTGTAGTCTGAGGCTCCACCGCGCGAGCCATCCTGAAGGGTACCCTAAGTTAGCTAGCCAACACCACGCGTGATGGTCGCTGACGACTTTGAATGGCCTGCCATATAGGTATGGGCGGAATTTTGCTGTAGCCCAAGTGATGGCGAGGCATTCCTTTTCAGTCGTAGAATAATTACTTTCCGCTTTTGACAGCGACCGGCTAGCATAAGATATCACCCGTTCAAGTCCGTCTTTCCTCTGTACTAGTGCGGCACCGAGGCTTATGCTACTGGCGTCAGTGTGGATTGCGGTATCGGCATCTTCGTCGAAGTTCGCAAGTACCGGTGGCAACTGCATACTTCGTTTGAGTTCTTGAAATGCGTCGGCCTGCGGCGTTTCCCACTTGAACTCGACATCGCATTTGGTTAGATCTATTAGTGGCTCCGCGATGCGTGAAAGGCCCTTGACGAAGCGCCTATAGTAGGCACACAAGCCAAGGAATCTACGCACTGCCTTCTTGTCGATGGGCTGCGGGAACTTTGCGATGGCAGCTGTGTTCTGCGGGTCGGGGCGGACTCCAGATTTGCTGATGACGTGGCCTAGAACAGAAGCTCATCGTAAGCGAAGCGGCACTTTTCCGGCTTCAGATTGAGCCCTGATGACTTCATCATCATCATCATCAGCCTGGTTACGCCCACTGCAGGGCAAAGGCCTCTCCCATACTTCTCCAACAACCCCGGTCATGTACTAATTGTGGCCATGCCGTCCCTGCAAACTTCTTAATCTCATCCGCCCACCTAACTTTCTGCCGCCCCCTGCTACGCTTCCCTTCCCTTGGGATCCAGTCCGTAACCCTTAATGACCATCGGTTATCTTCCCTCCTCATTACATGTCCTGCCCATGCCCATTTCTTTTTCTTGATTTCAACTAAGATGTCATTAACTCGCGTTTGTTCCCTCACCCAATCAGCTCTTTTCTTATCCCTTAACGTTACACCTATCATTCTTCTTTCCATAGCTCGTTGTGTCGTCCTCAATTTGAGCAGAACCCTTTTCGTAAGCCTCCAGGTTTCTGCCCCGTAGGTGAGTACTGGTAACACACAGCTATTATATACTTTTCTCTTGAGGGATAACGGCAACCTGCTGTTCATGATTTGGGAATGCCTGCCAAACGCACTCCAGCCCATTCTTATTCTTCTGATTATTTCCGTCTCATGATCCGGATCCGCCGTCACTACCTGCCCTAAGTAGATGTATTCCCTTACGACTTCCAGCGCCTCGCTGCCTATTGTAAATTGCTGTTCTCTCCCGAGACTGTTAAGCATTACTTTAGTTTTCTGCATATTAATCTTTAGACCCACTCTTCTGCTTTGCCTCTCTAGGTCAGTGAGCATGCATTGCAATTGGTCCCCTGAGTTACTAAGCAAGGCAATATCATCAGCGAATCGCAAGTTACTAAGGTATTCTCCATTAACTTTTATCCCCAATTCTTCCCAATCCAGGTCTCTGAATACCTCCTGTAAACACGCTGTGAATAGCATTGGAGATATCGTATCTCCCTGCCTGACGCCTTTCTTTATTGGGATTTTGTTGCTTGCTTTATGGAGGACTACGGTGGCTGTGGAGCCGCTATAGATATCTTCCAGTATTTTTACATATGGCTCATCTACACCCTGATTCCGTAATGCCTCCATGACTGCTGAGGTTTCGACTGAATCAAACGCTTTCTCGTAATCAATGAAAGCTATATATAACGGTTGCTTATATTCTGCACATTTCTCTATCACTTGATTGATAGTGTGAATATGGTCTATTGTTGAGTAGCCTTTACGGAATCCTGCCTGGTCCTTTGGTTGACAGAAGTCTAAGGTGTTCCTGATTCTATTTGCAATTACCTTAGTAAATACTTTGTAGGCAACAGACAGTAAGCTGATCGGTCTATAATTTTTCAAGTCTTTGGCGTCCCCTTTCTTATGGATTAGGATTATGTTAGCGTTCTTCCAAGATTCCGGTACGCTCGAGGTCATGAGGCATTGCGTATACAGGGTGGCCAGTTTCTCTAGAACAATCTGTCCACCATCCTTCAACAAATCTGCTGTTACCTGATCCTCCCCAGCTGCCTTCCCCCTTTGCATATCTTCTAAGGCTTTCTTTACTTCTTCCGGCGTTACCTTCGGTATTTCGAATTCCTCTAGACTATTTTCTCTTCCATTATCGTCGTGGGTGCCACTGGTACTGTATAAATCTCTATAGAACTCCTCAGCCACTTGAACTATCTCATCCATATTAGTAATGATATTGCCGGCTTTGTCTCTTAACGCATACATCTGATTCTTGCCAATTCCTAGTTTCTTCTTCACTGTTTTTAGGCTTCCTCCGTTCCTGAGAGCCTGTTCAATTCTATCCATATTATACTTCCTTATGTCAGCTGTCTTACGCTTGTTGATTAACTTCGAAAGTTCTGCCAGTTCTATTCTAGCTGTAGGGTTAGATGCCTTCATACATTGGCGTTTCTTGATCAGATCTTTCGTCTCCTGGGATAGTTTGCTGGTATCCTGCCTAACGGAGTTACCACCGACTTCCATTGCACACTCCTTAATGATGCCCACAAGATTGTCGTTCATTGCTTCAGCACTAAGGTCCTCTTCTTGAGTTAAAGCTGAATACCTGTTCTGTAGCTTGATCTGGAATTCCTCTATTGATGGACTCTAATATGGACTGATGACTTGATGGACTCTAATACTGTCGCAAGCCGCCTACGGTGATCGTCGAAATTTTCGGCGCAGACAACGACGTCATCCAAGTAAACAAGAGACGTCTGCCGGTTCAATCCTGCTAAAACCGTGTTCATGACGCGCTGAAACGTTGCAGGCGCCGAGCATAGACCGAGTGGTATGACCTTGAACTCGTAGAGGCCGTCTGGCGTGATGGAGGCGGTCTTTTCACGGTCTCTGTCGTTGACTTCTATTTGCCAGTAGCCGGATGTGAGATCCATCGATGAGAAGTGTTTAGCTTTGCAGACCCGATCCAATGCGTCGTCTATCCGTGGGAGGGGGTATACGTCTTTCTTCGGGATCTTGTTCAGTCGACGATAATCGACGCAGAAACGTAGGGTTCCGTCCTTTTTCTTCGCCAAGACTACAGGAGATGCCCACGGACTTTTCGACGGCTGGATAATGTCGTCGCGCAGCATTTCGTCGACTTTATGCCTAATAGCTTCACGTTCTCGCGTCGAAACTCGGTAAGGGCTCTGGCGGAGTGGTCGAGCGCACTCTTCAGTTATTATGCGATGCTTTGCGACTGGTGCTTGTCGAATCCTCGATGACGTCGAAAAGCAGTCTTTGTATCGTCGAAGCATACTTCTGAGCTGTTGCTGCTTAACCATGGGGAGACTTGAATTTATGTCGAAGTCTGGTTCGGGAACGGGTCGTCGGTGTAGATGCTGCAGAATCCGAGAGTACAAAGGCATTGCTGGTTTCCAGAATTTCCTCGACGTATGCGATTGTCGTACCCTTGTTGATGTGCTTGAACTTCTGGCTGAAGTTTGTCAGCAACACTTTCGTTTTTCCTCCGTGAAGTCGAGCGATCCCTCTTGCGACACAGATTTAACGGTCGAGTAGTAGACGCTGGTCAACCTCGATGACGCCTTCTATGACTGCAGGTGTTTTCATGCCGACGGAAATGACAATGCTGGAGCGGGGCGGGATGCTGACTTGATCTTCGAGCACACTCAAGGCGTGGTGACTATGAGAGCTCTCCGGCGGTAACGCTTTCTCTTCCGACAGCGTTATCGATTTCGACTTCAGGTCGATGACTGGGCCGTGTTGGTTAAGGAAGTCCATGCCGAGAATGACGTCTCGTTAACATTGTTGGAGGATAACAAAAGTGGCAGGGTAAGTCCGGTCATGAACGGTAATTCTTGCAGTGCAGATTCCAGTCGGCGTAATGAGGTGTTCTCCAGCGGTCCGAATTTGAGGGCCGCAACCCATGCAGTCTTAGCACTCTTTAACTGGGCGGGAATGTGTCCACTCATGACGGAGTAATCAGCCCCTGTGTCCACTAAGGCGGTGAATGCGTGGCCGTCGTGAAGCACGTCGAGGTCGGTGGTTCTTTGTCTTGTGTTGCAGTTAGATCGAGGCGTCGGATCACGGCTGCGTTGCCTTAACGTGTGGTGGTACGTGGCGTCGTCAGGTCGTCTTTCGTCGGCGTATTCTTTGCTTCTAGACTTCGTCGGGACGGCATCATATCGTTGTTATGTCGTCGAGATAGTCTCTTCGGCGGCTTCGTCGGCGGCGGAGGATCTTCGTCAGTTCGACGAACAGCAACCGCACCTCCATCGGTGGCTGCTTTTAGTTTTCCGGATATGGGCTAGCACCGGGCAAGGCCAGTGTATGGACGGCGCTGCGGCGACAGGTAGCGCCCTGGTGATGGCGAATGGGACTGTCGTCGAGAGCTACACTGAGTAGTGGCGAGGTATTCGGCGATATCGCGAGGGCGTTCACCTTGTTGCGGCGGCGGCAGCGGGGCGTTGACGGCGAACCCATGTAGTCCCATCTTGCAGTATGGGCATCAGCGGTGGATATGTCCGGCTTCCCCGCAGTGATAGCAGAGCGGGCGATGGTCGGGGGCGCGCCAAATTTCCGTCTTCCTCGCGTAGCTGCGCTGAGCGACGGGTGGGCGTGCGGTGGTGGACGACGGAATTGCGGCGTTACAGTGACCTGGCGTGGTCGCGGAGGGGGATCTTGAAAACGGGCGACGGCGGCGTAAATCATCGCACCCGGCACGGGAAGCGACGATGCGGGCTGCACTTTGGTAACGCCCAGTGACCGTCGAAGTTCACCCTTGACTATGTCAGCGACTGAGGCCACCTGAGGTTGCGACGAAGGAAACATTGCGCAGTTCTTCGCGCACAATGGCCCTGATGGTCTCTTGGAGATCCCCGGAACCCGGTGCTTGGATGGCGCACTGCGGCGTGAGCACTTGGCGGTTATATTGCCTAGTGCGCATTTCTAGAGTTTTCTCAGTTGTTGTTGCCTCTGTCAGGAACTCAGCTACGGTCTTCGGTGGGTTTCGGATTAGTCCGGCGAAAAGTTCTTGCTTTAGGCCTCGCATGAAGAAACGCACTTTTTTCTCTTCGGACATTTCCTGGTCGGCGTGCCGGAAAAGACAGCTAATCTCTTCCGTGAAGATGCCGATGGTCTCATTGGGTAGTTGCCCGGGGTTTCCAGCAGAACTTCGGCCCTTTCTTTTCGGACAACGCTCATGAACGTCCTCAGCAAGGCATTGTGGAACAGGTCCCATGTTTTAAGGGTGGACTCCCGGTTCTCGAACCAAGTCCTCGCGGCATCTTCCAAGGAGAAATACACATGTCGCAGCTGATCCTCAGAGGTCCAGTTGTTGAAGGTCGAGATCCTTTCGAAGGTTTCCCGCCAGGTTTCTGGATCCTCCGACGTAGCTCCACGGAAGCTAGTGGGCTCTCTGGGTTGTTGAAGTACGATGGGTGACACTGGGGCTGCCATTGTGGTTGTCTTGGCCACAATTTTCTTGGTCTTTCAGGTAGAAGTTGTTGTAGACGGCGGCTTGCTCGATGGTCCGGGACTACGTTGATGTTCTCTTTCTGGTCCGGGCTTGGCTCACGGCTTGTCGGGGACATCCGGTACATGAACTACCCAGCACCTCCACCACATTTCACGTGGTAGTGACGTATAAAGGACACAGTAGCAATACCGTGAAAGACGAAACTAACTTTTATTGGGCGAACTTGTGCCCACAAAAACAGGCTACACTTAAAGAACGGCGACAGCGGCGAACACAGTCGGCGATCGTCAAAATCTGATCAGCGGGTCAAGCGCGTCGGCTTTTATACATCAGTCGTCGAATCTTCCACAGTAATCGCTGGGACCCGCGTGCCCTCCACAAAGTTCTACACAATTCACGTCGCGCATACATGCAATCAGAATACACAAGGTTCGGTGACAACAGACAGCGGATAGAAGCATCGTTAACATTCTAGAAATTTCCTATACATATAGGCGCGTCCTGCGCTGAGCGATAACATTTGTTAGGCGGTGAAACGTGTTCACCCGATAAAGATAAACATGTACACGTGTCAGTATGCTGGTTATATATGTACGCTCTACAAAGAACTGAGCAGAGCTCAATAGGCACAATGTTTTTGGGTTTACATAGTGACTTCAGGGCTTTTACGACGCTTAGAGAGTCTGTAAATGTGACTGTTTTTCGAAGTTTTGATTTCATTATATGCTTCACTGCCGACAATAGTGCATAGGCTTCTGCCTGAAATATACTAGTCTCTAGGTGCAGTACGCCAGATCCCGAGAAAAATGGGCCGATGACTGCGTAAGAAACTGCTGCATCTGAGTTGGAAGCGTCCGTGTAAAACTCAGTGCAAGGGTACTTATACTGCAGTTCTAAGAAATGCATTTTAATATGTGCCTCTGGTGCATGTTTCGTGACGTCTACAAACGACATATCAGTCTCTGAGCTGCCACTGCCATGGCGGTAACATACAAACTACAATTGTATAAATACATATAATTAAATAAATACATACAATACATACAATTAAATACATACAATTGTATGACGCAGCATACTTGATGCGAAAGTTAGAATTAAGTGCTTTGTTTCAATCTCCTTGTGATCGCGCCTCATCTTTATTCTCTTGACATTGATCACATTTTGATCGCTCCAGCCCTCCAGTAGTTCAGCTTCAGTCAGCTCTATGAAATGAGCATCGGAAGCGACTCTGTGGGTGGTGTTCATTGGGCAGTGCGGTGTGACCATCACTGGAAGACTCCCGAAAGATACTGGTTTAGAGGGTTTTTCGTGGAGTTATAAAAAGAGATCGCCGCTTGCCAACTTGGAGACTTTATAACGTGGGCCAAAAGCTTCCTAAGTAACCAGAAAAGGTGAGATCATTCTCGCTGCCTCTTCTTTTTTCTCTGAATGTATTACACAAAATCGTGGAAAATTGCCAATGTTTCAGCCAGAAAACTCGAAAAAGTCTCCGGTGCGCCCTCGTTTTTGACGGTGATCAGGGAGTGGAGCGTATGAGTTTTCTACGTGTAAAGGCAAATTGCTAGGCAGCAACACCAGCCACCCACGATGGAGGCCAACAAGAGGACGCTGCAACACCTGGAGACACAGGTCCTACAAACGCCAGCTGTACGCTATTGCTATGACCAAACATGGCATACCCAAGGTTGGCTGCCCACACAAGGTTAACCCTTGCCGTCCAGAAAGTTTGAAGTGAGGAGAAGTGAAGAGAGGACAGGAAAGATTAAAAGTGAGAGAGAAAGACGAAGATCGAAGAGGAGGACAGGAAAAGGCGACTGCCAATTTCCTCCAGGCGGGTCAATCTGGAGGTGCCGTCTACGTGAAACGTAGGCCAAAGAGGTGTGTTGCCGCCACTGAGGGGCCGTAAAAGTCCAAACACCCGGCACTGGCTCAGCCCCCAGGATCCTCTTTTCCCCGGACACGGCTAAGCCGCGCACGGCTACACGCGGGAGGGTCCAATCCTCGTGTGCTCGGGTACGCAGTCTCGAAAAGAAGTGTCAGATATCATTCGTACATGTTTGGCAGGTAATCGAGCATCTTGCTCAATAGGTTCCTGGCATTTATTTGGACCTCTTTGAAACCTACATAATCTTCCTACCCGCGTTCGTTCTGGTATTACGTGTGCAACGTAGAACGAACGGCTTCTACTGACCACGATTGCCAGCACCACAGCCGGCAGGAATGAAGCTGGAATTTGTGCTCGAGCGACTCTTCGACAGTCATGCTGTTGACAGTGTTCCCGCCAACTTGTTTCATCATTTAGAACGTAGTTCTTAGGCACCTTATCCTGCATTTTGCATCGGCGTGATCCCTCGGCGTAGCCGAGTGAACGAGCACAACGAAGGATGAAATAGCAAACGTGGAGCGCAGCAGGGCATGAAAGACGGCGATAGCGATGAGAACACGAGAAAGAAAGCGGAGGAAGAGGGTATGGCGAAAGTGTAAGGAAAGCGTAGTGCCGCGCAAGACGGGCTCTGCGCCGGCAGCCGTTACGAGATGGCGCCAGTGTAGCGTGCCGTCGTCTATTCATCGATGGCATGCGGCGAGCGCGTCCACCGATACTATATACGGAAACAAAGCGCTGCATGAGCGTAGGTTTGTCTGCGGCAGCTGCTGTGAATCGCGCCCACGCGTCACCCACGCGCTGCCTCTCGACATCTCCCGATTAGCAAGGCACTCGCGCCACTCTTCGCTCCGTTTGCGACGTGCCGCACGAGACAAATTGTGTGCGCCAGCCAATATATCGCGAAATGAAAACGCGAGCTGCGGTGAAATTTCGCGTTAATGAGTATTCCGCCATATAGTGAGAGTGTTACTTTAGGAAAGGTGACAAGTAAGGTTGAAATGTGTCGAGAAGGTGTATATAATTATTTTTTATGTTTCTAACTAAGCCAGTAACGTAAAAGTTTCGCCACATATTAAACTTAGCATTCTCCCTATTTCTATTGAATTCGAAGTTTGTGTCTTGCACAGCTGTATTATATGACTTTGTGAAACAGCGGATAACACGTGTATGACATTCTGGAACGCGTGAATAAGTAACCTTTTTTAAGGCTGTAATAAATCTTCATAGAACAAACATTCAACGTTCATCACTTAGAAATCATGCTTCCTACTTTAACGAAATATAAGTGTCGTGTCTCACATGTTCACTGACGAGACCAGGAAAAAGCAGCTACATGCCTCGTATAACATGTAAATGATGTAAGAAGACGAGTGTTCAGTAATTATTTCGAAAGTACAACTTTCAGTGCGCGTCAAACATAGAATGGCCGCCGTCTTCTGTAAATATGAAACTTCGGCTGCGTTTGGCCCTCCCAGAAAAGTGGGGTAACTTTTTAAGCATTTCTTACAACGCACCTAAACGGGTCGGAAAAAAAAATGTAAGAACTCGAGGGTTTAGCAAGTTGCATTTAAACCCTAATATAGATTCAAAATTTGCCTGCACATTGCCCCCTAACGTTCCCCACATTACCCGAAAATATAAATTTTGTTAGTGATGTATAGATTTTTCCTTAAACCGTGAAAACTGGCAGATAATATGTTTTGAGTGATCCCATAGTCGCTTTGGCAGCTTCGCTGTAAAAGCAACTCCCAGTTTTTCGAATAGAACGATTCTATTACAATTCCTGTAGCACTAGTCGAGTGGTCCGACCAGGCACATTATCATCCGGAGCGGCCGGCCGGGAATGGCGGATGATACGAAAGAAATAGAACCGAATGACAGGGATTTTGACATTATTCCTAACCTTGCTTTGCATGCTTCTTTTTTTATCGCGCAGCCAAGCTTCGCGGCGTACGCGGACGCGGCTCCGCTCGCGACGACGGTGAGAGCGGGAACCGATGGGCGGGCCAACGACGACGACGCGGGCGGTGCGTTCTCCTGGCTGCGAAACTTCCTCGTCGGCGTTCTGGTCGCCTCGCTGCTCGTCTTCGTCGCCTCGGCGGGCGGCATCATCGACTGGACTGGCGGCGCTGCGGTCGAGCTGCCCAGCAGAGATGCCAGGCCGCCGACCACGTCCTCCGACGAGATGGAGGTGGTCGACGCGCGCCGTTTCAGCGCCGCCGCGCCCCAGGCGCCGGTTGTTCCCGGCGCCGCCGCTGTCGACGAGGACGGAGCGGGAAGCCAGATTCAGTGAGAAATGCCGGTGCTGCTTTTCGGGCGTTTCGATGGCCGGCGACGACATCGCAGCCTTTGTGGCGGTCGCGCGAGCATGCAGCAGCGATGTGAAGCGCACACCTTGATAGCATTTTCAATTCAATTCAATTCAGTTTTATTGAACATCCGTCAGATGCTTTGAACGCGGACAGAAATGCCAAGAAGGCTCGACTGGGTTCGTGCCCCGGAGCAGGGCATACAGAGGCATCAATTCCGTACGTATACAAGAAAAAGGAGAATGCATGAAATGCGAGAACTACGGGACCTACAGACCAGGAAATTATGAAAGGAAATATGCTTCAATAAAACTTGGTGCTGGGCTAGTTGGTGATGCATTCTTTAAAACTGATGGTAGCGCTAAAAAGGACGGACACACGATGAAAAGACGACACGACGACGAGGAAACGGAGGGCGTTTCCTCGTCGTCGTGTCGTCTTTTCATCGTGTGTCCGTCCTTTTTAGCGCTACCATCAGTTTTAAAGTATGAAAGGAAAGACATGAAAAAAAAATATAGGAAAGGTACGAAAACATTGCAAAAGGGCCACATGATTATGAACAGTAGTTCAACAAATAAAGTAATATAACGGGAAAGTTAAAAATTATGGGGTTTCACGTGCCAAAACCACTTTCTGATTATGATGCATGCCGTAGTGGAGGGCTCCGGAAATTTCGACCACCTGTGGTTCTTGAACGTGCGCCGAAATCTAAGTACACGGGTGTTTTCGCATTTCCGCCCATCGAAATGCGGCCGCCGTGGCCGGGATTCGATCCCGCGACCTCGTGCTCAGCAGCCCAACACCATATAGCCACTGAGCAACCCAGCGGGTAACGGAAAAGTTGTATACTTCGTAGATCTTTCAAGGAGGTCAAGTCCACAGCGAGGTCCGATTATAATTTGGGACTTTCTTATCTGTTTGTCTCCAGCATCGCTTTTAAAGACAGCGCTCTCCTGTGGGCGAGCATGAACACTTCGAACTATTCTGTAGCTTCAGAAGGATTTGTTGGCATGGTTAATATATATTTAGGAAAATTACGTTGCCATGCACCAAGCAAACGCGAGCTTTTCTTTAGTTTCCTTTCAATTCTTGCAGCGGGAATTTCACAATGGCCGGCATTCCGTCAGCGCCGTCCGCTACGAGAATTCCAACCGTGAAGGAAGAACACGAAGCTGACGTTGGGTCACCCGAGAGCCATCTTCCTATGCGCATGCTGGTAAGCGGGCGTCACATGTCGGTCACTCTTTGACCGACGGGTGGCGTTCTGCGGCTGAGAACGACATTTCGGCTTCCCTTCCCAAATGCAGTGGTGGCGTTCCGAAGATGCCGGGACGTAAAAAAGAAGGCAAAAGAAATCTACATTTATCTGTAGAACAATGAGCTATGGCCGATGGAAATGAACTGGCCGCGCATCCAAAATTCGGAGATAATCGGCGAGCTTTAGTAATCTATCGTGTGATGCGTGTGTAATTAATTGGGGATGGCAATGTTATATATGTTTTATGAACAGCGGCACATACCCAGTGGGACATATCCAGTGGCACAGTCTGGCGTGAGAGGAGATAGATAGATAGATAGATAGATAGATAGATAGATAGATAGATAGATAGATAGATAGATAGATAGATAGATAGATAGATAGATAGATAGATAGATAGATAGATAGATAGATAGATAGTAAAAGCGCGTGAGGTATCCTAAGAATGCAAATCGCATTAATGGTCCCAACTCTGCTATTTTGTTTTCATAGCTAGGGTGTCTAGGACGTAGTAAACTCGACCACGTGACGAATACGGGATCTTTTGCAGCGAGTTCGAAGCCGCAATGAACGAAATTTTCCACTGCAGTTTCGCGGTCGAAAGCGGTCTTTGAAGAATGCTTTGGCTGAGATAATGTAACGATTCTACTCCGATTGTTCTCCTTTTCGAGCTTCCTCAGTGGTCAGAGCGGCTCTCCGCCTGCGTTATCACCACCACCACCCTGTCGTCAGCGGTGAATGACAAAGAAATAAAATCAAGCGAAAGAAATCTCTACATCATACAGTCTTAAAAAGGTTTGCGCGCTTTGGGGTTTATCTTGTCCCACAACGGTAATTGTCATAATTGTCATTTGTCTTACCCGCATTTCTTTCCTTTAACGCTGCGCGCGGCATTTCCAAGTCACGAACGCCGTGCACTTGATCGGCGTGATATAGCATTCTCAAGAAAGCAGCGAGTGCAGAGTTTTCGAGAAAGGAAACGCAAGCAAAGCACATAACGATTATTGTTGTGGGACCAGATAAGCCCCAAATGGGTGCAAACTTTTATTGCGATAGCAATTATATATAGACACTCCAGGCGCATTTCTGCCGTCGCCGTGATGTTCCATATAAAGTCAAAGGACGGAAACATCGTCGCCACGCGTCGTATGCGGTATGTGCAAGTGAAAGCGTGCGAGGGTGAGCCGCGAATGGAGGTTCAATCTCGCACGTGCAAGGGAGAAAAGCAGGGAGGAAGCGTGTCGTCTTTCGTCAAGCACAAGGCACTGGGGGAGGGGAGGGAGGGGGCGTTACACTCCGGCGGCTGCTGCGTATGTCGCGACCGCGCGGTGCCTTTTTGAAAGCGATGCGCGACGGGGATAGAGTGCACCGAATGCCGATAACTTCGTGTGCGCTGCGTTTTCACCAGTTCGTTCGCGTTCAAGCGAGAGGCAACATGAAAGTCAATTCGCTCGTTGCTGCTGCCGCGCTTCCTCACTCCAGTGTTTTTACAGCGAGTGTGCGTGATCGTCGAGAGAGATGTGTTCATGTTTGCTTGTGCGCGCGTGGCACCATGCTTGTTAATTTAGTTAGTCAGCGAATGTTTGCAAGTTAATGCGGCCGATAAAGCTACTATCCTTGCTTCGTATAGTTATTTACTGATTTGCTATGGCAACCGATGTTTCGACTTTTGGGGCGAAACTGCGACGTTTTTTTTAAAGAGTGTACCTGGCCTGATTTTACGTGTGAGAAGTTAAGAGGGAGCGTTAGCTCGGGGTCAACTCACATTTTCTTATTCAAATACATGTAAAACGCAGAAATTCTGAAACTACAGCTGCAACGATTTGAATGAAAACAAACTAAGTTTATAACTTTATGTAACTCTGTACCGAAAACAGATATCGCACTTTAGTAAGTTACATCTGTTGGAAAAAGTAATAGAGCATCTGCCACATTAACCTAAAATGAAAAAAAAAACGCGATATATTTGAATTGACAGCTTATGCGTCATTTTTACAATGTTTACGAAAATTCTTCAAAAGACCTGTGGTATGGTTGGTAGACTCTGATATATTTTAGAGCGGAGTAGAATACATCGAGTTTATTCGTTTTAGACCTGTTAATTCGTGTAGCTTACAGAATTGACATCGTTTTTTAATGCTGAGCTAAGAACTTGTAAACTTGCACGAGTTTTCGAAATATTGAAGTTTCCAATATTTAAGAAAATGATGGCATAAACTGAAAATCTGCTTCTTATAGCATATCATATTGACCGCAAATAAAGACGTGGACAGCGGAAGGGAACACAAAAACAATGTAGGCAGTATTTCTTCAGTGTTCCCTTCCGCTGTCCCCGTCTTTATTTGCGGTCAATATGATATGCAGTAAACACCAACTAGGCCAAACTGAAGTTCTTCTACTTCTTACAGTTACTATTAGACGTTAACTTCGTCTTTTTCGTGCGACAAATCTCACCTAAATCGACGCAGTGGTCGCCGAGAAAAAAAACGAGTTATGTCTTCTTACCTATTTATACGTAGCAGCTCCCGAACCTATTAAGCGTCCTTGCAATTTTTTGTTATTATCGCGTGAGTGTCGACCACATTACGTGAGCGTCGACCACACCGCGTGCCAGCGGCTTTGTAGCGGCAAAGGACACTCTTGAAACGAACAGCGCATGCTGCACATGGCACAAGAACTGGAAATCGTCTTGCTCGCCCGCGTATATACTTCCGCCAATCCCGCCGGCCCTCGCCGCTACAAGGCTTCTGACATGCTATGCGGTAGACGCTCGGGCGATATTATTTAAAAAAAAATGAAGTAAGGCTCTACACAGGAGAGTGTTGAAAGAACTGGCTGTATATTGTATGTAGCTACGAGGTTGACTCCTTTTTGCGACGTGTGCAACGCGTGGTGCAGTGGAAGCGCGAGTGTGGCCACTACTTCTACACGTACTGCGACAGCATACGCCAGGAGTGGTACCACAAGCCTTCGGCGCACGGCTGCGTGGCCACCGCGAGCGACAGCGCGCACGTGTGTAACCGGGGCGCGAACCGGTTCGTCAACCTCGAGTCGTGCTTCGCCAGCTGCGTGCACGGTGACCGCAAGCCGGACCGATGCTTCGAAAGGTCCCTCTTCACCGGGTGTGACAGGTGATGACGCTCGCTGCGGGTCGGATGGTGCCCGCTGCTGGTCATGGTCTCATCGCACAGGAAATCGCACGTTTACTCCTTTAACTGAGGCACATCCCTTCGCTGTAAGCTCGTTTTTCGAGACAACTAGAGAGACGGCAATACTGTTGGTCTCATCTGGCCACCGGACCCATTGGCTACGTTTACGTGGACGCGACGGGAACGGGTGCGACCAGAAGTCGGGTTTAGACAGCCCGACTGGACAGCGTTTGCGTGAACTCGCACCTGACGGGTCGAGATTGTTGCTAATCCTGTATCAAGGCTAGAGAAAAAACAACGCGCCCGGTTAATCAATGCTAGCTCCAAACCAGCGACCGTGTTTACACGTGCGCTTCAAGTGGGTCGGGCTGGGTTAAGGAGGTTAAGCATACATCTTCGGGCTGGCTCTCTTCGGGCTAGCTGAATATCAAGACTCTGCTCACAGTAAGGTTGACGCTTGTGGCAACCAAAAGTGCCTTTGATATTCCAAAGCCAGACTTATTTTTATTTAGTGTTCTTTGAAACACGGGGCAGTGCGGCGCTTTTGTGTTTCTTATCTGGGGCATCTTATATTGTGCACGATGCACCAGCATAAAAGGAAACATATGATTTTCAATTAAAAACAATCATTTTATTGCATACACTGGAATAATACACAAGAAGTTTGATGAGGGAGACTCTGCGATACGAGAACTATTATCAAACAGCACTGAGAGAGGCGACTGGTTCACTCATTTACTGGAATCACAGTTCCAACGCAGATTAAGTGCTTGTTTCCATACTGACCAAATGGATATATATATATATATATATATATATATATATATATAAATGAGTAGAAAGGGGTGTTTACCGAGGGGCCTGATTTTTATTAATCATATCATAAGAAGGCAACAAACAGGGACGCGAAGGAAAACATAGGGGCAATTGCTGGTACTGGCTAATTGAATGAAAGAAATGATAAATTAATGGAAATGAAGGTGGATGAAAAAACAACTTGGCGCAGGTGGGGAACGATTTAGAATCGTGCCATCTGCCATAGGCAATTTTAAAAATTTGTTGCAGCTAAAACAAAAAACACCCCCCCCACATATATATATATATATATATATATATATATATATATATATATATATATATATATATATATATATATATATATATATATATATATATATATATATAACTTTCTTATCAGGGCTAACAGTGTCATTAAATAAAATAAGTATGCCCGCGGAAAACTTCCTCTTCGCACTTATCCTATCAAATAATTATATTATTATTATTATTTATCATTTAAATGTGATATTTTGTGGAGACAGCCAGGACGGTTGGACCGTCTCGGTTGATTGGAGAAGTTCCGCGCCAGTGCACGGGCTCCAGGATACGCGCGGTACCGGGGTTGCAGCCGCACCGCGCTCTCGAACAAACCTATAGTTATACAGCTGCGCGGGTCTCTCGCATTCTCTCTGCAGCTTACGGCAGTAGCGCTGCCAAACGTTCATTTCCCCACGTGGTACATTTGTAAGGGGGCACTTGCAGCGTGTTGCAGCGAAATGCACTATGTCCTATGGATTGATCCCCGACGACCACTGGCGGCGCGCAGGGAGGACGTGGTGGAGACCTGGTGGTTCTTCGACGGCCGCCGCTGCGTCCGCTGGAACTTCCCCCTGGGCAACTGCCCGTCGGAGCAGAGCCGCGTGTTCCACACGCACGAGCAATGCGCGCTGGAGTGCGTGCCGGACTGGGAAGCGAAGCAGCCGAGCAACGCCAGCGCGGCCGTGCGGCGGCGGCGGCGGCGTAGTCGTCGCTGCGAGGCCCCCGTCGCAGCCACGTGCAGCCCGAGGCAGCTCAGGTACGTGGGATATCGGCCCGGAGGGGTGGATTCCAGGCATTAGATATAAATCTAAGGGTCAGAAAAGAACGCTTTAGCTCGCGCAGTTTTCTACAAAGGTTACCCGAGGCAACGCTGGCTCTAAAGTGCACGTCTGCAAGCGCAGCGGTTGAATCAAATTCTGGGTAACGCTGTCGTGGAGACTGTAGTTGGTGAGAGACGACGCTTATAACACGCTGCTTGAAGGCTGTGGGAAGGCCGTGGTCCCGAATTCCCAGCTAGCGGGCCTCAGCCACTGCTTGAGCGTATACTTTGTCCTCTTCATCTACAGCCGCGATGCCGCACCTCTTAGTTAAGCTTGCGGCGAGCGGCAACAGTCCCACGAGGCATAAGTAACATGGGAAAGGTTAGTGACCAGAAAACGGACATGGTGAATACACCTTGCTTGTTTTCTGGTCGCTAACGTTTCTCTTGTTAGACCTTCGAGCTCATAACCGAAACTGCACATTCGGTTATGAGGGACGCTGTAGAGTGGACGGCTCCGGATTGTTTTGACTACCCGGCGGCCTTCAATGTGCCCACAAAGCCCGGTACGCGAGCGTTTTTCGCACTCAGACCCCGTCAGAGCGCTGCCGTTGCAGCTGTGATTGAACCGTTTTACACAAACTTCACTTGACATGTGCCTTGGTGCCGCATAACGTTTATTTGACAATTTCGCGTCCGAGATGAGACGGCGTGTACCGTTGTTTGACGCACCCTCCGTTGGCCTGGCATGTCCGAGTTGAGCGTATTATGTCACCTTTGTATTTTCCGCACTTGTGGACCCCTTCATCTCGGACCGCATCTCGGCCTCCGTTCGGGACACAATACAGTGGGTGGTGTGACTTGTCCTCGCTTTTTGTCGCTCTACGTTCTTGTGTTCTGTGGACTATATAAGCAGACCTCGTTTACTCTCTTTAGCTCATCCTCTATCTATTTTTCTAGCCTATGGCTTTTATTCTTTTATATTTCATTATTACTATTAAGTTGACAGAGACTCTCTGTATTTTTTTCTGTCAAAACAAACATTCATTCATTCATGTTCAACGGAGAGTGACTAGATGGTCCCTCCTTTTCAGTAATACGAAGGAAGAGAAGTGCTATCATATTCCTGCGTGCGTGATTTCGTACAGCGTTCAGATGTCCATGCTCAGTGTAACCCACCTTTGCCGGACGAGCGCAGGTATCCTTACTTCGCGGACATGCACGCCGAAGGCAGTGCCCGCTGCGTGAGGGCGTCGGCGGGCAACCTGCTGACCCGCCGGTGCTTGGTCGGCTCGAACCGGTTCGCATCGCTGTCTACCTGCAGCCAGTTCTGCGCTACTCGGCGGCCGGCGACATGAACGGCTCCGAGCCTTCGATATCTGAATTTGAATGCTCTTTCATTAAATGGCGCCATATTGCATCCGTGAGGAACTTCGTGGAAATCCCGACGGAAAGGAATACCAAAAAGGGATAAAGGAAACACTTGAACTGTATTAGCAAAGCATCTCGTTTTCCAATACCAAAAAAAAAGTCAGAATTTTACGGTGGGGGGGAGGCTTAATAAGACAGAAAATAGCAAAAACTCGGATCGTCTACAGCGACGTTTTCTAGGAGTTACCGCACTAGCTAGCTATATGACGTCATAAAATTTGACGGCGTCCGCTAGGAGTTAATTTTTTTTATTGGTAGAGATGGACTGATTTGACTTCTAAAAGAGCGAAAGACAGAACTTGCGTAGTTTAAAAAAATTGCTCTGCGATAACGGACCAAATAGGAACAAATACTTTGAAATCCGCGCCGTCATACTGAGGCACCGGCACCTTCATTTTCAATGCTAATAATCAACGTCTTGCTGCGAAGTCAACGAAAATAGACTCTTGAAGCACTGCGAAATACACAATAATAGTATTGAAAAGCACTTTAGCAGTCTTCAGTGGTCTATTACTTTTCTTTAGTGTCCCTTTACAAGTTAAGGGCCCTCAGTGTGTGTTGCCTTCCTTCATTGGCCAATCTCGCTTTGTCCTTGACGTCAGCTTTCGAATGTGAAGGATCTTTTATAATGTAGCATACTGGCGTGAAGAAGGAACGTAAACGAGTGGCACGCCCGACACGAGGGCCATCGTGTCGAACATCATGTGACGGTTATACATACGAAGTACGGAACGCAAAAAAAAAACAAAAAAGATGAAGTAACTGAAATCGCCAAAAGCACGAAGGTAACGGGGGATAAGTCTAGTTGTACGCAATTAAGATAGACGAATTAGCATTTCGTTGGGCCGATATATGGCAACCTTACGCGCCGCGCATTTTTTTTTCGTCAAAGATATTCCTCAGTCTCACGGGTGTGCTGACCTATTGCCTCCTGCGAATGGATGTGTTTATCGAAATTCCATAAAGCTTTTTGTTGCCTCAGCACACTATACAAAAAAGAAAAGGAAACAAAAAGGAAAAAGACGCCTTTGTGAACGGTTGCCACAGCTCATACTCATCGTGCACTTCAAGTACAAAAACACCTTTATATACACGTTCTCTCCACGTATCATTGACGATTGAGGTTCATTTCGAGGTGACACGTGTTCATTGCCACTGAAACAGTTTTTTTAGACTTGATTAACCATTGTTAGTCGCCCATTTTATTGTTTCCTGTTCATGTCATTGAACGTGTTCATTTCACGCTTATACAATTGTGGCAATTTGTTTTTATACATTTATTTTGTTTACGTGCGTTCAACTACTGGTGTAGCCCCAAACGGGGCTGCAATATGTGCAAATAAATATTAAAAAAAATTCAGTGCCCTTTTACTCTGTGAAGAAGGATGACCAGCGAAGCTGTGTATGCAGGCCCCTTAATGGGGAACTGCACCTCTGCCGCGGGTCGGTCCGGTATTGTACTTCGGTATCGGCCCACGTATGGGGAGTGCTTAACGCCTGCTTCACCTCCACCGCGGGTCGGGACGATATTGCACTATCTTCGGGATCGTCCCACGTATGAAGGAGTTTTCGGCGTACAGACGACGGATGGACGAGTCGGCCAGCCATATACAGCTTGGCTGTAAAAAAGCACAGTGATGCCGTCCTATAGGGAGTCCTCAAGCAACCCTAAAGTCACAGGGTTATGCTTTAGCACTACCCGAAACCCATACCGGATACTTTGCAAACACAATGAACTATTTCCGGCGCAAATCCTTCGCTACAACAGAACATTTACATGCTCACGACGCTCTAGTAAGCGACGACACAGACGGTACAGGCACTGTCTTAAATTTCTTTCCCGTCCCCCTTATTCGGTGTAGTCGTTTATGGAGCGCTGTTACTATAGACAAGTTCCAACTCGCCTGGTTTGCCTGGTGACTTTGCATATGCTTTGCTAGGGACAAACCTCGTTACATTGAACACGGACAAATCTAAATATTGCTTATATTGAACAGGTGCTGAGAAAGACACGTATTTTCAACTTAGCGCATATAACTTCCTCGCACATGAACTAGGCATATCGAACACCGCAGCGTCGGACTGTGTGCACTCCTGAGACAGATGACAGCCTGACGGCTGCTACACGCAGGAGGGTCGCTGCTGTGCGGAAGTCTCATGCGACTCGCGTAAGGCGCGCATGGCTAGTGTTGACGCCATGCGCAACATCCGAAACGTTGTACTAACTATGCCCTATAATACATGAGTACAACAGCCGCGGCTTTTCCGTTGGTCTCAGTGTTTTTTTTTTTATAGTTCAGCATCGTCCGGCAGAGAAAGAAACGAACATCTGTTTGTTTAAAAATATCTTTAATAAGGCGTCATTTTCCAATTCTTCCAAATTTGTCAAGGATTTCTTTTTCAGGACATGGAGGACAGATGGCTCGAAAATTGGGAGCACTGATAAACTTTCATTATCTCCCTTTTTCTCTGTCTCGCACTTTCATTGCTCTTGGGGCTGGCCAGTTAATAGAATCGTAAGGCGATTCGTGAGACAAGAATCGTAAGCTGATTCTATAGAGATATTCAAGGTTTGCCCACGGAACATTTAAACGTCAAGCATCCCAGGAACGAAAGGGATGAAGTTTGCTGAACCCTTTTTTTGAAGGCATCGACCTCAGAGTCCGTCCACGAGGCCTTGTAAGTAACGTACCGCCACACTGCAACAGGAGAGAGGAAATAAAATAGGAAATCAGGCGTTAATAATTTGTCCGCATATTTGCACGTTTTAGCCGACGAAGGCTACAGTACTCCCTAATAAAACAACAACGGGTCACAAATTCTCGTTATTCCTCCTGTTGGCAAGGTCGCATTGAGATGTTTTCTTCGCACTTCACATGCCTTACAGCTGTTGGCGTTCCGTTTCAAGCAGGAACAACTTTTATCGTTTCCGGAACAAGTAGTTCTCTCTATCTTTACATTTTGTGCAGCCTTTGAAAGTTTGGGTTTTATCAGCAATGTTATCTAGAATAGTGCTAATTATTGTATCATTTAATTGACCTATGCTTTGTGCCATTAATATCCAGGCCCACTTCTGTCATTATTTGTGGTGTTCTGCTCTGGGTGAACATCTTTGTTTTCACGTGTTTAACACTTCGCAAATTTTTCATGGCAGATTCTTGATTGCTCTAATCATCCATTCCATACTTTCATCTCAACCTTGTGTGGTTTGCCTCGCACCGTCAATCTCATTTTTTATTTCCTAGACCGAATCACACAAACGAGCGTAGGTTTACTAGGCCTGCCTTCTTTTTTATGGTCCTTTCGGCCGTTTTTCTGGTAGGTCGGTGGTGCGACGGGGGGGGCATGGACTTGGATGAGGGACGGCGAGGAAACATGCCGACGGAAAGGGCAGGAGCTCTCGGCCAACCAAGTTGCGAAGAGAGGCAGGTGGGGGGGGGGGAGAAAAGTGGGGGAGAACTAAGAGCTTTCTACAATAGTTACTAGAGAGAAGTGGCGCTGCTATCGTTCATCCACCATGGGAATGATAGTGCATGGATTTAGTCTGATCTTCGTGCTTGTGGCTTCGTTTATTACGATTTATTCGCTTTAATTGGTCTAAATTTCAAAATGAATGTATACTTTTCTAAATGCAGAAGGCAGTAAGACACTGCGAAGACGCACAGTCACCGCTAATTGCAGCGGTTCCGCCTGTCCAGGTAGCCAAATCGAAACGCGCCAGCCGTCTCAACGCGCTCGCTTGCCCGCGAGAGATTCTTAAAGGTGTTCTATGGTCGCCTGTCGGCGCATGCCTCCATGGCGTAATGGTTTCAATATCAGGATTATGTGCTATTGATGTCCCGTGTTTGAACGCTACCGTCGGACAATCTTATTAATGTTTATTTAATCATCTACAACGCAGTGCTTTGCTGAAAATGGTCGGTTTGCAAAGTTCCGAAGCCGCCTTGAAAGCCAGAAAGACAAAGCTTAGGCAAATCCATGTGCTAACCATAATTCCCATGCTGTCGCGCAATCGTTCGTCTTGCTGGCCACCCGGATTGTCGCCTTGCTCGCTCCTTCATTCGTTTGGGCTATTCGCTCATGTTGATGATCATCGTCGATTGTTTCTGTATAACATTTTTTCCCCTTTTTTGCACAACATAGAACATTTATGCAGTGCGCCATTATTACGTACGCAGCGCCCTGCAAGAACTGTCGTGGGTTTCTATGCCGTGCCGGCTTGGACGAATGCTCCGGGCTGTAAATTTACATAAATTGTTCTCTCTAATGTGCCCCCTCTCGTAACATCTGCACTGTAGCTAATCTAGAGGGTGGTTTAAAAGCAGTGCATAGTTTAAGAAACGTGCAAGGCGATCGTAACAACATTGATAGCGTTCTGCTATTCACTGACAAACATTGGAATTGT
This sequence comes from Dermacentor variabilis, assembly GCF_050947875.1. NCBI lineage: Eukaryota > Metazoa > Arthropoda > Arachnida > Ixodida > Ixodidae > Dermacentor > Dermacentor variabilis. Next base: position 143,976,793 of record NC_134569.1, read on the forward strand.
GCTATTTATAGACAATGCGCGACAGTTATAATACGCAAACTGCGCAGGAACTGGGCAATATTACGAGGAAACGTATTGGGCGCAAACTTTATAACTTATAAACGTAAACTCAACAGACCGAGAGGAAAGAGCAAAAGGAAATCTTGGGACGTAAAACGTTATAAAGACGTGCAATTTCTGACGTGGGAGCCGCTGCGAAGAATTACCCAGGAAAAAACGACTTAGCTCTTCTATGCGGCACCGTGTTCGCTAACAGATGCAACGGATGTAACAGCTTTTATTTCCTCGAACAATAAAACCGCTGACTGCCCAAACTTTCCTCGACGTAAAAGAAAGCTGAGAAGGTGGTGTTTCAGCAACGTGCAGCGCGACAAGTTTTCTGCGATGCAGTCAAGGTTACTTTGGCAGTTACAATGCGGCTACATTATTCCTTGAGACGCGCTGGATCACAGATGCACGCACGCCCACGCACACATGCACACACGGAAATAAATGCGTTTACATAAAGTGTAGATACGGGAACGTGGAAAGGGTCTGTATTGTGAAAACACCCGAGAAAGATTTGGCTAAACGTAGCATTCGATTGTGAATTTCAGTTATCTGCCAGATTTTCTCTTAACTGCTGGTAGTCGCTTTTTCGTTTACGGTGGAAGTAACGGGAACAAAACGCAGCACAATGTTATATATGTTACAAGTGAAGCAAATATCTCAAAGGCAAAATTATGCTGAGCGATATCTCATTGATATTGTTATACCTGATCCATCTGGGTAACACTCGATCTGAACTAAGTACTTGCAGTTGTCAGTGTCCAGGATCACAGACCTAGCTTTCTCTGAAAGTAAAGGAAATGAAATTAGAATTTCATGCCCAGGAAGTCACAATCAGTTATGCACCATAGTAGACGCACTATACTGGCAGTTTTCTTGTTCGAGGTGCTTAAAAAATCGCATGGACCCCATAGCACAATTCACCCTGTACAGGTAGATTACCTGACGAAGCAGACTTTTCGTGCTCGACAATTTACAATGTCCAAGCATCTAATTAAAAACTCCTCACTCACTTTACTCGTCACTTTAAAGCACATGCGGAGATTGTGAAATTGACGCCGAGGAGAGTGAATTCACGTCTACTTAGCAGTACGCCTAAAACTAGCAGCACTTTCAAGATATCCGTACTTCAAATGTTCTAAAAACGCATTGTCTTTCCAATGAAAAAGAAGGCAAAAGATTGAAAAAAGAGATAACATGGTAACACGAACGTACGCACGCAGTCACGCACACCCTAATGAAGAAATAGAATGATTCTCGACCTTCTTAAGTGACGACTTTCTTTTGGAATCGTCTTGAGAGTCATCCATCCATGAATCATCCATCTTAGTTGAAATCAAGAAAAAGAAATGGGGGGGGGGGGGGCATGGGCAGGACATGTAATGAGCAGGGAAGATAACCGATGGTCATTAAGGGTTGCGGACTGGATTCCAAGGGAAGGGAAGCGTAGCAGGGAGCGGCAGAAAGTTAGGTGGACGGATGAGATTAAGAAGTTTGCAGGGACGTCATGGCCACAATTAGTACATGACCGGGGCAATTGGAGAAGTATGGGAGAGGCCTTTGCCCTGCAGTGGGCGTGACCAGGCTGATGATGATGATGAGAGTCGTCTATTCCCTCTTTTATGCGAAGCATATTACTAGGGCTCAACCCAGCTCCTCAGGCGCGGCGGTGTCGCCTTCAATACCACGTGACACCGTGACGTCACGAAAGAGGAGAAACGGGGCTCCAACTCGCGCCGTCGCTCGCGCCGTCGCGGCGGTATATAAGCAGCTGCGCTTGCCTCTGCTAGACACTCACGAGGTGAGATGCCTCCTGGAGACAGAGCTGCTCATTGGAATGAGAAGCGAAGGTTGCGGCGTGCTACAGAGACTGTTTCTAGGTGGCTTTGCTACGGCGCAGCGACTACGCGCCCCGCATCGGACGCGGTGAGCGTCGAGCAACGCAGCGTTCGGCGCGACAACGAAATGTGCGCCTGAGCAAGCGCAGCACGCCTGAGCCGATGCCGACGACACCGGCTTTTCTGCGACACGAGCGCCTTAACGCTGTCGCGTTAAAATAACGGCTAGTATGCTTCGCATCCTGGGCTTAACCTTAGCTAAGCCACAGCCATTTTTTTATTTATTGCGTACTTTCCAACAAATCATGCAGCAGCACACTTGTTTGCGAGCTTTCATTCTAGAAAGAGAAGCCAGGTTGAACCTATTGAAATTGAACGAGGCTGCCTTACTTCCACTTCCGATGTCCCTCTCGAGGTAGTGTTTACCATTCAATGGAGCATAGGTGTAGCTGAAAAGAGAGAAATAAATTGAGCAGATCCAGCCTACACTTTGGAATCTATGTGAAGCGAAGTTTTCGTGAAGCCGTTACTGAAACGCTACAAATTCTGCCATTTCATTCATGCGTCTTTGGCGAGGAACATGGCGCGCGCCCACGTGCTTGCGAGCACCCGTGCTACGCAATGGCACAACGCTTACATTGCCATGTATTTCATTTTTTGTTATTTGATTATGATAATGACATTAAAGTCTTTAACACATACCCACTTACGGGGACTGGTCGAGAGTCGGGAAGATTTTACACTTGTGCTGAGCGAATAAATTTAGAAATTCATAATTTTGATGAATAAATTAAAGCGAGTAAAATTGAATATGATTCAGTAAATAGCCATTATAATAGAACACAGAGAAAGCAAGAAAATATGTTTATATATTTAATAATAAAACCTGTTGTTAGTATTTGTAAGTGAGGCAGTGAAAGAAGAATGAAGTTATTAATGTGATTAACAGTGGAATTGGTTATTTTCAACAATAAATTTTTGTCCAAGCACAAAAGCTCTGAAAGACAGCAACACTGGAGAGTTCAGTGGCACACCGTGCTGTCGCATTGTAATTTGCAATGTCCCTTTTCTCAGGGAAGAAAAACGCTGGAAGTCCGGTAAGTAATAATCAATCGTATCTAATGTGTCGCAGAAATGTCACAAAGGGGAAATTTCCAGACCAGATTGGTGCAAGTACAGCATTAGGGGTGGGACTCGACAGCGCAGTGTCGTTAATACCACGTACTTCTGTCTGTCTCGATTTGGAAAATGTGCTGCCCCAAGTGAATTGTAAGCGGTACAGTTCCTTGGAGTACGTTACATTTGATTTTGACTTCAAAAAGGGGTGCACCTCTGGAATCTGAGGGACGCAATGAAATCCGTCATGGGAGGGAGGGTAAACACAGGGCCTGCAATGGAAGCCTTGACGAAACTGTTCAAAAATATATGCCTCTGTGTCCAGGTGCCCATACTGATTGCGAACTCCGCAAATGACTTGCAGTGATTGACTGTAAAGTTCTGAATATGTGCGACTCGCCGGCAGCAGGAAGAGAGGTGCACAATGATAAAGAGTCTGCGATTATTCCCGTGGTTGTCGTGGAAGGCTGTAGCTTACGCAGTGCTAGGACAACAGGTAGCAATTCTGCCAGGAATATTGGAGTGTAGTCTGGGAGACTGAAAAAGCCTAATGCAACGAAGATTAAAAAAAAAGCCAGCTCCGGCCTTTTTCCTCACACTGCGAAGCATCCATTGCTATAATTACGCTTGTGTGAAGCTGATCCAAGTGATCCTGTAGTAAGCCGTTAAGAATATGCCAGGGAAGCTCCTTTGCATTGTTGGGGTATATGTCATCATAAGTAATAACCAATAACTTGGCGATACTGCTTACCGTGATTACATCATTTATAAGTAAATTTAGAGGACTCATTAACGATTGTGTTTTAATCACCGGTGATGCGTGAAAGGGAGGCCATGAGACTCCAAAAAATTGAGCTGGTCGATTGATGAAGATCGACTGGGACCTTAGTGGAGATTCATAGAGCCTTAGGAATGTTTGAACGGGGAGTATTTGAAATCTCATTTCAAGGGAAAGTAGGCGTTATTCATTGTAGAACACGGCGTTTGCTACAAACTGGTAGCCTCAGACATAAGAGGACCGCTTCCCGTTCTAGCAAAAATAGTGGACATGGCTTATAAGCAGAGGCGCCGGAGAATAACTCATAGCCGACCTATAGTATAGGTCGGATATACAGCGGTAAATGATTATCAGTGTGTGATCTGTGCATGCCTCATTGATTATTGCTTACCCTTCTCAGTATCCCCATTGCACGGGAAGCTCTTGAAGTTACATGTTCAGTATGCTCATGCGAGTTAGTTTACATCATAAATAATTCCAAGATACCTGATTTTTTCTCCTTGTGGAATAATTGAATGACGTTATTAAAGGGATATAATAAGTTGGTTTTGTAAAGGAAAGACAAGAACACCACTCGTATTTACATCATGGGACATGCGGATACCATTCAGCCTTGCTTCTAGCTCGGATAAGTATTCATGTAAGCGCTTCTACAGTGTCAATATCATTTGCCGAAGCAAAAAACGCTATATCAGCGTAAACGTAAAATCAGCGCTATGTCATTATTACGCTATTACGCTATATCAGCGTAAAATTATAATGACAAGGAATGGAGCTGAGCAAGATATTGAATAAAGCGGGAATTAAACTTCGCCTTCCGTAACTCCGCCAGTTTGTCTGAATTTTCCGAATGAAATTTCACTTTGCACATAGTAAAATTCCTGCCCCGCAAGAACTCAGCAGTCCATGTTACAGGTAATCCAACATCCTACATCCTCTCTATTAAAATAGGGTATTCCACTCTATCGTATGCTTTAGAACTGTCTAGTGTAACTAGAGCCACACCTTGTTTGTTGCAACTTGCCAACTGGATTCGGCTATCTAGGTGGACCTTTCTAGCCTAAATCCAATTAGGGAGGGTCTCAATAATTCTCTTGTGGTCACCAATTTAATCATACGCACGTATAATAATATTTCTATTAGTTTTACAAAATTTAATGTCAGTGAACTAGGCCGAATATTGTGTAGTGCGTACCCTTTGCTTTGGTCTTCAAGCAGTGGAATCACATTCGCGATTGTCCCACGCAGGAGGGATCCATGCATATTGTATACAATAATTTATGACACCTAACAAAACATTAGGAGCGCCTTCAAACAAAATTATAACCATCTTAATAATGAGTCCATCAGAACTTGCGGTTGCAGCTGGTAAACATGAAACAACTTAGGGCAGTTCTGACAAAGAAATCTCTTCGAAATCTTCTATTATGCCCTGTCTATGAAGAGCGGGAGGAATACAGGTCGCGAATTGTGTCTCCAAACCTCTCGCAATTACGTCTAGATAGCTTTCTCATGGGTGGTCAAAACAGGTGACTCCAGGTTCAAGGAGCGCGTAGTCATTGCTTGCGACCTTTAAAAAGTCGCAGTTTCGCCCGAAAGGCGAAGCATCGATTGCCATAACAAATTAGTAGACAGTTATACGAAGTAAGGATAGTAGTTTTATTGGCCGTATAAGCTTGGAAGCATTCGCTTACTAATTGAATTAACAAGCGTGGTGTCAGCGCGCAGAGGCAAGCATGAACACACCACACTCGATGACCGCGGACACTCGCTGTCAAAACACTGGCGTGAGCAAGCGCGGCAGCAGCAGCGAGCGAAGTGAGAAGCCATGCTGCCTATCGCTTGAACGCAAACAGCGGCGAGAAAACAGCGCGCACAAAGGTATAAGCCGTCTGCAGATCGCTTTCAAGATACGGCACGCGTGATCGCGCGTCGCCGCGCAAAGTACGCAGTTGCTGGCGGAGTAGAAGCCACCACCCGACCCCCTCTCCCTCCCGCTCTGCCTCCCCGCTTTCCTCCGTATATGGCGCGCGAGATGAAGCCGCGATCGTCAATTGCCCTTGCGTCCGGTCGCGAAATGCGCAGTTGCTGCCGGAGCGACGAGAGTGACAGCTGCTCAGGGAACAGCAAAAGATAGAGAGGGGAGCTATCTGGTGTTTCACTCTCGACTGACGGCGATGACGTAACGTGGCGCTGCTCCTAGTTTCGGTCGCCGCTCGAGCGATCACCTTCAAATTCATCGCGACTGTACATACACCGACCGCAAGATGACCCGAATGAGGCCAAGAAAGCTTCGCATCGGTACCTCGCGAACAAGGAAAATTCAACTTCGCAAAAATGCGTTTCTGGGCAACTAGAGCACAGTTTCTTCCACGGGTCATTGTTTTCTGACGATGGCTGTACTTACGGTGTCATGCTGCAGCCAGCGCTCGAGTTTGTAGCGTAGCACGTGAACTCGCCTTTTGGCGATTTGTCGATGCTGTCGCGTTGGCAGTAGGGGCACCCAGTTGGCGGAATCCAAATCGCGTACGCATTGGCGTTCAGACCACAGTTCATCATCTGCGCTTTGTCAGATTATGAATTAAGAACACGACAACGGACTGCAACAAGTTTAACGAGTTTCACGAGAGTCATCGGTGGAATCACCGCGGAAAGGAAAGCTCGTCGGTTTGGTTGCGGTTCACCAGACTCAGAAAGCCGACTGACTCGTCTCAAGCCACCCCTGTCTGGCGCACTAATGTGACGCGCTTTCCTAGTGCATTGGCCCCGTTTACGCGAATACGATGCGCCAGTTGTCGCTTTCATGTAAACACCAGTACTGGCGCTACCTGTATCTGACGCTCAAGTCTCCATAATGACTACGTCTTCATGCGTGCACGCAGTGTTTTTTAACATTCTAACTTAGTTTAACTTTCATCTAAAAAACCGTTTCGAACAAATGGTAATTACGCGCTTGTAAGTTTCTATTTTAACTCACCTAAGATGACATTGTTCTTTGTCTGTTTTCTTGTGCGCGCGTTTGTAAGAACGGATTATTGAGGTGGACAATAAGTGGCACATTATCTAAATTCGGCTGTACAGGGGCCTGACTGAAGCTGCAGTCGACTCACCTGGTACCATTACATAGTTTGAAGGTAATGGAGAATCAGCAATGACGGAGATGTAATTAAGACATAAACACTGAATAGCGGTTACCTTCGTCAGGTCGAATGTCTTTAGCGGGCTCGCATTGCAGGCGCTGTCGTATGTGTCTGTGCCAGCCGCGAGTAATGCATGGATGAATATTGCCGTAAGGTGAACGGCAGTGCTGGCAGGCATGATATTGATCTCTTATCTTTCTTGCGCTTTCAAATAATACGAATTTGCTCTGCGGCTGATGTCTGTTTCTGAAACGTCCGTCCCCACAGGTCCCTATATATGAAGTACTGCGATCACAAGGTGACAACTCATTTGACCTTCGCTGCGATGCTTCTATACTGGTGCATAGCATAATGAATTAAAGCATGATAACAGAGAAACAGGAACAGTGAACGCAGAAAAGCAACGATCGCGCATAAAAGAAAAAAAAAAGAAAAGCGCTGAAGGTTTCATGTTTCTGAAACGTCGCTCCGCTTTCTACAATCAAAGTACCTTCAAAAGCACCGATGAAAACGAACAGTGCGCAAGCTCACAAATATCAGTATGCCTATGGGTGAAGTATAAAAGGAAAATAATGATATTTGAATCACATACGGACACGTGCGCCTGTAGGTGAACTGCGGCAAACAGGAAAACTTGAATCGGCTTCATTGCAATGTGTGCTGCGCTCCTGCTACTGCGTGCCATATCTATTTGCATGTGTCGACAAAGAAAAACTCAGCAAGCTACCAATTTTGCTGCAGTGAAAACATGTATATTTCTTTGTGCTTGTTGTAATATCGAATGCTATGTGCTGCCTGATATTTAAAGGGGATGTGAGAGGTACCGTACTGCTACCGTCGGTTTTGTTTTAAAGCACTACAGTAGCATTATGTGGCTTTCCGACTGCGGTTGCCCGAAAACTCACTTTATATATGACACAGTTCTAAATTTCTTTTTTGCATGATTTATTTTACTATAAAAGACAACAATATTTAAAGCTGTATTGGTATACCTTATCCATACTTCGGTGTAATAAGCAGTTAAGCATTGGTGCCTTCCAAAGGAAGACTTTGCGAGGGTTGGGGAATGTCAGATGCGCTTGTCCTCCAAAGTGAATGTGTGTTTCGACTAAAACGTACCTGCACATTGAAACTCCACGTAGCATAAAGTGTAATATAAAGAGCCAACAACTTGCGAAGCTCTAACTCCTCTTGGTTTATTATGCTTACAGCACTATAGGCCTCTGAATCGAAGAAAGTGGAGGTATAGGAGGCCTACTTTGCTTCGACGGTGCTAATTAGGACCTGATCGTAGTCAAATGAAATGCGAACAAGATGCAGACAATTGCTTTTGTAGGAAGGAAGGAAATCAACTTTATTCAGGTCCTGCAGGCCACGAGAGCTTTGGGCTCTCATGGAGTGGGCGTCTCCCACGACGGAACCGGGAGGTTGAGTTTCCTGGCGGCGTCGTGGACCTGCTGGACGGCCCAGAGTTGGAAAGCGAGTTCTTCGCTCCGGATTGCTTTTTCAAACTTGCGCTTGTCCGGTTCGGAGTTTATGTGAGCTTGCGACTTTGTAATTCGCCTCGGTTGCTGCGCGCACTAATGTGGAAATGAAATGAAATATAAGCATGAAGTCCCGTTTCATGTAGATGTTTCAAGAGCGACTTATGAAATGTATTGCCCGTGAGTCACCGTTCATGGACTTCAGGCTGGTAACTTCTCACCTTCTCACCACTGAGCACGCAATTAGGGACTCCGTTCGTTTCAAAGCACGTCCAAAGAAGTTGGTGGGCAGGCGCTGCAAACGGAGAAGTGGAGCACTTCGAACAATGGACATTGCCTTCACATGGTTACAACTTACAAGTGATGGTTACGGTTACGGTGATGGTTATGTTTACAACTTACAAGTGATGACTCGTTGTTTTGTTTCTGATTTCGCTTGAAGTCAATGCTGTGTTCGTAACCGTGGTGCACGCGCATACATTACGCCCATGATGTTGTGTGAGCCTGGATAGTCTCATGTTATTAAAATCTGTACAAGAAGATGAGCAAGGTCGCGCAGCTTCAGCCATATTTCTTTGCGTGTTTATCGTCTCTTGACGATCATAGGCCGTTAGCTTTGAACGCAACTGCGCTCAAACGCAGGAGGATGCCTAATGATGACGCAGCAGTAGGTGTCAGAGAATTCAGATGTTCTCGACGTCACTGTGAGTTACAGCGCACACCGGGACAAAGAACCGGAAATACCGAAGAGAAGAGCTGACTTCGCATTAACATGGAATACCAATTAGTCCAGTTTCAAATCTTGTAGCAGTTCTCAAAGCGTCACTACAGAACATCCTTGGTCAGTATGGCCCATTACGCAAGTGCAGATAAACTAAAATGCTTGACAACTTGCTCCGATCAGCGCTGAAGCGAGAAAACAGCCTTTCGAGGGTTCACGGGCGCTCGTGTTTGAGGTTGGCGCCGCGAGAACCATACGGTGTTGCGGAATGAATGAATGAATTAAAAACTTTATTTAGCCCTCTTTAAAAGGAATGGGGCAATAGGACAAAGGGGGAGGGGGAGGAACTACTTGAAATAAGCCTCCTCTACCCTCTCAGCCCTATCCAGGATGACTTCTTGAAGGTCGGGCCTCGAGCTGCGCAAGGCAGCCTGCTACTGCTCCTCACTAGACATTTATTGTTTGAGGAAAGAGGATAAGCAACCCCACTTAATGTGGTCTAAGTCTGCTCTTGGAGAGACGCAGAATTTACAAGTGGTAGAAAGGTAAATGGAGGGATGGATGCGGTGGAGGATCTAAGGGGAGGAAAAGGTGCGAGTTTGCTGCAGTCGCCATAGAACTTCGCACCTGCGCAGGGATTTACGCATGAGCGGTGGAAAGGTTAAACGATGTAATCGGTTGTGTGTGCAGATGTAGATAATAAGTGGATTCCGTACTGTAAACTGCGCCTCCTCCGAAGCGAGGTTCGACACATCCGATGCTTGCGTGGGGCACATCGGGCACTGACATGAGCTGCATCATCTACGGCAAGGCCCGCATGCGCGGTAGTCCAGTCTAATGCTACAGTTTGATGGAAAGCATGGGCCAAAAGGAGGGAAAGGGCTGGTCTAGAGTCCCTGCCGGCTCCGAAGTTATGTATCGCTGTTTTGGAGTCGGTAACGATAACTAATGAATTTGGGATTGTGACGGCCAGAGCCTCCTCCTCCGCCTCCTCCGAGGAAGAGCCAGGAATGGAGGCGGCCGCAGCGACCTCGCAGTGACAGTTGTCTGATATCGCATAATGATTCCTGTTACCATAATCGGCGTCAAACATACAGCACGTCTCCTAAGGAGGTGAATTTTTTTTGTAGAGCCTTTGCTCGCTGCCTCCTGCACTGTTTGTGGTGCATAGGGTGCATGTTTTTAGGAAGTGCGAGAATGTAGAGCTTCTCGCTCATGTGGCGTGGAATGGTGCATTTATTGTTGATGGTGGGTGCCGGAGTTATAGAAAGAGTTTGTCGGCCTGTCACGGTGTTAGAAAGTATGCTATACTGGGGTGTGATATGGGCTTCTGTGAGTTCAGTAAGTGTGTTGAAGTGGCCAGTAAGCTTAATCCTTTCAGCGGAGGTCCGTATGGGAACCCCACAGAGCGAATTTATATATCTTGCGTAAAAAAGTGTCGATCTGATCTGATTATGATTTAAGACAATGTAAATAGGGTGTTGCGAATGTAATCTTGCTGATACGAAAGCCGGAACCAAGTGGGGGAGGTTCGCCTCCTTTCGTCCGCCATGTTCATTGGAGACCCGCCCTAGAATGTGCAGGGTGGGATGAACTGTGGTGTGGAGTGTATGTAGGGCATATGTGTTGAGCCGGTTGTTTTGAATGCGTAAACTAAGCACCTGGAGGCGTTGCACTCTAGTAACAGGGATAGAGTTCAGGACGAGCTGTATACTAGATATGCATTTTTCGGCTCCCCGGTATGATGACAGGAGAAGTAGCTAGGGTTTTTGAGGGGAGTATCTGAGATTCATGGCCCCTGCATGACCAACAACCCTGTTGGCTGTGACCTGCAGGGCGTCTTGAATCTCACTATCGGAGCCGCCAGTCGTCCAAACAGTGATGTCGCGGCGCAGAGCGAAAACTTGAGATCAAGAATAGATATCAGTGCTCGCGCCGACGGTATCAGAGAGAGATTAAAAAGGAAAGGAGAGAGCACTGAGCCTTTGGCGTGCTCTAGTTGCCCAAAGCGTACAAGGGGATTGCTCTGCGCTTATGTGTATGGTTGCGGTACGGTGGGCTGAGAAGGTATCTGTGTAGTCTCACGTCTTTCCGCCAACTCCTGTGAGATTAAGCTCTAGGATTATCAAGGGAAAATGAGACATCCACCCAATCGTAGCAGTTGCTACAAAGAAAACCTATACGGGTTCCTCGAAAACAAAAAACTTTGCAGTTGAAGAAAACCTCGTCCTGGGCCGGGACACAAACCCGGGACCACCACCTATCCGGGGCAGCCGCTCTACCATCTGAGCTAACCAGGCGGCTAGCAGATGGCAGAGCGAAGCCGAATTTGTCAGCAACTCGAAGCAAAGACAAGAGTTTGACGTAATAGTTTGACGCCTGGTTAGCTCAGATGGTAGAGCGGCTGCCTCAGATAGGCGGTGGTCCCGGGTTTGAGTCCCGGACCAGGACGAATTTTTCTTCAACTGCGAAGCTTTTCTTTCGAGGAACCCGTATGGGTTTCCTTTGTAGCAAGTGCTACGATTGGGTGGATGTCTCATTTTCTCTTAATAGTTACTTCACTCCACCTTGCAGGTTTCCGCAGAACTATTACGTTTAAGCTCTCGGAGAATGGCAAAATGTGAAAAGTTATTGAAGACTCCGTGGAGGTCCAGATTCATAATTGCTTGCGTATCTAGGCTGCTGTTGGGTGTAATGATGTCATGCTTCATTCCAAGCACGATATAATTTTTTTTAATTTCAAGTTTATTTTTTCTTTCTTTGATACAGAAAGAGGAAACATGAGCTAAAGGCCATGTGGTCTGACAGAGGCTCTTGCTTATAATATTCAATGCAGGAAAAAAGCAAATTTAGCACAGGAATGAGGGCGTGCACGCGATGTAAAAAATACAAAGAAACAAAATAGTTTGTACATTCTACAATTACTACACGAAAAGACATTCTATGCTTCAAATCTTTTTGTATTTTTGTACATTCGAATTACAGCGCAGATTAAAAAAATACATATATAGTGCATAAAAATGTTAGCGCAATAGCATTTTCTTGATGAGTAATTTGATAATGTAAAATAAATTTTTTACACATTGTTTCAAATGAGGTGCATAAAATCAAATTTTTTCTACGATGTTTAGTGGCCTAGGTATCTGATAGTTTAGATCGCGACGTCTGTAGTTAGCACGCGTAAGTGGCATTGTTCTGATTTGGTTACGTAATGGGTATTGAGGAGAAGTGGGTAGGCTTTCAACATGGAGTCTGGGCTTTCTATATGCAAGAGTAATCTATAACAAGAAGCTTGATTTGATCGGATCAAAGAATGTTTTCCAAAAAGTTTATGCGCGGGTAAGTCACGCGCATACCATGATTGTTTTTAAAACACCCCACGTGGTTGCTCCGTGGCTATGGTGCTGGGCTGCTGAGCACGAGGTCGCGGGATCGAATCCCGGCCACGGCGGCCGCATTTCATCATCATCATCATCATCAGCCTGGTTTCTCCCACTGCAGGGCAAAGGCCTCTCCCATACTTCTCCAACTACCCCGGTCATGTACTAATTGTGGCCATGTTGTCCCTGCAAACTTCTTAATCTCATCCGCCCACCTAACTTTATGCCGTCTCCTGCTGCGCTTCCCTTCCCTTGGAATCCAGTCCGTATCCCTTAATGACCATCGGTTATCTTCCCTCCTCATTACATGCCCTGCACATGCCCATTTCTTTTTCTTGATTTCAACTAAGATGTCATTAAATGGCGTTTGTTCCCTCACCCAATCTGCTCTTTTCTTATCCCTTAACGTTACACCTATCATTTTTCTTTCTATAGCTCGTTGCGTCGTCCTCAATTTAAGTAGAACCCTTTTCGTAAGCCTCCAGGTTTCTGCCCCGTACGTGAGTATTGGTAAGACACAGCTATTATACACTTTTTTCTTGGAGGGATAATGGCAACCTACTGTTCATGATCTGAGAATGCCTGCCAAACGCACCTCAGCCCATTCTTATTCTTCTGATTATTTCAATCTCATGATCCGGATCTGCGGTCACTACCTGTCCTAAGTAGATGTAGTCCCTTAACACTTCCAGTGCCTCGCTAGCTATCGTAAACTGCTGTTTTCTTCCGAGATTGTTAAACATTACTCTAGTTTTCTGCAGACTAATTTTGAGACTCACCCTTCTGCTTTGCCTCTCCAGGTCAGTGAGCATGCATTGCAATTGGTCCCCTGAGTTACCAAGCAAGGCAATATCATCAGCGAATCTCAAGTTACTAAGGTATTCTCCATTAACTTTTATCCCCAATTCTTCCCAATCCGGGTCTCTGAATACCTCCTGTAAAGATGCTGTGAATAGCATTGGGGAGATCGTATCTCCCTGCCGGGCGCCTTTCTTTATTGGGATTTTGTTGCTTTCTTTATGGAGGACTACGGTGACTGTGGAGCCGCTATAGATATCGTTCAGTATTTTTACATGCGGCTCGTCTACACCCTGATTCCGTAATGCCTCCATGACTGCTGAGGTTTCGACTGAATCAAACGTTTTCTCGTAATCAATGAAAGCTATGTATAAGGGTTGATTATATTACGCACATTTCTCTATCACCTGATTGATAGTGTGAATATGGTCTATTGTTGAGTAGCCTTTACGGAATCCTGCCTGGTCCTTTGGCTGACAGAAGTCTAAGGTGTTCCTGATTCTATTTGCGATTAGCTTAGTAAATACTTTGTAGGCAACGGACAGCAAGCTGATCGGTTTATAATTTTTCAAGTCCTTTATCCTTTCTTATGGATTAGGATTATGTTAGCGTTCTTCCAAGATTCCGGTATGCTCGAAGTCATGAGGCATTGCGTATAGAGGGTGGCCAGTTTTTCTGGCCACTCTCTATAAGTATAGAATGCGGCCAGTAGAAAAACTGGCCGCATTTCGATGGGGGCGAAAGGCGAAAACACCCGTGTACTTAGGTTAAGGTGCACGTTAAAGAGCCCCAGGTGGTCGAAATTTCCGAAGTCCTCCATTACGGCGTGCCTCATAATCAGAAAGTGGTTTTGGCACGTAAAACCCCATAATCATCTTGTTTTTAAAAAATTCGGACTACTCGTTCTTGCAGGTTTATTAACTTCTCATAGTTCTTGCTGTAGTTGTTCCCCAAATCAAGGTACAATAAGTTAGCTTAGAGTAAAAAGGTGCATATTATATTGCTTTCTTTAGCCACACTGATATTAGATCACCACTTTTATACATACCGCCTAGTACTTTTCTAAGATCATTGCTCAGCTTGTTACCATGATTCTCCCAGGAGTTCTCCTGAAACCATACCCAGAAAAACTTTTGCGTTCTTACTTGTTCCAGCCTCCTTGCTTGGAATGGAGCAATTATATTAGCAAGCAATGGTTTATTTACCGGTTTAAATATTATACACTTGCATCGTTTCATTGACATTCAGTTATAGTTTGTTTATGTACAGTCATTTAGATAACAAATTAATCATTTGTTTCTTTTTCTAAGCATCGCAGGAAAAAAGTATCATGGGCATACATGATATTAGGTGACTAAGAAATGTTAGGAAGGTCATTAATATAAAGGTTAAATAATGCAGGACCAAATATGGGTCCTTGTGGCACGCCAGTCTGTATTTGAGAAGTCAGGAAGTCGCCTGATTAAAAGAAACAAACTGGTAACGATTCGTTAAGTAAATCCTCATTACATACAATGCCGTACCACATATACCGTGGTCATCAAGTTTGAACAGAAGTGTAACAAGATTTACACTGTCAAACGCCTTACGCATGTTCGGATGGCGTGGATTGGCATGAGATAGAATTTTGAAAACCAACCATTTGTGTTGGATGAAGATTGTCGTCTTCCATAAGGTTACTGAGTCGGTTGAGGATGACGTCTGCAAGTGTCTTGCAGAGACAACAGGTTAGGGATGTAGTTCGGAGATTTGAAGTGCACTCTTAAGCAAAGTTACACCCTTTGGCTTGCCCCTTCTGCCACACAAAAATAATCGTCATCTGCCTTGATGCGTTTCCTTTCTTTATCGCTGCGAGCCCAGAACTTTCCAGTAACGAACGGCACGCGCGTTATCAGCATAGAACAGTTTACACCCTTTGGAGTGTCCCTTCTGATAACGCGCGTGCCGTTCGTTACTGGAAAGTTCCGGGCTCGCAGCGTTAAAGAAAGGAAACGCATCAAGGCCGATAACGATTATAGTTGTGTGGCAGAAGGGGCAAGCCAAAGGGTGTAACTTTGCCTAAGAGTGTGCTAAGTGGGTTGTTGGGCTTTGGGATGAAAATCACCCTGGCTTCTTTCCACGAACTAGGGAGGGTGCCACAGTATATATATATATATATATATATATATATATATATATATATATATATATATATATATATATATATATATCCTTAGCTTTTATACAGTTTGCTATTAGGAGAGGTATACACCAGTATCGTAACTTTTCATTATGCAAAAAAAAAAAAAGGTGAGGCGTGCAGACAGGACACAAGAGTAGAGAAGTGGACAACACGAACGTCGTTTCACCTTTTTTGTATAATGAATCCTTACCAACTAGCTTAGCTTTCTGTCGTTCGTAACTTTTGTCTTGTTTTCTTCTTCAGCGACCTTGTTATGATTTCTTCATCTATAATGAATGCTTTGCAACAACCAATTACTTATTTTCTAAACTGCTGTTTTGCATGCTACATAATGACTTGCATTGCTGCAATGTATTTTAGCTTCGTATGTGTTATTTTGTCTGTTTGTTGTTATTATTACGTGTGACGTGGAAAATGCTTGAATTCCACTTAGGGACTTTGTAAACATTGTGTAACATTTTTATAAATCATATGCTGCCACCACATGTTCTTGAACTACCGAAGGGAGGCTGGGCCTTTGTCAGGTGTTGCGCAACACCTTTAGCCCAATCTCCCTCGGTCCGCAGTATATACTGTGAACAGAAATTATATATATATATATATATATATATATATATATATATATATATATATATATATATATATATATATATATATATATATATTGACACGTGTACTTATCTGTATCGGGCAACCACGTTTCGACGCCTAAATGTGATCGCACAGCGTGGGACGCGCCTGCATGTATCCGAAGTTTCTGGAAAGTTATCGATGCTTCTATCCGCTGTCTGTTGTCGCCGAACCTTATGTTATCTGATTTCATCGCGTGACGCGAATGGTGTAGAACTTTGTGGAAGGCACGCGGGTCCGAACAAATTAGTCTGGAACATTTGACGACTGCTGTATAAAAGCCAACGCGCTTGACCCGCTGATCAGATTTTCGACGATCGCCGACCGTGTTCGCCGCTATCGTTGTGCTATATGTGTAGCCTGTTTTTGTGGGCACAGGTTCGCCCAATAAAAGTTAGTTTTGTCTTTCACAGTATTACTACTGTGTTCTTCAACGTCACCACCACGTAACAATGTATATTGTTGGGATTTATAAGCTATTCTTTGTTTTTCATCTGTACATGATCATCATCATGTGGGGTTCATATGGGGTTCTTCTTCATCGCTTGTGGGGCTGGCTATCGAGTGTGATCCGTGCTGTGGGCGTCGTCGGTTCGTCCAATCTTTGACGCGGAATAAACGTCGTGATAACTGCTGCGTCACATTATATATATATATATATATATATATATATATATATATATATATATATATATATATATATATATATATATATATATATATATATATATATATATATATTAAGTTGTAAGCATTTATGCTGACTTCCTGTTCATCTGTACAAAGTCATCATCAATCATCGGCTCGTGTTCGTTTTTACATCGGCGCAATTTTTCCTTCTTGGAATAAAGCGTCTCGACTGTGGTACTCAAGTGGTGGAGGCGCTTTAAGATCCCGTCGACCTCAAACCACTTCAAGATCTCTCCTGGAGCTACGTTCGGGACGCCGCTTACGCCAAGAGGCCGCCATGTCGCAAAACCAGACCGCAGCGTCCACCATCTCGGTTCAAGTGCCAGCCACACCCACTCCCAGCCCTGCCAACAACCGGCATCGCGATCCTGAAATCTTCTCTGTCTTGCCTGCTGAGGACGTTGAAGACTGGCTCGACAACTACGATCGTGTCAGTGAATACAACAACTGGAACGAGACATCAAGGTTAAACAACGTACCATTTTACGTCTCTCAAGTAGCCAAGACATGATTCCTGAATCACAAGAGAGGCTTCCATGATTGGCCGTCTTTCAGGGAGCAGCTACGGCGGATTTTCGGCACACCCACGGTTCGTTCGGAAGTTGCGAAAAAGAGGCTGTCTGAGCGCGTCCAGCATTATGGCGACTCATATACCTCGTACATTGAGGACATCCTCGCGCTTTGCCGCCGTGTCGACAGTGCCATGCCAGAAACTGACAGCGTGCGACACCTTCTTAAGGGCATAAGATCTACTGCCTTCAAGGCACTCGCCGCTCAAAACCCTTCGACGGTGTCGGACGTCGTCTCCGTCTGTCAGCGCCTCGACGCCCTGCAATCAATCCGCTTGCAACCGGACTTTTCCGACAACCCCCTGGCAAAGAGTATTGAGCTCCGGTCTATAATTCGAGCCATAATTCGCAAGGAATTGCAAGCGCATGGCTCATCCCCTTGAAGCAGCGCTCACGTCCAACCTGCTTCTACTGATCTGCGCGGCATTATTAAGGAGGAATTGGCCTCCCTGCAGAACGCCCATCTTACCAACGCTTCTCCTTGCTCACAACCGGCTTCTTACGCCCAGGTTGCTGCAATGTCAGCCGCGCCGTCTTCAATCACACCACCTGCGCCTGTTCACGATCCCCTGGCACCTTTAGTCGCCGAGCTCCGAAACCGCCTTACTAATCTGCCTGGCGTCCGTCGAGGCCTATGTGCTATTACTGCCGTTTTCGAGGACATATCTCCCGGTTTTGCCGACGCCGCCAGCAAGGCGAACGTCGTGGTTACGCTGCCTTTGAACGCGATGAGCCACCTCCTCGCGTCTACCGCACTTATGACGATAATCCTCCCGTTCGCCGATCTCCATCTCCGGCCGACTTCGCCAACACCGCACACAACACACGTGCCTCGAAATGCCGCTCCCCATCGCCGCTCCGACGTTCTGTTTCGCCACTTCGACCTGTCTCCCAACTCTATGTCCAGCGACCGGAAAACTAACCAGTGCAGTTTTGGAGGGAAAACTGCATCGCCGCAAAATGCTCCAAGTCCTCCTGAAAGTCCTTCCAACATGTTATTGATGTCTGTGGAGGGTGTGCGTTTGTTAGCTCGGATCGACACGGGAACTAGTATATCTGTTATGCGTGCGGACCTGTGCTCTCGTCTGCGGAAAGTGAAGACGCCTTATATTGTATCATCCCTGATTGGGGCTAATGGAGCAATCATTCAACCCTCAGCCCAATGTACAGCACGCGTCTTCATTGATGGTATCTATCATCACATTAAGTTCGTGATTTTATTCCCGTGCGCTCATGAACAAATTTCAGGTTGGGACTTTCTCTCGTCAGCCTCCACTTTAATCTCTTGCCGTCAACGTGTAGTCCATATAACCGAGATAGTTCATTGCAGCGAGAGTGTCGATGAGCAACGACTGCGTTTTCTCACTGCTGCCGATTCTGTACTGCCTCCCGGCCACGAGGAAATCATAAGTCTCTCTTCTACGGACATCACCAATTACGACGTGTTCATCACTCCTTACGGCCGCTGTCTCGCCCGTGAGATTGTCTTCGCTTCCTGCCTGGTGCGGTTCAAAGAAAGCTCTGCATTAATCATCGCTTTAAACGCGACCACTGAGACAATCCTCCTACCTCAAGGCTCCGCAGTGACCTGTTATGTGGATAGCCAAGCAGTCTCCCTGCTTCCTCTTGCCACCTCGCAAGCTCTTCCTCAACAGGGCAAATCTGTTTCGCCGGCCCTTGCTTCCGTGATAAGTCTTGACCTTACTGCTACTCAGAGTGAAGCGTTTATATAATTGCTCACGAAGCATCAGGCCTCCTTTGATATGGATACTTCGTCACTCGGACAGGCTTCCGTTGCCTTCCATCGTATCGACACCGATGGCCAGACTATTGTACGCCGTCTTCCCTGCCGAGTCTCTCTGGCCGAACGCAAAATCATCAAAGAGAACATCGCCGATATGCTGAAAAGAAACATCATACGTCCCTCCGCCAATTCTTGGTCATCACCCGTCGTTTTAGTGCAGAAGAAGGATGGATCGGTACGATTTTGTGTTGACTACCGCGCGCTATACAAGATCACCCGTAAGGATGTATATCCGGTGCCCCGTATCGATGATGCCCTTGATTCTTTGCAAGGCGGGCAGTACTTTTTGAGCCTTGATCTTCGCTCCGGATATTGGCAAATTCCAACGCACGAAGCGGACGAAGAAAAGACCGCCTTTTCTACTCCGGATGGTCTTTACGAGTTTAACGTAATGCCTTTCGGTCTGTGCAATGCTCCCGCCACATTTGAAAGAATGATCGACACTGTTCTTCGCGGCCTCAAATGGAAAACTTGTCTATGTTACCTCGACGACATCGTCGTGTTTTCCTCGACTTTCACTGATCATCTGCAACGTTTAGATGAATTGCTCACTTGCCTTTCTAATGCCGGACTTCAACTAAGCACGAGGAAGTGCCGTTTCGCTAGCACAAGATTAAAGTCCTGGGTCATCTCGTTAGCAAAGACGGCATCCAGCCCGATCCGGGCAAAATGTCCGCAGTGCTCAACTTTCCACGCCCACTTCGTGCAAGAGAACTGCGCAGCTTCATTGGACTCGCCTGATACTTTCGACGTTTTATCCGGAACTTCGCCAGCATTGCCTCGCCCATCCACAAGCTCCTTGCTAGTTCCAGTTCCTTCGATTGGAACGATCAGGGTGAAGCCGCGTTCCAAGAACTCAAGCGCGCACCAACATCCCCACCTGTTCTTTGTCATTTTGATGACAAGGCGCCCACATTACTGCATACTGACGCTAGTCGTCAAGGAATTGGTGCCGTAGTGTTGCAGCGCGACGACGAATTTTGCGAAAAGGTTGTTGCATATCCAAGCCGCGTTCTCACTTCCGCGGTAAAGAAGTACTCGATAACCGAACAAGAATGCTTGGATGTTGTCTGGTCCTTTCAGAAATTTCGTCCTTATCTGCGCGGTCGACATTTCACGGTTGTGACCGGTTGTCGACAATCAAAAACTTGTCTGGACGCCTTGGTCGCTGGATACTCGGACTACAAGCATATGATTTCGATGTCATATACAAGTCAGGAAGGAAGCACCAAGATGCCGATGCTCTTTCACGATGCCTATTACCACCACCATCGAAGCACATCACATATCCTTGTCAAATTGGCCGCACGGAGGACGCATCGCCTATTACACCGATTTCTTCCTTGACTCCATCATACGGCCCTTCAGTGCTTTCCTCTCACCAGCGCACCGATTGTTATTGCCATGGTATCATCAATCGCCTTAGCGGTGTTTAATCTACACCCAATGCCAGGCTACGGAAACAGCTCAAACTGTTCAAGTTCGAAGACGACGTGCTCTACCGGTACATTTTTCACTCGGAAGGCCATCTATGTGTTCCCGTTCTACCGCGCTCAATTCGCACTGCAGTGCTGCAGGCCTCACACGATGACCCTACGTCAGGCCACTTGGGCTACTACAAAACACACGAGTGCATACGCAGCCGATTCTTTTGGCCAGGTCTTTTCACGAGCATAGCTAGATATATGCTGCCTCGTGCACGCTTTTCCAACACCGTAAGCGACCAACTACTGCTCCGGTCGGGAGGCTACAACCACTTCCTTGTCCAGCAGAACCTTTCTCTGTGGTCGGCATTGACCTTTTCGGACCACTCCCACCTACTCCAGTCGGCAACAGATGGATCGTCACTGCTGTTGACCACTTGACTCGGTACGCTGAAACAGCCTCAATACGTTCAGGAGCTGCCTCAGAAGTAGCGCCTTCTTCTTGCAGGCTATCTACTTACGTCACGGGGTGCCACACGTTCATTTGAGTAACCGAGGCAAGGCATTTCTTTCAAGCACCCTTAATCAAGTTCTTCAAGCGTCCAACACCGTGCACAAGACAACGTCTAGCTACCACCCTCGAACCAACGGCCTAACAGAGCGATTTCATCGCACGCTGTGCGACATGCTATCCATGTATATTCAACCTGACCATCGCAACTGCGATGCGATTCTCCCAGTTGTAACATTTGCATACAACACGTCTGTTCAACGGACCACCGGATACTCTCCGTTTTTCTTAGTACACGGCCGCCACCCAACTTTATCACTCGATGTTTCTTTCTTCTCTGGCCCCGTCAACGCTTCACCATTCATTTGCGATCAGCTTGTGTCTCGTCTTGCCAAATGTCGTCGTCGCGCCCAAATGACCACTGAAGCCAGTCAAGACGATCGCAAACATCGGTACGATGCCTCTCACCGCGTCGTTTCCTACCGCTCTGGTGACGATGTGCTCCTATGGACACCTGAACGAACACCCGGTTTATGTGAGAAGCTTGAGTCGCGATATATTGGCCCCTGCAAAGTCATAAAGCAGACCTCGCCGGTGAACTATCGCGTTACACCTGTTGATGGCCCAATTGACCGACGCTGCCGCGGAACAGAGATCATGCACGTTTCCCGACTGAAGCCCTTTCATCTCCGTTCCACTGTCTAATGTGCGGCCAGGCTGGCCGCTTCCGTCCTCGGGAGAAATTAGTGTAAGCATTTATGCGGACTTCATCTTCATCTGTACAAAGCCATCATCAATCATCGGCTCGTGTTTTTTTTTGCATCGGTGCCATTTTTCCTTCATGGAGTAAAGCGTCGTCTCGACCGTGGTATTTCAATATATATATATACTTTTGTCTCACTTGTCTACATATCCTCGTAAACTCGTGAACTGATGCCCACAACTTCCATAATTCTGTGAGTTTTCGAGCGTTAAGACGCCGCGTGAGTATGTTTCCTCAAAAATGACCGTTCTTCATCGCAGCAGTATTGTTGACAGCTTGCCATTTTACACAGCACGTCACAGTCATCTGACCTTTTAGCACCTTTTTTTCAGGTCTAGGAATTCTTGACGAGGAAATCTATATTGTAACGAAAATCAAGAACAACCACGAAAGGTTATGTCAAGAAAAGAAAAGTCGAATTAAAGCGTTTTTTTAACGGTACACAGGCGGGTCACACAATGTTTAATTGAGGGTACGCTTGCGCTCATTAAGGTCAAAGTATACTTGTGCTCTTTCAAAAACAGTTTCCTGCGCATACGCCAATCGCTCAACCTTGTTTTTGCCTTTTCGCGGCTTTCAACCTTGAACACGCTGCAGTTGCAGGCTTTTCTTTAATACAGCTGCCGCGACCTGGGATATGTATGTCACACGTGCCGAATATTTTATATATTTTTAAATATTTTTCTAGCCACGAGAGCTAGTATTTGCTAAAGCAGGCGCATTTGCTGTCTCAATCACGAAAACTGAACTGTTTCCCTGCAGGAGCGAGCTATCTACGTAGAATGCATGACACCGAAGCCCTTAGAGAGCCCATGCTGCTTATCTTTGGTGACCTGAAGATAACCAGCACGTCTAATATGCCAAATACATACTAAACGCAAGAAAAAAATGTGTTGTGGCATCACTGGAAGTGAGAAACTACTCTCTAGAAATGCTTTAAAGCTGATTTGTGGCGGAGAAGTACGCACTTATCTGGAGCTCGTAGGTTTTACAGCTGTCTGGCTTGTGCACTTGAACGGGAAAAGATGCCTTCTTTCTCCTAAGACTGTTTGTAACGCCAACTCAAATGCCCACACGCGCACCCGCATAAACGCGCGCGCAAGGGTATTCCAGTCTGTTGCAGTTTATGCCTTCTATAGTTCTCGAACTTGCCTTCGATATAAATCGATTCATACCCAAACACATTCATACACTTTAAAAATGATCTTTGGAGTCCACGGAACTGCTTGTGGATTACTGAACGCCATAAGAGTGGTGGGTGCAGTTGTTAACTTCACGGGAAATATTTGCATGCTAAATGTCTAACACGAAGGGATAATCTCCCACCGATGGAACATGTTTTAATTTTCAACGCATTTCTTGTTCTGCAGTGAAGCACTCCTAACGGTGAAAAAGAATTACAAATGTTACGGCACAGGCTTCGGAAGCACTTATTTAGCATTTCTCATTACGCTTCTCGCAGGGACCCGTCACTTGAGACTTGAGATGCCGCAAACGCGAAAGCTTCTTAAAACTGTACAGAAACGCCTTTCTTAAAATTTGGTGCACGCGTAGAGTTTATATCTGCTTAATTCGGTAATGCCTTCAATATTACCTTCAACATAAGGAATATGTTTTCTGCCGCAGGCCAGCATTGCAAGTGTCAGTTGTAGACGCAGGAACGTGTACTTTAAAACAGTGTCGAACCGAAACATTTTACATTCTTGTTTTTGTTCCGGTTCAGCGAAAGCGGTTCAATTTAATTTCCTCTGCGGAGCACTACATCGACTTACCAAACATCGACTTACCGAAAATACTCAGAGAGAACTTCAAGAAATTCTGGGAAGTAATAAACCCCCCTCAAGCTCGCGCCATAACTCTTGCTGACGATTCTGGAGATATCATGACTGATACCGACTGCACCATTTCATTCAACAATGCCTTCGCCTCA
Organism: Dermacentor variabilis; assembly: GCF_050947875.1. NCBI lineage: Eukaryota > Metazoa > Arthropoda > Arachnida > Ixodida > Ixodidae > Dermacentor > Dermacentor variabilis. The sequence goes on from NC_134569.1 coordinate 144,000,599, forward strand.
GTTGTTGCTAAATATATCAGTTCTCCCCCACCATTAATGTCTGGTAACAGAGGATCTGTAATGCCGGCCATCACGTTCTCCGTAGATGGTATCTCCAGAGTGATTGATAATCTCAAGCTCTCTTCAGCCACTGGTATCGATGGTATTAGCTCGAAACTGTTAAAAAATACTAAGTATATCTCAGCTGCATGTTTATGTCTCTTATTTTCTCAGTCGCTTTCAACAGGTTGCATCCCTTATGACTGGAAAGTAGGAAAGGTCATTCCTATCTACAAGGGAGGCAACAGAAATAACCCACTAAATTATCGCCCATCTCCTTAACGAGTCTTCCATGTAAGATAATGGAGCACGTCATTTACTCACTCATCATGGACCATTTAGACGCCAACCATTTTTTTCATCCTGCAGAGCATGGATTTCGTAAGGGCTTTTCTTGCGAGACCCAACTAGCTCTTTTCCTTCACGACCTTCATGCGAATCTGAACTGCAATCAACAAACTGATGCTATCTTGCTCGACTATGAAAACGCTTTTGACAAAGTCCCTCACCGTCACTTATTACATAAACTTTCTTTCGTGAAATTAGACATGGATGTATTAAAATGGCTAAAAACGTTCCTCGGTAACCGCGAGCACTTCGCTTCTATCAACGACCAGTCCTTCGTCAACCTTCCGGTATCTTCAGGTGCACCTCAGGGGTCTGTTCTTGGACCACTCCTCTTTTTAATATACATCAATGACTTACAGCTTCACGTAACTTGCAAAATTCGGATGTTCGCTGATGACTGCGTTATTTATCATACCATTAACAATGACACTGATGGAGATAATTTGCAACAAAATCTCAACCATGTACAGTCTTGGTGTGCCCATTGGCTAATGACTCTTAATCCAAAAAAATGTAAACATATGTCATTTACTCGTAGTCGTACACCCTTCTCGCCTTCTTACTCAATAGCCAACAATCGGATTGAAACAGTAAAATAATTCAAGTACTTAGGCGTCTTAATTTTCTGTGATCTTGACTGGGGCACGCATATCAACAGCATAGTATCATCGGCGAACAAAAAACTCGGCTTTATGAGGCGCCACTTGCGTCATGCGCCTCAGAATGTCAGACTTGTGGCGTACAAATCACTTATCAGGCCTAAAGTCGAATATGCGTCACCAATCTGGAACCCATATAAAAATATCTCGTTAACGCATTTGAGCGCTTCCGAAATCGTGCAGTAAGATACATTCATTCATCCTGCTCATATGACGTAAGCACATCATCCTTAAAATATAAATCTGTGTTAGAGTCACTCTCGCACCGCCGTAAGATAGCCAGCGTTGGTCTTTTTCATAAGTTTTTTTACAGTTCACTTAATCGTGTGCCATACATCTTTCCACCCGCAAGAATATCACAGCGCGCTCGTCATCCGCTCTAAGTTTTAAAACCACGCTCACACAAAACTACGTCCTCTGCTTCTTTTTTTTTCTCGAAGAGCAATTGATTGGAATGCCCTTCCCCACCATGTTGTACATACAAATAATCACCATGTGTTCATTACTGAGGTTGCTTTAATTTTGTCAAATTAATTGCATTTTTGTACAAATTCATCATCTACCATACGTTTTCGATTGTATGCAATGTATCTACTTTTTTTTCAAACGTTCCACTAGTTACTGTAGTGAATTGTCCATTGCCACTGTTTCTTCTCTTCGGCCAAAATAACTGTTGCTTTTTTCTTCTAATTGACAATTTGTCACGAGTATCTACTTGTTTATACAGGGTATCTACTACTTTTCAAATGTTTCGTTTGTTATCACGTTGAATTGTTGTTGCAAGATGTACCCCACCCCTTATGTAGCACCCCTGATAAAGGGGCCTTTAAGGAAATAAACTGACCTGACCTGACCTGACCTGAGCACCAACTGCCACAGTATCGCGTGAGGTGTTGCGTGAGGGAAGAGTGCATCGCCGTGATGCCATGTTACCCCCGCTGTCGATATCGCACAGCTGTGTTAGGGGCGCGTTCCTTGTCCAGAAAAGCTCTCGCCTACATTCTGACTGCACCTCGGTAAAGCCCAAAGAAAACGCGCCAAGCGTCTCAAAGTGCTGGGTTGCCCGCGAAGTGTTCTAACTCGAAGGACGCTCAGCAGCGTTGAATTGGGCATTTTGCTACCCCAAAATCGCAAGTTGGCCCACAGCCAAACTTCAAGTTAGCCCACCTCAAATTTAAGTAGGTCCACCCCGAAACTTCAAATTGGTCCAACCGCACATTTCTTTGTGCCAACCCCGTAGGCCTACCCCCAAACTTCTGTTGAGCCACCCCCTGCCCCAAACTTCAAGTTGACCCACCCCTAAATTTATGTTGGGCCGCATGCAAATTTAAAGTTGGCCCGAACCCAAATTTAAGTTGGCCCGACACAAATTGCAAGTTGGCCCGCCCCCAAATTTGACCCACGCCCAGATTTAAAGTTGGCCCATACTCACATATAAGTTGAAAAATCCCCACATTTAAGCGAAAAGAATTCAACTTATGGGGTTTCGAGTGCCAAAACCACGATCTGATTATGAGGCACGCCGTAGTGAGGGACTCCGGAAATTTGGACTACAAGTTCTGTAACTTTCGTTACCACGAAAAAATGATCGTTTTTTTAGAGGTCTCGAAAAAAAATTATATACCACTGCAAATTATATTCCAGCGCACATTGCAGCATAGCATATTGTGCATAATGAAATGCTATTTCCAAAAACATACTTTGCCAAACAAAAAAGTTCATTAGGTAAAACATGAAAATTCTAGAAGGTGCCAATTTAGCTGCCAGTTGATAGAAACAACAATAAAAAACATGATATCTACAAAAAAATTAATATCAAAGGAAGATAAATAACCCAGGAAGAGTGTCTGAAAAAGTAAAGGCTCAGTACACTGCCGTTCTTCGGATACAGAAAAAAAAGAGAGCTCATCGCTCATGCCATGCAGTAAAGCAGTTTCTGGATTTTGTAAAGCATAGGTACACTCCGCACTTTTTCCGCAAGACGTCTGGTTTTTGTTCAACTTAGCAGTCCTCGCAACACATTTTGCAGTTCCGCCTTTTGGGCATCTTCTGAGGATGGTCCGATGAGAGGTACAAGGAACGTACTGTATGCAACTCTTCCAGGACCAATCGCTCTCAGCGTAGCTGGGCCACTACAAGATTATGCAACCAAGCATGTCTGTTTGCTTTTTTGCAGATTGTCTTCACTACCTCTGCAGGGAAGAGCAGAAAGAAATCCCACGCCGTTGTAAACTGTCTTGCGCTGGCCCGCAGTGCTGGGCCGAGATATGTTACGGCCGGCCTTCTTGGCGTAAACGGGTTTCTTTGCTGCCGATGGCAACACATCATAACCAAGCGAAGTATGTACCCTGAAGATAATCAGTAGAGCTCTCAGGTCACGCAGAAAGATCAATAGGTAAGCGCACAAGGAAGAAGACCGCTCAACGCCGTAAACTTGCCGGTGAACAGCTGCGGATGTCCCATGCTGACTCAAAACATCGTCGCCAGCAGATGAGTCTGCCTTGCTGTCATCTTCGGAATCACAACTCGCGTCTTCATCACTAAATTGAAGTGCGGGTGCAGCATTGTTTCGAGCACACTGTTCCGGCGACGCAGGCGTGCTGGACGACGCCATGGGAGCGACTTTCGATAACTGCGCAGTGACCCCGGTAGCGCCCCTTGCCTGGATTTTACGAGAACAGCGAAACCGAAACACTGGCAAACTGATTGGAAATGCCAGGTCTACATGTTGGACATGCGGCGGACCTTCAGAAATACGCTTTGGCGGAATAAAAGGACTCGGACTCCAACTCAAAGCTCACTACTGAACAGCTGGCGTCATTTTCGTTTAATTATCACCGCTCAGCACTGTCGGACGGCAAAGCCGGCGCCGGCTTTGCCGGGGTTAATAATTACATCGGGGTGACATCGGGTGCCGGGGTTAATTAATTACATCGACGGCAAAGCCGGCGATGTAATTTAATTCTTGACTTGCTGGGAATCCATTGATTACAAAATTTTGATGCTAGTGCAGCGTAATCGTGAGCGGCATGCTTTTGTCTCGAGCGCGGCACAAAGTGACAGCCACCCCTCATTTCGCTACCACATATGAACATTAGTTTGCAAAAAGGTCAACAAAACTCCCAACATGTCCAGAGCGCGAAGGTTTTAACTGATTCTGAAAGTTCGGTGCCTGTACTAACTAGTGCAGGGCCTTAAATGAATAAAAAACGGCTCCAACATGTCGAAATCAGCTATCTAAAGCATTGATCGCCGGTGATCGATTTGAATAGGCGTGGTAACGAAAAAGTTAATCTGCACCTAAATCTAAGTACAGGGGTGTTTTCGCATTTCGCTTCCATCGAAATGCGGCCGTCGTGGCAGGGATTCACACGTTTCATATTCACCGGGATTCACCCTCAAATTTAAGTTAGCCTACTTGCAAATTGCAAGTTGGCCTCCCCCCCATACTTCAAGGCAGCCCACCTACGAATTTCAGTCTGCCCAACCCAAATTTCCATTTGGCCTACCCCAAATGTAGTTTTCCCATGTCCAAATTTCAAGTTGGCCCAACCGCCACCTGAAATTTCAAGTTGGGCCACCCCCACATTTAAGTTGGCCCACTCCTCAATTTCAGATTGCCCACCCTCAAATTTAAAGTTGCCTCACCCCCAAATTTGTGTTGGCCAAACTCAAAATTTAAATTTGACCAACCCCCAAACTTCAAGTTGGCCCCCCGTAAAATTTCAGTTGGCTGATTTTCATTCAAGGCTCATTTTCATTCAAGACTCATTTATATTTATGGGCGCGAACGCCCTAGCAACATTTACGGCTACTGCGGCTGCAGCATATTCAACAAAAACTAATCTACTGCGAGTGCTTCCGTCAAAAAGAAACTGAATTTGATGAGGCTTCCTTCGAAAGTGGGGCGTATGCACACACAGCCCCTGAATTGCAACAACGTGAGCACTGCACGTCTTGATGCCACAGCAAATTAAATGGTCAGAGTTCAAAACATTTTCTTCGGTTAGGCGCTGGTTCCTTTTTTAATGCTTAAGCACTCTGGCTAGTACCCCAGCGCCGTCAGGCGAAAAGCCTAACGCCTTGAATCTGAAGGAAAATACGTCATTAGCGAAGTTAAGCATTTAATCAGTGTAATAGTGTAAAAGTAGATTATTGGTATCTGTATAAGCGATAAGGAATAATTGAAGCAAGAAAGAGAGAAACGCCCACACAGATACATAGGGCCAACTATGATTTAGAAGTGGGTCAATTGGAAATTTGAGGTTAGGTTGACTTAAAATTTGGAGATGGACCAACTGAAATTCGGGGGTGGGCCAAATTGAAATTTGGTGGTGAGCCAACTTGAAATTTGGAGATGGGCAAATTAAAATTTGAGGGTGAGCCAAGGTAAATTTGGAGCTGGGCCAAGTGAAATCTGGGGGTGGGCAAATTGAAATTTTGAGCTGGGCCAACTTACATTAGGGGGCGGGCTAACTCAAATTTTGGTATTGGCCAACTTAAATTAGGCGGTGGACCAAATTAAAGTTAGTGGGTGGGCCAATTTGAAATTTGTTGATAGAGCAACTTAAATTTGGCGGTGGGCCAAAATGAAATTTGGATATGGGCCAAAATAAATTTGGGCTGGGCCAAATTGGAGTTTCAATGTGGGCCGACTAAAGTTTGGAGTTGGGCCAACTTGAAATTTGCGGATGGGCCCAGTTGAAATCTGGGTTTGGGCCAATTTAAATTTGGGGGTGGGCCAACGTAAATTTAGGGGTTGGCCTACTTAATTTGGGGGGGGGGGTATGCTTATGCATACTTAGACGACTCTAGTGGAGTTTCTGCATACTTCTTCATAGGTTTCAAGTCCCAGAATTTTTCCTAGAGATAGCTGCGTAGCTGCTTTGTAAAAGGCAGCGGAATCCTGCAGCCGATGACAATAAACTGAGAAATAGGAATACACTCAGCCTGCTACGAGAAAAACCCCGGCATGCTACGACACGGACGCGCAGTGGACAATTCTGGTGCTCTCTCTGTCCGCCGTCCCGGATCGCCTCGCGCTCCACCTAGTCCGTGGGCATTGCGAATGGCAGGTGCGCAAAGAATAGGGACGGAGCACGATTGTAAAATTAAGCCGTAAGACTCTCCAGTATCTGCAGCCTTAATTAAGCATGCAAGCTGTGATGCGTGAATAAATGTCGCTTGTGTATTTGATTAAGTAATTTATGTGCCCTGATTCCCATACACACTCCGCGGCACGCTCAAGACGTGGTGGTGGTGAAAAACTTTTATTGATGAGAAGGCCAAAAGTAAAAACAAATTAAAAAAAGATTACCGACGATTACGTTACTTCCTAATGCGAAATTTGAGCGCAGCAAATAAGCTGTTTCACCTTTTCGATAGATTGAGGGAAAGAAATCGAGCAACACATGTATGCGCTATCACAGAATTTTTTTTTTATATTTCCCGTACTCCTGGATCATCTCGACGGCGGCGACGGTAAGCTTCTGCTTCGGCGGCACGCACCTCTGGATTCTGACGGCGACGGCGCTGGGCCTCTGCTCTGGCAGCTCGTTTAGCAGCAGCAGCAGCAGCAGCAGCAGCAGCAGCAGCAGCAGCAGCAGACGGAGGACTTCCATCGGTCGTCTCGCTCATGGCTCAGAAAGAACTGGCAGATAATTTCGCAGTGGCGAACGGCGGCGGCAATTTCGGCTCGGGCGGTGCACATATACAGATCCGCCGCCACCGATCTGGCTCTCTGATTGCCACCGCACAGGGCGAACGGCAGCGGCAATTTCGGCTCGGGCGGTGCACATATACAGATCCGCCGCCACCGATCTGACTCTCTGATTGCCACCGCACAGGGGTTGCATTGGAGGAGGAGCGAAGAAAGGAATTAAGTTCGAGCCGGCGCTTTGACAAACGGAGATTCACAGGAAGAGGGGTGAGGGGGGCGGCGTGTACACCCAGCGGCAAACGATGGGGGCAGAAGCGCGCGCAGCAAGCGGACAACACGATAAAGGGAGGAGGGAAGAGATAGCAGCGACTGACTGATGCCGCTGACGCCGATAGTGAGTCAACCCCAGCTGCGGAGTTGGTTTCAGGGACAACGCCGCCGATGCCGACACAAACAATATGATACCCTCGCTTCCGCAGCGCTAACAACCAGGTCTAGCCGTGGGAAGGTGGTCACGTATTCGTCGACGTGCCGGGGCCTACGTGAAATAACCGGCGCGTCGGCAACTGAAGAGCACCCTATCCGCCACACAAGAACAGGGGGGGGGGACCCTTTCCTCCTCTTTCTGCATGGCGGCGACGGTGTTCTATGCAGTCACGTTATCTTGACTCTCTAGCGGCGTCAGCGGCATCCAGCGGTATCAGTCGGTCGCTGCTAGCGCTGGGGAGATGAAAGGGGGGCGGAGCTGGTTACGAGGCCGACGACAACGCCGACGACGACGCGAAACCCAGGAACGGACGCCAAAGAGCTGCGCTCTAAAAAAAGCGCTATGGGCGGCCTTCAGGCTGCCGGTTGTGGCGTCCAGGCCATGCCTAGTCGCGACGTCCTCCTTCAGCCGGAGTTGGATATCCGGCTCGGTGCTGTACAAAACAGCCTCCCACTGCTGCGGATTGGTTAGGCGCCAAGAGGCAGGGGGCAAGTGTGCCGGGCAGGAGAATATGACGTGAGCGTAATCGGCGCGGGAGCCGTCACATAAGCGGCAAGCCGGCGAGTGCGTCCCGGGGTGGAAGAGGGCAAGACGTGCGGAAGTAAGATAGGTATGATCCTGAAGGTGGCGCCATAAGTGTTGGTGGGGCTGGGAAAGGGATTGGTGCGGAGGGGGGAAGGTGAGAAGAGAGAGGCGATAGTGCAGCGTGATATCGCGCTACGTGAGGAGCGCGTCGCGCGTATCCATTCCCGGCGGGGGCGGGCTTGCTCGGTCAGGCGAATCTCGAGCGATGGAATTGGCCGCCTCGCTACCAGGATGAGCCGCGTGAGCGGGCACCCAGATGATTTGGATGGGGCGAGAGGGAACGGTATCGGAACGCAAGATTCCGATGGCCGGGTGTGCCACCCGTCCAACCGCGTAGTTGCAGACCGCAGGTTTGGAGTCGCTGAAGATGTACTTCGTGGAGGTTTGCGTGATGGCAAGGGCAACAGTTGCCCTTGCAGCTATTGCTGCAAGGTGTAGACTGAGGCAGTAAGAGCGGGTCGGAGAGAATTGTCAGTGACGGCAAGGGCATGTGCTGTGTAGCGGCGGTACGGGGCAGCGTCTACATAAGCCACGGCGGCCTGGCGTTCGTACTGACGCCAGAGCGCGGACGCTCGCGCTGCTCTAAGAGAGGGGTGGTGTTCTGGATGCATATTTTTAGGGAGGGGATTAATGGTTATGAGGGGAAAGACATGGGAAGGGATGGGCGCTCAAGACGTTTCACGTACGCGCGTGAGCAAAAGTATAGGACCACAGGGTCGCCGTAAAAATAGAATTTCTTCGTAATTAACACGCATAATCGGAAACGGACGAGTGCACTAGAAAATTCGTAATACCAAGTTTGAACTGCTGTCTTTAATTTGAAGGTGCATTCACAGATAGAATAAAAAATTAGTTTTGACGTGCAATTTCTGGTCCGTATACTTTCGCTCACGGGTGTACGTCCCCCACTGCGGCTGTGGCCCTAATACAGCGAAGTTTTCTTTGCCTCTTCCTTCTTCCGCAGCTGCTGCTGCTGCTGCTGTCTTGCACGCCGTGTCGTGGGATGGTTCAGAGACCGTGTATATACATGGAAGAAGCGTGGTAGAGAGAAAATGCGACAAAAAAAAAACTCGTTTGGACATTTCCATCGCGTTGCATGTGCGCAATGCCCTCTGTAGCTCCCTGGGCGTCGTCACATTAGTTTTTTGACAGCTGTAGTGGTCTGTTAACCACTCCCCCCCCATACGTAAAAGCATTGCAGTAAATACAGCGCTCATCCTTCTCCTAACGTGCTAACGTGCAAGTCCTGAGGAGTGGTAGATATGATGTTAGATAGGGGGCAGGGACAAGAGGCCGAGAATGGGAGCAGAACCAGCGCAGTAGCGAAACGAGTGAAAAATAGCCTTGTTACGCTTAGCTCGCAGCTTCCATACAGGGTAAGCGGGGCGGGATAAGGTGACGCGAGAGGGCAAAGAAAGGCTACTGCCATAGACCCGACAGCGGTTGCACGAAAACTGAAGGTACAGTACGGTACGTTTCTGCTATTTCTGCAAAATAAACACCATGCAAATTTGTCAAGTGAACAACTGACGCAGGGCGTGCAGACGCTGTAGCAGAGCTGAGTCACTGTGACGTCACGCTGCCAGCAACTCGGCATCGTGACCTATGACGTCACGCTCCTGTTTCCATATATACCAGCGTTCCATCGGCAATGAACTTGTTCTTCACCGACAGCCGGCCTGCTTTCATGGTGGCAGCGGTGGTATGTTTGGGGTTTATCAGCCGCTTGCAGAGCCTTGAATACGAACATATTAACGCGAAAGCGTTAAGGAGCTCGTGTCGCAGAAAAGCCGGTGTCGTCGGCGTTGGCCGTAAGCGATAAATCCCAGCAGGCACTTCATGAATAAAAAACAACTTGCAGGATGGGCTGGGTGGGAATCGAACCAGGGTCTCCGGAGTGTGAAACGGAGACGTTACCACTGAGCCACGAGTATTTTTTTTTCTTTATTGCCACTGAGTCACGAGTTCGATGCTTCAAAGCGGTAAAAAAGCGCCTCTAGTGAACGCGGTATTGCATTAGAAACTAGCTGTTTCTAAGGCTCAGGCGTGCGTCGCTTGCTCAGGCGCACATTTCGTTGTCGCGCCGAACGCTGCGTTGCTCGACGCTCACCGCGTCCGATGCGGGGCGCGTAGTCGCTGCGCCGTAGCCCATTGTCTTACACCCCTTGGCGGGTCGACGGGAACGCTTTCGCGTTCCACTCTTGAAGGCGAAGCTTAAGCGTCCTCCAATTTTTATCCCCCTGCGTATACTGCGTATACTAGCTAAAAACTACGAATTTGGAGCGCTGGAAGATCGCATGCTGCGCAGCCGCATTATTCTGGGCATTCGAGACAAGAATTCGCAGCAAAAGTTGATCGGTGAAAACTCTTCGTATCAGAAGACTGTCGATATCTGTCGCGCCCATGAGCAAGGGAAAGAGCAGTTTCGCGAGATAAGCGAAGCAGCTGCAACCGCCCAGGAAACGAGAGTTCATGCAGTAGCAAGTAATGGAAACGTCTGCAGTAAATGCGGCTGTCAGACACATCGCACCGGAGTATGCCCTGCGAGCGGGAAGACTTGCAAAAAGTGCTGCAGGCGGAACCATTCCCCCCCCCCCCCCCCCCAAGTATGCAAGACGCCGCCGCCATCACGAGACGCGGTTCAGAGACGCAGAGATTTGCGTGAGCTGCGTCTAGAAGCAGACGAGGACTATTTCTTGGAAACTTTAACGGTGCATGCCATCACAACACACAACTGGAATGCGATGGTTCATATTGAAGGCACACCAATGACGTGAAAATTAGACATGGGCGCAAGCTGCTGCGATATTTCGAAACGAGACATTGAGACGATACCAGATAAGCCAATAGAATCCTGCTGGGTCACACTTACGGCATTTTTTGGACATAAGACTGCATCGCATGAAAAAGTACGGCTGTTACTTTCAGCGAACTACAAATCTCATGAAGAAACATTTTTCATTGTAGAGCAGAACGTGCCAGTAACACAGAGTGGCTCAGCGGCAGAATGTTTGGGGTTTATCAGCCGCTTGCAGAACATTGAATACGAACATATTTAACCCCCAGCACAGCCTCTTGCATAAGTCTTCAAAGGGTTCGGCCAGCTAAGGGACTTCGAGTAGAAAATGAAGTTCACGTCTCGTGCCGCGGGTATCGCCGTACCAGCTAGAATAGTCGCTGTGGCCCTTCAAGTCAAGCTGGAGGCGGAACTACAGCGTATGGAAGACCAAGGAGTAATAATAAAGGTAACCGAACCTACGGAATGAAAAAGGACAGAGTACGTATTTGCCTGGATCCGACAGAGCTAAACAAGTCACTGTTACGCGAGAACTATCCTATGCCAAGAATAGAGGACATAGTTCCGCGAATTTCCGAGGCTCTTCTTTTTTGTCAACTTTAGATGAGGCACTGGATTTTGGAAGCCTAAACTGCACGAATCAAGCTCAAAACTCTGCATTATGAGCACGCCGTGTGGCCGCTACCGGTTTCTTCGAATGGCGTTTGGCATCGCCTCGGCCCCAGAGATTTTCCAAGCAGCAATGCACCGCCTGTTAGAAGGGTTACCGTGTGTAGCGGCAGTCATGGACGACATACTGCTCTGGGGAAGGACTAAAGAAGAGCACGATTATCGCTTTAAACTCTTGTTGACACGCTGTAAAGAACACAATCTTAGATTGAACCTCAAGAAATGCACCTTCTTGCAGCCCCATGTGCGTTACTTCGGACACATATTCAGTGCAGAGGGCCTGCGAGTAGACCCGCAACGAGTGCAAGACATACTACAAAGGCCGGCGCCCAAGAACAGTAAGGAGCTGCAACTGTTTCTTGTTATGATTAATTTCGTACAGCGATTCATTCCAAGCATGTCTGACGTTACTGCCTTGCTGCGAACTTTACTGCGCCAAGACATTGCATGGGTATGGACCGAACAGCAGAAAAAAAGTTTGGAAAAGTTGCGGCAGTCCTTGGCGCAAGCACCTGTCCTATCCTACTTCAACACGAAAAAAAATGTCACCCTCTCAGTCGACGCGAGCCAATTGCGTGTTGGTGCGGTGCTTCCTAAAGAAGGCCGCCCTGTCGCTTTTTCATCTCAGTCACTCATGGACGCACAACAGCGCCATGCGCAAATTGAAAAGAAAACGCTCGCGATTGTGCACGGTTTCACGAAATACCACGATTACATTTACGGTCAGCAGCTGCCCCAGTGCCCCCTTCGTTTGCAACGCGTGAGGCTCACCTTTCAGCGCTACCCCATCAATGTTGTCTATAAACCGGGCAAGGAGCTATTTCTTGCGGATGCTTTGTCACGGTTTTCTAGCAAAGTGTGCATGGCTGAAGAGACCGAACAGTTTCAAGTAAATGTTGCTCGATTTCGTTTCTGCTTCCAAAGCACGCATCGAAGACCTCCTTGCAGCAACCGATAGCGATCCAACCCTGCTCATGCTACGAGGATATGCGAAAACAAGCTGGCCGGACGATAAACGTGATATCCCAGAAGCCGTGCGCCCCTACTGGTCATACCGGGAGGACATACACACCCAGGATGGCCTAATGTTCCGCAGCAATAAGGTAATCGTACCACACTCAAAGAGAGCAGAAATATTGAGCTTCCTTCACGCCGCACATTCGGGAGCAGCCAAAATCAAAGAACGAGTGAGAAGCGTTATGTTCTGTCCCAGCATGTCCGCGTATATTGAACAGTACTGTAGAGCTTGTAAGATCTGCCAAACGCATCAATCGCGGAACCCGAAGATGCCGCTTTTGTGTCACGGAGTGCCTAGTTTACCCTGGGAAACTGTAGGAATGGACTTATTCTCTTACGGCGGTCGACAGTTTGCCATAATCGTAGACTTCCATTCCTTCTTTTTTGAGATACGTGAATTTCAAAACGTCACAGCAAAGCGGCTGAAATCATGGTGTGGGGAGATTCTTCCTGTTCATGGATTTCCCTTAAAGCTGTGCAGTAATTACGGCCCACCGTTGCACAGCGCGGAATTCAAACACATTAGTTATTGCACAAGTAACTTCGAGCCCGTAATAGTAAAACTTCATTTGGGCCTAGTTGGTACATAATTCTGAACTTAAACTTACAGCGCAAACACCTAAGACGAACCACGAAAGGAAGACACGACACCGTGTCAGTGCCAGTGCGTGTCGTGTCTTCCTTTTGTGGATCGCCTTAGGTGTTTGCGCTGCAAGTTTAACTTCAGAGCCCCTATTACCCGCGCTCTAACGGAATGGCTGAGACGGCTGTTCAAGAGGCTAAGAAACTACTAAAGAAGTGCTCGTATAGGACACTCGGCTTCCATATGGCTTTACTTGAGTGGCGCAATACCCCCAGGGATGCGTTGCTGAAGTCCCCTGGGCAGAGACTCATAGGACGACATACGAGAACCATGCTGCCGGTACCCACAACGCACCTGGTGCCAGAGACGGTGCCCTGTAGAGCTGTTCACCGCCGTCTGCAGGAAATGCGTCAGTGCCAAAAAATCTATTACAACGGCGGCACCAGGCAGCTGTGCCACCCCCCCCCCCCCCCTATCGCAGGGGCAACAGGTAACAGCGTACGACACTCTTCACCGGACCTGGGCACCTGCTGTCTTCCTAAGGCCAGCGGAAGCACCACGGTCAGCGATCCTGAAAACGCAAGACGGCCTGGAGATCGGGCGGACCCGAGAGCATCTACGCGACGTGGCCCCGCAACCACACGAAGCTCTAGAGTCTGATGTCCCAGACGTTGAACCGCATTTCCCAGAGCTACGACGAAGCACACGGCAACGTCGCAAGCCCTGTCTGTACACATTGCCTGAGGGACGTTGAACTAATTCTTTAAAAAGAAGGGAAGGTGGCAGCAGAGCTGAGTCACCGTGACATCACGCTGCCAGCAACTCGGCAGCGTGACCTGTGACGTCACGCTCCTGTTTCCATATATGCCAGCGTCCTATCGGCAATAAACTTGTTCTTCACCGACAGCCGGCCTGCTTACAGACGCAAAGTCGCATTAAATCACCTCATGGTGTAGGCGACACTACGGAAGAGATCGCACGTCAAATAAAAGCTTCTGTACCCGCCGCGGTAGTTTGACGGCAATGTCATTGCTGGACGTCGCAGGTTTGAGCCCGACCACGGAAGCCGCATTTCGGCGGGTGCGAAATACAAAAATTCTTGTGCACTTTGAGTAGTTGCACGTTAAAGAACAGCAGGGTGTCAAAATTAATCCGGAGTATGTCCCTACGGCGTGCCTGCGGTGGTTTTGGCACGTACAACACCATAATTCTGCAAACACTTTTGCCACGATGCGAGGTGCCATGTGAGGCAGTGGCAATGTTCATCCCTCTCATATATAGGTTATGAACAATGACGAACAACAACGCCTCGAAGGAACATGTCTCCCTGTGTGTTCTGTGTACTACGCGGACAAACAGCAGTGGTGCACGCAAGGTAACGTTTAGCATGAACTCCCCGCTCTCGATGAAGAAACGGGAGTGGTGAACCAACGTCGAAGAAATTAAACATTCAACATCAACATCACCGCTAATATCGCCAATGAAAGCAAACAGCACAGATGGTTTGGCTTGCATCGATTCCTACAGTGCGTGGAATTCGCATCCCTTTTTCTAAATAAGGCATTGAAAAAGCCTACAGAGTGAGCCTTTGCTGTCTCTTGTTGGCGCTATTTTACAAGCAACACGATGAAATTTATGTAATAACGTTTCTTGTATTTCTTTCTCTAGTCAAATCACACCTGTAATTGTCTTGAGTACTCACCTTGTATATGTGCTTGTGAAATAAGGTATGTTTGTTAAAGCAATAATACTGGTCAGGCACGTGCTCTATATAGTCCAACTGTTCGCGCAATGCTTCTTTTGTGGGATCTTTTTCAAATCACACGTAGGCAGACAAATTTTAGCCGAAACCAAAATTCATGAAAGGCTTCAATTTGAAACAATAGATGTTAGAGCGGTTACAGGCAATAACGCGCTGCAGAGGTAACATGTCACAAAACATGTTTATTGTGAAAAAAAAAATCTACCTACCCTTATCGGCCACGTTGTTAGCATGTTTTTTTTTTTTGTAACTAGTCACGAAAGGGGCAAGCAGTATATGGTTATAGAGGAAGCGTTTCCTATGCTAGATTTGGAGGAATAAAATTGGCCAACTCAGCAACACCATGAGTGGGAATGGTCCACCTTTCCCCATCCCTAGGGGTTAAAAGAAGCGAAATTGCTTAGGACCGCCACTCCCCGGAATGGAGTAAGAAGGTAATCGAGGTCCCCACTCTGCAGCTCTGGTACCCATTAACCTAATTAATGTGCACACACTGTATATAATTTATACACGCAACAGTTACGCATGTAGGCGTTATGTATAGTTATTTGTAGCAACAACTATCTGCAATTGTCCTGCCGCTTCGGCAATTATACATTTGGTATCTTTGTTGCCCGGTGCCTGTTGTTTTCGAGCTGTACTTGAAAAACATTGCCTTCGGGATAGCGCATATCGCTGAGCATTACGAGCTGGAAGGTCAAATTCGTTTTTAAACAAGTATTCTCGATGCGCGTATCTAAACCTCACAACTTAATACGTAACAAGTCCATCTCGCGTTGAACGTTTAGTCTCATTGGCCACTTTTACGCAAGGCACGTGCGTTTAGCCGCTACGACGTCTTGAAAGCAAATTTCGGCGTTCTTTATTCTTTATACAGAGGGTACCCCGCAGTGACCAAAGGCTTTACAGCAGAGAGGTTACAGAAACGAACAGGATACGGCTCCATTTACATGATGCACTGGCTCCTAAGTCAACCTGCTCTGCTTTACCGTTTGGATGGAACGGGAGTTAGCATTCATGTTCGTATTGGTTTGGTACTCTAGAGTTTTGCAGTCGCGATCACTGCGCCTTG
This sequence comes from Dermacentor variabilis, assembly GCF_050947875.1. Taxonomy (NCBI): domain Eukaryota; kingdom Metazoa; phylum Arthropoda; class Arachnida; order Ixodida; family Ixodidae; genus Dermacentor; species Dermacentor variabilis. The sequence goes on from NC_134569.1 coordinate 144,016,276, forward strand.
AAATAGAGCGATGTACGTTTAGGTAGGTTCTTTGTTTAATTAGTTTTTTTGTGGTATCTTAAATGTGGCAGCTTTAGGTTCAGTTCTCAGCCTCAGTCGTGAGTTAAGTGACTTCATACAGAGCTCACCTTTGTGATGCCGTGCAACTCTTTCTCCTTCCATACCGCCGCAAGACGAACCTGGCAACTGAGTTTTGTATTTGCTCTAGGGCAGTAATGGGAGTAACTTCGGCTGGGTCCCGCCCGACAGAGCGACATAGCTTTTCATATTATTCAAAGCGGAGAACTCTTGAGGTGATAGTAAACATGTTGAAGAACTCAGCAAGTAGAAGCAGCCGTGATGCAGTTTGCAAGAAACAACGATTTTATTTCAGTCGCGCATGACGCACCGTATCCGAAGGTAACTGCTTAAGCAAAACGAGAAATGTTCTAGAAATTGATAGCGCAAGATGCAACAACACCGTAATTCACGAATGGGTAGCAAGTCGTCTTAATGTAACTTGAAAGGAGCTCTCATTCATTATATATATATATATATATATATATATATATATATATATATATATATATATATATATATATATATATATATATATATATATATATATATATATATATATATATATATATATGCTACACTTGAGAGTAACTGGGTTTCAAGAGCATAGATAAATCCTCGCTTCTAAACGCTACGGATGTCAAAAAGATGATACCGCTACCTCTGCACTAAAATAAGAGGCGCACTCTACGGTATTCCTAGGGGGCACAAAAATGAGTACGGTCTAAGAAAGCTAAGCGCTGGTTCGATCTGGGCTCTTGTCTTGAAGCTCTCGATTTCGGGTTGCGTCCACGTCTCCTTGTACGTCATGTAGTGCCACACTGCAAGCAGAGAGAAACAGGCGGCGCCTGAGGTGTGAATGGCCGATCTCGAATAAAGATCTACGATTAGACTGTATTTGATAATGGCAAGACGAAACAATTTTGGCAGCTCAGTGCCGAATATTTATGGAGACTGTCGCACCTTGGTCGAATATGTTGTTGCCAACAGCGATTCAGGGGCGTAGTCAGGGGGGGAGGTGCGGGCTTATGGGGCTTCAGCGCCCCCTCTTCCCCCCCCCCCCCCGAAATTTTCTTGTGCTGTCATGCACCGCCGACCAAAACAACCGCCGGCGCCGGCAATCATTCTGGATTTTATGCAGAATGTATTTTTCACGCTCGAAAAGACATTTCGGTGCGACGATCGTGAACTCGGGCTGGATTTCGTGGCAACGCCCATGCATCCGGAGTCACATAACGCAAAGAGCCTCATCCAAGCACAAAGTTTCAAAGACGTTTTGATGGCGAGCGGGCTCGTCGCGGCATCTCGTGGATGCCGTGGAATCTACGGAGATCATAGATTTCAATTACGAAACTTGATGTGCATAAAGATCACATGAACTTTTCATGCTAAAGGTGCACTGACATTTCCAAAGTCGTGCTTTTGGTTTTCAATTCCGGATCATTGTGGGTTTAATGTTCTCATATACATTTGACGCCAATGATCAATTGACTTTTCTAAAGTCGTACATCGAGCCATACAATGAGATAAGTCAAATCAACACACTATCACACATGTTGACAAACACGCAGCGAGGCCCGATGAGATGAAGCGTTGTGATGGTTCATTTGTGGCGTCATGTCACAGAAAAGAATATCAACATTTTTTTCACCTGTGCCAAAGCATCCATGTCGAGACAATATAGATAGACAGCAAACGTAACTACGTTCTTATTTATTTTTTCTACTTTGACTTTTATTCTCGAGGACCCACATTGAGCCTCTTCAATTTTCTTATTCTCACTAACCGCGGGCTGCCAGAGCCAGCCAGAGGTCATGCGTTTTTCACGTGTTGCCCTGACAACCGCGCGGCGCACTTCGGTGCGCGTTCCTTTTTCCCTGGCCGAGTGTATTTTGGCCTCGCAGAATTTTGGACGCTTTCTGGCTACCCGACGAGTAAAAGAAGCAATGGTCGCCCACCGCCACCACTGCGGGGACTCGACGGATTGCAACGCGTCCGCTTGAGGGCACCACCTTCATTTCGATGTTATCGCAATCTCTCCGGAAAGTCTTTTGTCTCGCCAGTGTAAGATAACGAGCAGCATGCACATGGTTTTCTGTGGACAGATCGACTCATGTTTTCTTCAATATTCCTTCGGTAGCCACATTAAGTGCCCAAAGTAGGTATTCTATTGTGGCCAACATGCTTTCCTTTGCGTTTTTTTCACTTCGGTGCCCCCGCCCCACAAAAGAAAAAAAGAAGACGTCGTTGTGGCGCATCGAATCGTCGCACTTTCTGCCCACCTCACTTTCTGCCGTCCCCTGCTACGCTTCCCTTCTTTTGGAATCCAGTTCGTAACCCTTAATGACCACCGGTTATCCTCCCTCCTCATTACATGTCCTGCCCATGCCCATTTCGTTTTCTTGATTTCAACTAGGATGTCATTAACTCGCGTTTGTTCCCTCACCCAATCATTTTTAGACCCACCCTTCTGCTTTGCCTCTCCAGGTCAGTGAGCATGCATTGCAATTGGTCTACTGAGTTACTAAGCAAGGCAATATCATCAGCGAATCGCAAGTTACTAAGGTATTCTACATTAACTCTTACCCCAATTCTTGCCAATCAAGGTCTATGAATACCTCCTGTAAACAAGCTGTGAATAGCATTGGAGAGATCGTCTCTCCCTGCCTGACGCCTTTCTTTATTGGGATTTTGTTGCTTTCTGTATGTAGGACTACGGTGGCTGTGGAGCCGCTATAGATATTTTTCAGTAATGTTACGTACGGCTTGTCTACATCCTGATTCCGTAATGCCTCCATGACTGCTGAGGTTTCGACTGAATCAAACACTTTCTCGTAATCAATGAAAGCTATGTATAAGGGTGGATTATATTCCGCACATTTCTCTATCACCTGATTGATAGTGTGAATGTGGTCTGTTGTTGAGTAGCCTTTACGGAATCCTGCCTGGTCCTTAGGCTGACAGAAGTCTAAGGTGTTCCTGATTTTATTTGCCTATTTGCCTATTTGCATCACCTTAGTAAATACTTTGTAGGCATCTGACAGCAAGCTGATCGGTCAATAATTTTTCAAGTCCTTTCTCCTTTCTTATGGATTAGGATTATGTTAGCGTTCTTCCAAGATTCCGGTACGCTCGAAGCCATGAGGCATTGCGTATACAGGGTGGCCAGTTTCTCTAGAACAATCTGCCCACCATCCTTCAACAAATCTGTTGTTACGTGATCCTCCATAGCTGCCTTCCCCCTTTGCATAGCTAGCTCCCAAGGCTTTCTTTACTTCTTCCGGCGTTACTTGCGGGATTTCAAATTCCTCTAGACTATTCTCTCTTCCACTATCGTCGCGGGTGCCACTGGTGCTGTACAAATCCCTATAGAACTCCTCAGCTACTTGAACTATCTCATCCATATTAGTAATGTTATTGCCGGCTTTATCTCTTAACGCATACATCTGCTTCTTGCCTATTCCTAGTTTCTTCTTCACTGCTTTTAGGCTTCCTGCGTTCCTGAGAGCATGTTCAATTCTATCCATATTATACTTCCTTATGTCAGCTGTCTTACGCTTGTTGATTAACTTCGAAATTTCTGCCAGTTCTATTCTAGCTGTAGGGTTAAAGGCTTTAATACTTTGGCGTTTCTTCATCAGATCTTTCGTCTCCTGCGTTGGCTTCGTTAACATGACGTCGCCGTCGCCGTCATGTTAAGTATGAAGTCCAAGGGCGATAACATCGTCACCGCGCGCCACATGCCTTATGTGCGAGTGAAAGCGTAGGGGGAAGGGGGGATCGGGTGAGCCGGCGATCGTGGGTCAGTCTTGTGTGTGCAACGGAGAATAGCGGGGAGGAAGCGCCGCCTTCCATCGCGCGCGATGTGTCGGATCGAGTGGAGGGAGAGGGGGGGCTTAGGATTCTGTGGTCTGTGAATCTGTGATTGTGCAACTTGTTTATTTGCCTTGTTTGACGCACTATACAGGTTGTTTCTGCGAACTTCGGCCAGAGTTTAAAAATATGCCGATGCACTTTAAGACGACGTGACCAAATGCGTGCTGCTCCCTTTTGTATGCAGTGTGTCACGCTGTTTTTCGTATTTGGTTAATTAGATAATTATTCAAGATTAATTAACCAATTTCTGAAGCAACGAAGCTAGGAAAATATTCCAATTAGAAAGTTGCAAAACGTTCGACTAAACAGTTTCTGTCTTTCTATCTATTAGGTATTAGTGTTTTTTAGCTTACTTCCGGATGCCCATAAAATAAAATTAAGAAAACACACAACGTGACATGCTAGCTTGCGCGTCGTGATTGCACTGCTCCCAAGCGTTCTGCGCACAAACAGCCATAGGTGCGCTGCCGCTTGAAAAGCGACAGGGCAGCGACGCAAGCATTGGCTGTTTGATTTAAGCTAGCAACCGTTATCGCTTGCGCTGCTTAAAGCGACTGACGGAGGTGGTGGCGGTGGTAGGTGGTAGTTCCAGACAGCGATAAACAGACTATCGTGCATCAGCTGTTAGAGCGCGAGCAATTTCGTGATGCATTTTTCCAACGAGGAAAAAGCAGACATGATCCTTGTCCTAGGAGCTGCAAGCGGACAGAGACGGCATGCTGCAAGAATATTTCGAAGCTGGCACCCGGGTACGCGACCGAGCCAGATGACAATATTCAACACCTACGAGTCGCGGAAGCAAACCTGAAGCTTCACAAGAGGCAGAGAGCTGCAGTCATAAATAATGAGGTTCGCTCCAACGTTTTGTCTTTCATTGCGGCTAATCCACAAGCTAGCACGCGCGGCATGCCGCACAGCTTGGTGTGTCCAACTCAACTTCCTGGAGAGTTTTGAAAACAGCTGGACTGCACCCCTATCGTATGCAGTTGCATCGATGCCTGGAATCAAGGGATCTCCAAAAGAGACTCGACTTTATGAATTGGATTTTGATTCAGGATGAGCAGGATTCTTACTTCTTCACCAAGGTACTCTGGACTGACGAGGCGAACTTTTCCCGAAAAGCGCCAAGGAAATATCCACAACGCACACTATTGGAGTGAGCAAGATTCCCACTGGCTAGGAAGATCCCGCCACTAATAATAGTGGTCTATTAACGTTTGGTGCGGAATACATGACACCACTGCACACACACACACACACACACACACACACACACACACACACACACACACACACACACACACACACACACACACACACACACACACACACACACACACACACACACACACACACACACACATATATATGTGTGTATATATATATATATATATATATATATATATATATATATATATATATATATATATATATATATGTCCCAGTGTTTTTTAACAAAACTCTGACCGGCAATAGATATGTAAATGAGTTCCTCAGAGGGCCGGTTGAAAACTTCTGCTGCAACATCTCGCTAGCATGGCTTGACGCAATGTCGTATCAGCGCGACGGGGCCCCGGCCCACACTTACAGTCAAGCACGAGCATGGCTTGATGCTGCCTTCCCAGGGCAATGGACAGGGAGAAACGGGCCTGTCCTGTGGCCGGCAAGGTAACCCGACTTCAGCCCTATTGACTTTTTCTTGTGGGTTTATATTAAGAACGACGTAACACGACAGCAACGACGACGCCAGTAGCCTTGCAGGAGAAGATAGTTGAAGTCTGCCACAGCATTTCACCGACGGTGCTCAAGGCAGCGACAGCAAGCCTTCTCAGGATGCCCCAGTGTTTTATCGCTGCAGAAGGTGACCTCTCCGAGCACTTGCTAAGAAAGCGCATGAAAAATAAACGTAAATTCAGTGAAAGACGGCGTCTGGCCGTTTAAGATACTCTTATCCTACAATTTCAGCCTTCCGAAAACTGAGTTTTTTCTTTTATTTAGGGATGTTCAATTTCGTTACAGCTATCGCGAAATGACGGACTTGTCCCTTCTGGAAGCACAAGCGATAACCACTGCGTTTGCTTGTCGCTATAACGAACTGTCGCGAGGGGAGCACGTCGCTGGTGTGAATGGGACAGCCAACACCGACGTCGCTGCCCTGTCGCCTTTTAAGCGGCAGCGCGCCTACGGCAGTTCGTGCGCGGAACGTTTGGGAGCAGTGCAATCACGACGTGCAAGCGGGCATGTCCCGTGGTGTTTCGTATTTCGCGGGCATCATGAGTAAGCTGAAACGCACTAATACTTAATGAACAGAAAGACAGAAACTGTTTATTCGGACGTTTTGCAAATCGCTCAGCAATTTCCTAATTTGAATTTTTTCCCTAGCTTCGTTACCTCAGAAGTTGGTTAATTATTCTTGACTAACAATCTAATTAAGCAAACGAATATAGCCTGACACACTATGTACAAAAGCAAGCAACATGCATTTGGTCGCGCGTCTTAGAGTGCATCGGCATATTTTTAATCTCTGGCTAAAATTAGCTGAGACACCCTGTGTACAGTTGACTTTTGCTTAGATACGTAGATGTATTGGAGACTTATACCTTTATTTAAATATCTTGTTGCGTGGTTTTGTGGATACATGCAGTCAACTTTGTTTTCTGTGACACTTTGTTTGCCCTTTATCAAGCTTTATCTTCGAATTTGTGTATTCCATTGTATCTTCGCATTTATAATCTGTATTTTGCAGAACTCCTGGATTTTATATTTGATCTCTGTTGCGACTATAATTTCGGTGCAATTACAATACACGACTGGTGACAGCTGCTTCTGTGCATAATATTGAAACGAAGGACAGCGTCATTTAGATTTTTCCCTGGCTGTTGCACATGTACAAAAATGTAAACAAGGTTCTTGAATGACAAAGTTTCATTAAAATACTTGTCCTCAACTAGTTCATTTCACGGCCTTTACAATTATCATATCAGTGGTATGCACTGCTTTACTGGTTTCAAACTGGTACAGTTATTAAATTCGTGTGATATTTTTTTTACTTATTAAATAGACAAAAAAAACATGGAAGCATTGGTATCAGTTAATGGCACAATTTTTGAGACATACGAATATATTATTTACTAAAAAATACACATTTTACTTGTCTTAACAGTGCGTAGCGTCCAAGAATTCGTTTGCAGCATCTTTGGTAATAGCAATCCAGTTAATATCCATGTATTTGATCCCTCGACAAATTCTGTAAAGAGCAGGCCGAGCTCCAGCGTGAGCGCCCCCCCCCCCCCCCCCCTTGAACGAAATTTCTGGCCACGCCACTGAGTGGTATGACAGGTGTAAACATTCCTTATACACCCTTTCTACCGATCGTTTGAAATCTACAAAAATAAATTTCTTCAGTCAGGCTATCATACGTTCTGCCAGAAGAATCAGGAGATCGTCTTTAAAATGAGGGGTGGGCAAATATTTGACGTTTCGAATACGAATGCGAATAGTTAGTGTGTAATTTACGATTCGTATTGGAATAATAAAAAGATGTCAAATATTTTGCAGTATTCGACTGTTTAGGTAACAACAAATGTTTTCGAACCATTGCAGGATTCAAATGCGAAGTACAAGCATTGTTTTCCGTGGCGCCGCGGAAGACTACATGCCAACCTGTGATTTTTGCTCGTACTCTGTCATTTAGGGCTCCTAGCAGTCTAGCCGTGTAGCAGTTTTACTGTTACGATAGCAATTGCACGGACACTCCAGGCGCGCTTCTGCCGTCGGCGACGCCGTCGTCGTGAGGTTGCGTATAAAAGTAAGCCCAAAGGCGATAACACTGTCGCCGCGCTCCGTATGCTGTATGTGCGAGGGAAAGCACGCGACGTTAGGCGATGATCGTAGCTCAACCTGGTGCGCTCGAGAGAGGAAGGCGGAGATTAAACGCGCCGTCTTCCGTCGCGCGAAAGGCCGTGGAGGGACGGGAGGGGGAAAGGGAGGGGGGCGGGCAGCGGCGTAGGGCTCTGGCAACAACTCCGTATTTCGCGACCGGGCGCAAAGCAAACTGACGACAGCAGCTCAACATTGCGCGCGGAGAGACAGCGGGGAGACTGTGCGGGAGGGAGGGAGGGGGGCGGCTTCAACTCTGCCAACAAGTGCGTACTTTGCACGGCCGCGCGCGCCTTATCATGAAAGGGATCTGCAGGACGGCTGATACCTTTGTGCTCAGTGCGTTGTCACCGCTCTTGCGTTGAAGCTATAGACAAAGGTCACTTCGCTCGCTGCTGCTGCCGCGCTTGCTTACGCCAGCGTTTGGACAGCAAGTGTCTGCGCTCATCGAGCGTGATGTGCTCATGTTTGCTTGTGCGCGCTAACACCATGCTCGTTAATTCAGTTAGTAAATGAGTGTTTCCAAGTTTATACGGCCGATAAAGCTGCTACCCTTACTTCGTACAGCTGTCTATAATTTGCTGTCGCAATCGATGCTTCAAATTTCGAGCGAAACTTCGACTTTTGTATTTATTTTTGCGCCACAACCAGTGGTGTTTTCCATGCAACAGGCTTTCTTTCGTCTTTGTAGGGCTAAGCAAGTTCAGCACTTTGTTTCTCCCCGCAACTTGCGATCTTTTTTAGCGGGCATTTATTTCACGTTTCTGGTGGGCTAGTCATGCATAAGCCTTTCTTTTGTTGTAGAATTTGTTTGTAACCAAGCTCTAAAGTTTCTGAAAGGCTATTCATTCATTTTTTTCCTAATGGCAATTGGTGGTCTTGAGCCTAAAACTGATAATTTGTCTCTGATAGTGAGTCTTTGTCGCAGTGTTCAGTAAAGGTGTGGTACCTAATTATACCGAAATACATATTCCTGTAGTACATGTACATACGTGCGACAGCGCTTGTTTGTTCTATATTCGATACTTGCTATTCATGTTCGAGTTGTATTTTTTAAAGAATTATATTTGCTCCCCTCTATTTAAGATATTGTAAAGAGAAAGAAAAAGGAGAGAGAAGGTGTTATTACTTGGCACGAGAAAAAAAGTGGCTACAACCTCGTGATACCCCTGCAAGATTATAATGACCATAGCGTTCGATCTTTTTTCAAAACTAACTCGGAAGCAAGTACACCAAATATTCATCCCAGATGTGAAGTAAGGCGCATGCCGAACTGATACAAGTAGTTTAATCATACTCTTGCCGCAAGAGGTTCATTGACGAATTCTTTTATTCTGTTCTAGATCTAGGAAAGAGTGAAACTGATTTCCTAAAGCAGTTTACCTATTATGCTTAACGAGCCATTCGTGTTATCACTGTGATGTTGCTCTTGTGTTTTGCGACTGTTTGTTGTTTGTCAAATTGCTTTGAATGTTTTCGATCTGCTTGTATTCATGAATGAGGTCTTCACCTCCAAATGAATGCTGCTATAGGTGCTGTGGATAGATAGATAGATAGATAGATAGATAGATAGATAGATAGATAGATAGATAGATAGATAGATAGATAGATAGATAAATAAATAAATAAATAAATAAATAAATATTAACTGGTGTAAAGGGCGATCACATGTCTGGAGAATAGCATAATAAAGAATGAATTGAAGTAATAATTGGTAAGAATCGTGGTGCTCATAAACTGCTTTTTGTGCAGTGCGACATGTCGTCACGATAGAAAAGCTTACTCAGAAGCCCTAGCTTTGTCTATCGAGGATGAGTGTGGAATTTTGCGGTAATAATAATAACTGAGGTTGTGAGCGTTAATGTCGTTGTTTTAGACTGACTGACGCCATCAACAGAGAGTGGCGACATAATCGAGACGCGTTAACTTGATTTCGGGAACTTGACTTTCTTCATGTCCTTGCTTTGCCCTATTTCGCTGTTCATTTCAGCGCTATGGCGTGAAACATCGGTGAGCGATTTTGCAGGCTGGCTCTAAAATGAATAGAGGCTTTACGTTTTGAATGCGGATCCGGTTGCTCTCGGTGCGAACAGCAATCGGTTAATTGCACTGCAATAGAGTGCTATGAAAGGCTTCATCAATTACTGGCCCTCAAACTTCCGCAAAAAGTTTTTCTTCAGAAGCCTGCAGCTTGTTTAAAGACAGAGCCAACGAAATGCAGAGGCGTAGCCGTTCGTAATACAGATGAAGGACGGGACAAGTAAATAGTCTCTTTGAATTATTTTCATTCTTGCGTTTTATCACTGAACTGAGCTCCGCGTCTTTCGGGTCATCATCAGTGCGCCGTCACTGGTTTACGACGACAGAATCCACGCAAAGGATTGATTACATTATGGCGCCCTAAGATCGCTTAATCATTGAAGCGTACAGCATGAAATCGCTTTATCTTTACGCAGGTTGCGACAACGAAGTTTTTTTGCTGTTTTTGGCAGCATAAACTCGGGCATGTAAGCCACCGCGGTGGGCATAGTGGAAAGTGAATTTCGGACAGTTCGTACCGGAGCCGTCATCGTAGCACTCTCTCTGAAGGAGGTACTTGCAGTTGTCCGTGTCCACGATCAGAGACCTCGATTTGACTGGAAGAGAAGAACGTGCATGATGACGCGATAAAGGTACGTCAGTTGAGAAATCTTCGTTATATTGTAACTGAGCAGTTCTTAAAAAAAGAAAAGCTGCTTAATAATGGCCAAATGTTTCCTACCACCGTTGCCAAGGTCCCTTTCCAGGTAATTTTCACCGTTTACAGCGACATATAAGTACCTGCAAAAAAAGCATACAAACAGTTTGGTAAGGAAGTTGATAAAAAGCATGTCTGCATAAATATGGCGCAAGGAAAAAGATAAACGAACATAAAGAACTACGGGGAACTAGCGAGCATGCGTGACGTTTTTACCACTATAGTACAGATGTTGTCCTCGAAAATTGACAACCTTATGTAGCAAACACGTTTTGTTCTGTGCCACTCCTTGGGATTTTATCAACTCATAGCTGTTTATTCCTTGCTCACACGATGGTTTCTGTGACCTCAACAATTATTATTTTTTTTAAACGCAAGACACTGCGTTTAAAACTACGAGATCAAAGCAGTCTCCCTGAGCTGAAACGTTGACATGAACGCGCGCAAGCGAGCGCAGTTCATGCAAAATTATTGTCATTCTTGCTAACAATAATAATAACTTACTATTGAGACTAAGTTCGAAATACAGCTTCCTTCATAAAAGAAAAAAAAAGCCAGTTGTGTTGCTTTTGCATGGCAACATTGGCTATAGTAAAAATGAATTTCAGTGATGATTGGTTGAAGCAACCGTGTATGTGGAATAGGGGTATTCCAATTGAGCACATTCTAGAATGCTATCGCACCAAAACTCTCTGTGAAACGTTACTAATAGATAAAAACAAGTACCGCTCAAGAAACTTGCGCCGCCTTCGTATTTTGCGTGTTTCCGAAATACCGCGAAGAATGTCTGACTCAGCAGTTCTTTTCTGCTCCGCGGTACGGTTTTCGTCATGCGGATGTACTTAATAACTGATACGTCAAATATATATGTTTCGGAAAAAGCTGCCACGAACAAAGCAGGACAAAAACTGCGACGGCTGCTATGACATGGATCTCTGAGATGGCTGACCCGCGAACTCCGCAAACGAATTAAATCGAAGTTACTTTTACAAGCAATTTGTCCTGATCCCCACGCCGTAGGCCTGTGAACAACTCGTCGTTCTCAAGGCTGCACTCTATGTAAGAAGAGTCGGCGCTCTCCGTGGCTCATCATGTCCCACAACAATAAGGGTCATCCATCTTGCGCGCCTGTCCTTCGTTTAACGCTGCGCGCCCGGTACTTCCAGGTCACGAATGAGATGCGCGTCATCAGCGTGACGTAGCATTCTTGACAGGAAAGTAGCGAGCGCAGAGTTTTCAAGAAAGGAAACGCGGGCAAGATAGATGACCGTTACTGTTGTGGGACGAGATAATTAAGCTCCAAAAGGGTGCAAAGTTTTTTTAAGAGTGCGGACTTCAGACACATTATGCGCAAATACTGAGGCTGGTTCTTCACGCTGTATTGAATTCCTTGGTTCAAGGCTTTTCTCAAGGATATGAAAGTATGTTTTCAGAGCTACGTCAACAGGTGAACGTATGGTCTCAGACGTTGTATATGAATTGAGGCTTTAGCGCAAATACATAGCCAATATGTACTATGCGGATTGCACCAAAGTGGAAAAAGAAAAAAAAAAGAAAGATCTAGAACCGAAACCTTGTACAACTGCGCCTCATATATCACATGTGTGATGGAAAAGCGCTGCAAAAACTGAGACTTAGGAAGAACACAGGACAAACCGCTTCTTAGGAAGAACACAGGAGAAAGCGCTTCTTAGGAGGAACACAGGAGAAACAGCTACTCACGAAGAACACAGGACAAAGCGCCACTTACGAAGAAGCGCTTTGTCCTGTGTTCTTCATGAATAGCTCTTTGTCCTGGGTTCTTCCCGAGTCTACGTTTTCGCAGCGCTTTTCAACAATCAACGTTTGCCAGCAAGCCCAATTTATAACTATTCTACATCACGTGCGATTAAGCCTAATTTAAAAAAAGTTAAATTCACCAAGTCAGCCCTTCTCCACTCTAACAAAGGTTGAATTTAACCTTTTAAATCAGATTTAACCACACGTGATGTGTGTGGCGCTGTTGTACGAAGTGTCGGCTTTAGCTTTTGTCTTTCCCGCTCTGGTGCTAACCGCGTTGTATACATAGATATATTGGCCATGTGTTTGCATTAAAGCTTCAGCTGATAGGAATCGCCTGTCGCCATCTCCTAATTTTCTTCTTTGTCTAGTTGTTGCGCTGACAGATGAGCAAATTGAAACAAGGAATGCATAGCAGCGCGCTATTGAAAAATGATGCTAAACCTGATGTAATTCTTTGTAATGTTTATGAGAATATTAATGCTACAGCAAAGCAGTAACGTAAATGACGGTACATCATCCGTGTAATGCGGGTGTTGTGCAGGCATGTTGACTAGACGTCAGCGTCGCGTCTATTCTTTTTTCTTGTTTTTCGTTTAAGCGAATCGTTTTCTTTAGCTCTTTTGGCCGTTGTCGTGGTCGGTCGATGGTCGATGGTCGGGGTCGAAAAGTAAAACGTTCGTTCGTTCGTTCGTTCGTTCGTTCGTTCGCTCGTTCGTTCGCTCGCTCGTTCGTTCGCTCGCTCGCTCGTTCGTTCGTTCGTTCGTTCGTTCGTTCGTTCGTTCGTTCGTTCGTTCGTTCGCTCGTTCGTTCGTTCGTTCGTTCGTTCGTTCGCTCGCTCGCTCGTTCGTTCGTTCGTTCGTTCGTTCGTTCGCTCGCTCGCTCGCTCGTTCGTTCGTTCGTTCGTTCGTTCGTTCGCTCGCTCGTTCGTTCGTTCGTTCGTTCGTTCGTTCGTTCGCACATAAGCACAGCAGAGCAGTGGCTACGTCAGGCGGCTCGGATGATAACTGTAGAACCGTCATTCAAAGCACACGAAATCCTTCTCCACTTCCGGCGGCGTTTCCTCTACTTCCTTTTTTAACAAAAAGATGTTGATTCAGAAATACTTTAAGAAACAACGATTAAATTTGTTAATTTTCGCATTTCCTTCCTGTCTGGCTGTTGCCTCGGCTCTTTCCCTCAGTAGATCGCTTAATTTCTCAACTCTTTGCCACTCTTGTTTCCAGTTGCCAATTTTACATGAAAAGTGCTGTACAATTAGGGAAAAACCAGACGAGGTAACGGGTGACATTCATATTGCTTAAGGGTTTAATGGTCATGGCAGGGTTTGATGATGGACGCTGTCTCGTATTATTTTATTTTTCACCTTATCTAACCCATATCGCGGGTATATGGTTCCGAGAATCTGTCAGCGTCGCGGTGAGCCGTTACTCGAGGAAATAATGAAGCAAAAGGAAAAGTTAAACGCAATTGGCGTTTTCTCTCGCCGCAACTCGTTTCACGCGCATACAGACCAGCTGACCACGAACCGAATCCCCTTCTTGGTCCCTGGATCACTCTAAACAAAGAAGGTTGAACGAACGAAGCAACAGCGACGCACATGACCGTTGAATAGATTGTGACAACTGAACGCATCTCGAGTTAATCGCGCGGGCATCGAATCGATAAGAAAACTGGCCTTCACACCCCAGGAGATGCCGATAACTACCGCTATCCAAAAGGAATCAAGAAGGCAGGAAAATGTTGAGTGCCGAATAGCTGTCAAGTCTCAAGATTGATTTGGCGGTGCTTTAGGAACGTGTGTGAGGACTGGTAGCGTAATAACAGTAATAACAGTAATAACATTTATTCACAGTGGAGGAAAATAACCACGAAGCTTTCCAGAAAGTATGTGGCCTGTATGGTGAGCAGCAAAGCAACAAAGAACGTCAAGCGGAAAGTCAGAGAGGCTGAGATAATCTCATGGGTGGCGGCAATGAAAAATAAACCTGCCACGAGTAACTACTTAAGAGAGAAAGAAAAGAAATCTGGTAACAAACAATTTATGATAACTCAAGGGGAAGCTCATTAATTTTCGGAGCGAGATCAGGATGCCTTAGAAAACGCACCTATAAAGCGAGATATAAGAAGGAAGAAGAAGCATGTCCTTGCTGCGGTAAAGCAAGGGAAGTGATGGAGCATGTTTTATTAGAACGTGAAGATATCTGCCCTGCGGGCGGTTTAGAAAATCACTGGCCTCCTTGAAGCACTTGGGTTCAGCGAGAGAAGGGGCAAAGTAAACATGTCCGCAGTTGAGATTAGTAAGAGGCGATTGGAAGATTGGTGGAAGAAAATTGGGGAAACGAAAAACAATGGAGGCGGTAGAAAAACAAAATTCACAATTGAGGTTCAGAAACCTTGGTTTATTTTAAGTTAAGTATGACATTAAGCAATAAAATCCCAAGAGCTTGGTGACGCAACCTATCCAAAGGGGTTCCAAAGGAGACGCTCAGAACATCCATCCATCCATCCATCCATCCATGAGGAGCGGTGGCGTGAGCGGGGACGGGTGGGGGTATGCCGTTTAAATACGGGGGGGGGGGGGGGGTAGGGGTGGCATCCCCGCCCTCGGTACGTGCCGGGTGTAGAGCAAGACATCTGGGGAGAGGAGGTTGTGACAGGCATAAGGTGGATACGAGGATGGCGTCTGTATTCTGTAGGGCGCGGAACCGATTGATTGGTTGCGTCAGTGGCGAAGTCGTCCCCGCTGCGGCCGACGTGCTCGGTCACAGGACGACGCTCCTCAGTGGCGTTTGTTGCAACGGCGTTCTGGGCCGCAATTTTGTAGCGATGCCTTACGGTCGTTTCTATGCCATATTTACCATACACGGCCGGCTGATCACGTTGATAACGCGGGCGGAGCGTCGTTCCGGCTGTTGACGAAGCGCGAAAAGCACGATAGGGAATAGCATCGGAAAAGGCATCGCTACAAAATTGAGGTTTTGGTTTGTGCGCTGTGTAACACTGCAGAGATGGCGCCAAATGAAGTGACCCTTCGATCAGTCAAGGGTTACGCATCACGTAAAGCTGCTTCAGCTAAGAGAAGGTCAAAGGCGACGAGAATAATAATAATAATATATGGGGTTTTACGTGCCAAAACCACTTTCTGATTATGAGGCACGCCGTAGTGGAGGACTCCGGAAATTTAGACCACCTGGGGTTCTTTAACGTGCACCTAAATCTAAGTACACGGGTGTTTTCGCATTTCGCCCCCATCGAAATGCGGCCGCCGTGGCCGGGATTCGATCCCGCGACCTCGTGCTCAGCAGCCTAACACCATAGCCACTGAGCAACCACGGCGGGTGGCGTCGAGAAGCGGCCGAGGCAGTTGGGCCACGAGAAGCTTCGCCTACTTCGATAATCATCTCCGATGGCTTCTGCGTAACTATTTCTGCAGTCAGCTATTGACTTTATCACGAACGCAAACAATGGGTTATCATTATCTTTCGTATATTTCAGTTATGTACTTCCACTAGGGCTATGCTCCCCTTATCTGCAGTGATTATTACTTTCTCGAGATCTGACTCTTAAAGGGCCCCTAAACCACCCAGAGGTCAAAATTTACTTGTGGTGTCGCAGTTGTGCTCGAGTCAGGAACGAACACGTAGCCGCGATAATTTTTCGAAATGGTGCCGCAATAGCGGAGTTACACACGCGGCCTTCACTCGTTTCGCTCTTCGCTACTCTCCGTCCGTTGGCTGGCCTTCTCCTCACCAAGTGCTCCTCCAAGTGTCACCTGACATACGTCATCGCCAACGCGCTTTTCAAAACACTGTTAACTTGCGGTTAACTTCTCTTTAACTTCCGGTTAGCTTCTCGGCTACCCGCTGTTGCTGCCGTGCCGGCCCGTGCTCCTGCGAAACGTGCGTGCCGCTATGGGCCCTGTGTTGCGCGCGCGTCGAGAAAGGCTCGCCAATATGATGGATCCGTGCGGTGACATGCCGTGCCGAAGCACCTCCCATGGAGATGAACCGCCGCCGTCGCAGCCTTGCCCAAATCGTGGCGACTATTTGGGTTGGTACGTTCTGCTGTTTCCGCCCACTGGCTGTTAGACCGTACCGCGCTAATGACATCATCAATGCAGGTGCACGCGGGGTACGGAAGTGGCGCCAGCGAACACGTAAATCGCTGTTGCGCTTTGAGTCTGCCGGAACCTCAATACGCTCGAGCCAGGCATGGCGCAGGGCGTCATCATGAGCAAACCGGTGTCGCGTCGTTTCGTTTTTTTTTTCTTTTTCCAGTCGGCGCTCTTGCAGCCAAGCGCCGCACGCGGATGCCTTCATCGCAAAACACTGTCGGACTCTGTTCGCGCAGCTAGTCAGACCGCTTAGCACGACTGCGTCGCTGCTTTTTTGTCAAGTGGCGTAGACCGTTTGGACATCCCGCGACATCACACTGGAGTTGAGTTCTCTGCTACTTGCAGTTTTTACGAGGTTCGCGAGTCAGCAAAACAAGCGTAGCACTACGCGACAACGAAACTAGCGAAACGCGAAAGCGTCCGCGGCGCGGAGTCGAGCGAAAATGAAACCTTTCGACCGCTCGCGCGGTTGTCAAGGGTAATATCAATGAGTTCTTTTTTCCAAATATGAAATAGAACTGGACAAGTAGCATTTCATTTCGTCTTATAATGCGATACCGGGATGTTTTTTAAACGAGTGGTTGAGTAGTAGTGACAGAATTTAACTAAGGAGTGCTTTCGTCGTCGGCCAAGTACATGAATGTCCCGGGGAAGTCTCCAACCATGGCCTGCATTTACCTCAATTTCTCGATTATTAAGGCTCTGTTCGCGATAATAGTGACGCCTTAGAGATTCTCGAGCACTAATCTATCACTTTAGCTTGACTTTATATTTGCTTTAGCGTCCCTTTAAAAAACATCGGAGGTGGTTTAGGGGCCCTTTAAGGTCTTAAATGCTGTTAAGTGTTAACATATTAATTCTCAGATTTAGCGATTCTTCATAAACGTTGGTATGCCAGGTTAACGTACTGCCCAAGGGCAACATTCACGTGCAAACGTGGAAGGTGCTTTACATTACCCGCCGGGGTTACTTAGTGGCTATGGTGTTGGGCTGCTAAGCACGAGGCCGTGGGATCGAATCCTGGCAACGGCGGACGCATTTCGATGGGGGCGAAATGCGAAAATGCCCGGGTACTTAGATTTAGGTGCACGTTAAAGAACCCGAGGTGGTCCAAATTTCTGGGGTCCCCCACTACGCCGTGCCTCATAATCCGAAAGTGGTTTTGGCACGTAATACCACATAATTTAGGGTGCTTTACATTTAGCAAATATTATCTACATATTCCGACTCATTGACGTTTGTTTAGACCTTCTCCCCGCTAAAGCCCACCCTGTACAAAATATTCATTCATTGCAGTGTTGACGCTTGAAGTTACTATAGTATAGCACGATATGTGGACGTACAAACACTTATATAGATATATCTCGCCTCAAAGCATGCCTTCACTACACTACACAGTGAAGGCGCTGCCAAACAAGTCGGTAATTCAATGAGCGCGAGAGTGACATACGTTTATTTTATTTTGCAGTGATAGCGGTTTTAACGGGATGGAATATATCCAGAGTAAACAACGTCATCGTCTTCAGTGTTAGCGCACATCACCCCTCCCCCTTCCCTCCCTCTCTCCTTCCCTCCAAATGTTTCTTAACACAGCCGCAGTTATATGCAAGAGATTCACATGCCAAGACACATTAGTTCGCATCGGGCTAAACGGATATTGATGGTGCATCCTTACGTTCGTGCGATGCGCCGATAACATGCAAGCATGTACTCATAACGCGTTTTATAATTCTACGCTAGTTTTTTTTTATTGAAGCCTCGCACATGGAGATGCATGCAAAAGAAGAAAAAAATTACGGTGGAAATCATCGCATGATCACTGTCAATGGCAATGTGATTAGCATTCGAGGCATGTGGTCACACCGTATTCATGAAGTCACGTTTAATTAAGATCTCCGTGGCCAGCATACTTTGGTATCGTCCAAGTTTGGTATGGCGCTCACTAATGAAGGTGGCCCATAAGTACGTTGGCACGACGATAACTGCAAGACGCCAACGCAGCGAGGACGTCGATGCAACGACACCGGTAACTATTAGATAACTTGGGCTACTGGGTCGGGGTAAAAGGCGTGACGATGACGGCATGTCGAGGGTCAAATCGCATGGCTGGAATGACGACGGTGGAACGAACACGGCGGCATTTTGATCACAAGCGTATGCCTAGTGGCCGAAACTGGTAAGCAACTTGGGTCGTTGGGCCGGTGTAAGAGGATGGATGGGTGGATTGAGATCGATGTATGAAGATGGATGGATGGGAGATGAATGGATGGAGATGGATAAATGGATGCATAGATGAATGGACAGATGGATGGATGGATGGATGGAGATGGATGGATGGATGCATAGATGGGTGGATGGATGGATGGATGGATGGACAGACGGAGGGGCGGACGGAAGGGCGGTCGGGTGGGCTTAAAACGGCTGAAGTAGGCAAAGAATGCTAATCGCATTAAAAAGAAGTTAAAGGGCAATAAATGCGGGAGGCCACTCCGCGGCGGTCATCGCTCCACGTCCTAAAATTGGCGCGCGTGGCGCAGACGAAGCTGCGATAGCGAACAGCAGCCCATTGCTTGTGACATGAGCTGCAGAAGAGCAGCAGATTGGGCGAGTTGGTGTTCCATGGTAACAATAAAATTCAAACAGCGCTAGACGACAGGACCAGAAAGAGGAGGGCAATCTGATCATCGATGTATGACTGGGCGCATGCGTGCCCAGTTTTGTACGTGTAAGTTGACTTCTTACTTCAAATAAATCAGTTGTAAGTTCAGCGCCGTGTTTGTCTCTTCCTCTTTCTGGTCCTGTAGTCTAGCGCTGTTTGAATTTTATTGTTACCTTGTGACATGAGGCCTGGATCGCGGCGAACGTCAGAGTAACGAGCATTTGCATATGGCAGTGCATCATGCTCCAAATTTTAGTTTTATTTTTACGTCTTTCTGGCGTGAGAGTTGCTGGTGACCAGCTGGTCATATGAGCTGATATTATGTTTTCTGTATTTGTGCTTGTTCGGCGCTGGTATGTGCGCTGGTTCTAATGAAAATACGCCGCTTACAAACTGCTTTTTGAATACGGACTGCGACGTTCGGAATTGGGATACGTTTTCTGGAGCACAGCGTTTGAGACAGCAGCAAGATGGTCAAGAATGTCCAAGTCATCAGGGAGGCACTCACTGCTTCGTGCCGCAGCGACGCGTCGAGTTCTCTGAGTAGCAGACAAAGTCATCTCTGTCGGACTTGTCGAAGCTGTCGCGGTTACAGTAAACCGGCCCAGAAGGAGGGATCCACAGGGTCCAAGCGACAGCATTGAAGCCGCAGTCCAGGGTCTGCATGTTTGGAAAAAACAGCGCGCAGCTAAACATGTAACAGTTGATGTACAAATTGAGCCAAGTCGACTTCATCATCATGGTTTACTTCACTCTTGAGTTATGGCTTTTTATTCACTGCTGCTTCATACGTGCCGTATTCGGTGTGAGTCCGCAGTCTGCACGCTCGGAACCAACGTGTGGCTGACGCTGGTTCGGAGCCGCGCAGTAAAACGCGCGTCCCCACCACTCCAGAGAATCGGAAGGTGACGAATAATTTAGCTTTGGAATTGTCCGGAGAGTACGGATTGTGTTTCAGGGACAAAGGTAGAGATTTTGGGAGGTTAATTAATCACGTTCAATATTTAAGCTGCAGTTTGCGGACAGTGGCCCACTGAGGATCGCAGTATGTGCAGAGAGAGAGAGAGAGAAGGGAGGAACGAAAGGAAGGGAGGTTAACCAGTCTTTGTCCAGTTTGCTACCGCACATCGTGGGGAGGGGGATGGGGAAGTGAACAAAAGAGAGAGAGATAATACATTAGTCTTGGTCACATTTTCACATGAACTAAGCCACGTGCAGCGTATCTAAAGTCGGATACCCAAGTCTGTCGCCTTCAGCTACCGTAGAAGAGCTCGAATCGCTGTCTGGGCTTATGGGCTGTGAGGCGAGGCTACCAAGATATTCGCTTCTGTAAATGGCCTATCGTCCAGTATATTTAGGGCACACTGGGAAGTATGGCGTTGCTTATTGAAGCGAGAACAGAGGCGCTGAAGATGATCTATGATCTCTTCAGACATGCACTTAGAGCACATGGGTGAGTCCGCCATTCCAATACGATAGTTGGCAGAGTTAGTGAATGCAACTCATATCCACAGCCGACTCAACAGTGTTGCGTCACGTCGTGAAAAGGTTAACAGGTAATTGCAGTTTCAGTGATGGATCGAGGCTGTATAATCGATAGTTACAGATCTGCGGAGTATGCCGGTAAGTCAACGTCATGGTACGCGCAAGGTACGCGCTATAGATTGCGAAGCTCTCTTGCTGCCTCTACTCTCGATAACGGCATAAGGAGTGTCGGTGCTCCAGCCTGTGCACGTCCGGCAGCTTCATCGGCGAAGTGATTGCCAACGATGTCACAATGTCCCGGCAACCACAGAAAGATTACAGCATGTCCTCGTTCAGAAGCGCAACGACGAATCTCGTTGCTTTGGGACACCAGTTGGGCGTATAATTTCAACGTCGCAAACTTGGCGCGCTTTGGAGGGCTTCCTTCGATTCACAAAATATTGCCCATTTGCTAGGTGTCTCTTTTTCAGTGTACTCCACAGCTGCGTGAGGAGCGGCCATTTCGGAAGCTGTAGATGCCGTGAAGAGTGAAGTCTTAAACTTGTTGGCAACCGATCGAGTTGGTATAACAATGGCGCCCGCCGAAATTTCCAAGACCGAACTGTCCGTGTAAACTGAATTCGGTCGTCATACTAACATAGAAACGTTCCGCTGTGTATGTATGAAGTTCGCACTTGGAATTAAGGTGTCGAGAAACGAAAACCAGAACTAGCGGTTCAAATTCCAGAAGCAAGCCTGGAAAGCTAACGTCACATGAATGACTCCAATACTTCCCGAGTCGGTGATGTCATTATTTTAGGGGCCCGTATGTCAAATGAAATCTTAGCGTCAGGCACTCACTTCGACTTGTCTCCAGCGTGAGCGTTAGAAAAGTACGCGCGTGTACAAATACTTATGTGCGAAAAAAAAAACTAAAGCGTTACATTACGAAGAACGGAATGTTGTTGGACGTCTCTGCTTTGTGTGCCTATACACAGAGCATTCTGCTTGTACTCTCATTGGTAGCACTACCTTTCCACAAAGGCGTGTAGCTTTATGTCATGGATAAGCATTAGGGCGCGAAGATGGGCTGACGCTGCCTTCATTCTTACCGTATTGACAATGAGGATGTTGGCAAACTATATACAAGCCGGCATTTTTTTCGGACACATACTTGAGATGAGTGTTCAAATATACGTGAGAGTTTCAGTGTTCACTGCGACAATTAGCGAAGGAGAATGCGCAAGTGCAAACGTCGTTCACTTGCCTTTTGTTTTTCTTGCGCAGCCACTCCCCTTCGTTTACAAACATGCGACTGATATTCTGTAAGAGCGCTCACAGCTGCTCAGGCTATCCGGCACCCCGGCGGGCCCCAAAATACTCGACGAGATGGGCCTCAACCCTGTCGACCAGTGCGCTGACGCAGTGCGGATTCCCAGCGACATCAGGTCACAACTGCACATCGCGCCCATTCCCAGCAATATGCACCCCGCAAACAACGACGGCAGACGTCGATCGGACCAGGGGTACAGCTCTGCTCGAGCATGTCCGCAACAATCACATTGAGGCAAGCTTCTTGGATGCCGTGGCATATGACCAACAAGAGCCATTCGCCGTCTCCATCGTCGACTCCAATTCGAGGCTCACTTGCTGCACTACGGTACGCACTTCGAGACCCGTGGTAGCCGAACAGGTTGCAATCGCGCTGGCTGTGCTCGATGGTCGCAGAGAGGCAACATATAGCGATTCAAAGGCAGCCATCAAAGCCTACCAAACCGGGATGGTCTCCCCTCAGGCCTCCGCCTTCTATAAAGCGCCAAAAATATCTCTCCGCATTCTCTCACTTGGTTTCCCGCTCACACGAGGTCGACTGAAGGCTTTCCCTCTAACTCTAACGAGGCCGCGCACGAGGCCGCGCGAGGACTCACTGACCGCGCCGCCTACGCAGTCCCCCTGCCCCGTGGGGAACCCTTGCTCACGTTCAATGAGATCACCACAACCTACTATATGTCAAGTCTGGTATTCCCCCTACCGCACCCCGCCTTATGAAGGGCTCGGGCAGTGTGCCTTCGACGTTTACAAGCCCGTATGTATCCTAACCTTGCGGTTCTTCGTGCACTATACCTGAAGGGTATCCCAGTGCGCACTGCCCTGCCTGTGGACTATGGGCAACATTGGATCATGTGTTGTGGGTGTGTGAAGTCATCGGCTCCTCCTTCAGCGAGGATAGGTGGGCTGCGCTCTTGGGCAGCCCCGGACTCAACAACCAAAGCCTGGTCGTCCAGAATGCCCGCGATTGGGCCGTCAAGCTCGGCTTGGTGGTCCCTACGTGGGGCTAGCCGTGTGCCGCGGGGTCTTCCCTGCGTCTTCTCTGGACCTAATAAAGTTATTGCACTCACTCACTCACTCACTCACTCACTCACTCACTCACTCACTCACTCACTCACTCACTCACTCACTCACTCACTCACTCACTCACTCACTCACTCACTCACTCACTCACTCACTCACTCACTCACTCACTCACTCACTCACTCACTCACTCACTCACTCACTCACTCACTCACTCACTCACTCACTCACTCACTCACTCACTCACTCACTCACTCACTCACTCACTCACTCACTCACTCACTCACTCACTCACTCACTCACTCACTCACTCACTCACTCACTCACTCACTCACTCACTCACTCACTCACTCACTCACTCACTCACTCACTCACTCACTCACTCACTCACTCACTCACTCACTCACTCACTCACTCACTCACTCACTCACTGATCTAGTGTGGTATGCATTAGCTGTTATTGCAACATTTCGGTCGCCCATTCTTTCAGTGTCATCAGAAACTATAGGCTGTGTTAAATATTGCACTACGGTAGCTTGCTAGCGCAATAAATAAATAAATAAATAAATAAATAAATAAATAAATAAATAAAAAAATTCTGCTGTCACGTTTACATTCGCTATTTTGGCCTGCCGGTGTGTAGGAACAGTTCAGCTCAGTTTAGTTCAGTTTATTATTCTTTAAATACAATGAATTGGTAAGAAACAATATACAGACGAGCGTACCAAAGTCAGTATAGGGTCCCAAAGTCAGACGGTATAGAAGATCCTCAAAGGCAATCGTGTATGCTTTCCTAGGTCACGTGTAATGCAGGTTCAAAAGTATGTCTTGCTCTGCAAATATCGGGCTGGAAAAACTATTTACTTATGAAGCCTTATTCATTGAAAAATTATTATTTGCTGCAGCCATATATACATAGGCTGTAGTGGTCACGAGAAAAATTTCTAGTGCACTTTAGTCCGCTTTGTATTCTATTTAACATTTTAAGATGTGACGAAACCGATAGCTTCAATGTACTATGCGCAGTGGTATCATACTTTATGCATTGAGGTGCAGCACGTATAGTCCGCGAAAATATTTCCACAAGTTTACGTCCCACCCGTTTTGAGAAACACAGAAAATTTCGCGCAGAAATGGAAACACAAGTCTCCCAAGGAAGCTTTCGCTTTCGCAGAAAGCCAGTAAAAACTATTCCCCAAGCGTTACGTACTGTTCTTCAAAAGTATGACGTGATTTTGCCACAGAACGTCTACAAAGCCTCAGCAGACCGCTGTGCAGAGAGCAGCACAAGCCGTAGCTCGCCGTCGACGCTGGGCGGGCAGTTCACATCGTTCTCGTGAAAACGACGCCAAGAGACGTCGCTGCGAAGCGCTTCTAGTGCGTGCTCCCTAAAATGGAGCTCCTATCGAGCCGCTCCTCTAGTTGTTGCTGTGACTGTGCTGGGTGCGCCGCGCAGGCCTAAGACTTTTGTCTTAGGCCTTGATAACTTATTGAACTCTCTATTCACTCAGCGGCTTGGTACTGCGTCCCATGGCGTAACGATCGTTGTGACTTTTTAAAGCGATAGCGTAAAGGGCCCTGTGTCGCATAAAATCCTGCGTCGGCGTCTAGCGTCGACCGGCTTTTCGCGAAAAATTATTCCGAACCACGCATATTCTATAGGGCACTAAAGTTGCTCGTACCTTGTCTAACGTTATATACAAAATTATTCCTCGGAATTTTGAGAATGGCAGCCCACAAACAAATGTCACGAAACAAAAAAACCTTCTTCTCAATATATATGCAATATGAAAAGTGCGAAACGATAACAGCAAATCGGCCTACGCATAAGGCCGCGTTTATACTGGAAAGCTCTCCTTCGTGCATAGATTTCGCCGCCAGCGTTTCCAGGTAAACATATCACGGTTACATAAGCTGCAGTTGCCCAGAAGTGTGTCTTAAAGCTTCGCCTTAAGGCGAAGCTTTAAGCTCGAAGGACAGACTGGCGGGCTAGTTGGTATGTCATTATTTACACAGTAGCTCAGAAGCTTATGGACAACGAAAGATACAGACGGAGCTGGTCAAACGAGGTGTCATCAATTTGTGCTTCAAAAACGCCCTTTTGGAGTCTTGCTCACACATAGTTCACAGAAGTTTTCAGTAATAAATCTCACGTCTGTTAGACGCCGGTTCCTTGGTGCATGTACTGTCCGCTGTGGGAGGCAGCAATCTAAAGAAAAATAAGAACGAAATTTGCAATGCCACTGTCCAGGTGACGCAAGAAAGTAAATGTCTTGCCCTAACTACGCAAGATAAGTCACAACCTGAAAAATATCGAGAAGCGTGTCGGTGTTGATATCGTGTTCTCTCTGCCGCTTTGAAGTTGTCTAGTTTGTGCGCGAGGGTAAACGCGGATACGCGCAAGCCTCGTGGTCACGTTAAAAACAAGTCTTATCAGGCCACCTCGCCGCGCAATTGTTTAATCGCGCTCTCGCTGGCCAGAAACGCTGACCAACTAACTAGATAAACAGTAGAAGCTACAGAGATTAGGAAGAGGCATTGTGTTAGTTCCCGTCAATCTTCTTATCGGCGAAAGAAATGTTTTTGCAGCCTGTGTCAGTTGTTGAACTTGCTAGGCTGATTTGTTTGTGTCCGTGTTCTCCCTTCCATTTTTGTGGTGATATATATATATATATATATATATATATATATATATATATATATATATATATATATATATATATATATATATATATATATATACGTACATATATCTGCGTTTATTTGATCTCATAAACGAACTTTCTCATCACAGTGGTAGCGGAGGCCTACCACGACTGGTAGACGGACTTCTAGCCACATAATGTGGTGACGAACGCCTGCTGGGACTGGAGTACTTAGACCTCCCTTTCTCCCCCCCGGCCCCTCCCCTTTCTTAAAAGGGGAATAAAGTTCATTCCTTCATTCATCCCAGTGTCTCCGCGACTTGCCGTTTTCATTGGCAGGCAGGTAATTGCTATGGTACTCGCCGTGGTTGCTCAGTGGCTATGGTGTTGGGCTGCTGAGCACGAGCTCACGAGATCGGATCCCGGCCACGGCGGCCGCATTTCGATGGGGGGCGAAATGCGAAAACACCCGTGTACTTAGTTTTGGGTGCACGTTAAAGAACCTCAGGTGGTCGAAATTTCCGGAGTCCTCCACTACGGCGTGCCTCATAATCAGAAAGTGGTTCTGGCACGTAAAACCCCATAATTTAATTTTTTTTATCGCTATGGTACTAAACGCTCTGTGTAGAATATATTTAGCTGCATGACAATTTATATAACTGCTTCACGAAAGCTTGACTTCTCAAATTCCAGCATTCGGGCTGGATGGGCATAATTTTTGCTTCAAACTCGAAACGACCCGCCGTGGTTGCTCAGTGGCTATGGTGTTGGGCTGCTGAGCACGAGGTCGCGGGATCGAATCCCGGCCACGGCGGCCGCATTTCGATGGGGGCGAAATGCAAAAACACCCGTGTGCTTAGATTTAGGTGCACGTTAAAGAACCCCAGGTGGTCAAAATTTCCGGAGTCCTCCACTACGGCGTGCCTCATAATCAGAAAGTGGTTTTGGCACGTAAAACCCCAAATATTATTATTAAACTCGAAACGGTTGTAAAAACCTACGAATTCTTATCACGCTGAGGTGCGCTGATCTACGTTTAGACATAAAAAAGGAAGCTACGCCATATCAAATACCGAGGGCACCGGGAAATCACGAATTGTCCCACAGGGCCACACTTTTTTCACCATGGTCGATTCCTATCATTCAGAAGGCAGTGGCTCTGTGGCTCATTTTTTTGTTTTCAGCCCACACATGCGTTAAGAACGCTACGTTGTGTGTGAACTACAGACACCACCAAAGGCGGCGAACGTGAACAAACGCAGAAAAAGTGAGGGCTGCGAAACAATTATATTGCTCTTCGCTTGTAGACTATGGCCTGGTCACAGAAAGATGGCTTTCATTGTTATCAAGTCCCTTTTAACCGGCCCGCACGTCTTTTAAGGCGAATAGCGTTCTTTGGCTCTTTAGCCTGTTTGCTTGTTCTGCGGCTGGTTGTCTGTAGTTGGCGGTCGTCGCAACGCCAATGCAAAATTTTGAGGACGCTTAAGCTTCGCCTTTAAGAGCGGAACGCGATAGCATTCAAAGATCCCCGACTGCTTTTGACGCTTCCCGGCAACTGCAGCTCCTTCATCATCATCATCATCAGCCTGGTTACGCTCACTGCAGGGCAAATGCCTCTCCCATACTTCTCCAACTACCCCGGTCATGTACTAATTGTGGCCATGTTGTCCCTGCAAACTTCTTAATCTCATCCGCCCACCTAACTTTCTGCCGCCCCCTGCTACGCTTCCCTTCCCTTGGAATCCAGTCCGTAACCCTTAATGACCATCCGTTATCTTCCCTCCTCATTACACGTCCTGCCCATGCCCATTTCTTTTTCTTCATTTCAACTAGGATGTCATTAACTCGCGTTTGTTCCCTCACCCAATCTGCTCTTTTCTTATCCCTTAAGTTTACACTTGTCATTCTTTCTTCCATAGCTCGTTGCGTCTTCCTCAATTTAAGTAGAACCCCTTTCGTAAGCCTTCAGGTTTCTGCCACCTACGTGAGTACTGGTAAGACACAGCTGTTATACACTTTTCTCTTGAGGGATAATGGCAAACTGCTGTTCATGATCTGAGGATGCCCGCCGAACGCACCCCAGTCCATTCTTATTCTTCTGGTTATTTCAGTCTCATGATCCGGATCCGCAGTCACTACCTGCCCTAAGTAGATGTATTCCCTTACCACTTCCAGTGCCTCGCTACCTATCCTAAACTGCTGCTCTCTTCCGAGACTGTTAAACATTACTTTAGTTTTCTGCAGTTTAATTTTTAGACCCACCCTTCTGCTTTGCCTTTCCAGGTCAGTGAGCATGCATTGCAGTTGGTCTCCTGAGTTACTAAGCAAGGCAATATCATCAGCGAATCGCAAGTTGCTAAGGTATTCTCCATCAATTTTTATCCCCAATTCTTCCCACTCCAGGTCTCTGAATACCTCCTGTAAACATGCTGTGAATAGCATTGGAGAGATCGTATCTCCCTGTCTGACGCCTTTCTTTATTGGGATTTCGCTGCTTTCTTTGTGGAGGACTACGGTGGCTCTGGAGCCGCTATAGATATATTTCAGTATTTTTACGTATGGCTCGTCTACACCCTGATTCCGCAATGCCTCCATGACTGCTGAGGTTTCGACTGAATCAAACGCTTTCTCGTAATCAATGAAAGCTATGTATAAGGGTTGATTATATTCCGCACATTTCTCTATCACCTGATTGATAGTGTGAATATTGTCTATTGTTGAGTAGCCTTTACGGAATACTGCCTGGTCCTTTGGCTGACAGAAGTCTAAGGTGTTCCTGATTGTATTTGCGATTGCCTTAGTAAATACTTTGTAGGCAACGAGAGTAAGCTGATCGGTATGTAATTTTTCAAGTCTTTGGCGGCCCCTTTTTTATGGGTTAGGATTTTGTTAGCGTTCTTCCAAGATTCTGGTACGCTCGAAGCCATGTGGCATTGCGTATACAGGGTGGCCAGTTTCTCTAGAACAATCTGCCCACCATCCTTCAACAAATCTGCTGTTACGTGATCCTCCCCATCTGCCTTCCCCCTTTGCATAGCTCCCAAGGTTTTCTTTACTTCTTCCGGCGTTACTTGTGGGATTTGAAATTCCTCTAGACTATTCTCTCTTCCACTATCGTCGCGGGTGCCACTGGTACTGTATAGATCTCTATAGAACTCCTCAGTCACTTGAACGATCTCATCCATATTAATAATGATATTGCCGGCTTTGTGTCTTAACGCATACATCTGATTCTTGCCTATTTCTTCTTTCGGCTATCCCGCCTGCGGAAGAAGGTATTCATTATCCGCATTTTATTCTGGTCTGCAAACTCTAATAATAACTGTCCCCTGCTATTCCTAGAACCTCTGCCATATTTCACCACTGACTTGTCTCCAGCCTGCTTCTTGCCTACCCTGGCATTGAAGTCGCCCATCAGTATAGTGAATTTGATTTGACTTTACCCATCGCCGATTCCACATCTTCATAGAAGCTTTCGACTTCCTGGTCATCATGACTGCATGTAGGGGGCGTAGACCTGTACCACCTTCAATTTGCACTTCTTATTAGGTTTCATAACAATACCTGCCACCCTCTCGTTAATGCTACAGAGTTCCTGTAAGTTACCAGCTATATCCTTATTAATCACGAATCCGACTCCTAGTTCTGGTCTCTCCGCTAAGCCCCGGTAACACAGGACGTGCCCAGTTTTCAGCACTGTATATGCTTCTTTCGTCGTCTTAACTTCACTGAGCCCTATTATATCCCATTTACATCCCTCTAATTCCTCCAATAGCACTGCTAGACTCGCCTCACAAGATAACGTTCTAGCGTTAAACGTTGCCAGGTTCATATTCCAATGGCGGCCTGTCCGGAACCAGGGATTCTTAGAACTCTCTGCTGCGTCGCAGGTCTGACCGCCGCCCTGGTCAGTTGCTTCGCAGCTGCAGGGGACTGAGGGCTGGGCGTTTGATTGTTGTGTTCATATAGGAGGTTGTGGCCAAGTACTGCACCAGGGGGGCCAATCCTGTTCTGGTGAGGGAGTGCGTTACCGGTTCTGGTCACGGGAATCAGGCCACACTCCAGGCCTGTTTATGCAGTTTTATCAACACGCGTTTTTTCAATCCGGTGGAAAATTGCGCGGCACCGGGAATCGAACCACGGTCCTCTTGCATGCGAGACGGATGTTCTACTTCTACGCAACCGCTGCATTCTCAGCTCATGTAAGCGTTATTTTTACCGGGAAACGCGGGCGGCGAACGCTATCCACGAAGGCGGGCTTTCTGGTAGAAACGCGACCTCTAGCATGGGTCGTGATGCACGGAGAAGATCGCCATCTGGAGGCGTTGCAAGGAACCGGCCGTGCCACTGTATGAATTGTAGAAACACTGGAAAAGGAGTTTGTGTTTGCGTTTTCGCGCAACAGAATTCAGTTTTCGCATACATTCAAATTAGAATCCGACGCTGTCATGTCTGCAGGTTGTGTGTAAGTCGTACTTTACGATTTTTCTGACGCATTTCACTTTAGAGGTGCAGTTAGTTCAGTGACTACTTTGCGCTGCACATTGGGCCTGCGCTGTTGGGTATGCGTGGTTCGGAATGATCCGTCTCGAAAAGACAGTCGACGCTGGACACGGGGCCCTTGACGCTGTCGCGCTCAAAGGCGCCGATGCACAGGGCGCGTGCTCTCACGCAGCCAAGTCGCGGAGCGCGTTGTAAGCTTTTTGAGACGCAGGTGCAGTGGCGCCATGTGTTTCGTATATCTAGAGCGCCTCGATGTCCTCCTCGCCCAGTGCTCCACGCAGAGTGGAGACAACCGCGGCATCTACTACCGCGTTGGGCACGCAAATGGCGGACGCCGTAGTAGACGCATTTGGCGGACGCCGTAGGGACGTGTTGCTGGCATTCGTGTGTATCCGCCATTCGTGTGCCAACGCCGTACCGTACGCCGCGGGTGCCTCCATCCTGTACGGAGCGGCGGTCGAGGAGGACAACGAGGCATTCTAGGTATGTCTGACGGTCTACGTGCTGTCGTGGAGCACATGGGAAAGACTTTATATTCTAATGAACTATAGGAAAGACGTTCCTTCATTTATCCCGACATCCTCTTCCACATGTGGCGGCCAGGGGGAGAAGGATGCCCATGTTCGCTTTCCATGCCGGCGCTCGCGCCGCTGGGACACAACACGCGTATGATTAATCGGCTTATATGCATAGCCACGGCCCTGTTCGATGCGGAAATACGCAATGAAACAGCAGAGCTGCCCAAATTTCATCCCCGCCACATTTACGCCTGCGAACGCGTCATTCCTTTTAGTGAAGCGAGTAGCGTCCTTTCACTTGCGTTGACTATCATCGTCTATGGTTTCTGCACAAGCTTTTAAGTTACCAGTGCGCGGAATGGAATGGAAGTAGCGTTTGTCTGTTATTCCCGAGGAGAAATGTAGAGCACCTAAGCACGCGCGGCCACTGACTTCTCCATCGATCTGGCTCTGCTCTTAACGATACTTACCTATGACTCTATAGAAAAATCAAAGGATTGTAAATTGTCCCCTGCGAAGCGTATGCATACAGTAAGAGTAAACACGAGAGAAAGAGAGAAAGAGAGAGAGCGAGATATAAGAAATTAGTACCTGTTTCAGGTTGAAAAGAGCGAGCGGCACGTCGCAGCAGGACTGGTCGTATTCACCCGAAGCAGTCGCCAGAAACCCGCTAGCGGCTATCAACATAGTGAATGCAGCGACAGCCATTCTTGCTCCCAAACTTCTCAGTCTTCTCGGTATGGCGGTATCCTCGGCCGCTGTTCGGGATTGGGAAAGAGAGTTAAGTGTTTGTTGAATGGCGCAAGGACCAGGTATGGCCAAGAGCGTTAACTATTTGTACACTTCAGTAGGCACACTGGGAAGTGAGCACCCCCCCCCCCCCAAAAATAAAAGAATGTTTGGCGAGGGATGGAACAGGCGAGAGAACAAGACGTGCTAGCTTTCCAGCTAGCGGAAGATTATAGGGAACGTATATGAAATGCCATTCCCTGAGAGGGTTCTCACTACAGCAATGAGGTTTTTGCGGGAATTGTATTTTTTTTAAATGGTGGATTTGATATTTAGGTTGCACGTTCATTTGGCAGGTGTAAATACGAAGTGAAAACATTTTTTCTGTCTGTCCCGTAGTTCGTCACTTTATGCCCATGTTAGCACACATTTTACGCCTTGGAACTTTGTAATTCCGCTTCGCTTTTACTCGCAATAGCTTACGATGGTTGTATTTTCTGACTCTAACCTTTTATTCCCTTTATCCTATACCTCAGCACAGGCTAGCCAGCCGGTACTCACACTGGCTAACCTCCCCGTCTTCCATTTTTTACCCTTCTCTTGCTGACTGCAACATTCGACCAAACTGATTTTGCGTTTCTCTGCTCAGACCGCACACAGCAGTGAAAAACAGCGCAAAGCAAGAGCTTCTCCTCAAGTCTCCAGAGTGAATTTGTGTTCTTTCTCCTTGGTATACTCGACTCGGGAGACAGGAAAATAAAATTTTGCCACACCGTTATAAATATAAGATGTAGAAAAGCGTTCGAGTGAGGATCTGTTCCGGCGAGATGAGCAAAAAAAAATAAATAAATAAAAACCCTCTTCCGTAAGGGCAAACATGCATGCAGAAAACATGCAGCGTAAAATGACGAAAGAACAACTACAGCTTCAAAGGGAATGCCAAGAAAACCGCAGAAAACAGATAGGTTTGATTTACGCATCACTGTGTGTTTCGGGTGGACAGTAGAAGTAAAATCATCACTCAGTCTAAAAAATCGCTGCGTAAAAAAGATCTTTTGCGGATGCAAAGTAGTGACTGCGCAATCAGCATTACCGTACGTAGTGAACAGATGTGCGCACGCTGAAAAAAAGACCTGCCTGCGCGGGAGACTCGTGTTGATGCGCATACCACGTGCGTGCAATGAACGATTCTCACCAACGAGTCATTTACGATCCGCAGAAAGCAGGTCCTCTCAATTCGTCGCTCCGTAAACGAAAACCGTTTCGATTGTCTCCACCAGGCCATTGTAATGCTCAGTCGGAAGTACGCTACGCGACGTTCGGCACGACGCTTAGCTCGCGGACGCCCCTGAGTTAGGCAAACGGTGGCTTCACGGTTGAAGCACTAACAGACATTGCCAAATTAAAAGCATACAGTGCGCATTTAGCCCCCTTGGTGAATTCCATGATAGGTGCAGATATCGGGAACTCACGTCGTCGAGTCTCCGCAGAGCCGTTGCTGCTGCCTCTGCAGTCGCACGTAAGACTTCCGCGAGTGATGAACGTGTTGTTGATGGAGGAAACTTAAGACGGCAGAAACACCCGCTCGTTTCTAGATGCTTGTGACGCTCCAAGCAATAGTCACGATGAGGCGCGCGCGTTTTGCAACCGGTGATGATGGTGTGCTACAGAAGAAGGCGATTACCTTTAAAGCATCTTTGCAGCCCGTAGAGAGAGAGAGAGAAAGAGAGAGAAAGTTCAAGAGGAAATTGCTGCCTCCTGTTTTGGAGAGGAAAAGAAATACACATTGTTTTTCTGAATGTTCTTGTCCTTGCTGTAATTTTATTTGGTTGCACGTGCCATCAGCGACCGAGAGGGCATAGAGTGGCCTTTCGCAGAAAGCAGTTTGACAATAAAATATTTGCAGGCGAGCGACCTCACAGATGCATTAGAAAATGAAAAGGGAGAGAAGCAAGAAGCTTTCATAAAGAGAGAGAGAGAGAGACGGAAAACACGCGGCTTGCCTGCGTCACCTTAATCGCCGGACGTGAAATGGCGCCTGCCTGGGCGCGGCACCACGCGTCGTTTTACGAGCGCATTTGCAGCGTGTACACAATGGTCGCCTCGGTTGCTAGGACGCATAAAACTCCTCATTTGAGTACTTCTCACCTATGCCACCTCTTAAGCTCGTCGCACTGGTGCAATGCCTTGACGTAATGGTACTATCTATTGCACGAAGCATGGTTATTCATTGCGCATAGCTGGATCAGCCTAGTACCTTTGTGCATAGGTGCATAAAGCGAGACCATGTTCAGCTGACAGACAACTTTGGGAAGAAAGCATACCTCTTCAGCGCGATGGAACGTTTGCAATGCATGCCGCGATTTGGACGGACTAAAAAACTACCGTAGAAACAGCAAAATAAGAAGCACAAGGCAGGCATCCAGTCAGGCAAACAAATAGCCGTTCGATCAGTCGGTCGGTTGGTTGGTATCCTGTGGCATCCTATACGATACCTAGCACTTGAATCTTAAGATACTTTGATACTTTATTTATCTCCTCTCCTTTGCCCTTTCTTTACGGAACAAGCTACCGTTTACCAAACAACATGGTCCTACCAAAAACATTCTAAGAACTCCCCCAACCGAAACGCAACGCACGAGCAGTGGGAGATGGTGCTGATCACCTCAGCATTGGAGGATCTGCGAAAGCTTATCGCCAGAGCCGAAAGTGCTGCCACCGCCGCTGGGGCCCTGCACTGAAGGTAACACCCACCACGAGGATTCTACCCCTCTCTGTGCCCCATGTAAGCGTTGGGGTCGGGCATGTGTAGAAGGTGTAGAAGGTGTAGCTGGCCCGTGCCGTCGTCCGGCTCTTCCACGCTAAGGGCATTGTTGAAGGGAGGAGCTCGTCCTTATCGATAACAAGGAGTACTGGGTTTATTTACGATATCTACATGAAAAGTGGAGAACGTTAGATCTCATCAGTCTAGCATGACTCAATTGAAGCACCCACAGGAAAAACGTCTGCTTAAACTTCCTCCTCCTCTGTCCTCCCTAGATCCCTAGGGCCAGGGAAATCTGCCGCCACACCTGCGTCCAGTCGGAGCGTCCAGAGCCGTCGAAGGACCCGCGTTGCGAGCGAGGGTTCACACACTCACTCCCATGCCTTTTTTCACTGCACACACAGAAATGAGGGGGGCTTCGTAGACAGGAGTTGTCACGCTTGACTTAAGCTGGCGCGTCGTGGTTCTTGGGATGACACTGCAGTTAAGAGACGCAACCCACGCCCGGCGTTCTTCGGACGAGCCTCGCATTGGCTCCGCGATTTCTTCTGGCTTTGGCATCTCGCCCGAAATAGCCTCCAGTTTCTGCTACCGAGCACGCGAAGGTGTAAGGACCTTCCTGACACCTCATTTGCCAGGACCCGCCGACCACCGTTTCACCAGGGCCTCATCTTTGACCAGCCACGGGGCCGCCGAGTTAAGCCCAACGCTCGGCGCAACGCCACCTCACCCGCAGCGCGCAGCTGCACCTAGAGTCACATCGGTGTCCGCTGCACCGGCACTCACTCTCGTTGCCTCGAAGCCGCCGATATGAAATGTATAGTAGACGGTACACTCATCTCCCAACAAGAATTTGATGACTACCTCCGCTGGTCCCGAATGCTCCAAGCCCACCGTGCGGCCTATCCTAAGGAAGCCGTTTCAGCCACGAACGCCCACCTCAAGTCTACCATGGCGCCCCCACCATTGCTGAAGACTCACCGACTATGTCGCCACGTCCAGCTGCCTCATCTCCCAGCGGAAGACTACGAGATCGTGTTCCGCCCTGGAGGTGGCCTCGACATCCGCACAACCACCTATGGTACGTTCCTTACCTCACTCTGTTCTAGCGCCAGCGTTGAGTATGCCGCCGCCCGTGCCGAGGACCGCGTACGCATAAAGACATACAACTCTATGACCGTCAGTATGCCCTCGGAGCAACGCACCCGGAAGTATGTGCATACCTCTGAGTTGCGTATCGCCACCCAGCTGTACCCACTGCGCGCTTATGCGGCCGCACCTGACAACGCCCTCCACGGCAGAATCTACACCGCCGTGGAAAATCAAAATCAAGAGGAAATAATCGAGGAGCTGCAGGCTATAAATCCCAGCAGCACTTACGTCATCGCCGACGCGAGGCAGATGGGTCGCACCCGGTCCATCCTGATCCTGATCCTGATCACTTTCGTCGGCACGAAAGAACTCCCTTACACCGTGGTGTTCAACTGCTCCCTGTTCATCAGTCACCCCTTCCAACCCAAGGCTGAAGCTTGTGTCAATTGTTGGAACCATGGTCACATGTACCAAGCCCAGGTCCGGACGCTGCCCACGCTTCGGAGCTGTGCACGCGGCTCGGGACCCACCTGATTGCACTCCTAAACGCATCTTGTGCAGCGGCACACATGTCACTCGGTCCAGCCCGTGTAAGCTCCGCTTCGAACGCGGAGGCTCTTCCCCACTCACATCCAATCCCAAGTCAACGCCATCCAACTCAACGCAGTCAACACCATCCGCCAAGGACTCCCGCTCATCCCGCCCCCGTCAACGATCCAGCTCCCGATCAAGCCGGGACCGCAGCCCCCGCCGCCGCTCTGTCTCATTTCCACCGCTACCAGGGCAAGACCACTTCCCAGGTGCTCAGCTGCTTCCCAGGTGAGCTGGCGATCGCAGCTTCCCACACCCGACCCCGAAAAAGAAAAGCTCAAAGCTCAAATCGCAGCCCAGAGCGACGAGATGCCCTACTAAACGAACAGCTGTAAGCGCTCCTTGCGCGCCCCCACTTCCCCACCTCTTCCCCTCACGGAACCTTACAACCCATCGCTCTCCCGGCCCCACCGCCACCACCTCCCGCCCCTATGGCCGCCTCCTCTTCGGCCGCGTCTTCTCGTGCCGCCTCCCCTCCCGCAGCCCTCCACATAAGAGGCGCTCCTCTACCAAACCGGCCCCCACCCCGGAGATGGAGGCTGTCATCCGCCACATGGCCTCGTTCCTCGAGGCACATGAACGACGCCTCATGGCCGCCATTACAACTCTGCGTACGGACACGCAGAGCTGGTGGCTCAAATTAACAACCTCGTGGCCAAAATTGAGGCCCACCAGAGTTCCCTCGAGGCCGATCTTGCCCAGATGACCGTTAATGTCTCATCCCTCCTCCCCTCATCCTCATCTCCTAAGCACCCTGCACCGGCAGGGGCACCCCGGCCTCAAGATGGCCAGACACCCCCCGCGCCTTAATTTCTGGCAGAGGAACTGTCTCGGCTTCCACGCAAAGCGGAACACGCTGCAGCTCCATCTCCAGAACATCCCTCCCTCCGACCTCTCCGCTATCATCGCCCTTCAAGAAACCTTCTCCCCAGTAAAACTACGTGACTACACAGCTTTCCAACCTGCTTCTCCTTCACATCCGAACGTTGCCACGCTAGTTCATCGTGGCTACATGGCAATCGAGCATCCGGTCGACGTTCCGGAGAGCGTTCACCTCTTCTTGGAACTACTCCTCCGACGGCGGCAAGATGCCAGCCTTTTTGTCCTTAATGTACACAGCTTTCCCCGCACACCTGCAGCTCCCCTCCTCCTCCTTCTCCGCAACGCCATCTCATGCGCGAGCCGGAACGCGTTCCTAATTGTTGGGGATTTCAATGCTCATCACATAAGTTGGGGCTACCCCAGGAACTGCAGGAAAGGCCTGGCGCTATGGACCTTCTTGCAGAACGAACAGTTGATCCTCAACGATTTCTCGGAACTCACACGCATTGGCTCCAGCGTAGAACAGAACACTAATCCCGACCTTTCCATCTGCAAAAATATCCCGGATGCGATGTGGGCGAACGCCTGGGTCTCTCTCGGTAGCGACCAGTATATCCTGTCCGCCTCTTTCTCCTTTCCCACCCTATCTTCCTCCCGCAAGCGCCTGGTGCAGGTGGCGGACTGGGATCGCTTCCGACAGTCGCGGCAGCAAGCCTCCACTTCCATCTCAGACCTTTCTCAGTGGACCACCAACTTGCTTCAGGATGTCTCTTCTGCCACCTCCACCGTACCCACCTCTCCTCACTCCTACACGGCTGCTAGTCGCCTCCTGCACATCTTGGAGGCGTATCACTCCCTGCACCGCCGCTGGCTTTCCCAGAAACACAACCGCTTGCGGCGCCTCTGCCTTTCTCACCTGGCAATGGACATGGCGAGCACTGTTCCACTCTCAACAGGCAGCAGCGGGGCCAGACCTGCGAGCGCATGGCTGGTAACCTCAGGCTGAGGGATACGTGTCCTCCTTGACCCGTCGCATTCTAAGGCCGCGCACCGCAGAGACGTGACGCGCCTCCTTCATTCATCTCCACTCTCTGATACCGACTGTATTCTTGCTCTTCGTGATCGCTATCTCTGCACCAAACCCCTTCCTCTCTCCCTTCCTACACGGGCATCCCTGACTCTTCGCTCCACGCAGATATCACCCTGGGCGAGGTTCGTGCCGCGCTGCATAAGCTCCGCACCACTTCCGAACCGGGGGCTGACCAAATCTCTAACAAGGCCCTCCATAATCTGAACACCCCATCCCTCGAGGGCCATCACTGACCTCTTTAACAAACATCGGCATGAAAGCATTCTGCCTTCCGAGTGGACCCACTCTAAGGTAAGTTTCATCCCCAAACCTGGCAAACCAATAGACATCCAAAATCGCCGCCCCATTTCTGTCACCTCTTGTCTCAGTAAGCTCTTGGAGCACGTTGTTCTCGACCGCTTGCAGAATTTTCTAGACGACAACCACCTTTTCCCCGATTCGATGTTCGGCTTTCGCCCTTCCCTTTCTACACATGGCGTCATGCTCCAGCTCTTCGAAGAGGTTCTTCACCCTCTTCACGCCAAGTGCACTCGTGTGGTCTTGGCACTGGACATGACGAAAGCATTTGACAACATCTTCCATTCCGCCATCCTAGATGCTCTGCCCACCCTTAATGTGGGTCCTCGTATCCACGGTTATACCACGGCTTTCCTTGCCCGTCGCATGGCTGAGGTCTCATTCGGCCCTTTGTCTTCTCCAAATTTCACTTTTGGAAATCAGGGCACCGCCCAGGGTTCCGTCCTCCCCCCCTTCTCTTCAACATAGCACTTTTCCCCATGGCACGCGCTCTCGCTACCATTCCTAACCTGTCCCGTGCTTTCTACGCCAATGTTATCACCCTCTGCGTGACTACCGGGAATATAGGAGAGATGGAGGCCGTCATCCAGGCGGGCGCGGACGTGGTTGCCAGTCATGCTCGCGCAGTCGGGCTGGTCTGCTCTCCGTCAAAGTCGGAGCTTCTGCTCCTCCCCGCTCGAGGCGCGGCCCCCACCTCGTTGCCACCCTTAGCATCATTATTGACGCGCACCCCGTCACTTCTGTCTCTTGCCTCCGCATTCTGGGTCTCCTTCTCCAATCCAACGACACACAGCCGTCCTTTCCCGCCTAACTACTACCGTCCTCCAGACCGTCCGACTTCGCGTGTCGCTAACCAGCACCACGGCATGCGTGAGCACGACCTCCATCGTCTTGTCCAGGCCTTCGTTCTCAGCCGCTTTGTACTCCCTCCCCTATCTCTTTCTCTCTTGCGCCGAGGAAGACAAGGTGAACTGTCTCATCCACCAACCCTACAAGTCGGCCCTTGCGCTCCCCACCTACACCCCGGCTTCTCGTCTGCTGGCGATGGGCGTCCACAATACTCTTTCAGAGCTTGTGGAGGCCCATCGCACGGCACAACTTGACCGCCTTTCTCGCACCCATTATGGTACAGCCCTCATCTCTTCCCTCCGCTTTACACCTGTGTCCCCTGCCTGTCCCCACCCCTTACCCTCCTCTGTATCTTCCATGCTTACTGTCAACCCTCTTCCCAGGAACACGCACCCGGAGCATCATGCCTCCCGCCGCT
This sequence comes from Dermacentor variabilis, assembly GCF_050947875.1. NCBI lineage: Eukaryota > Metazoa > Arthropoda > Arachnida > Ixodida > Ixodidae > Dermacentor > Dermacentor variabilis. The sequence goes on from NC_134569.1 coordinate 144,055,514, forward strand.
CTGCTCGCGCCTCCAACCTTTGACGCCAGTACGGCACACACTCTAATGCTGTGTATGTCGATGCGGCGCCATACAATTCTCACCCCGCCTACCCCTGCTACTACTTCCCATACACTTTCTCCCCTGACCGTTGCCACTATACCTGCTCCCCCTCCACTGTCGCAGATGAAGAAGCTATTGCGCTCGCCATTGCCACTATCCCTGGCCCGTTTCATATTCAGCGACTCCAAAGCAGCACTCCACAACTCTGCGAAGGGTTGCCTCTCCTCCTCTGCGCTCAGCATCCTTGAGCACTTCACTCCCCCTTCTTGTTGTATCCAACTACTCTGGGTTCCGGCTCATGTGGGGCACCCTGGCAACGAGACGGCAAATTCCATTGCTCGCGAGATGACAGACCGAGCTCCGCCCGCTTCACTCCGGTATGAACATTCGTGACTCCCTCCTCACCTTCCATGACATCACCCTTCATTAGCGCAACTCTCGCCTATCCCTCCCTCCCCCTCAGTTATCCCTGTCTAAGCTCCAACAGAGCACGTGGCGCTATTTACAGGCCCGCACTTTTCTCTCTCCTGCCCGACTTGCCCTTATTCACCCCACTGCCCTTTTACCCGAAATCACGCTCTGCAGACACCCACGAGCAGAGTATGCTCATATTCTCTATTCATGCCCGAAACACTCTCCCCCTGCCTCTTGGCATGTATCTAGTCCGCAGCTGTGGCAGGCTGCTTTTGCCAGCTCGGAGCCAGATGTCCAGCTACGGCTAATGATCTGGGCAGCGGAAGTCGCCGCCAGGCATGGTCTGGTGGCCACGTCCGGCAGCCTGAAGGCTACCCATGGAACGACAGCATCTTAATTTTCTTTCTTTTTTTGGCCTTCACTAAATAAAGTTTGTACCACCACCCGCGGTTAGCTGCAGCGTCTGTGAAACTACCGTGACGGTTATCGGCGTCCGTGAGGGAACGCCTTAGAGCACCCTTTTCCATGAGTTTCTCCCGTTGGTCCGTGAAGGCGACAGTGAACCAACAAACAATATTCGGTTCCCCAAAAGTGTCTCGCCTTACTGGCGCCGGTAGTCTGTCTAAGGGAGACGCATCATTGGCTTCACGAAGCGATTCGTCGCAGCGGGCATGAGAGGCTACAAGGGTCACTATCCCCGCTGGCCGATCGTAACACCCACCAAAAATTGTTTTTTTTTCTCTCGCTTTCATTACTGTAGCTCTACTGTAGAGTCTGCTGCAAGTTAGCAGGTGTTTCCTTGCAAACTTCTCATCTCCCACCAATCAGGTCGCCTTCCATTCGAGTTTATTCTACTAATAAGTAATAATTTTTTTCTGACGCTCTCCAACATATATCTCATATAGCGTCATTGTACAACAGTCTATGAGGCCCGTGGGACATGCATCAGGTAACGCGAGGGATACGCTGCCTAATTGACAATTTTTATTGTGATAACTATTATATGGACACTCCAGGTGCATTTCTGTCGTCGCCGTCGCCGCAAGTTTGCGTATAAAGTCCAAGGGCCATAATATCGTCGCCGCGCGCAGTATGCTATATGTACGAGTGAAGGCGTGCGAGGGTGAGCCGGCGATCGCGACTCACTCCGGGAGGCTGCGCACGTCCGCCGGGATGATGTATCTTGAAAACCTTACGCGGCGGGGTCAAAGTCCGCCGTGCGCTGTGTTTTCGTGGCTTACTTCGCGTCGATGCGAGAGGCAGCACGCAGGTCAATTCGCTCGCTGCTGCTGCCGCGCTTCCTCAAACCAGCATTCTGGCAGCGAGTTTCCGCGGTTATCGAGTGATAGATGTGTTCATGTTTGCTTGTGCGCGTGTGACGCAACGTTTGTTAATTCAGCAATTGGTATACCTATGTTTAGAAGTTTATGCGGCCGATAAAACTACTATCTTTACTTTGTATAGCCGTCCACTAATTTGTTATCGCAATCGATGCTTCGTCTTTCATGCGAAACTGCGACTTTTTTTTCATTCCACCTTTATAATTGGCACTGCTCTCGGCGGTAGCCTAGTGGCAGTATGCCATTGCACGGCTGAGTCCGAATTCGTGGGTTGGATACCGGACGCTGCGGCCACATTTCAATGAAGGGCGATATGCAAGAACGCCCGTGTACCTAGATTCAGGCGCAGGTTAAAGAAAAAAGAACTCCAGGTGGTCATGACTATTCCCGAGTCCCCCACTACGGCTTCCCTCATAATCAGACTGCAGCTTTGGCACGTAAAAGCAGAGAATTTTATCTTTCAATTTGTCTCGGCATTGTGTGTAAGTTCGGCGGATTGTTTCCTTTTGTACGGGCATTACCTGGACAAACAAAATCACAAAACTGAGGCTTCATGCACTCTTGCATGCAGGACGTTTCAGCTAAGTTGTGCCAATCCCCCTCCTCCCCCACGAAACAGAATACATAAAAAAATACAAGAAAAGTGCAGCAGTGGCGTAGAGGTAGAACACCCGCCTCGCGTGCAAAAGGTCCGTGGTTCGAATCCCGGTGCCGGCGATTTTTTCACCGGATCAAAAAAAACAAAAAAAAAAAATCCGTGTATTGATAAAATTGCACAAACAGGCCTGGAGTATGGCCTGATCCAGGTGACCAGAACCGGTAACGCACTCCCTCACCAGAGCAGGATTGGCCACCCTGGTGCAGTACTTGGCCACAACCTGCTATATGAACACAACAATCAAAACCCGGCCCTCAGTCCCCAGCAGCTGCGAAGCAACTGACCACGGCGGCGGTCAGACCTGCGACGCAGAAGAGGGTGCTAAGAATCACTGGCTCCGGACAGGCCGCCATTGGAATATGAACCTGGCAACGTTTACCGCTAGAACATTATCTAGTCAGGCGAGTGTAGCAGTGCTATTGGAGGAATTAGAGGGCCGTAAATGGGATATAATCGGGCTCAGTGAAGTTAGGAGGCCAAAAGAAGCATATACAGTGCTAAAAAGCGGGCACGTCCTGTGCTACCGGGGCTTAGCGGAGAGAAGAGAACTAGGAGTCGGATTCCTGATTAATAAGAATATAGCTGGTAACATACAGGAATTCCATAGCGTTAACGAGAGGGTGGCAGGTCTTGTTGTTAAACTTATTAAGAGGTACAAAATGAAGGTTGTACAGGCCTACGCCCCTACATCCAGCCATAATGACCAGGAAGTCGAAAGCTTCTATGAAGGCGTGGAATAGGCGATGGGTAGAGTGAAGACTAAATACACTATACTAATGGGCGACTTTAATGCAAAGGTAGGCAAGAAGCAGGCTGGAGACAAGGCAGTGGGAGAATATGGCATAGGCACTAGGAATAGCAGGGGAGAGTTATTAGTAGAGTTTGCGGAACAGAATAATATGAGGATAATGAATACCTCCTTCCGCAAGCGAGATAGCCGAAAGTGGACGTGGAGGAGCCCGAACGGCGAGACTAGAAATGAAATAGACCTGATACTCTGCGCTAACCCTGGCATAATAGAAGATGTGGACGTGCTCGGCAAGGTGCGCTGCAGTGACCACAGGATGGTAAGAACTCGAATTAGCCTAGACCTGAGGAGGGAACGGAAGAAACTGGTACATAAGAAGCCGATCAATGAGTTAGCAGTAAGAGGGAAAATAGAGGAATTCCAGATCAAGCTACAGAACAGCTATTCGGCTTTAGCTCAGGAAGAGGACCTTAGTGTTGAAGCAATGAACGACAATCTTGTGGGCATCATTAAGGAGTGTGCAATGGAAGTCGGTGGTAACTCCGTTAGGCAGGATACCAGTAAACTATCGCAGGAGACGAAAGATTTGATCAAGAAACGCCAATGTATGAAAGCCTCTAACCCTACAGCTAGAATAGAACTGGCAGAACTTTCGAAGTTAATCAACAAGCGTAAGACAGCCGACATAAGGAAGTATATTGTGGATTTAATTCAACATGCTCTCAGGAACGGAGGAAGCCTAAAAACAATGAAGGAGAAACTAGGAATTGGCAAGAATCAGATGTATGCGTTAAGAGACAAAGCCGGCAATATCATTACTAATATGGATGAGATAGTTCAAGTGGCTGAGGAGTTCTATAGAGATTTATACAGTACCAGTGGCACCCACGACGATAATGGAAGAGAAAATAGTCTAGAGGAATTCGAAATCCCAAAGGTAACGCCGGAAGAAGTAAAGAAAGCCTTGGGAGATATGCAAAGGGGGAAGGCATCTGGGGAGGATCAGGTAACAGCAGATTTGTTGAAGGATGGTGGGCAGATTGTTCTAGAGAAACTGGCCACCCTGTATACGCAATGCCTCATGACCTCGAGCGTACCGGAATCTTGGAAGAACGCTAACATAATCCTAATCCATAAGAAAGGCGACGCCAAAGACTTGAACAATTATAGACCGATCAGCTTACTGTCCGTTGCCTACAAACTATTTACTAAGGTAATCGCAAATAGAATCAGGAACACCTTAGACTTCCGTCAAGCAAAGGACCAGGCAGGATTCCGTAAAGGCTACTCAACAATAGATCATATTCACACTATCAATCAGGTGATAGAGAAATGTGCGGAATATAACCAACCCTTATATATAGCTTTCATTGATTACGAGAAAGCGTTTGATTCTGTCGAAACCTCAGCAGTCATGGAGGCATTACGGAATCAGGGTGTAGACGAGCCGTATGTAAAAATACTGAAAAATATCTTTAGCGGCTCCACAGCCACCGTAGTCCTTCATAAAGAAAGCAACAAAATCCCAATAAAGAAAGGCGTCAGGCAGGGAGATACGATCTCTCGAATGCTATTCACAGCGTGTTTACAGGCGGTATTGAGAGACTTGGATTGGGAAAAATTGGGGATACAAGTTAATGGAGAATACCTTAGTAACTTGCGATTCGCTGATGATATTGCTTTAGTAACTCAAGGGACCAATTGCGATGCATGCTCACTGACCTGGAGAGGCAAAGCAGAAGAGTGGGTCTAAAAATCAATCTGCAGAAAACAAAATAATGTTTCACAGTCTCGGAAGAGAAGAGCAATTTACAACAGGCAGCGAGGCACTGGAAGTCGTAAGGGAATACATCTACTTAGAGCAGGTAGTGACGGCGGATCTGGATCATGAGACGGAAATAATCAGAAGAATAAGAATGGGCTGGGGTGCGTTTGGCAGGCATTCTCAGATCATCAACAGCAGGTTGCCATTATCCCTCAAGAGAAAAGTGTATAATAGCTATTTCTTAACAGTACTCACCTACGGGGCAGAAACCTGGAGGCTTACGAAAAGGGTTCTACTCAAATTGAGGACGACGCAACGAGCTATGGAAAGAAGAATGATAGGTGTAACGTTATGGGATAAGAAAAGAGCAGATTGGGTGAGGGAACAAACCCGAGTTAATGACATCCTAATTGAAATCAAGAAAAAGAAATGGGCATGGGCAGGACATGTAATTAGGAGGGAAGATTAACGATGGTCATTAAGGGTTACGGACTGGATCCCAAGGGAAGGGACGCGTAGCACGGGGCGGCAGAAAGTTAGGTGGGCGGATGAGATTAAGAAGTTTGCAGGGACGGCATGGCCACAATTAGTACATGACCGGGGTTGTTGGAGAAGTATGGGAGAGGCCTTTGACCTGCAGTGGGCGTAACCAGGCTGATGATGATGATGACAAGAAAAGACGGCAGTCTTGTGCGGCCATCGAAAATCACAACCATATATACAGCAAACCTATTTCGATGGGGGTGAAATGCAAGAACTAACATATAGCTAAATTTGAGCGCACACTAAAGGACCCCAGTCGATCATAATTAATCTGGAGTCCCTCACTACGGCGTGCCGCATAATCAGATCAAGAACTTGGTATGCAAGCATACAGACTTTATTTTTAATAATTGTTACGGTTAATGTTAGCGGCTTATCAAAAAGCGAGCTGGTGTCTTATTTTGGTGTACACGTGTTTGTTTGTATAGCTTACTACCTGTATATTATATACTGCATAGATTGTACCTGTTCTGTAAACATAATGTTCACAAACAACTCGAGCAGCGCAAAATTTCGTTGCAGTTCGCCCTTAAAAGGAAGCTTTTGCTCGTGAGATGTTATCTAAATACATGGGAACGGAGGAATCCTTTTTTCGGCATCTAATCTACCGTATTTGATGAGGTTTGTCGCGTTTTAAAGAAAAGGTTAAAATCTACCGACTGTAGAAAGATCTCTGATATAGACCATGAATTAAAAATAATTGCTGAATTTTGAAAAATTTAAGAGATTCAGGAGTTCAGTTTTTATGTTGTTGTCAGCAATAAATTGTAAACTGGACCTAATAAGGTACGTAAGCCGACAAAATTGATATATTTTACACACCCCATTAGGTATACCACTAATCTGTGAATACGAGTCTTTGCGACACCCTCTTAGGGCACTGCAACAGCTTTACAAAGGCTGCAAAATTGTAATAAAATTTGTCCACGTTAGATGGTCGAACAGATTTATAAAGGAATTGGCTTTTTTTTTGTGCAGAATTACGCATTTTTGAACTTCGTACACGAATTTTCATTTCGTCTCTCACCAATTTTCGGCAATTTCTTCTAAAGTATGAGGTCCTGAATCGAAATTGTTCATACAGATGCTAAAACTTAAGTTTTTTCTTTCAAATCCAATACATATTTATTCAAATCGGCCAAGCGGTTGCCTCGTGAGAGTATTTCTGCGTTTTACATGTATATTTGAATTCTTTCAATCTGAGTTGACCCTGAGCTAAAGCTTCCTCTTAAACAAGTCAGCAGCAGTTTCTTAGCATTGTACATCCCGTCGTAGGGCGAGGCCACGTGATAAATTCGTACCAGGGGTGGTCACCTTACAGTTTGGCTCAAATGCACGATCTTCTTTCGTATACATACGCTGGGATGCGTGATTAAGAATCGGAGGCGGTCCAAATAAATCCGGGGCCCTTGTATCGGTGGCAGTGGTGGTCTTAAGGATACATGCTTCACAGTGTGCTGCGAGCATTCGCCCTGCCCGGACATTATTGCGGCTGATAGCGTCGATCCGCGCTAACTCTGGTTAAGGTCACAACCACCGGTGTCGTCGTCGTCGTCGTCGTCGTCGTCGTCGTCATCATCATCATCATCATCATCATCATCAGCAGCAGCAGCAGCAGCAGCAGCAGTAGCAGCCTGTTTTATGTCCACTGCAGGACGAAGGCCTCTCCCTGCGATCTCCAATTACCCCTGCCCAGGGCCAACCGATTCCAACTAGCGCCCGCGAATTTCTTAATTTCATCCCTCCACCTAGTCTTTTGTCGTCCTAGATTGCGTTTTTCTTCTCTTGGTACCAATTCTGTAACTTTAATGGTGCAATGGTTATCTAACCGGCGAATTACATGGGCTGCCCGGCACCATTTTTTCCTCTTGATGCCAATTAGGATATCGTCTATACCCGTTTGCTCTCTGATCCAAAGCACTCTTTCTGTTTTTTAACGTTATGCCTAGAAATTCTCATTCCATCACTCCTTGCGCGGTCCTTAACTTGTTCTCAAGCTTCTTTGTCAGTCTCCGTCTCTGCCCCATATGTCAGCACTGGTAAAATGCACTGATTGTACACCTTCCTTTTTAATGATAATGGTAAGCTTCCAGTCAGGAGCTGGCAATGTCTGCCGTATGAGATCAAACCAATTTTTATTCTTCTGTGAATTTCCTTCTCATGATCAGGGTTCCCTGTGGTTTCCTGGTAAAGGTACTCCTTCATAGACTCTAGAGGCCTACTGGCGATCTTGAACTCTTGTTTCATTGCACGGCTATTTATCATTGTCTTTGTCTTCTACATATTGATCTTACACCCTACTCCTACACTTTCTCTGTTAAGGTCCTCAATCATTTGTTGTAACTCGTCTGCATTGCGACTGAATAGAACAATGTCATCGGCAAACCGAAGGTTGCTGAGATAATCGTCGTCGATCCTTACTTCTAAGCCTTCCCAGTTTCATAGCTTGAATACTTCTCCCAAGCACGCAGTTAATAGCATTGTAGAGATTGTGTCTCCCTGCCTGACCCTTTCTTTGTAGGTATCTTCCTGATTTTCTTGTGTAGAATTAAGGTGGCTGTGGAACCTCTGTAGATATTTTCCAAGGCATTTACGTAAGCGATCTGTACTCCTTGATTGCGTACTGTCTCTATGACTGCAAGTATCTCTATTGAATCAAATGCATTTTCGTAATCTATGAAAGCGATATAGAGAGTCTTATTGTACTCTTCAGATTTCTCGGTAACCTCATTAATGGCATGGATGTGATCCATTGCGGAGTATCCCTTCCTGAAGCCAGTCTGTTGCCTTGGTTGAGTTAAGTCCAGTGTTGCCCTTATTCTATTGGAGATTATTTTGGTAAATATTTTATATAATACGGGGAGTAAACTAATGGGCCTATAATTTTTCAATTCTTTGATATCTCCCTTTTTGTGGATTAGTATAATATTTGAATTCATTCAGTTTTCTGGGACCCTTGCAGTCGATAGACACTTCGCATAAAGAGCCGCCAGTTTTCCAAGCGATATGTCTCCTCCATCTTTAATTAAATCGACTGTTATTCCATCTTCTCCTGCTGCTCTTCCTCGTTTCATGTATTGCAGGGCCCGTCAGACCTCATCGCTTGTTATAGCAGGAGTTTCTGTGTCCTGTTCATGAATGTTTGTAATTGTGGTATCCTGACTCCTCTGAGTACAGTACAGGTCAGTATAGAATTCTTCCGCTGCTTTTACTATATCTTCGAGATTGCTGATGATACCCTGCTTATCATTTAGTACATACATCTTGGTTTGTCCTATGCCAAGTTTCTTTCTCACTGATTTCAGGCTGGGTGCATTTTTACGACTTCTTCAGTCTTTCTCACGTTATAGTTTCGAATATCACTTATTTTTGCATTGTTGATCAGTTTTGACAGTTCCACGAATTCTATCTCATCTCCTGAGTTGGACACTTCCATTTCTTGTCGTTTCTTTATTAGGTCCTTTGTTACTTGCGAGAGTTTGCCTACTGGTTGCATTGGTGCCTGGCCTCCCACTTCAATTGCTGCCTCTGAAGGCAACCTAGTAACAGTTACATTAATTAGCTCTATGTCATCATCATCTCTCTGCTCTAAGGCGGCATATTTGTTTGCAAGTACCAGCCTGAATTTGTCTGCTTTTACCCTTACTGCTTGAAGGTAAAACTGTTTCTTGACAAATTTTGCTCTTTTTCTCTTCAAATTGAGGTGAATCCTAGCCCTCACTAACCTATGATCACTGAAATTTACCCTACCTATCACTTCTACATCCTGCACTATGCTGGGATCAGCAGGAAGTATGAAGTCAATTTTATTTCTTGTTTCACCATTAGGGCTTTTCCAGGTTCACTTTCTGTTGATGGGCTTCTTGAAAAAGGTGTTCAATATTCGAAGCTCATTCCTTTCTACGAATTCTACCAGCATCTCTCCTCTAGCGTTCCTAGAATCGACGCCTTAGTTGCCAATTGCTTGTTCCCCAGCTTGCCTTTTCCCCACTTTTGCATTGAAGTCGCCAGTTACTATAGTATACTGAGTCTGCACTTTTCTCATCGCTAATTCAACATCTTCATAAAACTGATCTACTTCCTCATCGTCGTGACTGGATGTTGGAGCATAGGCTTGTACTGCCTTTAATCTATACCTCTTATTAAGCTTGATTACGACTGCAGCTACCTTCTGATTAATGCTGTAGAATTCGTCAACGTTGCCCCGCTATGTCCTTATGGATTGGAAATCCTACACCGTGTTGCTTCTTATCTAGGAGACCTCTATAGCAGAGGACCTGTCCGTTATTCAGCAATGTATAAGCTTCACCAGTTATTCTAATCTCACTAAGGCCAATGATATCCCAAAGAATGTCTGATAATTCCTCAAAGAGTCCTGCTAAGCTAGCCTCACTCGAGATGGTTCCGGTGTTAAACGTTGCAAGGGTCAGTTTCCATTGGCGGCCTGTCCGGACAGAGAGATTCTTAGCACCCTCTGCTGCGTTACAGGTCTGACCGCCGCCTTGGTCAGACGCTCCGCAGCTGCTGGGGACTGAGGACCATTGCGCAATTGAGTGAGCCATGTGGGAGGGGTTGTTGAAGTATGGGAGAGGCCTTTGCCCTGCAGTGGGCGTAACCAGGCTGATGATGATGATGATTATGATGATGATGATGATGATGTGGTTGGGGGTGGCCGAATGCTGCACCAGGGAGGCCAATTCCTGTTCTGGTGAGGGAGTGTCTTGTTCAAGCTTAGTGGGTCTTCCTAATTTGGTTGTACCTGGATTAGTACAGCTCCATTCGCTCTCGGCAACTTTTGCCGGTGGCAGGCGTCACTCCAAGCCTGCAGGAGGAACGCTGCGAGCGCGGAGCGAGTGGACGCGCCTCACATCGGCTCCGGCAATTTTCCTTCGGTTTACCGAAAATTTCAAGGGACCCCGTGAAATTTTGCTTCTACTAGACGGATAACATCACCCGGCGCCCGAAGATACCGCTCTGGAGCAGGTGGGCCATATTTTGGGGCCTTTTAGGCCCATTTTTGTCTCCGCCACTTCACCCAGCTGAGCCTAACCCCCGGACTCGATCTCCATCGTTCTCCGTGGCCGCCATGGCCGCCTTTGCTTGGCGCGGGTACGATCCCGAGACGATGACATGGTCAGAAATCGTCGCAGACGCCCCGTATTCGCTTGAAACTTCCACTCCGACGGAGGAGATAGTGGATGAAAGCCTTTTCTCGTTGGTGGCACTTCGTAAACGCCAACAACGCTCGAACACTTCGGCGGTCAACGGGCGCTCCATGAGTTTTGGCGTTTCTGTGCCTACGAATCCTGAAAAGTCCAACCCTCAGCTCTCGCAAGCAGCGTGATCGAAGAAATGGCGGCCCACCGCTATGCCTCGACTCCGCAAAGAAGATTTCGCGATTGTCATCAAGCCCAGAGTGACGATCTCCCTGAAGACAGCCCTGCAGAACGGTGAGCTTGGTGCTTTGCTCTCTGCCTATGTAAATCCATCTTCGGTGGACATTCTTAGTGTCTGGCCCATCTGGGACCAGAATATTGTCATTGCCACCACTCAAGACGTCAATGTGGCGAACGCGCTCGCGCGTGAATTTACACTCAATTCTTCGAAAGGCCCCATCCTGGCGGTCGGACACGCCAAAGTCAGCGGTGAAGTCTGCAGGAGGATTATTACGGTCCCTGAGCAGGAAACTTCTGCCACCCTGAAATCTAAAGTCAAGTGGCGCGGAGGAGAGATAGCCTTCATCCGCAAGCTGGGGAAGTCGACGATTGCCCTGCTCACCTTCGTGGGACACAGAGTACCGCGTTACGTGCACTATAACAGTGTGGTGACTGTGGTGCGTGAATATAAGCGGACTATTCCCGCGTGTTTCCGATGCGGCACCATCGGTCACCGTCCGGACTTATGCTCGAATCCTCAAGACAATCGCTATGGACACTGCGGCGAAACGGTCGCAGTCCTCGAAGATGGCGACATGGCGACCCACGAGTGCACTCCTTCCTGCATCGTGTGTGGTGGCGCTCATCTTACGGGCTCGCAAGACTGCAAAGCCAAATTTCGACGGCTGCAACAACCGGGCAAGCCGACCGGTCAACGAACCCAACCTCGGACTGCAGTGCCCTCGGGTTCTGACACCACTTCAAAAGCTCCCACGACTAGCAACAAGAGGACGAAAGGCACAACCGGACCAGCTCCACCGGCGGGCACCTTGCCTGGACGTGCCCCCAAGTCACCTCGGTCAACTAACCCGGAAGCGTCACGGGATACAGGCGCCCCTAGATTCCAAGATGGGGACTTTCCGGCTCTCGAAGGCCCTCAGTCTGGCACACCAAAGAATACGTCTCAGCCAAAGGTAGGCAGCCGAGACGGGCCTCCTCCGCCTCCCCGCACTCCCCTACCTTCTCCCCCACCAAACATTCCTCCTCATCCCCCCCTTAATTCTGACGTCGCGGACCTCCGCCGCGAGCTCGAGACTCTCCGGGCACAAAATGCTCAACTTAACGCCAAAATTCACGCGCTAGAAACGGCTCGGTCCTCCCCGCCCCCTGCCCATGTAGCTCCGGAACCGATGCAAGTGGTGCAGGCGGACCTGACACCCTCTAGCTCTGACGGGCGTTTTACCGCCCTCGAAAACGCCCTTGCCGAATTAACGGCTCAGATATCAAATTTTGATCAAATTCAAGACAGCCTTCTCAAGGCGGTCACAGCTACGCTTACGGCCGCCGTGACGGCCAACATTAAGACGTGGCTAGAGTCAAACCCCCGGATTTTCCGCCGAACGGGACCCCTCAAAACGCGAACCGCCCATCAAAATTCACCCGATCCATCGATCTAACCGAACTCTCGGAGGAGCCGGAATCGCTCCAGCTGCAGGTGACGGAACCTGGGCCCGCTCTCCAAGGCGATCTCCCTTAAAATCAACATGGCTGCGTCTCCTCCCAACCAACTCCCTAGACGGCGGCGCCCCCCACAAAGACAGCAAGCTTTCTCTCTTGTACAGTGGAACTGTCGGGGTATCAAAGACAGGACGAAACGCACCCACTTAAGGGCGTACATTGAAAATCTCGAATACCCCGCCGCAGTCCTTGCACTGCAAGAAACCGGGGCTGCGGTTAAGCTCTCGGGCTATAACGCTTTTCAGCGAGACTCGTCCACCTGTCTCCTAGTCAATAAAGGCTACACAGTGCAGGAGGTTGATCTTGACCTAAATCTGGAATATTCGTACGTGATGGTTTCTGTCCTCCCCTTGCGGCGAACAGATAACCCCGTACACATACTTCAGTGACGTACGATGTTGCGCGTTACATACACAATTAAAGTCCCCAAAGAGAACTAATGCAGGATCAGTACAGAAATGATGTTCCAGATATAAGAAGAAACACTCGCGTTCACGTAACTTATTCAGGGTATAAAAACACACAAATCTAAAGCTCGTAACACTGATATCAATATCGCAACAGATTAGGCGCCATTCCCTATCTGTAAACAAATGTAGCAAGTCACAAGGTACATGTTTTCTAACAAATAACAAACAACCTGCGGAAACGCGTACTGCATGGCTGACACAAAAATTATAGTCAGATAGGAATGGAGATAGAGCTTCTCGTAAAGTACCAAAATGGAAGGGAAGAGCGCCCGCCATGATTACCTATGTAGGTGCAGCGTTTAAACGCTGCTCCAGAGGTGCAACACTCCCTTTTTGATGAGGTGACGCACTATGGACCTTTTGGTGCAGGTTAACACAAGGGACATCTGCAGGACTAGGTGTTCCTCGGAGCGGTTTTGTCAACTTTGACACCTTGGGAACGCGAGCCTCCTTTCCCGAGGGCGATGGATTGTCAGATGTCGCTGGACGCTTCTTAGCGTCCTCGCACATCGATCCAGATTCCACTGACGGTGGACGATCTTGAACTGGTGGCGATTCTGCCCATGACACAGTTGGTTCGTCGTCAGGCGCCTTAGTCTCATCCTCGCTCGCAGGCTTCTGGCTAAGGCTATTGTCAGCCGATGACGGTCTAATCTGTTCTTGTCGATGAGTCTCAGGGAGTGTTTCACCAGTTGCATCCACAACTTCGTTCACGTCCATTAGATGGTCGGAACCTACACTTGTCAGCGTAGGTTCCGATGCATGCAATCTGCAGGGTGTCCGTAGCGGTGACAGTTGCTGCAGCGCGGTGTTCTACATTGTCGCCGGCTATGCCCATCTCTGTTGCACCGGAGGCAAAGCGGTGATCGGCCAGAAACCTCGATAAGGCACTGGTGGCCGTATATGCTCAATAGATGTGGCAGATTACTGGCAGAAACTCGATCTTTCAATGTGAACGCTACGCCTCGATTAGTCATTTGCCAGCCCTGCTTGCCGTCACACCGGCACATTTCTCTCGTGATGGACTGCACTGTGCCATATGGCTCTAGTGCTTCAACAATCCGTCCCTGTTTGAGGTGTGGGGGAAGCCAAAGAAGCTTCATCTTGATATTTTTGCATTCCGGGCCTATGACAAGGCACTTGAGGCCCTTCACCAACAACTCGCCTTTGTCGACAAGTTTCTGTTTCGTGATACTGTTAACACATGTCACTAACCACAAATGGCTCATCTGGTATTGTCCAGCGCCGAGGATATCAGTTACATTTAGCACTGAAAGGAGTGCATCGCGAATGTCCGGGGCCCGATACAGCCGCCCTGCCAGGTCAGCATGCAGGAAAACTGAATTGAGAACGGTGTTGCCAGTCGGTAGACGAGGAGGAGAACGACTTTATAATTACCGGAAGCAGTAGTCGACGGTGGGTTTGATCCTCGGCCGAGGGCTGATGCGCTGTTTCCAGCGGAGCTCATCGCAAACGCGGCCGTTCGAACAAGCCACGGCTTCCGACGCTTCGCTAAGCGATGCGCTCATGTTTTTACACATACCACGTGAATTTTCACGACATTGTTTCAAAAATTGCTTTTGGGAATAGTGTTACGCAATGTGCGGAGAGTCAAGATAGGCCTCAATCGAAAGCTGATTCTCCGGACTACATACGCTGCACTGGGTATTACGATAGACGCCGTAGTTTTATCACAGGCATCGTTCTTGCCTCGAAAATCGAGTACAAATTTTCGTCATTTCCATAGGCTTCCATTGCTAAATCTTTAACCGCTGTGGGAACAAAATTCTTACGTGCCATAGCGTGATCACTGCATTTGGCTCATCTGGATTGTCTTCCAGAACATGTCTGTCACCTGCCTTTTTCAATAATCGACCTACAGCTTTTGTTATTCGCGAAAACCCGTTCGTTCCATTGAAAACGCGCTAGCTTCGTGCCAGGCCCGCTTGGGGCGCTAGTTGGTATGTGTCCATAAAAAGCTGGATATGATATGTGTTGGTGTTTACAACAGCCTGCGTTTCAAGCAGGTTTTGTTGTTTTCCTTATAATAATAATAATAATAATAATAATAATAATAATAATAATAATAATAATAATAATAATAATAATAATAATAATAATAATAATAATAATAATCCCGTTGATCGCACTTCGTTCTTTTTAATTTGGTGGAATTAAAATGAAACATGGCATATTTCCAGTAGAGTACCAGGTGACAGGGGGGGAGGGTCAGTACAGGGAAAGGGGGCCTGCATGTGCATTAGCCCAGGGCCCCCATTTTTCTTAATCCGGCCCTGGTGACACTCACCAAACGTACGTTTTCGACGTTCTAGATAATTATTTTTGTTTGTATTGTATGATAACCATCAACTCTTAGAAAAGCAGTGTTGTATATAAATAATTGTTCTCGTGCAACACATTGTTATCAACAACCTCTTGAAGGCCTTTTTTTTCGTCAAATGCGACCCCGCCGTAGGGTTGAATTTTTTTATCGAAGATTTAAAATGCCCAGACTGACCTACTTAAAAAACATTTACCGGAATTTTTTTTAGAGTGGCCATAAGATCAGAAAATAATTTTTTCCGTAGGTTATCATACATTGTTTTTCCATGAATACAGATGGGCTTCCATAAGAACTTATAATAGGATTAAAGAAATAAACTTACTGAAATATATACTTATTCTGATTCGACAATTGGATTCGGCACTTGGCGATTCCTCCGAATTGCCTCTCGACTCACTTTCAGTAGAGCAACCAGCGCGCACGCCCTCAACGTAGTCGCTCCGTGTCTGTGAGCGCACGCAAGAAAACTCGATGGTTGTGCCCCCGCCATAAAAAAAAAAAGAAAAAAAAAGAAACACAGACGAGTCAGAGGCTTGCAGTAATCCTTTGTTCCGTCGTGAACGAGAGGCAACCAGTTTTCGCCAGCCGTGTATCGAGAAAGGAAAGGCGCTGGCGCGTGGCTCTTTCGTTTCTATATGCAACCGCCCCTGCCTGCGAGGAGATGTAATCGCACCCCTGTGAGCACGAGACGGGCAAACATGTAGGAGTGACCCCTTGAGAGATTAGAATCCAGGGTGAATATCAGGTTTTGGGAGCGCAACGAACGGATGCATGAGTGGTCGTTGAAGCGCGTCGCGTTTTGTCGCGTTTTCACCAGTGGGACGAAAACTGACTACGGAGCAAATAAAAAATTTACTTTCATTCACACAGGGTGGCAGCACTTGCTGGGCAACAAAGGGTTGAAAGATTGCCGCGTTTTTTAAAAATATACGGAGGATGCCGTAAACCAAAAAAAAAAAAAAGAAAATGTGTTCGTGTAACACACTGTTATCAACAACCTTTTGAAGGCCTTTTTTTTTTTTCGTCAAATGCGAACCCGCCGTAGGGTTGAATGTTTTTTATCGAAGATATAAAATGCCGAGACTGACCTACTTAAAAAAAATATTTACCGGAATTTTTTTTAGAGTGACCATAAAATCGGAAAATAATTTTTTTCCGTAGGTTAACATACATTGTTTATCCATGAATACAGATGGGCACGGAATGCAAAAGTATCAAGATGAAGCTTCTTTGGCTTCCCTCACACCTCAATACGAACGGGTTATCGCGAATAACGAAAGCTGTAGGTAGAATATTGAAAAAGGCAGGTGACAGACGTGTTCTGGAAGACAATCCAGATGAGCCAAATGCAGTGATCACGCTATGGCACGTAAGAATTTTGTTCCCACAGCAGTAAAAGCTTTAGCAATGGAAGCCTATGGAATTGACGGAAATTTTTACTCGATTTTTTTGAACACTGGTCACTTACAAGTGCTGGTTTGTGAACATGACTCATTTTGGAATGAATGTGGAGGTCATTTCCATAAATGCACAATGTGTGAGGTGGTATATGCATTTCACATCACATCCTCTGCATCGACCATTTGGGACTTGTTTCGCGGCGCCCCCCACTCCCCCCGCCCGCATGTTATAATATTATATGTAGTTCAAATAAGAGCTTCAATACTATTACAAAATGGTCCATGTGGGTCGTGCCATATCCGCGTATGATTGAATCGTTTTATGTGGGAGCATACGGGTTATTATTCAGTATTCCGAGGGATAGTTTGGTCCCTTTTCTACTCTCAGAGACACATCCGCAGTCAGACAGTCCTTTCTCAACTTGTGCATGCAGTTCAATTTCACACAGCTGGTTTCAAGACCTACATGGTTTCGCTCCTTTACATCTAACCTGTTAGATTTAATTCTTACCACTGCTCCTGACCTTTTACATGGTATTACTTACATACCCTGGTTGTGCGACCGTTGCCTTATTCACTTCAAAAGAATAGAGCATACTACAAAGAAAGTTAATAGTGTCAACACAGTTAGAGACTATGCGAGAGGCGACTACGCATTAATTAACTCCGAGCTTGCACTTTTCATAAAAAACTGCATGGCTACCTTCTTCGAGGGAACAGTTGATCAAAATTGGGCATTATTTAAGAATACAATCGCGTCCCCAGTTGATAAGCACGTCCCATTTCGCCTGGTTACGACAAGCTCCCGATCACCGTGGGTCACTGTCGCCCTGAAACGACTTTTGAATAAGAAGAAACGCTCCTTTCTACTTGCAAAACGTGTTAACGCTTCGGAACGTTGGTGCACATACAGTGATGTTCTCCGAACTTATCGATTAGCTATCAAAGGAGCCTATGATGTCTTTCTGAATGACACACTGCCTTCTCTCCTTTCCACTAATCCATGTAAATTCTGGAGTGTTATCAGACCGAAACATCGAAATATCATTCAGCTTTCTTTTATTGCTGGCAATACTATGACAAGTGATGAATGTTGTGCTGCGTTAAACGTCGCCTTTGCCAAATAGTTTCTGACTGTTCTTTTAATGTGGCCCCAGAAGTGCTTAAGCGGGATTTTTTTCCCATGGACCCCATTGTCATCGATTTTACGAGTACTGTGACGGTAATCCAGCGCCTGACTATATCGTCCGGTTGCGGTTTTCACAACATTAAAAGATTTTTTTTGAAAAATACTCCTGTTTATTCCAGCATATACTTAGCGCACCTTTCGACCAAGTCTGCACTCTTTAGCAAGTGTACACCCTTTGGGGTGTATATTTGCCACACATCAATAATCGACGTCTGTCTCGCTTGCGTTTCCTTCCTTGAAAACGCTGCGCTCGCTACTTCCCTGTCGAGAATGCTCTGTCATGCTGATACATGCATGCCGTTGGTGACTTGGAAGTACCGGGCTCGCCGCGTTATAGAAATGAAATACGGACAAAACAGATGACGATTATGGTTGTGTTGCAAAAGGGTGTAATTTTGCTTAAGCGTGAACACTCCACAATGCCGGCTGGGTGACAGGTAGCGAGGATCGTTCCACTCTTCAAACAAGGTAATCCGAATTCTCCTCTATATTACAGGCCTATTACATTAACAAGCATCACCTGTAAAATTTTAGAGCACATTATATATTCCAATCTCGTTTCATTTCTTGAAAGCAACTCGTTCTTCAGTTTTTTGTCAGCACGGTTTTAGCAAGAATTCTTTTGGCGCGACTTAACTCTTGTCAGTTTTCACAAAAAAGCGCTAAAGACGAAGACGAAGGAGACTGGCGCGACAGGACTGCGCCAGTCCTGTCGTCTGTGTCCCTTCGTCTTCGTCTTTAGCGCTTCTTTTTTTATGAAACTCTCAAGATGAACCAACTGGCCCAAATCAAGGTATTGTTTCAACTCTTGTTGATAATAATACCTTAGCATCGCCTTTAGATGGCAGCTAACGGAGCTTTCCTTCTAGACTTTGCTAAGGCATATAATTTACTCATTTTTAAAATAAGTTCCCAGAATTTTGACCTTAATGTTTTAAAATGGATTGAATATTTCTTGATTAACGGCTCCCACTTTGTACCAGCTAAGGACTCCTTATCATCACCATGTGCCGTAATATCTGGTGCTCCCCAAGCTTCCATTTTGGGTCCTTCACTCTTTCTAGTTGATATTAAGCCTTTTCCATAGCATCTGCACTCATAACCAGACATTGAAAGAGGAATATTTTTCTTCAATTCAATCATACATATCATCACGTGTTGATCATCCGCGTCAAGTTGTCATACTAGCTACAAAACGAACGCGTTTTTTAATTCTTCCCTACTTAAGATTAGCGCAGAGTGGAACCATCATCGGCCCCTTATTGCCTGCACTGAAGACACGCCGTCCTTCAAGACAGCCGCTACACAGCATGTCATCGAACACGCATCTACATAATGATTTTTGATTTTTTCTTGTACTTTTTCAGTATGCATAACCTTTCTGTTTTTACACCCACCCTCTCTGTAACGCATCTGTCGGCACTGAGGGTACTGTAATAAATAAATAAATAAATAAATAAATAAATAAATAAATAAATAAATAAATAAATAAATATATAAATACTGTAACATATTGTTACCTGTTATGTGTTACGTGGATACCGAAGATATGAGCTGCGTGAGATTTTTCGATAAGGAAGGAGCTCAATATATGCGAGTGCACGAGGTTGTTCAACAGCATAAAGGACAATATTTGGAAAAAATTCGAGCAATACAAGTTATTCGCACGCTGTTTGAATAGGCTTAGTAGTGGAGCACGCAGGCACTATAAGGCCACCTCTCCCTCTAACACCGCTGGTATGGAACTTCTGGCTTGGAGGAAGCCACAAAATTTACTATCCGCGAAAGATGTCTCGAACCATAGTTCGCTCCTTGACCGATTGCGCTCAAAACGTCGCGCGAAGATGCCGAAACTATGCTTACACTTCGGCCGGGTTAGCGCTTTCTTTATCCGTGCCCGTGCTCGAGTCCTTTCTTTAGCTCACTCGTTCGCGTGTTTCCCAGATGGCGTTTCCCGACAATTTGCAAACTGCTACGAAACGGCCTCGTCTGCGCGGGCTGACAGCGTGTAAGTTAATCCTACCCGGTGTGGATGTGCATCGCCGCTGCGAAGAGTCAAGAATCAAGACACGTTATCGTGGCAAGGCCTGTCAGACATAAAAACTCGCTACCGGCGTGGAGGGCTTCGCACTCTTTAATTGGCAGGACCGGAACTCAGCTGTCTCCTCCAGTGTAAGCGTAGCACTGAATTAGTACAGACCTGCGCAACATGTCTTCCTCGGTCTATTTTCTCTTCATGCTATTGCTACCAGTGTCCATGAGCGGTAAGCTCAATTAATAGCACTTGCGTTTTTTTTTCTTTTAGGGTTTTTACTTTAACTATCGGCACTTTATTGTCCGAACTGACAGCTGCACAGACGGCTTGTTGATTTATTCAGGACATGTGAATTATGTGAAAGCTTATATAAGGTTACGTTTGCTTCGCTGGTACTCTTTTCCCTTTCCTCTATCCATTCCACTCATCCGCTATATCTCATGACGTAAGTAATGATATCGCAACTGAACCTTAGTTTATTTAAGCTCCTTATTTTCTCTGCATTGAGTACCTTCATTATTAAAGGGAGAATCAGACATCCACCCGTTCGTAGCAATTGCTACAAAGGCCACATGAGTACCTTCATGTGGCCAATTTTTAATTTCACATTCTAGGTGTGAATCTGGCTTTTGAGGAGACAAGCCTAATTTTGTGCACCTCTAGAAGAAACGGAAAGGAACAGCGAAAAAAAATATGCGGAGTAAAATTTTTAACATGCTATCAAAACTTTACGTGTCTCATTCAGCAGACTACAGATAGTTTTAAGTATTCCGAATTTTTAAATCTGCAATACAACGAGGTGAAAATTGTGCCGTAATTTATTCGAAGGCTATTTACATTCCATGTAAGTTATACGCTTTACCTGGCAGTTTTCTAAAATGCCGCAAAGGCACCCAATGTCAACACACGGAGACGAGAACCGCCAGAACCTATAGGCATAAAGAGCTTCGCTGTAAAAACTATCAGCGGGCCAATAAAGTTGGAGGACAGACGACAACATTCGGCCTCGCTTTCTAAGAGTTGGTCTTCTGTTCTCGCTTGCCTTCACTTGAATATACACAGTAGGTCAGTATAAACTTTGTTGAAAAATGTAACCTGGATGAATGAAGACCTTTTATGAGTATCTTATTTTAAGAACCCACTATCTGTGTAGCCATAGCCACTTTTCAGACGAAGCCTCGTACAACACCAACAAACACAAGCCTCGCATACTCATATACCATCATTAACATAACGGCACAGCGCTAGTTAGAAAACTCCCACATGCGGTGGCGCCAGATTTCCCTCTATAGGTAATATTGCGAGAAACACTATGGCTCCGTAATCCACAATTTCATTATTGAATGCATGTGGTTAACCTGGTAAATTTGTATAGCTTCAATGATTTATTTGAGACATTGCAGTTATTGTCAATCGATTCATTACCTTGTATACTTTGTTGGGAACTCAGCGCTGACGCCCGTTGTTGCACCTGGGTCGCAAGCCCCAAGGGTAGCGTTGGCCTGGCGGCCTGGGGCACAACTGGAAGCATCCGAAGGTCCCGGCAAAGCATGAGTCGACTGGTAACAGAACAACTTGTTTATTCAAGCATCGCAAAGAGTGGGCGGTCAGGTCGACCGACGTAGAGAGACGGGAGTGCACGTTACTCAACAGAAGAAATCGGAGCCTCTCTTGGCGTCCGGGGGCAGCTGCTTTTATACTCTCGCAGGTGAGGGCAAGAAGGAACGCCTCTATAGACCAGCACGTGACTGTGCCGCTCGGGCACGTTGGGATGAGAAGGTGGCGCAGCCGTCGTGCCGGCGCCGCTCGGGCACGTTGGGATGAGAAGGTGGCGCAGCCGTCGTGCCGGCGCCGCTCGGACCTCCTCGCTTCACAGTTGGGGGAGCTCCTCTCCCCGGCTGCCGCGCTTCGACAAGCGTGGGCACCAACATGCACATACACACACACACGCACACGAAGACACGTGGCATTGGAACATGCCTGGACGCGCTTGGCGGGGAGGCGTAGCGGCGGCGCCGAACGGGCCAAAATGTCTGCCGCTTTGAACGAAGCCCCAGCGTCCGTTGCATCCGCGCCGGCTATACCGCGCGTCGTAGGCGAAACGTAACAGACCGCCCCGCCGGGGGAAGGAGATCCCGATGGTCAGGGGACTGCATCCGCTGTCCGGAGGGATGTCGCTCGATGATGCTCATAACCGAAGTCGGGCGTCCCTCGACGTTTCTTGAGCGCAGCGCACAGAGAAGGCCTCGTTCTCTCGTTCAGGTTCGCACAGGACACTGCAAAGTGACTTCGGGAGAGTTCACATTTTTGTTCTCGTTCCCGGCCAGCGTTAGAACTACGCTGAAACTCAACCGCTCAGTCAGCAAGCACGGCACAACCCTCACTAAGCCCTGCCAGGCTCTTTCCCCTTTTATACCACTGCCTAGTTCCTTACAGTAGTCTAGCAGCACTCTCAACGCGTCCACAAATTGGGAAATTGCACTAGAAAGCACATCATCACTTTGAAACACTAAACAAAAGCAATATGTTAAAAATCCTGCCTCAGGAAGAAAACATCAGTAACAAACAATTTTGAGGCTGATTCCTACGTTAGGGGCTTCGACTTAAGCCATCGGCGTTACCGTTGAGACTCCCCTTTTTGTAACGCACCTCAAAGGAATATTGTTGCAAAGCGAGGCTCCAGCGCAGGAGGCGGCCATTTTTGGGAGAGATGGTCTGCAGCCATTGCAGAGGGCAGTGATCCGTCTCAATGATAAACCTCGAGCCGGCTAGATAGCATGACAATTTCTGAACGGCCCACACGAGACACGCACACTCTTTCTCGGTGGCGCTATACGCCTGCTCACGACTGGTCAGCTTACGACTAGCATACAGGACGGCGTGCTCTACTTCTCCATTTTCCCGTTGGCACAGTACAACGCCCATGCCTCGCTCACTAGCATCGCACTGAACAACGAACCCTTTTGTATAGTCTGGTGATCGTAGCACAGGCTGGCTTGTTAGGGCACTCTTTAGGGCGCTAAAAGCTCTTTCCTTTGTCTCGTCCCATACGACTGTTTGGGGCTCTGTTTTTCTTAGAGCATCCGTCAGGGGAGCCGCGATATCAGAGTACCTGGGGATGTACCTCTGATAGTAGCCGGTGACACCTAAGAACGACCGAATATCGGTCTTCGTGCGCGGTTGCGGGAAGTCTCGCACAGCGGCCACCTTTATTTCAGAGGGGCGGCGACGACCCTGACCAATCACGTGACCGAGGTAGACAACCTCGGCCTGTGCTAACTGGCACTTGGGAGCCTTGACTGTCAAGCCCGCTTCGCGCAGGCGGGTTAGCACTGCCCGCAAGTGTGCCATATGCTCAGACCAGGATGCGGAGAATATCGCTACGTCGTCTAGATACGGTAAAGCGAATTCTTGCTGTCCCCGCAACACTTTATCCATGAGGCTTGAAAAGCAGTATGGCGCGTTCTTCAAACCAAAACTCAACACTTTAGGACGGAATGTTCCCATTGGTGAAATGAACGCCGCATACCTACTAGCCTCTTCTGTAAGTGGAATCTGCCAATAACCCCTGACAAGATCTAGGGTGGAAATAAACTGAGCGCTACTAACTTTCTCAAGGCGCTCCTCGATGTTAGGGATCGGATAAATTTGATCCTTAGTGAAGGAATTAAGCCTGCGGTAGTCGACGCAAGGACGAGGTTCCTTGCCCGGTACCTCAACTAAAATCAAAGGGGAGGTATAATCACTCTCACTAGCCTCAATAACACCGAGCTATAGCATTTTCTTTACCTCAGCCTCCATAATATCGTGCTGGCGGGGTGACACCCGATACGCCTTGGATCGTACTGGCTCTGGGGAGGTAAGTTCTATATCATGAGTAAGGACAGAAGTCCTACCAGGCCTCTCAGAGAACAGACCTTGAAACTCCTGTAAGAGCTGGTGTAGTTCGGTTTTCTGCTCAGGCGACAGCGGTGCATTACTGATAAGGTCACTAATGACTTGACCGGTGTCTTCCCTGTTCGTCACTGAGCCTAGTCCCGGAAGCTCGACCGGAAGCTCTTCAGGAACGTTTACCATCATGCACACCACTGCTTCCCTTTGTCTATAAGGTGTGAGCAGATTACAGTGGTAAACTTGCTGTGCTTTCCGCTTTCCTGGCAGACTCACCACGTAGTTAACGTCCGACAGTTTCTGAACAATTCGTGCTGGGCCCTCCCACTGCACGTCGAGTTTGTTTTTTAGTGATGTGCGCAATATCATGACCTCATCGCCCACCTGAAAACGACGGGCCCTGGCTGTCCGATCATAATAAACCTTGGCCCTCTGCTGGGCCTTTGTTATTGCTTCACCTGACAACTCCTGTGCCCTTCTTAAGCGTTCGAGGAGCTTAAGCACGTACTCCACCACGACTGGGTCGTCGCCCCTGCCTTCCCACGATTCTCGAAGCATGCGAAGCGGAGATCGAAGCGAGCGACCGTACACCAGCTCAGCTGGCGAAAACCCCGTAGCCGCATGCGGCGCGGTCCTTAATGCAAACATCACCCCAGGCAGACACAGCTCCCAGTCAGTTTGATGTTCAAAACACAATGCTCTCAACACGCGCTTCATGACGGAGTGGAGCTTCTCAACGGAATTCGACTGTGGGTGGTACACTGAGCTGTGTAACAGCTTTACCCCACACCTTTCGAGAAAAGTTGTCGTCAAAGCGCTAGTAAACACTGTGCCCTGATCCGATTGGATTTCCGCAGGAAAACCAACTCGCGCAAATATGGACAGTAGTGCATTGACTATCTCAACTGAGCTGAGTTCTTTAAGCGGCACTGCTTCAGGGAACTTTGTCGCTGGGCAGATCACAGTCAAAATGTGTCTGTACCCCGTGGCTGTTACCGGCAGAGGTCCCACTGTATCAATAACGAGCCGTCTAAAAGGCTCCGTAATGATAGGTACCAATCTCAACGGCGCCCTCGATTTGTCCCCTGGTTTGCCCACCCGCTGACAGGTGTCACATGTCCTCACGAAATGGTCTGCGTCCCGAAAACACCCTGGCCAATAGTACTCTTGCAAGAGACGGTCCTTAGTTTTCTTAACTCCTAGGTGTCCGGACCACGAACCTCCGTGCGACAAGCGCAACAGATCCTGACGGTAGCACTGAGGCACGATCAGCTGATCGAACTCCACTCCCCTGCGGTCTAGATACTTCCGGTACAGGAGCCCACCTATTTCCACAATGCGAGCATTTTTCTTGGCGATACCTTCCTTGACAATGCAGCGTATGTTTTCTAGGCTGCCATCCTTCATTTGCTCGGCTATCAAAGCCGACCGGCTGACTTTTAGCAACCTATTAAGTCCGTCTGACGTAGGCGCGATGAGCAAATCTGTAGATAGCTCTTCTAACTTTCCCGCATCGGGAATTTCCTCTCCAGTATCTGGTGCCTTTAACGCTACAGGCTCAATTTTATTCAGTTCGGGCGTGCTCTGAATATCGGCTTGCTGCGCCTCTGACCCTTTTTCATTGTTTGATAACATCGGCCCCGCAACTACCGCCTTTGCAGCGAGCTCCCGAACCTTCGATCTGGTTAAGGCCTGAACGCTAGCCTCACCAAACAAAAGCCCCTTCTCGCGCAGGAGGTGATCGGACCTGTTCGAAAATAGGTACGGGTACTGGGGGGGGGGGGCAGCATAGATGACACTGCCGCCTCCGTCTCAAGCGCTCCGAAAGGTCCTTCGATAAGCACTTTTGCTACGGGCAGACACACGCTATGAGCTTCCACGGCTTGCTTGATCCATGCGCACTCGCCCGTGAACATATGGGGTTCTACGTAAGAGGGGTGAACTACATCCATTGTAGCTGCGGAATCGCGAAGCACTCGGCACTCTTTCCCGTTCACGAGGAGGTCTCGCATGTAAGGCTCGAGAAGCTTCATGTTCTCGTCAGTGCTGCATAATGACAAAAACACAACTTTTGGTTTTGTTTCCGGACACTGCGCCGAAAAGTGACCCGGCTTCTGGCACGTATAACACAAGCGCGCTTGCCTCATCTCGAACCGTTTTCTGCGTTCGGCTTCGGCTGCCGCCGTCTCCTTACGTTCTGTCGGACTGCTTTCACTCGCATCCGCACTACGTGTGTTCCCCTTTGCTCTCATGGGTGTGAACTTTGGCCTCTCAAACTTCGAGCCAAATTCACCCTTTTGACCGTCCTTAGCTCCGCGAGCCCGACGCGTCACAAACTCCTCGGCTAGCTCAGCGGCTTTAGCCACCGTACAAACGTCTGGCCTATCCAAGACCCAGTACCGCACGTTCTCAGGTAACCGACTATAGAACTGTTCTAGCCCGAAACACTGCAGAACTTTCTCGTGGTCACCAAACGCTTTCTCTTCTTTGAGCCACTCCTGCATGTTTGACATAAGCCTGTATGCAAACTCTGTGTATGACTCACTTCTGCCTTTCTCATTTTCCCGAAACTTCCGACGGAACGCCTCCGCTGACAGCCTGTACTTTTTTAGCAGACTCGATTTCACTTTGTCGAAATCCTCTGCCTCCTCTCTATTCAAGCGAGCGACTACGTCGGCCGCCTCGCCGGGTAACAAAGTGAGAAAGCGCTGTGGCCACGTTTCCCGAGACAACCCCTGCTTCTCGCACGTTCGCTCAAAGTTAACCAGGAACAAACCAATGTCCTCTCCAAGCTTAAACGGCCGCATCAGGTCAGTCATTTTGAACAATACTCGTTCTCCTGCACCGTGTGCCTGACTTCCATTACGAGCGCGTTCCATCTCTACCGCAAGACGCTTCATTTCCAAAGCGTGTTGACGGTCGCGCTCTTGTTGCTCTCGCTCTTTCTGTTCTTTACGTTCACGCTCTTCTTTCTCTTTCTGTTCTTTAAGTTCGCGCTCCTGTCTTTTTGCAGTCTCCCTATCCTCAATGGTCTCAAGGCATTCCGACAGCTCGTCATCCTCAGCTTCTAACTCAAGAATAGCCCTTAGCAGTTCTGGTTTTCTGAGTTTGTCTGAGACATCCAGACCCAACTCTCTTGCAAGCTCCAGCAATTTCGGTTTGCGCAACGATTTCAAATCCATGGCTGCTCTGAATGCTGCTTTCTCTACTGCCTATTATTGTCTTGCCGCAAACTAACCCGGCAGCAACGACAACCACAATTACCAGCTCTGTTTCTGACACTAACAAAAGCCTGGCAAAGCTCAGAAGAAGAAAGTCCCGCACTCACCAAACCTCGCAGCCAAGAATTCAGCGCAGTCGTTCCGCTGCAGGCAACCAGTCATCACACAGGGCTCGTTGCACTGCTCCCGGATGGTCGTTGAGCTGCTCAGCATACAGTCAACTGCATATCTTCGCTGCTGGCCTCCGTTGTCGCGATCTCACCGCTGGCAGACAGTTGTTGGGAACTCAGCGCTGACGCCCGTTGTTGCACCTGGGTCGCAAGCCCCAAGGGTAGCGTTGGCCTGGCGGCCTGGGGCACAACTGGAAGCATCCGAAGGTCCCGGCAAAGCATGAGTCGACTGGTAACAGAACAACTTGTTTATTCAAGCATCGCAAAGAGTGGGCGGTCAGGTCGACCGAAGTAGAGAGACGGGAGTGCACGTTACTCAACAGAAGAAATCGGAGCCTCTCTTGGCGTCCGGGGGCAGCTGCTTTTATACTCTCGCAGGTGAGGGCAAGAAGGAACGCCTCTATAGACCAGCACGTGACTGTGCCGCTCGGGCACGTTGGGATGAGAAGGTGGCGCAGCCGTCGTGCCGGCGCCGCTCGGGCACGTTGGGATGAGAAGGTGGCGCAGCCGTCGTGCCGGCGCCGCTCGGGCACGTTGGGATGAGAAGGTGGCGCAGCCGTCGTGCCGGCGCCGCTCGGACCTCCTCGCTTCACAGTTGGGGGAGCTCCTCTCCCCGGCTGCCGCGCTTCGACAAGCGTGGGCACCAACATGCACATACACACACACACGCACACGAAGACACGTGGCATTGGAACATGCCTGGACGCGCTTGGCGGGGAGGCGTAGCGGCGGCGCCGAACGGGCCACAATGTCTGCCGCTTTGAACGAAGCCCCAGCGTCCGTTGCATCCGCGCCGGCTATACCGCGCGTCGTAGGCGAAACGTAACAACTTGTAACGCGAAATTCATGATTTTTCACAAATTTGCAAGATATATTTTGCTTTTATGGTGATACTGCTGTTCGCACCTGATTCCTGGCCAATCTCTGTAGAGGGTATCAGCCACGAGATGAGAGAAAAACAAACTGTCAAACCGACAACAAACAAGAAGTCAAAGAAAAAGAAGAAAGAGCGCCAACGGTGCCATGATGGATGGGCCGCGCCTGGCACATTACAGTTTCTCTGCACCGCAGCTCTCTTCCGCTGTCAAGGCAACAACGAGTACGGTTTATCTGGCCTCCTCGCCGTCTTCGAGCTGCTCGTTCAATCTCAGCGACGTCGACGACAGCACGTTCTACGACTCCACGCATGCATCGCAGCCGTTCCCGACGAACTCGCGCGTGCTGTCCGAAACCTCGACGGAGCGTCGTAGCTGCACCCGTTCAGCTCAAAGCAGCCGCAAGCGGGACGAGGAAGCGTATCTGACGTACTTCGACGTGAGCAGCGCGTCGACGCGACGATGGCGCGACGTGCTGCCCGGCGGTCGGGCGGCCAAGCTGATCTCCACCTCGGTCCTGGCCGTCCTCTGCTGCGTTCTGGCATCAAGACTCGTACTGGAGAAGGTGTCCGCGCTCCGAGGAGCCGACGCCATCGTTACAATAGACTCGATCAACGAAACGAAGGCCGTGCTCGTGCTAGGGGTGCCCGTTGAAGAGAGCGCACTGAGAACCTGGTCTTCGCCATCCCTGGTTCCGAATAATAACTCGTCGAGACAAAGAGACGCGGTGAGGACTAAGGAAGGCGTTGCTTACATCAGCGGAACATCCGAAAATCGCTACAGAGTTCCGGCCTTCCGCCGTTACCACCCTGTCACGCGACCGGGGAAAGTGATCATCAAGACAGTAGTTTTGCACAGCGCTGCTGACATCCGTTTCCACGTCCGTGGGACATCGTGGATGGCAGAGCACCACCTGAGTAACACCACTGCAGTACCATCGTCACCGGCTGGCGGAGCTTCAGCTCGAATCAGGACTGCTCGACATCCGACCCACATCAACGATAAGTGGCCGCGCGAGCTGAACGTTACACGAGGCTCACCACAAACAGCAGCGAGTGCATGGTTGAACTGGGTGAGACCGGCAACGACACGACGCGCTCCTTACGTCGTCTATTTCAACAAGACTGACAAACCGACTTCGTTGTCATCGACCCGCCCACACGCAAACACACGGCGAAAGAGAGAGGAGGCCGATATTTCAGGACGTTCCCGTAACATTATGTATGGAGAGGCTCCTACAGCATTTGCCACTCGCTCGCGAGTCTCAACAGCGCGGCAGTATAAGCTCTATTGAGAACATGGAAACTCGAAAACCGCGGTAATTACCGCTAGTAAATGCCTACAATCTCAAAAGCACTTGTTTTTAAATAGCCTTAACAGGAAGCTTTAGCTCGGGCCCAACTCCGCCGCCGCCTATTCAAAGATATATAAAACGCAAAAACGTATTTTCTGAGATAACCCCTGGACCGATTTTAATGAAATTTGTTGCATTTGAGAGAAAAATTTAAATTCTAGTGAGTGTTGGAAGCGGAATTTCGATTAAGATCCTGCATTTTGTTACAAAGATTTTCAAAGAGTCGTAAGTTTAAAAAAGATAGAAGCGCGAACTTTACACATTCATAGCTCTGCATGAGAAACAGATATAGCGGTTCTCTAAACGGCATCCATTAGACCATTGCAAGCGGACAAATTCGGCTTGTCATTCTATACCTTATATGAATTTGTTACGTTGTTTACAAGGGTTCTGCAAAAGCTGCATTTCCATATCAATAAATTTCCTTAAATTCATGAGTAACATATCAATTTTGTCCGCTTTAGATGTAGTATTATATGCAATTCACAGAATTGTATTATCATTTTTCGTTCTTGAGTTACACAGTTGTAAACTTCATAGTTCCGCTTTTCAAAATTTTATATTTTTGCCTATCTTTAATAAAGAAATGAGGACCTAAATCTAAAATTCGAAACCAACAGTCACTAGATTTTAAGTTTGTCTTTTAAATGCAACAAACCTCGTAAAATTTGGTGCAGTGGTTGCCGAGAAAAGCGAATTCTCCTATTACATGTATTTAGATAGGAGCACCTGAGCTAAAGCGTGCTCTTAATGAAAGTAAATGGCGGAAGCATCAATATCAGAGCTTTGGCAATTGGTTTTGGCGCCTATAAAGCCGCAATGATTCCTTAAAAGCATGTTACCTATGGCGTTCTGAAAGAAAGAAGAATTCTGCTCAAATTTGAAATGTATTGAAATTCCAGCACCTCTGTGAGTAGAATTGTTACGTGGAAATTTATACCTTGAGATTTTCCGGCAGAACTTTATATCCAAAGGGGTATCAACTACTTGCTTAAAATAATGTCTCTCATTTCCTAGCTTCAAAACGCAATTACCACGGCTATATTTCGGGTTTCTCTCTACTTTCTCTGTGGATAACAGAGAGAGAGAGAGATAGAGAGATAGAAAGGCAGGGAGGTTAACAGTGGCGTAGCTAGGCCGTCTGGCACCCGGAGCCCATAGGTCTTCTGTCACCCCCTCCCCCCCGGGTGTAGTCGAGGAAGGCGAGGATATCGACAATTTCCGGTTTTCAGCACCAGTGCAGCCGCCTTGGATGCCGCGCACGTCCCCAGGGTCCTCCTCTTGTTCGCTTTCTTTCCCAGAGATCGCAAATGCAGCAGGTATACACGCTGTTTTTTCAGCGCCAAATAATACAGGGTGCTGCACTGATAATTTTCGATAAGCGCATGTGCACATCTTCTGTCAGACTGCAAGGCTTGACAACAATTACAAATGCGGCATCGTGGAAAATATGGCTCACGTCACAAGTAACAAAAAATATCTTTATAAAGTTTTAATTACTAATTTTAGCGGCAATATTGCATTTGAAAAATTGAATCCCGACATTCATATCTTCCCCTACAACAACTTCACAAAAGTCGTCGTAGGTACTATGGCGCGCAATAATTTGGCTGTGGGCAGCCCTGAACGAAACGAAAATTAAATTGTGAGTCAGTGACGCTGATCTCCCTGCCCTATTAGAAAGCACCACCTGCCTCCCTGCTGCGCGGGTGCGGATGCTATGACAATTACGAGTTCTCTTCATTGTGATCGATAAAGCCTTGTCATTATTTGCTGCTATCACAGCTAGGCAACAGCACAATATAGCGTGCCATAAATACTAAGAAACAGTAGAAATAAATTTGCACGTGTACGTCCGGCTACCTTCTAAACAAATAAAGCAAAACAAGCGATTAAATTAGGTTACAACAAAACTAAACACAATGATCAAGTACATACAAAATTTCTCACTGCTAGCAAAGCTTATGACTATAAAGTTATCTGTAACCAACTAACCAGTTCACATAGGTCAAGCGTATATTCACCGGGCACCGGAGGAAGGCCGTCGTCACCAAGGTTGTAGTCTTCTGTCGACGCGAATTCGGAGATGTTCTTCGTTGACCGACGGCGTTCATTTGCGCTGTGCAAAACACCAGCCCTTGATGTCTTGACTTGGCGGCGAGCAGAAAACTTTAACGTGCGCTCTTAGAAGCGCAATGCGATGGAGATTCCACTCTTCACGGAGACCGAAGAGTAGCGAGATCGGTAGCGCGACCAACGGAATAAATGCCTCAAACTAGCACGAAAGCAGCGGGTGGGCGTGTCACAGAATGAAGCTGTGCTTGCGCAAATACCGCAGTGAATTGCATCATGCGCCTTCTGCGGGGAAGCGGTCGCTGAACAAAAAAAAAAAATGTTTTCTGACTTTCGAGGGTAGGAAGGAAAGCGTGAAACATAACGGCAGGTTTCGCAGCGGCTTCTCGGAGCGAGCGGGAGAGGGGAAGTAAAAGCGAGCTGATCATCGCGGCGCCCGTGGCTACAGCCTGTCGTGTCATACGCCGCCAAACACTTCAGCCGCACCGAGTGTGAAGACGATCCAAAAAATCTCGTTCGCGACATTTGACGGCCGCACTTATGCAACGTCGTTCTCAAAGAACGCTTCGCCGTAAACACGAGCGCCGGGCGCGCTCGTTGAACGCCCTCTTGCTGTTGTCTTTGTTCGTCTTCGCTGCGCGTTCTGAACGGAAGAGGGACCCAAGGGCCTCAACGCCTTACAACGCCTGATGGTATGTTTAGCGACGCCTGCACCGAGCATGAACGCATGGCACGAGCGCACCCCACATGAAACGTTCCGCTAAGGCGTGTAGTTTAGCGACCATTAAGCGAATTAAATTTTTTAGCCCGCACATTCGTGAAATTATTTCGTGGGGTGTTGATAGAACTGCAGCCGGCAATTCTACGACGCAACGCATCGGGTACATGAGCTCGGGCTACTGGATACCGGAGCATTCTTTGCCATTTGCGCCCAGTCAAGCCGGCGGAAAGAGGGGTGTCTTCAGGTGTATATGACACCCCCCCCCCACCCCCACTGGCCCCTTGCACCCGGGCCCGCGGCCACCTCCCCACCCCCCCTTGCTACGCCACTGGAGGTTAAGCAGAGGCAATTCCGGTTGGCTACCCTTCAGAGGGGAAGGGCGAAGGGAAATAAAAAGAGGGGAGTGGAAGGGCGCGATAGAGAGATATAGAGACTAACACGAACAAACCGCGTACATTTCAGAGCGGTAGTGGGCGGCGTTCTTAAAGTTTATCGTGAAGCCCCGCAGACCGCAGGAACCTTAATAACGCGAGTAAGGCCTTCAGCGCGGATGTTCTGCGGGAGTACTGACCTAAAGCTTTGAGTTTTCATAGTGGACGATTGTCCGACTGGTCCAGTACTCTGCACAGCACTTAACTCCGAGCACTATATCGTGGGCAGACACAGATATCTGCGAGCGTCTCATCAATGTTGCATGTGGCGCAAGTGGGGCAGTTAGCCATCCCAGTAAGGAAAGCATATGAGTTCATAAATGCAACGCCTAGCCACAGACGGTACAGCATGGTGTTCACGTCATGGTAACCCTGGCGGTAGGTGCATCCGTATGTCCGGAGACAACGAACGCAAACGGCACATGTTTGAAAGCGTTCGAGCGCCACAGAAGCATAGTACATTCACGGGACATCAATCGCAGCCCAGCTGCAGCATCTGTTCGCAGAAGCGGAATCAAGACACGTTGACCACTTTCATGTGCAGATCGGGCGGCTTCATCGACGTAGTCATTCCCGCTGATGCTGCAATGTCCTGGAAGCCATTGAAAGATTATGTTATGTCCCTTGTCATGGCTGCGATGATACATGTGTCGAATTTCTGAGGCCAGTTCTTCATTGAGTCCGTGGTGCATTGGGCTTTGTGTGCACTGAAGGGCTGCCTTGGAGTCGCTAAAGACTGTCCATTGTTGTAGTGGTTCCTGATTAATGAAATCAAGTGCAGCTCGGAGTGCCACAAGTTCAGCACCCGTCGATGTGCTCAAGTGTTTAATTTAATTTCTTCAGATTTTGTCGGGATGATGACTGCAGCAGCTGACCTGTTAAATTTTACCGAACCATCTGTGTAGAGATGTTGGCGGAATCTGTGTGCGTTGTGAATGTGTTCCAAAGTTGCTTGTTTCAAAGCTTGCAACGACGCTTCAGCTTTCTTTCTGATTCCTGGAATTGTCAATAGCCCTTGCGGCTGGTGCAGACACCACAATGGGTATGATAATCGTGTAGCAGGCGTGAATTCTGATGGCAAGTAGGACTAATGTCTTACAACACTTCTGACAAAAGTTGAATGTGGCCTCTTTGCTGGCAAGCAAGCAAGAGGGTGTGAGGGAATCCGAGTCAGGTGTCAGATGTGTGCTGTCAGGACATCTGTATCTATGTAGACTGTCAAAGGAGCGTCTCCGGCAATGGCCACTGTCACAATCGATGTCGTAGTTTTGAGGAGACCGAGACAAGTTCTGAGTGCTCGTGCTTGCACACTCTGGAG
The DNA here is from genome assembly GCF_050947875.1 of Dermacentor variabilis. NCBI lineage: Eukaryota > Metazoa > Arthropoda > Arachnida > Ixodida > Ixodidae > Dermacentor > Dermacentor variabilis. The sequence continues at coordinate 144,089,409 of NC_134569.1, forward strand.
TTTGCGGACATTTGTAGTACAAGCATTTCCCAGTACAGGTAAGCTGGTGCTGCAGGAAGCCCCAAGACAGTGCTTTATATAGTTGCAACATTGATGGTACTGTAGCGCCGCAGGACTTCCCGCCGAGAAACGCAAGAAGGTCCACTATGGCGGTCAAACGCTTTGTCATGTACGAGACGTGAGGGCTCCAAGACAAGTACGTCCCTATCAATGATGACGCCAAGAAAGCGGTGCGTTCGTCTGTATCGTACAGTTTCGTCATTAATCCGCAAAGCATACGGGGCCAACGCTTTGCGAGTAAAAGCAACGAGGGCACATTTCACATGGGGAAAGCTCCGGTGCTTGCCTTCTTAGGTACGTTGACACGGCCGTTGAAGCCGCGTGTCACTCCTGAAGCCCATATGCAAATGTCGTCTGCATGTACGGAGATCTGAACGGTTTGCGGTAACGAATTGGCGAGGCCAATGAGCACCAGGTTGAACAGGGTCGGGCTGAGTACTCCGCCTTGCGGTACACCACGACTGGTATAGCTAGAAGGCGTTGGTCCCTCTTGGGTCAAAATAAAAAAGAACTTCGATTCAAATAGCTGCGCATACAGCGAGAGGTGTGTCCGCCAATCCCTATAGCTTCTAAGGTGTCCAGAGTCTCATGGTGATCGACAATGTCGTACGCACCCAGCTGGATGACAGCTTTCGTTTCTATGACAATGACGAGAACTGGTAGCCACATGAACTGTCGTACGGACCTACGAATTAAACTCACGCTTTCCTCAGGCAGACAAACCTAAAGGGGCCGTATGACAGCAGATTTTTGAGATTCATTATGCATAAAATGTTAAAACTATATGCACCCTACTGAAAACTGGCAAAACTTGAGCGCATTTAGAGAGATACAAAAATTGCATTTGAATTGTTCTATGCAGCAATTGTTCCGAACAGCCGTCTGGCAACACTATCTGCCGACAAAATGAGTTGACAAAGTAGGGTTTCGCGCAATTAGTATGGGAAAGTGTGCCGCTAGCGTTCAGAGCAGTTCAACCAGCATGGGAACTGTGGGTAGTACATGGATTTCCCGAAACTTCCTTTCTCCTTCTAGCTTTAAATGGCTTCGTAACTTTGCAAAGTGGCCGTTTTTAAGAAAGTACTGCGCAATAAATAATTACACATTAATAATATTGTAAGACGGCAGCCCTCGTACATAGATCTCAAGCACAGATGCCCGATATCACGGACGCCACGCACGCACGGACAAGTGGAACCACTGGAATTAGCCGCGATCATGCGTGCTTGCAGAGTCTCATTACCTTTGACATTAAAAAAAAATCTGTATAAACAAAGCCACAAAAACGTCTGAACTCCCAAGCACCAAAGTCATGCAAATTTATGTACTACCCATGATTCCCATGGTGGCTGAATGATCGCAGCGCCAGAGTTTCATCTAGTAATTGCAGGAAACTCAATTATTGCAACTCCGAAAACTCACTTGCAGGGATGGAAGCTGATCTTAAAGACCATTCTTTGAAATATTGCAGGCACCGGAAGTGATGGCTGGAGCCCGAAATGCGTCTTGGCTGCTATGCATCGTCCAATTTTTGCATACACATGTTGGAGGATAGCCTGATATATTTTCTGCGGCCGTTCTTACCCCTATCGTGCAAGTGATAGAAGTGAGGACCCTATTCAACGGCGACGCCCTTTCTGCGCCGTTCGGTGCTAAAGCGTAAGGAGCGAGACGCGATTTCGGACTGTTTCGGAGCAGACGACACCGCGGTGGCCCCGCTGTTCCTGACGTCACACAAATCAAGCCAGAATTACGGCGAGAGGAGGTGGGGGTGGGTAGCGGCAGCGATTTCAGATTAAAATTTCCTGATAGGATGTGCGCTGAGATCCTAGATCTTATTTTTCTCCTATTTTTTGTGCATAACCATATTGGCCCTCCGTTTAATCTCGGTTCTCAGTTAAAATGATAAAAGGCGAAATGCTGAACGACCGCATCATGACCCCTTTAGGAATAAAAATTGAGGCAGAAACCATCAAAGATGATTGTTAGTCAGTGATAGCTTTCTTATGGAGCCTGATGAATACCATGCCATCCGTGAATCCCCAACCTTATGGGCACATCTGCAGACACACTTAGTGGCGATCTTGCTGCCAACCACTATACTGTATGATACCAAGACATATTTTATACGCGTCTTGCTGCAAACACTGCAACCCACTGAAACTTCGTAGTAGCCTCTACTACCTCTCGTATCTTGGCTGCACATTCTTTGTTACAGTGGCTGTCCACCAAGTGCAACGTGCAACATCGGAAGGTCTACGACAAATTAAACGCGCATATTCATTGCGTGGTTCGGGAGGTGTGTTTATTTCCCAGTTCGTCGCTATTTAAAGGTTGCATGCCGCTTGTGTAACCATTGCACATTATTGGCGATAGACCGTGATTTGGCCCCTACCATTACCACGTGCGCAATGCCGAAGTTGTCCGGCACATAACCAGTAAGAAAGGCCCATATCCAGCGACACAAGTTTACTGGGCCAGACAGCAGCGATCAGTAAGTTGTCGATTCGGGCACACACATAGTAGTCTACGTTGACTGCGATGCGATGTAGCGAGAATATACTTAGTCGCCCAGTTTGACTGTCCTTATGGTTTTTATAGTGCGAGTTCGACCGATGTCCATCCAAAGTGGGTGATTTAGCTAAAGAACGTTACTGGTTTAGAACTATTCCGTCGAATAAAGGTGTCTGGTAGCGCAAGATGACCAAAATTTGGAGGATGCTCAAGCTTCGCCTTTAAGAGTGTAACGCGGTAGCATTAAAAGATCCTTGACTCCTTCTCATGTTTCCCGACAAATGCAGCTTATGTCACCGTAATGGTTACCGGCAAACGCTGGCGGCAAACGCTATGCACGAAGGCGAGCTTTCTAGTAAAAACGCGGCCTCTTGCGTGGGCTGCGGATGAGTACGGATGCGCGGAGACGAGCGCCACCTGGATGGTGTTGCAAGGAACCGGGCGCGCAGCTCATTGCATGGTAGAAACGCTGGAAAATGGGTTTCTCTTTTAGTTTCTGCATAACAGAATTATGTTTTCTCGTATATTCAAATTACAATCCGACGCTATCATGTCTTTAGGCTGTTTGTAAGTCGTACTTCAGAATTTTTCTGGCGCATTTTACTTTGAGAAATTCAATTAACTCTTTAACGCCTCTGCACCACACGGAGGACCTGCGTGGTTGGGTGCGCGTGGTTCGGAATCATTTTTCGCTCACACGACGGTCGGCGCTGGACGCCAACGACGGATTTTCTGTGACACGGGGCCCTTAAAGCTGTCGCGTTAAAACTGAATTTTTTAATAACCGCTGAGCTAAGAATGCCCTTAGGAAAAAAATTATCTGGAGACGAGCACGTGCTCCGAAAATGCTGTTGCCCAAAATGCCACCGAACGCCAGACTTTCGCATCATTATTTTTTTTCCATGTTACGTTGTAACAAAAGATTGCTCTGTTGTTAGAAAAGTGCATATACATTATCCAGGGCCCGTATTCACAAAAATTACTTACGCAAGGAATGTTCGTACGAGAAAATGCAGCCAATCCTGATGCCGGACATAATATTAGCAAATGCAGCCAGCCAATATACAACAAAATCAAACCCGCCCGTTTAATCGTTTTTTCTTCCTAAATGTAAGTCTAGCGCATACCCTTAGGCTGCCTACTCTAGGCAGCGCCGTCGCACCACCATGAGTGCGTTTACTTATGCGCGTCTGCGTTCCCGTCTGCTTCTCTGATACTATCACCTCCAGAAGCGCTGGAATTTACCCGATGGTATCGGCCAATTTGTGTTAATATTGCATCGCTGTCATGACAGTTCACGCATAATGCGTAGTCCTCTTCGGTGCCGGCAGAGCCGCAGCCATCGCAAACGAGACCTTCTACATACAACGGATGCGTGATCCCGTTGGGGAGTGGCTGAAACACACCCCCGCCTGAGGCGAAATCCTTCCGCCAGGGGAGAAGCGAACGCTAGTATCAAGGAAGAACTGAACCTTGGAACGTTTATAGCAAAGAGCGCTCGCAATCTAAAAGCTTTGGCATTCTACAAAAAAGAAAGAAAGAAAGAAAGTGAGAAAGTAAGTAAGTAAGTAAGTAAGTAAGTAAGTAAGTAAGTAAGTAAGTAAGTAAGTAAGTAAGTAAGTAAGTAAGTAAGTAAGTAAGTAAGTAAGTAAGTAAGTAAGAAAACGCAATCAAACCAATTTGTGCTTCGATAAATTGAGCAGTCTCATCCTTGAAGATACATCACTCATTTTCTGATTTGTGCTTCACATGCTCTTCGGCATTCACCTACCTAGTAGAGGCACGGCACAAAAAAAGAAAAGAAAAAGAAAACAAAGACTATTAGGTGATGAATATTGCGCACATTTCCTGTATGTCTTTAGATTTTGTTTAGCGGGAACATAACACAGTGATATTAAAGTAGGCATTTTATTTATTTATTAAAAATACCTTCAGTCGGTCAAAGCTTTAAAGAGGGGGAGTGGAGTTACAGTTGAAGAAGCAACTAAAAATTCAGAAAAGCAAGTTGGTAACATTATACAACTAAGTGTTAAGAAATATAAGAACACTGGAAAACATTAGATATTACATTATTATTAGTACATATTACTTAGATATTACATTATTATTACATTACAACTGCATACTCTAATTTTTATAGAACAAGTGTCTTATACGTGAATATTTTTAGAGGGGCAGATGCTTTACAGAAGGTCCGCCGATGATACCCTAACATGCGGTTAGCATTACAGATTATCGAGTGAATGTGGGGTTTCCAAGTCAGAGTAGCAGATATGAGAACGCCTAAGTACTTATAGGTAGATACCTTCTCTAGCGAAATATTGTTTTAGGTGTAAAACGGAGGACAAATTTTCTGACGTGAAACGCGCATTAGTTTGCATTTGCTAAGGCTAAGTTCCATTTTCCAAGTTTTACACAAACTGCGACAGAATCAAGGTCGGCTTGTAAGGTCTGCTCGTCATTGAGGTCAGGGACTTCGTGGTAAAGAGCGAAGTCGTCTGCATATAAGCGCCCACTTGGTTAGGCAAGTCATTCCCATAAATTAGAAAAAGTAACGGACCTAAAACAGAACCCTGACGAACACCAGATGTTACCTCAGATAGTGGTGAATCGTGGTTGTTAATTGGAAGGTACTGAAAGCGGTTAGTAAGAAAACGCTCGAGCCACAGTAGTAGATTATGACCCAAATTAAGTAAGGACAGCTTATACATTAGTACTTTATGACTTAGTCAAACGCTTTGGAAAAAACAAAAATGCTATCAGCAGGGGAACCCTGATCTTGTATAGCATGCAGTGAATGCGTGAAAAGAAGTTGCGTTTCGCAGGAAAACCAGCGTCGGAAGCCATGCTGTGATGATGTGAAAAAGGCATTACTTTCAAGAAAGGTAAAGAATTCCGAGTGTAATGTATGGTCCATTATTTTCCAGGGAATGCTAGTTAAGGAAATGGGTCTTACTGCGGCAATATTTTTAAAAAGTTTTGTAACCATACAGTCGACTGATTAGCTATTTGTTGTTGGTTTCCACCTAAACTTTGCAGAGAGAAAAATTTGACACACTAAGGATTACATTGCATTTAATGCCAACTGTAAATATAACTTATCTTGGCTAAAGTAGTTATAATGAGTAGAATATATCATATATGCTACACATATAACTGTGCTACTCATGCAGCATAAACACGATGGATTTTTATCTTCCATGCTGCGGCTGTTTGTGAACGTTCGAGGTTTGTGTTATTTCCCGAGAGCGGTAATGGCGGCGTTCTTTAGTTTAGTTTTACTGTTGATTTAGTGGAAGTATATCTATCACAAACGTCTATAACCACAACCTCTATGTGACGCACCCACTTGTACTTCAAACGTGATATGTTTCACGGAGGCTGCCTTATGCCGTCATGGTTGGCTCTCGACGCTGGTAACCACAAAATATGAGCATGCGGCTAGACAAACGTTTTCTTGCGGCAAACTTGTGCCCCGCACACCCAAAAAGCAATTATGGCCCAGTAGTAGCCACATTCATAGCAAACAACACTGACGTCCGCTCAAGCCAACGGTATGTCTGCTGCCGCGTCGGACGCTAAGATCGAGCCTCACAAACCTTCGAGGTACCATCAAGGCTGTCATTCAAGCAAAACTATAAAAAAGTGTTCTCAAGCTCCTGTCCTCAAGTCGCAGTTGTCAGGCAGTAAATCCAGCAGGCAGAGCACAACGAGTTCTGCTGAACGAAGAGCCCGAAAGGTACCGTGGGAATACATGCACCCTCTGAAACGTATATGTATTATGCATCCCAAAAGTTCATTATAGTTCACCTTTAAAATAGATTCCAGGCGAATACCGAAACTACGTACGTCGTGTTTATTTGTAATGTGCCCAATGTGCGTGGTCGCGTTCGTAAAGACACACCTTCTTGTATCGTGGACTCTCTGTTCATGCACTTGCTGCTGAAAGGCAGCACTAATGATGCAAAACACTAAAAATCTGCTTTCTAGTCTCATATGAACGTAGAAAAATTATCAGCATACTTCAACGATTTATTTGACTCAGCACTTGATTCTGCAACAGCAGAAGGTTCGCGCAGGTCACACCCCCCGTGTATGAAGAGAAATACAACAGAACATAAAAGCTGTACACATAAAGTCGGTCCATAGTAAGCGCTACCTCCAGCTTCCTTTTCCTAAGCTTCTGCGATTGCTGAACTACGTAGTTTACAGACAGAGGCTGAAGATGGCTCATGCGGGCGTAGGAATACAATTTTTATTCCTGCAAACATTTACGCTGATAACACGTTACGAGATTTAACTTACCATCGAACAATTACAAAACCATATATTGCCTTTAAGATATCTGTTTGAACCAGATACTGTTAGAACAAACATGTGCAGGGCTCCGCTGAAATTTACGCTGTTTTCTCGAAGTACGTCGGATTTAACACTTAACGGGCACGACCGTCTTCGCGTGAGTTATTCAGGTTGCCGAATGTGAGCCTTCGCTGCTCTGTACGAAGCGGTGGCGCTGCTTAGCTGGCAAGTTTCAGGCTGGCCACTCTGCTTGAGCGGCGCACGGTGATTAACCCCGTGCAGTACTGGAGTAAAGTTTTCTTGTAGTATACGATGCGTCGCTACATTGATTCAATGATAATTGCATTAGCGGCGCCATTCATCGTGAGACCCGTGCTGTCACAATTAGTATGTGCGGTACAGGAACCGCACCTGCAACCGTGTGCAGCGCGATAGTATGTGATCGCGCTGCACGAGGTGGCAAGTGAGGTTCCAATGCCGTACATAAATGCTCAATATCGGCTCTCTCAGCAGTGGGTACCGTCAAGAGTGCGGGCGACGATGTCGTCGACCGCCAACGGACGACGAAACCCGCGCTCCCTCCGCATACGATCACTGTCGAAGGCACGGGGAGTTACATGAAAGCAGCCTTAAAAAACAAAAGCAAAAAGAAGCCGCGGTTACCGACCCTCCCAAATTATGACACAAAATTTCACTACGTACATGGTTATAACTGCGCGCCCCTGTAATATACGTGTAATAAAGTTTACTTCTCTCTCTTCCTCTCTCTTAGCGTTAGGCATGGAAGAAAGGAATGATTGTACACTTTTTAGAGAGATTTCGAACACGATTTGTTAATTCTGGCCGTAGGCACTCCGACCTATTTGAATTCTTTTTTAACTTCCCTTTCATGATCAGGGTCCCCTTTGAGTAATTGACGTAGATGATCTCACTCCGTGTACACACTCAAGAAGCTGACTGCCTTTCATGAATTTTTGTTCACTTAGCAGTGTTTGATACGGGATATTTTCCTGAGCCTCCTTCGAGTTCACCAGACCACATCGAATCGCGCCACACCTAAATAAGGAACGCAGAAGCAGATCTACCCCGTTCCCGAGGCGCGGCACATGCAAACGAGTTAGTGTCCCCCACCTCGTGCGCCGCAGGTGGAGCTCTTCACTGCTTGACTCTTCTTGAAAGTGTAGCGAGAGCCTGGCACTGTTATAGGTAACGTGGGTCGCGAGGCAAGACGGCTGTAATGCACCGTGAAGCCCTGGCAGCAATCCCCCATCCGCCTTTGTAAAGGCAGTTGCAGACCGGGAAGGCAATACCGCAGAGAGAAGTAAGCCCTCGGACAATTGGGGCCTAAGGAGCGACCTTGTGCGCCGGGTGTGACACAATCGCACGGGCGCCTACCGTTGGCCGAAAATGACGACACCTGAGCGGGCTCGCTGATTGGCCGAATGTGACGTGACTTCGAGACACTGAAGGGCTTAAAAGCCAGAGACATGGAGCAGCAAGAGAGCTTTCCTTCATTCAGCTCTTTCGAGCTTCTTGCCACGGGCCGCAGCGTCCAAGTTCCTGCCGGCGCGTAGTGACTTTATGACTGTTAATTTCTTTGTACTCTCACTGTAAATAATGTAAATAAACCTCCAGTTTTCATCTCAAAGTCCTCCTCAACCTCGGCCAACTCCCGCACCCAACGGCAAGGTCCCATATCTGGGGGACAGCAATAGGGATTGTCCTCCAGATCCAACAATTGGTGGCAGTGGTGGGAGGAACCTTCGTCCGAAGAGATCCAACGACTGGTGGCAGCGCTACGGATGAACCTTCGTCGAGAGAAATCCTGAGGAACCCGGAACGGCGAAAAAGAGCCTTTGTCCAAAAGGAGTCCCGAGGAACTTGGAACAGCGAAGAAGAGAGAGCCTTCGTCCAAAGTAGTCCCGAGGAACTGGGAACAGCGAAGCAGAGCGAGCCTTCGACCCAGAGAGTCCTGAGATACCGGGAAGAGCGGACCGATGAACCAGATGGCAGGGTGCTGCAACCGTAAGTGAGCGCGTGGGTTTTTTCCTTTTGATTCGCCAGACTTCAAACGTTGTGTTTATTTTGATAGTTCTAGGAATCGGGAATTTGTGGCATATGGTGTGTTTGCACAAATTAATTAAGGAAAACAGTTCTAACCGCCAATCGGGGCAGCTGCCATGGATCTTAGAACGTTGACGAGGTTAGACTTGTTATTGGTGTGCGACGATTTGGGAGTTGAGGCGGACGAACAGATGAAAAAGTCAGCTATCATAAAAGCGATTCAAGATAGTGGCAATGATGATAAAAGCATTGAGATTGCTTGGGAGGTGATACAAGAACCACGGGAGCGTGAGCGTGGTGAACGTGAGCGTAAGCGTCAAGAACGCGAGAATGAACGGAAGCGTGAACTTCAAGAGCTTACTCTTAGGTGTGAGCGTCAAGAACGTCAGCGTGAGCGTCAAGAACGTGAGAATGAACGTGAACGTGAGTATCAAGAACGCAAGCGTGAGCGTGAGCAAAAGTACGAGAGAGAGAAGGAAGAATTGATAAAACAGATACAATATTGTGAGCAGTTAAAGGCACAGAGAGAATGGCTGTCTGAAAATTCTGTAGGTAGTACAGAGCATAAGAATGAAGAAGTATCTAGCGGATTTTCGCCAAAAGCCGACGAGAAGAGTAGTGCCTGTTAGAATGGCTGTACATTCATAGGTGAACGGAAAGGACTAGCCGCTAACGATGCCTTAGTGGCAACAGAGGCCACTAAGGCAGAGTGAGAGCGACGAGGTGCTGTGCCAACAGAGGACTGTAGAGACAGCTAGGCCAGCTGCGAACAAATTGGCCCAGTCACCGCGCGTACGAAGTACAGTGTACTGCTGACCCGACAGACGCGAGAACCCATGTCGAGATAACTGTCGAGTCGGATCTGCGTGCCGAAGTAAAGTGCCAGCTGGACGATGCAGTTGAGGGCAGTTCGCAGGATTGCGAGCTCCGTAGTTCAAGGGAAGACCACTGCATTGTTCAAGGATCGGTGCAGCTCTCCGCCAGTCTAGGTAGCCAAGAGAGGGAGGATTTAGTTAAAGATCATTCAGACTGTGCGGGTAAGAGTCCGATTCGGGCCGACGAAATGTGTACCGGCCAGCACGAGGCGCGAGAAGGCGACATGAAAGAGAGTTCGAGGAAAAAGCGCCGTAGAAAGAAACGCGCTAAAGATCGGAATGCGGGGGCTAATGTAGTGCAGCCAAAGACGGCGAAAGACGCAAAAAGCCAGCGCGCAAGGAAAAGAAAGGTGCAGTCGTCGTTGACGATGTTGTCGCATCAAAGACGTTCGAGCCACAGGTCAAAAAGAGACCGAGAAGCATGTTGTGCGCGGACGCGGAGAAAGGGCACGGGGCAGTTATGTTCCTTGTCGGTCCGTCGTTCTTTTCGAAGTTCAGCGTGTATTACAAAGAAGCGCAAGGTGGCAAGACGAGACCAGGTTGTAGGGAGTCGCGACGTGGTCAGTCGAGTTCCTGATGAAAGAGGGGCGCCAGGACACAAATTGGCAAAAGACTGTAACGTTTTGGAGGAGCTGATCAGCTGCCCTTTTGTTGTTCCTGGATAGCCAGTGTAGCTTTCGAACCGCGACCACCTCGAGTATGGCTCAAAAGTATGAGTCAGTCGTAAGCGTTTGAAACGGGAGGCCAAGAGAGCTTCCGCAGAAGGAAAGCGTGTTGTTTTGTTGTATTTTTTGAACATGTTGAATATTTTTGCGATTTGTGGCTAGTTTCTTTCAATATGTAAGGTATGAGCTTTTTTTATGTTTTCATTTGAGAAGCTCCGAGGTTTGAAAGAGGTGTTTTATTTAAACAATTAGTCTTGCGAGTGTTAGTTAATGAGTATATAGGCTTTCTTTCTTGTGTGTGTGAGTAACCTGAATGTCAAGGTTATCGGTGAGAGGCCTATGGTAACGCGTGTGTATTGGTTAACCTTTTTTTTATAAGTGTTTTTTTGTAAGGTTAAGCGCGTAGGTTTTCAGTAAGTGTGTGATTTGCACTGAGAAGCGTTCTTATTTCCATTAGCACGTGACCTTGTGCGGACGGAGGGAAGCAGATTGCTAACGACTGGGTTGCTTGTGTGTGTTGAAGGCGGCCGTGTTCTGACTTCTCTAATTAGCGTGCATGGAAGTAATTAGAAGACGCATTATTTTTAAGGATTCTGCGAAGTGCGTAAGTCCCGCAAGTTTAATTGTTCGTTTAAGTTACGTGTCCTCTAGGGACTAAAGGAAGAAACGTGAGTAAGCATAATGAAGCGTTTGCCTACGACGCAAGTACGTGTTCGGAATAGGGACCACAAAGCTAGCGCGCTTGTGATTACGTACTTGTAGAGTTGACCGGACTGTTCAGTGGCCCCAATACGTGCGATAAGTACGCCACTGCGATAGGTTGGAAACGTGCTGTTCGTGTAGTTAGGCCACCTAAGTTATGTTGGCTCTTTTCATTTTTTGTTTGCAACGACAACGGCCCTTTGTTTTGCAACAACAATGTCACTCTGGCCTTGTCGGCATTCGGGGAGAAATGGATAGCGGTTTGGAAAGGTGGTTGGAACTGCTTTGTCAAAATTGGGGAAATAAAAGATCAGGGTTCATCTTGACTCAGTAATAGCCTGGCGAGTCAGGTGTGAAGAGCCTGCGCTTACACGTGGAGCAGCGCTGTGTTGTTTTGTTTGTTTGACGTACGTTCTCCAGGGCCCAGGATACCGAAGTTCGTCACACGAGGCTCGACACCAGTACCCTACATGTTCTTTCAGCGTTCCTCACGGTCAGCGAATTGATTTCACCGGCCATTCCGAACTTCCGGGGCGAGGAGGAGCTGTTAGATACGGGACATTTTCCTGAGCCTCCTTCGAGTTCACCAGACCACATCGAATCGCGCCACACCTAAGTAAGGAACGCAGAAGCAGATCCACTCCGTTCCCGAGGGGCGGCACGTGCAAACGAGTTGGCGTCCCCCACCTCGTGCACCGCAGGTGGAGCTATTCACTGCTTGACTCTTCCCGAAAGTGTAGCGAGAGCCTGGCACTGTTCCAGGTAACGTGGGTCGCGAGGCAAGACGGCTGTAATGCACTGTGAAGCCCTGGCAGCAATCCCCCCATCCGCCTTTGTGAAGGCAGTTGCAGACCGGGAAGGCAATACCGCAGAGAGAAGTAAGCCCTCGGACAATTGGGGCCCAAGGAGCGACCCTGTGCCACAGGGTCACTCCTTGGGCCCAATCGCGTGACAGTGACACAATCGCACGGGCGCCTACCATTGGCCGAAAATGACGACACCAGAGCGGGCTCGCCGATTGGCCGAAAATGGCGTCACCTGAGCGGGCTCGCCGATTGGCCGAACGTGACGTGACTTCGAGACACCGAAGGGCTTAAAAGCCAGAGACCGGGAGCAGCAAGAGAGCTTTCCTTCATTCATCTCTTTCGAGCTTCTTTCCACGGGCCGCAGCTTCCTAGTTGCTGCCGGCCCGTAATGACTTTATGACTGTTAATTTCTTTGTACTCTCACTGTAAATAATGTAATAAACCTCCAGTTTTCATCTCAAAGTCCTCGTCAACCTCGGCCAACTCCCGCACCCAAGGGCAAGGTCCCATATCTGGGGGGCAGGAATAGGGATTGTCCTCCAGATCCAACAGCAGGTTATACAGCACTACCTTTGTCTTCTGCATATTATTCTTCAACCTACTTTTACACATTGACATTATTCTTCAACTTAATTTTTCATCCTCGATCAATTGTTGCAATGTGTCCCCAGCGGTGCGGAACAGGACAATTTTATCGGCAAGCTGAACATTGGTGCGATACTCAGCGTTGATCTCGTCGCTCTTGATCATTCCCAGTCTAACAGCTTTAATACCTCTTCTAAGCATGCAGCGAATATAATGGGAAAGATTGCGTCTCCTTGCCTGACCACTTTATGGATAAATATTTTTTTGCTTTTCTTGCGGGTAAATAAGAAAGGGGAAACCGAAACTATCACTAAAGCAGAGTCGAAACCTGGCAGTTGCGGATGCGCGCACTGTGGCTGAACGTAAATAAGGAAGTCACACATAAATTAAATAATTATTGAGTTGCCAGCCATATGCTGCAAGCACCACCGCCTTGACATGAAGTTCGTTCATTTATTCAGTACAATTCACACGATATGCACTTACACCGCTAATTACATACAACTGTCGTAGCTTCGTCCAAACGCTCTGAATTAAGTGATTGAACTGTGCGCCACCGGGAGAGCGCACGAGACAGCATAATTCGAACGACGTAAATTCTGATCTTGCTGATACGATGCATTTTAGTCACCACGCTCAGCGTCGTGCACGCTTCACATCATTCATTGCGTGTACCGGGCCACTGCGGCCCGCTTTTCCATGCCCTCATGCTCACCTAATAAGTGCGCAGCAGGCGCGGAGCCCCGTCACACACACACACACACACACACACACACACACACACACACACACACACACACACACACACACACACACACACACACACACACACACACACACACACACACACACACACACACACACACACACACACACACACACACACACACACGCACACGCACACGCGCACGCACGCACACACACACGCACACGCACACGCACGCGCGCACGCACACACACACACACACACACACACACACACACACACACACACACACACACACACACACACACACACACACACACGCCGAACGCACGCACGCACGCACGCACACACACACACACACACACACAAGTACGCGTGTGTACTTGCATACTTGACACATTTGATGATGTGTGTAATGATGCTGTGCATTTCATTACTCAGCATCACTTTGTTCAAGCAGTGCACATAATTCTTGCATCAGTGGTGGGATGTGAATTTATTCGTCATTTGTTTTTTTATATATGCGATTGTCTCGATGTCCTCCCTCATGTCATAGGATTGCGATCTGTCATACGCATACGTTGGTTCACACCGTACGCCACAGAATGAGCAAAACTGCGGGCACATACACTACGCCGCTTCAACTTAGTGCTGAATTGAAACTGTGAGCTATATAATGGAAGGATAAGGCTTACAGCACGGAAGAAAACATATAAATGTACAACAACAAGTTTGGTTATTAAAAACGCTTAGGCGTCTTTTCATTGTTTCATCTCACATGGACAATTATAGCCTGAAAGAGTTGAAAAAAATAATCATCCGCATCCCTATCAGCAACAGAATGTTCAAACTAAAAAAAAAAGAGACGACATAAGTGCTCAAAACACATAAATGACAAACTTTGTGGTTGACGAGGAAAGACGCTACACTTCTATTGGCTAACGACCAATAGAGAGTCAAGACGTGTATGAAAATTCTGGCTATAGTGCGCATACAGAAACACAGCCTATAAAGGCCCTGATACATGGAGCGTTCTTCTCGACGAATTTCTCACAGCAGAAAACGCCGAGGCGGCGTGACGCCCAACTTCCCCTGGCTGGCGATACTTGGAGTGAAAAAGTGGCGGGTGTGGCATCAGTGTGGCCAGACTAGGCAAAACTGCTTTAGTCAACATGATATGCACAAATAAAGTTTATAGCACTTTCCTCTTTCTTTACAACAATAACATACAAAATAAAACCCCTAAAGCTTTGTCTAAGGATTGTTCAGTGGCTTTCAATAATGTATAAGTAAATTTTGTGCCTGTTTAGCGCAGAGATTGCGTTGCAAATAAGCGCTATGGCCACGCTGTGCGTAATCGGAAAAGGTAGACGTACAGACGTGTCTCCGTCTTTATAACCTTTATAATCTTTATAATCGACCCTTCCACTACCCCACAATATGGGACGCTTCTGCACCGTGCAGATAAGCTTATCGTTCAATTCCACGCGAGCTGCCTTTGAAGTCATGGCCGGCAAAGTACCAAGCCCACGAACAGAGAAGTGCGCGCGCGGAAAGCATGTGCCGGCGAGGAAGACCAAGTGACTGAGGTGTCGGCCAGTGGGCCATCATTAATAGACTGTTTTAGCAGAACGTTTTTGACGGTCCGCTCCACTCAGAGGGATAACGGACACGCAAATTTGCATGCGCGACGCGTTCAGCCATATGCGGGTGAGTGGACGGGTACTCTCTCTCCGCTGAAAGCTTTCTCAGCGGAGTGCGACGAGCGCGTCAAGCGGGTCTAGCGATGGCAAAATGGCTGCCCTCAATGCTGCTGGCCCGTAAACTAGCTCCGTTGTTGAATCGCGATGTGTGAAGCGCAAGCCTCGGATACACATCAGGAAAGATGAAGACCTGCTCCTACTTCGGGTGGTAGTTGCCCCAAATCCATTTCAGAACCCCGGCATGTGGGAAACTCTTCTGACAAACGTTATCGCGGCGTTGTAGAGGGAGGTCAGGCTTCGTGCGATCAAAGATCACTTGGAGCTACTGGTCGGCTACTTTTGACAGGACGACAGGGAGAACCTGCGGAAGTAAGAGAGAGAAATAAGCTTTATTGCTAAACCAGGCTTCTTGAGCCCAAAGGTGGGTGGCCTCTTCAGTCCAGATAGCCATGTCTCGCTGCCGGCCCTCGAGCCCTGTTCACCAACCGCAATTGGTTGTCAGCGTCTTGCGTCACCAGCAGTGCTTCCCACTGGTCTTCTGATTCTTCCTCTGAATCCGCTTCTTCCTGCATGTTATCGCCTCGTGGTGATGATGACGGTGGTACTTATCGGTTATTCCTGCACTCCAGCACCATATGGCGCAAGGTGTTGGGCGTGTCCAGCGGGCAGAACTTGCAGTCTTGCCCGTAGGTGCCCGGATACATGGCGTGCAGCAGTGTTCCATGCTGGTAGGTTCCAGCCTGAAGTCTTCTCCAGGTTACGGCTTGTTCCCTACTCATCTTCTTATACGCAGGCCGGTAGCGATGCCTCTACTTCCTGTAGTGCGCCAAGATATCCAAGTACTTCTTGGATATCCGTTCATCATCCTCGTCACAGTCGTTGGTCCGTGTTCTCTGCGTGTTGGAGATGGCTCGGCGTGCATGATCTCGAGCCGCGGAGTGCGCCGCCTGGTTCGCCGCGAGAGACTCGTGTACCGGCGTCCAGAGAATTTGTGCTGTTTCTATCTCGGTGTTGTTCAAGACCGGAAGTACTGCCTTTCCGATCCTTCCGTTCATATACCTTCTACACACTTCTTGTTGTCCGTCACCATGGTAACCAGGGTCTTCTTGCACGTTGCGATGGCGAGGGCTATGCCCAGCTCTTCCACTGTGGTCGCGTCCTTGGTACGTATGGATATGGCTGTAAGTTGTTCGCCCTTTTCGTCCACCACGCTGATTGCAAATCGGTCGTTTGTTCTGTACGCAGCTGCGTCCGTCTATCTAACATTTTCTTCGTTGCTGTTGGTGCGTTCCTGTATGTGCTTGAGCGCCTGTGTTCTCGCCTGTCTCCTTTCCTTGTCGTACTCGGGATGCATGTTTCTGGGAATAATAATTATATGTAGCTTGTCTCTGATCTCGTGTGGGGTACGCCGAGGTAAGTGCCTCTCATCGTCAGCTTGGTAGCCCAGATCTAGGAGCAGGGCTCTTCCCGTCTTTGTCAGCTTTAGTCGCTCTAGTTGGTTGACGTTTTGCGCTTCCACGAGCTCTTCACACTTGTTGTGAACTCCTATTTTGAATAGTTTCACTGTGGACGTGGAGGGGGACAGGCCCAACGCAATCTTGTAGGATTTTCTGATGAGGACGTTTGTCGCGTTGACTGTTCTTCACGTTAACGTATGGGGTTCCGTAGGTGACGATGCTAATGAGCAGCGCTTGTATTATTCTCGTGCAGTCTTCTTCCTTGAGTCCGTGCCTTTTGCTCGTCACTATTTTGATGAGGTGGGTTATTTGTTGCACTGTTCTCTGCAATTTTTTCCAGCTCTGCTCCCCTGGCCCCGTGCTTTCGAAGAAGGAGTCCGAGGATGGGGAGCGTCGTTACCTGCAGAATCATGATGCCTCCCACCTTTACTTCCGTGTGTGGTATCTGCTGCGGTTGTCGGCCTCTTGTGCGCTTTCTTAGCACCAAGAGCTCTGACGTTTCTGGCGCGCACGTCAGTCCACATGCTTCCAGGTACAACAGAACTGCTTGTTGGCCTAGTTGGTGCTTGCTAAATGACATGTTTTTGCCGCAATTGAACATGTCTTTGCTTCCAGGTACCTTTCCGTTGTGTCAACCGCTTCTGGCAGAGGTCTTGCTGTTTACCTGTCGACCCTCCCATAGTCCAGCTGGTGAGGCCGTCAGAATATATTGCGTGACCAATCCCTTCTATTTGCTTCAGTTGTTTGGGTAGCCAGCTCATCGATCGATTGAATAGCATTGGCGAAACGACGGAGCCTTGTGGTGTTCCCTTTCGCGGTATGTCGAATTTCTCAAAGCGTAAGTTGCCTATCCCCACTGTGGCTGTCCGTTCTTTCAGAATAGATTTGATGTAATTATATCTATTTTTACCGCAGTTATATAGGTTGAGATGTTGCTGTATGGCTTCGTGTGACACGTTGATGAAAGCCCCTTTCACGTCAAGTGCGAGGATGGCTCTTTTGCTGTGTGTGTCCAGTTTGTCGATGACTTTTTCCTTGATCTGCAGTAACACGTCTTGCGTGGACAGGTGAGCTCTAAATCTGAACATGGTGTTTGGGAAGTGTTCTTTGCCTTCGAGGTGTTCGATCATGCGGTTGTGCACCATGTGCTCGTAAAGTTTTCCAGCACACGAGGTGAGAGATATAGGTCGAAGGTTCTGCACGCTGATGGGTTTGTTGGGTTTAGGTATCATGGTTACCTCGGCATGTTTCCATTCCGGTGGTACTTTACCGTGTTCCCAGCACTCGTTGATGTATTTAAATAGTGCGCCTACAGATGGTCCGCCAAGGTTCTGGAGTGTCTTGTTGTTTATTCTGTCGTACACTGGTGCCGTGTTGTGGGTGAGCTTGCTCAAGGCCCTCTTGATTTCTGCTTCTGTGAAGGGGCGATCCAGTTCTGTATTTGGGTTACCTCAATACTCGTCAAAGTGCGAATCTGCAGTTATGTTCCGCTCCGTACCGAGGAACTTCTTCACTTCTTTGATAATGTCTTCCTCTTTCCCCGGGTGGTTGTGTATGAGTCTCTGCACTTTCTGTTTTGCGGCGTTTTTGCTCTCCTTTTTTGATAGGAGAGTCTTGAGTACCGCCCAAGTGCACTTGCTGCTTAAGGTCCCTTGAAGCTTGTTACACGTTTCGCGCCAGTTCTGTCTTTAAAGCTGTTCACAGTACTCTTGCGTTTCCTTGATCATCTTGGAGATTCGAATTTTGAGTTTCCGGTTGCACTTGTTACGCTGCCAGCATTTCGCGAGCCCCCTCCGTGCCTCCCACAGGTGGAGTAAGTGGGGGTCGACCACGGGGGTTTCTTGCGACAGTTGGAGTGTCCTCGTATGCCTCTCGGCTCTTTCGACGACTCCTTTGATCCATATTTCCATGTCGTTTATCGTCGCAATAACGGCGCTCTCGTCCTTACGAAAGGCCTGCCAGTCTGTGATCTTGGCTTTTCCGATCTTCATCGTCGCTTTGTTGTGCGGGATGATTGTTTGCAATATATAATGGTCGCTACCCAGATTCTCGTCTATGCAGCTCCAGTCATACTGTTTGAGTCCATGTACGAATCTGAGGTCGGGGCTGGTGTTTCTAGATACACTGTTGCCAATGCGCGTGTGTGTCTGCGGGTCGTTGAGTAGCCTGAGGAGGTTGTGCACATCTCCTTTTTTCTTTGAGGGCGCAAATACCCAGGCCACATGGGGCGCATTAAAATCGCCAACGACTATCAGTCCGTTACCCTTGCTCAGCTTCTTCACTTCTCGCATTAGATTGTCTAGATCCTTTAGGTTGTCCTTTGGCGGGCTGTACACGTTTAACACAAAGAGGCTTTGTTGCTGTTTTTTCTCGGCTACGATTTCGACCAGGGTGTGTTTGATGCGGTGTTTAACGTTGTGTCGTTGAGCGTTGATGGCCTTCTTGGTCAGGATTGCTGTCCTTGTCTTACCGTCGGTGACGTGAGTGAGGTAACCACTGACCTTGAAGTCTTCAGCTTCGGTTTCTTGTAAAGCTATAATATCTGGCTCAAACTGCGTGCAGAATTGTACAAGGTTGCTTCTCTTACTTCGGATGTAATGACAGTTCCACTGCGAAATTTTGAGCCGTGGGTGTCGCTTGTAGTCATCTTTCTCTTTAGTTAGCCTCTCCATCTTGTTCGCTTAGGGTCTGCATGATCTTGGCTTCTCTCAAAGGGTGCGTAGGCTTCTTGCAAATATTATTTCTTTCTTCTAGCATGTGGATGCGTTGAGTCAAACTTTCTTCCAATTGTGTCATTTTGTTCTGCAGGGCCTGAATCTGGTTCTCCATTTCGCTCTTGAGATATCGGAACCCAGCCTGTATCATCTGGGTTACCGTGTTTTGCAGAACCTGCGGTACCGTGGATATTGTGGTTTCCATCATGAGGTCTTCAAGTGCCATGAGGTCGTTCTGGGTTATCACCGCTTGGTTCGACAGTGTTGCTGGCTCTGGTCGCGTTGGTGAGGATGGTCGTGGTGGAGATGAAGGCTGTGGTAGTGGTGTTTGCGATTGCTGGGTCCGTTCTCAACGTAGCTGTTCTATTTCTTGCTTGAGGTACTCGAGCTGTTTTTCTGTGCTAGCTTCCTTTTCTTGTGTCTTCTTCTTTTGCTGTTCTAGCTCTCGCTTCAGTTCATCGTTCTGTCTTCGGAGAATTGTTATTGTGTCTTCGTACCTCGAGTGTTTTGTAGTTTTAACGCCATCATTTTCCCTTGACGTATGATTTTGCCTTGTGATGACGTTGGCCCAGCTTACCTTGCACTGGGTGTTGTCGCGTTGCATGCCCGTTGCCGTTATCCGGAGGACTCTCTCTTCTCTTTCTCTCGATTTCGATCCCGACTTGGATCTGGATCTTTTGTCTGTTCGGTCTCATTCGGTGACTGTGGCGATGGGGACATGGTCATCATGTGCTCGTTGTCATTGGTAGTTACTACGCTGGCCTGGTACCAGAAGCTTCTCTGTCTCGATCTTGACCACTCCATGACTCTCAACTTTCAGCTTCCTTCGACAGTCTCTACCCGCCGTTTCATGGGGCATTCCACAGAGCTTACATTTCGGCTCGCATTGATGGTTGTTTGGATAGGCGTTGTGTTTTCCGCAGTTGTCACACAGTTCATCATCTGGATCAGGGCAAGCGTCTTGCCTGTGTGCTATCTCCCCGCATGATCTGCTGTACTGGACAGACTTTATGTAGGGTTTGCAGCGGGTGAGCGTACATCGAACTTAGAACGTAGAACGGCACGTGCGGGCCCTCGAAGGTGAGTACTGCCAACGTTGATCTTGCCAGCATTCTAGCGTACAGGATTTTGCCTTTGTTGGTCATTGCTAGTAGATGTACTAGCTGCTCGTCGGTGGTGCCTTCCTCTATTTCATGAACAACGCCACGTAGAGTGCCCGGAATTGGCTTGACGTACGGTGTGACTTCGTATGTGGCGTGTCCTATCTAGAAGCTTGTTATTTCTGCTAGT
The DNA here is from genome assembly GCF_050947875.1 of Dermacentor variabilis. NCBI lineage: Eukaryota > Metazoa > Arthropoda > Arachnida > Ixodida > Ixodidae > Dermacentor > Dermacentor variabilis. The sequence goes on from NC_134569.1 coordinate 144,109,849, forward strand.
TTAAGTGCGCAATTCTCTTCTTCGGTACTTGCTAGAATTTTGTTGCCACTGTGTCTTGATGGTTACTTTGGCGTAGAGCTCCTGGGGTGTGACTCCGCATGCTTGGACTAATCCTCTTGCTGTCACTCTGTCTTTCCAGTTTGATACTTTCACACCGGCTTTAGGTCTGTAAACAATCTTGTGATGGTTTTCTCGTAGCGGTGGGGTCGTTGGGCAGCGAGGACGTGGCTTGCTTGTGTTGGTTTGGCCCCATGGCTTTTGAGGAGCATGTTGCCGTTTTCAATCATTCGTGTTCTGCTCCTTGCTGCATTCGTGTGAGAACTTCTGAGTATTCGACGTTGCGATGGAGTCTTTCTTCTTCTGATGTCGCGCTAGTAGGATCACCCACGGTTCGGTCTTGCAGTGTTTTTCCGCTGTTGCTGTCGTTCGTCGGCTCCGTGTCGTTCATCTCTGCTTCATTATTTGCTATTCCTGCTATGGAGTTCGTTCGGTCAACTTCCATAACGCTAGGTTGCGGCTACGTTTGAAGAAGAGGAGGAGGAGGAGGAAATAACTTTATTGCGTGTCCTGTGGGATGGGGGGGGGAGGGCCGAAGGGCCCGCCTAGGTGACGGCCAGGAGTTTATGGGTCCTGGCGGGCGGCATCCTCGGGCCGCTGGACGGCCCATAGTTGATCCTCGAGGGCGGGGCTGAGCAGCGCGGCTTCCCACCGTGTGCGAAGGCTGTTGCTAGAGGCCGCGTTCTCGCTATTATTATGTATCCCTCGGCATTCCCATAATATATGCCCCAGAGTGGCTCTGGATTCACATGTGTTGCATTTGCCGGTTTGATATATATCCGGATATATGATGTACAAGAGTGCAGGATTCGGATACGTCCTAGTTTGTAACTGCCGCCATGCGACAGACTGCTTTTTTGACCATTTTGGGTAAAGTCGCGAGAATGTGCCCCTCTGTAACCTATAGTGTTTCGTGATGTCATTATATGTTGTCACTCTGTTCTCCCACTCCACTCATTTACTACACCGTCACGTCCGGAGGGTCACTTGCGGAGAGTCACTCGGAGAGTCACTTGCGACTGCGACTCGGTCCGTAAGCCCTCGAGCCGCGTCGTGTGCCACCTTGTTGTTGCCGTTCTCTTCGAGGGTGTGAGCGGGTGTCCATGTGATGTACACCTTTCTTTTGCAATTTTGCAAGAGAGAAAAAACATTAAAAAAGCCGTTTTCGGGCGGCTCGGCGTGCACGTGGATCTCGAGGCACAAGGCACGAGGCGCGTGGCCCCGGACAGCGGGGCTCAGCAATCGTGGGTAGGCTTAGCTGGGCACGGCCTTCGCCTTGCAAGTTTCAGGAATAGTACTTGCACGGCCGCTGGATGAAAAGCGGCTGTGGTACTTGCGCGAAGAATAAACTCACGTCTGTGCGCGTGGTCTGTCTGAATGGCCTTTCTTGAGCTGAGTCGAAGGCGTTGCGAGGCGGTGATCCGCAGGAATTTCAAGCTGAATCGGGAGCACATGTAGAGCAAGTCTGCTCTGCGGAAATAAGGGACTTTACTTATTAGTGCTTAGATTGCTATTGCTTTTGCGCCCCGTTTAGCAAGAAAAAAAACGTACACTCGTTCTCGCACTCGGCCTGTTTGTTTTTAAGTGTGGCACCGAGGAACACTACGACGAGCTGCAGTGAATGCTACAAAGAGTGCCGGACTTGACCAGGGAGTTCAATTATATATTGAAAATAAAACCCAGAAAACGAAATGGGGCCACGGAGGTACGATGGCAGCAGTCATCGTCAGCTGCTGGTAAACCTACTAAGATTGCGTAGCGCTTAAGGGACGCCACTTCTGAGACCCTCTTACTGCACTCGCAATCCAGCCATGCAGTTGACAGAGAGTTGAATGGTGAGAGTTGAACAGGTTTTCTTGCCGAATAGCGCACACATGGTCTTCCAGCGCATATTACTCGCGAAGGCAGGACAGCCTAGCTTGCACTGCTGGTATGGATCGTGAGGCATTTATTGAAAAGTGCAGTACGAAAGGTCATTGCTTCATGTCGCACTTGTCTGACGCATGCGGAAAGCCGTAATTCTGACAAGTTCATGAATGCATATGTAGTGGGTAGCATGTTGCAGCACTTGGTAAAGCAGGCGCAGTCTTGAACAAGTTTATGTACGGCATAAAGACATATGTTACATGGTCGTAATTATAATCGTCAAGCAGGTCTTACATGCGTATGTAGCCCTCCAATTATTGATGTTATTTCACTGAGTATCGGGGCAATCACACAGTGCAGCACATTGAATGAAAATAAAGCCTGGATGAAATATTGCTCCTGTGCCACCTGCTTTTGGAACTTCTGCATTGAAGCAGCTCACGTTGACCAATCATAATAACTTTTTTGAGATGCTGCTGTTTTGTGTGCATGTGGATGTTCATGTGAAAAAAGAACAGGTGATCGCTCTAGTCTCAAGTGTATTGCTTCAACTGCTTGTGTAACATCAAAAGGAGTACAAACTACAAAGCACAAGATAGCAATCATATTTTCCACACCACATTCTACTACTGCAAAAGAAGCGTGGCATTGCGTAGTTTCTTTAGCAGATCAGAATGCATTAACTGTCATTCCATTGCCAGTGTGTTTTTTACTGTTTTGCTTCTGTAGAAATTGAGTCGCCAGCTTCAGAGTTGCTCTGCGGCATCTATACTGTGGAGTCACACTCTCTAATATGCGTATGCCATATGCCATACTATCTTGCACCTCCGCATTCCAGGCAAGTTGAAAATACCTGAGATGATGGTAACATCACAACACACGAGCAGCAGGTGCAGCAACCTCGACGCAAATGACACTGCGTTCTAGGAACTACACGAGGTGATGACAATAATTTAATGCGTAATTACTGGTAAGAGTGTCTCAGTAGTGCTACATGCATTTTTTTGTCACACATGGCATGATTCCTTACGCACCATTCTCTGTGAGAGCGTAAGTCACAGGGTGGTGACAGCGTATCTTTACTGTTTATGTAGCGCAATGCTTCTTCACAGCTATGAAACATGGGAAGTTTCACCACAGAAAGGCCCTGCTATCCCAGAATTGTAGCTAAGAAAGAAATAAAGAAAGGCGAGGAATAAAGGTAACGAAATAACAAAACACTTGTGAAGAAGAAGACGCGCCTCGCGGCACAGACACATCGCCAACGCGCGGCTCGGCCCCGCTCGCGCTGTTGATTACTGTCGCCTTTTTTGGACAGTGCTTCGGGCTGTCTCGCCGTTCCCGGTCGCCGCGCTTTTGCCTTAGGAGCCGCCAATAAACCTCTTCTCAATTGGTGGAGGTGCTGGGACTCAAACCCCGTCGCTTGTAACCCTGGAGCTGCGATCCAGAACGCTATCGCCCGCCATGACCTACAGCTCATCCCAAACGGCGCCGACGCCACAGTCCGTCACTTGCACCGGCGTTGCACGACAACGCGACCCCAAGATCTTCAGCGGTGCAGACGACGACGACGTAGAAGACTGGTTGGCGTCATATGAACGGGTGAGCGCGCACAACAAGTGGGATGATCCAGCGAAGTTAACCCACGTCATCTTTTATCTGGCTGGTGTTGCCCAACTCTGGTTTCACAACCACGAAAGTGACTTACCCACATGGTCAATCTTCAAGACAACCTTTACAGAAGTGTTCGGCCGACCCGCTGTTCGCAAACTGCGCGCTGAACAACGCTTGCGCGCCCGAGCACAGCAGACGGCAGAAACATTCACGAGCTACATTGAAGACGTCGTGGACCTGTGTAAACGAGTCAACGCGGCAATGCCCGAAGCTGAGCGAATTCACCATATACTGAAGGGCATCGATGACGGCGCTTTCCAGATGCTTCTAGCCAGGAATCCGCGCACTGTGTCCGAAGTCGTCAGCCTATGCCAAAGTTATGATGAGTTACGGAAGCAACGCGCTTCGACTCGGTGTGCTCTGGGCAGCGACGACTTGGTGGCAAGCCTTGACAGCATGTACGACTCATGCTCATTACTTCAACGGGTCAAGGACTTCGTGCGTGAGGAAGTTGCCCGCCAACTTTCTTTAGTCCCCTTCACTCAGGAGCCCACCTCCCGTCTTCCAAACACGCTCCGCACTCTCATCTCCGAAGAGGTCGCTCAAGTTGTCCCTTCCGCACACCATCAGCCGCCTGCAGCCACGAATCTCAACTCTGCTCTGGCAGTGCAGCCTGTCGCGACTCCTCCCACCTATGCGCAGCCAGTCCTGCCTGTGGCTGCGCCTCTTACGTACGCGCAGGCAGTACGCAGGCCTCCGCCTGCGTCTTTCGCGACCCATTCCCAACCGGTGCCACCGGAAGCCCATGCTTCATCTTGGACCGCACCGAGAGCTAATCCTTGGAGGACGCCTGATAATCGTCCCATCTGCTATTCTTGCTGCACTCCTGGACACGTCGCCCGATATTGCCGCCGTCGGCCTCAAGCGTTCGGCGACGCCTCTCGGCCCTTCCAGTACGGCAGCCAGCCCTTTCGCCAATACGCCACTCCTTCCCACCAACCGTATGCTCGTGCTGACCTTCCAGAATTTCCTTCGCGTCGCTCGCCATCCCCTCGCCGACGCTCGCTCTCCCCAATGCGTCGGCGACCCGCACCACCTGACCAGGAAAACTGACCGTCGCAGTTCAAGAGGCAAGAACTGCGCCCCATTCGAACTGCCTAAGTCCTCGCGCCTGTCCTGCTAACGTGGTCGAAATTAGTGTAGAAGGTGTTCCTGCATTCGCTCTTGTGGATACCGGCGCAGCCGTTTCTGTGATAGCCGCCAAACTGTGCCGTTCGCTGCGCAAGGTGACCACGCCGCTTTCTGGACTGTCGCTTCGTACGGCAAGCGCTCAGCACGTCACTCCGCACGCAGCCTGTACTGTGTGTGTGCTTATTCACGGCATTGTTTACATAGTCGAGTGCATTGTTCTTCCCACCTGCTCGCATGACGTCATCCTCGGATGGGACTTCTTATCCCGTCATAAAGCCGTGATCGACTGCGCACGCGCCGAAGTTGAATTTTCCCCTTGTGACGCACCCTTGCACGAAGATTGTGACCGCCCTTCTAAACTTACCGTGCGCGAGGACACAGATATTCCACCTGGCTCCTTCGCACTCGTACCCGTCTCTTGCGATGCCATCACTGATGCCACGGTCCTCTTCACACCTTCCGACGTCTTCATGAGCCGTAAATCTCTCCGACTACCCTTCGCAACACTTGACATGGCTGGCGGCTGTAGCAATATATACTTTTGCAATCCCCTCTGTGCGCCTATTGCATTGCTCGTTGGTGAATGCCTTGGCATCGTGGAACTCCTCGACTCTTCGTCTTTGGTTGACGTCCCCGGAGACTCTTTTGATGTCGACTCCGGCCAGTCGTCTTCGCTTTCCGCGCTTGAAGAGACGTCCAAGGATGCTTTCTCGAGTGCCATCGCCGATACCCTCACACCTGCCGAACGCGCCGACCTTCTTGATCTCCTGCACCACTTTAGAAGTTCATTCGACGTTTCACAACCTCACTTGGGCCGCACGTCGGAAGTGCAGCACTACATTGACACCGGTTCACATCAGCCGTTACGTCAACGACCCTACCGCGTCTCGGCCGAAGAGCGTCGTGTCATTACCACCCACGTCGAAGATATGCTGCGCCGTGACGTTATTCAACCTTCGCACAGTCCCTGGGCATCGCCTGTCGTTCTAGTTCGCAAGAAGGACGGGTCTATTCGCTTTTGCGTCGACTACCGTCGCCTAAATAAGGTAACGCGCAAAGACGTCTATTCTTTGCCGCGCATCGACGACGCCCTCGACAGTCTTCAGGGAGCAGAATTCTTCTCGCCCCTTGACTTGCGTTCGGGGTACTGGCAGGTACCGATGGCTGCAGCCGATCGCCAGAAAACCGCATTCATTACGCCTGACGGCTTATATGAATTTAACGTAATGCCGTTCGGGCTTTGTAACGCCCCTGCCACCTTTGAACGACTCATGGACAACACGCTGCGTGGCCTCAAGTGGTCGATATGTCTGTGTTACCTCGACGATGTCGTGGTTTTCTCGCCTGATTTTCCGACTCACCTGCTCCGCCTCAGACTTGTTTTGACCTGTCTAACGAACGCTGGCCTCCAACTCAACCTCAAGAAGTGTCGCTTCGCCGCGCGAGAGCTCACCATTTTAGGCCACGTTGTGTCCAAGCACGGCGTTCTACCCGATCCTGCAAAACTTCGAGCTGTCGCTGAGTTTCCGAAGCCTCAGACCATCAAAGAACTTCGGAGCTTTGTGGGCCTATGCTCATATTTCCGGCGCTTTGTTCGGAATTTCGCATCGATCATGGCGCCATTGACTCAGCTTCTGCGCGGTGACACCACCCTCTCCTCCTGGTCCCCTGCATGTGACTCCGCCTTCGCTACGCTGCGTCGTCTTCTCACCTCCCCACCTATTCTTCGCCATTTCGACCCATCGGCTGCAACTGAGGTACACACAGACGCCAGCGGGGTCGGTCTCGGCGCCGTCCTCGCCCAACGAAAGCCAGGCTACCCCGAATACGTAGTCGCCTATGCGAGTCGCACGCTGACGAAGCCTGAGGCCAATTACAGCGTGACCGAAAAAGAGTGCTTGGCCTTAGTATGGGCACTTGGCAAGTTCCGAGCATACCTGTACGGGCGCCCATTCGACTTGGTCACAGATCACCACGCGCTTTGTTGGCTTGCCAACTTGAAAGATCCCACTGGCCGCCTAGCCCGTTGGGCATTACGCATCCAGGAGTACGATATTCGCGTCGTATACCGCAGTGGGCGAACACACTCCGACGCCGACGCCCTGTCTCGTTCACCTTTACCTCCAGACTCGGCCTGCGGAACAACTTCCGCACACTCCATCTCATCTCTCGACATGGACTCCTTTGCCACCGCACAACGTCGTGACCCGTGGATCGCTTCTCTTTTCGACTATCTTTCTGGATCATCGACTATCCCTGTATCCCGAACCCTCCGACGCCAAGCAGTTCATTTTGCCATTCGTGACCAGCTGCTCCACCGATGCAATTACTCTCCTGAAGGCCGTCGGTGGCTTCTGGTGATTCCCCGCAGCTTAAGGTCACAACTATGTGCCGCTTTCCACAACGATCCACAGTGTGGCCACGCCGGAGTGTTCAAGACATACGAACGAATTCGCCACCGCTACTACTGGCGCGGCATGTACAATTTTGTACAAAAGTTTGTTCGGTGCTGTCTTGACTGTCAACGCCGCAAATCGCCGCCTTTACGCCCGTCTGGTGCCTTGCAGCCGCTCCCGTGCCCTACCACACCCTTCGATCGCGTCGGCATCGACCTATATGGCCCGCTTCCTATGACTCCAGACGGCAATCGGTGGATCGTAGTTGCTGTTGACCACTTGACACGCTACGCCGAAACTGCTGCTTTACCAAGTGCTACGGCACGGGATGTAGCCTTTTTCGTTCTACATCGCTTCGTGCTTCGACACGGCGCACCTCGAGAACTCCTCAGCGATCGCGGTCGCGCCTTCCTCTCCGAAGTCGTCAAACGTTTGCTCTCGGAATGCCGTATTATTCATCGGACAAGCACGGCATACCATCCCCAGACTAACGGACTCACAGAGCGATTTAACCGCACACTTGGTGACATGCTGTCGATGTACGTGGCATCTGATCATGGTAACTGGGACCGCATCCTTCCATTCATCACGTTCGCGTACAACACCGCGCTCCAGGCCACTATACGGGATTTTCACCTTTCTTCCTCCTGTATGGCCGCCAGCCTACGCATACCATCGACACGCTCCTTCCATACCGTTCTGACGCCTCCGAGTGTCTACCTGTGTCCGACGTCGCCCGACAGGCCGAAGAATGCCGCCAGCTAGCGCGCTCCTTTACGGCCGAGCAACAGCAGCGCCAGAAAGAAAACCGCACCGACACGCTTCCGAACACCACCTACGCTCCAGGCGTTCTTGTGTGGTTGTCTGTGCCTTTCCAGACTCCGGGGCTTTCCTCGAAACTCGTCCCAAAATTCGAAGGGCCTTACCGAGTCTTGGAGCAAACATCTCCGGTGAATTTTCTGATCGAGCCACTGTCACCACCTTAAGCCTTGCGCCGGCGTGGACGTGACATTGTCCACGTCTCGCGTCTCAAGCCCTACCACGACCCTCTGCCTCCTGATTCTTAAGGCGCCAGGATGGCTCTTTTTGTCCGGGGGGAGATTGTGAAGAAGAAGACGCGCCTCGCGGCACAGACACATCGCCAACGCGCGGCTCGGCCCCGCTCGCGCTGTTGATTACTGTCGCCTTTTTTGGACAGTGCTTCGGGCTGTCTCGCCGTTCCCGGTCGCCGCGCTTTTGCCTTAGGAGCCGCCAATAAACCTCTTCTCACACTGCCAAAGTCCACGAAGTTATAAGTATACAAGAACACAATCATGAACAGGCCATGGGAACATAGGAGAATTTAGAAAGTAAAGTGCTGTTTAAGAGAAACTTATCAAGCCACTGCCTGCGAGGAAATCCTATAGAGCCTCGAGAGATCATTTGTGCAGTGAAAGAGCACTTATCTGAAGTGTTCCGATAGATGTGAAAGATTTCTCACTACTGCGCTGGATTGTCGGCGTTCTCACATCTTTGAAGAAACTTGTTTCTCAGTGGATAATTGTTCTCCCCATGGTGGAAGAATATGAGAGGTACATCAGCAGGTCTCCACAGGAGATAGAAGACTGGCGAACGTTGTGTGCTTTCTGTGGCATATGGCGCGTGAGAGCGGGAGCAATCAGTCAGGTTTCCGTTGGCCTGGTGTTTTAGGAGAGTAGGTAGATAGATAGATAGATAAACTTTATTAAAATAATAATAAAAAAACAGCTAATGGTCGGGGCTCTTAGTCCAGGGCTCCGCTGGCTCTTGCCATCTTCTCAACTCTCTTTATCAGCTTGAGCTGGTCGTCGAGGGCCGAGCTGGACAGCAGTTCCTCCCATTGCTCCCTCGTGGTGTTCGTGTCTGGGTGTTCTATGTTGTGTAGTGCGCACTCCCACGTAATGTGGTATAGGGTTGGTGTGGCCCCACACCATGGGCATTCGTCCCTGTAGGCTGTGGGGTGTATCCTATGTAATATGTGTAAGTTCGTGTAAGTGCCTGTCTGGAGCCTACGCCCGGCAGCGGCATCTTCTGTGTTTAGATTTCGATGGGGTGGTGGATATCGCAAGCGACGCCCTCTGCGGTAGTTCACGATGGCTGAATACTCGAGGTCGACAGGGTCCAAGTCTTCTGCAGCCGGCGTGTTGAGTGCTCGGTTATGTACGAATCCTCGAGCTGCTCTGTCGGCCTGCAGGTTGCCCGTGATGCCAGTGTGGCCCGGCATCCAGATGATGGTTTGGGTGGGGAAGTCCTCAGGGTCCTCCTTGAGTATTCCGGCTAGGACTTGTTCAGCAGGTCTTCCAATTCTTCCCTGTAGGATGTTGCGGCAGGCCTGCTGGGAATCCGTGAGGATCGTCAGTATTTGGTTGGCGTGTAGGCCCTCGCGGATGGCTAACGCGATGGCCAGCTCCTCGGCTTCCGTAATCGTGCAGGGGCGGGTCGATGCAGCGGAGGTAACGTGGCCTCGGTAGTCGCATGCCACTGCAACTGCGCCCTTCTTGTTCGTGCCATACATGCCAGCATCCGTAAAACGGGCCGTGGTATTGAATCTGAACGCTTTCTCCATGTACTGGGCCCTTGCTCTCCTCCTGCCGGAGTGTAGGTTAGGGTCCATGTTGCGTGGTATCGGGGCAACGTGAAACCTGTCCTGGACGTGACGAGGTATGGAACAGGTTTCTTCGGTTCGTGTTGTTATTGCTGGGAACCCGGAGGTTTGTAGGACCTGCCGGCCCGTGCGAGTCCGCGCAAGTCTCTGTTGTTGCGAGACGTAATGGGCTTCTGCCAGTTCGCTGAGGGTGTTGTGCAACCCTAGCGCCAATAATTTTTCAGTTGATGTACTCATCGGCAGGCGGAGAGCGGTCTTCACAGCCATCCTTAAAAGTGTGTCGGCCTGCTTCGTCTCGGACTGTGTGAGGTGGTAGTAAGGCAGGCTGTATGTGATTCTGCTCACCACCAGGCTACTGACCAGTCGCAGGGTGTCGCTTTCCTTCATGCCTCTGTTCTTGGATGTTACGCGGGAGATCATGCGTGATATCGCCTTGACACTGGTTTTGAGGAGTGTAAGGGTGTGTGTGGCCCGCTGGTTGGACTGCAGCCACATGCCCAGCACCCTCAGCAATGGCTTCTCTGGTATGAGGCCCCCGTTGAGGCGTACCTCGAGTCTTCTTGTTGGGTCTGTGGGGACTGTGTGGTTACCCCGGCCTCGCCAGACTCGTAGGAGCTCAGATTTCTCGAGGGAGCATTGTAGTCCCTGTTGGTTGACGTATTCCTGGATGATATTTGCTGCAGTTTGCAGCCGTTTTTCTTTTTCAACGAGGGACCCTGTTCTGGTCCAGAGTGTTATATCATCTGCGTAGATTGCGTGCCGAAGACCTGCTACGTCCTGCAGTCTGCTTGCGAGACCGATCATGGTGACGTTGAACAGCGTGGGAGAGATGACAGCACCTTGTGGTGTGCCCTTGTTGGGAGGGTGGTACACTGGAGTCTGGATCTCTCCCATCTTCAGCTCCGCCGTGCGGTGGCTCAGGAAGCTCTGATCATACTTGTACGTTCGCTCGCCGCACTTGGTGTTGGCCAGCCCTTCTAGGATTCCTTGGTGGCTGACGTTGCCGAAAGCCCCTTTGATGTCGATTGCTAGGAGGGCGTGTTCGCCGCTGCGGGAAACGTTACTGAGGACTTCTTCCTTGATTTGGAGTAGCACATCTTGTGTGGACAGGCCTGCGCGGAAACCGAACATGGTGTCCGGCAGGTGTTTGTTATCTTCCAAGTGTCTCTGTAGTCTCGCGTTTATAACTTTTTCGTACACCTTGCCAAGGCAGGACGTGAGCGATATGGGCCTAAGGTTTTCAATTGCCAATTTCTTGCCCGGTTTGGGGATCATGATAATTCGTGCGTGTTTCCACATCGCCGGCACCGTACCTTGTTCCCAGTGTTGGTTGACAAAGGCCGTGAGCGCGGAGATAGGCTTGTCGCTCAGGTTTCTGATCATCGAATTCGTGATCTGGTCCGTGCCCGCCGCTGTGTTACGGGTGGCGGCTGCGATGACCGCTCTCATTTCGTTTTCGGTGATAGGTTCGTCCATTAGCGGGTTGGGTTGTCCTGTGTAGGGTGTTCTACATGCTTGTGTGGGAGTGGGATCTCCATAGCACTTGGACTTGATGGCATCGATGAGGTCTTGTTGGCTACCTGGGTAGGTGTGTAGTAACCGTTCCAGAGCCCTGTGTCCTCCTTTGGTTTTGGTGGGGTCCAGGATGGCGTTGAGGATGTGCCACGTCTTGGCCGTGTCCAGCGTTCCACCGAAGGAGTCACAGAATCTATACCAGTTCGCGGAGGCGAGTTGCATGGCGTATTCTTCTGCTTCCGCTGTTATTTGTGCTATGCGCGTCTTCAGTTTCCTGTTATATTTCTGTTTTTTCCAGCGGCGGGTAAGGCTCTGTTTGGCATCCCACAGGTGTAGTAAGTGGGGATCCACCTCTGAGGTCTCTTCCGTTCTTTGTGTGGCGTTGTTTATGTCGACGGAGGTTGTCGCACCAGTCTTCCAGGTTCGTGATTGTGTCGGCGTCCTGTTCTTGGGCTTCCCTGGTTTTTCGCCAGTGAGTGAGTTTAGCTGTGCCGATCTGCCTGCGTAGGCGTCCAGTCTGTAGTGTTATGTTTAATAAGTAGTGATCGCTGCCTAGGTTTTCGAGTGTGTTGAGCCATTCGGCTCGCGTGGTTTGAGTGATGAAGGCGAGGTCAGGAGTGGTGTCGCGTGTTACGCTGTTCCCTTCCCTCGTCGGTATGTTCGGCTCTGTGATGAGTGTGAGGTGACACTGTTCAATTAGTGTTTGTAGCTGGAGGCCTTTCCAATCCTGCCTCTGGTATCCGCACAGCGTGTTCTGAGTGTTGAAGTCGCCTATGATTACCAGGGGACTGTCTTTAGCGAGGCGGAGGGTGTCCCCAAAGAGTTTACCTATGTTTGCCCGCCTTTGGCTGGGGGGGGCAATAAATGGTGAGAACGAAGGCGCTCTGTTTCTGGTTGCCTTTGTATATTATTTCGAGAAGTACATGTAGTACGTCCACGTCGTCTATGGGTTCGTGTTGTATGGTTGTGATGTTTCTGTCTACTAGTGTGGCTACCTTCAACTTGTCGTCTTGACTTGTGTGGTATTCTTCGTAGCCATGTAGTGTTGGTCGGGTACCGGGCTCTTGTAGGGCTATGACCCCAGGTGGCTTCGAGGAATGAGCGATAAATTGTGTCAGCAGCCCTTTCTTCCTCCGGTACCCACGGCAGTTCCATTGCCAAATTTCTAAGTTTTCTTTGACTTGCCTGCATGGTCTAGGCATTGTTGGACGTTGTGGTCGGTGATGTTACAATTTGGTTCGGTGCTGCTACAGGTGTGGCCTTGTAAAGGTTCTGTCGTAGCGTCTTACGTAGTTTTATGGAGTGAAGCTGGTTCTTAAACTTGCTGTCTACAGTGGCTTCCATGTGTTTTATTGCTGCATCTGTGCGTTGTATTGCAGTGTGTGTGATTTGTTCCAATTGGGTGCGTGTAGCGTCCATGAAGGCTTGCATCTGGGTGCGGATGGCATCGACATGGGCTTGTAGGTCAATGATGTCCTTGTGTGGAGCCATCTCTTGTGGTATTTGTGTGAGCTGTTGTTTGAGTTGTCTGTTTTCTTGTGTGAGTGTTTGTATCTGTGCGCGCATGGCCGCGAGTTCCTGTTCCAAGTTTACAGATGGTGGCGTCTGTGGTTTGTTATACGAAGGGGAGGCTACTGCTGCCCAGCTTACCTCGTGTTCTTTGGTGGTAGTCCTCTTGAGCGAGGCCTCCTTGGTCTTTCGGTTGTGTTGCTGGGGCCCCTTGCCTTTGAGTGCCGCGGTCGCTGGTGCTGCCTGCTGTCCTTGTCCATGCTCGGAGACTCCGAGTAGTCGAAGTCGGAGTCTTCCCGCTCGGAGCTGAACCATCGCGGGCGAAGGTCAGCCGCCTTGGTCGACTGAGTGACCGGGCGGGGCTGTCGTTGGGTTTTGGGTGTGGTGGTGGAGGCAGGCTTCCATCTGGGTGGAATGCGCTTGAGCTTGTTGTTGCACCCTGTTGCGGCCGTGAGATGGGCCCCTCCGCACAGGGCGCACTTCGGAACACAAGTGTGTCCGGCGTCTGGGTTAATGTTGTTGCAAACGTTGCACGCACGAACCGTTGGGTTGGGGCAGACGTCTGGTCAGTGTCCGGTGATTCTACAGATGGAGCAGAACTGCCTTGTCGGCTGGTAGTCTCGGCAAGGCATCTCCCCTCCGTAATAGTATACAAATCTAGGCACCTGGGGTCCATCGAAGTGGAGTAGGGCTGTCTGGGATTGCCCGAGCATACGAGCCCGCACGATGCGGACTCCGTGTGTGCGGACCCGAAGGTTCACCATAAGCTCTTCTTCGCCGGTGCCTGCGTCGATGCCGTGTACGATACCTTTAAGCAGGCCCTCAGGTGTTGATAGATACACCTTCACAGGATGTGATCGTCCGTGAAAGGTGAGGCTTATAAATTTCATGAGGGTGGCCGCCGTGGCCTCGTGAGGGGTGCTCACGATGATGATGTTCGAGCCGTGTCGCAGGCGGACGATGAAGTCATCCCCCTTGCAGGTCGGCGCACCTTCGGTGGCTTGTACGATCGCCTTGGTCACTTGGTGGGTGTGTAGTTTTCGAACGATGAGGCCCGGGGTCGGTCAGATAATGATTTTCATGTCAGTGCGCGGTAGTGGAGGCGCGCGTCGGCGAGGCCTGCTCCTTGCAGCCGCGTCTTCAGAAATAGGTGTTCCGGCTCCGCGCTCTTCGCAGGTAGCTTGCGACGTGGCTTTCGCGGCGGCAGCTGGCGCCTGGGTTAGAGCTAGCCCTAACGGTGTGGTTTTCGATGGCGGGGTTTGCCCGACTGGGTCTTGCTCACCAGTGGATTGTTGTTTTTGCAGACGGCGTTTCCGATGGAGGGAAACGACCGTTTGCCACTGGGATTCTTGATTGTGGAGCTGCTCCGAGAGGACGGGAGACGGCCCAGGCAAGGCCTCGTCAGGCAGGGGTCTCGGGTGACTCTCGGATACAACTTCCATGGTTTCGATGTCGGTGGGTTGGTGGGCAATGGTGCCTGGGTTTCCCACTATCGTAGCGTTCCGGGCTGGGTCGCCCCCACAGCTCACCGTAGACACGGTGGCTGCTTGCGGGTCTCGGAGCTCCCGCGCGCCAGAGTTCGGCGTTAGGGCTAACCCTACCGTCGGCGTGGCCGAACGAATAGGGCTCTCGTTGGTCTTAAAATTGCGGCTCACCGAAGTTCGGCTCCGCTGAATCCCCTTGATGTTTACAAATATTCCGCTGATACCGGTGGTACCAGGAGATTTTGGGCGCTTGGAAAATTTGAAATCACGGAGCCGATGCCAAGCACGTCTGCACGCTTCGAGCTTCTTCGAGCGGCCCCAGGAGAGTAGGCACAAGCAAACTTACTTGCAAAACGTATTCCAAAGCTTATTTTTGCCGATACATTTTTTGTGAGTGTCCCCAATCACAGAATGTTGTTACCTGGGCCAGTCATCAGTGCTAAAAAAGTTGCCGGTCACTGCATACGTAAATGCGTCGCTGGAGAAATGAAAAGGTCGCTAAACATGCTCACTCTGAAAATGTATTACTTGATTCATTTCTGGTTGGAATTGCCCCCAAAAAACTACTCGTGAGGGCAGTCTTCCCTCAATGCCGATCGTAAGTCGTCTTTGGCAGCGAGAGCAGCACAACATCGAGCTGAACGAGTTCGAATTGTCATTGACGATATTGATACAACCTCCAATAAGGAGTACAATTTAGAATTGGGGGTTAAAGGGTTAATATGGGGCACCCACAGAGCTTTGCCCGTCTTCATTCTGCTTGGAACCTCAGCAGCAGTTTTCTTTTGTAGTCTCCACAGGAATCGGAGCATTACAAGAGCTTGGCTTGGCCTGCTTGGCTGGTTCCTGACATGTGCGGATGGTGCAGGACAGCTTGTGCACGTTGAAGCCTTGAGATCAGTTCCACACAGATATTGGCGCAAGGGCTGCCTCGCGTCGCCGAGCAGCTATGACGTGGAAAAGTCAATTCTCACTGAGGCTGATTTATGTCGAGCAAGAAACTGATGCTTATTTCTTTTTTGTGCTGATTAACAACTTGTGAAGTAAAAGAATTATGTTTACCAATATTCAAGCATTTCGAAGCACAGTCGATAGGTCTGTTTGATTTGCCTGCACCACCTGAACTAGTTCACGAGGTGCTGCACCCCAACATTTGTTTGAGCGGTACAGCGATGGTGCAGGACTGGTTCAATATTTTGCAGCACCCTCTCTACTGTCGGTGCCAACTTGGTACAGGTGTACAAGTGGGACACAGCAGAGCTGCACACAGGTGCAAATGCCATTAAAGCCTTGCTTACTTGCGTCTGGCGTGACTACACAATTGTGGTGTGTACTTATCCTGAAAAGCCGATCATAACTTTAGTTTCAGACCGTCAAACTTACGCACTCTATGCAGATTAGTTAGCCAAGACATAATGCCTGCCCCACGTCTATACCTCAGCAATCATTTCGAGCGTCACGTTCTTCGTAAACTGCCGTGAACTGGTTGAGTGTGGTGCAAGCGACTCGAATTGACCTAATAGCTCAATTTGCAACACTGTCTGGCAAAGCGTCCGTGCGTGAGCGCCATCAGCCTGTTTGAAAAATGCAATCTATTCATCCTTTGAAAATTCAGGCAAACCAAACTACTTAAGTCTGAAGTGATGTAAGATTTCTAAACTGAAACTACCTCAGACTGCCTATTACTCAAAATAAATTCGATGAAGCTGCATGCAGTGTAGTATTTGCTACAAATTAATTTGAAAAGGGTATGTATGTATATATATATATATATATATATATATATATATATATATATATATATATATATACCTTTCGAATTATTTACACGCCAGCCATTACAACAATGCTTATTCTTCACTCAACTTTCGAAAGAATCTTATTTTGGGCCAGATTAATAATGAATTTCTTGAGCGAATGAATTGCACTCACAAAGAAGTATTTTGCGAGTGTCTTGAGTATTTCTCAATTTGTGATTGAATTTTCAACATCATTTTGATACCTTCACAGGCATGAAGTGCAGCGTCGTGGGGAAAAAAGGGGGCAGCTTTTAGAGCGTCTGGAAAAACTCGAAAGACGTGTGGATAAAGAGAACCGCCCGAGCCTGTAATAGACTTATTCTGTTTAGCTTCCAGCATAATAAACTGTTCCACAATATAAACTACACAGAGTCCATGTGCTGTGACCTTTGAGTCATGTAATTCACTTTTATTTTTGCTTCCTTGTGAACAAACAAGTGCGATGACTTTTACACAGCAACGCGGTACGCGTTCGTAATGTCGTATGCAGTGCGCTACTCAAACTGCAATGTCTTTAAAGGGCCCTTGAACCATCCTTAACATTTTGAACGCGCATTCTACACAGGATATTGTGACAACTATATTTTATGAACATAGCAGCAATACACGCCGTGGTGGGTGCTACAAATAGAACATTTTTGCAGCTGGGTGTTCACTGCAGAGGCTAATGAACTGTTGTTGTTAAACAACAAATGTTCGAAGTCACAAGGATTTAGGGGCTCTTTAGGGCATGAGGACAAGTTGGAAACCAGATTTCTTACAAAAGCATTACTTTTTATTATCTGCTTAGTCGTGCTGACTCTCAAGTTTGCCCAGTGACACTCAATCAATTCAGCAATGGCAGTACATGCACAGTAGATATGATGTAACAAGTTGGATTGGAACCTGGCCTTCACACAATGAAAAAACCTCGAAAATCACTTGCCAAAGGCCTTATCTGACCGAACTAGTGCTGCAGAGGCTAGAAAAAGAAAAGTTACAGACATGTG
Organism: Dermacentor variabilis; assembly: GCF_050947875.1. Classification (NCBI taxonomy): domain Eukaryota; kingdom Metazoa; phylum Arthropoda; class Arachnida; order Ixodida; family Ixodidae; genus Dermacentor; species Dermacentor variabilis. The sequence goes on from NC_134569.1 coordinate 144,126,892, forward strand.
CCTTAAAAAGCGCAGCTGTCGCATAATCATTGCTTGTGATTTCAACTTACCAGGGATTAATTGGTCCACGCTTAGCGCTCAGCCTCGCGAAGATGCCCATTGTGAACTACTTCTAGAAATAGCTTTCAGTAAGGATTTACAACAGGTAGTTCATGAGTGCACACGCGTAGTTGGGAAATCAAGATCTGTATTAGACTTGGTGCTCCTAGACGGGCGATTTGAAGACTACGACGTATCGGTTGAAACCGGCCTCTCGGATCATAGGCTAGTTTATGTCGAGATAAAGTCTACCGCTGTATACCCGAAGGCTGGTAGTACTACGCATGTTCTGTGCTTCGATAGAGCCGATGACACAAGCATTATTGATCATCTTTCGCTGTGTTTTGATGAATTCACTTCGACGGATGACGTCAATGCGATGTGAATTGCGTTTAAAGATATCGTTTTTTACTGTGTAAACAGATTTGTGCCAACTCGGAAGAAGAAAATAAATAAACGGAACCCGTGGATAACCCGCGAAATTATACATTTAAAGCGGAAAATTAACCGTGAGACAGAAGTCAAACAAAGATCATAATAAAATTTTGGCGCTAAGCTCTATATTGCGCACAAATATGGCTGCTGCTAAAAGAAATTACTATGACGTGACATTAACTAATTTTATGAAGCACGATCCGCACCGTTTTTGTCGCCATTTGTCGCATAATAACGAAGCTCCAAGTGTCATTGTCGCTAATGACGAACTTGTGTCGGACAACTCGCGTATGGCAGTATGTTTTAGTGATTTTTTTCAATCTGTTTTTACTGACCCTTCTGCAGATGGTCTTTCTCCCCTCTCTCTAGAATCCCCGTACGCATCACCAATGCCTAATATTCAGGTTTCGCATGAAGGCATTGTAGCTCTTCTGCTTAAAATTAACGATAAGAAATCTGTAGGTCCAGACGGGATACCAAATGCCTTTCTGCGCAGATATGCGGAATGGGTAGCGCACTATCTAGAGATAATTTTTAGTTCTTCGCTGAAACAAAAACGGGTCCCAGATGACTGGCTGGTCGCAAAAGTGGTTCCGGTTCACAAGTCTGGTGAAAGGCAACATATTGGAAACTATCGGCCAATTTCACTCACGTGTGTATCCTGCAAGCTACTTGAACACATAGTTTCAAAGTCAATCTACACCTACCTTGAAGACAAGAAAGCTTTTTTTCCCAACCAGCACGGGTTTCGACAGCACCTTTCGACTGTCACACAGTTGATAGAAACGATCAACGATTTTTCAGCTTCCTTGAACAATAGAAAGCAGGTCGACGCTATATTTTTATATTACTCGAAGGCTTTCGATCTGGTTGTACATAATGAATTAATTAAAAAACTGATGGAAATGAATATAAATTGTGATCTTGTTATGTGCATCCGCTCATATCTTACAGATCGGACACAATATGTTGAAATAAATGGTAACAAATCTAACCAATTAAAAATAACCTCAGGCCTTCCACAGGGATCCGTTTTAGGACCACTTCTTTTTCTAGTTTACATATATGATATTGCTCATTAGATAAGTAACGACATAACCATCCAGTTATTTGCAGACGATTGTTTATTATATCGTGAAATCAATAACCAAAACGATCAGGCGTCACTTAGTCAAGCCCTTAAAGCTGTAGAAGTCTGGGCCGCAAAAAGTAAAATGAAAATTAACGAATATAAATCAGTCATGCTCAGAGTTACAAACAAAACAAAGCATGTTATTGAGTGTAATTATGAGATGAACTCAACAATTCTTACCGAAGCTGAAACGATAAAATACCTAGGTTTAACAATTTCGAAACACTTAAGTTGGAAATCACACATAGACAGAATTTGTGGAGCTGCAGAAAAAAAGTTATGGTTCCTTCGCCGAAAATTAAAGCTAGCAACGACACCCGTCAAACTACTTGCATGTTTAACTTACATTAGACCAACGTTAGAGTATGCCAGTGTCATTTGGGATCCGTTTCTATCCGGAAATATAAACCGCATTGAGAAGATACAGAGAAAATCTGCAAGGTTCATTCTTTCCCGGTATTATCGTACTGACTCTGTTTCCGAAATGCTTCGGTTGCTTGATTTGCCTCCACTGGCTCAACGGCGGAAGTTAGCTTGACTTAAATTTCATTTTTTGTTATCAAAAGGCGACTTCAATATTGAAACCACGCCCTATCTTGCTCCCAGGCAGGCTAGAAACGTCAGATCAAGCAATCATTGCATGTTCTCAATTCCAAAAGCATATCTGGACATGTACGCTTATTCATTTTTTCCGCGAACGATTAAGGAATGGAACAGTTTGCCGGCGTCTGTTTTGCAGTCGAGTAGCATTAAAATCTTCGAGCAACACGTTAAAAGCTTTTTATGAAATTTAATCTTAGCGGTGCCATGCAAACATTGTCACACTATTCTAGAAATACATACAATAGTCTTTCTTTTATGCTGCTTCCAATACCACTGTCACAATGTTAGAAACACGTGTTTCTTAGCCAAACTATTGTATTTGTATTTCATTATTCGTTTCGCATTGTATTTCCAACATTCATTGCTTCATGTCCTATTTTCGTTTGTAAAGTCTTTACATTTTTTACGCCATGTGCATACCAGCTGTACCCACCCTGTTACGGCCAAGACGGCCAACAGTATTTGAAAATAAATAAGTAGAAGACAAGAACAAACGTTTGGGGGAGACAAATTACAAATCTGTGACAATTTAACTCTTGAAAGTCTTTCGTGCATAAAGCAGGTGTTTCAGCTCTTTCGTTTTGTTTTCCTTAAATAATTTTTTTGCTATTATATCATACACCAACAAGGACAAAATTTTCAAGCAAACGCGTTTTAATGCCATTACACATTCATTGTTTACATAGTTGGGCGAACAATGAAAAAGAAAAGTAAAGATTTCTATAGCAAGGCATACCTATGGAAATAGTGCGTTATTTTGCTTCATTGTTAGCCTCCGAAAACTCTTCAGATTTTACTAACCTTTCATTCACAAGTACAAGGATTAGCTAGGCGACTGCCAAAAATTGGTTTCTTGATGCACTAAAAGTTAATGGGTTGGTATGCAATTCACATTTGCTGAGAATGAGTTTACATATTCATCTCTATTCTAATATTTAAAAAAAATGTTTGTGAGAACTAGGCCTCATACTTTAACTGTGCTGCGAATTCAGGTACATTTTCAAGGTTGGTGGCTCAAGACCAAAGTAACAAGAGACGTAGCTGCGAGCCATAGAGGCAGGTGTGACAGTTGGCCAAAAGAGCACTCATTTTATACATTCGTGGCAAGTTCTGGCGTTAAAGTTTTTGATTTCTGCGAAAATCAACAAATGCAAATAAGCCTGCAATCTTGCCAAAACCACATTCGACAAATTGGCGCAATTTGCTGCTTTGTTCTGTTGAACAGCAACTGGTGTCCGCTTGAAGACGTTCCGCTGTAGGGCTTCAGCAGCAGTGACCTCAGAGGATATGCAGGATCACCATAGATGCGATAGCTGTGGCCCTGGGCTAGCCTTTATAGTTTCTCATACGCCTTACTTTTTCGTAGTATACCTGCAAGATCACAAAGTAGTTTTTGCACTCAGAATACGCTCAAATTTCCCAAAACCGCTGCAAATAAAACAAAACAGGCAAAAGTAGACATAGTTTTATCAGTTGCATCATCTCACTGCAGATGTTGCATCTTATTATCTGCTCTTTCTCAAAGTACACGAGGTAAACCAACCTACATGTCTGTTCTATTCAGTCAAGTTTCTCTGAAAATAGGCCCTGATACTCTGTGGTATGGCTGTGCTGCGTGCAACTGGGTGCTCGATTTCACGGGGCGCAAGCCAAGGTGCTTAAGGTGCTGCCGCCGTACAATGCACCCTTGAACCTTGCAGCGTGTGCAACTCGGCAGACAACAACCCGCACTGCTCACACTTTTTATGAATTTAACAAACCTTATTACTCCTCACAAAGGGGCCAGTGGCATACCCTGTAAAATGTATTTGCTTTGCATTTAGAATGACTTATAAGCAATTTTAGTTTCACTTTCAGTTTATTCGTCATTCAAAAAACAATAAGTAAACAACAAATAGTATGCAGACGAGGGTCCCAAAGTCAATGACTGCAGCGGGACCCTCGGTTCTAAAAAGAAAAAAAGAGATGTGCACAAAACATGGGTTAAAGCAGGAAATATAAAAAAGTACAAAGAAACAAATGAATGCGCGTAATCCAACACATTAGTAAGAGGTAACAAACAAAAAAACACATATATAAAAAAGCATAATTCTACAGAGAACATGTTATAGGACATGAATCTATTAACAAAAAGAAATACAGCATCTTAACTCATGTTTGAATACATTCAAAGATGACGTTAGTTTAAGTGAATAGGGTAGGTCATTCCATACTTTTAAAGCGGAAAAAGAGGATGCCATTTTCCCATAGTTTGTGTTACATTTAGGTAATAAAAAGTTGTAATTATGTGCAAACCTAGTGTGGTTGGTATTAGTGAGCAATTTGTAGTCCACAAATTCGTAAGGAAGCTGTTTGTTAAGTAATTTAAAAATGAAAACACTTAGATGATACTTAAACAAGCCAGATACAGGTAGTATAAAGTTTGCCTGGAGTAGCGGGAGAGCATTTGAGTAAAAGGAACTGTTGGTGATTATGCAAATAGCCTGGTTCTGTATGTGTTGAATAGACGAGAGGTGGCAGTTATACGTATTTCCCCAGGAAAAAATACCATAGGTGATATGACTGTGAATGAACGCAAAGTATAAAGATGATCATGCGTGTTCTGAAAAGAATGCACGTGATTTTATGAGAGCTTTTATGCCGAAAGCTGTTTTCTGTTTAACAAACGCAATATGATTAGAAAATTTCAAGTGAGAATCTAATTTTATGCCAAGGAACAAAGCCCAGTCAGCTGCAGGAATAAGGTGACTGTCGAGAGTTACTCGGGGGGAAAACGGCACGATCTTCTGCTTTGTTTTAAATAACATGAACTGAGTTTTGAGAGGGTTTAAAATTAAATGATTTAAATGACACCATTCAACGACTTTTGCTAGTTTATTGTTCAGTTTAAGGAGTAGGGTTGGTAGAGTTATCAGACATGGAAATAGTGGTATCATCAGCATATAAAGTGGCATTAGAAAGGTCAAGAACATCGGGTAAGTCGTTAATGTAAATTCAAAACAACAAGGGTCCCAGTATTGAGCCCTGTGGTACCCCTTGATTAACTACTTTCGACTCGGAATAAGCGCCCCCTACACAGACTGTTAGCTCACGGTCATGTAAGTAATCTTTAAGAAAAGTTAAAGCTGGACCTGTTATACCTAAAGATTCTAATTTGGCAAATAAAATGGTATAATTCACAGTGTCAAAAGCTTTAGTAAAATCTAAAAATACTGAGCCAACAAATTTACCACTGTCAATAGAACACCTTATGTAATCGCTTAAGGCAATAAGAGCTAAGCTCGTCGAACTGCCAGGACTGAAACCGAATTGGCAAGATTTCAACAACTTAAACTTTATTAGGTAACTGTATACACGTTTCAGAAATAATTAGGCGATTATTAGACACAAGAGATTTATCACCTTTTTTAAAGACAGGAATTACTTTGGCCTTCTTAAGCGAACTTGGAAAGGTACCGCATTTAAAAATTTGATTAATTATGCTGCTTAGTGTTTCCGCAATGCAAGGGACAACAAGTTTTAAGAGATAGGCAGAGACATTATCTAGACCCGGGCAAGTGTTTTTTAGATTTAATATAGGAGAACAGACCTCATCGGCTGTGACGGGGAAAAGAAAGAATGTATGATTGCAATGGTTACATGGATAGGAAGAGGCTATCGGGCTATTACTGTACACTTCATGGAAGTAATGACTGAATGAGTTAGCTATGCAAGACGATGCAGTGCAAGTGTCATGTTTATAAGTTATTTTATCAATAGTTCTACTAGCCTGGGGTGCATTCAAAAAGTCGTTGAAAAGTTGCCATTGTTTCTTAGGATTATATTTAGCTGTTCAGAATTCTTTCTCATAATAAAGACGTTTTGATTTTTTGAGTAGGTTGTTCGACATGGTACTGCATTTTCTATAGCGATGCGCTAGGTTCACATTGAACGGCTGTTTTTTTAGTCTTCCTGTTAAGATTGTCTTTTTTACGCATGCTGGTTAGCAAACCTTTTGTTATCCAGGGATTACGTGGAAACAAACTTTTTTTTTGCATTTGACAGTAGTAGTGCTAGCGCGCGCAGCTTTCAAAAATAATGATCAGAATTTTTTGAGTGCCTCTTCAGGATCACATAGATTACCAATTGATGACCAGTTGGTACTATTTATTGTATTAACAAAGATATTCCGGTCGAACCTGGATGTGAAGTAACCAGTGTCATAGTAAGGTTTTTCTGTAACAAAGGTAACGAAAATGGGAAGATGATCTGTGATAGACATGTCAATGACACCCGCACGTGGAGATGGCGTGATATTGCTTAAGGCGTGATCAATAAGAGTGTTAGTTCCAGAAGCGGAAAATCTAGTAGGAGAAGTAATTAAAGACTGAAGCCCGAATCCAACAAAACAATCGCTATATGATATCACTGAACTATTGTCAGTATCCAGTAAATTGGTGTTAATGTCACCAACTATTAAAACCTGTTTATTTTCAGCTGAAACTTTATGAAGAATTGTGGAAAGGTTGTGCAAGAAATCAGGAATAGATGAAGATGGGGAGCGATAAACGCAACCAATGATTAGACCATTGCGATTGCTAGAAAGCGACAGGTTAGTTTCGATCCACACTCATTCACATTTAGATACGCTTAAACATAGGTCAAGCCTACGTTCGTACTTGATTTTCGATTATATGAAGATAGCCGAACCGCCATGCTGATCCGCACTGCGGTGACAGCATTCGGAATGGAACGACCGAAAACCATATAAATTACCATCAGAAGAGTCAAGGCAAGTTTCGGAAATGCATAAAAATGAAAAGGAATGACCAAGTGAATCAATAAAGGTAGTAATGCTCTCTTGGTTTTTGCATAAACTTCGCGCATTGATGTGTAGTAATGAGTAGTTAGAACCAGCGATCAGCGATTTTGTTTCTGCTGTTGAGAGCAATGCCATACAGCAAATGTTGTCAAGAACAGCTTATGAAATAATAATAATAATATTTGGGGTTTTACGTGCCAAAACCACTTTCTAATTATGAGGCACGCCGTAGTGGAGGACTCCGGAAATTTTGACCACCTGGGGTTCTTTAACGTGCACCTAAATCTAAGCACACGGGTGTTTTCGCATTTCGCCCCCATCGAAATGCGGCCGCCGTGGCCGGGATTCGATCCCGCGACCTCGTGCTCAGCAGCCCAACACCCTAGCCACTGAGCAACCACGGCGGGTAGCTTATGAAAATGACAAATGTTTTGAATTGATATCTACGTGAAGATGCGCAGATCTGACTCGGAACTTATTCTGAAGACCCTGCTGTCATCAGTCTTGCGCAGCTTGATATGGCAGTTCTCGGTCCAAAGGTAACGCCATTTCATTTTTTTTAGGGCCAGCGCTTTCCTGAATAGTCGTTTGTTGTCAATGGTCAGGTGTACATTGACGTAAATAGCGCTATCCTTGCTTCCTGTCAGACCTATCAGAGACGTACGCAAACGTGCATTTCGAGCTTTCCGAAGGAATTCGTTTTTTTTGGTCACGCGAACAAGAACGGGCGATGATGCTTTTTTCTGGTGTCTTGCTGGCGACAGGATGAACTAACTGCTTCTATGTCTGTCGATGCAATGGGGCATTCAACAACTTCTGTAATTGTGTTCAAAATGACAGCGCAGTCTTCGCCCTGTGTACAGGGGATGCCTTTGATTTCAATGTTATTTAGCTGGCTGTATTGCTCCATTGCTGCAATCCTCCTGGCGAGCGCTTCGTTTTCGGCTCTCAAATCTTTGTTTGAATTTAGCAATTCATTGAGAGTTGTCTGCACTGTATCGTACTGGTCACTCATGTGACGCACACTGTCAGCCAGAGATGTAAGGTTAGCAAGACCCTGGTCATCAAGCTGTTTTGCAATTTTAGAAGCAAGTTCATCAACGAGGGTATCAAGTTTGTTATTAAGGAGCGATTCAAGTTGCTCAATTGTTTTAGCCAGTTCAGCATTTGAAGGCATGTTACATAGCACAGGCAATAACCAAAGAAACACTAGGGAGCAGCAGCCGCAGGCAGAAGCACAAGATGGGAAGAAATAACGTAAAAAGAACCAACCTGCAGTGGAAAGGTAGATATATTTTCAAAAGATGTCCTAATTCCAGCGACTGCTGCTCACAAGTCTCTGCTCACAATATTGAAATAAACATGTTCATGATAGAAAGTTCCGAGGAGTCGTTGTAGGTTTCAATGAAAAATTGATGTTCATATTGCTTTAGTCATCAGGAAATACATTGATTTTCTCATGAGAGCCAAAATAAATTTCGTTCACTAGTCAGCATTGCTACACTTCTCTCATGTTACCACGCATTAACTGATACAAACTCATTGTATAACTACACTTGCTTTATCAAACAAAATTCCCCTGCCACAAGTTACTACAAATTATGAAAACAAATTGTCTGTTTCAGTGCCCTTTCCTTCTAAACAATCTAGAGGTACATTTTAAAATGTTGCCGTAAAGTTGTTTGATATTTTTTGAAAACGTATTGGGGGGGGGGCAGCTTTCATCTGCCTACTAAGCACAATTATTACCTTCTTGAAATGCATGTGTTACAGTTGATGTTCTTGCTTGTGTACTTTGACCACATATGTATTATTTTGCTAACCCTAGTTCATTTCTGTGTTTACTGAAAATGTACCGTCCTTGATCTACATATTGGGAATGCATTTATGCTAATAAACATGAAACTAAACATGACCGCTGCGTCGATGACGTCCAGTAACAACTTGTGAATAGGAATTGTATCAACTTACCTGCATCATGTTGGCTGCCAAAGTACGCTTTATTTAGTTGGCAGATTATGCCGTTTGGAAACATGATGGAGTGGTATTCTACGGCATGGGTGCGCTTGTTCCCGGATGAAAACACCTTTTGATTTGTCGACGGGTGGCAGATAGCGCTCGGGGTGCCGTCGGTGAAGCCCCAACAGTTATCCAGGGGTGCATTGGAATTCACGTCCTGCGAAGTCTACGTGCGAAAAAAAAAATAAATAAATAAAGAAGGGCGACGCACAAAAATGTTTGATATTTACCTGTGAAAATTCCTCCAAGGTAGGTATGTCAAGCCAGGATTCACTGTTTGCGTCCTTCAAGAGATGCTTGAAGTTACTTTCGATGTGTGAAAGAACGATATTTGTCGCTGATTATATAAGTGAATAATGTCTGCCAAAAAGGTGCTCCAGGTCGCACAGCTTATTGGGGTACTAGAGCCGGCGTAGCGTAATGCACAAACCCTTGTCTCCTGGCACAGTCATTCGTTGAGCTGTTGTGATGAAATCTGACATCCTTAAGGCACTATAAGGCCTTGATATGTCATTTTTTTCGAATCGGAAATACGACCTGAAAACACCATCATCAATGGTATCCATGTTCAGAAGTCCGTTGGTAGAAAGCGGGTCTCTTCGCGGGCTACAAAAAACTTCACACAGCAAAATGTCTTCCAGTTCCTTCCATTTCAGTTGATTCAGTAGCACTGGCTGCTCTGCCTTCTTGTCATGCCTTCCTATAGCTCAAGTAATGAACGAGAAGAAAGGGGGTTAACCGAGCTCAATTGCTAAATTAGCTCAATTGGTAGAGCATCGCACGCGAAATGCTAAGGGTGTGGGTTCGGCTCCCACCTGCGGCAAGTTGTTTTTTCATCCACTTTAATTTCCATTAATTTATCATTTTTTCATTCCATTTATTAGGCACAAGTAATTTCCCCTATGTTGTCCTTGGTGTCAGTGTTTGTTGGCTTCTCATGATATAGCTCAAGTAGTGCGATGCACGGAAACTGTGGGAGCAGAGCAATATAAATTGAAGATGAAGCACACGTTTTTCACGTGCGTGCACGGTTCTGTGGACCACGTTTTAGGTGTATTGACAAAGCAAAATACCTTGCCTTGGCTACAGCGCAGCGTAACGGCTTTGTTAATGTAACGATTATATCTATAGCAAATGAAAATGCAATGTATTGCGTGAAATGCTTTCAAACATTTGAGTCATTGCAAAAATAATATTTTATTATTGCAATTCTTACAACTTGAGTACTATGTTTATGGCGGTTTTATGTTCTGTGGAAAGGTGGCGCGCAGGCGATCACATGCCTTTCGTATGCAGCCGCGCGGCGTGTTTCTATTTAGGCGTAAGCTGCTGACACGCACGTGGTAGTAGCGAAATGCCATACTAAAACGCTGCTGCCACGCACGGAAGTGACGTCAGAGTTATGATGACGTTGTTTAAACAAGTATGACGTGTTCCGGTTTATAGTTTTGCGCGCGCTGCTGGAGCTCCTTCAGCTTTTCAGCTTAGCTAAGACACAATTTTACGGTTTCTTACTGTATTGTGTGCTAGAATGTTGTTCTAGTTGCGCTGGAAGAATCGGATGGTGTTCGAACTTGCGATCACGAGCGACACTTGGACGCAACGCTGGAGCAGCTCGTTTCCTTATGCCTTGCAGCGCGTTTATGGTTGGTAGTGTGGTCTTATGTAGCTCCTGTTACGTTTTTCAGTGCTCTTGTTTGTTGAATTTGCTGTTGTGAATGGGGCACATGTTGGCTTTCAGTATGGCAGAACTTTTTTCTCTTATGGTAAAAACGTTTAAACGCGTTCTAAACTCTTGTCGCTGCAGCCAGAGTGCGGGAAGCCTCGAGCTCGCTTCTTCCCGGCGCCGCCCCGGCTTCGAGGGCCGCCGGGGACCTTCTCCATCGGCGTTGCCGCCGCTGGGAGACGACTCTCAAAAGTTCAGAGTTGGCAGACCGCAGCTCTGGGCCATCCGGCAAGCCGAAGGTGCCGCTCGGGTTCAAGGACTTCGAGCCGCCACCTGACAAAAACTGCCGGACCATTCTCTATTAAAGTTTCTTCTTCATCCTTCGTAGGATTGCTGTTGCATATATTGCCCGAGTAAGTGCTGTTGCAATTTTTTTACGGCAATGTCGCATTTACCTCTACTGTTTCTTGTCTTGCATCTTCATGCAGTTTCCCTGTTTACCTCGGATTTTGGTGGCTAGCGAATCGCGACTTGCTTGTGCACCTGCTCGTTACAGTTCAAAAGGCACATGTTGAGCAACCTGAATGTAAACTATGAAGACAAATATTGCAAATGGTGGCCCAGCCACTCATAGCTCTACTTTGGTTCAATTTTGTTGTAAAGTTTGGCTGTCTTGAAGACCGAGAAATTTTCTTAAATTTCTTCCAGCTAGTTTGCTAAGCTGCTATTTAGTATTGCTTCTTATGATGGCGCTGTGCGAGGTACCAGGTTTGCGCAAATGTTCCTCGCAATTTGTTTGTAGACATGACGTAGCTTCATTGCAGGAACCTGCATTTTGTTATACATGTGAAATGCATGCTAATATGACCAGTGTGGGCTTGCAGGTCCATGCATGCCGCTCTCAAGCAAATGCCGTTTCCATTGTATGAATCTTCCTTGACCTTGCTGCACTTCACAGGGCTTGTTTGGTTAATCCTTTTGTCTGTGCAATAGAATGCTCATAGGTCTTGAGCTTTACCCTGATCCTTTTGTCCAACAAAAAAAAAACTCTTTAGGCATTGCGTTAGGGAACATATCTGGGTGATAATGCGACAATCTTTGCCTCTATAACCTTTCTTTTCTCCCATCTTCAGTGAAGTTGTCAACCACCTGTCCCTTTGTTCGAACAGAGTGCCATGCATTGACAGAAATTCTCATCACAACAAGAAAATCTCTGAAGGAAATTTTTGAAACTGACTAGGACTTCGTCTTGGGCAAGTTGGTGAAATCTGCGACGCATTTTTTTTTTGTGCGCAAAAAGATATTTATAGAAGAAGGACGCATGAAAGTGCGAACTACCAACTGACTTAATGATTCAAAGGATGGAAGATAGGGTACAAATTTTGTGCACATGCAAGAGGCGAATGTTGTGACAGTGCTAGTTTGTCTAGTAATGCTACAAATCGGCATTAAACAAGTGCACTTCTGGGGAATTAAGGCAATTGAAGTGCTACTGACATGTGCACCATCTCTCTGATAAAATATTCCTTCGCGAGTTCATGTGCTGTTTTGTTGCTACTTCTGCCCAGGATCACAATGTTGGAAAGCACGGCTCACATGAGCAGGCCTTGCAATGTGCGCTGCACCATCCGGTTTATTTAAATTGTTTGAATGCTCCCTCAAATAGTCATTTAGGCATTGGGCCGTTTGGTCTACATAGAACTTGCCACAGCTGAGAGGTATCTCATAGACCAACCCACAGCACAATGCAAAATGGTTGGCATGATTTTTCATACACCCTTGTCTCGTGGTATGAGAGCCACTAGCAAAATTATTTGCTTTCACGTCGATAAATGTTGTACACTGTTGCACACATTTTTGGCGTGACAGAATGGGTCTTTTTTTTTTGCATGAGTGCGAACATTCATAGCGATGGAAACACAAAAATTGTTTCAAGTGAGGCACTAGATCACCCAGAGCAACAATCTAAAGAAAACATGTATTTTATGTTAATCTTGATTTATTAAACAATTTTCTCGCCCTAATGTGGCAAAGAGGACATCTTAACCTCTACACGGACAGGCAGAAGAATGACAATTCCATGAGAAATGTCAACATATGAGCATGGAACGCGCAGTTGCCAGTGATGTGAGGACTGACGACTTAACAAGTACCACAACGCGGAATGGAAAGCGTGTGCGTCAGCTCCCGCCTTTTAAAAGGTTGATGCTCTTATTGAACACGCCAATGCCATGCTGTGCCCCGACCAGCTTCAAAGCCGCAAACTGCACTGTTTTGCAGTACGCTGCGACTGCAGCCCACTTGTTGCCTGATGTAGATTCCGGAAATGGGCTGAGAAGGTCTAAGCCGACACGATGGAAGGTCTTGGTAGGGATGTCGAGCGGCTGCAGGTAACCGGTGGGGAGCTGGGAAGGCTTCTTACGTCGTTGGCAAAGTTCACAAGTGGGGACACAACATCGTACGGAACGGGCAAGGCCCGTCCAAAAAATACGGCGACGTACACGGTCATAGGTTCGAGATACGGCAAGGTGTGCTGCCGTTGGTGCGTCGTGAAGCTCTTCTAGAACAGTGGAGCGGAGGTGTTTAGGTATTACAAGTAGAAACTCAGAGCCGTCCAGATGAAGGTTACGGAGGACGAAGAGGCATAGAGCAGCATCGGCTGGAGAATGTTCAAAATGGTCTATGAGTGCTCTGATGTAGCCGTCATGATGTTGCTCGTCGGCGAAATGAAGCAGCTGTGATACAGAGAATACACAAGAAGCACTGGCAATATTGGAGGAGTCAAAGTTGTCAACAGGTAACGCGACAAGCAGTCAGCGTCTTGGTGCAGGCGGCCAGACTTGTACACCATGGAATATGAAAATTCTTGTAGCCTCAAAGCCCATCGACCAAGCTGGCCTGTAGGGTCTTTTAGTGATGAAAGCTAGCAGAGAGCATGATGGTCAGTGACTACGGAAAAAGGGCGACTGTAAAGGTAAGGACAGATATTCGCAACTGCCCAGACGACAGCAAGGCATTCTGATTCCGTAATGGAATAGTTGTGCTCCGATTGTGCTAGGAGGTGGCTCGCATAAGTAATAACGCGATCCTGTCCACGCTGACGCTGGGCTAAGACGGTACCTACGCCATGACCGCTGGCATCTGTACGCAATTCTGTAGGGGCATCAGGGTCGAAGTGGGCGAGAATGGGTGGTGAGGTTAGAAGAGTGACGAGACGAGAGAAGGCGGCGGCTTCTGAAGTACCCCGCACCTCCACCAGAATGTTACGTGTGAAAAGACAGACGAAAAGGGCTATTTACAGGTTATTTACACTGGAGCCAGGCAGCCAGGCCGACCCTCGCTCGCACTAAGAGCTGCGACGTCATCTTCGTTCTCGTGGCGGCCCGTCTTTTGAGCATTGCTCGATGATATTGTAATAATATTACTGCGAATAGAGCTTTTGTAATTGAGAAACTGAAGTAAATGCAGGACACAATTAGACACTCCCTTAGACATTCAAGTACTAGCCAGATGATGAAGGCACTCCTCATTAAAATTCTGTCACTGGAACTCATCTACTAGTAATAAAAATATCGCTGCATTGCATTATAACATGAAAGAAAATGCTTCTTGTCTAGTTCTATTTGATTTTTAGAAAAAAGAACCTATTGAGGTTACCCTTGAAAGCATCGCCCACGCTTTTGTGTTTCAGTAGTTATTATGTAGTGCTGAGCTGGCTTTTCTGGCTCGCGAAACTTGCACAAACTTCAAGTCGCAGAGAATTTTATGTTCATGTGATGTCGTGGTATATCTGAACAGTCCATGCCACTTGACCAAGAGCAGCTGCAGTGGTGAATCCAATGTTCTGTCTTGGGTCGGTTGCTCCATGGCCGCACGTACGCATTTTTCGTAGAAAACTGTAGCACCATCTGTAGGGCGCTGTTTTACTCACCGATGAAAGCAAAGGGCAGTCGTGGCGTATGCAACGTCGCCACTCCCTGCTCAGGAGCAGGTGATTTGAATTCCTCTCTAGGTATGCGGACCCTTCAGACGCAATTTCCTCGTAAACTAAGTCTTGTTGGCACGAAACAAGCACTGTGAGGTTTATGGAATGCTACTTTAATAGGCCGCATCTATTTATTTATTTCATACATACTGCTAGCCTCCATTTCGAGGCTGTTGCAGGACATGGGAAAATACATTGCATCAAAATATGAATGGCAAACTTATACACTTGTTAATATTGTAGTTTACGAGAAGATGTAGTTGAGCAATACAATAAGAGGGTGTGACCTTCCTGAGTCAGCCCTTAAAGGTTAATGAACAAAAATGCAGAAGCATAAGGCAAACAACAAAAAAAGTACACCAAACCAATTACAAACATATTGCAGTGTCTGTAGGCGATACTTATAAGTTAAGATGCGTACTCAGACCTATTTTTCCAGCATAGGAAGGAAATCGTCAGGTGAACAAATTATATCACTAGGCAATGAATTCTAATCACTGATAGTCTGAGGAAAGAAAAAATACCTGAATGTGTCTGTGTGGAACCTGTATTCAATTAAATGTTTAAGGTGTTTAGTTCTAGTGTTTCGCTGTTCAGAGAAAGATACATGTGCACCACTGTGTAATTTGTAGCCCCCATTAAGGAGGTGGAACAGAAACTTGAGGCGTAAGAATTTAGCACGCTTGCAAATAGTGCTATAGTCCACTACTACTTAGTAGTCTGCTTTGTATTTTCCTTTAATGTCCCATGAAATGACCATATTAGGGAGCACTCAAACAATTCAAATAAATTTCAAGGTGTGCATCTTGGCATGCTTTGCAAGGCCTGCTAACGTGAACTGTGCTTTTCGTGTGTTATGATCTTGGGCAGTGCATGAGTTCATGGAAGCATACGGTGTTAGGACGATCCTGCATGTGTTAGTAAATGTAAATTATTTTAATTGCATGTAACCTTAGAAGCAGGCTAGTAGCCAATAAACTCTTGTTTGCTAACCGAAGGCATCGAGGCGGTCAAAGTCAGGGTCGTTGACCATTTGCCTGCTCCTAACCCCAATTATTGGCAAATCAGTTCTGTAGAAACCCGCAAGATCAAGGAGGATACATGAAAAGGAAAATTCTTGAGACCCATATGGGTTTTTAAAAAAAGGCGGTGACTGGTGACACGCGTAGTAGAGGCGAAATGCCATACCAAAACGCTACTGCCATGCACGGAAGTGATGTCACATTTTTGACCACGTGATTGTGACGTTTAAACAAGTATGGCGTGTTCCAGTTAACAATTTTGCTACAGTTTGCGCGCGCTGCTTCCACTTTTGATCTTAGTTAAAACATAAATTTATGGTTCCTTACTGTATTGTGTAGCAAAATATGCTAGTTAGTTGTGCTGGGACAACCGAAATGTGCCTGAGCTTGCGATCATGAGCGACACTTGGGCCCACGCCTAAAGCAACTCATTTCCTTATACCTTGCAGTGCCTGTTATGGTTCATAACGTGGTTTTGTGCAGCTTACTGTTCAGTTTTTCAGTGCTGTTGCTCTTGTTTGCTGAATTTGTTGTAAATGGAGCTCGTGAGTGTCTTCAGCTTGGCGGCACTTTCTTCTCTTATGACAGAAAGGTTTAAAATATTTCTAAACGTTTGTTGCTGTCGCTTACTTGAGTACGTTGATCGTGAAGACTTTTCCTTTTTTTTTCCATCTTTCGTGGGGCTTTGCATAATGTGCGAGTAAGTGAGCTGTCGCAAATTTTTATGGCACTCAATGCAGCGTTTACCTCTACTCTTCGTCTACTGTACGGTTTCCCTAATCACGGATTTCTCGGCTCGATTGTGAATCACGACTTGCTTGAGAACCTGCTAGAAAGCCCAAAGAAGGCTACAGCATCTACATTCTGCGCCTGCTCGCAACACTTCAAAATGCACATGTTGAGAAACCCTAATCTAAACTATGAAAACCAGTATATAGGAACGTGTTC
This sequence comes from Dermacentor variabilis, assembly GCF_050947875.1. NCBI lineage: Eukaryota > Metazoa > Arthropoda > Arachnida > Ixodida > Ixodidae > Dermacentor > Dermacentor variabilis. Next base: position 144,143,542 of record NC_134569.1, read on the forward strand.
TACTCAGGCTCAATCTTGCTCTCAAATTAAGTTTGTCTTGAAGCCAGAATGCGGTGCAGCTTGTTTCCTAAACTGATATGTATACTAGCATTGTTGTTTCTTACGCTGTTATCTGAGGCACCATGCTTGCACGAACATTCTTCGCAACTTGTATGGAAATACGACGTAGATTCATTGTAGGAATCAAGCTTTGTGTCCTGTCCTTCTCTTGGATTTTATTTTCGCGCTATTCTTGAGCTCGAATCAGGAATTTGTCATTGTAGAACCTGCACTACAAAGATGTGAAATGTAAAGACACTATACTGGTAGGTGGGTGTACGCAAATGTGTAAGTTTCTAGGCTCATGCCAATCAAGAAAATGCCAATTTTTCATCCCGTGAGTCTTTCTTCACCTTGTGGGATTTCGCAAGCCTTGTTTCAGTCATCCCTTGGTATCCGTTGCAGCAGCTCAGTGTCTATAGTGCCCTGCTGAGCACAAGCTCAGTGGTTTGATTCCCGGCTCTAACAGCCACAGTTTGATGGGGGTGAAACGTAAAAACACTTGCATTTGAGCTTTGGGCGCAATTTAAGGAATCTCCGGTGGTCAAAATAAACTAGAACCTACGATGTAAACCACAGTGAAGTTACATGTCAAAACCTCACAGTTAAAGTAATCTCTTGATCTGTATAACAAAATTCTGATAAGTTTTATCCCTTAGCATGATCCTCTTGTCTAATAAAAACTTTTTAAGGCATTGTGTAAAAATATGTTTTGGATGACTACTGAGTATTTTTTCTCAAATCTTTTTCAGCACCAAACCGAAGAAGTTGTCGATCACTTTGGACTTTTCTCAAACAGGGTGTTGTCCGGTGATTGAATTTCTCTTCACACAAGGACAGATTGTGAAGGAGATTTTGTAAGCTATCAGCAGCAGTAGAGAACGAGGCACAAAGAATAAAGGAAATTGATGGACCCAATTTTCTGTTATTTACTATGTTGTGAAGGAAGCAGACAGTGAAGCTGGACAATATGTAGGGGAAATCATAATATAGAAATAATAAGTAAAGATGAAGTGAAAGTTGATAGAAAGACAACTTGCTGAAGGTGGGAGCCGAACCCCCATACTGTGCATTAAGCATGCCGTGCATTGCCAATTAAGCTACTGATGTGGTCGTCCTCCCATTTACTTGGCTATCTGTGTATGTGTAAGGGGTAGTCCTGGGAGGGTTGGCCAGCACTGCTTCTCTCGGCCATGTCAGGGGATGTGGAACATCTCTAACTGATGATGTCAAATTGTATGACTTCAGAATTAAGCAACTGAACAACAAGCCCTTAAATGCTCCTTCATGGCATCAAGGCAGCCAAAGAAAATACCTTTGACCAGTTGCTTGCTGCAAAGCTGATTTACTATGTGACTCCTGTTCTTAAAAAGGGATGTTCCACATGTGCTGTTGTTGGCTACGAGTGGTCCTGGCTAGCACTACTAGTGCTCTTTTTGTATGTGTACACAAATACCTAAGAAAGTGAACAAGGGAGGGCCCTCATGACAGCTTAACTGGTGTAGCACAGTACGTAAAATGCGGTTCAGCTCCCACCTTTTCATCCACTTTCATTTCCTTTATTTCTACATTTCAATGAAACACAATTTCCCCTGTGCTTTCTCTGGCTTTGTAGTCTGTTTTTTCATATAGTAAAAAGAAGGCTGCCTCAAGTTCATACAGGCCGCTTCAGTATTTTTGTACAATCCCATAAGAAAAGGCATTTGTTCCCCTCGGCTAAAGAAATACAGAATCCAGGTTTGTGCAATTTATCTGATATGTCCACATTTTGGGACAAAGTCTTCATGGACTATCTGGAAGCAGTGGCGAAGCCAGTGGGTAACAAACTGGGCACAAGCCCTCACTCCCCCCCCCCCCGTGCACACACACACACACACATACAAAATTTCTATCTATATGGGATCTGCCCAGCCCCCTTTCCGTCCGCAGTCATGTTGGTGCAGCCCGTCCACCTGCTCTCCCTATAAAAAAATTTTTGGCTATGCCACTGTGTTGAAATATGTGCCACAGTAGTCATCAATGTTTTAAGAAATTGAGGAAGAAGCTAAACAAGTGAAATGTCGAAGAAAGTTCTCAGGTGTGTTGCTCATGCATGGCAACATGCCAGACTGCATGGCGAAATTTGGTTTGCGATGCACTCTGGCATGTTTGAAACATGCGTGCCAACTGCACGCTAGCCTAGCCTGATCACTACTGCTGTGCACAATTAAAGTCATGCTTTTGACATCAATTAAACAGTAATCTGATTTAGAGAAAAGCATGCTTCTGCATACTTTTGCCCTTTCACTTGCTGGCTCTGCTGGTTGTTGCCAAGCTGGATGATCGTGTAGCTGGTGGATCGGCATTCCTGACCCCTTCAACTTGAGCACAAGCCTCAGGTATCTCCTTTTCTTTTGCACAACCTATACCTTGCAGCAGTTGTTGCAGTTCATAGTGTACATCTGTGCAACTTGCACTCTACATTCCAGTTTTGTACTTTATGTTTTGTTTGGTTTGCTGTTGGTTAGCCCTCATTAGTCCTACCACACATCTACTGTTCTGAACCATGTTCACGATATTTAACTATATAAGGAACTTCCTTGTTACTTGATTTGTCTTTTACATATGAGAATTGGATCAGAACTACCCTACTTTGTTCATACATGGTCAATCACACTCGTGTCTTGTTGGTTAGCAGCTCCACAGTGAAGCATGTCCAATAGTGTACCTTATGTGATTTGGATGTGTGGACAAAAGCACAGGTGCACACCTCGCATTTAGCCAGATATTTTATCAGGTGCTGTATTTTCCAACCACTTATTTAATTTACTAGTTTTACCTTTCATCTAAGTGCGGATGCTACTGAACTGCTATCACTGGGGCTGGCAATATTATATATAATATATGCTACCTTTGCAACTTGGTCCCTGTTAAAGCTTGAAGAAAAATAATCCTATAATACAAGCAGTCACATAATGTACCCCTGGAAAAAGATGGTTCATTTGCAAAACCTACTCGACATAATTTATTAATAAAAAGAAATGGGGTGAGACAGATGGAATGCCCTTCCTGAAATTATAAAAGGCAAAGTAGACTGGTCTCATTTTTTTCTACACCACCACAGCTGTGGTGCATGCTGGTAATTGCACTACAGCTGAGTTGCGAACAGAGAGCATATAAAATGTGTAATCCACCGAGTCTTTTTGATCATAGGCAGCAGTTTTTTTCGTTGAAGCATTGTGACATTATAGTAAAGGAATAAACTGTTGCGTCCCTGTATGCTGCAATGAAATGCAAAGGAACAAAATTCTCTAAGTCTTTATTTCTTTCAAAAAGACAACAGCTTGCCACAGGAACACATGTTTAAGGACTATAGCAATTTAGCCTGACAGAAAAGCAAGTAAAATTTTTTTGTTGGTTTGATTTCGTGAAAAACTGCTGTGGCTGCTAGTGCAGCTTGTAAAACTTAGGCAAATGGAACGTGGCAATCGTGCATTTTCACCACAATGGACACGACGATGCTGTGAAAGGCACAAAGATGTGAACAAATGAAAGGATCAGTCATGTGCAGTGAAGTCTTAGAAGTAAGAGAGGCTTTGAAGACATGCAGCAATACCAGATAAATATAACGGACAAATGAGCATTCAGTATGAAGTGCTGCTCACACGGCCAGGCTTGGCCATTGTAAACAAGAACAAACATGCATTGCTCGGTCTGTATACCTGCGCTCATCTGCTATACAATAGTCCTGGCCACATCCCTGACCATCAAAAATCTACCCATTCATTTAGATGGTTAGATAACATTGCTTTCTTGAACTCCTGGCATTGTTGATAGACAGCACTTTAACTGCAGGGCTACAGTTGCGTATTAGTGAATGCGTCTTGTGACATAAGCAAATTGTAACCACTCGGGCTCAACAAAGAATTAACCTCACGCTCATATATTCAAGAAAAAAAAACAGTTCACCCAAGCATTTATACTTTCTGCAGGAAAAGAAAAATGCAATAGAAAGCATAACCAACGCTTCACAACCTTGCATTCAACTGGTCACTTTTAAGCATTATTGCTCATCTTTAAGGTCCTTTAATGAATCAAGAAAACGTGCCAACAAGCACCTTGTAACAAAAATCGTGCAACCCAACTTTGTTGCTTCGTACAACTATTAGAGTGCTTGAAAACAGCAAGTCAAATAAGCCATAAAGCTTACCATTTATAGGTCCCAGTAGATGCAATAGAAGTGGTGATCATGATATAAACTTGTATTGGTAGTATTGCTTGGCAAGAAGCCAACTAATCAGATGCGCCAAACATAGAGAATGAGGGTGGGAAAGGCATTGCTTTAATAAAGTGTTTATGCATTCCAAGCTGTTTATTTGTTGTGCTGAGGATATTTAGGTACTATTTTTTGCTTCACTGCGTAATTTCGTAGAGATCAGAGCTGGCCTCGAGCAGACATGTCGGGGTAGAAAAGATGCGGCGGCTATATATACATGTATATGTTGTACCGGAGCACTTTGGCACCAGTTCTGTGCCAGCATGGAGGAAGAAGTTGACGGTCGTGTGTGTCTTGCTCTGTCGATTTTTCGGGCTGTGACTGCCTTGTGTTAGTGGCCCTTTTCCAGATGCTGTGCCCATGTTGACAAGACGAACATGCCTGTTTCAACATACATATACATATATATATATAGCCCACGATTCATTGTATAAGTTGTGTCCTGTGTGTGAGTTATTTGGCAAGGCAGCAGCAGCAACCAAGAACAGCAAAATCTGGGAGGGTTCACGTTGTTCACGTAGAAAGATTCGCTTTAGAATTAACAATTAATGCATCTTTGTAGAACAAAACACCTTGATACGATATCTACATCTATACCAATACAGGCTATCAGTGTTGCCAGTGTTCGGGCATACTATTTTGTAGTCCAATATACCAATATAGGCTGTCAGCTTTATTAGGGTATCAGGTCTGTCGTTTTATAATCCAGTAAGATGAAACATATATAGAAACCAATAAAATATTTCTGTCAGAATTTTCCCTAGGGAGAACTTCTATTTTGTATAGTGCTCATAGTAGGATGACAAGGGAGATTGTGGAGGCCTATGAAATCGGAAAATTAGAGGAAAGGTGCATGAGCAAGCCATTAGTGTCGATATCTGAAAAAGAGATATGATTCCTCGGTTTATCGTAGTAACCATTGCAGTTCATGTTTTGACCATACCTTGGACATGTGTATGGTTCATCGACATGCACCACTAAATGTTCTTTTTTGCTGTCTCATTTGTTTCTGCTCGTTCAGTATATATTTATCGATGCTTGTGAAAATAAAATCTATAGTTGAAAGTAGTGCTGCCTCTGTCTATCTGTTTCTTTCTATGTCCTCGTTCAGTCACACTTGCACATTCCATGATGCAAAGCCTTACGTGGCTCGGGGCAATGGCTCACATCTAAAGAATGCGGCGTCTAGTCGAGTGGTACAAAAAAATATTATCATCAGCAATGGCTCATATGCTGTAAGCAAGCAAAGATGCAATGGCTCATAGACTCTTACGGCAGAATGTTTCATGTTGCACATACATTGTTGCATTTCCAACATAGAGACATATGTCGATGAGGGAATCAGTGAGCAATTCCACATAAAGAAAATGTGCACACCCTTAAGGCAGAGTGTTTCATGTTGCACATACATTGTTGCATTTCCAACATAGAGACATATGTTGATGAGGAAATCGGTGAGCGATTCCACATAAAGAAAATGTGCGGAAAGTATGTCAGCCAGCCCTCTAGTGTTTTTTATGGTGACGAGCGATCCTTCTAATGATTTTGGTGTGGGAAGACATTGAGGTACTTTAGACCTATATATTAACAGAGGCCCAAATTTGTCTTGATTTTCTTAACATGTGCGAGTTTTTCTGGTATGTTAACCAATGTTTCAAAAACAGACCTTCAATCAAAAGTCAGTATTTGTATTGTCTCTCTCTTACTCATTGCTTCTCCACCAGGTTTTCAGCATGAATATAGCAATTAACTGCCCCAAAACTGCTTGAGCACCTTAATTTAGCTCCACAATTTAGTGTTGAATGAACATCATTTGCTAATTCTGCAACAAAATTGAAAGGAGATATATGGCTTGGACAAGTTGGGTGAGTGTAGCTTAGGCTCAGAAATTGAAAAGGTTTGTTTGTTAAGTTCTGTTGTTCATACCTAGGTAAACATTTGTTGTGAGTAACAGTATAGATTTTTTTTTCAGTGCAGAAGTGTGAGAGTTAGTGCTGGCATAAATGCACCATGTGTTTCGGTGGAAATAATTTTCCAAGTGAAAATTAATATTTGCACTACTGGCATTACACTCTGTGTGGTGCAGACATGTACAAATATGGATGTACTAAATATGACTTGCCATTTAATTCGTTTGTAAGGTTGACTGATTCCAGCGAGATGACACAAAAGTCCCCATGGACGTCCCAAAAAGATCCACACGTCCCACATCCAAATCAAGACGTCTGGTGGACTTTGAAGAGACATTGTACTCGGTGAGGTCTTCAAAATGCAGCATCATGGGCATAATTTGGATAAGGAATCAGCATGCAAAATATTTTCGGTGAATGTGCATCAGGAGATGGCGTGTCAGATATCTGCAAGTCCTCTTCTCAAATAGATGCTCTCTTTAAATTTACCTAAGACTTTAGGTTATTTTAGGACTTTAGATTACCAACAAAAAACTTGTGCGTTCCTTTCCATACACCCTTCCATCGCATCCCCTATATAGGAGTTAATGAATATAAATACCTCGGTGTTACCATAACAAACCGTTTAAGCTGGAACAATCATGTTACCAATGTTTTCTTGTCTTCTTACTGAAAACTTGGTCTTCTTCACCACAAACTAAAGAATTTTCCTCCCAGGATAAAGCATTTAGTATACTATATATAGTCTCAGCAGACCAAAACTAGAGTATGCTTGTACAGTTTGGGACCCCTACACTAAACAGAATGTTGAGGCACTGGAGTTGACCCAGAGGAAAGTCATACACTTCATTTTTTCAAAATACCACAGTACAGACTCGCCCTCTGATTTAATGAAAGAGCATGCCATCTCATCGCTGCAAGCACGAATGAAAATTCAAAGACTAAAATTTCTATTTTTACTTAAGAACAATAAACTTTCTATGAGTCCTCAACCTTATCTTATGCCCATTACTACTCGTCGTATAAGGCATCATCATGATCAGTGTCTAACTCCACACCATGCCAAAATAAACACCTTTAAGTATTCTTTTTTCCCCCGTACAATTGAGGAATGGTGCAAGCTGCCTTCTGATGTGATTATGACCATTGAATCTATTGACAAATTGATTGCTTTTTATTCATAGTCATGTTTCACACTGTATAAATTTTCTCCTGTTACTGTACAACCTGTCCCATTGTAAATGAGCTCCTATGTTTTGTGCTGTCACTACGCTGAATTCATATTATGCATTGTTGTATAGTTATGCCACACCTGCTAGGGCTTGCTGTGAGGGCCTGAAGTATTTGATAAATAAATAAACAAAAGCTATTGTGAATATACTGCAACTTCCTCAATATATATGCAAACTACTACATGCAAACTACACTACTATATGCTATATATATGCTACTGTATGCAAAAGACACTAGTACATTTTTTTGCAGATAAACATGCACTTACTCTATCTTGGAAAGGTAGCTACTAGACTGTTGATTGAATTGTGAAACTGGTTATATTTAAATTACTTCAATTGAATATTAGGAAAATTATTTTTATTATTTTCAAATTACAATGCTTCTACTAAATTTATTAACTGTGCTATTGAATGAGTACAAACCTAAAAATTGTTAGGTGTTATTTTCGAAGAGAACATGAGCTAGACACCTCACATAAACAAGCTCCATGCAAATATCTGTAGGGCAATATCAATAATGAACAATATTCGAAATTTGGTGCCATAATGGTTAAAACTTCAGTTATATTATGTCCTTGTTCATTCTCATGTTTCCTACTGGCTACTCATCTGGGATATTGCTCCTGAGACAAATTTAGACAGGTTTGTAGAGCTGTGCAGTGCACAGCTCTACAAAAAAGAGATTTGCACTGCATTATAAAAAATATAGAACAAAAGGCCAACACAGCACTATTCTTTCCTAAGCTTAACATACTCAAAGTTAACTAGCTGTTCCAAATAATGCTTCCTATGCATAGACAGAAGAACATTCTATGTGACCAGTATATTACTCCCTCCTCATCTTCTCTGCCTGACAATAATACACAGTACCATCTTAGGCATAGCTGACTTAGGACACCAATGCTCAGAAGTAAATATGGGACACAGGCACTTGCTCATCCTAATACCTGATTACCTAGCAATCAAAAATCGTGAAAGTGCTAATATGATTCGCCAATGCAGGTTTGTTTATAGCCTTAACAAAAAAAAAGTTTATCTTTTGTTAAGCTGTTGAATAATGCTTGTCGTGCGATACGTAGTGCTGCTGTGGTCATGTCAGTCCTTTCTATATTCCTTATTTATTGTTTAAACTCTTGCACAATTGCTCAGCATTGTTGTTTGTCAGAATTATTCCTAATTGTCTAGGCTTTACTGAGAATGATGCAAGTATAGATTTCCAACAATTTGTAGCTTCTTGTGCAATTTTTTTTAGTTGCCTTTTGCACAGATTTTGGTTTTTCTCTGTTTCTGTATTGTTTCGCTGTGTTCTTGTTGCTTTCCACCTCTGTGCAATGTACAGGTAGGAGGGCCTTGCTTAGGCAGCTGCATCTGCCTTTAGTCCCTTCATCTGTGTTAATGTATGTCTAAATAAACAATATAAATAAAAAGATATAGATGCAATGCACAGTGTTCAGTGTCTACCACATGGACTGCGAATGTCTTCTGTAAACACTCGCAAAAGACATTGTACAGCTGTGTTTATGCTAAATTCTGCTTGTGTTGTGTTATATTTCCTTAGGAAAAATTGGAATAGAAATATTTGGTTGGTTTCTATAGGTTTCATATTACTGGATAATGAAATGATAAGTCTGATACACTAATGATGCTGATAACCTGTATTGATCTATTGGAGTATAAACTAGACCTGATACAGTGATAGCCTGTAGTGGTTTATGAAACAGACTTAGTACACTGATAAAACTAATAGCCTGTATTTGTGTATTAGCTCAACTTCTAGATTGGTGTAGACAGGAATGATGTATACCAAATTGTTTTACGAAGCTTTCTAGGCAAACCCTCCTGGCCTCTGCTCATCGTGGTTGCTGCTGCTGCCTAGCCAAACAGCTGACACATAGGACCACACTTACATAACGAATCTTGGCCTATATATAGCCCCATCTGTACATTCTTACAGATGTGCTAGCAGCCAGCTCTGATCTCTAGGAAATTACACAGTGAAACAACAAATTGTACCAACATCTACAGTACAACGAATATGCAGCTTGGAATGCATATAATTGCTTTATTAAAGCGACACCTTCTGTGCCTCCATTCTCTATGTTGGGCGCGTCCGCTTGGTTTGCTTCTTGCCGAGCACTGCTACCTATACAAGTTTATGTTATGATCACTAATTCTATTGCATCTATTGGGATCTATAAAGCAGTTTATTTGTCCAATACAAGTTCATATCACTGCTTGTATCACTATCACACATTTTATTTGTGTTATAGAACATTGTACTGCCCTGGCACAGCACCGGCAAGAATATTTATAGGACCTGTACACTTGGCCATATGGGACTTGTAGGTTTTCCTATTGGATTTCATATGAGACCAATAGAGATCTTTATTGGAAGATTGTCTAGGGTTTGTAAAGTAGGGATAGATTCATTATTTTTTGCTGGAGGTACTAATTGACACATTGTATTATAAGCAGTTGCAATAAAGCATTGAAAGTTTCACAGTGACTCTATGACACATTGCATGCCTGGAGAGCTACAGGGACTGTAGCATCAACAAACAAGTGATTATTAACATCAAGACTATGCCAGGATTCAACATCTGACTAATGTCCCAATGACATCTAAAGAAAGGCCTAGTTGGTGCATCCATAGAACATCTTTTGGTGTTTCACATGGAGCACTTTTCAGGATCATTTGTGGAGATCCTTAGGATGGAGATCCAAGAGAACAGGCTGGCTTCAGGAAGGGATATTCTACAATGGATCACATCCATGCCATCCATCAGGTAATCAAGAAATCTGCAGAGTATAATCAACCCCTGTAGATGGCTTTCATAGATTATGAAAAGGCATTTGATTCGGTAGAGACACCAGCAGTCATAGAGACATTATGTAATCAAGAAGTACAGGAGGCATATGTGAATATCTTGGGAAATATCTACAAATATTCAACAGCTACCTTCGTTCTCCAGAAGAAAAGTAGAAAGTTACCTATCAAGAAAGGGGTCAGGCAAGGAGATGCAATATCTCCAGTGCTATTCACTGCATGGTTAGAAGAAGTATTCAAGCTATTAGACTAGGAAGGCTTAGGAGTGAGGATCAACAGCAAATATCTCGGCAACCTTTCCCTTGCAGAAGACATTGTCCTGTTCAGCAACACCGCAGATGAATTACAACCAATGATTGAAGACATAACCAAGAAAGTGTAAGAGTGGGGTTGAAGATTAATCGGTAGAAGACAGGTTGGGTTCAACAGCCTGGCAAGGGAACAAGAATTCATGATCGCCAGTAAGCCTCTGGAGTTTGTACAGGAGTACGTTTATCCAGGTCAATTACTCACAGGCGACCCTGATCATGAGAAGGAAATTTACAGAATAAAAATGGGTTGGAGTGCATACAGCAGGCATTACCAAACCCTGACTGGGAGCTTACTACTTCCATTGAAAAGTGTAAAATCATTGCATTGTATTGGTGCTAACATATGGGACAAACTTTGAGGTTAAAGAGAAGCCCTAGAACAACTTACGCACCATGAAAAGAGAGGTGGAATGAAAAATGTTAGGCATAACGTTAAGAGATTGGAAGAGAGAGGTCGGGATCAGACAGCAAAGGGGGATAGCCAATATTTTAGTTCGCATTCAGAGAAAGCAATGGAGCTGGGCCGGCCATGTAATACATAGAGTAGGTAACCAGTGGAGCATTAGAGTTACTGATTGGATGCCAAGGGCAGTGAAGCACAGTTGAGGACAGCATAAAACTAGGCGGGGTGATGAAATAAGGAAATTGGCAAGCGCAAATTGGAATCAGCGAACGCAAGATAGGGGTAATTGGAGGTTGGTGCGAGAGGCCTTCGTCGTGCAGTGTACATAAAAATAGGCTGATGATCAATATGAAAATGATCTGTTGAGCCTGGTTACTACATAAAAAGCCCACTGTAAGGTTCTAAATACAATCAAATTACGAACATCAAGCAATTAAAATTTTATAGGACAGGCATTGGTGTATGTGAATTAGTTATGTTATTTCAATACCTTGTGATGGTGTACAAATTAATTGTTTAAATGTTCTATTCATAATAGAGAGTGATTACATTTACAATACTTTTATTTTTCACCAATCTCAAGCTTGATGCTTTGTACAGATTAAAGTGTATACCTAATAACTATGCAAAAAAAAATGTTAGTTCATTCGATTTATCAAATAAAGCAAATGTTTTCACTCATAATCTGCTCTTCCTACAGTGCATGTGCTTGACCGCTTTATTAAGTTCAAGCACTGATGCTGCTAGAACTTTATTTTTTTGGACTTTTAAAAAGAATCTTTCTTTGCCTGCTTTCCTGGGTTTCACGTGGCTGATTGCAGGCTACTGTTGAATTAGTCGCTATCTCAGCGGGTATATTTGCCAATATATACACGAACACTCTCTGTGCCGAATGAAAGAAACAGAAAACGAGGTGATATAAGCCTTGTATGCTGACCAAGTATGCACACATCTGTGCATATATGACGTGATTTATGAATGCAAAAAGCAGGCATGGCATGAAATAAAAGGGTAGACATGGGACAAGCACCAATGTAAGCTGTTTATTCCACAATGTCGTCATGAAATATATATATGATATGCACATGGGCAGACACGTTATTAGAAAGAGAAAAAAAAGGATTTGATTACTTGATGTATGCCTTGAGGACTCCGATTTCTTTTTCATACATAGAAATGGAAAGCCCACTAGCACAGTGCTCCCCAGTCTTTTTTATATGCGATCTTTCCAGTAACAAGCAGGCTTGCTCATTGCAGCTTTTCCCGAATTCTTTATTTTTTCTGTTAACATTAATGCATCTAATTATCTTGCAGACAATTTTCATGTTTATCGGATCCTCCTGAAATTGTTAGGGCTGGCCGCATTCCAATTGATGACTTTAAACTTCCAGATGAAGTGATCATTTAATGGGGTCTTGAGACTTTTTAAACATAGTGTTATGCGTAGCTGATGCATTAGGCTATTTACAATATATTTACACATAAGCCTATGATGGTGACCCTTTATCAATCGGGAAGATGTCGTCTTCATCTTGTTCAGTGCAACCACACAACTGTTCCGTATCAATAGCAAAAAAATATTGCCAATCTGTTGTAAAGGCTGTTGTTAAAATGTGAGCCAAGTATTATAACATTGCACACAGCAGGAAATTTAAAATCTCATGTCAAAGACAGCAAAAAATAGGTTGCTCTTGCATTTGCACTGTCATCAAGCAACGTCAGTGCAAGCGGCTGATCCCACCAGCACTTCATATTGGCTGATTTTGAGATTGCGAGAGCATTCTCAGAAATACATTACTGATTATTTTTAGTTAAAACCTATACATGTATGACACCTCAAAAACAGAGGAAAATAATTTATTCTTTGCACTGCCGGTCTACATGTGGTGTACAAGAGGATAGTGGCATTTTGCATGGCATAGACTAGGGCAGCCGCTATGGGGTGCCACAGCAAGCCCTTTCACTACTGAGACACTCAACTTTAGGGCACGGCTTTTTCCTCTAGGCTTCTTCTCTGTGTAGCTTCCAGCTTGCTAGCCGAGATGAAAAGAGAGAGAAAGCCATGTATCGATGCGTTAACTCCACTAATATGTGAAGGATTTGAACAAATTTTGTGGCAAGAGATTCCTGATATGTCCTTTAATAATGAGGCCATCCTATGATTCGTTGGAAAATGGTTTGAGGGCCCCTTTAAGATCACTAGGAGCACTGCCAGATGTGGATTATACTTTTCTTTCTTTTATGCGTTGCATGTTGCAATCACTCAGTTGAGCCCTTGGGCGCGGCCGGGCAGCCACCATTGGGGGTATGAACCACTATGGTGGCTCATACCCCTACACTAGAGTTTTATGCATTGCATATTGCAATCACTCAGTTCAGCCCTTGGGCGCGGCCGGGCAGCCACCATTGACCTTTAGCGCAACCACGTGACGTGACGTCACGACAGCCGGAGGAAAAGCTGGGCCCCAACACAATATGCAACGCTTTCTTGGCTTAACCAAGCGAAGCCTGGCCATTTTTTAACTTTATTAGTGATTACACATTTTAGAAGTATGAGTACAATGTGCAACATAATGATAACAGAGGTCATTCTTAATATTTACTGCTGTGTAATAGTCTTAACATTGTATTTAATGCACATACACTGTCTGAGTGACCACGTCATTGTGGTATATGTCATGCAGGAAATATGTGAATTACAGACAGGTCTGGCAATGAACACTTGCTTGTGTACCAGAAAAATATGATTTTGATGCAATTAATTCAGTACCTGAATCCTACTTTCTAATTACATTGAGAGAGGTCACTTTATAGATGAAATTTTCCTTCTTTCTTTCCCCTTTCTTTTTCTTATAGCAGAAGTTGTTCATTAAAGGGCTCAATAACTTTTTTTTTAATATTTCTTTGCAGCTAAGCATGCTCTATGAGAACCGGCTAGTTGGTCTTGCGTGATAATTAAGAAAACATTGTGCAGAACAATAAAAAAAACAAGAAAGATGACAAACACTACCTCAGTGTATATCTCTTCTCTTGCATTTGTGTTCTAATATTCGACGTTGTAAAGTTGAAAGGACAACAAATAAGACTTGTTTTCAAGGGTTAAATGTTTATTAACCCCAAATACTGCAAATTTAATGAAGACATGGCTGATGAATGGGTATCATTCACAGAAAATAATTTACGACAGAAGGTACGATGACATATATATATCACGCTCGGAAAATATTAAAACTACGTTTACACGCGCAGAGAGTGAAGTGGTATTGCATTCTCATTCATGTTATATAATGACAATCACTATTCCAAAAAAAAAAGAAAAAGCCATCGCATCAGTATCTCTTCAACAAGTAATTTTCTGTCTCGGTGCACGAAAACCTAATAGCAACCTACACTGCAGTCAACTGTGATGTATACATGTCACGCACTTCAAAATTCGTCACGAACACTTGCTGACACCAGAACTGAAATATGGGCCAAATGGTCACAATTCATATTAGTTGCGCAGAAAACAGACGGATGATGGTGGTGTCATCCACTCCTTACCCGTATGGTACTTGTATTTTGTGCACAATTCTCACGGTATCTGACAGTGGGCTTGCCCGAATTACTAGGATTCTGCGTGCCCAAAGAGGCACGAAATGCATGATTGAAATTTGTTCATCGACAAAATGCTTTCCTATTTTGCAAGGTCCCTCGGTTACAGAAAGATAGCGAGGAAACGTATATATGCATGCTATATCGACCGTCAATGCATACTGGTGTGCGACTTATGCATTTTCGAGCAGTGGATCGTGAGCAATGTCTCTACGTAGTGTTTAAGCGCAAAATGGCATCCAGTTTATCAGAAGACGCACTCACAACTAAAACGAGCAACACACGCCGCAATACACGAATTATCTGTGCCGGCACCATGCAGTCGGCGGCGCAGTGCCACCACGACTCTTCGAAACCCCCAATCGATAGCAGGCGATATGTAGAGCCACTTCATGGATACAGTACAGTTCCTTGAAAGCTTGCCTATCTTCGTAACAGCAACGTTATTCGTACTAGCAGATCCTACACAGTACTAAGCACGCACAACACGGCCACTAGGAACCACAGCGATTCCCCACTGCGTGCACGCGCGTGTAAACGCCGACAGTCATTTTCGATTTTAAAACACGGCGTCAAGTAAAACGACTTATCTATTTAAACGCAGTATAATTAACAATAAAACCAAAATATTAGCGTTTCATGTCTCTTATATTAAACTTTTTTTTTTGTGACGTCATCATGCGTGGCAGCAGCGAACCCCACTTGGGGTCGTCTGCTGCCACGTGCGTGCACCCAGCGCCGGCCTTCTATTTACGCCCAAGCCCAGTGTTCGACCGCTGCGCCACCATGCGCCGCTCGCGTGTACCACGTTTCTAGGTACTTTCTCTCCGAAGCGCCACGACGAGCGCCCTAGATCCTCGCAGGTACTTGGTGGGGCTAGGGAGACGTTATGCCTGGGCGCGCAATCTGCTGACCCAGCTGTCGCTAAGAAAAAATAGGTTTTTCAAGACACACTGCCTAGGCGATTTCGAAATAAGAGCTGCGTGTGGAAGCTGAAGTAACACGGGACAAAATTTTGCAGCCTGGGTAAGGCGATAAATGCATGTGATAAGAAGTTTGTCGTGGTGTGCGAGGCGCTTCGACCTACAAAGGCTGGGATAACCGTGGGGCACGGACAGTTTCTCGCACCACGAGCCACATCATCGCTGCAATCGAACCTCCTTCTTGACGTCACTATCTCTCTTCCCGCCGAAACAATAGCAAGGTACATGCGCCACACACGACGCATATGAAATAAACTATCGCGCGACTTCCAGGAACAAAAGAAAACATCATGCAGAAACTCTTTTGGGAGTTAGACTAAGTATGCGTAAGCAATGTAGACTTCATTCGCATTGTGCCACTTGGTCATCTCCACGCAGCCCGGTGTCATTAGCAATGTTATGTAACTTGATTAGGCCAGTTCTAACGCTATCGCAGTGGTGACACGAACTGGGGCCGACGGCGGCGCAAGGAGCTTTGACGGCGCAAGCAAAGTAGTGCAGGTGGACGCGCCAGGTGCGCTGATGACGTTCAGATCATTATAAGCCGTTATCGTTATTTAGCGCCTTATCCATCCGCGTCGAGCCAATATTGAACCGTGAACGTGCCCAGGCAGCGGCTTCTTATGGCCCGTTGGGAAAGCATACCAATGCTTACGTATTTAAAATAAAACTTACGTATGAAGCATAAATTATGCGAATGCACGACGAGAAAGTACCTAGAAACGTATTACGTGCAGGCGGCGCATGGCGGCGCAGCGGTCGAGCACTGGGCTTCGGCGTGAATAGAAACACGCAGACGGGCGCGCCGCTAAAACTGATTCTACGTCCGCCGCTCCGCTCACTGTGAGCTGGCACGCGAGAGCGGAGCGGACCGTGAAAAACCTTCTGCTAAAACACTGCTTTCCACAGCATCGCATGCTCAATACATCTACGCAGTGAAACAGCTAACTGCACTCTGAGATGATAAATTACAGCGTACCACAAGGATATAAGTATACGCGCCAGCCTTGACTATCATATGTTGCTTCTGGCCAATCACCCGCACCAGCGCGTTCCAGCCATTACCCGCGTCAGCTCGAGTGGCGCAGATCGACATAATTATGTTCGTAAGACTGCTACACCCCTATCATAGCAATTTTTTTTTATGTCGTCATCTGCGACAGCTTTTCAGGTTTTGGGAATCCAACTTACACTTACTTATGATGGAAGTACTGAAGTTGGCACCTGTGCTACCATTACATTACGCATTTTTCTTTTTTTTTTAACTAAAGCGCTCTTCTTTGCAGCGGCGGGCATCGCAAGTTTTTTGATCTTACAAACAGTTTAAGCTTCGTGAATACACTTTTTCCGTAAGATTTTTTTCCTACGCTAAAAGTTGCTCGTAAGTTCGCTTAGGCAATTCCACCACAGAATAGGCTTTTACACGCTAATACGTTGGACTACACCAAGCTGGCCGATCTCCCGGTCACAACACGATACATTTTTGGATAAGCTTGCAAAGAGCCAGTATGTACTGAAGAAGAGATGCTGGTATACAGATAGCAGAACTAGTTCGTTCGCACCTGTATTATTTTCCCCTATATACGGTAACGTCAGTCGTTTTGTGTAGGTGATACAAGGTGTGTGGGGGAACGGACCATGCAGAGTTTCGCCTAGCCCAATTTCTGGCAAGTTCCCCGGAAGATTGCATGCGTGTGTCGTCACTTATTGTACCTTTCCGGATGACTTCATATAAGATTTCATGACGCTCGGAACTTGACGTGTATGTTTTACAAATGATGCAACAGAGCTGATGCACGAATGTTACGCACGTAGGCTGTTCATCACAGAGGTTGTGCAGTGTCCACTTGCTTGGGATGCTAAAATGAACTTTCTCACTAAAGATAGGAGGATTATTTGGGAAGAAATTACGGGCTAAACCTGAGGGTATTCATCGTCGGTCGCAAGTTACGCATACTTCCATAAAGTAAATGTCAACATCGCTCGAATAGGCCATGTCCGTTGGTACCTCAGAAGTGCCGCTTGTTTTCATGTGTCGTTTCCGAGTTCCATTCCACTGAGGAAAATTGTGTGCACATGCTGGTTTCTTTCTTTTGCCTCTTTTCCCCCCGATGGTGACCCCATATGGGTCTGGACAGACGGAACGAAACGGCACTCCATAACTTTCGTTCGCAGCGCACGTAGCTGTGCTTTTTCTTCTTTAGAACTCCGGCCTAGCGTGTTCATTGTTTGGTTTGAAAAGCCTATTTAGCGCCAGCGAACAAAGACAGAACGGAGACGACACCACAAGCGTATTGTGGTGTCGTCTCCTTTCTGTCCTTGTTCCCTGGTGCTAAATATGCTTTCCAAGTCAGTTTACCAACACGCCCAACAAATGACAATGTTGTAGTTTGGTCTTGTTTCTTCAGGTGAAAGGCCACGTACCCCGAGCTCTACTAGGACCGCCGCCTTTCTTCTCGAATGCCTGGAGGGGAAAAGGCACGCGAGTTTCGTTGAAATCCATCCATAGGCCTCTTGCATCCGTGTGACCGAGACGGCGCTCGAACGCCTTGGGGCATACGAAAACAACAGCCGTTGGCAGACGTGCACGTGCTGGAAGCCCAAGTCGCTGAAATACGAACCAAGTTATTCCTTTGCTTCCATATGGTTAATTATGTGTGCGTGTATTTAGCAAGATTTTTAAGCTGTCGCCTAAAAGAGACATAAATGTAAATAACGACGTTGTATAACGAGTTCGACGCGCAGTGTCTTCATTTTTGTCAAGGATTACAAACGCAAAAGTGGAGCACCAACTGAATACACCAATAAATCCCGCAGCTAAAGGGCGCAGCTCAAATGTGGAACAAGGCGCAGCTCTGGAAGACCGCTGCAAACCGCGGCTCGCGGGCGCTTTCCGCAAGCAACACCGTTCACAGTTGCAGGCGTCGCGCCAAAACATAGCATGTAACACGGCGCTACGTATGCGCGCCGCGCTGCCGCTCAGCCACCACGGCCACCGACGCGCCATCGCTTGGTTGTGGAATAGGCTTCAGGCCGTATAAAGCACGCTCGCAGGAGTGAAGAATGCGATGACCTTGAGACGCCACACGTGTGCGATTTCCTACATGTGTACAAGTGTATATATATATATATATATATATATATATATATACGACTGGAAACGTTCGTAATTTGACACGAGAATCGTATTTAACAGTGCTGTGCCAACGCGCCTACCAGCTCTTTGTTTTCGCGTTGACAGTGTGCGATTGCAACCGGAGACTGCAAGCATTATGCTGCAAATCACGGTCGTCGTTCTGCTGGCGGCACTTATTTCAGCTATATACCTGTGAGTAAATACAGCTGATGACTTTGTTATATTTAGAATGCTATTTCTACATCCATGGGAGTGTACAACAGCATATGTAGATTACACTAAATGTTGGTTTGCATCCGTTGTCCAGATTCTAAACTACCTTGGAAAAGAACCCGTCTTTCCAATTCTGGGCCGTGAATGTTTCCTCAATGCCGTGGCATTCCTGACTATTGTAACGCGCAATTTTCGTCTATTTTGCTAATACACTGCAGCGTGCAGATCGAGGCAACGATCAACAAAAGAAGGAGTCAGTATGCCGACCGGATAAAGCTGGGTTAACTGAATCGACGAAACAACTTGGCAATCCGGGTATGCATGCAGATGCACCAAACCAAAAGTGGAGGACAGATTTGGCTGCTCGTGCCTTGCTTTACACGTTCGGATCTGACGCCATGAGCTCACTTTTATGCTGCACCAATATTCACAAGAAAATACGGGCAGTTTGTACTAATGGTACAAGGCCCGCAACTAGTGGCCTGATGTGACCCCTATAGTTTGCAATAGTGGTGACAGCGGAGCTAGTTACGGCTTTTGCTAAGAGTTGCTAGGTTTTGCTATAGGCCAGTGGCGTCGGGGAAGGCTTCACGAAGCACTTGCAAGGCAGAGCTCTTCTGTTCAATGTTCCGCACCGAGCTCACCATGGAGAGATTGAAGTCGAACCAGAGCCAGCGACAGACGCGGCAGCTGCGTATGATATTCCGAAGAATTCGCGCTGGAAGCGACCGTTCGCACCTCCCATGGATTTGCGGGCGTGGCGTTGGAAGATTTCGGTGACGCGTAGGCCCGGAACGGATCGATTGAAATTATAGAGCTGGATTGACAGGGACATGAAAGACGTCAGGACGTGCGCCATATTTCATGTCCCTGTCAATCCAGCGCTATGACCTCAGTTGATGCAACGAACCAGCTGGCCCAAAAATCTGCACTCCCGGGGCCGATTCCCGGCGGCGCCGAGCTTTCAGTCGGTAGCGTTCGTTGCCTCTGGCCCGATACTCGGAATCCTCGCCTCGGCGGCGGCGTTTGTCGGCGGTGGCCTCGGCGCGATGGGCAAGATCGGCTCTCCTTCGTCGATCGTATACAGTCCCGCTGAGCCGAGCGCCGAGCTTCCTTGTAGGCGGCATTCGTCCTCGGGAGTCTCGCCTTTCATCAGTCGACCCGTGGTAGCAGTGCAGGCGTGTTCACAAGACGAGAGAGGCGACACGACTGTTGGCCCGCCGGCTGCTCAGAGCTATCTCATTGATGCAGCGCAGCGTTCGACGCACTGGGCTCAACGCGCATCGCACACACGGTTTTTCGCGCGCTTTCAGGGTCGGCCATAGACTAAATAACGGTCGATTTTTTTCGCCCTCTGCGGCCATTTGTTGAACTTGAGTCTGTGCTCGTGCGCTACCCCCGGCTTACCCGCCGTGGTTGCTCAGTGGCTGCGGTGTTGGGCTGCTGAGCACGAGGTCACGGGATCGAATCCCGGCCACGGCGACCGCATTTCGATGGGAGCAAAGTGCGAAAACACCCGTGTACTTAGATTTAGGTGCACGTTAAAGAACCCCAGGTGGTCGAAATTTCCGGAGTTCTCCACTCGGTGTGCCTCATAATCAGAAAGCGGTTTTGGCACGTAAAACCCCATAATTTTTTACCTCCGGCTTTCTACCACATGAGTGATGTCACGGCTAAGCGAACACTTGCTTCTCCTCGGCTGGGAAAAGCGCAGGCGAAGCGCACGGACGCCGCGGCAATTCTGCACCTTACGCACGTGCGTGATGCGAGGAGGTCGCGTTGCTCGGCGACGCATAGCTGGGCCGAGTTTTCTGTCGGCACCAAACGGACTTGCGAAAAGCTTAAACACTCCGCTGCAAAATTTCTTAAGGTAGAATTGTTCGTAAGACAAAATTGTACAGCCGATCGTGATGTCTGACATATAATTAGCGACGGCGGCCGGCCAATGTTTATAGCGTTAAAAAGTAAGAGTTAGGGCAGGAAATGAAAGAAAAGGTTGTGCCTCTCCCCATCACCACCGGACACACCATGTACACAAAGAACAGGTTGATATCCATAACACCCTGTTACAATATGACGTACTCAAACAGTGACTTCTACATGAGTGACAAAATGCACGGTTGTGCCTTTTTACATTCATTTCGTTTTATTACATTAAAAACCCCAATAAATGGGGCGTTGCTTGAAGTGCTTGCTTGAAGTGTTGAAGGGTCCGAGCACCCTTAAATTCTGGAAGGTGTATGTTTCTCACAAAACAAATTTTTCTGTCAGCGGACGCATGCATTTTCAGCATTTGCAGTGTGCAAGGGTACCAAAAAGGTGTTTCAACATGGAATCCGCCCTCAAGAAGAAGAAAGAAAGAAACTTTATTAAAAAGAAAGGCCCTGTATTTATGATTGGGGCAGCCTCAGGTGGCGGCTCGAAGTCCTTGTACTCGGGCAGCATGTTCGGCTTGCTGGACGGCCCAGAGCTGGTCTTCCCTCAAGAAATTTCCTGAGCACGTCCGCACTGAGGAATCACGAAATACTTTTTTAATGCGCAAATATTATATGGCTCATGAGGCAGAAAATCTGGCGTTGGCGTGACCGTGCGATGGTCCAAAAAGGCTACGAACCCTCGACCTTTGGTCGGAGTCGAACTCACCAACTTCGCCCTAATTAAGCAGAGGTTAAGACACAGTTCATTAAAACACAGTTAATTAAGGCACTCTAACCCACCAAATTTGTTGGAATTCAAACCCTCGACCTTTGGTGTTACTTAAAACGAAGTTAAATTAACTGGACTGAAAGAGCATACGCATCGCGCGGTGGTCGCAATGCTTTCGCATTCATACACGTAGGGATAACTAATTGCCCTTTCAATTTTATTTTTTCACTGCTATTTAGGATGCCAACGTTCTTGCAGTTAAACGAGGTCTTGCCGAAAATAGATTTGTTGACTTCTTTAGTGACGCAATTCATTCCTTCCAAAAGCAAAAAAGAACAGTACCTCTTCTCATTCAAAATTTTTAAGCTCCGCACTCGTCTTCTTTCTGTGATATTGTAATCAATGACATCAAGTTAGGTCTTTGTGTTAGCAGGCACTGTGACTGCGTACATGCGAGTTTTATTGTGAAAGCAATATATGGACGCTCCAGTCCCATTGTTACCGTCGCCGCGATGTTCCGTATAAAGTCCAAGGGCGATAACATCGCCGCCGCGCGACGTATGCTGTATGTGCGAGTAAAGCGTGTGAGGGTGAGCCGACGATCGCGTCTCAATTTCACATGCGCAAGGGAGGAAAGCGGAAATGAAGTGCGCCGTCTTCCGTCGCACGCATAGCGCCGGGAGATGGGAAGGAGGGAAGGTGCTGTACTTCCGCAGTAACTGCGATGGCGTGGCCGCTCGCGCTCGCGCAGGCTTTATGTTCACAGCCATCTGCTTTCGGGGAACAGTGGAACAGTCTAGGTGGACCGACGGCTCGTAGCTTTGCGTGTGCTTCGCTCTCGCCGCTTAGTTTGCGTTGAAGCGACAGACAACACGAAAGTCACTGCGCTCGCTGCTGCTGCTGCACTTCCTCACGCCAGCGTTTAGACAGCGAGTGTCCGTGGTCATCGAATGTGATGTGTTCAAGTTTGCCTGTGCGCGCTGACACCATGCTTGATAATTTAGTTAGTAAGCGAATGTTTGAAAGTTTATACGGTCACTAAAACTACTGTAGTGAAGAAGAGGACGAAGAAAAGGCATCTTGCGCCTTTCGTTGTGCACGCAATCAGCATTCGTGTACATCCGGTGCGACCTCGATTGTGCATGACCGTTACTGTCTTATAATAAATCGTCATACTACATTTGATGGAAGGTGCTGCAGTCCCCGAATTCACCTTGGAACTTCGGAGCCGAACGTTACCAACTTCCTCAGCCGCTAGCATGATCGATGGTCCCAACAACCCGCGTGGAGCATCCGCCGCTCCCATCATTGGCGGCGCCCTCCAGCGGCAGCGGGACCCTCCTATCTTTAGAGGATCAAGTGAGACTAACGTGGGAGATTGGCTCTCTACATATGAAGGCGTCAGTGATCACAACAAGTGGGATAGTCAACGAAGCTACGTACCATAATCCTCTATCTGGCTGACGTTGCGAACCTCTGGTTACACAATCATGAGCGCGAACTACAAGCCTGGTCTGTTTCCACGACAGCATTCGCGGAAGTGTTCGGCCGCCCGACCTTGCAAAAACTCCGTTCCGAACAGCGTCAACGCGAGTGCGCTCAACAGCCTGGCGAGACTTACACAAGCTACATAATCAAGAAAGGGGCTGACAGATGGAATAGCACACTGGTCGTTTGTAAACGGGGATAAGGTGCCTCAGAAAGGCTGGCCAGCGTTTCGATAAAAGGACCTATCTTCGTCAAAGGTGGCCTCGTCATCCTCGGCATGTTAGTTTTAAAGGGTTAGTGCAGCGACGTCAC
This sequence comes from Dermacentor variabilis, assembly GCF_050947875.1. Lineage (NCBI taxonomy): Eukaryota > Metazoa > Arthropoda > Arachnida > Ixodida > Ixodidae > Dermacentor > Dermacentor variabilis. The sequence continues at coordinate 144,166,894 of NC_134569.1, forward strand.
GTGTGTCAGGGAAAGAAAGAGAGACTTCAGAGCGAGACTTCAAGGCAGAGACTTCAGAGGTAATGAGCGCTGTCGCCGGACATCTGTGAGCGCCGTTCGCAAGACGAGGGGACAAGAGCGGGGGAGTGGGAAGGCGGGGAGAAAAGAAAAGAAAGAAAAGGAGAAAGAAAATAACGGGGGGCACTCCAAGAGGGAAAAAAGGGGGAGGAGGAACAAGAAAAAAAGCGAAGGGGGCATGGGAGTGCGTTGAGGAAGCCAGAGGTTAGGGAGCATTCGGAGATGTCGTTGGCGGCATGTTTTTGTAGCATTTCTATAGAAGAGCCGGTTAAGCGGTCGGTGCGCGAGTAGCACAACAGAAAAAAAAAAACCTGAATTGAAAGCGGGACTTTAGTAGCATAGCAGCAATGCGTCGAGTAATTTTGAAGCAGTTAAGATGGCGACAAGGAGTCTGGGATGCAAAGTATGGCGTATCTGGAAGGCAGCGGCATGGTATTTCAAGGGCCGTTAGCCCCAGAAGCTCAACGTAGGTGTCGTTGCGGTAGTGTACAGAAATGGGGATACCCTGTGCGGCTCAGGCGCCGAAAAAGGTATACTGACGTCTAGGACTTCTGAATGTGTTGATGAGGGTGTTTCAAGAAACATATAATAGAAAACAGACAAAAAAATAGTAGCGGTGGAACCGAAACCGGAATAACAAATAGGAGGGTGACGCGTGCAGAAGCGGGCGGGGCCGGTGTACATGGGAAAAGGGGGTGGTACAGTTGATATAAACGTAAAATCATGAAAGAGTATATTAAATTGAGTAGTAGGCAGGAAAACATTTTCGAAATGGAGGAATAGGTGAGGTTAAGAATTAAGGCAAGCTGGTGGCATAATGTGTTTTGTGTCTTGGTTGACGGATGAGATTAAGAAGTTTGCAGGCATGGCATGGCCACAATTAGTACATGACCGGGGTTGTTGGAGAAGTATGGGAGAGGCCTTTGCCCTGCAGTGGGCGTAACCAGGCTGATGATGATGATGATGATGATATGAAAATTTCAGATTTAAGTTACCGCTTTTAAAGATTCTAAGTTGCCACGTGCCAAATTATTTCCAGTCGGGTGTAATCTTGTGTATGAGGTATGATTCCGTATATTGCCTTTCGCGAGGTGAACGGAAATTTGTTAGTAGTATATAGTGCCTTGCTTTGTCAAATATATCACCACGTTTATTAATGTGGTCGGCTACTGCTTTAGGTAAATTGTGTTTTGTGTGCGCGCGGTGACCATTGAGTCTTGTATGAGTTTGTTGTCCAGTCTCACCTATTTATTGTTTGCTACAAGTGGCACATTCTACACAGTAGACTACGTTGCTTAATGTGCGGCTGAAAGCCGAAGCTACCTTGTGTAGGTAATTTGACGCTGTACTTTTTACTCTAGTAGTACATTGAATATGTTTGCGTTTAGAGCACCTGGGGCCGCCACAGGGACCGGTTCCCAACTTCGTCTTCGTTCTTAGTTCGGCATGCACAAAAATATCTTAAAATTATTGTTGCGTCTATAGGCTACCGTGGGCGGGTCGGGAAAAATCTTATTAAGTTTCAGGTTGCTGGTGAGAATTGGGTTGTATTTACGACCGGCCTTCGCCGGTCGCTCTGCCGTTTGCGGGAGCTCTAGATCCAGGAGCCCCTCTCTGCCTTACGGACGCCGTTGCATGTCAAGGGGGAGATCCAGGTCCTGGGGAAAGATCCGGGCCCAGGGACAGTTCCATGTCCAGAGGCACATACGTAAGCCGCTCCAGGAGCTGCTTTGTCTTTAGGGCCCAGTATGGGTCCAGTGCCGGCCAGCAGAGAAAGAGAAAGTCGACCTTATCGTGGGCAGATATGTTTGCTGGCGGCGCCAAGCGAGACCCTCCCGGGGCCCACGCGACCCGCTTCCAGAGCAAGCCAGGGACGCCGAGGTAGCGCGCCTTCGGAAGGAAAACGGGGACTTAAACGAAATGGTCACCAAGATGGCTAGCGAAATGACAGAGATCAAGAAATTGGTTATCGGTCAGAGTGCTTCGGCCAACGCGTCGGCGCCGACCGCCGCAGAAGCACCAGTTCCGGCCAGCGACTCAGCCGGCGCCGCCAAGCGTAGGACAGTTTCCAGTTAGGAAGATACAGATTCGCACACTAATGAGATCAAAGGCATGCTGGACACGCTCATTAAGAGCATGCAGCAGTTACGCCAAGGCTTAGCACAGGCGCTAGTCGCCCTGGGAGACCCAAAGAGTGGCCTATGCGCGCTGGCATATCACATGGACGCCCTCGAGCGTCTGATGATCCCAAAGAATACGTCGTAACTCTGATGAGGGCGTTGTTCCGAACGCGTCGGGGAATATAATCAGGGCTACGAGCGCATCGGTGAGTCAGAGTGGGGGGGACTTTTTACGTGCACCTGTGCTTACAGTGGGTACCCCAGAATATGTGTGGATCATGTGTAGTACCAAAGAGGAGTTCAGCATTTGGCAATGGAACTGCAGGGGGTACTCCAATAAGGGGGCTCCATTGCAGCAATATTTTAGATCGCTAACTAACAAACCACCGGTAATAGCATTACCGGAAACCGTCGTCTCTGCCGCTTTCCTCTCTAGCTATCGGGCCGTCTCCGTGCAGCCCGGAGGTCAGGGAGTATGCAAGTTAGTTGACAGGAGACTTACACACTTGTCTCACGACCTAAAGCTGGCGAGTGGCAAGGTCGAATACGCCATGGCGGAGGTTCTGCTCAACACGACACAATGCAACCAGCGGAGAAACAGCGTGTTTATTCTCAACAGCTACAGCAAACCTAGGGACTCGCAGCAGCAGTTCAAAACGATGCTCAAGGAGTCCGTCGACCTGGCCGGCACCCATCCCTGGTCGTCGTCGGGGATTTTAACGCACCGTATGGAGCGTGGGGGTACGCCTACGACACGAGCAAGAGCCGGGATCTGTGGCAGAACGCCAACGAAATCGGCCTCACGCTTATCACGGACAAGGCGTTCCCCGCCCGAATCGGCAACTCGGTGAGCCGGGACACCACCCCCGATCTGGGACGCAACCCACGCCCGGCGTTCTTTGGACGTGTGTCGCATGGGCGCCGCGATTTGTTCTCCTGGCTTTGGCATCCCGCCCGGGATGTCCTCCAGTTTCTGCTACCGAGAGCGCGAAGGCGTAAGGACCTTCCTGACACCACATTTGCCCGGACCCGCCGACCACCGTTTCACCAGGGCCGAATATTTGACCAGCCACGGGGCTGCCGAGCTAAGCCCAACGCTCGGCGCAACGCCACCTCGCCCACAAAGCGCAGCTGCACCTAGCGTCGCACCGGCGTCCGCTGCGCTGGCGCAAGCTCCCGTTGCCTCGAAGCCGCCGATATGAAATGTATAGTCGACGGTACACTCATCTCCCAACAAGAATTTGATGACGACCCCCGCTGGTCGCGAGTGCACCAAGCCCACCTTGCGGCCTATCCAAAGGAAGCCGTTTCAGCCACGAACGCCCACCTCAAGAACGCCACGGCACCCCCCGCCATCGCGGAAGACTAACCGCCTACGCCGCCACGTTCCGCTGCATTGACTCCCAGCGGAAGACTACAAGATCGTCTTCTGCTCTAGAGGTGACCTCGACCTCCGCACAACCGCCGATGGGGCCCTGCTTGCCTCGCTCTGTTCTAGCGCCAGCGTTGAGTACGCCGCCGCCCGTGCCGACGACACATACAACAGCTCTTTCACAGTTAGTAAGTCCTCAGAGCAACGCACCCGGCAGTACGTGCATACCTCCGAGTGGCGTCTCGCCAACCAGCTGTACCCACTGTGCGCTTATGTGGCCGCACCCGACAACGCCCTCCTCGGCATAATCTACAACGCCGTGGACAATCAAAACCAAGAGGAGATAATCGAGGACCTGCAGGCTCTAAATCTCAGCAGCACTTACACCATCGCCGATGCAAGGCAGATGGGTCGCACCTGGTCCATCCTGATCACCTTCGTCGGCGCGATAGAGCTCCCTCGCACCATGTTGTTCAGCTGCGCCCTGTTCATCAGTCACCCCTTCCGCCTTGGGGCGGAAGGGGTGACTGATGTTGGACTGATGTTGACTGATGTTGATGTCAATTGCTGGAGCCATGATCGCCGCTCGGACGTATGTACCAAGCCCAGGTCCGGACGCTGCACACGATGCGGAGCTGTGCATGCGGCTCGGGACCCCCCTGACTGCACTCCTAAATGCACCTTGTGCAGCGGCACACATGTCACGAAGTCCCGCCCGTGTAAGCTCCTCTTCGAACGAGGAGGACCCTCCCCACTCAAATCTAGTCCCAAGCGAATGCCATCCAACTCAGCACAGTCAACACCATCCACCAAGGACTCCCGCTCATCCCGCACCCATCGACGATCCAGCTCCCGATCAAGCTGGGACCGCAGCCCCCGCCACCGCTCCGCCTCATTTCCACCGCTACCGGGGCAAGACACTCCATCAACTGCTTCCCAGGTGAGCTGGCAATCGCAGCCTCCCACACCCGACCCCGAAAATAAAAAGCTCAAAGCTTAAATAGCAGCCCAGAGCAACGAGATTGCCCTACTAAAAGAACAACGGCAGGCGCTGCTCACTCCCCCTCCCCACCTCTTCCCCTCACCAAACCTCATAACCCATCGCTCTCCCTCCACTGTGTCCGCCTCCTCTTCGGCTACGTCCTCGCGCGCCGCCTCCCCCTCTCGCAGCACTCCACATAAGAGGCACTCCTCTACCGAGCCTGCCCCCATCCCGGAGATGGAGGCTGCCATCCGCCACACGGCCTCGTTCATCGAGGCACATTAACGACGCCTCATGGCCGCCATTACAGCTCTGCGTACGGACACGGAGAGTCGGATGGCTCAAATTAACAACCGCGTGGCCGAAATTGGGGCCCGTCAGAGTCCCCTCGAGGCCGATCTTGCCCAGGTAACCATTAATAGCATCCCTCCTCCCCTCATCCTCATCTCCCAAGCACCCTGCACCAGCAGGCGCACCCCGGCCTCACGATGGCCAGACACCCCCCACGCGTTCATTTCTAGCAGTGGAACTGTCGTGGCTTCCGCGCAAAGCGGAACACGCTGCAGCTGCAGCTCCAGCTCCAGAATGTCCGTCCCCCCGACCTCCCCATTATCATCGCCCTTCAAGAAACCTCCCCAGTAAAATTACGTGACTACACAGCTGTCCACCCTGCTTCCCCTTTTCCTCCGAACGTTGCCACGCTAGCTCATCGCCCCTACATGGCAATCGAGCATCCGCTCGACGTTCCGGAGTGCACTCACCTCTTCTTGGAACTAGTTCCCCGACGGCGGCAAGATGCCAGCCTTTTTGTCCTTAATGTATACAGCCCTCCCCACGCACCTGCAGCTCCCCTCCTCCTCATTTTCCGCAACGCCATCTCACGCGCTAGCCGGAACGCACTCCTAATTTTTGGGTATTTCAATGATCATAACCTAAGTTGGAGCAGCGCCAAGAACTGCAGTAAGGGCCTGGCGCTGTGCACATTTGTGCAGAGCGAACAGTTAACCATCCTTAAAGGGGCACTAAAGTGAAAAATGATTTCTTCTGCATGTGTAAATTACCGTTCTACAGCACCTAAAACACCACTCTTACAACGATAACACGTTTGGTAAGCCAGAAAAAGCGCAAGAACGAAATATGGGTGGCGACGCCTACTTAAGTTCCTGCACCTGGTGGCTGTGACGTCTGGGATCTTGATGGCATTTTCTAGGGCCTACTAAGTATATATAGCGGTACCGATTGACTATATTGTGTTCTAAAGGAACCAAATATTAAACATGGCAAATTTTGGGAACCTTTACTCAGCCAACGCGGCCCAAATGGGAAAACATACTTCGGAATCCCTGAAGTCACGCTGACGTACCGGCGCTGGGGTTTAGGCGCGAAATTCAAATACTGGTATTCGGACCTTCATTTTCTCATCTAATAATCACACTATTTTTTAAATAACTGCCTTCGCGGTTCTCAAACAATGCTTCGTTGGTCTAGACTGATTTATTTTTTCGCTTTAGTGTCCCTTTGACGATTCCTCAGAACCCACCTGCATTGGCTCCAGTGCACCACGGAACACTAATGTGGACCTTTCCATCTGCAAAAATATCCTGGACGCGGTGTGGACGAAACCTGGGTCTCTCTCGGTAGCGACCACTCTATCCTGTTCATCTCTTTCTCTTTTCGCACCGTGTCTTCCTCCCGCAAGCGCCTGGTGCTGGTGGTGGACTGGGATCGCTTCCCCCAGTCGCGGAAACAAGCCTCCACCTCCGTCTCAGACCTTTCTCAGTGGACCACCAACTTGCTTCAAGATATTTCTTCTGCCATCTCCACCGTCCCCACCCCTCCTCACTCCTACACGGCCGATAGTCGCCTCCTGCACCTCTGGGAGGCGTATCACTCCCTGCACCGCCACTGACTTTCCCAGAAACACAACCGCTCGCTGCGCCTCCGCCTTTCTCGCCTGGCAATGGACATGGAGAGCACTGCTCCTCTCTCACCAGACCGCAGCGGGGACAGACCTGAGCGCACATGGCTGATAACCTCGGGCTGAAGGATACGTGGGCTCTCCTACGTGTCCTCCTTGACCCGTCGCACTCCAAAGCCACGAACAGCAGGGACGTGGCGCGCCTTCTTCACTGATCTGCACACTCTGATTCCGACTTTCTTCTTGCTCTTCGTGATCGCTATCTCTGCACCAACCGCCCTTCCTCTCTCCCTTCCAACACCGGCAACCCTAATTCTGTGCTCGACGCAGATATCACCTTGGGCGAGGTTAGTGCCGCGCAGTATAAGTTCCGCACCACCTCCACACCGGGGGCCGACCAAATCTCTAACAATGCTCTCCGTAATCTGCACACCCCATCCCTCGAGGCCATCACTGACTTTAACAAACACTGGCATGAAAGCACTCTGCCTTCCGAGTTGTCCCATGCTAAGCTAACTTTGATCCCCAAACCTGGCAAACCAATATACATTAAAAATATCCGCCCCAATGTCCTCACCTCTTGTCTCGGTAAGCTCTAGGAGCGCGTTGTTCACGATCGCTTGCAGAACTTTCTAGACTACAACCACCTTTTCCCGGATACGATGTATGGCTGTCGCCCTTCCCTTTCTACCCATGACGTCATGCTCCAACTCTCCGAAGAGCTTCTTCACGCTCTTCACGCCAAGAGCACTCGTGCGGTCTTGGCACTGGACATGACGAAAGCATTTGACAACGTCCTTCATTCCGTCATCCTAGATGCTCTTTCCACCCTCAGCGTGGGTCCTCGTATTCACTGTTAGGTCACGGCTTTCCCTGCCTGTCGCGCGGTTGAGATCTCATTCGGCCCTCTGTCTTCTCCAAATTTCACTCTTGGAAATTGGGGCATCCCTCAGGGTTCCGTCCTCTCCGCCCCTTCTCTTCAACTTCACTCTCTTATCCCCATGGCAAGCACTCTCGCTACCATTCCTAACCTATCCCGTGCTTTTTACGCCGATGATATCACCATCTGGGTGACCACCGGAAATATTAGAGATATAGGTCGTCATCCAGGCGGGCCCGGACGTGGTTGCCGGTCATGCTCATGCAGTCGGGCTGGCCAGCTCCCCGTCAAAGTCGCAGCTTCTACACCTCCCGGCTCAAGGCACGGCCCCCACCTCGTGCCCCAGCCTTAGCATCATTATTGACGCGCACCCCGTCCATTCTGTCTCCTGCCTCCGCATTCTGGCCTTCCTTCTACACTCCGACGGCACACACTGCCGTCCTTTCCCGCCTAACGACCGCCATCCACCAGACCGTCCGACTTATTCGACGTGTCACTAACCGGCATCACGGCATGCGTGAGCAGGACCTCCGTTGTCTTGTCCAAGCCTTCGTTCTCAGAAGCTTTGTCTGCTCCCTCCCCTATCTCTTTCTCTCTCGCGCCGAGGAAGACAAGGTGAACTCTATCATCCGCCAAGCCTACAAGTCGGCCTTTGCGCTCCCCAGCTACACCTCCACTTATCCTTTGCTGGCGATGGGCATCCACAATACTCTTTCAGAGCTTGTGGAGGCCCATCGCGCAGCACAACTCGACCGCGTTTCTCGCACCCCCTCTGGTAAAGCCCTTCTCTCTTCCATCCGTTTGACCCCTGTGCCCCCTGCCTGTGTAACCCACCCCTTACCCTCCTCTGTGTCTTCCATGCTCACTGTCTACCCTCTTCCTAGGAACATGCACCCCGATCATCACGCCACCCGCGGCTCTGCCCGCGCATCCACCCTCTGGCGCCAGTACGGCACGCAGTCTAATGCTGTGTATGACGATGCGGCGCCATGCAATTCTCACCCCGCCTACGCCCTTGCCACTACTTCCCATACACTATCTCCCCTCACCGTTGCCACTATACCTGCTTCCTCTCCACTATCGCAGATGAAGAAGCTATTGCGCTTGCCATTGCCACTACCCCTGACCCGTTTCATATTCAGCGACTCCAAAGCAGCACTCCACAACTTTGCGAAGGGTTGCCTCTCCTCCTCTGCGCTCAGCATCCTTGAGCACTTCACTCCCCCTTCTTGCTGTATCCAGCTACTCCGCGTTCCGGCTTACGCGGGGCACTCTGGCAACAAGACGGCAAATTCCATCGCTCGCGAGATGACAGACCGAGCTCCGCCCCCTCCACTCCGGTATGAACATTCGTGACTCCCTCCTCACCTTCCATGGCATCACCCTTCATTACCGCAACTATCGCCTATCCCTCCCTCCCCCTCATATATCCCTGTCTAAGCTCCAACAGAGCACGTGGCGCCATTTACGCGCCCACACTTTCCTCTCTCCTGCCCGACTTGCCCTTATTCAACCCAGTGCCTTCGCACCCGAATGCACGCTCTGCAGACACCCACGAGCAAACTATGCTCATATTGTCTATTCATGCCCGAAACGCTCTCCCCATTCCTCTTGGCATGTATCTAGTCCGCAGCTGTGGGAGGCTGGTTTGTCCAGCTCGGAGGCGGATGTCCAGCTGAGCCGGATGTCTCGGAGCCGGATGTCCAGTCACCGCCAGGCATGATCTGGTGGCCACGACCGGCAGCCTGAAGGCCACCCATGGAACGGCGGCATCGCACTTTTCTTTTCATTTTTTGGCCTTTACTAAATAAAGTTTTTACCATCACCACCTGATCTCGCGTTCGTGAAGAATGTCGAGGGAGCCGAGTGGAGTAACCCCGCAATGGATTTTCGTAGCGATCATTACGTGCTCGAGACGCGCTGCGAAGTCGCCCGAAGTAAATCCAGAGAGTTCACCGCCACCAACTGGGACCTTTTTCGCAAGCTCCGTGGCAACGATAACGCACCCGTCCCCAAAAACCTGGAAGATTGGTGCTAGCGAATCAAGAGTGACGCCGAGTCATCCGCTAAGAGGATCGTCAACGACCTGGAAGTAGAGAAGATCGACAGAAGGCTAACCCATCTGATCGAGACCAAGCAGGCGCTGCTTCTCCAATGGAAGGCACAAAGGTTTAACCAAAGATTGAGGCAGAAGATCTCCGAGCTTAACAAGGCCATCGAAGATCACCGTCGGACCCTCGGCAAGCAGCAATGGGACGAGGTCTGTGACTCGATCGACGGGCAGATGCGTAACGGCAAGTCGTGGGGCATGCTTAAACATTTCCTGAAGAGGGCAGCACCAGATCCAGTCAGATAGCTTGTTTGGATTTTGTGGCGAATGGACATGCTTTTCGGGGCTCCATGGCGGCGACGAAATCATAAGTTTTCTGCATGCTTTGAGCTTGCTTCTGTTTTTTGTTTGCAGATATTGTGCCTTTAAGTAGTAATTGGGCGGTTTTCTTTTTCTTTTCATTGTTTGTCTCACGTATTTCGGGTGCGCGGGTGTGCTTCGTGTACATTTGTTTTGCAGGATGGTTAGAGAGTCCTTTCGTGCCACGTGCTCCAACACGTGCAGCCGGGTGGGACGTCGAGTGTTTGTAGTCTTTAAATGGGAGCTTGGAAGTGGCAAGACAAAGCGCTATTAGTGGTTTTACTGTGTGTGTTTTGGTAGGAAAGTGAGAGCGTGGCCGCGTGGTTGAGCGCGTGCGAGAGCGTGTCATACCTTCGGTCTCCGCGGCATTGATTGTTTTGGAAACAGTGGTGAGAGTTGCTTTGCGACATTTTGAGGATTTGGATCCTGTGCGTATCGGTGTTTGCTAAAGGGCACGCGCTCTGCATTGATATAGTATTATAGTATTTGCATCACTAGTAGCATTATTATGGAATTGTAGTATTTGCAAAAAGCCGTGCAATACGTACATGAGGAGAAAGACGGTAAAGCAAGCAGTGCGCGGGGGGTCCCTCAAGGCAGATGAGGAGACGGATGAGAATGGAGAGGCCATCGAATCAACCGGCACACAAAGTGATGTCGATACTAGGCTGCAGAAAATGGAAGCTTTCCAGGAAGAGCCTCTCAAACAGGTACAAGAGCTCAAAAATGAGCTAAACAAGGAGCGTGATGCACGGAAGGTAGTTGAAAAGAGACCTGAAGCAGCCGAGGAAAAGCTGAACAGGGCTGCCATTGTGAACGAGAATGTGCGTGACAATGGAACGCAGACCCCCGACGCGACAGGCGAGGGCGGGTCAGCGAAATACGTGGAATGCTTGTAGGGTGGTGAAGGGTTAGCTGGAAAGAGCTGCACCTGCCTTGAGGCCGCCACACGGAAAAAGCAGGAGCCCAGGGGACAATGCCCCTTGTCGAGTCCGAATCACACGGAAAAGGACAAAGGGAAGCAGGGCGAGGTAGGAGAGAGTGTAAGGGTGATTATCGCTGGCGACTCAAACCTGGCTGGGTGCTCAAAAGCAATTGTGGAGAGGGTGAAAGGCGACAAAAGAGTCGCGGTAGGGACATTTCCAGGGTGTACACTGGGTTCTGTCATGGAGAGAGCAAACGAAAAGCTCGCGGGAAATGCCCACGTGCGCAACCTTGTTATAGTAACAGGTGGGCTAAATGACGTCCTAAACCGGAAAGGGCCAGGACTACCACAGCGCTTGGCGAAGGGGCTGGAGGACTTGCGCGAGCTATCCCCTCAGGTGCAGATCATGGTGTGCGCGGTGCCGGAGGTGCCTGTACGTGACAGTCACGTACAAAGAGCTGTAGTAGCTGCTAATGAGGCAATATGGAAAATGAGCCGAGAGAAAGTCTTCGAGGTTGTCGAAGTAAACAGGGAAGTGAGAAGTGGTGATTTTAAACGAGACGGGATCCACTTCAATTACAGGCTGACACGAGAAGTGGGCTGGCGACTTGGTGGTCGCACTGTTGCTTTTTTAGGGGGCCCGCGTGCGCTCAGGAGGTCAGAGTAGATAGTAATGAAGAAGGTCCCCTAGGAGAACATCAGAAGAGCATCGCCGTTGAAAACAGAAAAAGGAGGAAAGCAAGTATAGAGCTCGCCATGCAATAGGCGAATCGTCGAATCGTCGATGGGTAAAGTCAAAACAAAATACAGTATACTGACGGGTGACTTCAATGCCAAGGTAGACAAGAAGCAGGCTGGAGACAAGTCAGTGGGGGAATATGGCATAGGCACTAGGAATAGCAGGGAAGAGTTATTAGTAGACTTTGCAGAACAGAATAATATCCGGATAATGAATACCTTCTTCCGCAAGCGGGATAGCCGAAAATGGACGTGGATGAGCCCGAAAGACGAGTCTAGAAATGTCTAGCTAATAACATCCAGTCGAACCTACGATTGTACGCAGATGACTGCGTTGTTTACCGCTCGATAAACAACCACCCAAATGACAGCAAAATCCTTCAAGAGGACCTTAATAAAATTTCAGACTGGTGTACCACTTGGTGCATGACACTAAATTAATCAAATGCAACTACGTGTGCTTTTCTAGGAAAAAAACTGACGTTTCCCATTCTTACAGGCTAAATAATTCGACCATTTCGAGCGTAACAGCGGGCAAGTACCTCGGCGTTCACTTCTCAAGCGATCTTACTTGGCAGGATCACATTGCAGAGATTGCCGCGCAAGGGAATAACACACTAATGTTCTTGGCTCGAAATTTTCATCCCTGTCCTCTGGCAACCAAAAAGTTATTATACGCGACATACGTGCGGCCTATTCTTAAATACGCGTGTACGATATGGGACCCTTATCACCACAACCTTAAATACATCTTAGAGCGCGGGCAAAATCGAGCGACACGCTTAATCACTGGGAGCTATCGTAGAGCTAGTAGAGTCACACAAATGAAAGTACGCCTAGCGCTTACGACGTTAGCCGAACGCCGGCGCTGCTTGCGTCTCAAATTTTTTCATAATATCTTTTACAACAATACTGGCATTAATAAATCAAAATACATGCTTAACCCGCATTACATATCCCATCGCCGTGAACACACAGTAAGAGTAAGGCCAATGAAGTCAAGAACGAACTTGTTAAAGTATTCTTTTTTTCCCATAACCATCAATCAATGGAATGCTCTGCCTCAGGATACCGTTTCTAAAACATCAAATTCAGCCTTTTTCAATGAACTACTTGACACGCGATCAGTTCGCGTGTTTCGATGTCTTTTTTATTTTATTTTACGCGTTTGCGTGCCTACTATACGTATGTCTTAGTGTATATGTGTTCATATGTTCATGTATGTGTATATATGTACATATAGTCCTTTTCTTTTTTTTCCTTTTTGTTTTGGGATAGTTATGCTGCCTGCACTTCATTATTCGTCACCGTGTTTTTTTATGTAACCTTAATTACAACTGTTTAACATATGTATTATTTCCCTCCCCACTGTGATGCTCTCTGAGTGAATGTGGGACTGTATAATAAAAATAAATAAATAAATAAATAAATAAATAAATAAATAAATAAATAAATAAATAAATAGACTTTATACTCTGCGCTAGCCCTGGCATCATACAATATGTGGACGTGCTCGGCAAGGTGCGCTGCAGTGACCATAGGAGGGTAAGAAGTCGAATTGGCCTAGACTTGAGGAGGGAACGAAAGAAACTGGTACATAAGAAACCGATCAATGAGTTAGCGGTAAGAAGGAAATTAGAGGAATTCCGGATAAAGCTACAGAACAGGTATTCGGCTTTAACTCAGGGAGAGGACCTTAGTGTTGAAACAATGAACGACAATCTTACGGGCATCATTAAAGAGTGAGCAATAGAAGTGGATGGTAACTCCGTTAGACAGGATACCAGTAAGCTATTGCAGGAGACAAAAGATCTCGTCAAGAAACGCCAATGTACGAAAGCTTCTAACCCTACAGCTAGAATAGAACTGGCAGAACTTTCCAAGTTAATCAACAAGCGTAAGACAGCTGGCATAAGGCAGTATAATATGGATAGAATTTAACATGCTCTCAGGAACGGAGGAAGCCTCAAGCAGTGAAGAAGAAACTAGGAATTGGCAAGAATAAGATGTATGCGTTAAGAGACAAAGCCGGCAATATCATTACTAATATGGATGAGATAGTTCATGTGGCTGCGGAGTTCTACCGATATTTATACAGTACCACTGGCACCCACGACTATTACGGAACAGAGAATAGTTTAGAGGAATTTGAAATCCCACAAGTAACGCCGGAAGAAGTAGAGAAAGCCTTGGGAGCTATGAAAAGGGGGAAGGCAGCTGGCGAGGGTCAGGTAACAGCAGATTTGTTGAAGGATGGTGGGCAGATTGTTCTAGAAAAACTGGCCACCCTGTATACGCAATGTCTCATGACCTCGAGCGTACCGGAATCTTGGAAGAACGCTAACATAATCCTAATCCATTAGAAAGGGGACGCCAAAGACTTGAAAAATTATAGACCGATCAGCTTACTGTCCGTTGCCTACAAAGTATTTACTAAGGTAATCGCAAATAGAATCAGGAACACCTTAGACTTCTGTCAACCAAAGGACCAGGCAGGATTCCATCAAGGCTACTCAGCAATAGACCATATTCACACTATCAATCAGGTGATAGAGAAATGTGCGGAATATAACCAACCGTTATATGTAGCTTTCATTGATTACGAGAAAGCCTTTGATTCAGTCGAAACCTCAGCAGTCATGGAGGCATTACGGAATCAGGGTGTAGACGAGCCGTATGTAAAAATACTGAAAGATATATATAGCGGCTCCACAGCCACCGTAGTCCTCCATAAAGAAAGCAAGAAAATCCCAATTGAGAAATGAGTCAGGCAGCGAGATACAATCTCTCCAATGCTATTCGCAGCGTGTTTACAGGAGGTATTCAGAGACCTGGATTGGGAAGAATTGGGGATAAAAGTTAATGAAGAATACCTTAGTAACTTGCGATTCGCTAATGATATTGCCTTGCTTAGTAACTCAGGGGACCAATTGCAATGCATGCTCACTGATCTGGAAAGGCAAAGCAAAAGGGTGGGTCTAAAAATTAATCTGCAGAAAACTAAAGTAATGTTTAACAGTCTCGGCAGAGAACCGCAGCTTACGATAAGTAGCGAGGCACTGGAGGTAGTAAGGGAATACATCTACTTAGGGCAGGTAGTGACTGCGAATGCGGATCATGAGAGTGAAATAATCAGAAGAACAAGAATGGGCTGGGCGTGCGTTTGGCAGGCATTCTCAGATCATGAACAGGAGGTTGCCATTATCCCCCAAGAGAAAAGCGTATAACAGCTGTGTCTTACCAGTACTCACGTACGGGGCAGAAACCAGGAGGCTTACGAAAAGAGTTCTACTTAAATTGTGGACGACGCAACGAGCTATAGAAACAAGAATGATGGGTGTAACGTTAAGGGATATAGAAAAGAGCAGATTGGGTGAGGGAACAAACGCGAGTTAATGACATCTTAGTTGAAATCAAGAAAAAGAAATGGGTATGGGCAGGACATGTAATGAGGAGGGAAGATAACCGATGGTCATTAAGGGTTATGGACTGGATTCCAAGGGAAGGGAAGCGTAACAGAGGCGGCAGAAAGCTAGGTTGGCGGATGAGATTCAGAAGTCTGCAGGGACACACAATTAGTACATGACCGGGGTAGTTGGAGAAGTATGGGAGAGGCCTTTGCCCTGCCGTGGGCCTAACCAGGCTGGTGATGATGATGATTATGATGATGATGATGCTATAGGCTACATAAACATGCAGGGGGGGAAGAAGAAAGGAAAAGTGGACAGAGATTGAGGAGCAGTTACATATAGTACCAATAGGGTTGTATGCGGTTACAGAAACGCACCTTAGAGACTCAGAAGAGCCGCCAGTTATTGAGAATTATGTTTGGGAAGGGGGTGCAACAGAACGAAGTCGGAAATAAATGGAGGGGGAGTCGCAATACTCATCCATCAGTGAGCCAAATGGAAAAGAGTAAATTCACAATGTCAAGAGCATCTCTGGTTATCAGGTACAATGAGTGGGAAAGAAACATGGCTGGGCGTCGCGTATTTGTGGACCGGAAAAAATTGCACAGAGAAGAATGAAGAGTTAGTGTAATGCATAAGCGCTGATATTACGGGTTTCGGGAATGGTGCTGAAAGTGTCCTATTAGGTGACATGAATGCCCACATACAGGATTTAGATGGCTTTACCGACAATAACGGGAAGTCAATGCTAGACCTTTGTGACCAACATAACTTCGTTATCGTGAACACAGGGCCTAAGCGTGAAAGGCAGATCACATGGGAAGTGATAAACTGGCAATCTACCATTGATTACTGTCTGATGACAGAAGGAATTCATAATAAGTTGAGAGAAATGGTTATTGATGAGGAAGGGCATAGCAGCATAGGGAGCGACCATAAACGCATCACTTTAAAAATGGGATATGTAGTTGGGAAAGGGAGCAAGGAGAGCAAGATGGCCAGTCCAAATTGGAACGCTGAACAAATAGCAAATATAGTCACTAGAGTTGAGGAAGAACATGGCAAATGGCCAAGTAAAGAGTGGGAATATGGTGAGCTTCTAAGTGTAATAACGACAGAAAAACGGAAAGAGAAACAGCATGTTAGTTGGAAAGGAAAAAAGAAACCGCAAAGATGGTGGAAGAAGGAGATACGAGAGGCGATCGCCGAACGACAGAAAGTATCTCGAGAGCACAGGCAGGCAAAGAAGGTGCAGTTGCCGCAGGATGAAATAACCAGTTAATGGGAAATATACCGAGAGAAAAAGTCTATGGTTCAAATACTGGTGCAAGCAAAATTAAAAGGTGAAAGTGAACGTTGATTGTCAGAAATACGTAAGAAAAAGAAGGCCGCACCTAGAATATTTTGGAACCACATAAAATTATTTGGCAGGAAGTCAACAACAATACAACAACATATCCTAGGCGAAGATGAAAACAGACTGGAAGGAGAAGCGGCAATAAATTACATCCGAAAAGTAACAACCGAGTCTTTCCAAGGCAATGACGAGGTTGTACTTGAAGAAAAAAGGGCATGAAAGAGACCCAAGTGGAAAAAGAGCTGGTGCTGAAAAATTTAAACTCGAAGAATGCGGAAGAGAAAATTCCTGAGCGCACATCCACAGGGCTAGACGAGGTTCCCATTAAGTTGATACATGATCTAGGACCAAAAAGTAAGGAAGCGCTGGTGAAAGCAGTGGAAAAAACTTTAAAAGACAGACGAATACCAGACAGTTGGCGACAATGTAGAATGAATTTAATTTATAAAGGTAAGGGGGAGAAAGACAGAATTCACTCGTATGGACCGTTGACCATTGCATCGGTAATATACAGGCTATCAAAGCAGGCAATCAAATTAAAGGTTCAAACATTGGTAGAAAATAATGGCACTTTGGGAGAGCTTCAGTATGGCTTCAGAATAGGTAGGCGTTTCGATGATAACTTGTTTGTTCTTACTCAGTGTGTTGAAATATCAAAAAGCAGAAAGCAGACCGTTGTATGTGGCCTTTTTAGACATTACAGGAGCCTATGACAACGTAGACCGCAACATTTTGTGGGATATTCTGGAAGGGGAAGGCTGAGGTAACGATTGTCTACAGCTTTTGAGAGAGATTTACCTAGAAAATACAGCTTGCGTTGAATGGGAATGAATGAGGAATGAGGAGAAAGTTCATATCAACAAGGGACTGAGGCAGGGAAGCCCTTTATCCCCGCTGCTGTTTATGATGTACATGGTGAGGATGGAGAGGGCGCTAGAAGGAAATAATATCGGGTTTATACTCTCATACAAACAGGCAGGTACAGTAGTAGACCAGCAAGTCCCAGGTTTATTTTATGCGGACGACATTGTGTTGCTAGCTAACAAGCAAAGTGATTTGCAACGTCTGGCTAATATCTGTGGACAGGAAGGCAACAATTTGGGTTTGAAATTTAGTGTTAGAAAATCATGTATTATGGTATTCAATGAAAACAGTGAACAGACAGTGGAGATACAGGGTCAAAAAATACCTCGGGTAACAGAATATAAATACCTTGGTATACGGATAAACGAGCGCAATAGATATATGAAAACACAGGAAAATACCATAACAGTAAAGGGGGAAGAGAAATGCAGCCATAATGAAGCACAGAGCGCCATGGGGATACAATAGGTCCGAGGTCCTCCGAGGTATGTGGAAAGGTGTAATGGTTCCAGGACTTACTTTCGGAAATACGGTATTTTGCTTTGAATCAGGGGTGTAATTAGGACTCGACGGGAAGCAAAGGTCAGTGGGTCGCCTCGCATCGGGCGCTCACGGGAAGACTACAAATGAAGCTGTGCAGGGTGATATGGGCTGGACTTGTTTTGAAGTGAGGGAGGCTCGCAGTAAAATTGAGTATGAAGAACGGTTGAGGAATATGGAAGAAAGTAAATGGGCTGGGAGAGTGTTCAGGTATGTGTATAGGAAAAACATTGATTCACAGTGGAGGAAAAGAACTAGGAAGCTCAACAGTAAGTATGCGGCCTGTAGTGTGGGCAACACAGCAACAATGAAGGTCAAGCGGAAAGTAAGAGAGGCTGAAATAATCTCATTGGCGGTGGCAATGGAAAAGAAACCTGCCTTTAGTAACTACTTAAGAGGAAAAAACGAAATCACGAAGGAAACCATTTATGATAACTCAAAGGGAAGCTCATTACTTTTCGAGGCGAGATCGGTATGCCTTAGAACACGCACCTATAAAGCGAAACATAAGAAGGAAGAAGAAGCGTGTGCTTGCTGCGGTAAAGCTATAGGGAAACGGCGGAGCATGTTTTATTAGAATGTGAAGACGTCTACCCAGCGGTCGATTTAGGCACCACTGGACACCTCGAAGCCCTTGAGTTCAGCGGGAGCAGTGGTAAAGCAAACATGTCCGTATTAGGCATTAGTAAGAGGCGATTGGAGGATTAGTGGAAGAAAAGTAGGGAAACGACAAAAGACGGAGACGTACAAAAGCACAGTTCGCAATAGGGGGTCAGAAAATTTGGGCGTGGTAGTTCATAGTGTTTTTTTATTTTTTCAATGTTTAACCTAGGTGGGACATTAGGTGGTATAATAGCAAGAGCTTGGTGGCGCAACCCACAGCCCCGTTCCAAAGGGGACGCTCATAACATCCATCCATCCATCCAGAGACACACGCTCACCAGAGCCCTGCAGGAAGCTACCACATCCTGTTCCGGGGACAAGCTGGTTGCCAAGCTCATGGAGAAGTACCTTCCCGTAAAGCATGGAGACGAGGGAAACTGGTTCATCGACTACCTCGGCCCAGCCGGTCCGAAATTGGACGAAGTCTTCACCGTGGGGGAAATTAGATAAGTCATTTTTGCGCTCAACGGCAAGTGTGCGCCATGTGCCGACAGAATCACCAACAAGATGCTGCGGAACCTTGACTACCGTTTGATCGGATACCTCACTGAGAAGATCAGCGACACGTGGAAAAACGGCAGCGTCACAGAGCAATAGAAGACCGCCAACGTCGTCCTGATACCGAAACCCGGCGAGGCTCAAAACGTGGACAACCTCCAACCCATCTGGCTCAGCTGCGTCGGGAAAGTGGCGGAGCATGTCGTCCTCAGCAGACTAAACAGATATCTCGAGGAGAACAACAACTATATTCTCAACATGATTGGCGTCCGTACCGGCCTCTCGTCGCAGGACGCCATGAAGATGATCAAACATCAAATCATAGATGGCAGTACCAGGGACACCAGGGCCCTGCTCGGACTCGACCTCGAGAAAACGTTTGACAACGTTCTCCACGAATACATTGTGGCCTCCGTCGCAGACCTCGGGCTGGGCCCCAGACTACATAACTACGTCCGTTCATTCCTGACGGTGAGGAAGGCGAAGCTGCGAATCGGCGACTGAGTCTCCGACGAGGTGCTTTTGAGCCGACGGGGCACGCCGCAAGGCTCGGTCATTTCGTCTGCTCTCTTCAAAATCTGCATGGTCGGCCTCTCGAGGAATCTGGCCCAAGTTGAAGGTGCCAAACACACCATCTAGGCCGACGACATCACGATCAGGTACACCGGCGGTAGCGAAGGGCAAGTGGAAAGCGCCATGCAAGAGGCGGTAGACGTCACGGAGCAGTACCTGCTACCCACCGTTCTCAGATGCTCCCCGGCGAAATCTGAGCCTCTGCTTTATAGAAAAGAAAAAGGCGGCAGACCCAAGGGCTGAAGACCCGTCTCGGAAAGTGACAGTCGCCTGTTCACTCGGAGCGGTGACCCGAAACCCAGGGTCGTCACCATCAGAGTCCTGCGTATACATGTTCATCGAATCAGGTGGCGTTGCGCAAGATCATCAACTGCGTTGCGCAAGATCATTGCGAAGACCGACATTGCTTTTCGCCTCGTGCGAAGGGTCACGAACAGACATCGTGTCCTCAAGAAGGACAACCTGCTTCGGCTCATCAACACCTTTGTGCTGTGTCACTTCACCTACACGGTGGCCATGCACAACTGGCTCAGAGCCGAGCGGAAAAAGCTTAATGCCCTCATTGGAAAATTCGTCAAGAGAGCCCTCGGGCTGCCCGTCAGAACGCATACCGAGGACCTCCTTTGGCTCTGCATACACTACACTATGGTGGAGATAGCCGAGGCTCAGGAACGGGCCCAGCTAACTCGGCTGTCCGCCACGCCGGCCGGCTGGCGTATCCTCGAGGAGATCTGACTCGCACCTACCCAGAACTTGGCTGAAAGCACTCAAATCTCCAGAGGAATAAGAGAGAAGATCGTGGTCGCCCCTTTACCCCGCAACGTTCTTCCCGTTCACAACGCAGGACGTCGCAAGGCAATAGCATTGAATATACTGAAGCAAATAAACAAGGAGAAGATTGACGCAAGCTTCGTGGACGCAGCTGCATACCGAGACTGCAAGGCTTTTGCAGTTTCTGTCATGGACACTCTGAGCAAAGTCATCAACTGTGCTTCCGTCCGGACCACGAACCCTGAGGTGGCCAAGCAAGTGGCCATTGCACTCGCCATGCAAGACGGTCGGAGAGAAAGGGTGTATAGCGATTCGAAAGTCGCCGTCAGGGCATTCCAGAGAGGCCAGGAAGCCCGGCAGGTAATTCACATTCTGAAAGGCGCCAAACACGGCGACACCTTCATACACTCCATCCTTTGGTTCCCTGCCCTCGTCGGGGCGATTGAGGGGGTTCCTCTGAACCTCAACAAGTCTGCCCACGAGGCTGCGCGTGGCTTTACCGACCGCACTGCCCTCGCATTGGGCCACTCTCTCTCTCTCTCTCCAGACACAGAGACGCTCCTATCACGCACAATGAACTTCTTCTTCTTCATCATCATCATCATCATCATCATCATCATCATCCTGGTTACGCCCACTGCAGAGCAAAGGCCTCCCCCATACTTTTCCAACTACCCCAGTGATGTACTAATTGTGTCAATGTCGTCCCTGCAAACTTCTTAGTCTCATCCGCCCACCTAACTTTCTGCCGCCCCCTGCTACGATTCCCTTCCCTTGGAATTCAGTCGGTAACCCTTAATGACTATCGGTTATCTTCCCTCCTTATTACATGTCCTGCCCATGCCCATTTCTTTTTCTTGATTTCAACTCAGATATCATTAACTTGCGTTTGTTCCCTCACCCAAACTGCTCTTTTCCTATCCCTTAACGTTACACCCATCATTCTTGTTTCCATAGCTCGTTGCGTCGTCCTCAATTTAAGTAGAACCATTTTCGTAAGCCTCCTGGTTTCTGCCCCGTACGTGAGTACTGGTAAGACACAGCTGTTATACACTTTTCTCTTGTGGGATAATGGCAACCTCCTGTTCATGATCTGAGAATGCCTGCCAAACGCACGCCCGGCCCATTCTTGTTCTTCTGATTATTTCACTCGCATGATCCGCATTCGCAGTCACTACCTGCCCTAAGTAGATGTATTCCCTTACCACCTCCAGTGCCTCGCTACGTATCGTAAACTGCTGTTCTCTGCCGAGACTGTTAAACATTACTTTAGTTTTCTGCAGATTAATTTTTAGACCCACCCTTCTGCTTTGCCTCTCCAGGTCAGTGAGCATGCATTGCAATTGGTCCCCTGAGTAACTAAGCAAGGCAATATCATTAGCGAATCGCAAGTTACTAAGGTATTCTCCATTAACTCTTATCCCTAATTCTTCCCGATCCAGGTCTCTGAATACCATCTGTAAACCCGCTGTGAATTGCATATTGGAGAGATCGTATCTCCCTGCCTGACTCCTTTCTTTATTGGGATTTTGTTGCTTTCGTTATGAAGGACTATGGTGGCTGTGGAGCCGTTATATATATCTTTCAGTATTTTTGCATACGGCTCGTCTACACCCTGATTCCTTAATGCTTCCATGAGTGCTGAGGTTTAGACTGAATCAAACGCTTTCTCGTAATCAATGAAAGCTAGATATCATGGTTAGTCATATACCGCACATGAACTTATTAAATTCTTTTACTTGGAGAGAAGGGTTTTCCCGGCGCCTCACCCCAAGCTAAGCAGGCCGCAGGCGGTCACGCTCAGCGTCTTGCAAATGAACTCCTACCCAAATGCGGCGTCTCTTAACAGCATATATCCCGATATTTAACCGAATCGTTCTTGCGTGGCCGGTGCTGAGGCTGCTGCTTTGGCTCGTATGTCTGGCAGTGTGGGTCACTGTGCCCAAAGTTCAGCAAGCAAGGGTGAGAAGCGCTCGTGCGAAGTCCCGTCTTTAAGGGCCAAATCCTGGCCGTCCAGAGGGCCTGCGATCGGGCCGGCAGGCTAGATCTGTCGGTCCCGTCGTGGGACTAGCCGGGTGCGCGTTTTATCGCGTTTTGCTGTACCCAATAAAAGTTTATTCACTCACTCACTCACCCACTCTGGTCACATGGATGAGGCCGTTATCCAGGCCAGTTTATGCAATTTTATCTGGTGAAACACACACACACACACACGCACATGCACGTATATATATATATATATATATATATATATATATATATATATATATATATATATATATATATATATATATATATATATATATATATATATATATATATATACACCCGTTCGCGTGCCGCGGTGAAGCCGCGGCCACCGTCGCGCTGTTGCTTGCAATTGAAATAAGCTCAAGGTCATAGAAAGCATGCATAAGGGATGAAAAATACAATGACCTTTAGAAGCAACCTATGTGAGACTTCATTTATATATATATATATATATATATATATATATATATATATATATATATATATATATATATATATATATATATATATATATATATATATATATATATATATATATATATATATATATATATATATATATATATATATATATATATGAGACTAAATTAAAAAGAATTATGGGGGTTTTTACGTGCCAAAGCGACTTTCTGATTATGAGGCGCGCCGTGGTGCAGGACTCCGGAAATTTTCACCACCTGGGGTTCTTTAACGTGCACCTAAATCTAAGTACGTGGGTGTTTTCGCTATTTCGCCCCCATCGAAATGCGGCCGCCGTGGCCAGGATTCCAACCCGCGACCTCGTGCTCAGCATCGAATAAATCTAGCGCTGCATCCATTGCGCACGTTCTGAACTACTTCTGAAAAAGAGCCGTCTTTGCAGTTCTGGGCCGTGACTGTTTTCTCAATGCCGGAGTATTCCCGAGTACTGTACCGCGCAGTTTTCGGATATTTTCCTAATACACTGCAGCGTGGACATCGAGGCAACGATAAAGAAAAAAGGCTTCAGTACATGTTGTTCGCATGGTATGCCGTCTGCATAAGGCAGGTTTAACTGAATCGACGAAATAACTTAACAATCCGGGTAGGCATGCACGTGCACCAACCAAAACCGGAGGACTCATTTGGCTGTATGTGCCTGCGTTTGAGCGTGGTGGTCTGATGCCGCAGGTTCACTTTTATGCTGGACCAGTATTCACAAAAAAAGGTTAATTATTTGCAAAGATAGGTAATAAAGTAGTGTTAATCACGGCACTCGAACCCGCGAGCTTTGGTAGTAGCAAAGTAATAGAAAGTAACAGAGGATTAGAATGCAAATGACAAGTATGGGGGGGGCGGGGGGTAATGAATTTCCCATGAGCGGGTAGGCTTTCACATTCACCCTCTTTAGCGTATGCCAAAGTGACTGTCAACTTTTATTGAGCACGTTGCGGGGGTGAATCAAAGAAGCACTGTTTTCTTTGTTATAATACTGAACTATGCAATTAAAAACGAGAAGATTGACGAAAAAAAATCACTTTCTCCACACAAAAAAAACTTGCACCCTCAAGGGTGTTTTCTCGAGTCTATAAGTGACCCCCTTAATTGTACCAAATGAAAACGGTGTGTAAGTGAATACAGTCGTTAGAAGGGGTAATTAAAAAATGCCCCTTTTCCCCATACGCGCGTTTTGCCGAAATACACACTGCGCTTTATTAATGAGAAAGCATTATATGTCGCACGAGGCAGCAAATCCGCCATGATCAAGCTATGGTTGGAAAAATATGGCCGACGGCGCAAAGAGGAATGACACGTCAAAGAATACTCGGATCGAAATCAAATTGCTCTTGAAGTTTCCTGTAAACAAAGAAAATTAATGCCTTGCGAAGAAAGAATGCGTAAGCTCGGGTCTGGGCGGGTTACGAACCCGGGGCTTTTAAGTTGCGAGACGAGAGCCACGGCGATTCCACGTTTCCGGTTTGAGTAAAGACGTTCTTATTGTGTGCATTATCGTGCACGTGACGTCGCAGCCATCTGGCTGCGACGTTAGAGAGGATTAGCGCGAATTAAGGTTGGTACAAATTAGAGCATGGTGGAATAAGGTGGATTAAGGTTGATACCAATTGGAGCGAGTGAATTGAGAGGCATTAAGGTAGAGGTGTGAAGGACACGTGACAATGTATGAAGTCACGTATCATGGACGTAACCAATTGACTAGAGAAGTCATAATGTTTCCGCATTCTAACCATGTAAGAATACTCAAGTAAGTGTCAATTGTTTTTTTTTCTAGGCAACATCTTTTATCATATCACTACCCTATATTGTTCTGGACATCCGCCGAAGTAAACCAATAATTTTCAAAAACACTCTGTGCAGAAGGATGACCAGCGAAGCTGTGTATGTGGGCCCTTTCATGGCCAACTGTAACTCCGCCGCTGGCAGGCCTGGCATTGCACCATCTTCAGGATCGGCCCACGTATTTGTGTCTATAGAGGGACACTATCCTGGGGGAACTAGCCCTTAACAGCTTCGCTGTAAAATTGGTTACGTCCTTCTGTTAATTAACTAATGTGTTTATTTATTTGTTTATTTAATTTTTTTATTTATATATTTATTTATTACAATTGTGGCGAAGGCGGGAGCATTGGCACGAGCGCGTTCATGTGGCAGCGTCGAAGGGTGCCAGCGAGCCAGCTGTCGAAGAAGACGATGACTCTGGAGCTAATTGTGACAATAGTTTTGCGTTAACACACGGACGCGATCCTGGGGAAAGAAGCCCTTAACAGCTTCGCTGTAATAAAAGCCCCTGAGCCAGGGTTTCAAATGTGGTCCTACAGACTGCTAGAAGAAAGCGTCACCTCTCGAATGCTCCGCGGAGAAAACCACATGGGATAATAGCTGTTCCGATAGGCTGATGATACGTTTTCTAATGCCTAAGTTTCTCTAAACTAATGCTTAGGTAGAACTATTTAAGCCAAACTAGCAGTAAGAGATAAGAGGTAGGAAGGAGAGAAGAGTACAGAGTAGGTGTCTTTCCCCTTTGCGATCTGGGAACGCCATCTGCAGAATACATTGCTGTGTCCGTAGCGGTGGTAGACTGCTCCGCCAGGCACGGGAAAACGTTTATTCCAGCA
The DNA here is from genome assembly GCF_050947875.1 of Dermacentor variabilis. Lineage (NCBI taxonomy): Eukaryota > Metazoa > Arthropoda > Arachnida > Ixodida > Ixodidae > Dermacentor > Dermacentor variabilis. Next base: position 144,192,095 of record NC_134569.1, read on the forward strand.
GATACTAAATGAAACAGCGCAAGGCCTCCTGTGTATATTGTTGATCTCGCCCCAATGCTGCAGCAGAAAGAACTTGTACCTAGACAATTATGACTGGCTGACGCGCTGTGATTCGCTGATGATTGGCAGCCGATGTATGAAACAGCACCGAGCTGAGACAGATTAAGCAACGCCAGTGATAAAAAGCGAATGGTGGGGTAGGAAATTAAAGAAGAAGCTGTGCCTATGTCCATCACTACTGGGCACAACAAGTATGTACATGAACTAGCAGGTTGATATCATAACCTACTGTTACAATGGGACGTGCTCAAACAACGAGCGTTAGATGAATGACAAAATAGACGCTTGTGGTTTTTTACTTGCTTGAAATGTTGAAGGATCAGAGCACCCTTAAATTCTGGAAGTTGTATGTTTCGCACAACACAACCTTCTATAAAAGCATGCCGCAATTAATGGAATGGAGCACTGAGGATGATCTATCAGCGAACGCACGCATTTTCGGCATTTCCAGTGTTTAAAGGCGTAAAAAACGATGTTTCCACATGGAATCCACCCTCTAGGAATTGCCTGAGTGTGTACGTACTGCGGAATCACCGAATGCGTTTTTAATGCGAAAGCATTATATGGCTCACGGGGCGGAAGAATCCGGTGTTGGCCTGAGCACGCAGTGGTTCAAAAAGGTTACGAATCCATGACCTTTGGTGGGAGTCGAAACTGCGACCCATTGTGTAAATTAGGGCGAAGTTAATTATTGCAGAGTTAATTAAGGTATCGTAAAATTAAGGCACTCGAACCCAAGACTCTTGGTGGGAGTGGAACCAACGACATTGGGGTTAATTAAGGTGAAGTTAAAGCACAGCTAATTCAGGTACAGTTAAATAAGGCACTCAAACCCATGACCTTTGCTGGTATTTGAACACTCGACCTTTGGTGGGAATCGAACCCTCGACCTTTGGTGTTAATGAAGGCAAAGTTAACAAGACTGAAAGGGCATATAGAGATCACGCGGTGGCCGCAATGTTTTATGCATTCATCCACGTACAGATAACTAAGTGTCCCGTCAATTTTATTTTTTTTCACTGCTATTTAGGATCACAGCACTCTTTCAGTTAAGGGAAATCTTGCTGATAATGGATGCGTTGACTTTATAAATCAGGCTAGTCAGTACTTCCAGAAGCCAGAAGAGTGGTGGTCCTTGTCATTAAATATTTTTAAGTTCGCACTCGTCTTCTTTCTGTGATATTGTAATCATTGACAAACAATAAGTGTTTAGGTCAGCAGGCACGGTGTATTGCGTAAATGTGAGTTTTATTTCGATAGCAAATATGCGAACACTCCAGGCGCCTTGCTGCCGTCGCCGTGACGTTCTGTACAATGTCCGAGGGCGATAACATCGTCGTCGCGCCCCGTATGCAGTGTGTGCAAGTAAATGCGTGCGAGGGTGAGCCGGCCATTGCGGCTCCATTTGGAACGCGCAGAGGAGGAAAGCGGAGCGGAAGCGCGCCGTCTTCCGTCGCGCGCATGACACAGGGGCGATGGGAGAGGGATAGGCGTTGTACTTCGGCAGCAACTGTTTATGGCGCGGTCGCGCGGGCTTTATCTTGAAAGCGATCTGTTAAGGGGGGCCTACGGTTCGTAGCTTTGCGTGTGCTTTCTTCTTGCCGCACAGTTGGCGTTCAAGCGATAGACAACACGAAGGCAAATTTGCTTACTGCTGTTGCCGCGCTTCCTCGTGCCAGCGTTTTCACAGCGAGCGTCCGCGGTCATCGAGTGTGGTGTGTTCATGCTTATCTGTGCGCGATGACACCATGCTTGTTAAATTAGTCAGTAAGCGATCGTTTGAAAGTTTATACGGCCGATAAAGCTACTATTCTTGCTTCGTATAGATGTCGCCTAATTTGCTATCGCAATCAATGTTTCGTCTTTCGGGCGAAACAGCGTCTTTTAACTTAGAAGGAAAAATGTTTGGCATTATCAAAAATATTATAGGTTCACTGCATCTATTTCAGTTGCGTTGTCAAAATTTCAGATTTGCGTCACGTTATGAAAGCAAATCGGGACTATCACCGCCATTTCGTACGCAAGCCGCATACGTCACGCCTTGAAAAAAATCCCGGAATATAGACCGTTTTTTCGTAGGCGCCGCCATATTGTGAACGCAGTGGCGCCGCCTATGAGCAGCGCCATACTGACTTGGGTGAAAGCGGTCTTTTGCATGGCAGGTATACGCACAGCGGCAGGTTCTGGCGTTTGTTTTCGCGGTCGTGTGGTCTGCTTAGTATGGCGTGCGTCTTCTACGTGGTTACGGTTCTGTGAGACGTGCTGAAGTGGTTTAAGGCGTCATGACCGGAATTTCTGCTGGTGTTGAGGTGGACGGAACACGCAGCGCAATGTGTGCGCGCATATTCGAGTCTACAATCAGCCTCGGAGATGAATTGTGTATTTCTGAATGTTCCAGTCACTAATGTGACCTTATTGCAGTATTATTCTCTATTTCTAAGCTGCGGTTTAGGAGCCATGAAACATACGCGACGATCGTAACAGCGTGAGCGTGGGTACCGTTCTGCTACGATAGGAGCTGTGATGTTATACTTTGACAAGCGTTCAAACTGTTCGCTGCAGGTTACATTGTGTGACTACTTGGTTCGATGGATCAGGTTTCCGCCCCTGAATAAAATAGTTTTGGCAAGTGATGGCAGCATACCTTACAGTCTGAATTACGCTTGTCCAGCAAAGGGACTGTTTACGAACTGCGCGAGCGTCCTAAGCAGTGGAAGGTGCTGGATTACATATATCTTTGTTCTATATACCGCATGGTCCAAGCGTACCGCATCAGCGGTTATATATTTATAAACGTTGTGCGGCGTGACTATGCGAGGCCCTATTGCGGCGTTAGCCCGTTTTCTCTTGCTTTTTCGAGAAAGAGAATGATAACCGAATTTCTTTTTCGGTTGTGTTCGTTCCGTTCTCTACGACGCACTCACACGCATTACGGAAATTTTGTCCTCAAAAATAGGCATCGCATTCTTTTTGTGCGATCCCTCATATACTATGGCTGTATGCAGGCCGAAAAGGCAATGCCGAAGCGCACAGCTTACATATGTACCGTGCTGGTTCACCAACCGCAGTGATCGCTGTGTTGAGCAGCGCCATCGGCCTCATGCAGGAAGGCTAGCGTAGACATATGGTAATTTGAAGCCTACTAGACTTGAAATGCGCGAGAACGATGCCGGTGCATCACAAATATTTGATTGCGCCTACCGCTTAGATGTTTCGTGGTTGCCTTAGGTTGGTCGTGCACGAGCATGCGCTCTTATGCTTTATGTTTTACTCCCTACGCCAAGCGATCAGATATTGAGCAGATTTACCATTTCATGTTCCTAACACAGAGACACCGCTTTTCTTTGTTGAATTAAAACCGATATAAGCAAAATGGTTCACAACACATACACACACCGCGACTGATAATGTGCGTACACCGCGGCTGATAAAACGCGTCACATTTTTGCGCCCCCAAAAGATATTTCCGCCTACTGTAGTTACCGATGCACCGAAAGGCTTCTCTGACGACCTTATATGAACGGACACGGCGTAAATTTCACAAAGTATATTCTAAAACATCTCGAAATCGTTCCGCAGCACGCGACAGCAATACTTTCAAGCAGCGCCGCGCCGGATCGCCCAAGCCAGAGAGGAGGAAAAGCTCTCCGCGCGCCCTATCCTCCTCGCCCGATGAAACGGTCTATAGAGAATGGAGCTTTGGACAGCCTGCGAAGCACCACCTCGCGCCGCATTCTGTGGAAAACATTATGTCGTAGACGAGTCAGAAAAACCGCATGCCTGCAGTGAGAGTGGATCATATGTACACTTTTCAGTGACCTGGAACCCAAGTGACAGAAGTAGTTGTTCCAGGCAGATAGCACGGTGAGGCGATTTGGTCGCCGCTGGCGTGTCCAGGGCACTTTTCCCCATTTAGTACAACTGATAGTTTAGATTTGTTACTTTGCCAGTATTTCTGTGGCATCAGCCTCTTTCTGCTCCAATCAAAAGACGTGCTTCTATGTTCGATCATTCGTCTGAGGTGATAACACTGTAGTGCACTTCGTTTCAGGTCACGCAGAAGGCGATTTTCATTGTTTAGAAGGCTTGGAGTTCCCGGACCTCTCCCGAGCCTGATAAGTGGCAACATACCAGAAATCAAAGCAAAGGTAAACCTATACGGTGAACGGTTTGTAACAGAAAATATGAATACAGTGTATACTGAGTTCTAATGTAGTGTCGATTGTAACGCATAGCCCATTCTCACAACGTGAAATTGAAAGTTCTCATCCCTCGATTGTAACTCACACTGCTATTTTCATCCGCCCCATCGCTCATCGGCCCATAAAGCGGTGAAGGCACTTTTGTGCTTCCTGAGGACGACGGGCTTGTGTGAACGTCTGTAACTATTAAAGCAATTACTATTAGATCACACGTGTCAGCGAACTCACCGCTAATTTCCTTCTTTCCTTCGCTTCTTTCTCTCCGTGTCATCTTTGTTTTCTCCTTTCCCATTCCCCCGGTGTAGGGTAGCCAACCGGACGTTATTATGATTAACTTCCCTGCCTTCTGCTTTTATCTTTCCTTCTTTCTTATTTTCATACTTCAAGACATATAAATGCCATGCCCCCGATGCTCCACTCACCATTTTTTCTTAGTACGAGAGTAAGAGTGGAATAGTGGTTTGTTCTCACTCCGCAAAAATAATAAGAATTGATTGCGTTCGAGCCAATGTGAAATGTGCACCACGCGCTGTCGCTATCGTACGGCTCCCTACCGCTGTCAACACCCTCAAAGCATCTCCGCTTCGGCGACGTCTATGGCATTTCAGATAAAGCATCTCTTAAACACCTTGGAAAGCCTGGCAGCCTCTCCTGAATTGGGGAGCAGTCACAAAGCTACTACAGCTGCTACGGCTAGAGTTTAATTTTTGACACTGCCTACTTTTGCGATGTTGGCGCATTAAACCGATCGCAATGCGCAGCCGCTCAATCAGCCAACCAGATATGAGAAAATTGTGAATTCGACAACTTGACAGAGTTTGAGAGCGCTTAGAATATTACCCCTGCAGTCTCGTGTGAGCTGTGTTGAATTTAAGAAACGTGTATTGCCAAAGACGATTGCTTGTCACTACTGCGGTTGCTTGTAACTCTCTAAGCGCAACACCTTTTAGCAATGTTTTCCGGAAAATGTAGTGCGCATTAGAGTCGAGTAAATACCGTAGTCGGTGCTATCCCATGAAAAATCTAAAAATTGTCGCACTAATACCTCGAGAATAAAGACCTGTAGGCACTGCGTAGTATGGAAACTGCTTGAACGAATCCTTTGAGCATGCGAAGAAGAGACCTGACATGGCAGAATGCAGCGGAGATAAAGATGAATACCTTCTATCGAACGTTCTTTTGAGGGGCCGTCAGGAAACGTTGCACCGGGGACATCCCCAATTTGTCTACTCACCTACTTGAATGGCATAATAGACGACGAGCCAAATGAGCAAGACTTTTGGTTTGCAAGAAGTTTCTCACTAGCAAGTAACGTTATTTAGTCTTGGAGTTGCTATCACAATTTACCGCCTCTTGTTCTTACAAACAGCTCTTGCGCACGAAGTGTCTCTTGAATACGGACACTGGTGTTTCAAAAACGGGCGTCGTGGTTGAAGCAGCTTCAAGGAAGCTCTAGGCAACGTACGTGGAAGAAGGACAATACACTAAGTTCTGGTCACGGCGAAAGAAATAACTTGTAGAAGCTTGCAGAAATACAAATGAAGATAAAGAGAGAAGGCCCAGCACCTGATCATGTCGCGGAATGTTTTAGTGTTTGAGTGTTTTCTTCCACCACGTCTTCGTCATATCAGCGCTCTTTCGAGAAGAAATGTGTACAGCGATGTGCGGCTGTATTTTTCGCACGTTTTATTAATGCTAATCACTCATTGGCGCATTCCTGGCACTTAGCAGTATACAGGGGGGATCCTTTTGAAGTTTTCCGGAATTAACAAAAAATAGCAGTTGCGGATAACATAATTCCAGTCTTTGAGCTGAATTATTCAGAGGAGCGGATATTACTTCCACGGGAAATTGAAACAGATATTCAACTAATAAAAAAATCACTAATTAACTTCTTTATTATATATTTCGCAGTACGTATTGTAAGTTGCTAATTGTAGCCGGTGAATTAGCAAGGCATGCGCAATTAGAATGAAATTCCATAATGTCACCAGTTTGGAGATATACGCCACTAAACTCGGCGTAAAAATGCATTGGTGTTCCGCAAACGTTTTTTAAGTAAACGCCCTTTTATGTAATCAAGCCCAAAAGCAACTGAAACGGCCACGTATTTCGTCCCAGACATTGCGAACTACTTTTGTCATCCGGGAGATTCAACAAAAGTGATCAAGCTCGCCGGCTACAATTAGACAGTCGCAATATTGACCATAAATATATTAATTAGGAAGTTAATTAGCGAATTATTGTTCATTAGCTGAATATGTGTTTAAATTTATTGTGCAAGTAATGTTTGCTTCTTCGAGTTATCCCGATCAAGGACAAGAACTATGCTTTCTGCCACAGGGGATTTTTGAAAATTCCGGAAGCTTTAAACATGACAGCCACGTGTATTTCCGGGCTCACCACACTTCGGACCTCGGTAATACGAAGAAATGCATGACCGACGGTGGAATGAACATCTGCTTTCGCGCACAGCAACATAATGCTCTAACAACTAGGTCACCATTGCACCTGCGTTCCTCCATTGACAAAGCCGACTATCAGTCGTCTACAGTGTACTAGAAGGCTTTCTAGTGGGCTAACTGGCCTATCCTTCCGATGCTCTCCACGGACGCGGCCGCTGTCGCCTGCCAGTGCTCCAGATACAGGCGCTGCAGCGGCTTCCTCCTGAACTCGCCAGTCCGCCCGCCAGTTTCTCTCGACGATTTTTACGCAACTTCCATTTTCGCGTTTCATTTGTCTCGCGAGCGCGTGGTTCATTGTGCTATGCTGCAGTGGCGGTGGGATGTCTGCGACTTCGTTGCTCGCTGCCGGCTTCTTCTCCGTGTAGCGCCTATCTCTGGGCCTGTCGCCCACGTTACAGGCGTGTATCTCAGGTCGTGTGGGATGCTGATTGCCTTCTGCGGGCTGTTCTACTGTGTTTTTGCAAGATGCGCCTAACCAATGCGTTGTATTTCGAAGTGTAAATAAAGTGTTTATACGCGCTCTGAAGAATTATTCTTTCTTTGGGCGAATTTACTCATGCTTTGTACTGAAGGAAATGGTCTATGGTCTTGTAAAGGCGAGCATGCATCCCTTCCGCAGGCAAATCATTTGAGATTGCATATCCATAATTATTGAACCAATTGGTCTCCGAGCCTATGCGAACACCTGGCAAGCTTACTTTCCTGAAGAGTAATGATTGTAAGAACAAACTGAGCAAATATTTAACATAGTCGCGGGAATGACGTGCAACCTTTGCCGAGCCATGTGCAGTGGTCCGGAGAATCGCGTTTTTTTTTAAATCCTGCCAATGTGTCCGGGTACCCTACAAATAATTGCCCTGTTGGTAGTGCAGAAACAGGCAATATTCATCGAACTGCAATGGTGAAAGTAACTCCGCCCGCTAGGCAGCCGCCGTGTCCCGGAGCAACTTCAGCGAAGCCTCGGGAGGAAGCTCTTGGCGCGCCCCCTATCGGCGGCAACATCGAATCGCCATGTCGTAAGCTCGCGTTGACTGGCTCGAGTAGAAATCATGCCGTCGCCGTCGTGGGATCTTCGTCACCGCCATCTTGCTGCTGTCGGCACACGTATTCTCGCGTCATACAGGTAGCTGTTTCTCTTACACAAACATATTGGTCCACGTGCTAGTGCTTTGCGTATTCTTAAACGAAGCTGGGTCGACAACTACTGGCAAAATGTTTGGCATAATGTGTATTCTCACAGAGTGCGTCATCTGGTTCATTCTTTAATGTGTTCTAAAGTCCCAAATTGTGCAATTGCTCAGAATGGATGCTATAGTGGAGTGCTCTGCATTAATTTAGACCATATGGATTTCTTTTATGTGCACCCAAAGCGTTTCTCGATTCCGCCCCTATCGCGATGCGGCCGCCATCGACGGGTTCGAACCCGTGGCTTCGAAGTCATCAGGGCAACCTCACTGAGCTATCACGGTGGCTCATTCGCACGTTGCAGCGATGACGCTCAGTGTAGACATAAAAGATGAAGCTACCAAAGTTGCACGTCCTTGTCGCGGGGAAACGTGCAGAGTGGTTGGCAAAACACCCGAACAATGCGCATTGTGTAAAGTATACCCGGATCCAAAGACACCGCTCCGAGCCTGCCGAGTGCTGAGTTACGTGACGGTGGGCTTTTGCGCACAAGCTACAGAGCGAAGAAAGGAGACTGAAAGTGTCACCAATTTCATATAGCTCTTGTTGGTTTAAGAGATTCCTTGTTCTGCTGTTGTTCTTCGTGCATTTACCGAGCGAATGCACGTCGTCCATCACCTATGTATAAAACTCAAGCCTTATCGCCAGTAAAATTCAGTTGAAAGTTTGTGGTTGTGTTTGTCAAGCCCCTTGCCTTCGTTCTCTTGTGCGCAAAAGTCTACTGTCATGGAACGTTACTAACCCGCCCAAGCCGGTCCGGCACTTAGTCACGAGTCCCGCTGATAGAGGGAGAGAGGGGACTTTGCGAAGGCTGAGAGTGTGGCCTAATACTCCGTCTCCGCTTATTTGATCCCTTCGTCTTCTCTCTCTCTCTCTCATGGATTTTACATTGAAAGCTTTATTGCAACGCATGTAGCCTGCATAAGCGGCAGGCCAATATATGGAGCAAGAAGTGCTGCCGCCGCTGCCATTTGTACGTGCATTACACTATGGCCTGCGTAGAGAATACTTAATAAATTCAGTCTTCGTCTCGGTCTACTTATAAGTAACCTAAAGCTTTCGAATTAGTCCAGTTCTCTAATTTTGTTATGGTTACTATCCCACAGCAAAGACGGATATTTGTATTTTTTTTAATATTCGTAATACCATATGATACTACACTGATGTCCTAAAATCATCCTCGGAATTCCTTCTTTTTTTCTAAAGCAATATATTGCGTTTGACATGCTGGTGGCAAGCATCGCTGACTTTTTCATTACACGCAATATCAGTCAATAAATGTACGTGTACTCCGTGGTACACATAGAAATTTCGAAAATAGCTTTAGCGTAAATCATTTCCTGTAATCAGATCAGCACAAACTCATTGTAGATAGGGTTTCGTGATTTTGCTTAAAAATGTACTGGTTATATATGTAAACACGTTAACTAGAGTCACTGTTTATCTGATGGGTAAATTTCTTACGTGAAAAACTTTATTTTGGTCGCAGGGAGGAACAGTTGCCTTTAACAACTGGATAAAGGAGTATGGCGATATAGTTGGGTAAGTCGGCTTTTTTCACACTCTGATCTTATAATCAATGTTATAGCATCTTCCGTAAGACGAGCTAGTTTTCTTGCCTCTCGAATTGGGGTGGAGGGGGGGGGGACTGTTTATCTGTGGTAGATGTTGCGAGAGGCTAACCGTCCTCCACGCCTTCCTGCAGTGTCGGGAAACAAAAGCGGCACGGTGATGAGCTGCCCAACCGCAGCTCATCACCGTCCATTCAGCAAAGTTTTTCGCCCCCAAAACTGTTTTTTGAAACTAAGGCAGTTCCAAATTTCGTAACTGATGTTGCTTTACTGATAATCAGCCCAAGAGAGTCGCAGCTGATTCTCGCACCAGAAGCTGCCGCTGCGATTGTTGCTTTTTGCAATGCAAGTGCTTCCAGGTCTGTGCCTTTAGGGCCCTGATGAGGCAGTACTAGTTCGACGACGACTGGCACCTTTTACAGACAAAGCGCACTTTAGATGTAAAATGGAAATATTTTATGTTTTTAAAGTAGTCGTTGTTTAGGCCTCTACACAGCCGTATTTCACCTACCTTTTGAAATTCATTGCTCCATTGAACACTATCAGTTGCTGGCTGCTCTTAGGCAAGAACTCACCCTTACGCCAATAAACCCCACGCACCGATCACCGCCATTAAGACGCGCTCGTTTTATCATACTCACATTCGGTTACAAATGCTGGCCATTAGTTTCAAGAAAAATCTGGTTCCTTAGAATCGTTGTATATATGCTCTCAAATTACAGCTATCACCATTGGTTGGTCTTTGTAGCACGAGGATGCAGTGTAAATAAAGGCGCAATGAGTGCAGGAGTGTCGTCCGCGGAGCCTAATACGAATTTGTGAAACACTGTCAAAGGAAATAAACATATATTTCTCTGTCTATGACGGCATTCCGACGTGCAGGCGTGGAATTCAAGATCGCACAGGCACTTATGATCTCGGAGGCCACGATGCTGGTAAACCAGTTCTGCGGAGATCAAGAAAGGTGGAGGAAGTTCTATGGAATGAAATATTATCATTCAACCATAAGTAGCCCAGAATTGCAACCAACAGTGCTCTTCTGGACATGTTGAAATTCCGCCATATTGTCAAATTCTGAGATGGCGGCATATTGAACCAATCAGGGAGGCCGCAGCACTCATGTGGGCAGAGAACTGAGAAAATAGCCAATTCGACAACTGGGCAGACTTTGACGATGTTCAGTATAATACCCCTACCACGAGCTCCCAAGGAAGCTTCGCAGTTGAAGAAAATTTATTCGGGTGTGGGGGATGGAAACCCGCACAAACTCTTTTCAAACGCCCTCTGAGCTGCGAACCTTTCCTTTTGAAAACCCCGTATGGGTTTCCCCAGTGTCTGGCTACTCGCAGGAAAATGTTTTTTTTTTTATTTTAGGGCGCAGCTCTTAGGCGCCTGTTCGTCGGTTAAGCGTCGCCGTTCCTTGGCGTAACCACGTGAAAGCGCTCGGGCCACTGATCACGCGTTCGTCGTCTCTTTCTTCATAGATCTGTGGAATAAGAGACGACTCCGATGTCGCTGATCATACCATCGTTTCTATACTGCCCTTCCCTCTGCAAAGGCTCCGATGGCATTGACCAAATGAATCGGTGTGGTGATTTCGGTCTCAAATTCTTTGCGTCAATATTCACAAAATAGAAACATGTTTCCTGCTCCACTGAAATTTCGCAATAGGGAGTATCGAAATTGTCATGCGTATTTTAATACAAATAGCACTGTTTGAAGACTTGAGCCGTTTTGAGTCTATTTATCTGTCTAGCCTCTGAGCCGGCCCAGTGGCCAAGTTGTCCACATGCTTGGGCTATTAGGTATGTCCTCCTGGTCATGATGCCGTCATGATCGTTCCACTGTCATCATTCGAGCTTCGTGATATATTACTCTCGTCATGCCGTCGTCGTGAGGCTTTCTACTCGGACCTAATGGTCCCGCTTTTCTCATAGCTTGGGTCATTAGGTATGGGCTCGTATTAGTGATGGCGTCGTAGTCGTTGTATCGCCATCATATCACTGTTGTCATCCGACACTCGTCATGTCGTCGTTATGCTACCGTCGTCAAACAGTTAGACGCATTCATTGTCGCACAACCGCAGTGATGCCGTCATGATCACACAATCGCCGTTATTGCAGCTACTTGATCGGACCTTCGTCATTATATCGTCGTCACGTTTTCTACTCTCACCTAGTGGTCCCAGATGTGTAATAGCTTGGGCCACTAGGTATGTGCTCGGGTTCGTGATGCCGTCGTGGTCGCTGGGTCGTGCTTATTCCAGCTTCGTCCTACGACTATCGTCATGCCGTCGTCATTACGTCATCGTCTTCACACAGTGGTTGTCATGCCGTCGTCGTTATACAGCCTTCGTCATTCCATGGACGTAAATCTTTCTTCGTCATTGTATTGGTGACACAGTCATTCAGCGGTTATTATACCACCCTAGTCGTGTCGTCATCGTCAGACAGTCGCTGCCGCGCCTCCATTGCCAGGTCATCGTGGTAATGCCGTCCTAGTCATGCTATAATCGTCACTACAGCTTCTTCGTCCGACAATTATCATGGTGTCGTGGTCATGACGACATCGTCATATACGCTTCGTGATACAGTGCACCGTCACGCCATTGTCATGAAACACTGCTCGTCATTCCACTATCCTCGTGCCGTTGCCATACCACCGTCTTCATGCATTCGTTGTCATACCGTGGTCAGGATGCCGTCGTGGTCGTTTTGTCGTCATGATTGCAACTTCGACATCCGACTTTCCTCATGCCATCGTCATCATAACTTTGTCGTCATTCCATCGTCGTTAACCCATCGTCGTCATACAGGTGTCGTCTTCTCATTGTCCTCATTGTCGTCGTTACGTTATACCCTCATCATAATTTAGGCATCGACATCTCATTGTCATCATGCCGTCACCGTTATACGCCTTTGGAGTTTGACTGATATCGTTTCTATCGTCATTAAGTCGGCGTCATACAGTCGTCGTCATGCCTCCATGTTCATGGGCGAACTTGACAAGCGAGTGCCATAGCAAAGTGCGACGATATCGAATTATGTGGCCTATAGACGATATTCGAAGGAACAAAATGTATCAGAAATACCACTACTCGTCTTAAACATGACCTCAAGAATCTGTCGCTACATTGTTCAACTGTTATTACCGTCGACCGTCTTTGCAAAATACGTTCTGCAGTAATATTTCATAAACCTTTCTCCACAGCGAGAACGCCTAGCCCTCATACCAACAGGAAGAACAGTCCTTGGGCGCCTAGGCTACCCCACACATGGCAAAGGCCACGTACAATCAATCCATTTGGCACCCAACATCACGGAGCACATCAATGCAGCCGCTATCCACAGGAGCATACACCTGGAACACTATGCCGTTCATCGCCAAGCTCGCACAAAGACTCTACAGACAACATACGGCAGTCTCCCCCCCCCCCCACACTATACACAGATGCCGAGCAGTACCACCAAAAACCAGCCAAGACGGCCACTGTTGTCGACCAAAGCCTTCGAGAGGTTGTCGCGATGACGGTCCGCAATGCCAGCGCCCTCGCAGCGGAGGAGACAGCCATCTCCTTTGCTATCACCGCTAGGCTAACCAATTATTGACTCCCAGGCAGCTTGCCGTAGCTACGCGAGAGGCAGAATATCTCCCATCGCCTACCGACTCCTCAGTCAAGCCTCCCAGTTCCCGGACAATCAAATAATATGGATTCTAGGACACGAGTCCTTCCGTGGAAATCAGCGTGCGCACGCTGTAGCCCAAGGCCATGCCTCCCGGGCGCCGCAAGAGCCATACCATCGTCGTCATGCATTCGCTGTCATGCCGTGGTATGGATGCCGTCGCGGTCGTTCTATTGTCATGATTGCAACTTCGGCATCCGACTTTCCTCATGCCATCGTCATCATAGATACATCATCTGTGGAGCCCATACCTTAAGAATACAACGCCATACTACAACACCACAGATTGCACAGATGGCAATACCCACCTCCACACAAGACCCTCTCACACGAAGACGCCGTAGCATGGCGATGAATGCAAGCCAACACATACCCCCATTCAGGCAGACTACACGCAATACCACTATACTACTCATACACTATAGTACTCATGCAAATGTCCCCTTTGTAACGACTACGCCTCCCTATATCACACCACATGGGCGTGCTCCATCGTGAAAGCAGCCCCTCAAATACCCAACACCACACACGAGCAGTGGCAGGCAATGCTAATTCGGACCCTCGTAACGAGCAGCAACTGGTTCGGCGGGCGAGACAGCAAGAACCACAGTAGCCCTGGACTAAGGGTACCTCCCCGCACAAGCAGAAAGACAACTCCATGTCCTTTTTTTTTCAATAAGTGGTTTTCCTCCTTCTCCTCCTTTCTCAAAACTGCGGATTTCATGAGAATTATTTTTTCACCATTCCGGAATTTGAACATTTACAGAACACCAGTCTGCAAATTTTGCCAGTATTTTAAAAAGCAGTATTTTGGTTCACGGACAGTAAGATGAACGGCCGTAGGGATGGTCACTGAAAGAGTGGAACCTTTAACAAAAAGAGCTAAGCACCTGGTAAGCCTTCTTTCGCTGCCAAACTTCCAAAAATACAACGTTATCTTCATAATGGTAAAGGCAGGGTCTAGTCTTTTGTCTAGAAAGAAAAAAAACATCTTTCAGAAAGCTTCACATGGACCTGAGATTCTTCTGTTAATGTCGTCTGATTCACATAGCTGTGAAGCGATGCACTCTATTTTGGTTGGTTGCTTTCACTTGTGTCGCAAGAAAACGGCTTGAGGCATACAGAGAACCTTGCGCGGCTTACGTTCACTCATGTCATGAGAAAAACAAAAGAAAACCGCTATACGGCGTCGCGAAAGTTGCAGGCGCGTGCGTTACGGGCAACCTTTCGCGTTCTCATTTATCAAAATGACGTTTCTATACCTCGTGTACCTTTTGCAATTTCATGCACACGCCCGCGTACGCTCACCTCACTTCGACTTCACTCTTAAATACTTCAGAAGGGGCGAAGCGTGCGTTTAATGCTATGAAGGAATGCGGGACCGATGGCGGCATCGGCCTCTGTATTTCAGCGCAGCCGTCCTCCGCACGCTTCTCTTGTAACAAGTCACTCATTGAAATGCCCAGGATTGAATCTGCAGGGCAGCTTCGTCACCTGGCACGCAAGCTCTCTCTAACAGAGTGGAACACCTCAAATATAAGGCACACCAGGTTGTACGAACTGAACCTCTCGCTCCAACTTTGACCTTCACCCGCCATCCACCCACATGAGCCATTGCTTCTATAACGGCTGTGCCTGGGAGTGGCTTTCACGCAGGCATACACGACTTTGATTGGAATGACCAACAGTGCTGCTTGTGACGTCTATGGTGTGGAAGAGAATATCGGACATTTATTGTGCCATTGTCATCGATTTGAGTCGGAAAGACAAGCATTACCTATCGCATTGCGACGACTGGACTATCGGCCGTTGTCTGTGCAGGTGCTGCTTGAAGACTATCCCCATCGCTCGTCTGCCCAAAAAGCTATGAAAGCACTTTTCTCTTTCTTGAGAGCGACTGGTCTATGTGAACGCCTGTGACCCTCTCAGGCCCTCCGCGTACGTGCGCGCGCTCACCTCGGCTTTCCTCCCCCTCCCCTCCCTCTCTCTATCATATCTCTCTATTCCTTCTTTGCCGTCCCCCATGGTAGGGTACTCAAGCAGACGCATTTGTGGTTAACATCCCTGCCATCTCTCTTTATTTTCTCCTCTTCCTCCTCCTCCCCCTGGCTCGTGAGTCACGTCACGCGCCAATTTCTCGTGTTCTTCTCTCGGGACTAAGATATGAGCGGTTAAAAAAAAAAACTCTGAAAATTTGGGAGAAAAAAGGCTTTTTTATGTCATTTATTTTTCAACCAGGATAAAATTGAAGAAAGGGGAAAAAAAGACAGCTTTCCCCAGAACTGGTAGAAGTGCCGAGCTGTAGCAAATGTGGAAACGCCGACTATCATTTTCTTAAGTACTTTCGGCCGCGAAATCACTTCTAATCCTCCAAAAAAAGTGCACTAATGGAGATGTAAAGTGCTCTGGATTACTCTGATACTAAGATTTTCACGCTGGGTGGACAATTTCACATTTTCTGAGACTTTTTATGATCGGACCACACCACCGCTATGCTAGGCTTAACGTCGACTACGCGCCAAACGGTGCTACCGTGGGAAGGGCCGCAGATGGCGGAGATTATTGTGGAAGGGGAGCATTTACCCCCCGAAAAATTTACTGAGGAATATGTCTGGAAAACAGCATCTTCGAAGAGATCGGGCGCCGTAGCTGGCCGAGTCGACCGCAACGTAGGCACTTGGAGCCAGGCTGGCCACTGCGTCAGCGGGTGGCCCAGGATGAAGAAAAGCGGTGATAAATTGAAGAGCCGTATTCTAAGAGCAGCCCGCATACCCCCGATGCCGAAAGAACACATCAAAATTGTGCTGCGACCAAGGGGAGGACATAATATAACGAAGACTGGGCCCACCGTCATCGGGAGGGCCATTGTCGAAGTGGCTGGGCTTAACCCGTCGCAGACGAATGAGGACGGAATTTGTCCCAGCTATCAGCAGACTATCGTGATTGCTAGCACTCCTGAGAGGTACAACGGGGACAAGTACTAAAGAATCAGGCTGATATAAACTGGAGGCAAATACTTCGAAGTGAGCGCCTACGAAGCGGCTGCGCACACCGCGTGCAAGGGTGTCATACGCCAGGTTGACGTCAACGATGATGCAGCAGTCCTGGAAAGAACATTGTCAACGACAGAAATACGCTAGGCCTAGCAGCGAAGAGAATTAAGAACACGGGTACAGTCCTCATCGCTTTTGACGGTCTTAAAGTACCAAACTTCGTAAGGCACGGCCCGACCCTGGTAATATCTTTTCTCTACGTGGATAAGTGGATGTTTGCTACGCATGTGACAAGCTGTGCCCCCGAGCGGATGTATCCGACTTCCGAAGAATCAACGTGCAGAGGATGTGGTACACCCAACCCAGAGGAGTCACACCAATGCTCACCGAAATGTGGCCTATGCAGAGGACCACACCTGACGGCCGATAAAGCCTGCAAGCAACGTTTCCAGATACCATATATGTTTGGAAGACGAGGAAGGGAACGAGCCAAGGAGGAAGCAAGACTACGACAAATTGCTCGCAGACAGCCATGAGAAATGAGCCACCATCTGCTAGCAGTGGTAGCAAGCAATCGAAAATTCATCGACCCATGGACGTTACTAATGACGAGGGGGACAAGGAGACACGCGCGCACAAGAAGCGGGCCATAACATGTGAACAAGCGTCTACCAGGTCGAAATCTGAAGTCAGAGAAATGCTCACAACGCTCAGCGAGAATGTCAAGCAGGGGCCTTATAACGTAAAACAATTCCAATATGTTTTTATTCCAATCTCGTGACGTCAAATTTGTGTAACCGCCGATGCAAGCATCGGGCGCTCAACCGCAGGGTTGTCTAAACTGACCAATTAAATGGTCTCCTCCTTCATAGGAGGTCACTTTTGCTTGAAAAACGAATAACATTGCCTACACTAAGCGGCTTGTCTTATTTAATTGGCTGACGGGAGGCGACGAGCACGTTCAAATGGAGAGGGATTCGATGGGGCCGAGCCACTGCACTGAACATTGATAACCGGATGAAGAGGGTGGTGCCGGCGTCTGCGATTGGTCCGCTTTCCCTTACTTAGCTTGCGTGGGCTACTCGAAAATTGCGGCGGCATGCAACGGAAGCTTAATAATGATGCAGAAACGGATCCTCAGCAAAGAAGAGTTGGCAGACGGATGTCGTAAACGTACCAAAAGTGCTCGAAAATCTTACGCGGCCACGCAGAAAGTTTTATTATACGCAAATAAACCCATGCTCTCCGGCAGGTGCGAGCAGCCAGTGCCTGTGCGATCGGCGGCACGCACTTTTTATTCCTTTCGGAACGGGGCAGCCTGCGGCTATTAAGAATAAAATTCAGTTTTTTTCGTCATATTAATGCAGCCTTAACGTATACACGTCACTTTCACGTGGTTAGACTCTGCGGTTTTATGACGTCGCGTGGCAAGCATCCAAAGTGGGTGCAGCCCGAAAACTTTTGATCAATAGCCTAGGGCAAATGCTAAAAAGGCGTCCAATCAAAAACAAAAAGTTTTCTTTTCTTCGACCAAATCATGCATAATGAGTGTGTATCCGTCATATCAGATGCGGAGCAATCGCGATTTTCGTGACGTCGCGTGACAGACAGGTGAAGGGGGGAGGGGGTCCAAAAAAGTTTTTGACCAAATTCGGAGGGCTTATTGTAGATTTTGAAAAGTTTGGAATAATTTTAGGTTATAGCCCCCGAGATACACGAAAGGCGTATGCAATTCCAGTCAGGTATTGCAGCCATAAAAGAGCGCACTAACCAGAGATTCCTCAAGATCGAAGCATATCTTAACCCCACCCAAAACAACATGGCTGCACAAAGTAGTCAATTCAATATGTGGCAATAGTACTGCACGGGTTACCAACATAAGAAGGCGCCCCTGCAACAATTTATTCGATCCCATCCTGAGAAACCGCATGTTATCCTACTCCACGAAACCCTCACCCCAAGCATCACTTTGCCCAGGTATCGCTCGGAGATGAACAACAAAGAGGGGGAGGGGTATCGCAAACCCTACTTAGTAACAGGGCTGCGCACATCAGCCACCATTTAAGGATGACTGATAGCAAGATGGAATACATCATGACGGAAATCATTCCAAACTCTTCATTTGGCAATCAGGACAGCATCTTTATTCTCATTGTCTATAGCAGCCCTAAGGATATGAAGAAAAAATTCAAGTCCTATTTATCAAAGCAGTCAGACTAGCTTCAGACTCGCCGCTAATAGTTGCCGGAGACTTTAGCCCCGCCCCCCTACCATGCCTGGTGTTACCCCTACAATACGAACAAAGTGGAAATTATATAGCACGAAGCGAAGACCTATAGTTAAGTCTCATCAGGTACATCGACATGCCGAGACACAACTCCTGACCTCACTTGTGTTCGCAACGCTTCGGAACCCACCTGAGCTCCCTTGCATCAAGGCTGGTGTAGCGATCGCAATATACTAACGGTCAACTTACCGATTAGGCAGAAGAGACTAGGTAAATTTCAGGTCGTAGATTGGGAAGAATCCCGTGAAATCAGAAAGGAAAGGGTGATTAGGAAAGTCAGCCTTAGCTTGGAACAATAGACCGCACAACTAAGGGATAACGTTGGCGCCACAACTATAGAGATGCTAACGGATCTCCCGATCGACAAGATGGACAGCCGACTGGCGCAGCTCATAGAAGCTAGACAACCCCTACACAACTGATGGAAGTTTCAGAGACTCAACCGTAGACTGGGAAAGCAAATTGACGAAACCAATTCAGCGATAGAAGAGCACTGCAAAACACTCCCTAAGGAACAATGGGATGAGATTTGCAACTCTACAAATGGCCGAATTAAAAAAGGAGGAACCTGGCATCTACTGAACCACCTACTAAACGAAACGAACACAAAATCGAATCAACGCAACACGTTAAGAAGAATTCTGCACGTGACACAGAATTACTCATCCAAGTGAGAAGTTACTGCACAACTAGTGAATAAATACCTATCCGTCGAGGACACGCAGCAGCCACCCCCTCCTCGACTGGAATATACGGGAGCAAGGAACCCAACTTTAGGTGCTGAGTTCATAGTAGGAGAGGACAAGGCGGCTTTACACGGCCTCAATGGAACATCTGCTCCTTGTCCCGACAGGATAGCAACCAAGATGCCTCGCAAATTGGATGAAGAATTCATAGAGTACTTGACACAATTAATGAGATGTGGAAGAGCGGTAACGTTCCTGGAGAATGGAAGACGGCCCACACCATTTTAATCCCAAAACCGGGAAGACCCCGGGCCTCGAGAATCTACGACCGATCTCACTCCCATCGTGCTTGGGAAAGGTATTGTTAGGGAAGGTAATCAACGTACCTCTTATGGTACCTATGTACACGGAAACTGACTCATGAAGCTAAGGCTGCACGATACACTGAAGGAAATAGCCGAGGCACAAGAAAGAGCCCAGTTCATTAGACTCGCCATCACGCGATCAGGAAGACACATCCTCAAACGGATTGGTATACCAGTTACTGCGCTACATAATAACCATACAGAAATTCCCCGAAATATGCGAAAGAATATCACAGTCATGCCTGTTCCAAGGAGTGTTCACCCCGTTCATAATATGGGCAGCAATTCAGAGCTAAAGCCTTCCTAAAGAAAGCTAAAAATCAGGCTGAAGAAAGCTCTTTCGTCGCGTGACTTTCATGTCAAAAAGGTGAGCCTTCACAGTGGTTCTTCTGAACGGCCAAGGTGAAGCCATCAACTCGGCTACCCCGTACACCACACAACCAGAAATTTCAGAACAGGTAGCCATCGAATTGGTACTTTTTAGACCCAAAGAGAACAAGCATCTACAGCGATTATATGGCAGCCGTCCAAGCATTTGACAAAGGAGTCGTCCCTGGACAGTCCCTGGCAATTCTCGACGGAAAGGTCGTAAAACACCACAAGACCACCTGGTTCCCTGCTCGTATGGGAGAACTCACCGGTGCTCTCGCGAACCTCAACGAATCTTTCCAGAATGCTCCACGAAGACTTATCAACCATGCAGCCACAAGGCAAGAAGATTCTGTGGTTCCAGATTGCAGGGACCACCTCCTGACGTACTACGAGCTAACCAAGCACTTATATGTAAGGCGCAGGGTCTTCCCCCCTCTGCCAGTAAACTAAACAGAGCTCAGGCCATTACGCTAAGGCTCTTGCAAACAAGAATCTATCCGAATGCGATTCGAATCAACAAGATCTATCCGGAGTTATCTACACCTACAACATGCGACAAATCTGACGACACCATAGACCTTAGTCATATGCTCTAGCGTTACTCCGCGTTACGCAGCGACAAGGACAACACTGAAGAGCGGTGGGACGCAGCTCTACGCAGTGTCACGTTCGAAGAACAGCTATGGGCAGTCCAACAGGCCCGCGAAG
The DNA here is from genome assembly GCF_050947875.1 of Dermacentor variabilis. NCBI lineage: Eukaryota > Metazoa > Arthropoda > Arachnida > Ixodida > Ixodidae > Dermacentor > Dermacentor variabilis. The sequence continues at coordinate 144,212,672 of NC_134569.1, forward strand.
CGGCCGAAAGACTTGGCCTTTTGGTCCCAACGTAGGAGCGGCACGCTTCGAGCTAAGAAACTAGCGCGGCCTAATGGACCATAAAAAGTTTTTTCATCCTTCCCCCAGAATTATTTCAACGTATGTAAATCTTTGGTCTAAACAAGGAGTTTGGGAGTCTACGAAGCACCTGGATCCGTCCATGTGGGGGCGAGGACCTTGCTTCAACCAACCCTTTATACCCCTCGCCTGTCGCGTGCTGCAGATTCCCCCTTCTTTTGCGGCATGTAAAAAAAAAACTGGTCGGAGCTTGGAAATGTGCACACCAAACTACGCGACAGGCTCCCAGGGGATCTCATGCAAAAACTTGTATATATGCACTCGAACCACAATGTCCGGAAGGTTTCATCCGCTGCACAGTGAAGCATTGACGGACACAGATTGATACAAATGTCGGCGTTGACATTTTGATGTGAAATCAACGCCTTGACGTGAAATCATGCCTAGATTTTGAACGCGGAAGCCCTGCTGGGTCTCTTATGATGCAATAATCTAACGATTAAATTCTTTTCAGTGTTAGATCGGTAAACGGGTGGAATTTTTCGTCGCTTAGGGCGCAAGTCCCTTCTAATTTTTTTATTATTCTTACAAAAACAGCCATGAAAGCAGCCACGTTTTTTCATGCCCCTCAAAATTTCATAAATCTTACTTCTCTACTCGGGACAGCTGGAGTTTGAGACACTGTGCTAAACTGCAGTGATTTACGAATCGGGACGCATTCTTAAACTTTCCTGCCTTTGGAGTCGGCCCGCATTTTTCGTCACACGGATACCAGCAAAATGTGTGAGGTCCGCATACAATGCTATCCCATTAAAATGACAGACTGGAGCAAATCCTCTTGCACTGAATCCATTAAGTTGTTGTTGTTGTTGCATAACTTAGTGCGAGAGCAACAGGTTCTCGCCGCTACGACAGCTTGTTCTTGTTCCCTAGTGAAATTTCGCAACCCACTCTTGGGGATTGGCCATGAATTGCACGGTATCTGCTGAGAAACTTCGTCTTCGTCTGTATTGCCAGAACTAAGCCCGCATGCCCATCACTAAAATAGAAAAAAAAACTATTCGCCGCGGTGTACAATGCACGTCCCCGCCATCGTTGCACAGATCCTAATCCTCCACTTGAACCAAATAACAAGGGATACATCACCCATGAACGTGGATGCAAACGTTATTCGTCGGCTTTGAACAGGTATGCGGCCTTTCTTGTTTTGAAACGCAATTGACAGCGCCGCAGTCCAGATGCGCTGAGCACGCTGACTTTTTTTTTCATATTTCGCCGGCTTTCACAGAGGCAGAAAAAAAAAGAACCACGTAAGGACAACGTCTTGGAAACAACTTCATTAGCTTTTTTTCTAAGGAAGTTCTACGACTTTTTAATTATGACTTGCATCCCTAAACGAATACTTCCGAAACTGAATATTAAATGTAAATATTTAGCTAATTATACATGTAAACATTGTCTGCGTAACTCAAGATGACCACAAACAATATGCTGTTGTTCTCACTTGTTTATGACATACTACTCTATTTTTTGGTTCTGGTTACGTGAAACACATGGCATAATCTTGTTTCTTTTTTTGTTTTTGTTTTTCAACTTTTTTTATAACATAGGTTCTTCAATGGAGCGGCGCCTTTTCTCCTTGTCAAAGATGTTGACCTGTTAAAGAAGGTTCTAATCGAAGACTTCCACGTGTTCCCTGAACGAGGGGTTCGTTGAATTTCCGTTTTACCTGCATATTTTTTACTGGTAGCATTTCGCTTTACCGAGACGAGACTAAACGCCATCAAGATCGACTGATGGGGCGATGCTTGCGAATGTGAAAAGTAGTAGTGATTGATATACGTTATTTAGTGTAAAGCGAAGGAGGTGGAAGGGAAAAAGAACCTTTACTTACACGAAAACTGCGAGACGTCATCCTGGCGAACAAATCCTTTAGCTGTCTTCTGCAGTGAAGGTGAAGAAGGTAAAGTGTTGCTTGCTGCAGTTGGCCCTAGCTTTACAAAAGCTGCCGGTAATCTCACCGTCCGAGCCCCTGCTATCGAAGGCGGCACGGTCTGAAGTTAGTCACATTGCATTCGGTTATGTAACAACACCTGGTAACACAAGGAAAGTTCACTGAGAGCGAAATAGATGTTGCACCATCCATTCTACACAAAAAAGGGGGCGTGAAAGAAAACCAGATGGAAAAGGAGCTGGTGCGGACAAATTTCAAATGGAAGAAATCCGAAGGCAGAATACCGAAGCGCACAGCCTTAGGGCTACACGAGGCTCCCATTAGGCTGATTAATGGACTAGGACCAGAAAGTAAAGAAGCTCTGTTGAAAGCAGACAGTTGGCGACAAAGTAGAATGAAAATATTTAAAAACATTAGGGGGACAAAGACAGAATTCACTCGTAGAAACCGTCGACAATTACATCAGTAATATAAAGGTTAGCAATGCAGGCAATTAAGTAAAAGGTGCAAGCAAGGGCTAAGAATAATGGCATTTTGAGAGAAGTTCACAATGGCTACAGAATAGGTAAGCGTTTGGATAATAATTTATTTGTCCTTACTCAGTGCATTGAAATATCAAGAATAGAAAGGCAGCCGTTATATGTGACCTTTTTAGACATTGCAGGAGCGTACGACAACGTCTACCGCAACATGTTGTGGGATATTCTGGAAAGGAAAGTATTAGGCAACGATTTTCTACAGCTTTTGAGAGAGAGTTACCTAGAAGATACCGTTTGCGTTGAATGGGAAGGGATGAGGAGCGAGGAGAAAGTTGACATCAACAAAGGACAGAGCCAGGGGTGCCCTTTATCCCCACGGCTGTTTATGATGTATATGATGAGGATGGAAAGAGCACAAGAAGGTCGTATTATCGGGCTTAATTTCTCATACAAATAGGCCTGCACATCATTGAAGCAGCAGCTTCGAGGTTTGTTTTATGCGGACGACATTGTGTTGCTCGCTAACAAGCAAAGTGATACCCAACGTCTGGCTAATAGGAAAGCGATCAGTTAGGTCTCGAATCAGGTGTTATGGAATGTAATGGAAAAATCGAACAGACAGTGATAATACAGTGCCAGAAAATACCTCGCGTAAAATAATATAATTGGCTTGGTACCTTTTGATAAACGAAGGCAATATATATATATATATAATTGTTTATAAGGGAAGGCAATATAAATATCGAAACACAGGAAAAAACAATAACAGGGAAGGGGATGAGAAATGCGGCCATGATGAAACACAGAGCGCTGTGGGAATACAATAGGTGCTAGGTGCTCCGAGGTATGCGGAAAGCTGTACTAAATCGAAGACTTACAGTTGGAAATGCGATTTGCTTGAAAGCAGAGGTACAATCAGGACTCGATGGCAACCAAAGGTCAGTAGGACGCCTCGCATTGTGCGCTCATGGCAAGACTACAAATGAAATTGTGCAGGGTGATATGGGCTGGACAAGTTTTGAAATGAGGGAGGCTCACAGTAACATTAATTATGTAGAACGACTCAGGAAGATGGAAAAAAGTAAATGGTCAGGGAGAGTGCTCATGTATTTGTTCAGTAATAACATTGATTCACAGTGGAAAAAAAGAACTAGGAAGCTTACCAGAAAGCATGCGGCCTGTATGGTGAGCAACACACAAAGAACGTCATCTAAAAAGTCAGAGATGCTGAGATAACCTCGCGGGTGGCGCCAATGGAAAAGAAAGCTGCCATGAGTAACTACTTAAAAGGAAAATACCAAATAAGGAAAGAGACAATTCATGATAACTCAAAGGGAAGCTGATTACTTTTGGAAGTGAGATCAGGACGCCTTGGAACACGCTCATATAAAGCGAGATATAAGAAGGAGGAAGAAGTATGTGGTCTGGCTGCGGTAAAGCTAGGGAAACGATGGAGCATGTTGTATTAGAATGGGAAGGTATCTGCCCAGCGGTAGATTTAGGAATCACTGGCCACCTTGAAGTCCTTGGGTTCAGCGAGAGAATGGGGAAATTAAACATGTCTGCACTTCAAATTAGTAAGTGGCGATTGAAAGATTGGGGGAAATCGGGAAAGCACAAACAGCAGAGGCGTCCATGAACAGAGTTCACAATACAGGTTCAGAAACTTTGGTTATAAAAATTAATTGTGAATTGTTACAGCAAACCTGTATACCTAGACCCTCCAAAGAAATTTACGTGTCGCTGGCGTGGTAAGCAAAAAACTCTCTATACGTGGGCCGCTCCCGCAGACAGTGCAACGCCAGGCCGACCCGCGGAGGAGGGGGAGCAGTCGTTAAGCACTCCCCATACGTGGGCCGATACCGAAGAGAGTGAAATGCCAGGCCGACCCGCGGCGGAGATGAAGCAGGCGTTAATAACTCCCCACACATGGGCCGATTCCGAAGGTAGAGCAATCCCGGGCCGACCCGCGGCGGAGGTGAAGCAGGGGTTTAGCACTCCCCATACGTAGGCCAATCCAGCAGAGAGGGCAATGCCGGGCCGACCTGCGGCGGAAGTGAAGAAGGCGTTAAGCACTCCGCATACGTGGGCCGATCCCGAAGGTTGTGCAATGCTGGGCCAACCCGCGGCGGAAATGAAGCAAGCGTTAATCACTCCGAACAAGTGGAACAATGCCGAACGTAGTGCAATGCCGGGCCGATCGTCGGCGGAGATGAAGCAGGCATTATTCACTCCCCATACGTGGGCCGATCCCGAAGATACTACACTCTAAAAACTAAGGGAGTGCCGGGCACTCTCTTTGAGGGAGTAGCTGCTTGTCCCATATTTCACTCTCTTTTCGAGAGTAGACCGACCCTCTTTGAGAGAGAGTAGGTCAACTCCTCCTGACAGAGTTTTGTTACTCCACCGCAAGGGATTGCTAGTACTCTTCCGCAGAGTGATAATACTCTTCCCACAGGGAGTGCTAGTACTCTTCCGCAGAGTGCTAATACTCTCCCCGCAGGGTTGATAGTACACCGCCAGACCGAGTACTTCTACTCCCCCCAAACAGGGTGCTTGTACTCCTCCAGAACAGAGTGCTAGTACTCTTCCCAATATCCTCTTAGCCAAGTCCTGGTCACGCATGCAGGCAGGAAATCAGATCAAATTAGGGCCGCTGATATACTGTTCCGTAGGCGGCTCCTCAGAGACACTGGCCCGATTCCAAGCGGCCTTCAGAATAGGCGTGAGCAAAGTTATGCAGGATTTTAAAGTCATTTTTTCCTGGCTATTTGCTGCCTACCGTGAGGCGTGATTGCTCTGTAGCGGCATATGCGTATGCGTCACGAACGCCTCTGAGGAGAAAAAAAAAGCGAATTAACACTTAATCTGCAAATATCTGCGCAAATTTTACAATCAGGAGTCACACAATCTAATTAGAATACAATTGTCAAGGGAATCGCATACTTATCAAGAATCACAATGCTCTATACACATGTGAATTCGAACCCGCGTACACTCGCATTTGTACAATTCAAAACACACATCATAACCATTACACCACAGCGCCGCCACGCCCAGTCGTGTTCCTTTAGAGGTTATATATATACCAAACGTATTTGATGAATCGGCTGCGGTGGGTGGGGTTTCTCTGCAGTGTGCTGTGCTGTTGTGTACTGGAATACGTGTGCGTTTGCATCATTTCCATTCCTTGCTACGACTAACGAAGGAAGACAACGTAGACGACAACGTGAGAACTATTCACGGCTTGTCGTCACCGCAGGAAAATAACAAATGTGCCGTTCAGCTCATGATCGAGTGCTTCTCCAGTCCATGTTCTCCAAAATACGCGGATACAAAGTATTGCGCCAACCATCCACGTATGTGAATTTAATTCGCGCGTATACTGGTGAGCAACTGCGACGCCAGTACCAGGCATTTCGACGTGCCTCACGCTGCCGTGTAGGCGTTCTTTTCAAGTGCATTAGTTTAGAGTTTGGTTCAGTCCGCTGTGAGCAGTTGTGCTGCATTAGCAGCGGATCGTTAGCGTTTTGAAGCGCATGCATTCCAGCATTTGGAGACTGCTTATGCCGATAGCCGCGTCAAATGCATTGGCACGCATGTTTAAATGACTAATGTGTCCACTTGTTACGCGTGCACTGCTCGTATCCTGTGGCAGTGCTCGTTCTAAAAGCTTCGAAGACCATCTACACTCATGCGTGTGTTCAATTTATATATGCACAGGATGGACTTGCCGGCTAGTTGGTTGAGCATTTTAGAAGAAACAGCGCAACACAAGGACGACGCAAAAACATGCCACACCACGAAGCGCTGGTGTGGTTGATGCTTTTTTTCGTCCTTGTGTTTGCGCTGTTTCCTCTTCCACGATACACGCACACCACAGGTACGCGAAAGTTTAGGAGCATAAGTGGTTAACTCTGTTTTCCCCGTTTTCTCTCAGTGTCAATGACACAGTGCGTTGCCCGGAATTGTGCACGCTTACCCCCATATGCAGAAATGCATCATAACTTGAAGCCCATGCTTGACTTGATCTAAATGACGCAAGTCGTGAACGCACCAAAAGAAAGGCAGTGAGCGTCTTGGGGGACGTTCGCACCAGGCGTCGTTTATATCAAGTCAAGCATGAGCTTTGTATTAAGATACATTTCTGAATACGGGGGCTAGACATCTGCTTCTTCCAGAAAATGTCGAAGAAACGCCCGCCAAAACCAGGCACATTCGTAAACTTAACTAGGCATTACGAAGCTCCATAGAAAAAAAGAAGAGTGGTATTAAAAGCTTTCAGTATTTTTCTTTACTCCAATATAGTTGCGCTCTCGTGGCTTCACTGTACAGAGATAGTGCAGCGTTAGCTAGAAAGCATGAATTTCCTAACTCCATGCCAAAATAAGCTTGTAAAATTATTTAGGTGCTAGAATCCAGGGTTTGTAGCGATCCTTGAAAATCCTTTATTTCTAAAATGCCATTTTTCAAGGCATTGAAAACCCTTGAATTTTTAGAAGTATTGGAAAGTCCTTAAACTTGTACACTTGGCTAGACTTAGCAGACACTGCCAAGCGCTTTTTTTCCCTTCTGTGACACTCTTTCGCATGTCACAGAAAATTGTCTCTGGAGGTAATAGAAGGAAAGCGACATCCTTAAAGTTGAAATTACAAAGGAGCTGCAGATACCAGTTTTAAGCACATGGAACCGGCGACAAATGTGCTTGGAGGAGCAGAAGCAGGAAGCTCAACAGTTGAGGCATTCGAAGAGAAGCCGTGAAGATTAAATTGAGAGCGACAGACACAATAAAAAGAAATTAGAAATGACTATTGCTTATTTGATGGTGAAAAAAGCTGAGGCAACAGATGACATCACATACACTGTCAAACCAAACAGTATTCAAAAACTGCAAATGTTGCAGGTCCAAGTAGTTAATTGTGCTATTGCAGAAAAACTTTGAGCGCTTTCCTGAAATGCTTCCTTGTGTGCGTTTAGTGGTGGGCGGTGAAAGGCAAATTAGCAGTCTTTCAAATGTTTGAAATCACTGAAATGCGATTTGTTTTGTTTTCTTTTGTTTGCATTAAAGTTAACGGTGTTCTTGAACAAGTTATTGCCTGTCCAAACTACTACACACATTGCACGAGGTCCTTGAAGTTACTGTGTCGGGGCCTCGAAAGTCCTTGAAAACCATTGAATTTTTTTCTTCAATATTGCTACGAACCCAGTAGAACAACTGTCATGGAGTAAAAACCTTGGCTGAACAGGGGCTTATACGCAGAGCACAGGAAGACTAGAAATGCAGTAGTAGGCATGGAGGGCCCTCAAAAAAATGTGCCACATTTGCTCGTCTGCCTTATATTTCTGCACCGACTGTCGCATTTTTAACAGAAGTGCACTTTCTGTTCTACTCCAATAAACGCAACATTACGAACTCCAGTGTGGGGCAGTCCTTCAGCCAGTGCAGAACTTTTTCTGTACATCCGAGTCAGCTCTGTCATTTTTCCAGCATTGTAGTACAAGATTTGTTAAACTGGTTTAGCAGAATATGAGCAGTATACTCTTAGCTGTTTATTTGTATGCACAAGTTCAGGTCCTCAGTTTGGTTGCATGACAAATTGCCATACCTCAATAGATACAAGAAACAATTTTATTACAGTTTAATAAAATCCAAACAGTAATAATCACAACAATATAATGACATACATTTCTTTTGGTACGTATACAGCCCATGTCTTGGCAGTGTATAAATTCAACTATACGCCGCAAGTACTGTGTCCTGATCACTATTATTCACATGTGTAAAACCATCACAGCAATTCAACAAATATCACAGTAATTAGTGACATACACTTTGTAACTGCTTTACATGAGCATAATGTATACAAATGGTCCCTGTGTACCTACACATGACTAGTGCCACCCGAGTACTATTACTCAAAGGTGTAAAACCAACAAAGCAGTTCTTTAAAAAATATCACAGCGCTTAGCGACGTACATGCTGTAACTCCCTTGTAGAAACTTAATACAAACACGTGAGGACACAGAAAGCTAGCAGTGGGCATACATGGGAATACCACCGCCTCAATACTAATTCACAAGTGTAAAACCAACCAAGCAGTTCTTTAAAGAATATCACAATGCTTAGTGACATACATTTTCTAACTAGCTTATATAAGCTTTATACAAACATGAGAACATACACAAAGCTATCGGTGCACCCGCATAGAAGTGCGGCCATCTGAACACGATTATTTGCAAGTGTAAGCTCAACAGAACAGCTCGTTATAGTGACGCACATTTTGTAACTGCCGTATACAAGCTTAGTGCAAGCACAAGAATGCAGAAAAATATAAATTAAAAACTTGCTCTATGCATACACAAACAGATCAACACAAATGGTAAAAACCGCTTTGAAGACAAATGTGAGTGTGGCAAAGCGCAGTGCTGTGCCGGTTGAAATTGCCACCCACAAAAGTATTGAGCAATGCTTAAACCACAGGCAATAAAGTGCTGAAAGACTGCGTCTCTAACGTAACTATTTTAATTCAAATTTCTTGAATATAGGGCTCGCTTGCAGATAAGGCATCTGATCCAACTGACCTGATTTTACACCTGCTACATGCATACAATGCACTCAGATATAACTGGCAATAATAATTATAAAAGGCATTTAAAAACTTGATAGTATGATGAAGATGCATGACTAGAAAAGTTCTGTCCCCCTCGTACTTGTTAAAAAGGTGTAAGTACGACATGTTCTTTTTTTCCTCAATTTTTGCATTAATGGACAGCCGGGAACCTCGAACCGACACACAAAAAAAGATACTGCTATGTTAATAGTGTTATGAATAATTTTTTGTGAAAGCTTTTTTACAGACAAGTTGCAGTCTCGTTTCTGGAGGTTGAGCTGTATCTTGCAAAATAACTTGAAAAGTGGTCACATGGTATCATGACACTATATCATGTTAGTTTCAGTTGACTCTCTTGCCCTACAAGTCGCTGCTCACTGTGGCCAGTGATGCAACAGCAGTGTCTGTGTGATTTTCATCACACTTCTGTCCTATGCCATTCTTACCAGAGTTGGCGGCACATAGATACCCAAATTTCGATAGTGTTGCTTTCTCAGGTGGTTGCTTTTGATTTGCTCAATATCAGTTGGCACTTCAGCTCCCATCAAACTTCTTTTTTACCTCTTCAACAACATCAACAACAATCTTATGACACCTGTGTTGTCCTTCTAGTTGCCTACAAAGACCAGTCAATCTAGCAACAACACTGACAGTCTCTACTATCTTGTAATGGGGGAGAGGTGTGTCCCACCATGTGTTCCACATTGTTGTCACTATGTGGGCTGGCTGGGGAGGCAACAACTGTAATATGTTTGCATTTGCATATATTAAACTGATGCTTGTACTGTGTTATAACACCTAACTTAGTCTTGTACTTGCTCCACAATAACACTGGCTCACAGTCGTGGTGAAAAGCTTTTGTATGTTGAGCAAATGAGTTGTGTCCACTACAAAAAAAGTCAGTGATAGCACACATGTTGCTCTACCAAGCCTGGTGTGGTTCCTTCTGACACTGCTGCTGATGCTGACGCGCTGCTGCTTTCCTCGTACACTGTTGCAGCTGCAGTAGACATGGCAGTCTCTGTATCTATTGCTGCCGTGTCATCTGTCATGGTAACTTCCAAGTGGTATCGGGCTCACTTCTGCCACAGAGATGTTGTTTGCCCCTTGAGGGCTCTCATGATCAGGGCCAATAATTTCGTAGGCATTGTCTCCTGCATCGAAGAACCATAAGAACAGCATGAATTAAGAAACATAGCTCTAAAAAGTACGGACATCAAGACTTAACCACAAGCTTTGCACATAAGTGACCGGGCTTAATGAATAATACTTGCAGGAGGAGTTACACAATTGTTTGTGTATATTACAGTAAAGCCTCATCAGAAGATATTCAAGAGGCACGGGAAACATGTCTCTCGAAACCAAAAATTTTGAGACACTGAGGAACCAGACTAGATCACTTTATTATGCATCATCACTAAAGTATGTTTTGATATATTTGAAGGAATAAATGCTCAGGGTGGCTTAAAGGGCCCCTAAACCACTTCTCGACATTTTTGAACATTTCAAGTAAACACGCGTATCGAAATCAGAATGCCGTCACGATCGACGAAGCCAAATGCCAGAGTGCGTAGCACTGCCGGAGCACCACAATATGAAGAAAATGACCCCGTGCGCCTCTCTGGACCTATCCTGCACCCCCCAGTTTGTCCTGACGTCACCAGGCTGTCTCTGATGATGTCACCAGTTTCCGGTGCTGTCGATTGGTCGAACGAAAGTGTACGACTGCCGGCAAGGCCTGCAAGCAAATACACACACTCCTTCTTCCTCGTCGCGTTGCGCGCGATGCTATTGTGGGCAGCCAATGGGGGCAAAGAACAGAAACGCCAACAGAAGGGTCTCCCTATGAGGCTCTTCAACACGAGTCACCATACAGTTCCGTTGTATTAGCGCCACCCCTCGCAGGACGACGGGCCAGCGCGGCAGCAACAGAGCTCGTTGGTGTTGGCCTGTCCCGTAACATTTGGAGGTGTACTAGGCAAGGAAAAGACGATACTGTCCATATGGCGCGTACCAGATGAAAGAGTAAAATGAGTGGGGACTACTTTTCGATAATCAAACACACGTAGCTCCACTATTACTGCACCGTTTCGAAAAATTCTCGTGGCTACCTGTTCATTGCCTTATTGTGTAGAACTGCAACACCGCAACTAAATTTCAACCTCGGTGGTTTAGGGGCTCTTTAAAGAAGACATTCACAGCTTTTTAGTGACCGCAGATTGTGTTAGCTTCCTTCCCAACTTCTGGAATTTAAACGCTTCACTTTGCAAGCCTTGTTGCTCGCAGTACCTTTGAGGTGCTCTTAGACGCTCGTCAGCTTCAACTGCCGACACTTTCTGCCCTGCACTGTCCTCGTTGCCCTCCTTTTCTGGTTCATGCTAAAAGAGACATGCGCAATTGACTTGTGTAAGGATTGCGTGATCTTTACGCCCTTCGGAGCACACAAGGTGCACAAAGTGAATGTGTCTGGGTTGTGTCCCTTCGAAGTAGTGAATACTTAAAAAGTCATCCTTAGTAACAAAGGTGTCTCTTGTATACAGTACTGTTAACGTGGCAAACATCGGAAAACCAACCAAACCATTTTCAGATGTCTCTTACAACCAAGTGCATCTTGTAATGAGATTCTTCTGTACTGAATATTTTTCAACTATGGATCATCTGCATGTACATATAGTCACAAAGACATGTTGTGTGGAATGGCGAATCGGGAAACAGTTCGTACTCTTACTTTTTGTCCCTAACATAAGCAGCTGATAACAATATGATAAAAAATCAGGCAATGAGGCTAGAATGGAACATAATCCTTCAGCTCTAAACAGTTTTTTGGGCCCACATCATTCCCCCATATGACATAAGGAAACAACATGATTGCAGTAATGGCTGCATGTGATCTGAGTTGATTGAAACAAACTATACGTAAGGTTGTCCTGTATGTAATTTTATCAGAGTGCTTTTTAGATGTCCTGCTGGTGATCCTGGCTGCGCGATGCTTCTCATGCTTTTTGGCACGATTCCTTTTTTTCCACTCCACTTTTTTTTCAGATTATCTCCCCTTTCCCTTCCCCTTTGTGTAAAATAGCACACTTGAAGTATCAAATCTGTTGAACTAACGTGTGTATCAAACCTGTTGACATGTGTGCTTCTCTGTGGTCTGTGTTGTATTTTTGCGCTGCACAATTCAATTCAAGATGAAAGATGGAACGTCCCTGCCTTTAGTTTAATTGTGTGTGTGTGTGTGTGTGTGTGTATATGTCTCTCTCATGTTTTGAAATATATGTACATTCAGGAGTGCCTGCATGCCCTTCTCTCCTGCTCCAGTGACAAAAAGGAGAGCCTGTTTATGTACCATAGTAAAAAATTCGAAGGCTTTCGCTGTGCCCATTACATCCCTTATCATATGGATCTGTCACAATACAGAGTAGCAGTGGTCCATAATACTAGCCCATCCCAACATAATTATAAATTAACACATACCGACATGCTGCGAAACAGCTGTTGCAAAGCCGCTGGTGAAGGCAATTTCCGCAGCACTGCAGTGGTACAGCCGAGTTCCACCTGTATAGTGACAAATCCATATGCGTGTTAGCAACTCAGTAGTTGCTGATGGTTTCATAAGCTTTACACTACACAATAAAGTAATCTAGACAACTTTGTTGGAACAAATGCACATAATTAGGACACCACTTAAACACTAACACAATTAATTGCCCCCAATCTCTCACTCACTAAGGGATAATACTACTGAAACATCGGTGGAGAGCTCAGATTAACACAGCCCATAAAGGACAAGCGTTCTTTGAGGAAAACAGCTATAACAGCGGTTAGTTTTCTTGATCATTTTATGTGGTAGCTTTGATTTAAATGTCATGCAGTACTATAAAATACGAAGTGCCGCATTTCTACCAGCAGAAGGCGTCGTCAGGCTCGTGGTACAACAGATTTTTGCACCGTTTGTCAGTGAGCCGACACATACAAAGAAAACCGAATTCACACATACACATACAGTGTCAAGTACACTTCTCCTTCTGAAAACGCAGCCACCAGTTCGAATGTTGCCGAAAGGAAAGGTTATATAAAATGCGAGACTGCATGGAACTGCCACTTATGACTGCAAATGTATGGTCTGCTGATTGCAGAGGTAGTCACATGCTATTTCTAGTCTCTTTTAGAAGCATTACTAAAGAATAAATTAAAATCTATTCATAAGTCACGAATTTCATGCATCCACAGTTTGGCTAAATAACCTGTGAGAAAAAGGCATGTTTACCTGGAATAGCAACCTTTTTTCCTGCTGCAAAACTTTCCTTCGAATTAATGAAATAACTTTACAGCGTCATAATGCGTTTCTCGCAACTACTTGCCGGCAGTGGCGAGTTAGTGTTTATATCCGACTCATTGGGCGACAATACTGCCAAACACAAATGCTTCACAAACACGAGAACACGTCCCTCGCAGAGAATAGCAACCATATATGCCTCTGTGAGACATGATCGCACCTTTGTGGTCAAAATGTACATTAGAACGACATCACCATCTCATTAAAAAAAAGCCTCCGTACAAGGCAGTCGCCAACTGCATAGTGTGAAATTGCAACTGATGTCCACTTTCTGGTGGCCTGTGTTTGAGTCACTTTTGGCAGTTGACTGGGTGCTGAGAAATGCACATCCTGGGTTGTCCCTGCAAAACATACAGGGTTATGTCAAATGTTGAAAATATATATATGGCGGCATTTCATGAGTCGCAAAACAAACGAGTAAACTAATAAAGAACTGTAATGTAATACACATCATAAGATAGGCTGTCAAGTGTTAATGCATTACGCAAAAAACCTAATGCATAGGAAAGACTATATGTATACACACGAAGCTGACACAATTTAATTCGCTCTGGGTTTTTCCGTGCAGTATATTCAAATTATTATGTCTCGTGGTTAGAGCAAAATTAGTGTAAATTACGAACTAAATTATCTACCCTGGAAACTTTTCTTCAATATGCACCTATGCGCGCTTCGAACGAGTAGCGTTGTAAAATTTACGTACATGGCATTTAACATAGTTGCTGAACACGGATTTCCTTTGCCCTGTGTCGTGTACAGTGAGCTACATATATCTGCCCCCCCCCCTTTTGTACTAGCCATACTGCGTGCCACTGCACCTATACGCACGTCAATAAACCTCACGACACAGAAATAAAAAACGCACCGATCACCCATGCCTGCATGTTGTAGTGGGCCTAACCTAACCAAGCATGGGCTGTTGCTTTTTATAGTAAACACAGGCATCGTGCTCATTGCAAGTATGTATCATGTCGCTAAGCAAATATGCAATTTCATTGTATCACTATTTTTTTATCACATGGATATATTTGTTGAGAGGCAAGACAAAAAGCAGTCACTTCTCAGAACTAATCAGCTTTCTTAAAACACATCTTTAACTTTTCAATGACCATTGCTGCTATGTGTTTGTCTCCAGAGAGCATACTTGATTTGACTTTCCAATCAGAGACATTACATAAATATACCATGTTAAGATGACTGCCTGGAGCACGTGAGAATTTTCATCTTCGTGTAACATACTGTATCTTGATTTTGTTGACATTTGGTCAAATGGTACACCCAATATACCCACATTCTAGTTTTCTTGTCCAAATAACATGCCAATGTATTTTGATTTTTTGGCATTGGCTCCTCTGCACTACGTGAATTCGCGCTGCACTGGCTCTTTCACATCCTCGTGTCCTTGCAGCTGCCTTCTTGCGTTATATAAAGCGGGTACCTGAAAAATATCGTATGCAAAAGTCAACACAAGGGCATGGTGCAAAACAACATCAAGACAGTCAAGGCCATGGCAATAAAAAGTCTTAGCTCTTAGTCTTCCTAGTGAAATGCATGCAAAACATCCAAATGACTGCAACAGTCAACTGCTAAACTAACTTCAATTTTTAGATTTAAGCAAAAAAACAAATAAACCACAGTTCATCCTTGTTTTTCATGAATGTTAGAATACTCCTGCTAATGAATAGAATATTGGTCATTTTCAGACGTCATAGGTCTGTCATGAGTCTGGTGTATCGCAAACACCACTTGTGACACATCCTAAGCAAGTGCCCAGTGTGCCCCCCCTCCCCCGCACCATCCCTGGTTGTGCCACTGCTGAAGCCATAATTTGAGGATTATAGCTGCAAACATGATGCTCAGTAGGGATGAAAATATTGTCCTTCAGCTCAATGGATATATGGATGTGCCTATAAAAAAGGGCAACAAGGCTTGTTATGGCAAGCTTACCCACATTTCAATACTAACAAGTTCACTGCGGCCTGCATCTAAGCTTACTAAAAGGCATGAACTTATTTTCATGCATGAGGTGCGCAGTGGAGTTCATTTTTGACAGACCCGACTACTGCTGCAGTTTGAAATCTAGCATTTTAGATTCTTGTAGGCATGTAAAAGTTGCAGTTAAACCGCAGTTATTAGTTTATTACACCAACCTATTGTTCTGTGTACGACAGACTGGTAACACGGAATTAAAGCAACATTTTATTTTGATATTTTATTTCTCTACTAAAAATATTCAAGCGATAAACACATCTTGATCTGCCATGCTATAGCAAAATGCACACATTACGCTTGTAACCCCCAGAGGAAGGCTGATTTAGCTGTTCATATGACATAACTCTGACACGCCAACTCATATTAGCAAATGCACAGGCATGTCCAAAACAATAAGCGTATGCAAAGCGCCCCTGCAATTGTAATTCCACACAGCAGCCGTTATATTCGATGCCGATGCGTAACTAGCTGCTTGACAATTCACCGAGTTCGTAGACATAAGCATCCTTTCAGTTTCGCACCGTGCACGAAAACCGCAACAGGAGACAAAACCAGACCTATAATCACACCATTTCAACATGAGCAAAAACAGTTCAGTCTTAGGGATAAACACTGTGAGAGCGATTTAGTGCGCGACGGCGACGAGCGACGGCTTCGAGCGACAAAACGGGCCGTCGCTTGAACAGATGGCTCGGTTCTGGAAATCTAGAAATCGTCGCTCGTCGCCCAGAAGTGCTATGAGCGACTAGCCAATAGCGCGAAGCCGGAACTGGATGTACATACATCGCTCAAATACTACCGATTGTCGCGCGGAACGAGCAAATGATTCAATTTTTATACGTGCAAGGATAAGAACGTACTGCAAAACCTCCGGAAATATTTTATGCTACTTTTTATAGTAAAATACATCAACGTAAATTACTAAAGCACGCGTCACGCGTGACTGCAGCCCTCATGCCGGCAACACCGGGGAGGCGTCGCTCAAAATCGTCGCTCGCACGGAGTACGACTTGTAGGCGACGAGCGAACGCGACAGCCATCTCCGTCGCGTCGCTTGTAGCTGCCGCGCGCAAGATCGCTTATATGGGGTTTATACTTTTTTCAGCATAAAACATGGATTCCTCATGCGTTTTCAGTAAGTTCAAGATAACGCGCCCAACTGACCTCTTGCAGCATGCAGCTGAATGCCTGCGGCAAAGTTTCTAACTAGCACTGGTGCTGCACGTAACTTCAGTGGTCGCAGATTCCCCCTGCGCGAGACACCGTCAAGCGCGCGGTTTATTTATAAAAAAAAAGCATGCTGCCAGCAAAATGACGCCTTCTGTTATGTGATTCCTTAGTTCAACAGCGTTCCGTACACAGTAGACTGCCAAACTGAATAAATTCAAACACACAAAACGCACGCTAACCACGCTCCGCATAGGCTCGGAATCACGGGCTGGTGAACCAACCATTTTAAGCGTCCTCTCGCCTGGCGTCTTATTGAACATACCATAGTTCTGGCAGCGTTTGCGATTTTTAAAGCTCTTACGGACAACGGCAAAGTGATAAAATCACATGCAGTTATCGCGACGACTGGCTTTTTAGATTGACATCGAGAGACAGCGCGTACGCCTAGTCCTTTGTCAATCGCGTCGGCTAAGCGCAGCGACGACTTCCTGGCGATAGCATGACATATACGGAGAATGTGCACCTAAGTTAGAATTCACTTACCGTGGAGGATTTGTTGTTATATCCAAGGCATGACGAACGACTGTCGTGTTTTCGTGGCGACGCGAGATGGCTAACACACGATCTCCCTCGGCTGGCCTTTGCTCGCTGGACGGGTCACCTTTCTGCGGTGCTGTGTTGTTCCGCGATCTTGAGCGCGCGCGCGCGCGGTGGAGCCACTCCGAGTGAAAAAGTAGAGCGCTCGCTACGCGTTCCTTTGAACTGCGGCGGCCTGTTCTCTTAGAAGCAAAACGATGTGTTCTTTGCTCAGCGTGCATGAATGATACATTGCCATGTTCGGGGCCAGCCACCTACAGTTGAAGCAGAAGATTACGCTACGTTTTGTTTTCTATTGCCGCAAGAGTCTCTCTTTTCTATTGTCGCAAGAGTCTTTTCACTCTCTAGCTCTGAAGGGGAGAGTGAAAAGCACATTTCACTCTCTCCTTGGTGACAGAGTGAACAATGCATTTCACTCTCCTCGACATTTTGCGAGAGTAAAACGACGCTTTGAAGAGTGAACCGGCAGCTTCACTCCTGCGATACCCTTCCTAGTTTTTAGAGTGTACAATGCCGGGCCGACCCGCGGCGGAGGCGCAGTTCGCCATTAAAGGGCCTACATACACAGCTTCGCTGGTCATCCTTCTTCACAGAGTGGAAGGGCACTCAGTTTTTTTTACTTTTCTTTTTTTGAGCATAGGTAGGACTATACGCAATAAAATAACAAGAGCTTGGTGGCGCAACCCGCCGCCCCGTTGCAACGTTGAAGCTCATAACATCCATCCATCCAACAATTTGCACGGCTCTCAATTCACACTCGAACCTCTTATCCCGGAGGCGTTTAAGAACGAGCGGAAGGATCCCTATCTTACATATCCAGTGACCTTGCCGGTCCAAAATGTCACCTATATAGCCTAAAGTATGATGAGTTGCGATAGGCACAAAGGAACGCCGCATTTTCTTTTCTGCTCGCAGTACATATTGCTACTTCTGTTTATTGTTTACAAACCCGCCGTGGTTTCTCAGTGGCTATGGTGTTGGGCTGCTGAGCACGAGGTCGCGGGATCGAATCCCGGCCACGGCAGCCGCATTTAGATGGGGGCAGAATGCGAAAAAACCCATGTACTTAGATTTAAGTGCACGTTAAAGAACCCCATGTGGTCGAAATTTCCGGAGTCCTCCACTACGGCGTGCTTCATAATCAGAAAGTGGTTTTGGCACGCAAAACCCCATAATTTAAATTTTTTTATTGTTTACAATATGAGATAATATCGTCGGTCCCACCTAATGTTAGCCATGCTGTTCAACGAAAACAATATAATTAGAAATGACGGCGCAAAGTACAATTACAAGACCTACGATGTTCGTTGCCGGAATTTTGACAACCGAACACCAATAGGTCTTAAAGTCGTATCTTGTGCCATGTTTTCTAAATCCATTTTATTTTCTTTGAACAGCTTGGCTAACTTTAGTTAGCCAAGCCCTATATATACTTAGTTAGCCATGTAGATATTTAGCCACCCTATATATACTTGAACTCTAGTAGACCACCTTACACATTGATATCCGGTGTTTCTTTTTGTATGAAACATCTCTTACAAAATAGCTGACGACTTATCTATGGTCTACTAACTAGCACAACTTTAAAGATGTGCGACCTAGAAATGTGGTACGAAATGAATGTCCCAGGTAATGTTTCTGAAAAGCATGCATCCACCACATGGGGACAATCTAAACTAGTCGGTATGCCGAGGTCCTTTTTCGCAGATTTCGGGCTTAATAAGAAACACCTTGCACGTCGAGCACACTGCCTAGTTTACAGCGTTGTCTTGGCTGATAGAGGAGTATTGCTAGAGAACGTTACTGCCCTAACAAAATGATTTTATGCCATAAAAATGCATGCGTTGTACCATATTTTAGGGTAAGAATTGTGAACACTTCCTTAAGAATCATATAAATTCAGTGTTTGTTCGTCGGTGTCCCTGCTTAAATGCTTTCGTTCGGATCGAGAGGCTATGTTTTGGGCAGGATCTTATAACTACTGTGTGCTTGTCTTTCGGAAAAACGCTCTAGCTATGATATACGTACTTTTGACTATTACCATTAAGCGTCAGTGATAGCGCATGCAGTTTATGGTTAGAGCTTAGGCAAGAGGATATATCACAGCTCATAAATCAAGATATTATCGCAGTTTCTTTCTGGCCACAAACTCGAACCAGCATGATCGAAGCTTAGCTTTATTACTATTTTTGACAAGGCCTAACCATAAAAATAAACTCAAAGGTTCCGGATGTCATCCGGTA
This sequence comes from Dermacentor variabilis, assembly GCF_050947875.1. Lineage (NCBI taxonomy): Eukaryota > Metazoa > Arthropoda > Arachnida > Ixodida > Ixodidae > Dermacentor > Dermacentor variabilis. Next base: position 144,232,093 of record NC_134569.1, read on the forward strand.
AAGCGAATAGTTCCCAAAGGAGAGCCCCCGCACCTAAAGAACAACAAGCGTAGGAAAAAGTAACGTTTGATTTGAGTTAGTAACGATGGAACCCTAACGATGAAAAGACAATCAACCGGCTACTACAGGACTTGCGCTCACTTCCAACTACATCATCACTTGCGCTCACTTCCAACTACATATACGTGCACATTTACCATTCACGCCATCACACGACTACCAACGTAGGAACATTTGAAACCTCATCACAGTATGCAAGGATATAACATCTTCCTTAAAGTATATGTCACAGCCAACCTGTTGCAAAGCAATGCGCACCGGGCTCTATGATAACACAGAACACGCTACTAGTGCAAAGTACCCACCAAAGTTACGATGCACAATGGGGAAGAGAGCCGAGGGCAAAGAGGACGAAACAGTGTGTAAAGGACACAAAGTTCAGCAGTCCTCGTACATCAATCCTTGTAACAGCCCTTCTAGTACGCGTCCCTTCTTGGTCCGCGTTCTTAAAACGCAGCGCGTCTAAACACTCTGGGTGTTGATCTGCAACGTTAGCCATTCGTCGTACCCCTATCCTTTAGCCACGGCCGCTTGATGGAACGCACAGGACGTGTCTTTCATCTATTGGCCATGCCTCAACTCTCTCCTCAAATAATGCAGGCATCGGAGTTATACAGCATAGCGTACACTTCTACCGCATTGCTATCAGACGTGTCCTAGGGCAACAGCTTTGACCGTGACACGGTGTCGCAATATGATGCCATCTTACGTGCTAGTAATGTTCTTGGTCGGAATTACTGTTCTACTGTTCCTTCCAGTCCTCCCCCACCCCTCCCATCCTTTCTCGTTTCTAAGAGAAAAGAAAAAAAACGCGTTCTTGTGGCGATTATGCATGTGGAAGCACATTTACGGCACCAAATATGTAGAACACCGCTAAAAATGGGACTGTACTTCTGCGCGCTTGAGCGAAACCGGTATAATAAAACATCAACGTCTTGAGCTAGCTCTCCGTACGTCTATTTTAGTATGTCTTCCGCTATTCTCACTCCGACACTTCAGCAACGCGTCCTTAGGTCATGGTTCCATTAAGCCATGGTTCCAATATGCACGCTTCATCGTGCAATTACAGTGCTTTAAACTCAATAGAAGCAGCTATAGCAGGCCGGCGCATCCACTCTAAGTTTATTCGAATTTCTCGGGCTATTCTGTGTGGCCCCTTACCACGTAGTCCTGTTTCGCTTTACAGCCTTTTATCTTGTTCGACATGCCCGCAACAGAGAAGTTTTTATGCGAAACACAAGCATTCGTTTGCGTAGTAATTCTATCGCACCAACCGGGTCGCGACGTCCCTACGGTTAGAGATTGTCACAACGTACATCTTGACTTAACCTCGGGGTATTTAGGGATAAATGTAATTTCTCTCTTCCGCAATATTTTTACAAATGGAGAAAAGGGTCGTCGAATGTAGTTCCCATCGCGCAACGTTGAAAAAATGTAAAGCTCGGCCATGGGCATTCTTCGCATATATAGGATATATAGGCGTCCTATACATAGGCGGCCTATATACATCGCATATATAGGACGTGCGGGAGCTCATTTCGCAGCCTGACGCACACGATTCCCATGGAGAAACTAACCATACGTTCCACCGAATTCAGGCAGCTCTTCCGTGCAAATATCATGGGCTGGTCGGTTAATACTTGCAGGTTCCACAATCACACGCTTTAGACGGGACAAAAGAAGGTAGACGCAAGACAAGCGTTAAGACTATAACGCTTTCATTCATTTTGTCTACCTTCCCTTTCCCTACCCCTAGTGCAGGGTAGCAAACCGGAGTCTTTCACTCTGGTTAGTCTTCCTGCCTTACTCTCATTAGCATCTCTCTCTTGTCTACCTTCTTTTGTCCTAAATAATGTGTGGGCTCGTGGAACCTACATTTACAATGCAATACTGGTCTTGTTATGGAAAATTTCAGGCTGATTGTTTTTTGTTGCATACAGCAGCCACTGCGCGAAAAAAGAAAGCACCGCTAAATTAAAGAGTGTGTGCCTGTTCACAGGACATTCTGAGTGTCTTGCCTGCGCCCGTAAATCCGGAAGCACTGGTGTTCATGGCACCCGCCCACCGCTGGAAGTCCCTTAGAAGAGCAATCAGTCCAGCATTCACGACGAGCAAGCTGACACAGGTACGTGTCTTAACAATTGCACTTCCCGCGATTGCGTGCGCGCGCGCGCGCGCGCGCGCGTGTGTGTGTGTGTGTGTGTGTGTGTGTGTGTGTGTGTGTGTGTGTGTGTGTGTGTGTGTGTGTGTGTGTGTGTGTGTGTGTGTGTGTGTGTGTGTGTGTGTGTGTGTGTGTGTGTGTGTGTGTGTGTGTGTGTGTGTGTGTGTGTGTGTGTGTGTGTGTGTGTGTGTGTGTGTGTGTGTGTTTAAAGCGAAGCTTTTGTTTGCGAGCCTCGCCGGGTTTCGTGGCCGTGAGTGTGGCGGCCTGGCTATTTCTTTGCAAAATAGGCCAACCAATCACAGCGCCGTGCGCGCAACTTGGTTCCATGCAGCACCACCAGGTGGCGCTCGCCTCCGCACATCCGCGAGAATGGAGGCACCTTGTGGTGATAATGGACGGAGTGATGGATGTTGTACTGCAAGGACGGGGAACAGGGATAGTGAAACAAATAGCCAAAGGGGTTAATAACCTGCGGAATGTTTCAAAGGATATGAAAATCACACCGCGCACGGTGCCAGAGCTTGAAAGGTACGGTTATGCAACTGAAAGGGCAGTGCTTGCAGTAAACAGGGAAACTTGGATGCGCGAAGTGCACCGAGAAGGCCTTGAAGGAGTTTTGGTGCGTGACGGGATGCATTTTAGCGGTAGTGTAGCAGCACCGGTTGGGGGGGGGGGACGTCGATTTGCAGCATAGGCCGTAGCTTTATTCAGGTGGGCCCCAGGCGATCGGGAAGGAAGATTAAGTATTGTATGTGGCGACGTACCAAGCAAATGGCAGAATTCGTCCCCAAGGACTTAGGAAAAGACGCAACAAAGGTAAAAATAGAGACGGTAAAATTTGTCAGATAACCATACACGATGGTCGGAAGCAGGAAAAATGGCTCGAAATTCAAACGCGGCTGAATGCTGAAGATATTAGCGTGTACGCTTTTGCCGAAATGCATGTTCGACCTTTGGAGCAGCCGTCTGTTACTGACAATTTTATAATGTAGTACTACAACAGATACAACAGTATAAGGAACTGGAAGGCATTATGTAGCAGGAGAAAAGACAGACATAAAACAAGCTTTAGACGAGCACAAGTAGGCATCTAGAGATCATTGAGAAGTAAAAAACTAGGGATTACACGAAGAGGTGCTGCATAGATGGAACAGAATAAATACCGAGCAAACGTAAAGGTGGCGAGTGCAGCTCGTGCAAGCTAAAATTACATGCGCAATTGAAGGTTGGGGGCATAGCATTTGCAAAAGAGACAGAGGGGCACCAAAAACGTTCTTGAACCATGTAAGAACACTCGGAGCTCCATATAAGAAATCGCAAACAGTTACGAGGGATGAAGACGGTAGCATACTCGAAGGAGACGCTGCGTTGCGGCAAACCACAAAGCCTATTTCACACCCAAATAGATCCGACAACAACAGGGAAGCCTGAGAGTTCAAAATTTAGCATAGATATCGTTTAGTGTAAATAAACAGATGTCCCTAGTCACCCCGCTGCAGGACCCGATAAAGTGTCAATACAGCTTAATGAAACACCTCGGCCCAAAGAGCAAGGCACTGCTGACAGGCGCCATTGAGCAAATGATTAGAACCAAGAAAATTCCGGTTGGGTGCCACCGGAAAGCAAGATGAACCTCATCTACGAAGGGAAAGGTGACAAGGATGATATAAGCTTGTGCAGGCGCGCTACAGTATAACGTCGGGGATATATACAGGGTGGTCCCATGTAATTGCACCCAAATGTTAAAAATATTCAAAGGCCACGTAGCTAGACAGAACCAAGGTAGCGTTATTTGCTTTCGCTTGGAGGTACTGAGGTAATTTTCTTTTCATGGCGCCTAAATATTTAATTAGTATTAATTGATTATTCAACTTCTCAAATATTATATTTAGATAAAGAATGGCATTGAGAAAGTTGTAGAGCAACATCAACAACTTCCGATGCAGCTTTCTGTTGCTCAGTACGCGCTACATAAAAGTGTTTTTCCGAATGTGAAAGAGGCCCGCAAATACACGAGCGGCTAAGTAAAATATGTTTCGCTCTTACAGAATGCATCCTAGCTCGCAGAACGCCCAAGTGTCCGTGTAACGCGACTGTCGAAAAAAAAAGAACGATAAAGTACGATCGAACAAATTATTTCACACAAACCCCGAGCCACAGCCTTCAGCTTCAGTTAAAGAAGCTTCACAAATGCACAAATAAGAATACGGCATATTTTATAACGAACACAAGGCGACCTCTGAAACGAACATTGCCGCATTCATTCCTGGACGACGTTGTGATAACGAAGGGGTTGTGTTTTCCGTGGTGCCGAGAAAGCAGGCAAAAAAACATTTTGGTTCGCATGCATATATTCAGTATCTTCGTTTTATAGAAAAAAATACAGGTAAGAGATAAACGTCTCTTTCTTGGTTGAATAAGTTGAATGAAAGCTCTCTCGCGCAAAGGAGGAAGTCTAGAAGAAATGCGTAATTAGCTAATGAACATATTAACATTTTATGTAACCTATCACAGGCGTTCAAGGTCTTTGAAACGTGCAGCGAGGAACTGGCGGACATTGTCGGAAAGCAAAGCCTTGTGCACAAATCAGTGGACGCAAGTCTGCTTTTGCGGCGGTACTCCTTGGACACAATTCTCAAGGCCGGCTTCGGCGTCGACATGGGTGTGCAGAAAGCCGAACCTGGTGGGTTTTGGGACAAGCTCGCCGTTGAAAGTGCCCGACTGCTGTCTTCACTCGGGATGCAAGGAATCACTCTAATAGCAAGTACGACAAAGTTTCTTAAAACGTGTATGTATTCTTCAGAATATACAAACGCGCCATGAAAAAGAAGCACTTTTGTACGATGCATTGACGAGCAGAGAATTCTCGTCAAACCTGCAATTGAAGTGGTTTTTGATTGAGTGCCCCAAAGTGAACATTCTAGCTTCCAAAAGTGGTTTTCAATTTTGCTACAGTAAAATCCGATAATTTGTGGACTTGTATCTCTAACGAATAGACCTAAGGTAGTGCCTATAGCAACAATAAAGCTCTGTTCGAGTGCCAGAAGATAGTATTCTGTCTTTCGTTTTGTAGATATGCCAACGATTGTGGTGGCACTTTCGTTATCGGCGTCTAACGGTCTCACGAAGTGACTACCAAGTAAATTATAGTTGTTCCCTCTGTGTAAAAACAGGACTTTGTTCAAGCATTCTTGTTCTTCACGTGTTTTCAAAACCATCTTTTCAATATAGAATGCCCCCTGAAAGGTTGTTATCATACCATTTGACGGTCTTCTACAATGCTGGACAATAATTGATGCAGTAGAACAGGATGGACCTCATATCTGTAGATACAGTACGCCGGATAAGCTGTTTTCCTTCGTTCAGATTGTCTGCCAGAAATTCAACCAATTTTTCTGTGGCTGGCCAGGGTTACTGCGTGGTGCACGGATAAGTTCATCGCTTTAGTCAAGGATATGGTGACCCCAGTCATTGAACGACGCCTGCAGATCAAGCAGGTGAGAGCACCCTTATTGTTGCTGAAAATTTGCCAATAAATAAGAATGGTGGTCGTTTTGAGGCTCGATTGGTGACATATTGGTCGTCGATATTACTGCAATTATTGAGGGGATAGTTAGCACTGAAAACAAAGTTGCTTACGATTCAATATTTCATTGTAGTGCGGTAATACCAAGCAGACGGGATGCTATCCCCAAATATTTCATGTATCCCAGGTTAATTGTGCCAGAATGTAAAAATATGCGAGTGTGGGGTAGCTGTACAGAAACAAGTTGATGTTGTTTGCCGTCGCTTGCAGCAAACCGGACTACTGGTTGTGCTTCCTCTACATGCATAATTACTTATTGTTATTCAATGAAGCTCTCAAATATTAGAGCTGTAATTTACAATGAAAAAGTTGTTGACCATCCAGAAAAATTCCCGATCCGGGTTTCGGTTGCTTAGTACCTGCTACATAAAAGTACAGTGCTACATTAATACAGGCTGAACCTTCACACACAAACAAACAAAAACTAATGGACAAAATAAAAAAAAAAAAACGAATAGTCGAACGAATAGTCGAAGGTTCCGCCCAGCTACATGGCGTTTACATATTTTTAAATTTTGGCAAAAGTTACTTGCGACACCTGCTGTTTGCAAACAGGGACGCCTAGCTGGTTAAAAGGAAAAATTCAGTGCTAACTCAGAAATCGTCCTCCTCTTTTCAACTCAAGACTTCTAGGCGTGTGGGTACGGCGAGGACAAGATCATCTCCATAAGGGTAGAAGTTACGGCTCTGTAGAATGCGTTCTTGGAGGAAAGGCGTTGCTGAGGATAGGCCAAAGAACCGAGGCGTCAGTATGTAAACGTTGCAGGTGGCCGATAAGTGAGCCACGCGGAAAGTCATGGTGGTATACTGCTCGTTGCTACGAGTGAAGACAAATGCAATGTTATATATGGTGCCCTATCTAACTTTATCCATGCTACTCAGGGAAAAAACATTAATATAAACGATGCAAGATGCGATTATAGTACCTACAGTGTTCGGTCGTCAGATCTCTGACGACCGTACACAGTATATCTGATTATTGTAACTTGCAGCGTGTTTTTTAAGTCTCTTTTTTCTTGGAACTCCTCGGCTAACGTAGCCTGGAACACAAGGTATATCGTGACCAACATGAATTCTGATCAATCAGGTCAACAGCTGAAGCTGTATAAACTTTCACATACAATTGTTGCAGATTTACGTGATACGTTAATTGTGATGGTACGCTTTCTATACTGCTATATATTAACAGCGCTTTCGTGAAGTACATAGATTTCTAGACATTGCTCTAGACGTTGCTTTCTAACTTCTTACAAGCTATCCTTAAAATTGCCGACGGCGTGCGGTTTGAATGGCCTCATGACCTCATCTCAGACAATTCTTCCATGCAATTCATTTGCTCAACGTGTTGCGTGTTCAATCTCTCTTTTGCCCATTGAGGGCTTCCGACTTTTCCTGGGCCTTTCTGCGTTGCGAAGTTGTGATGTATGCAGAGGCTACTGCATTCTTATTTGTTATCGAGAGCATTACAGATCTGGATCTTTTTGGGAATAAGGAACTGAATATATGGGTTTTCTCACTGTTTGTAAAAACTTAACGAACAATTATGTTCATAAAAATGATTAATATTTTTGTTCGTTAAACAGAAGCAGGTGAAGGACGAAAATGTGTGCACAAGATTACAAAATACGTAATTGCGTTGAGCAGCTCAAATGAAGTATTTGGAGATCGCGTTCGGTCCACTCATGAACTGGCAGACATAATACCCTCCAAATAAGCGCGCGAATATCAAATTTTGCTGCAGGCGCCTGAATATATACACACAAATTTCACACGCTGTCCATTTCACACTCATATTTACCACTTCTATAACTGCCTAGTGTTGGTGAGGCAGCCCATATAAAACATATAGGAATGTGAAAGTGAACTTCAATAACTGAGCAATTTACTGCACGCACATAATGAATCGCCGTGAAAATTATGTACTTAAAAAGCGTCTTTCGGTAAAATATAACGACGCCCTTCTGTGACCATTCAAATAGGTTAGGTTAGAAGCGCAATAGTTATTAAATGTTAAAAGCATCCCACACAACCATCAATAGAAACAGTTGTGAGGATACATTCTAAAAATTCTGCTTGCTTTTATTTTGCCCTTATATTAAGACGTTAAGAGGGGTTTGGGCTGTTCACGATCTATCTACTGCTTTCATTCAATGCATCATCTTTATATACTTAGCTTTATATACCTGCGCATATCGCGTAAGGGTTTTTCTTGTCACATTTTAGTTCTTCATTTAAAGAAACATAAATATTTCTTTTTCGTTTCGCTCCAAATCAAAAAGCACATTCAAGAGATGCAGCCGTTGCTGCTGAGCAAGAATTTTTTTTTTCAATGACTTCGAGCAACGCAGTAAACGCGGTTGCTTTGACATGGACCACCAAAAACGATACGTCTGCACGGATTCTCGAACATTCACAATTGTTACAGAGTGTCATCGCTATTGCAATTTGTATAAATTCTTATTATGCTGCTTACGAACGATGAATAGTTCAAGTTCATATTTATTTAGCAATTCGTTTCAGTTCTCTAGTCTCAGAAGCTATTTCGCAGCAGTAAGAATACCACGAAACAAGACATGTTACTCAGTGCGATAATAAAGCTCCGCAAAAGCGCATCAGTTCAGTGCAAATATGTAACAGAAGTGCACAGAATTTTACACCCGCATCTCCATCAGCAGAATTGATAAGGATTCAGGTGCAGCGATAATCTCACGCATGACAGCACTACGTTTCTATGTTTCGCTTTTTTTTGGTTGTTAGCCGTACTGAAATATCGCAATTATTCTCATTTCGTGTCTAGGTGCACATATGTCTAGCATACTATAGGCCACCCTGTAATAAGCATGAAATGCTTTTAGCTCCCGTTGCCGGCGACCTTCAAGTGTCATTGAGACAAAAGACAGAGCCATCATCTGGTCACTCAAGTGAGAACATCCGGGAAAGTTGCGAGAGAAGGACGAGATCATCCTGGCAACCAGTCAAACTTAAGGTCTCTGGCCCCCAACTCTTCGTACGGAACCTCATTACACACTCTAGTTACTGCCAAAATATGGTACAAAAAATATCGCTTCCGAGTTATTCCTAATGTTTGTTCACAATATCACTCAAGCTGTAAATTTTACTACGCTGACGTAGTAGTTTGTCATTTCCGATAACGACGTTCAAAATGCCGATACAGGGCACCATTCACTTCATTGTCATCTTTTGGGGTTGAGAGAGGGTTGCCTGTGCTCTTCGGAGTTCTGCGGTGCGGGTTTTTGCGTCACCGCGAGAGATGGAAACATGCTGCGCGCCACTTTTTTCAGGCGATTTTCGTCTTCTAGCTTCGATGTGCGCTCTGTCTCTCTGTCGTCTTTCGCTGTCTGCTGTGCCGCCTTCCACCGGTTTTATCTAGCTGCGCAGTGTCCATATGGACCAATGCACAGTATCACGTCATGCGGTGTGGTGTGGTGGGCCGTTGCGAACAAGCACTACACCCATTTTACGATTGTGGGTAGTATCCTCTCCGACCAATCTTCTTGGTGGGTTGCCATTTCATCCTTACATCTACTCTCGATAACGGGAGAGCCAGCAATCTTCTTATATTTATTTTTTTTCAGAACAAGGCTGGCGACATCCTCCAGTTTCTGCTTAAGAGCGAGGACGTCAATGCCCCTACAAGTATGTTTTTAGTTCTATCTAAACCGAGCTGCTTTGATTGCAGCATGCGCGAAATTTTTTCCTCAGGTAGTATCTTTCGTTGTTTTTCTTAATAACAATGCTTTCCGTGTGAGGTATATATATTCGTTTACAAATTCCGTTTCAAGATCAGAAAAATTCAACGACATTCCGATCGTTCCTATCGACAAGTGCCTGCAGGTTATGTGGTTACTGAGTAAGATAGGAAGAAACTAACGCCGGGCCTAGCCATAAATAATAAATATTGATACGGAACAGCCACCACAGTGTGGCTACACCGAGGTGAAGGAAGACTACGTGTGCGCCCGTTTGATTTAGCGTCGCCATTTTGGCCTCCGTTAGCTCCGCTTTAAATAAATTGTATATAGCGTTGGGCATCAGCTACATGTAACATTAATTTGGTGGAGATGCAGGATTTTAGACAAGATGTTCTTTAGAGTGTAGCTGTCACAACGAGAGAAAAGTATTTGCTACCTCATTCATTGAAAAGTTCTCAACGTTTACCTTAACCTAACCATACTAAATATTCTAGTCAGGCAAACCTCGGGTAGCCCGTGATTGTCGGCGAACATGATGCAACATTATGAAGCTAGGTACCAAGATTAACGCCAGGACTCATACATTTATCGTAAATTGCACTGTGAGGTTATTCAGCAGCTTTTCATATTTTCGTACTGCCTATGGCATAATCATGAAATGATATAGGAAAAGAAAACCACCGTGGTGTTGTCAAATGATGTTATTCTCTTCTTTTTGTTTTTTTCCTTTGGACAAAACAAGGATATAAAAGGTTACCAGCTGGCTTATTGTTGCGTTCTTTGCAATTTCTTGACCTTTGGGGCCGATTGTAGCGTGAAGTTTTTTTGCGGCCTCAAGTGGAATATTGATTTGAAACAGTGACTGCTGCTGCAAGCTATTGAAAAGTGAGCGAAGTCTATTGCTGTAATTATTAATAAGACGCTCTAAGTAATGATTGCGAACAATTCCTTTTTCACAAAATTTCCTCCCGTGCTTCGAAGCAATCCAGCTACCTCCGAAAACCTAAATGAATATGTAATATGCAGTCATGTGCTTTCAGATTATATACCTTGAATGATGTATCTCCCTTGTTCGGGGCAATTTTGTGCTCTCTCATAGACTTGTTTGCATTGAATACATTCGACTTTGAGACTTACAAAACCCTTCTAAACTTTCGATGAAAGAACCACCAAAGAACATCGTCAAAGTCCGCGATAGCTTTCACATTGGTCCTGCTGGGTGTGTCTCTTGTGTGGAAAGGACGCGGCCTTGAGCGCACCCTCCTCATCGCTCTCCTTTTCCTATGTGCAGGACATCATTGCCTGCTCCAACCAATCAGGTGGTTTCGTTTCTTTCTTCTTCGCTTGCGAATGCCCGTTTACTCTCCTCCTCCTACTCCTCCTCCGCATAAGTGCTTCCCTCTTAACTTCTTCACACACCCTCACTTACACCACCGTGTTAGACCGCCGTCTGCCAACCATGGAAACCTAAGGAAGTAGCTAAAGAAACATATTCCTTGGATACAGCATATTTTGTTGCCGTATGGCAGATCGACTCCTTGATCTAAAATATCTGCTGTACTTTATAACAAAAATATATTCAAGCAACTTGCACAGCGAACTGAACATAAATACATGTCAAGGTGTTGCTTCGTCAGTGAACGGCTTTTTAGGTCCTTACGTTCAAGAATTGTTTGGAATTTTTCAGTTGTTTAGGCTTTATTCAACAACGTTGAATACGTTTTTAATCCTTTAAGAGGATTAAAATGTCATTCCTTCGAATATGGCGCATTTTAGCACTCTCCGCACTTGGACTTCGTAAACATCTTCCCATGTAATATAAGTCCTTGCATGCTATGTTCTGTTTTTTCAGGCAATCAAGTTCACTGCCCCCTATCTAGATCGGAGCTTTTGGTCAATGCATGCGCTTATGTCTCTGCCGGGTAAGTACCTTTCTTTGCTGTGGCAATTACGTACATGTACACTTCAAGCCAATTTTCGCCGTCGCCCTGGCTTATTTCTCAGAATTATGTGTATGCCAGCCCACAAACCAATGCCATGAAACAGAAATATTAAAAGTGCAAAACCACATCAGTGCTTAACCTGCAAACGAAGTAATTTTACTGGTGTGCTTCTTTACGAGCAGTATAATGGCGTTTGTGCCATGTCATTTAACACGGACTGTTAAAAGCTTGTAAGGATGCCAGAAAATTTTGCCCCAACCACGTATGTAGCGTACGCGTTAGTCGGACGCGCGTATATATATATATATATATATATATATATATATATATATATATATATATATATATATAATATCAAGAGGCGTCACAGTTGATTGATGAAACGAGAGGACACAGAGCTTCGGCAACACAGGCACAAGGCTTCCGACCACTCGTTGTCGTCGTCTTTCTCGAAGCCGTGCCTGCTGCTCGTTCTTCTCCAGTACAGTTACCTCCCCGGAGAAGAGGAGCCGTCTCGGCGACCTACGGGCAAGATTGCACAGGTGGATCAAAGTACGGCTTGAGCTGGTGAACTTGCACGATTATGCGCCCTCGGCGGCGTTTATCGGAAGGCGGCTCAAGGGGTTCTACCAAATAGTTCACAGGAGACATTTGACTGACGACACGGTAGGGTCCCTGGTACTTGGAAACAAGGTTGGGTGAAAGTCCAGGGCTGGTAGCGGGAACCCAAAGCCAGACTAGTGAGTCAGGGGCATAGGGTGCTGGAAAGGAGGGAATATACCCAAGGTGCTTCTGTCGCTGCTGATCTTCCAAAGTAAATGTGCGGGCAAGCTTTCGGCACTCTTCCGCGTGTGCAGTAGCTTCGGACAGAATAGTAGCCTCCGTTGTGTCAGGGCGATACGGAAGGATGGTGTCCATTGTGCAGGAAGGCACGTGTCCGTAAAGAAGAAAGAACGGGAGAAATCCTGTAGTGGTCTGTGTGGCGGTATTATAAGCGTACGTCACGAAGGGTAGAGTTCGGTACCAATTGGTTTGGTCAGATGCGACGTACGTGGCTAACATATCGCCAAGAGTGTGGTTAAAACGCTCAGTCGTGCCATTTGTTTGCGGGTGGTATGCAGTAGTAGTACGGTGAATTATGTTGCATTCCTTGAGCAGGGCTTCTATAACATCACACAGAAAGACGCGGCCTCTGTCGCTCAGCAACTCTGGGGGCTCCATGGTTAAGTATGATGTTACGCAGAAGGAACCAGGCAACATCCCGCGCAGATGCGTTGGGCAGAGACGAAGTTTCCGCGTAACGCGTGAGATGGTCTATCGCCACCATGACCCAGCGGTAGCCATCCTAAGTACTCGGAAGGGGCCCATAAAGATCAGCTCAGACCCGGTCGAAGGCCCGTCCTGGACAAGGCAATGGTTGCAGTGGGGCAGCTAATGCATGAGGTGTATTCGATGTTGGCAAGCGAGGCAGGAGCGGACATATTGACGGACGAATCGGTACATCCCGTGCCAATAATAATGAATTCGCAGGCGCGTGTACGCTTTTAGTACTCCTGCATGTGCGCATTGTTGGGTCATCGTGAAACGCTGCACAGATGTCCGAACGTAGATGCCCAAAAACCACGAGTAACCATTTGCGCCCGTTCGAGAGGTTGTTACGGCGGTGCAGAAGCCCATCACAAACAGCGAAGTGATGTGCTTGGCGACGCAATGCACGGCCAGTACAAGGCGCTGATGGGTCTGACAGAAAAGCCAGCATATCAACAATCCATGGAACCGTCTGCTGCTCCAAAAGCATATCCGTGGCGGTGAGGGAGGACTCGCGTATTCGTACTTTCTGATAATTGGGCTGGCCTGAGACTGGGGAGCGGGACAAGGCACCCGCGTCCGAATGTTTACGGCCTGAGCGGTAAAGCACTCGAATATCATACTCTTGGAAGCGAAGCGCCCATCGAGGGAGGCGACATGAAGGATCTTTCAAGGAATTCAGCCAGCAGAGTGCATGGTGATGATGTTGAATGGGCGGCCGTAGAGGTAAGTACAAAACTTAGTTATTGCCCGAATGTTAGCCAGGCATTCTCTTTCTGTAGCGGAATAGTTTGCTTCCGCTTTCGTGAGTGCGCGGCTAGGGAAGGCAACAACGCATTCATTGAAGCCAGTCTTTCGTTGTGCAAGAACAGCGCCAATGCCGACGCCACTGGCGTCCGTGTGTATTTCTGTCGGTGCACTTGGGTCAAAATGACGAAGTCTGGGGGGGGGGGGGGTGAGGTTAGAAGACGGCGCAACGTCGGGAATGCGGTATCGCAAACTGGCGGCCAAGCCAAGGTGTCGTGGTCACCCGTGAGAAGCTGAGTCAAAGGCGCTATTATGGTGGCGAAGTTGCGGATAAAACGACGAAAATAGGAGCATAATCCGATGAAGCTGCGGAGTTCTTTTGTGGTCTTTGGTCGTGGAAATTCGGCAATGGCTTGGAATTTGGTTGGATCTGGGAGCACACCATCTTTCGAAACAACGTGGCCAAGGATGACTAGCTGCTGGGCGGCGAAGCGACACTTCTTCAAGTTGAGCTTGAGTCCGGTATCGGCAAGGGAAGTGAGCACGCGGAACGGGGTGTGATGAAAAGTCCGGGGAAAAGTTGACAATTTCATCGAGATAACAAAGGCATGTCTGCCATTTGAGGCCCCGGAGGATGTTATCCATCATTATTTCAAAAGTTGCAGGCCCATTACACAGGCCAAAGGGCATAATGGTAAATTCATATAAGCCGTCAGGCGTAACAAATGCCGTTCTCGGACGGTCTGCATCAGCCACCGGGACCTTCGAATAACCGGATCGTAAGTCTAAGGACGAAAAGAATTCAGCGCCTTACAGACAGTCCAGTGCGTCGCCGATACGGGGAATAGGATAGAGATCTTTCCGGATTATCTTGTTCAGTCGTCGATAGTCCACACAAGAACGAATTGTCCCATCTTTCTTTTTGGCCATCACTACCGGAGAAGCCCAAGGACTGTGTGATGGCTGTATCATGCCGCGTCGGAGCATGTCTCCTACGTGCTCATCGATGACACGGCGCTCCGTCGCGGACACACGGTATGGACGTTGGCGTAGAGGTGCGTGGCTACCGGTGCCGATGTGATGAACGACTGCGGAGGTACTGCCTAAACATTGTTTTTGGAGGTCGAAAGAAGGTCGAAATCGGTTAAAAAGGTCGACGATCTGCGTGCGCTGACTCAGAGTGAGGTTGTGATCAATAGACGGAGCAAACACTCAGTCACATGATGGCGGAGGCGCAGAGACAGGGAGAGTCAGTGCCTCAATGTGAAGAGGAGTCGAGTCATCAGGCACATCGTAGACAGAGCTCGTGTCGAATTCACCAGCAAAGCTGACGCACTCGCCATGGTGTAAGCTTGATGGATGCGAAAATGGATTCGTAACATGAAGTGCGCTGGAGCCCTGGTGAAAGGGAAGGCGGGCAAATGTATGCAAGAAGCGATGAAGGCCTGCAGCAAGTTGAGATGGCGTGAAAGGAACTGTGGAATCGTAGAAAGCAGCACAGGAAATGGGTACAAGGGTGGAAGAGAATGGAGGGATATCATTAGCGGTGGCGACGAACACTCGAGCGTTCGAGTGTTCGAGTGCTCGAGGGTGGAGGCAAATCTTCAGAAAGACTGCCGCAAAATGGAGTCAGCGCAAGTTCTGCACGGGAACAATCAATAATAGCGTGATGAGATGAGAGTAAGTCCCCTCCTAGAATAATGGCACCAGAGCAGCGGGGAAGAACAACAAATTCAATGTGGCATAAACTGTCTCGCATGGCGACGTGGACGGTACATGTTCCTAAGGGCTCAATTGGCTCAGCGCTTGCTGTGCGTAGCGAAATGGCAGAAAACGGCGTGGCGAATTTTCAGAGCGTACGGCGAAGCTGTTCGGCAATCACGGGCACTGTGGCACCCGTGTCGACAAGCGCGTGAATGGCGATACCTTCGGCAAAAACTTCAATGACGTTCGTAAGGAATAAACGAGGGCTTGAGCAGTTCGAAGAGATGGACGTTCTTGTCTCCGGAACTCCGCCTTTTAGTTTTCCTCCACAGCTGGAGGGCGGCGGACGATGGGGGACAGGGAACGTCGACGGGGAGATGGAGACCGGCGAGTGTTGAAGCTTTGGGGAAAAGGAGATGAAGAAGCGAAGTGCGGAACTGGCGGTGAATAGCGGGACTGGGAGTCAGAAGCATTCCCCTGAAGTCTCACAGTATCGTGAGGATATCAACCTCGCCGGAGGCAGCACCGTTCGACGTGGTCAGCAAGGCCACACGCGAAGCAGATCAGCCGGTTGTCTTGGGTACGCCATGGATTATCAACAGGGAGCCCAGGTAACGGTGCACAGTTCGGAGCTGGGCGTAGGGGCTGTGCAGGCGCGCAGAAGCCGCTTCTGGGCAAGTAGTTTTCGCAGCTGCAGAAGTCAAGGCGTCGCAGCCGCTTGTAGGCGTGTAATGCGCAACTTCATGCGGACGTCTTGGCCTGACGACGACGGCAGCGTACGTGAGCAGAAGCGTCGCTGAAGGTGGCTGATTAGCGAGAGGAAGTGCTTCGGTGACTTGTTCATGGATGACGCGTTGCAGTTACGGGGACAAATAGCACTCAGACGACTGGGTAGCAGGCAGCAGTGACAGTTGGCGCGCGACTTCTTCGTGAACGAATTGCTTGATTTGGTCGAGTAACGAACTAAGTAACTGCCAGTTAAAGCCGAAACCATGTCGTCCGGCGCAGCAGCTCGGGGGGTGGTAACGCGTTGTTTGCGGAACTCATCGTAGCTCTGGCACAGTGTAATGACCTCGTCAATCGTTTGAGGATTTTTCGACAAGAGAATTTGGAAGGCGTCATCCTCTATGCCCTTGATGACATTCTTGATCTTTTCAGAGTAGGGTATGGCGGGATTAATGCGCCGGCAAAGGTCAACTATGTCTTCAATGTAGCTGGTGAAGTTTTCACCCTTTTTCTGAGCGCGACTACGCAAGCGTTATTCTGCGCGAAGCTTGCGCACAGCAGGGTGACCGAAGACTTTTTTGAAACAATGGGTAAATTCTGTCCAGGTGGAAAGGTTGGATTCATTATTCCAGAACCAGAGATAAGCGACTCCAGAAAGATAGAAAATGACGTCAGTGAGTTTAGCTTTGTCATCCCACTTGTATGCGCACTCACGCGATCGTAACACGAGAGCCAATCCTCCACGTCATGGTCGTCGTTGCCACTGAAGACCGAGGGATCTAGTTTGAGTAGAGCACCGGAGTAGACAACAGGCGAGGCCAGGGGAGGATCGGGCTGCGCGGCGTCCTTAGGCATGGCAGAAACGGTTGAGAGTGTCCATCTGCGGAGTTCCAGGTCTGTGAAAGGCACAGCACGTCCACCAAATGTCAAGAGGCGTTATAGTTCGATTAATTAAATGTTCAGATAGCAGAGCACGTAGCGATAGGACACAGAGCTTCGGCAACACAGGCACAAGGCTTCCAACCGCTCGTTGTCGTCGTCCTTCTCGAAGCAGTGCCTGGTGCTCGTTCTTCTCCAGTACAATCCTCCAGTACCGTTGCGGACGACGAAGAGGCGTAGAGTAACATCGGCCGGAGAGTGTTCAAAACGGTCGATGAGTGCTCTGATGTAGGCGTCACGGCGTTGCTCGTCGGCGAAATGAAGCAGCTGTGATACAGAGAATACGCAAGCAGCACTGGTAATAGGAGGAGTCAGAGTCGTCAACAGGGTAACGAGACGAGCTGTCAGCGTCTTGGTGCAGGCGACCAGACTTGTACACCACGGAATATGAAAATTCTTGTTGCCTCAAAGCCTATCGACCAAGCCGGCCTGTAGGATCTTTCAGCGATGAGAGCCAGCAGGGAGCATGATGGTCATTGACTACGGGAGAAGGGGCGACCGTAAAGGTACGGACGGAAATTGGCAACCGCCCATACAACAGCGAGGCATTCTCGTTCCGTAATTGAATAGTTGAGCTCCGAAGGTGCAAGAAGGCGGCTCGCATAAGCAATACCACAATCTTGGCCACGCTGACGCTGGGCTAAGACCGCTGGGCTACGCCATGACGGCTGGCGTCTGCACGCAATTCTGTAGGGGCATCGGTTTCGAAGTGGGCGAGAATGGGTGCTGAGGTTAGAAGAGCGACGAGACCAGAGAAGGCGGCGGCTTCCGATGTACCCCACGAGAATTTGACGCCTTTCTTCAAAAGATTAGTGGGGGTCTAGCAACTGCCGCAAAATGTTGAACAATATGACGAAAGTACGAGCATAGCCCCACAAGACTTGGAACATCTGCGGCTGTTTCCGGAACTGGAAAGTCTCAGACAGCGCGAGTTTTGTCGGTATCAGGCTGTACTCCGGAAGCGTTAACGAGATGGCCTAGAAGAGTAATTTCGCGGTGGCCAAAACGATATTTGGACAAGTTTAGTTGCAGCTTCGCCTTTCGAAATACATCAAGTATAACTGTTAGACGCTCAAAGTGAGTGCCGAACGGTGGCGAGAAGACGATGACGTCGTCGAGGTAGCAGAGGTACGTGGACCACTTGAAACCTTGGAGCAAGGAATCCATCATACGCTCGAAGGGGGCAGGGGCGTTGCATAATCCGAACGGCATTGCTTTAAATTATTATAGGCCATCTGGGGTGATGAACGCGGTTTTTTCACTAACCATATCGTCAACAGCAATCTGCCAGTATTCAGAACGACGATCAATAGAAGAGAAATAGCCGGAACCTTGCAGGCAGTCAAGAGCGTTGTCTATACGTGGGAGCGCGCAGACGTCTTTCTTAGTAATGTTGTTCAGATGACGGTAGTCGATACAGAAGCTCCACGTGCCGTCCTTTTTCATAACCTACACCACAGATGACGCCCAGGGGCTCGAAGAAGGCTCAACGATGTTTTACTTAGCATTTTGTTCACTTCATTTTGAATTACTCAGCGTTCCGACGGAGAAACTCGATACGGTCGTCGGTGAATAGGTGTAGCATCGCCAGTAAGAATCCAATGCTTGACCGTGAGCGTCTGGCCTAAAGGGCGATCGACGAAGTCAAAAATATCTCGGTAGGACGATAATACTTGGCAAAGGTCTTCAGTGCGTGCAGAGGACAGGTCCGTCGCAACCACTTTCATTATGTTGGGATCGGCGCCCGAGGCTGGCGCGGGGGTCCCGCTGAGCTCGCAGGAACCATCGGTCGATAACGCTGCCACGCGATGGTCGCCGAGACAATCAACGTTGGCAAGGCAAATACCTTGCAGTAGAATTTGCTTTGCCAAAACAAAGTTAAAGACAGGCATGCAAGTGTGGTTCGCAGTGAGAGTAAGTATACTGTGAGGCATGGTAACGTCAAACTGTAGTGGAATGTTAGGCAGGGGAGTGACGAGGTACACGCCATCAGGAGCTGGTGGGGAAGACAACAGTTTAATATAGTCTATTGATTTTGCGGTAGGCGAAGAAGGCCGGTGGAGCATAAGCGGCACTGGGGTGGTTCAGTAGGTTCGGCGAGAATCGGTAACTCAAGGCGAAGGGCGCTGGCAGAGCAGTCATAAGAGCAGAATGCGCGGAGAGAAAATCGAGGCCGAGAATGAGATGGTGGGAGCAATGAGCAATTAGGGTGAAGAGGTCAGGAGTGTGGTGGCCGGTGATGCTGACACGTGCCGTACACATTCCGATGATAGGCACAGTACCACCATCCGCAACGCAGACGGCGCATGCCGACGCTAGGTTGAGGAGCTTGTTCAGTCGTCGTCGGAAGGCAGCACTCAGAAAGATGTGCTCCTGTATCGATGAGTGCAGTGACAGGACAGCCGTCAACGTCAACGTCAACAAGGTTTTGGTTCGTAGGTAACGTGAGCAGAGGATTTGAGGGCAGGATCGGCAACGCAGCTTCACCTCCAGAAGCTGCAGTGCCTAGTTTTCCGGCTGGGTCCAGCAGGCGATAGGCGGCGAAGACAAGCAGCGGGGTTGGGGCGAACGAGATTGATGGCGTCGAGGTGAGGGCGAGCGGTTGTAGCGAAGGTTCGGAGCAGGGGCATCAGTGGCAGTGGGTTCATGGTGCGTGGCATAGGGAACAGAAGGTCCAAAGGTGCGGGAATAAGTGGCGGCGTATGTCCGAGGAGATGGTGGCCATCGGTTGCGGCAGTGACGAGCGACGTGGCCGATGTGACAGCAGTGGAAGCAGATCGGCCTGTCATCAGGGGTACGCCATTCGGACGGGTTGCGGCGAGATGTGGCAGTAAAGGACTGCCGGGGACGAACAGGGCCGCTAGAGAACTGAGGAACACTGGGTTGATAAGTTGAACGCACAAAGTTCACAGCCATGTTCGCAAATTTCTATCTGACGACGGCCTGAATCATCGCAATCGTGGTTCCTGGTGGATCGGGAGGTGTCGCTGAGAAAGCTGGCGTACAGGCGGCCTGGAGTTCGCGGCGAACAATACGGGTTACGTCGTCACAGGTGGTAGTCTGACGCGGTCGACCCTCACATGTCGACGTAGCAGCAGTGTTGGGTAGCCGCGTGATGTGGTGTGAGATACGGCGGCTCTTCGCTTGTTCAAGGCGACGACATTCTTTTATGATGGCGTCAATAGTCGAAACGTTGCCGAAAAGAAGTATGTTGAAAGCGTCCTCGGTGATGCCTTTTAGCACATGCGTTACTTTATCTGCTTCAGAAATAGCATCGTCAGCTCTGCGGCATAGAGCCCAGTCGTCGAGTCTATATGAAATGTGTGGCTCTGTAGGTGTCTGAACACGAGACGCAAGAGCCGTTCTCGTGGCAAGCTTGCGCCCAATGGGTTCACCGAGCAGTTCCCGTAGCTCTTCTTTGAAACTGTCCCAACTGGTTATCTCGTCGTTATGCGTTTGGTGCCACACGCGTGGGGTGCCGCCGAGATAAAAGATGCCATTGGGGAGCATAATGGTTGGGTCCCACCTGTTATTAGCGCTGGCTTGTTCAAAAAGCTTGATCCATTCGCCAACATCCTGTCCCTCCCGGCCAGAGAACACATCAGGGTCGTAATGTTCGGTAACCGTGACGACTGGAGCAGTCGGACAAGCTGAAGCCGTTGCAGAGGCGGTCTCGTCATCGAGAGGCACAGAAATTCAAATGCACGGCTATAACCTTGTTATCGCAGTCACTGCTTCTACCAAACCATGTGTTTGTAATTATTTACGCCGCCTAAATACTCAGCACATTTAGTTGCCAGCTGGACCCCCTCTGTAAGGCAGCCTCTGAAATCCTAGTTGTTTTGCATATACAGTGCTACATATATTGCTGCACAATAGCTTGGTTATGATGATTTCAAAAGGTTCTCTGTAGCTCTCTCTATACCGACACAGCGTTTAGAAAATCGCAGTTCCGCCCGAAAGACGAAGCAAAGACTGCGACAGAAAATTGGTAGATAGCAACGAGGTCGTAGAAGGAAACATACACACAGAGAGACAGCGCTGTCCTTGCATGTCTGCTTCTTCCATCCTTTTCAGTCGCGCTTACGCATTCTATCGTGGATTCAACCAACTAGCACGTCAGCTTGTTTTAACTAATTTAACCAGCGCGGTATCACGCGAGCACAGGTAAACATGAACACATCTCGCTCGATGACAGCGGAAACATTCTGTGAGAACGCTGGAGTTAGGAGCCAATGGACTTCCGTGTATCTGTCGCTTCAACGTGAATGAAACGTTGAAAGCATAAAGCTTTAAGCTTTAAACGCTTTAAAGACGAGGCCCGCGCGGGCGTGCACTATGAGCACGTCGCAAGTTGCTATCAACATAGAGTTTCCTAAAAAAATTGCTATCAAGACACGAGCGCCGATGACGCGTCCCTACGGCGTTCGCCAAAGGCGTCTACCACGGCGTCCGCGATTCGCGTGGCCAACGCCGTAGAAGACGCCGCGGTTGTATCCACTGTGTATCGCGAGGCAGGCGAGGAGGACATCAAGACACCCTGGCAGCCACCAGAGAAGACCGCCCGTCCTCCCTCGACTGACCCCCTTGCCTCGCGCGCCACAGGAAAGGGCGCTTGTCCAGGCAGCATTTCTCGCTCGCGCACGCGAGATTGAACCGCGTTCGTCGGTTCACCCTCGCAAGCTTTTACTCAGGCGGAACCTCACGGCGACGACAGAAATGAGCCTGGAGTGTCCATATAATCGATAAAAGTCTAACTGCGCTCGATGGTCAAAGAACTTTGCTTGCAGATATAAAGAGGTCGTGCCTTTGTCCCATTAAGTTTACTTCTCTCGAATTTCATACGTTATAATATTTAACGAGAAACGATCTGTTTGGCATACACGCTTATAGGCGGCTATACTCAAGTCTAATAAAGATTTGTAGAAAATTGATAACGTTGTATATATTCACCCACAATTCCTACGAATCCGCATCTCTGTGTCAAAAACAGACATCAAATTTCCGTGAACTGCTTGTGTTAGCGCACATCAAATCGACGATTTTGATGTACGAGTTTGGGAACTTACGTATAATTTTTACATTGTTTAGGAATAATTTTCTAAGGTCGTTCTTAAAATTAGGTGGTACATTCCCGAAGGACGCATAGGGATAATCCGTCAGTCCCGTCTGCTTAAGGTTCCTCAATTGGCACACCTTACACAATTATTGTGCCGCAAACTCGCACGATATTTTAATAAAGTTGTGTGAATGACTGAGCGTCTCTTGTTGCTGCAAGACTTCGCGGCAAACTTCACGCGTCATCTTCTTTTTATCTTGCCATTCTGAACAAGTCTTGTAAAACCATGATGGTCTTTATCAAACTACTTCTCCCAACACACGGTAGGTTTTAACTTTTTCTTTTTATTAAACCTAACCTGGTTCCAATCGGTGCAGTGGAAGCAGAGATTAAACAATTTATCCGTGCCCATGTATTTAGACAGGAGCTCCCGAGCTAAAGCATCCTCTAAAATGCAACTTTCAGGTTAGACAGCACGGTCCACGCAGTTGTATCTGCTCTGTACTCCCTGGCCACGCATATGGACATTCAAGAAAGGCTGAGAAAAGAAATTCACGCCGCGCTGAACGAACAGGTAACAGGGATGGCGGTTCTCTTCCAAGGTGTGCGCCTCATCTCCATGACTTGTATTCATGCAGGGTCAGCTCACCTATCACGCTGTCGGACGAATGAAATACCTCGACATGGTGATCAAGGAATCGATGCGTCTGTATTCTCAAAACGTTGCGTAAGCCAAGATATCCCGCCTTGTTTGATGAAAAGCTCTGATGCGTGAATTAGCTTTTGGCAGACGTTTTACCCGCTGTACCAGCTAGCAAATCAAATTTGTACTGCATTTTAAGTACACCTTCCATTACCGTTAAAACCAAGCTACACGCAGAAATGTGTATTTGCGAACAAGTAACACAATTCGGCACTGCACATCATGCCACCAAAAAGAAGGTGCGCACCACAATTAGATGAAGAGAAACTCACAGCCGCTGCTCTTTGGCGACGCAGTCGAAAGTTCCGAGTCGATGGATTGATTTAATTATTGACTGATTTCATAATACAAGAAATTACTAACTTCAGTGGCCGGGTTTTCCGGTCCGCAAATTGTGATTGTCTAATTATGAAGCAGAAATAACATGTGGACAAACGAGGAAATGCAATAAACCCCACTCTCATGTAATAGCAAGCATTAAGCTCATCAAGGCATGTTGTATGAATAGGAACATTTCAAACATTGTTACATGCGGAAGAAAGTAAAGGTTCTGATTAGCCTTTGGAAGGTACATCTTTTAATTATCGGTGATTGCAAGACGTTGCCAATGCCTTCTGCATGTTTGCAAATAAGCAGAAGTGGAAACTCAGTCGTCACTGCGAGATACTGCGCAAACTTTACAGCGTAGCTTAGATTTAAATACACACAATTGCATCCTGTATGTTGGTTCTTTTTCTTGCACCAATTGCCTCTCGTCAGCAAAGCCGCAAATGCGTCCATACCATAAATTCTACGGTACACGAAAGAAACTAAGTTTATCGATAAATATAGCGTTTTGATTCGCAAATTTGCCCTTTAGCGAAATAGCTGCCTTAGAACGAACACTCAAACTAATTTATACGTCATTGGTACTGTGTGAATCAAACTTTCTTTTTCTATGTATTTGCGTTTTGTTGCCTTTGTAATTCATTTTCTTGCACCCAGGTTTGTTGCAAGACGTGCGGTTTCTGACTACACGTACAAAGACCTTTTAATACCAAAAGGTGTGAGCATAGTAGCTGCTGCGAGCTGCCTCAACGTAGACCCAAATATTTGGAGTAATCCAACTGTGTTTGACCCCGAGAGGTAAAGAAATATGTGAGTGCTGGCACAGCACTAAAGGTGCCAATTAGAAAAGGCTTAAAATTCTTGAAAGTAGCATCTTGTTTCATGTTGTAATTAAAAAAAAATATCAGACGCCATGCATGTTGCGTCTTTTGAGTCAGTAATGACGCACCCATTTTATGGAATGTATTGATGCCATAAATTTGCACGGATCTGTGTCTTCATACGTCCTCATGTTTACGCGCGTTTTTATTTTTAAGTCATTTTTTTCCCTCCTTGTTGTCCGTCATATGATATTATTGTGATAATACATGCATGATGTAGCATACCAAACCTATATGGAGGCTTAACCTCGCCTGTTAACATAAACATTTTATCTATTGACGTCCCCTTGTATGTTGAACTTAAAAAATCCCTGCTAAAAGAACTAAAATGCTCTACAGTAAACTTTGAGAAACAGAGCCCACAATCTTTATTGCATTTTTCTTTATATTTCTTGTATAAGTTGGGCATACATATCATCACGGCAAATATTTCTCTCTTTTTCATTTCGTAACGACTCAATTTCCCGTTCCTGCTCCCTAGTCTTGTGATATTGACACGTGTACTTGTTTGTCTTTATCGGGCGACATGTTTCACCGCCTAACGAATGTTATCGCACAGCGCAGGACGCGCCTGCATGTATCGGAAGTTTCTGGAATGTTATCGATGCTTCCATCTGCTGTCTGCGACCGAACCTTGTGTTTGTGCAATCTGATCGCATGTGCGCGCGATGCGAATAATGTAGAACTTTGTGGAAGGCACGCGGGTCCCAGCGATTACTCTGGAACATTCGACGACTGATGTATAAAAGCCGATGCGCTTGACCCGCTGATCCGATTTTCGACGATCGCCGAGTGTGTTCGCCGCTGTCGCCGTTCTTTGAGTGTAGCCTGTTTTTGAGGGTGGAAGTTTGCCCAATAAAACGCTAGTTTCGTCTTTCTCAGTTTGGCGGCTTTCATCACTGTTGCTTCACTATTGCTGCCACGTAACAATATTACGATAAAGGCTGTTTTGCAACGACAGAAATTCCTGTCGTAAACCTGTCTTCATCTTTTTATGACGAAGCTAGTTCTTTTGTGAGAATTTTTTTTGTTCTTTTCGGAGACTCCCCAAGAACCTTTTTCATATGGCGCCTTCTGCGTGATAGGATGCAAGATTTTCAAATACCTCTGGTCTTACTCGTGTGATAGCGGACGTTCTTGTTAATCAACGACGCCGCTTTGCAGGCAACCTCATCGAAGGTCTCCGCTGACAAAAGAATCGAGCGGTGCTGTAATGTTCGAAATCTTGAATGCTAATGAAATCCGTCCTAAATCGATTCCTTGATTTCGTATCTGAAAGTTTCCAAAAGTAAAACACAATTATCATAGCAGGCGTGTTGCTTCATTAAAACGCCTTCGGGGCCAAAGGCCCACTCGAGTTGGCTAACCGCTGCCTCAGACATTCAGCCAAGAAGACGCAGCTCGATCGTGAAGCTTACTCTATCTCACTTCTGCACTTCAAATTTCTATGCACACAATGGTTTAGTTTGAAACAATTATACTTGGCGTTTCACTGGTTCGTGACATCTTTTCTGAAGCCTCCAATGTGCCACATGTGTGATCACTAGCTGTCTCCCCGCAAAAATGAAAAGGTGCGTAATGACGCGAAGGCTGCACCGAAATCTCCACGTCAGCAGGCGTCATTCACCAAGAGCACAATAGATGGCGGCACCGTAACGACTGCCCCTCCTCCTTCGAAAAAAAGAAAGCAAGAAAAGCTTCATCAAAGCAAGTGCCATGTGCGAAGCAGTGATTTATACGCGAAAAAGCTTACGTGAACAGCATGCACTGTCCGTAAAAGACATCTCAACTGGAAGTCGCACTCTATTCATCCTTTTAGTCGTAGTTGTAACTAGTCGAAAATAACCTTTTCTTTCATCCGTCTTTTATTTTCAATCAATTAATTGAGAGATATTCTAGATTCACACGTCGGCGGACCCTCACACGTTTTCGGCTTCAGTCCTCCGAGGGAGAAATCGCGGACATTTCCGAAAATATTGCGTAAATAAAATCGTTCGTTTAATTTATTATTCCAATGAAGTTCTCTTTGTTCTCTTTGTTAGAGTGTCATAAGGGAGTGTTCAATCATATCGGGGTAGTAAGGGTCTTAAATAGTTTTCAGATTACACCGCGATGTTAGTCGGTGTCGCATTCGTTGTTTTATGTAAACATTCGCTTTGAACGTTGTTAGATAGAAACATTGGGTTCTTCGTGAATATTTCTGCTTTATATTCTTTTATTTTATAACAGATTTAGTGACGAGATCAAGGCTGGCATCAACCCCGTTTCTTACCTGGCTTTCGGAAGCGGTCCACGTAACTGTGTAGGCCAAGCGTTCGCCATGCTGAACGTCAAAACAGTTATCGCCACGTTACTTTCAAGATACCGAGTACGTATGGACGAAGAGCGTCACAAGGTAAGCAGCATGTATTCTGATGTATACTTACCATTGGATTCGCTATTGCTGCCTCGTTTTGTTATGCTTAGCTTTACATTAAAGGTGACGAGCATTTCAATCAGGTTCGCAGTTTCGTCAAAAGTCAGAACCAGTGAAAAAGATGCATAGTGTTAGGTTATACGGAACTGTGAGATGCGCACGAGGAAGCAAGGGAAAATAAAGAAACGGCATAGCGGCGGTGCAGAGACTAATGTTGAATTCCAATGGCGGAGTTGGAGCAAGTTTTTCTGCTCGTTTCGGAGCAAGTTTGTTCCAATGACAGAGTGAGGGCGGGAGTAAGGTGTTCCGATGAGAGAGTCGGAGGGGATTCAGAGCGGGAGTCACTCTGTCGAGGAGAAAAAGATGCTCCCTCAAAATCGGCGGAGTGGACCGGAACTCTGCATGACGTATTTCCTTTAACACGTTTGTCTGCTGGGAGGCGCCACCGATCACGACTCGCGAGGAAGCAAAAGCTGCTGCACGCTTGACGAGATATCCATTCCGCACTTTTAAAAAAACAACAGGTGAACGGCGCTGAAGAGACAAGTGACCGAGGCGGCGGTGCTGGGAGCAACCAGCGGAAGGATATGACAACACGCAAGGTATCCAACTTCAGCTGCCGCCTTGCTTCGGCGGCGCAGGTTGTGTTCTACTCGCGGATCTGGAGGCGTTGCTCTGCGCCAGAGTCGAGTGCTCGCTCGCGGAGTCCGTTGGCTGCTCCGACTCCGCCATTGGAATTCAACATAACTTCGATCAGACATGCAAGAAGAATGCGCGATGGATACCAAAGAGACTCTATATACTGTAGTTTGAGCTGACCAAGTTACGTGTACCAAAACAGGGTAAGCAGGATATCCTTCAAGCAAATAATATCGGCATGGCAGTAGAGAGTAAAACGGCTAGTTGGTTGACGTTCGTTATAACGGCATCGTAAATGGGTCGGCGACATAAACAACCTCAAATTTCCGCATCTTATAAAAACTTGCTTGGTTGTGAAATGAGCCTTCTTGAAATGTTTGGTAAATATGAAGGTGCGTACGAAGACGAACCTTGTTCTACATATTTTAAGACTGCAGTAAACTTGTCAGTTGTTAGTTCAGCGCTTGTCCTGTGTTTGTATTATTTGTGTCACCGTCGCATTAGCGCTGCGGCTATAATGAATCTCTAGATTCAATGACGCCGAGCTGCACGATTTAAGGCCTTGCAAAGCTGGATGGCGAAATAGTCAGTTTTAGTGGTGTAGTTTGAAGGGTGCCGATGAGAGGAGACTTAGTAAACCTGGGATATGCCTTCAAGAGTCCTCTGAGCGCTTGCCACGCTTTATTTCACGTTTATTAGGTGCGCTCTTTTGCTACGGTCCAACAGCGCCTTTTTGTTAAGCACTCTTAGCTTGAACTGAAATCTTTACGATGTGGCTGCAGAATATCTTGTTTGCATTGACGATATTTACGGTCGTCGTCACATTATTCGCAAGTGCTGTTTGCTCTGGCGACTCTACGTAACTCGTGAGAAGGCACCTATACAAAAAAAACTCCCGAGATCCAATAAATGTACGATTTATATAAAGCCAGTTCATGTATTGATATAAACGCGCCCGGTTTTAATGAGTATGAATTTGTGCTGCAGTTATTGTTATCTAATTGGCATGCTTTTACACTTATACAAAACACCACTTGGTGGAATTGTGACTTCTGCACAACCGGCAATAAACTGTATTTAGTCATGCTTTCTCTCTATATATAAAATAATCACCATGCTGAAACAATAGGGCGCACATATCAGCTGCTGTTGATGATGTTAAGCGCTTACTTTTCTGTTTTCTCCAGGAAGGTCTGGAGTTCAGAAGCAATTTCATCACCTCAAGCCTGCCGCGCTCCGTGTGGTTCAAGTTTGAGAGCGTTTAACCGTTGGTTTCTCTTACCCAAAGACCCCACCGCAAGCACTGCACTTTATAAGCTAATAAACCAGATACCGTCGTGTTGCATAAGCATTGCTTAACGATTTGTTGTGTCTTATTACCAGCAGCCTATTAAGGTACTCTACATATGTAGGCCACTACTAGAGATACTTAGATATTCGGAGCACAGTCACTCAGCTTACCTTTTCGTGAACTCTTTCCGTTCAGTTCTACATATTTCCAAATGGTGCTGAGCTTCTCTCCGCAAAACATTTGTGTGGCACAGGCGCCATGTGGTACGTGAGCAGGTCGCAAGCAACACACCAATAAGCCCTCGTATTCTACGTCATGGCACCAGTGCTGTCAAATTTTCGGCCCTCGCTGAGCAATAAGGCCGAAGAATACAGAAAGTCGAGAGGCCATATTTTTTATGGGGAATGTGGAGGGAGGGGGGGGGGGTGTTGCCCTTTCGTCAACCAATATGTTCCCGTAGAATCTTCAGAGAGACGCACCACCTATGCAATGCAGGAAAAGTGACTCCCGATGCTCTTTAATGAACGGCTCTGACGGCAACTCGGGTAAATAAGTATGTACCACTGAGAATGTGCAGCTCTACAACGACGAAAAACTCCCTTGAATTTCTGCGAGGCTGAGCGGAATCGTACCTACGTCACAAGCAATCGTCAAGAACAGCAACCCTACGCATTAGCAGGCTGCACGACAAATGCACCAGGTGTGTGCCATTCTTCAATGAACTTCTCGCCAACTTGAGTCACTGAGAAGGTGTAACTACGCGTGCGGCAAGCGAAGTAACAATTCTCAACGTTCGCAAGCACCGGCTGGCCAAGCTTCTCGTATCGGAGGCCAAGCGCAGTGCCAATACACAGCGCGGCGCGTCCATAAGGAAGCCAGAGGAGCCCGGTTGCCGAGTGCCGCGTTTCTCAGCGTTCGCACGCACCAGCGAGCCACGTATTTCGGAAGCCAGGGGCAGGGTTCGCGGAGGCTGCGCTAGATTGGGCGGAGTATTCTCAAGCAAGCGAGGAAGACGGGTCTCGCAGCAGGTACATGCTTAATGCATCACTCGTTTAGACAGTGGCAATACGTTGTGTATCTGATTTGTTTCAATCATAAGGTATTACCGTGAACAGTTATCGTGAGATGGGTTTTGCCCCAATTTCTTCAGCTGTGGCCAGCCAGCCGAAACCGTGGGGCGATAACGTAAACCTATTCTAAACCGTTTCTGTAACATTTCTGCAATCATGATTGGTCAAAACATTTTTCGTGCCACCCCAACTTCGTTTATGTGTGACGCAGCATTTCGAAAAGCGCGAGAATAACCACATCTGATATGATGTATACACATTAGTAAGCATGATTCGATCAAACAGAAGCAAAATACTTGCTGCTAATTCGACACCTTTTTTTGCCATTAGCCCCGTTATTGGTAAAACGTTTTCAGGCGGCGCCCATTTAGCCTGTCTGTCGAAAGACATCGGAACGCTGAAAAAATTCACCACGTCAAAGTGATGTGTATACATTCATCATTACCACCATCATCATCCTATGTTATGTCCACTGCAGGAGACGAAAGCCTCTCCCTGCGATCTCCAATTACCACTGTCCGGTACCAACCGATTCCAGGTAGCGCTTGCGAATTTCTTAATTTTCTCACCCCTCCTAGTCTTCTGCCGTTATCGACTGCGCTTCCCGTTACTCGGCACCTATTCTGTAAGCCTAATGGCCCACCGGTTATCTAACCTACGCATTACATGACCGGCCCAGCTCCATTCCTTTCTCTTAATATCAATTAGAATATTGCCTATCCCTGTTTGCTCTCTGATCCGCAGCGCTCTCTTCCTGTCTCTTAACGTTATGCCCAACATTTTTCGTTCCATTGCTCTCTGCGTGGTCCTTGACTTGTTTTAGTCTCCAAGTTTCTGCCACATACGTCAGCACCGGTAGAATTCACTGATTGTACACCTTTCTTTTTAATGATAATGATGAGCTTCCAATCAGCATATGAAAATGTCTGGCGAATGCGCTCCAATTCATTTTTATTCTGTGAATCTCCTTCTCATGATCAGGGTCCCCTGTCAGTAATTGACTTAGGTAAACGTACTGCTTCACAGACTAGAGGCTGACGGGCAATCTTGAACTCTTGTTCTCTTGCCGACAATTGATCATTATCTTTGTCTTCTACATAATATTCTTCAACCCCACTTTTATACTCTCTGTTAAGGCCCTCGATGATTTGTTGTTACTCGTCCCTAGTGTTGCTGAATAGAACAATGTCATCTGCAAATCTAAGGTTGCTGAGATATTCGCCACTGATCCTTATTCAAAATCGTTTCCAGTTTAATAGCTTGAATACCTCTCCCAAGCACGAAGTCAATAGCATTGGAGAGATTGTGCCTTCTTGCTTGACCCCTTTCATGATAGGTATCTTCCTGCTTTCCTTGTGCAGAATTAAGGTAGCGGCGGAATCTCTGTAGACACTTTCCAAGATATTTAATTGAGCGTCCTGTACTCCTTGCTCACGTAATGGCTCTATGATTGCTGGTATCTCGACTGAATCAAATGCCTTTTCGTAATCTATGAAAGCCATATAGAGAGCCATATGATTATACTTTGCGGATTTCTCGATTACCTGATTGATAACATGGATGTGATCCACTGTAGAGTTTTCCTTCCTGAAACCAGCCTGTCCACTTGGTTGACTAAAGTCATTGTTGCTCTTTTTCTATTGGAGATTATCTTGGTAAATATCTTATACAATATTGGAAGTAAGCTGATGAGCCTATAATTTTTCAATTATTTAACGTCTCCCTTTTTGTGCACTAAAAATGTACACATAATGTACACATTAAAGATGCAGTAAATGCCGAACAGTACTGAATAATTTACTATCGCGTTCTGAAAGGACTAGACGAAGTCTGCCTGCCAATCGCTCCAACACTGGCTACTCAGAGCTGCCGGGAAGCTCGAATTTTTTAGGTATATTTAACATTATTGCGTGGCAGTACCCTCCTGTCGGGCCCTTTATGCACACTTAAGAGATCACTCTGCCAACACTTTTTCGCTGTGGATCCGTTTTAACAACATTTTTGACCGTCCATTGCATGTCGGGCGCAATTTTCTACCAGCCACCGCAAGCTAAGCAAGGGGAAGCAGGCGAATCAGAGACGCCGGCGCTACTCTTCTCAACAGGTTATCTACTTTCACTGCCCTAGCTCCACCTCGCCAAAATCCTCTCCGCTGCTGCGTACTCCGCTTCTCTTGTAATCCAATTAATTTTAAGAAGCACTTCTTGAAATAGGCAATGCGACTCGTTTTGAAAGCAAACAAAACGGGACCTCATATAAACGAGGAGGGTGTTTGGCGTGTTGGTGCAAAACAACGCTGCGGGTATCCGCCCGGCGGTTACGTGAATTTGGCGTCTGAAGATTGGAATAAAGACAGATTGAAATAGCTTTACGTTATGAGCCCCTATGTGTCCCTCGCGATTAGTGCATCTTCCTGTCGTTCTCATGCGTTAAGCTACTAGCATCAGTTGTACAAGGATTAATGAAAAAGCATATATCACGTAGTCACCCGAGGAAGTCTAGGTTTCCTTGCTGGTTTTCTTGCCATTTGAAACACCATTTGAAGGACAGCTGCATAACAAAGTGTACCTAAAATGTGAAAGTGAATATTGGCGCCAAAGATATTCATAATTTAGACAAATTTTGAAAAAGAACTTATTGTACGTGATGAAGCTGACTACCATAAACTTCTTCACGAGAACTTTAAGAAAGAACCGAACTCTACTTGAGCTGTTGTGCGGAAGCAAATATAAGGTCGGCGCTTGCGTCCTGAGGATGCGGGACAATATTTTTTTTCAAATCGCAATATGTATGCCAAGCTTTCGCTGACCACTTTAGTTCTTGCTAAGTGCGCGCTGACAGCAAAACCACTGTTATCACCTTTGATGACAGTACTGACTGCTTAGTGTACGTAGGTGTCGATGAACATGAGGTTTTATCGGCGATACAAAAGCTTGAGCCGAAACTTCCAACATGCGTCGATGAAATTCCCAGTTTCACAATGAAGGAATGCGCTGTCATCTTTAGTCCTGCTTTGACGTATTTGTTCAACTCATCCTTAAACACTGGTGTTCCTCGTTGCCGTTGGAAGCTGTCAGTAGTTGTTCGTGTATTTAAATCCGAAAATGCTTGCGATGTGAGCAAGTTTCGATCAGTCTCACTTATTTGTTGCTTTGCAAAAGTTCTTGAACTGGTAATATGCGATGACATGAGTTCATATGTCAGACAAAAAGCTCGTCCTTGCAATGCGGCTTTTTATAAGGACGATTTGTGGAATCAAATTTATGCGCCTTTCTTGGATACAGTGGGCATCACGTGCTTAATGGCAGTCAGGTAGACACAATCTACATTGAGATGACTAAGGCTTCCGACACGGTTTCACACGAGGTACATCTAATGAAGATTTAAAAATACGGACTTTGCCCCATGTACTACAAATGGCTCAAAATCTACCTTGGCAGCCACCGAACTCTCGTCAGATTTTCTGGTTGCGTGTCCGACGAATTTATGTCATCATCGGGAGTGCCTGAAGGTTCCAAGCTTGAGCCGTTGTTGTTTCTAGTTTTTATCATTTATTTGCCGCTGCATGTTATGAATTCGAGGGTTTTGTTCTTTGCAGATCACTTAAATTTATTCTGTAAGATTGAAAATCTATTGAAATTGAAATATATCTGAAATTGAAAGGCTTAAATCGAACATTACGAAAACTTCTGTTTCATCTCTTACTAGAAAACACGACACAGTTACACCTAATTATACTCTTCCTGGCAGAAAAATATGTCGTGCGGCCCATGTATGAGCCCTTGATGTTATTGCTGACTCAAAGCTCGATTTCCGCTTGCATGTATATTAAATTGTATTTCGCGCATGTAGCCCATATTGGTTTTATTTCTGGGTTAAACAGAACAGTTCACTGGCACGACTGTCAGCGCATTCTTTACTTTGATCTTGTAGGACAACGCCTCAAGTTCGCGTCAAAAGCTTGGAAGGACGTCTCCGTTAGCTATTGAAATCGAATCGAAAATGTTTACTGTAAGTCCGTACAGATACCGTGTGAGAGATATATTGGCTGCTGTCGTTCTTTTAACTTTGATTCTATCCTAGTAGACCTCAGTATTTCTACTCTTCAGGACAGGCGACATCTGCATGACATGCAGTTCCTCCGTAAAATTGTGCGTGCTTCCCTTGATTGTGACCAGGTATTGGCGTCACTGCGATTTCCTGTGCATCATACAAAAGCCGCCAAATGATACATTTTCTCCTCAGATGCATGCCATTCGTTCTATGACTCGTTTTCAGATCACCTATAATTCATGCTTTCGTAGCACGGACAAATTTCCCTAAACTGCTGTTTTTCATCGTTCTTTTTAGATTATTGTTCTGTTATCTATATTGCCTTTGTGATTATTTTCTGTAATGTGTCTGGTACATGTCATGGTGTTTGTATCTGACCTAGTGTGCGCTCGTTTAAGCCAATGGCTGTAGAAGCACACTCAATATAAGCAATCTATCTATCAATCTACTTACCTGGCCTGCTTGCCATGTTCGAGCTGCTCGTTTAGACTCAGCTACGTCGACGACAGCACGTTCTACGATTCCAAGGACGCATAGCAGCCGTTAAACTCACCAGTCCTCTCCGAAACCTCGACGTAGCGTCGCAGCTACGCCAGTACAGCTCGAGGAAGCGTATTCGACATACTTAGAGGTGAGCAGCGCGTCGAAGCGACGATGGCGCGACGTGGTGCCCGGTGGTCGGGCGGCCAAGTTGATCTTTACCTCGGTCCTGGCCATCCTCTGCGGCGCCCTGGCATCAAGACACGTACTGGAGAAGCTGTCCGCGCTCCCAGAAGTCGAAACCTTCGGTACCCTAGACTCGATCAATGAAACGAAGGGGTGCCCGTTGAAGAGAACGAACTGAGAACCAGGCCTTCGAGATCTCTGGTTCTGAATAATAACGCGTCGAGACAAAGAAACACGGTGAGGACAAAAGGAGGTGTTTCTGGTATCAGCGGAGCCTCCGAGAAGTGCTACAAAGGTCCGGCCTTCCGCCGCTAAAACCCCGTCACGCAACCAAAAAATGTGATGATCAAGACATTGGTTTTGCACAACCCTGCTGACATCCGTTCCGGTTTCCGTGGGACATCGCGGATGCCAAGGCAGCAGCTGAGTAACACCACCCCAGTACCATCTCCACCGCCAGGCGAGCCTGCAGCTCATATTAAGCCTGCTGCGCATCCGACTCACATCAACGATAAGTGCCCGCATGAGCTAAACGTTACACCACTTTCAGGACAGACAGCCCCGAATGCATCGTTGAACCGGATAAGACAGGCAACGACACGACGCGCTCCTTACGTCATCTACTTCAACAAGACTGGCAAATCGACTTCGTTGTCATTGACCCTCCCTCACGCAAACACACGGCGAAAAAGGGAGAAGGCTGATTCTTCGGGACATTCGCGCAAAATTACGTATGAAGAGGCTGTTGCAGAATCTGCTACCCGCTTCCGAGTCTCAACAGCGTAGCAATATAAGTTCTAGTGAGAACATAGTAACTTGAAGATAGCGGTAATTACCACTTATGTCGTCTACATCAACAAGACTGATAAACCAACATCGTTGTTACCGTCTTTCCCAGAGGTGACCGCGCGAGCAAAGAGAAGGCCGATTCTACAGAACGTCACCGTAACCTCGTCAATGCAGAGGCTGCCGCACGATTTACTACTCACTCGCAAGTCTCATCTACGCGCAGCGTAAGTTCTATTGTGAACATAGTAACTCAAAACCGCGGTGAATACCGCTATTAAATATCTATAATCTCGCAACAACTTTTTATTAACTAGCTTTAGAGAAAGTAAGCGACGGAAGCATCAGCCTAAGCTATGGCCATTGCTTTTGGCGATTATAAAGCTACAATTATGCCTGAAAAGCAAGAAAAAAGAATTCTGCGCAAATTTGAAAGGATTGAAAATTCCAATACTTCGCTAAGCAGAATGATTACGTGGAAATTTACACCTTGAGATTTTCCGGCAGTACTCTTTCTTCAAAAGAGTATCAACTACTTACGTTTAATATGTTTGTGGTTTCAGCACGTGACAGCTACGGTCATATTTCGGGTGTCTGTCTACTTTCTCTGTGGACGACAGCTTTCGTTATATGACGATTACGGGAAGTGGCCATCGCATCAACAGTCCTACAAACCGAGGGAGGAAATTCGCACGTGTTCCTCAAAGACGAACTTAAAGGGACAATATGACGAAAGATTTTCGAGATTAATTATGCATCAAATGTTAAATCTTACGTACCCTACAGAAAGCTGGCAAAATTTGAGCGTATTTGGTGTGATACAGAAATTGTATTTGAATTGCTCTATGTACAAATTGGTCCATACAGTCGTCTGTCAACACTAACTGGTGGTAAAATGAAATTGCACCCACAGTGTTTCACATTGTTGTAGCCAGGAGGGAAGAGTGAGAGGGCCAGACAAGGAGTCACATAACCAAGCATTAAATAGTCTTTCAGCCATGTTTTATCTAAAGGAGAAGAAGCACGCACTGCGAGATCGCCGTTCACACCTCGTCACGGGAAACTATCGCACCCTACTTTCAATAGATGGACGCATCTACATCTCCCTGATAGAGCAAGCGAAGTTCGCTGCAGCAGGTGGCTCCACGCACTTCCCAGTTCTGGTATGTTTGTGGCAAGCACCCTGGCAACCTGAAAGAGCATCTGCAGCACCTTTACAGATGCTGGCACTTTCTGCGTTGGTGTTATCAAGGGGATACTGAACTAGATGGGTCCTGTTCCTGCGTACAGACGAGTGTCGGTATTAACCCAGTAACACCGAGGCCCATCGGCTGGGGTTTCTACTGTCACTTGGGGTTTGAGGTCTGTCAACCAGACACCATCTCCGTAGAAAAGCTCCCGCTGGTCGTGGACTCCATGACGTCTGTTGAAGTCTTTCCTTTGACATTTCCAGTATTGTTCCTCGAAGATCCGAAGGCTTTCGTGATCTGGCAGTTGGGGTGTCAGCTTGGTGGTACTAAGAGGAAGCTTGATCCTTAGCCGACGACCCATGAGTTGTTCCGCAGGGCTATACCCATTCTTCAAGGAAGTCGACCTTTAAACTGAAAGCGTTATTTAAGGGTCTTTAGTCTTTGCCATGGAAGACTTGATGATTTTTACCGCAGCCTCAGCAAGCCCATTACTCTCAGCATAGTGGAGGTTAGATGTAATATTCTTGAAACAGTAGTCTTGAGCCGAGAGTGAAAGCTCAGTTGATGAAAACTGCTGGACATTGTAGGAAACTACTTCCCCAGGAATTCCATGGCGTACAAAAAATGACTTCCAGTGGCTGACTACAGCTGCTGACGTGATTTTCTCCAACCGCACCAGTTCAGGGTATCTTGAATAATCTGTAGCTATCAACCAACACTGACTTTTACAGTGAAACAAGTTCATTTCAATCCGTTTCTAGGGTCTTTCTGAAAATTCGGAGCTTATCAATAGCATTTCCCTGTTAACACTTGTTTCGACGCATTGCTGACATTGCTTCACCAGGGTCGTCACCAGGGATGTCAGATATTATAGTGGGCCACCAGACAATATCTGGCTCGAGCAACTGTCGCTGTTATGTCGAAGTGTCCTTCATGTAAGAGTCGCAGGACCTCCCTTAGACGAGAAGCAGGCACGAAAACTCCAGCAGCATAGAGGACTAATTTGTTCTCCAGAGCGAGCTGGTGTCGATGCTCATAGAAGGGCTTTAGGTCCACTGGCAAATCTAGCCTGGAGGGCCATTCTTTCTTGCTCAACCGGCGAAGTTGTGCACAATCAGGGTTTGTTTGTTGAGAGACCTTTACCCATTGAAGTCAGTGTTCCTTTATGGGAATATAGGTTTTCAAGCAGCATACCAAAGCTCCCAGGTTTTTTTATTAACTCTGTGTCTTCTGTTTTTCGTAGAGGCGCTCTGGAAACAAGTGTCTGCGGCTAGAAGGTCTTTGCCTGGAACGTATGCAATCTCATACTGGGATCGCATTAGAGTCATCTTTAGCCCCTGCAATCTGGGCATCAGGTCATCAAGGCTCTTAGAAGTGAAGATAGTAATCAACAGCTTGTGAGCCGTCTCCAGCTTGAACAGCTTGCCGACGAGGTAATCGCCGAAGTTGTCACATACCCAGACTAAAGCAAGAGCCCCTTTCGCAATTTGAACTTAACACTGCTCGTTCTCGGACTATAATCTTGACTCATTAGCGATTAAGAACACTTGCCATTCGTTTGCTTCTGCCTGATTAATGCCCCGAGTAAGAAGGATGAGGCATCTGCAGTGACGACTGTTTCGCTCGTCAAGCCTGCTGTTGTGGAGCATCCCAAGCGAACTCCTGCTTATTTGACAGCAGGAGAGCAAGTGGTTGCAAGACGTCAGAGAGATTGGAAACGAATCTGGCGAGGCACGCTGCCATGCCGAGAATTCTCTGCAGCTCGGTCCTTTTTTTTCCGCTCTCCATGCTCCAAATGGCTTCAACCTCCTTTTCTTCGGGTCGCATTCTGTCTTGGTCTAGCCAGTACACAAGGCACATAGGGCACTAGGATTAAACAAGCGTTTGTTTTCAGTCAATATCACTCCAGCCTTGACGAGTAGCTCAAGTACATTTGTG
The DNA here is from genome assembly GCF_050947875.1 of Dermacentor variabilis. Taxonomy (NCBI): domain Eukaryota; kingdom Metazoa; phylum Arthropoda; class Arachnida; order Ixodida; family Ixodidae; genus Dermacentor; species Dermacentor variabilis. The sequence continues at coordinate 144,269,999 of NC_134569.1, forward strand.
TGTGCCTCATTGTGCTCATGCTCATTCGAACCCCAGATCACGATGTCGTCCATGTGACAGACAACCCTGTTGATGCCTTGGAAAATGGATGATATCTGTTTCTGGAAGTGTTCAGAAGGAGACGCAATTCCAAACGGTATCCGGGTGAAGTAGAAGCTCGCAAAACGTGATATGAAAGTGGTGAGCTTTTTAGAATTCGTGTAAAGCGGAATTTGAGAAAATCGAGAGTTAGCGTCCACTTTGCAGAACACTTTGGCCCCGTGAAGAAGTCCGACGGTGTGCTACCTGGATGGAACAGGATGACATTCTCTCACAACGTGGTTCAGTTCTGTAAAACCAACGCACATTCTCACGTTTCCGGAGGGCTTTGGGACGACTGACATTGGCGCACGCCACTCAGTCAGCTCAACAGGTGATATGGCGACAATTTTCTGCCTTCTTTGTAGTTCTAATTTTGTCTTTCGTATAAAGGAATCGGGATGCGCCTCGGAGAACTGAGCACGAAATGTTTCGCTCCTGCTTGCAGCTTAATCCGGTTTTCTCTGTGCACCTTGCCGAGTCTCTAGAACGAAGCTGGAAATTCTTCTTTTGAGTTCACTTTCTGAGCAGTCGCATTTACAAATGTCAACATTCGGATTTCTTTGATTGCTGGCTTGCCTAGCAACGGAGTGCGGACCTCATCTAGGACATAGACATCCTGAGTAGTCGTATGGATGAGATCGACTTGCGCCACTCCTGCGGCTGTAAGAAGCTTTCCATCTGGACGTTGTAGGTGGCGAGGAGGAGCTCAGAGAAAAGGTATGTTCTTGACTGTCTGAAATATTTGCTTCAAGAGGAAGGTTTCGTTGGCGCCAGTGTCAATTTTTAAGCCTACTGGCTGACCTTGAACCAAGGCATTCCACGTTACAGCGTCCGACGTCTTGGTTGCCCCGAGGAATCCTGCTGTTGCTTGTTGTGTTCCAATACAATTGAGACTTCTCAATATGGACACGGAGGCGTAATGACCCTTTTTTCGGCAGTTCCGGCAGACTTCGCAGCGTGCTGGACTGAGAGTGCGAGGGTGACGCTCTCGACCGCACCAACCACATGTTTCCTGTAAGCATTTTTACCGGAGGAAGATGATGGCGTGTTTTCACCCTGTGAATAGCTGCCGCTTTTGTCCTGTTTCGAAGGATGCCCCCTGGTTTGGGGACCGGATGCAACTTTGTTAACAGATAGCCCTTCTTTTTGGAGCTCGGCTTGCAGCTGATGGGTGCTCTCGACCTGGCAGACGAAACCAAGAGACTTTCAAGGAGTGAGGTCCGTGTCCAGCTGTAACCAGGTGGATAACTGCTTATCTTTTATCCCAGCTACCAGGCGGTCGCGCACGAATTCTTCTCGAAGAGAGCCGAACTCGCAATTTTTCGAAAGTGTGTGAAGCGCAGTAAGAAAATCTTCGGCCAACTCACCGTTTTTCTGTATCCTGCTGTTGAAACTGGCTCGTTTAAAGATCACGTTGCTTCGCTGGATAAAGTATTCGTCGAATTGCTCTACGACTTGGTCGAATTTCTTTGAGTTCCCTTAATGAGAGCAAACGTGCTCCAGATTTCCTCGACTTGCTCGCCTATGATGTACAGTAGCACGTCTACTTGATGTTCATCGATCAGGCTTCACGCACAAACCTGAAGAGGTTCAGAAACGTTCAAATCTTTCTTTGCACTTCGACCACTCATTCGGTGACGAAAGGTTGAAGGCGCCCGTCAGATGAATTACGAACGACCCCATGGTCTCGAACGTTAGGAGGTCGCGTTGCTTGAGTTCCGGGCTGGGCGCATAGGGATAAGCTCACCGGTGTTTCCTTGCTGAAGTCGTCCTTCCCACGAAGGATGACTAGGAGCCGATATGCGCCGGTAGCACCTGTTCTTTTGACACAATGTTGTAGCCAGGAGGGAAGAGCGAGACGACCCGACGAGGAGTCCTATAACCACACGTTTAGCAGTCTTTCAGACGTGTTCAATATAAAGAAGAAGCGCGCGCTGCCGCATCGCCGTCCACGCGCCGTCAGGGGAACTATCATGCCCCGCTTTCAGTAGATGGCAGCATCTAAAACAGACACAATGACTAGAGGGAACCGTGGCGCTATTGTTGAGAGCATTTAAGCCAGCATGAGATTTATGGGAAGTGCATGAATTTGCCTCAACTTCTGTCTTCCTTCTGGCTTTAAATGGCTTGGCGACTTTGCAAAGTGACCATTGTTCAGCATGTACTGTGTAATAAATAATTAGACATCATTTAAATTGCGAGACTGCGGGACACGCACACAGATTTCAAGCACAGAAGCCCGATATCAAACCATTACGCCACGGAGGCATGCACAAATGGAACCACTGGAATTAGCAGTGGTCATACGTGCCTGCAGTCTTAATACCTTTTGTATTAAAAATAAATATAAATTGCCTCAAAATTTAGGCCAATTTAAGCCCACATAAATTGTAATAAACGAAGCCACCAAAACGTCTCAACTCCCAAGCACCAAGATCCAACACATCCACGCCCTACCCATCATTTCGATAGCTGTTGAAGGATCGCAAGCGAGAGTTCCCTGCAGTATTTGTAGCAAATTCTGCCATTGCACACCTAAGCGCTCCCTTGCACTGATCGAAGCTGATCTTGACGGCCATTTTTTATATATACTGCACGCACAAGAACTGGTGGCAGAAGCCGGAAATGCGTCATGGTAGCTATGCATCACCCATTCCGAATCCCTCTAGCGTAGCGGAGTCAGAAACGGCTAGTCAAACCCCACCCGCGGGCACACCAGCCACCAAGAAACGCAAGGCCAAGACCACGGAATGCGACACACCTGCCCAGGACATAGACGGTAAATTGGACAAGATCCTTAGTACCCTAGGTCAACTCCAATTCGATGTCGAGTCACTAACGAAGGGGCACGACAGATTAGTAGAAGCGGTCGACGGCCTAACAAGCAGGGTAGAAGTATTGGAGGAGGGCTTCGGCGCCAGGATCGAGGGTCTCGAGAGAATCGTCTTTACTCACTCCATGGCACCGGTCAACTCACCCGCCTCACCCATGGTCAGAAGGAACACTGCAACAAGCGATATCATCACACCCAAAATGGCGGTAAAATCCGCAACCAAAGTAGAAAGCAGAAATGGAGAAGGCAAATAAGCGAGAACTAGCCGAAAGGCACCAAGCGCAAAGGAACAATCCAGGCAAGCTTATAATCTGACAATGGAATTGTCGCGGGTTCCGCAACAAGAAATCGGTCCTGCAACAACACATCAGACATACTACAGACAAGCCGGACATCATACTCATTCAAGAGACCAACACCGACACACCCACACTTCCTGGATATGAAACAATTGCCGTTCCACCCACAAAAGCCTGCAGCGGCGTAGCGACATTTATCAGTAACAGGCTCGCGTGGGCCGAAATTGACAGAAGTAATCGGAACAGCAAATGCGAACACCTGTTCATCGAAATCTTTCCCAAAGACAAGAAGGCCAAGAGCATACTAGCACTCAACACATACAGCAGCCCGAACCACAGAACGCAAAGGTTTAGAAGACTGTTTAAGAAGGCCAGGGACAAAGCCGGGGACAACCCGCTGATTATTGCCGGATATTTCAACGTCCCAAACGTAGAATGGGGCTACGGCGTCACCAGCGCCAAAGGCAGAAATCTTGCCACCGATGCAGAAGAGATGGGGCTCAACCTGATCACGTCCGCGCTCTACCCCACCAGGATGGGCAACTCGGTCTCGAGTGACACCACCCCAGACCTCACGTTCGTCCTCAACACCGAGGGGGCCACCTGGCATAATACCGGCGACGACCTCGGCAGCGACCATTACAATGTGGAAACGTCAATAGCAATCGCCTTGAAACCACTACGAAAATGGATATACACGGATTGGGATGCGTTTAGACAGGTAAGAAAGGAACGTACCGACAAGCCCGCTACACTAAAACCATGGACGCAAGAACTCATGGAGGACGCCCGCAAAGCGACCAAAGAAATAGAAACAGATATCCAGACAATCGAGATGGAGGCTAAGCTCGCTCACATGCTTGAAGCGAAAAGATCCATATGGCAGAGATGGTGTACCCAGAGACTCAATAGGAGACTTCAGAAAAAGGTCGCACTACTGAACAAGGACAAGGACATGTGGTACTCTCCAACCAACAATGGGACGAAGTATGCGCAAGGGCCGATGGCAGCATGACATCGGGAAAAACCTGGAACCTGCTCAAACACCTTCTTAACAAAGGTCAAACCAGGAGCTCCCAGACCAAGGCGGCTGACAAGATAGCGAAACGCGAACTGAAAAACTCCAACGAGCAGGAATTTATGGCAAGACTTGCCGAGAGATAAATGCCACTCTCGAGCAGCCACAAAAACGAGGCCGAGGCACCCGGTTCCCCGTACACGGGAGCGGACAACCCTGATCTCGACGAACCCTTCACCCTGGAAGAAATCAGGACCGTCCTTCAAAACCTGAATGGCACATCGGCTCCAGGTCCGGATGGTATTAGTAACAAGGCTCTTCGTAACTTGGACGAAGACTCCGTCCGGTTCCTAGTGGAACGAATCAATCAGGTCTGGGCTTCCGGTAGGGTCCCGCCGGAATGGAAGAACGCCACCACATTTCTCATCCCAAAGCCCAACAAGCCCTCGGGCATCGAGAACCCCAGACCCATATCACTCACGTCGTGCGTGGGTAAGGCTACGAAACACGCCGTTCGGAACAGAGTCTCTAGATTCCTCGAAAACAAGGGACTGTTACCATACACCATCATCGGATTTAGACCCGGTCTATCAACTCAAGACACCATGATTTTAATCAAGCACCAAATCATTGATTATTCCATTAGAAACGCCAAGGCCATTTTCGGGTTGGATCTCGAGAAAGCATTCGATAACCTCTCTCAGCAATGCATTGTGGACACCATTTCCGACCTCAACCTCGGAGCTAGATTACACGCGTACGTCAAGTCATTCTTGGATAACAGGACGGCTACGCTCCGATTTTCCGACCTCTTCACGGAGACACTCTCGCTGGGGAGCAGGGGCACCCCCCAAGGCTCGGTCATCTCCCCTATGCTTTTCAACCTTACCATGGCGGGAGTTGCTGAGAAACTCGGACAGATCCACGGGCTCGAGCACACCATATACGCAGATGATATCCCCATGTGGGTCTCCAAAGGAACCCCGGGCATGGTTCAGGACATCTTGCAAGAAGCAGTGAATGCCGTAGAAGAATTTCTAATTCCCACAGGACTCAGATACTCGCCTACCAATCGGAGCTGCTCGTACGCAGACGCACGCAGAAGGGCCGCAGGCCATACTCGCCAGACTTCGACTATAATCAAGAAATTACCGTGCGAACCAATTCGGGACACGCCATACCATGCGTCGACAAAATCAGAGTCCTGGGTATGATCGTAGAGACTAAAGACGGCAATGCCTCTATGGTTCAGAAGCTCATCACCAAGACCAACAACGCTATCGGGCTCATCCGAATTGCAAGTAGACACAGGGGCCTCAATGAACATAATCTCATCAAACTCATACACGCGTTCGTCACTTGTCAGTTCGCATACGTTGCGGCAATGCTCATTTGGTCACGATCCGAAAGAGACAGACTTAATGCCCAAATGAGAAAGGTCACCAAGCAAGCCCTCGGCATTACGACCAGCACCAGCCACGAGAAGCTGGAGCAGCTGGGCATGCACAACACCCTGGAAGAAATTGCCGAAGCCCAGCAGCGTGCCCAGCTTGCTAGGCTGTCGACGACGCCTCCGGGGCGCACGATCCTAGGGAAGCTAGGCTTTGCTCAAGGAAACACAGAAAAAGGCTTTGCGGACCTCCCACGGGACATCCGTGCCAAGATCACGGTACGACCTGTGCCCAGAAACGTACACCCAAAAAACAACAAGGGCAGACGACAAGCGAGAGGAGAATTCCTCCTTAACCAAGCCTCGGCGAACCGCGAACGCTCAGCTTTTGTGGACGCGGCTGCCTACGCGGGAAACAAAGCTTTCGCAGTGGCGGTTGTGGACGGCCGCGGATCCACAAGACATGTGGCCACGGTAATCGCAAGGAAGCCTGAACAGGCCGAACAGGTTGCGATCGTTGTTGCGCTCACCGACGACAATCTTTGCCATATCTACAGCGACTCCATAGTTGCTATCAGAGCTTTCCAAAAGGGCACGGTCTGCGCACAGGCTCTCAGAATTGTTACAAAGAAGGAGATTAAGAAACACGTCATATACTGGTTCCCGGCACACTTAGGACCAAAGATCGGCGACGTCCCCAACCTTAACGAGGCGGCACACGAGGCTGTGCGCGCGCTTACAGACCGCGCTGCTTCACCCGACCACTCGGAGAACAAGGACGCCCCCACTACATACAATGGAATCCCTAAACACTACTACCTACAACGTAGAGAGTATAGCACGCCACACCGCACGCTCACTCGAGCTCAAGCGGTTACACTCAGAATTCTACGAACAGACACAGACACCACGCAAAACAGACTACACCATTACATGCCTGAGCTCTACGACAAGTCTTATTGCACCAATTGCAATACATCCCTTAGCGTATATCATTTGCTCTGGCCGTGCTCGCAAGCTCACATAAACTACGAACAGGACAAGCGCAAGTTTGAAGAAGCAATCAGGAGCGAAGAACTCACTCCCCAACTTTGGGCCGCCCAGCAGGTCCACGACGCCGTCAGGAAACTGAACCTCCCGCTTCCGTCGTGGGAGACGCCCACTCCATGAGAGCCCAAAGCTCTCGTAGCCTGCAGGACCTCGAATAAAGTTGATTTCCCTCCTTCCTTCCTATCGCGAAAATAATGCTTATGCAAGTTTTCAAAAAATATATGAGAAACGCAAAGTAAATCAAATTAAAAGCACATCAAGAATGACTAAAACTACCGGAAAGAATTCTTAATAAACTGGAAATTGATCAACAATGACTATAACATGCAAAAACGAAATCCGTAAGTACACATACAATGACGAACAGCAAGAACGCGAAATGTGGTAAGGTTTCTTAATTTGCACAGTAGAGAGCACACGCTGTGAGACTAATAGACTAGAGTGTTTTAGAAATTGATATCATAGCAACTGCAAGAAGCAGGATGAAAATTCGAGATTCAATCGCATGGTATTTGCCTACATTGCCCTCACCCCTATGTAATACCCTCCCGTGAGGGTCTTTAGGGATAACGTGAATGAATGAATACAAACAATGTTTCCAATAATCTAAAAGCTTAAAAAGGACACAAGAAGGAATAGCGAATAATACCACCAAAAATCAATCCTGTGATAAAAATCACACAACGGGAACACGTTAAACTGAAAATATTGCCTGTAGGGTACACCAAATATAGTAATAGTAAGAGAATTAAAAGAACCATAAAACTAAAAAAAAAAACACTCTAGTGAAGGATCCTGAAGAATACACAAACAAGGAATAATAATAATATTTGGAGTTTTACGTGCCAAAACCACTTTCTGATTATGAGGCACGCCGTAGTGGAGGACTCCGGAAATTTTGACCACCTGGGGTTCTTTAACGTGCACCTAAATCTAAGCACACGGGTGTTTTCGCCCCCATCGAAATGCGGCCGCCGTGGCCGGTATTCAATTCCCGCGACCTCGCGCTCAGCTGCCCAACACTATAGCCATTGAGCAACCACGGCGGGTACAAACAAGGAAGTCTGTGTAATAGGTGAGCACCACAGTAGTGTAGTGTACAACGAGACTGAGTAACGCTACATGACTAAAACAATCTTAGTAGTCTAGTACATGAGAAATGAATCTGCATGCCCCATTATTAGAAAATTGTATAAACCTGGAAACTTCCCGGCCGCGGCGATCGCATTTCGGCGCGGGCGAGATGCGCGGCCGAGAATGTACTTGGATTTAGGTGCACGTTAAAGAACCCCTGGTGTTCCGAATTTCTGGAGTCTCCCACTGCGGCTGTGCTTCATAAAAAATCGTCGTTTTGGCACGTAAAGGACCGTAATTGATTTTTATTTATTTGGAAATTAACTGGTATGCACAGAAAGCTGCGCTTCAGTAGCCAGGAGAGCAATGGTCATCACAAATACGAATACGTTTGTATAAACAGCATTGTACAAAAGGCACATATGTACCACTTTCGAAAAAACAGTCATAACGTCAAAATTAATCATTTGCAAAACAATGAATACATCAGTACACCTTGCACACATCTCCAGTCTCCTAAAATAAACAAAACGAATTGGCTCGCCATCCCAACCCTGCGAAAGTGGATGTTCAGCGAAGCTGTTTAACACCACAACAACAACTACTGTGGGGGTTTGCAGTGCTTTACTGCTTCAGAGTGATGGTAATTTTAACAACACCCCGCGGCCCGTAGCGGTGCTGCAACAAATCTGAAATCAGCTGCTAGGCTGGTTATTCCATATAGGCAAGGCTGAGGACGTCACTTCCAACGTCGCAAGCTGCAATCGCAGCGGCAGCTTCCGCAGCAGTAATCGTTACCAGGAAAGGTATGTGGAGAGAGCTACGTGCTTCGCATTGTTACCAGGCGCGCCTTATCAGCAATTATGTGGCTCGGATGCTTGTTTGCGCTTGTTCTTTTTTGAAAGGTACGCTGTTCTGTATGCTGTATCCGTGATTCCAAAGAATGTATGCACGTTGGGCTTCACTTTGCTGAAGCCTCTGCCTTACGGACGTACGAGCCATCGCTTATGGCCCTGCACTGCCGCCGCGATCGGCCCACATTTTTGGCAACGGACACGGACAAAGAAATCCCGACCAACCAGGGGCTACTAGTTTCGCTGTAAAAGCACTACGAATGAGAAAAAAAAAACTTCCACACGAGTAGCCCCGAGCAAAAGCTGTACCAGTTCATCCCCATTTTAACATTCACAAATATTTGGCACACAGTCCAGCCAGAGTTCCGTTGATGAACAGCTTGAGAGCACAACACGTTGTACTGTAGAGTTTCGCTGGCAATGACACTGCCGTACATGCTGGTACTTGAAATATTTTCCATGTAGACACACTTGCTGCCCTGGACAGGTATGCCCAGATATTTGTACTGGTGCTCCATTTCGTCGAATAGAAACGAAATTTTGCACTACGCTGGTAGTTGGAAAGTTTTGAACGCAAATGCAGTGGCTTCACCAGGGCGACTTGGCCACATACCATCTCTGACACATGTATGCGTTCACTCTTCACTTGGTAGCACTGAACACTCGGTGTGCTTGACAGATGAGTGGGGAGGCCTCACACTCAATCTTCTGCCGCTTTTATTGAAACATATAGCAGCACACTTAAGCTACAATGTAAAAGATATGCTAAATTTTATGACCTATGAAATTGGCATGATCACAATATATGGAACTACAACACTGTATCCAGATCATAAATATGAACATAACCAATGCTAACTATAATAATGTATTGCGGAAATTGTTTTGAACACGCTGTCCAATGATATCGGCAAATAATATGTACATTTCACATTAGGTATACTAAGCATTTCAAGTAGGTAATGACAATGTAAAGTGCGTTCACTAGCCCTTGTTATTCTAGCGATTTGATTGATTGCATTTCTTAAACGATTTGGAGGACATCCTTTAAGGCACATGAGGGAAGATACCCCGATGTATATCCACGTACTCTAACCACAATGCTAATCCACAATGCTAAACGCGCGCTTGGTTACCTCCGTCGCAATTTCTCTATGGACTCCGCTAAATTAAAGATACTTCTGTACAAAACACTAATACATCCTAAGCTTGAATATGGCTTTTTTGTCTGGGATCCTGGCCTAGATTACTTAACAAATAAAATAGAATATATACAAAATCGTAGCGCACGTTTGATTCTTACTAACGATTCTCGGACATGAAGCGTAACGTCTACGAAGGCTACTTTAAACCTCCCTCTCCTCTCATCCCGTAGGAAGTTAGCACGCTTATCATGGCTGCACAAAATTTAATAGTACAATTCTAAATTCAGAAGTGAACTTTTCTCCGAACCTCCATACATGTCATCTCGCAGTGAGCATCACCATAAATTGGGCGTTCCACATTGTCGCACGAACCTATTTCTGATTTTTACTTATTCCTAAAACTACCAATGAATGGAATCATCTGCCGTCCTCGATTGTTAACATAACCGATACATCTGCTTTTAGACCTACTGTTGGAGAATATTTTTGTTAATCCGAATTTTTTAATATCTTTATTATTATAACGTTTCGTCTGTACATGTTCTGTATTTCGTTCCACTCCCTTCTGCAACGCCTTCTGGCCTTGAAGGTACAATAAATAAATAAATAAATAAATAAATAAATAAATAAATAAATAAATAAATAAATAAATAAATAAACAACAGTGTAATGTCTAAAAATTGAAGTCTTCTCCATATGTGCCTACTCTGCTTTTCAAACAAATTTGTGAACGAAAGCGAAAGCGTGGCAAAAAGGACGACCTTACTGTAGTGCTCGAAATTTATTGTCGCATCGCTTTACTGTAAGCGTCCGCCCTCCATTTTTAATGTTAGATGCGAATATTCCACTTCACGTAAGCGTACAAATTGAGAAAATTACGAATTTTTACACTGTCACAGAGCACAGAGCAATCTCAGTACGCCTTTACCTGTTTCGACACACACTGTAAAAATGTTTACACCCTTAAAGGTGTTTTCTTCTCGCATTGGTAGCAGCCTTACCATTAGGACCTTACAAAAATTTATAGATGACGACAACGGTGCTACAACTAGACGTGCGATGACAAAAGATGCATTTGAAAACTATGCAATCATTCTGACCGCCTTGGGCACACACAAATATCGGGCAGGAAAGTTTTATATCTCTTCCTGTGAGAATCTCCTGTCGGTTATTTCGGTGCGTCCAAGGCTGTCACACTGATTCCATAGTTTTCAATTGCTTCTTTTGTAGCACGTCTAGTTAGAGCTCCGTTGCCGGCCGCATAAATTTTTGTAAGGCCCTACACTCTTTAACAAAATTACACCCTTTGGGTCGTATCTTGTCACACAACAATAATTGTCATCTGTCTTGTAAACTTTTCCTTTCCTTAACGCTGCCAGCCCGGTAGTTCTAAATCACGAACGGCATGCCCGTTATCAGTTCGACAGAACATTCTCGGCAGGAATACAGCGAGCGGATCGTTTCTAAGATAGGAAACGCAAGCAATACAGATGACAATTATTGTTGTGTGGCAAGGTACGACCCAAAGCGTGTACAGGGTCGCCCACTAGGGTGAACACGGCTCAGGCGTGGCGTCGTAGTGGCCCATTGTGGCATCGCTCCGCGGAGCGCCAGTGCGTTCGCCAAGGCCACACATCGAAGCGAGGCGGCTCTGCTGCTACTTCACTTAACACATGCGAGCGAGGTGGCTTCGGGGGAAAGCGCGCTTCACTCACTGCAGCATTTTCTGGCCGGTTTCGTCCACAGCTTACATCCAGCCTGCTTAGGCGATGTGCATGAGCAGAAACAAGCTTCTTGCCGCATTAATGAGTTCGCATTTTTTTTCTCTTCTAAGTGAGAAGGGTAACAGAACAAGGTTACTTTTAGCGCGCTCAATAATTATTAGGCGCGACAGCGTTATTTCCCACATTAGGCGTCAGACGTCGCATCGGGGAAAAGATTTTCAGAGCACGTATACCCAGGCCTTCCTTACGATGCCAGGAATTGACTGAACTATTTGAAAATTTCTCAAGCTAAAATACGTAGAAAAATCGTAAGCTACGTATTGCACACAACCTACAGACATGACAGATCTAGGATTGTAATTTCCCTATACGAGAAAACATAGTTCTGCTACGCGAAAGCTCAAGAAAACCCCTTCATACACACAAATCGGCCGCAGTGTTCACAGACCATCAGCGCGTCCGCGATATTGCGCGCGCCGGCGCGACGGGTGTCTTGGGGGCTACGGAGCAGCGGAGAGGGGTCATATACTGCATAACGCTGAAGCGTGGGAAAGCGTATATCGGCCAAGCTGGCCGATGTATTAATGAACGCCTGCGGGAACATAAGCTTTCATTGAAGAATGGACATGGTTCAAACTTGGCGCTTCATTGCAAGGCCTGCGAAAATGAGAAGAAACAAGTATGTGAAGCAAGGCTTCATGATACAACAATCATGTTTAAAAGTAAAGATTCTGTGGCGCAGGGGGGACGCCTGTGTCAGCCCCCCGTTTTTGAACATTTACTCAAACGAAAGCATGTTTTTAGATAGATAGAAACTTTATTGTAATGGAAAAGATATGAAGGAGGGGTGGTCGGAGCCTCTCAGTCCAGGGCCCCTCTGGCCTCTGCCGCCTGCCCGACCTGGTTAATTAGGACTTTTATCCTGCCAGATCGGAGCGGACGAGCTGTGCCTCCCACTGCTCCTTTGTGTTACTGGTATTTGGCCTATCAGGGTGCTTAGTGCACTCGCAGGTTGTATGTATTACGGTAGGTATGCCACCGCACCAAGGACAGTTGGCCCAATAACGAGTGGGATACATGGCGTTTAGCAATTTTAAATGGGGGAATACCCCGGTCTGTATTTTACGCCAATCGGTGGCCTCTCGCCCGCTAAGTTTTAAGTGAGGCGGCAGGTATTTTCTGCAGACTCCGCGCTGATGAGCGAGGATGTCTTTGGCATATATATTGGTGGAATTTTGTGAGGGATAGTGTGGGTGGTTGGGTTTAGGAGAGGAGGCCGTCGCTCGGCTAGTGAACCCTCGAGCTAACGCGTTAGCCTTTTCGTTCCCCTGTACTCCCGCGTGGCCCGTGCACCAGAGTAGGCGATGATGGTGGTTGAAGGATTTGGGGATTATCGCGAGGCTAGCCGCAGTCACGTGCCCCTTGAGAAACATGCGACATGTCTCTTGGGAGTCCGTGACCACGGCCGAGTCCTTTTGCGAACGCTCCGCGTGAGCGAGTGCCATCGCCACTGTTAATATTTTTTAGCCGAGGTGGGAGATCCCGCCGTGGTCGACGCGGTAATTTGCTTTTGGCTTGTCGTGTTCACGACTGCCAGGGCGTACCTCCTTTGGTAGCGCTGCCCGGTCGCCTCTGCATACACAGCTGCGTCCATGTAGTACGTGTTGTACCTATGGTTATTAGAGTACGCTGATTGAATGTGTTGTGCACGTGCTTTGCGCCTTTCTTTGTTGTACTCGGGATGCATATTCTTTGGAATTGGGGCTACTGTAATTTTGGATCTAATCGAAGGAGGGAGAGGTACGGCCTGCTCTGTGAGATAGATGGGGTATGCTGGGATATTGAGTCTAGTCAATATTGCCCTACCAGTTTTTGTGAAGCTGAGGCGCTCCCTCTGTCGCATCAGGGTGGCCTGCCTTAGTTCGTCGAAAGTATTGTGCACTCCCAAAACTAACATGCGCTCCGTTGAAGTATATGTAGGCTGGCCCAGAGCAGCTTTGAAAGAGGTTCGGATTATTCTTTTAGCCTGCCTTTCCTTCTCCCTGTTCAGGATTTGCTACGGTAAGCTATACGTGATTCGACTAACCACTAAGGCCTGTATGAGCCTTAGGGTATCGTCTTATCGCAGTCCCACTTTTCGATACGTTACGCGACGTATCATTTGGGCTATGTTGTGGGCTGTGGATTTGAGGGTCTTGAGTGTCTGTGCTGCTCTCCCATCGCTCTGAAGCCACAAGCCCAGGACTCGCACCGTGGGTACCTCTCGAACTGATTGGCCCTCAAGCACGATGTTAATCGATCCTCTGGATTTGTAGCCGTTCGCGTGTATCCGGATGACCTCAGATTTTTCGGGTGCGCACTTCAGGCCACTCAATGTAGAAAATTTCTACACCGCTAATACTGAGCTTTGGAGCGTATATTCCTTATCCCCTAGTGAACCTCTGCTCGTCCACAGCGTGATGTCGTCCGCGTAGAGCGTGTAACCTAGGTCGGGTATCCGATCCAGATTGCGCGCGAGACGACTCATCGCCATGTTGAAGAGACGAGGAGATAATATAGCTCCTTGAGGTGTTCCTTTGTGAGGCATTTTAAATAAATCCGAAGTGATTTGGCCAATGCTGATGCTCGCCTTGCAGTTGGAAAGAAACTCTCTAAGTAATTGTATGTGCGCTCACCACAACCAGCGAGTTCGAGTTCCTCCAATACTGCGGCGTGAGAGACGTTGTCAAAGGCTTCTTTGAGGTCTAGTGCTAGGATTAGTCTCTCGTCGCCGTACGGTATATTAGTCAGAGTTTCGTCTCTAAGAAGGAGGAACGCGTCCTGGCAAGATAAACCCGTGCGAGATCCTATCATGGAGTCCGGGAACCAGCTTCGCTCTTCCAGGTATCGCTGCAATCAGCTATGGATAACCCTTTCATAGAGCTTACCCAGGCAGGACGTGAGTGACACCGGCCGTAGTGTATCAATCGAGGGATTCTTTTTTGGTTTGGGGATCATGATTATTTTAGCCAATTTCCACTTTCGGGGCAAGTCTCCCTTGGCCCAGTACTCGCTATTGAAAATCTTATTTTCGCTAGGGCTCCCGAATCCATGTATCGAATAATTGCATTTGTGATCGAGTCTGGGCCCGGTGCCGAGTTTTTCACTGCGGATTGTGCCGCCTCATACACTTTCGTGTACGTTATTTCTTCGTATAATTTAGGGCTCGCCTCCCCCGCGTATTGTTTCCTCGCGTACGAGGATACCGTGGCAGGTGAGGGTCCTATGTACTTTTTCTGAAGAGCATGGACTAGATCTTGGTCTGTACCCTCGAAGTTGTCTACTATAATTTGGAGCTTCTTGTTATTCTCAGTACGCGTGCTCATCGGGTCTAGCATGCTTCGTTGTATTCGCCACGTACTGGTCGTTTCCAGAGTTCCTGATAGGGTTCCACAGAACGTCGCCCACTTGTTTTTAGCGAGCTCGTTGGCGTGGCCTTGGGCTTGCTCTGCCAAGAGAGCGATGCGTTGTCTCAGGTGTTTGTTTAGACGTTGTCTTTTCCACCTCTTGACGAGTTTCCGCCTCTCTTCCCATAGGCTAAACAGGTGAGAGTCTATCACCGACACCTCCGCTGTACGCTCAATGGCTTTAGTGGTGTCCCCGTGTGCTCGTCGAAGGAATTCAGCCCATTCTCGCATGTGTGTAGGGGCTGTATCCGACTCCTCCAGCGCTCTCTGGAGTTCTCTATAACGAGGCCAGCGAGTTAATTTACGAATGTTTTTAGATAAGTTTTAGATTTAGATTAAACGTGATTCCCTTCATATAATAAGATTTCGATTTACAATAAACTTGATTCCCTTCATATATATCTTCAGTGATCTCGAATGTGTGCATTCACAAAATCAGTGTTCCTCTTTTTTCGCCCCGCTCTCCCCATGACTATATAATCAGCCACCTTTGACTTCAATAAACACTTGCAAGTAGCACCTTGTCCTGGTCTTTGTTCCTTCCTAGTGTGCCGTCACTATTGACCCTTCATCTATTGAAAGAGAAGGCAACCGATGATCAACAACTTAAGGACACCATACTGAAGTCCTTTCGATCAACATGCCCAGAGCTTAACTTCACTTGTGAGTGTCCGAACCACAGTCCCCTGCAGTTTTTCGACATTTTACTAGAATTCCAACCAGGACATCTACAGTGAGGGTACGAGCCCAGAGCACAGAAACAATTTCTTCCCATCATGTCAAGCCATTTCAAGCCTGTAAAAAGGGCAATAGCGAGTGCAGCGTTTAGTTCAGCACTAAAGAAATTATGCCAGCATCAAACTGAACAAAAGCTTTTAGCGGCAGTTAAGTAGGCTGAAAAATGCAGGGAAAAACATGCCGTGTCAATGCTATGCAGCATAGCTGAAGGCCTCGTAGGGAAGATTAAAAGAAAACAAGAAAGCAAAAGCGGACCTGAAATTGCGGATGCCAAAAACAATTCGGCAAAAATTACATATGTGCATGGACTGACCCACAATCTCATCAAGATTGGTAATAGACATGGTATCCGAGTAGTGAGCTCAGCACCAAACAAGAGAAAAAGTATGTGCGCACGAGTGAACCAGGAAAAAAAGGAACTACAATGCCAGATCACGCACCAGAGCAGATACTGCGATTGTGTCAAAGGAGTAGTGTACGCCATCCTCCTGTTCTATTGAAAACAATCCATAGAGCAAACAGGAAGATGCCTTAATGATCGAACAAGAGGGCATGGATCATCACTTTCAGGGACCGCTGGCAGCAGTCTGGCCTTGCACTGCAAATGTTGCGAAATGAACAAGAAGGGACAAGATAGTTAAGTAAGCACGTGCACCCCCAAATTTCATGAAGTGCAAGTCCTGAAAAGGAACAACAATAGGCTAACTCGGGAGGTTCTTGAGGCATTTGAGATAGGTAAAACAGGAGCGAAATGTGTAAGCACACCGTCAATCGCTTTGACAAGAAAGGAAGTCACCTTTTTGAGACAGCCTCAGAC
This sequence comes from Dermacentor variabilis, assembly GCF_050947875.1. Taxonomy (NCBI): domain Eukaryota; kingdom Metazoa; phylum Arthropoda; class Arachnida; order Ixodida; family Ixodidae; genus Dermacentor; species Dermacentor variabilis. The sequence goes on from NC_134569.1 coordinate 144,286,468, forward strand.
AGATAAGAGATATGGCGACGAAATAAATAAGCATGGTAATTTCAATTAAGAAATCAGTTGACAGTGCAGCTGCATTCTCGTCTAATCGTCCATTCTGTGTCCGTACGTGTTCCTTAAGTTCTGCTGCTACAATCCTCGAATCATATATTGACCATACCACTTGTTTTGTCGGCTTCATACTTTGTTACGTGCATATGGCTTTTTATCATAAAATGCAAAGTTGTCAAGAATCAAAAGGAAGTATCTAGTTTTCACACATTATATGCTCATCATGTCATGCCACTGGTGTTTGCACAAACAGTGTGCACTCGGGCACTGACAACAAGCAGCTGAATTTCTTGCACATGCAAGGCGCTCACATTCCCCAGTATGAGACTGTATACTTTGCTTAATCTAGAAATACGCCTCAGTATTTCTGCTGTTCACACCAATGTCCACATGACAAAAATCAAGAGTGCCCGAAATTTGCGTTCATACGCGCGAACACATTTCACGACAGCGCGAAAGTACTGATGTAACTTTTAAGCAGTTCTTTAAATTGCCCTCACGGATTATAAACGCATTCATAGCACACAAATGACTTCTGAAAAACACACAAGATACGTGAACGAGGCAGAAAGGGCCAGTACCAAAACTCGCCCTCAACGCTTATGCACGGTTTACTTCAGAACATATGCATATTGCATAAAACGAACACTTATACGTCTAGCACCACTGTGACATATTGCACGTACACATCACAGTACGATTCGTAAAAGTAAGCACCCTAGTGCTCGAACGTCCTGTACGTGTTCGCGGTCACCAATGCACATCGTAGTCCGCAAAATAGCTCACACGAAGCAAGACGCAAACAACACATTACGAATGACTGCGATGACACGACAATGAAGCTCATCGCTACACATCGTGTCATCACTTCTGAACACTGCGCAAACTTACAATCTTCATATCGATGAAGCGCGCACACACAACACCTACGAACACCATATGCTGAGGTGGGTGATCACAATATTTTCATTTTGGCGCGTACCGAACTAGTGTCATGCTTAGAATGCAGGTGTATGCGATGGCCTGCGCGTTTGTAATGCACATGCAAAAAACGGCCTAAAACACACGAAATCGGCGGCTTCATTCCTTCCGATCCTCGCGTAAGCACAACGCACATGCGTCTGTTTCCCTTGGCGATCGCACGTACTGAAGACCGTCAGGAAGAGTACAGCTGCTTTTTGCGTTAGACAAATAGCTTTGCAGCTGCTGAATAGCTATTGCAATGATCACAATAAACCACGCAAAAAACAAACTGCCGCTGCAGCCTAGACGCCTAGGCCTCGCGCTCCGCTTCGCTACGAACCAGCGCCATGTTTATGCGGTCGCCGCACGAAGGCAAAAGTTCACGACCGCCTCTCGTGACGTCACGTCGGCCACTACTGGCGAACCGCTCGCTTGCGGTGCGACGTGCGGCCATGGGCGGTTTGAGAGTAAATCGGCCCTTACGGTGCTCAATAAAGACACCACGCGGCAGCTCTCCTGAACATTTATGTAGGTACTCTCAAAACGAGGGAAGTTTTTGACTGTCGGTACAATAATCTTGGGCAAACTGAAAGCACAGAATCGTTTACAGACGCTATCTCTTTACCGAATACGTACAGTGAACGCCACTGCGCGCGGTCGCCGCGATAGAGTCTCCCGAACCGGCTTCTTGCATGAAAGGTAGGCAAATGCTGAGAGTAAACTATATGAAGTGTGTTCTTATAGTGGGTTGTCTGTATAAACAAATTGAGCAGAACAGAATGAAGACTCAATGCAGCGATCGCACGGGTTCGCAGCGACCGGCTGTGCGTCTGCATGCATTTCCGCGCACAATGTTTCGCTTTCGCTCTGAGCGCGTTTTTGTACCGTGCCGTGAGCTTTAGGCCTCAGCATATGAGCATTTGACAGCACACTAGCAACAATTGTTGCGTGCACGCTATCAGAACTGTTCAAAAATAATTTCGTTATAGAGACTTCGACGCCTACGGCGACTGTGATGTGCCTTCGTGACGATTCAATCTTCTTTTGTCTTCTAAATTCTTGGACATTTGAACATTATTTCTGAACTTGCGCCGCACTGTATATTTATCGGTCTTCTCAGCGTGTGATTTCTCTCTGCTTCTTTTTCGTAATCCAGTGCATCAACTCATAACACAAATATGACCGCAAGCCATGCCTTTTTTTAATGCTCTTGTGACTGCTCTCTCTCTATTCTAATGAACTTGCCAGAATCTAGAATCAACAAGTTCATAGACCTAATAAAGCCTCGTGACATTAGCCGGGCAGCCGGGCGCGGGCGAACGTTTCAGTGCACGTTTTCTGCTACTCTCCGAACATCGCGCAGTCCCGGCGCCGTAGCAGAAATTGTGCTTGCTGCACACCCGAGTTGTAGCAAATGGCTGTCTGTCGGTTCTAAGTTTCGCTAGCCAAGCTTCACGCAGCTCCTTGCCCTGCGGCTAGGTGTGGATAAGGCTGACACCGGGCTCCGTTGCGTGCGTCCGGCACTGCAGCCTACCATGCTGCACGCCTCCAAAGGCAGCCAATACCTATTATAGTGCTTTCAAATGTTGCCAAGTTGACACCCAAGGCGGCAAAGCCTCACCACTTAATTAGAACCGCGGCGCAGGTGGGACTTTAAACTTTCGTTTTCAGCTCGCTTCGGCGCTTCCCAAGCAGCCGACACGACCGCTGTGTCCACATGATCCCTCATGCCACGTCACGCCGACGGTGGCGCCAGCTTTTCCAGTGGTGGAGCTCGCCCCTAATACGTGTTTGTTCCACCGATAACGCAGCTGGTTTTAGCGCCCATACCTCTCCTGCTTATATACTGCGATAACGTTGGTGTCATGCTATTGTTCACTGTCAGCATTCTAATCTGTCTCGCATTTTGACATCTGCGCCACCGCATTGCACCCGTATGGGTTTGCTAGAAATCGCCAAGTCCGTTTCTGGTGACGCACGGCAAAAAAAAAAAAGAAAAATACGGTAGGTTCGTCATATACAACTTTCGCTGTATAAAAATCGAAACGTAGTAGTGCTCAAAACAAATAAATGAAAAACTTGGTGGTTGACAAGGAACGACGCTACCCTTCTATTTGCTAACGGCCAATAGAGTGTTATGGCGAGTTTGAGCTGTTTAACAAGCTGCTAGCTGGCTCCCCCTACCTTGTACACCTCGACCTGCGGCCGAGACGATGGTGGATGGTTGTGGGATTTTGTTCTGTGGGAGTGCGCTTTGATCGTACGAAGACAAGGCTGTGCGAGTGTGAGCGTGAGAGACCGTGTACATGTTCGACGGACGCCATGTGTGAGTTTCCCTGCGACACTTGACTCCCTGCTTTGCTTCTTGCGAGCACTCTTCCTTTTTTTTATTTCACTTAATAAATCAAGTTACATTCAATCAAGCACCACTGTGACCTGTGAGACGCGGCTGTCTCCAACACGAGTATGAAATGTCTGGCTATAGCGCGCGCACAGAAACACAACCTATCAGACATTAGGCAGAAGTTCGCCGCAAAGCAATAATGTTACTGCTTTCCCCAGCAGCGCACGCTCAATACATTTATGCACTAAAACTTCAATGCACACTAAGATTACAAATGAGAGCGCCCCACAAAGATATAAGCACGCGTCATCCTCGGCTATCAGTAGTGACCTCTAGCCAATCAGCCGTAACGGCGCGTTTCAGTCCTTACCCGCGTCAGCTCGAACGGCACAGATCGACATACTTATGTTCGTAGGACTGCTACGCCCCTATCGTAGAAATTTCTTATGCGGTCGTCATCTGCGACGGCTGTTTAGGTTTTGCAAATCAACTTACGGTTACTTATGACGGAAGTACTGAAGTTCGCACCTGTGCTAGCCTTACATTACACATTTTTTTTTCGACCACAGCGCTTTTGTTTACAGCGGTGGGCATCACAAGCTTTCTGTTCTTAAGAACAGTTTAAGCTTTCGGAATACGCTTTCTTTCGGTAGATTTTTCTTTTGCCAAAATCTGCTCGTAAGTTCGCTTAGTGACTTCCACTCCAGAATAGGCTTTTACACGCTAATACGTTGCCCTACGCAAACTTACTGACCTCCCAGTTACGGCACAATCGATTCGTGGATAGGCTTTCAAAGAGCGAGTATGTGCTGGGCAAGAGGTGGCTGGCATACAGAGTTGCACTAGTTCGTGGGCACCTGTATTATCTCCATCTCTATACGCTAACGTCAGTCGTTTTGTGTAGGTGAAACAAGGTGTATGGGGTAGCGGACCTACAGAGTTTCGCGTGTACCCCAGTTTCTGCAAGAAGTTCGCCGGAAGGTTGCTTGCGTGTGCCGCCACATATTGCACGCTTTCCGGATGGCTTCATATAAGATCTCGTAACGCTCGGGACTTCCCGTGTATGTTCTACAAATAATGCAACAGGGCTGATGCACGAAGGTTACGTATATATAACTTTGAATGCACCTCGAGCACACGACGACGCACTTAATCATTACCGTAGCACTAAAAAACTTGTACGCTCAAGGGTAAATTGAATTCGGGAAAAATTCTTGGTTATCTTTTTCTTTATTTCACACTTCGTTTCGTATTTAGCAGACACTCCTGCAGAATCTGCGCAAATACCGCGGTCAGAGATGCCTCGCTCAGTCTATTTCGAGATGCGGTTGCTTTTCGATCTTCGACGCTTTCTTCAGAATAACTACTTCATGCATTGTAGTCAACGAGATGTTCGTCACACAAGTTGTGTAGTGTCCACTTGGTTGGCATGCTAAAATGAAGAACTTTCGCAACAAAGATAGGAGGACGATTCCTTGGGAAGAAATTTCGGGTGACCGAAATGGAGCCCTAACGCCTTGCGGCATTCGAAAACAAGAGCCGTTGGCAGACGTACACGTGGTAGAAGCCCGAATCGCTGAAATACGAACCAACTCATTCCTTTGCTTATATATGGCTAATTCTCTGTGTCTGTACTTAACAAGGTTTTTAAACTGTCGACTATATGGAGCTAAAAGACACATAAATGTGAATAACAATCGACGCCCAGTTTTCTCATTTTCTTCAAGGTTTATAAACGCGAAAGTGGAGCACCAACTGAATACACCGATGAAACCCGCAGCAGATGGGCGCAGCTCAAATGTGGAGCAAGGCGCAGCCCTTGAAGACCGCTGAAAACCGCGGCTCGCAGGCGCTTTCCGCAAGCAACACCGTTCGCAGTTGCAGGCGTCGCGCCAAAACGGAGCACGTGACACGAAGCTACGTTTGCGTGCCGCTGTGCCGCCGTGGCCATCCTCGCGCCGTCGCTTGCATGTGAAATAGGCGTCAGGCTATGTAAAGCATTCTCGCGGGAATGAAAAATGCGATAAGCTCGACAAGCCACCCGTGCGCGATTTCCTCTCTCTCTCTTTCTCTCTCTCTTTATATATATATATATATATATATATATATATATATATATATATATATATATATATATATATATATATATATATATATATATGTGTGTGTGTGTGTGTGTGTGTGTGTGTGTGTGTGTGTGTGTGTGTGTGTGCGTGCGTGTGTGTGCGTGTGTGCGTGCGTGTGTGTGCGTGTGTGCGTGCGTGTGTGTGTGTGTGTGTGTGTGTGCGTGTGTGCGTGCGTGTGTGTGCGTGCGCGTGTGTGTGTGTGTGTGTGACTAGAAACGTTTTGTTATTCACCACGAGATTCCTATTTAACCGTGCTGTCCCGACGCGCCTTCCGGCACTTCCTTTCCGCGTAGAAAGTGTACGACTGGAACAACAGGAGGCTGCTAGAATTATGCCGCAAATCACGGTCGTCGTTCTTCTAGCGGCACTCGTTGCTGCTTTATACCTGTGAGTAAATACAGCAGATGGCTTTGCTTCTTTAGAGTGCTATTTCTACATCTACGAGAGCACGCAGCAGCATATATAGATGAATCAAATGTAGCGTTGCATACGTTTTGCACGTTCTGAACGACCTCGGAAAAGAAGTGCCGCCTTTCCAGATGTGTGCCGTGAATGTTTTCTCAGCGCCGTAGCATTCCTGAGTATTGTGCCGCGCAATTTTCGCCTAATTTCCTAATACAATGTAGCGTGCACATAAAGGCAACGATCAACAAAAAAAGGGCTTCAATACACCTTTTTCGCATTGTATGCCTACCGGATCAAGCTGGATTAACTGAGTCGACGAAGCATCTTTAGCAAACCGGGTATGCATGCAGATGCACCGAGCCTTCGTTTACGCGTCCTCATCAGACGCCACGAGTTCACTTTTATGCTGAACCACTATTCACAAAAATTTCTTGAACTAGAATTGTTCGCAGGACAAAATTGTACAGCCGATCCTTATGTCTGACATATTATTAGCGACGGCGGCAGGTCGAAGTCTAGCGGTAAAAAGTGACAGTTAGGACACGTCTTTGGTAGGTATCCAGCCCTCGCCTCTCTGCGCGCTTTGTGTAGGTTGGGATCCATGTTCCTGGGTATGGGTGGTACATCTAGTGTGTCGCGATACTCGTCTGGAATTGTTTCGGTCCTCTGTATCTCTTGAAGTTGATCGGCGCAGTCTAGTTTCCTCAGGAGCTCCCTGCCAGATGGCGTCTGCTGTAGTCTGCGCAGTTGGGAGACTAGTTGCGCCTCTCTCAATTCCTCGAAGGTGTTGTGTAGTCCTAAGGCTAGGAGCTTTTCGATTGAAGTGTTGTGGGGAAGGTGGAGTGCGGTTTTGTAGGCTTTGCTTAGAATCGCGTCCGCCTGTTGCACCTCACTCGTGATGGGATTGTAGTAGGGGAGGCTGTATGCCGCTCGGCTGACCACCAGGTTTCTGACCAGCTTGAGCATGTCCTCCTCTCGCATGCTGTGGCGTCTGTGTGAAAAACGCGTTGTGATGCGCGTTGAGATGGCGAAGTTGAATTCGCACCACTGAAAGAGCATACGCATCGCACGGTGGTAAATCGCAATGCCTTCGCATTCATACACGTAGGGATAACTAAATGTCCATCAGTTTTATATTTTCACTGATATTTAGGATAAGAACGTTCCTTCAGTTAAACGAGGTCTTGCTGAAAATAGATGTGTTGACTTTATTATTCAGGCAGTTCATTCCTTCCAGAAGCTAAAAAACCCGTAATTTTTGTCGTTCAAAATTTTTTACCTCGGGACTCGTCTTCTTTCTGTGATATTGTAATCAATGACAGCCCGTCCCTTACGTCTTCCTGTTAGCAGGCAGTGTGACTTCATACATGTGAGTTTTATTGTGATAGCAATTATACACGATTAAAAAGAAGGGAACGTGAAAGGAGGAACTAGCCGTTTTCCCCCTTCAGGCCCGTGAGTTCCTCCTTCACACGCACTTCACTTGTCGTGCCCTCTTGTGGCAATCAAAAGGGGAGGAACGTTTCTCCCTTGCGTGCGTATCTTGCGTTGCCGCCGTCGGTGACCCAAACATCGGCTACAATAACTTCTTTTCGACGGCGAGTAATGCTGAGCAGCAAACCCTGAGGTCTAAACCTTTCATGAGAAGCCAGGATCAAAACTCTATCTTTAACGGGAGCGGCGATACGACAATAGTTCAACTCAAAGCAGCACCCCGCTCTCGACGCAAAAGGAGATAAGCCCGTAGTCAGGCATCTCGGCCTAGACACCGCAGATATCAGCCAGCCTTTCTTGTTTTGATGCGGAAAATTAGGATGAGGAAAAGGTTAAGCTACCTCAAGCGTAAGCATTTATGGCCGTTTTGAAGCGCCATCCCCAACGGCTTCGAAGCGAAAGCAAAATACGTTTGCTGCTGTCGTGGGCGCGTAGCTGGGCGGTGTGAACGCACCAGCGCCGCAACCGACGCCGTCAACTCCACAGTTGGAACACAAACTCTGCCGCAGAGCAAGGAGGCGCTGAAGCGCACCATGCAACCAGATATGCATCCGTATATCCAGCGTCATTTGCGTGCCGGTTCGTCTGCGTCTCCGTCCGCCAGCGCCGGCTTCTCCTTGATGCATCGTGTAGCGCGCACTACACTACAGAGACAGGAAGCATCGACCATCAAAGGATGTATTTCCTAAAAGGCAGGGTATAAGCAAATGCACAAACAAAAAGGATCCAGAAAGTTAATTTGAAAGTAGTGTGCTACTCAGCGCCGCGATATGCCACCTTCTGAAACTGTGTAGCCAATATCCGCCGCCACGAAGTCAAACCACAAGACGGAGTCATATCTTCGGCACGAGCGATATCGAAAAACGCGCTCTCGCGGACACGCGAGAACACGCGAGAACGGCCCGCAACGCCCGCTGAGGCCGCAGCGTACGCTACGCAGCTTTTGAAAAGCTGCGGGCGCACGCAAGATACCGTGCGTGCTCCTGCGTACTGCGCATGCGCACTGCCGCCTCCGCGGGTTTGCTGCGTACACAGTGTGCCTGTGGACGCCGAACTGAAACTATCTAGATTTAGTACTGCGTAGGTTGCGTACGAAAGGGCGTTGCGTACGCAAGATTGCCACGTGATGCAAAGTGCGCATGTGCAGAAAGCAACACGAACGATACGTGATGCGTACGCGGCCGCTGCGTACTCCCGAATCCGATTCTTGCGTGCATACGTAGGGAGCCTTGCATGCTGCTCTTGTGGTTCTCGTTTGTTTGGGAGAGCGCCAGACAAGAGTGTTTCGCAAGATGGCCGCGGTAAAGGCGACCAGCGAAAGGCTATACTTTTTAATGGCCTACGATTTGGATTTACTGCGTGAAGTGAAAGTGCAGAAGCCATTCCAGGATTCTGCACGGTGGCAATGCATAGCGAAAATAGGAACCTTGTTTCTAAGGTGAAAGCCTTTCTAGGCTCATGGGAAAGTTTGTATCAGCAGACCTGGCCGCCGAGGTGTCCGCCGAAGTGTCATCACGCCATACGAAGACGGAGAGAGAGAGAGAGAACTAAACTTTTATTTTCCAAAACGGTAAACCGAGTCTGAACCCGGTTGACCCTAGGTGGGAGGATTCCTTATTCCAAGAACCCTCTGGCTTGGGCTGGCTCCTTGGCCCGGGCGACGAGATTGCGTTGGTCGTCCAGGTCATCAGAGGAAAGCTTGGCATCCTACGTTTCAGTTGTCGTACGGATATGCGGTGAGTTGGGGCGCTCTTTTCGTGCTTCTATGGGGCGGCTTTCTTTCAAGTCGTCTTGTGGAGCTCGTGAGGTAGGGTTTGCGGATGTGTCACGCCGTGGGCAATCCTGAACCATGTGTTGCAGGGTGTCTGGAACGTCGCAATGGGGGCATGTGTACGAGTACTGCGCAGGATGCATACGATACGTAGGATAGTCTGTGCATGATTATATCGTGTACGTAGGTGTTGGTCTGTAGGCGGCGCAGTATGACTTCTTCCTCTTTGCTCAGATTCTTGTGTGGTAAAGTGTACGTTCTTCTGCTGAGTCGGTGGTGTTGCAGAAGCTCCGAGTACTTTAGGGCGATGTCATCAACGTTGGTGGCCGGCCTAGTGTGAAATGGCAGGAAAGCCGGATGGTATACTCGCTGGCAGCGGCGTGTACCGCCTCATTTCCTGTCATGCCCTGATGGCCTCGAACCCAGTTGATGTGGGTGTCGGGGATCGGGGCGCGTGCGATGTGATTTCTTAGTATTTTGAGCGCGGTTTCTGATACGCATCCTTTCTGATAGTTGGGTGCTGCTGCTTGGGAGTGTGTTAATATTACTACTACTTCAGGGCAAGTTGTTATTGCCAGAGCGATTGCCGTTTCCTCTGCAGTCTAGGGGGCTCTTGCTCGGATGGTGACAGCTGCAAGTTCTTTGCCTTGGTGATCCGTGACGCTTAGGGCAAAGACGTTCCGTTTAATATACCGGCCAGCATCGGTGTACCTCGTATCAGGGTCTCTCCCGTATTTCTTGCTGAGTGCGGGATTCTGCTTTGCCGACGCTCCTTATCATAAGTTGGATGCATATTGCGGGGTATACTTGCAACGCTGATACAGTCCCGGACTGCAGGTGGGATTCTTGCTTTCTGGTCTGTGTCTTCAATGAAACTTTCACTGTAGTTGAGGTAGCATAAAACTGCACGTGCGGTGGCCGTGAGCTTCAGCCACTCTAGATGGCTTATCTTATGAGCCTCGACAAACTCTTCCTACGTATTGTGGACGCCGAGCTTGAGGAGTTTCTCCGTTTATGCCATGGGTGAGAGGGTCAAGGCTACTTTGATTGCCTTTCCAATGACAACATTGAGTTTCTTGATTTCTGCTGGCTTGCGCGTCAAGTAGGGAGTTCTGTAGGTGATACCGCTAGTTAGGAGAGCTTGAATTATGCGTAGTGTGCTCCTTGAGTCCGCTTCTTTGGTTTGTGATCCTCTTGACGAGGTGTGTAACTTGTGACAGTGTGCGTTGGAGACGCGGGAGAGTGGCCGCCCCTGATCCGTCCTTGTGGATGTGAAGTCCGAGTACGCGAAGAGAGCCGACTGTAGGAATCTTGGTTCCGTTGAGTGAGACGCTAGGATCGGATTTGATATAGTTAGGTGGTCTTCCTCGTGTCCGTGCTCTCAGGACGGAAGCTCCGACTTTTCGGGTGTGCATTGAAGACCGCAGTCTCGGAGGTATCTTTCGATAGTATCGACGGCTTCTTGTAGATTGCGTTCTTGTTGTCCAGTAGTACGTGCTTTGGTCCAGAGCGTGACGTCGTCAGCGTAAAGGGCATGGCATAGGTTTGGGATGGCGTCCAGTTGTTTCGGTAGCTTGATCATTGCGATATTGAAAAGGAGGGGTGAAATAACTGATCCTTGGGGGGGGGGGAGGAATCCTTTGTTGGGTAGCCGAAATTTATCGCTGCGGAGGTTGCAGACGCCTACTGTTGTTGTTCGGTGTGTCAAAAAGCTGCTGATGGAGTTATAGATCCAGGCTCCGCAGCGTGTATCTTCGAGGCTGCGGAGTATGGCTTCGTGGCTCACGTTGTCGAATGCGCCCTTTACGTCGATTGCCAGGATTGATGATTTGCGTCTGTGATCGAGGTAGTGAAGCAAGTCTTCTTCGAGGAGCAGGAGACGTCCTGCGTGGACAGATGCTGTCGGAATCCGAACATGGTGTGCGACAAGTGTCCATTGTCCTCGAGGTATGTTGTTAACCGGTCGTGCACAATGTGCTCGAGGAATTTGCCCACGCAAGATGGGAGGGAAATGGGACGCGGGTTTTTGATGTGACGGGGTTTCTTGGATTTTGGCATCATGGTGACCTCCGATTGCTTCCAGGCTGCTGGTAGGTCTTCCTTTTCGCAGCAGTCGTTGTAGTACTGTAGCAGTGCTGTAGTGGCAGATTGCGGGAGGTTGCGTAGGAGCTTATTAGTTATTCTGTCCTTGCCGGGACCGGTGTTTCTAGTGAGTTTGGCTGAGGATGCGTGGAGCTCTGCGTGGGTGAATGGTGAATCGAGATCTGGGTTTGGTGCACCGTCGTAGGTCTTTCCGCTTGCTGATGAAGTGGGCTTGTCGCTGCTAAGTTTTTGCTGAAGCTCACGAAGCAAATCATGCTCCGATCCAGCATGATTGTGGATCAGTCTGCGCAGATCCTGCCTCTGTCGCGTTTTGGTGCGATCGGTAGCCATGAGAGCGCGTAGGAGATGTCAGGTTTTCTTAGCGCTGAGTGTCCCTTGTATACTGTTACAAAAGGTGTGTAAATTTCACCTGCTAAGTTGCTCCGCGCAATCTTGGGCCTGTATGGTGAGAAGCGCGATTCGTTGCTTAATTTTTCTATAGAGCTTTTGTCTCTTCCACCTCTTCAGGAGGCTTCTTTTGGCCTCCCAGAGATGAAGGAGATGCGGGTCGACTGCGGGGGTGTTGGTGCTTAGCTGGATGGTCTTGGTGTGGTTTTCTGCGGTGATGAGAAGGCCCTTGAGCCAATGGTCAATGTCGTCGATTGTTGTGTTGCCGCTGAGGTTGTCTGTAAAGGACTTCCAGTCTGTTAGTCGAGCAACTTCAGCCTTGGTTGGTTTCTGGTTATGCACGATGTCAAGTTGGATAATGTGGTGGTCGCTTCCGAGCGTCACCGATTGTCGACTCCACTCGGTCCAGTGGATGATCGCTGTGAACGTAAGGTCCGGGTTTGTGTCCCTGGAGACACTGTTCCCGACTCTCGTGGCCTGCAATGGGTCGTTCCAGAGGGTCAGCCTGTGGTGTTGAGCAGTGTCGTGCACTCGCGCAAGCTTCTTGGGGGTGTTAGGATAAGCCCATGCTGTATGTGCGGCGTTGAAATCTGGCACTATGACAACTTGGTGGCCTTTCGTGCGTTTCCCGAGTTCACGGACAAAGTGGTCGAATTCCGGAAGTTGATCCCGAGGAGGGCTGTATATGCTGGCGATAAAGAGGCTTTGCTGCGTTTTTCTGTCTGGTATGATCTCCTCTAGGGTGTGCTCGATGGTGATGTCTTCTATTTCGTGTTCCTGCGTTGTGAGAGTTTTCTTGGTAAGGACGGCTATGCGTTGAGTTCGTGCATGAGCGGTTTATCCTTGAAGTCGAACGTTGTGGGTATTGGTTTCCTGCAGGGCAATTACCTCAGGGTGGTCCAGTTTGACGAGTTCTTGTAGGTTTGCATACCGGGGATCAAAGGATCGACAGTTCCATTGCCAAATGCGCAGAGTATTTTGCGAGCTCTTTGTTGTGGTTTTAGATGTCGCCATCATGAGGGTCTTCAGCTTCACAGGCAGCTTTATGGTTGGGTGAGATCGAGCGGGAGGCATTGCGACCGTTCGTGCGAGCCTTCTTTCTACCCTGCTCGGTCGTGTTGAGAAGGCTGTCGAGGTAGGACTTCGTGACATATTTTTTCTTTGCGTATGCTATGAAATTGTTGACCGGGGCTGTTAGGCCGGTAACCTGGCTTGTGAGAGTGGCGACTTGATTTGCGAGGGTGGTGACTTGGGTGTTAAGGGTCGCAATCTTCTCGACGATAGGCTTGGTGATGTTTTCAATCAGGGCGAGGATGTTCTTTGGGAAGACGTCCTCGAAAGCCTGGAGATGGTTTTGAACTCTAGCTACGACCGCGGAATCAACTGCCCCTGTCGTTAGCGCTGTAAATGGTTGCTTGCTTCCATGTACGTATTCTTTGCATCTTTAGAATAGTCTGTCTATGAGACTTTGTTGATTTTGTAGCTTGCTCACGAGGGCTCTTACGGCTACCACTTCTGCCGATCCGACGCTGGCACTGCCAGAGGTGCCGGCCACTTTAGCGTAATTCACGCGTTTTCGGGAACGCGATCGCGATCGTGATCGTGATCTTGACGTGGGTCTGTTACTTCTTGCGGTGCCACTGGAGGCGTTACTTGAGTTGCCGGCGCATCCACTGGCCACTTCAGCGTAAAATTCACGCGTTTTCGAGAGCGTGACCGCGATCTTGATCGTGATCTTGACGTGGGTCTGCTAGTTCTTGCGGTGATACTGGAGGCGTCACTTGAGTTGGCGGCGCATCCATTGGCTGGGCGTAGTTGCGGGAACACATCGCGGTTGGAGCTCCGTCGACTGTCTCGGTCTGGGATCCTGTTTTGCCATTGCTGTCTTATTTGGTAAGGCGGTGGGTTGGGCTTGAGCTTTTTCTTGCATTCTTTCCCAGCCGTTTCGTGTCCTTCTCCGCAAATCTTGCACGTGGGATGGCAGTCATGGTTCGGGGGTTGGTTTGTTTTGCCACATTTGTAGCAGAAATTTGGAGTTTTGGACAAACGTCTTGACGATGTCCGAGGTTGCCACAGGTTCGACAATACTGAGATGATTTGCGGTAGGGCTTGCATCGGTAGTCGCCGCTCTGATAAATGATGTTGTAGGGGGCGTGTGGGCCCTCAAAATAGATGATCACCGCCGCATGCCGTCCGAGCTTGCGGGCGTTGAGGACTGTATAGCGTGCTGGCACTCGAATTCCATCCATTAGTTCCGCACTGGCTGCAAGTCCCAGGCGTGATACCGTCGATAACACCTTTGCTGACATCTGCAGGTAGACGCGAATTGACTTTTACGTTGTAAATGTTGCCTCCAAGCTGTATGTTAGTGACCTTGGCTAAGTTTTGAGCGTAGTTCTTGTTTGCTATACTTGCAATGATGAGGTTTTCTTCTTTTTGCATTTGCACTCGACCGTTGTCATGGAATTCTTTCTGCAATATTACGCTGGATCTTCCGACTGCGTGAGTGACTGCAGTGAGTGACCATTTGGCGAGTTCAAGGTCAGCTTGTGGGCGGTAGACAATCTTGATGTCATCCAAAGGTAGCGGTGGCGGCGGCATGGCCGCACAGCGATACACACACACTTTGCGGAAGAAAACAGAGGAAAGGGACGTAGCGAGTTGGCCGCCCTTTTCGAGCTCTGGCATAGTTTGAAAAATGAATGTGGTGAAGTATCACGCACAAGATAGTATATGTCAACCCTAATGAATCAGCGTGGTCATACTTGCGCGACACGCCATGGTGACCTGCCACCAGGACATCATGAAGTTGCAGCGATGAGAGTTTTCGTTGGGTACTTGAGAATAAAAACGAGCACATTAGAGACGTCCGAGGGACACTTTTAGGGTACAAGAGCACCCCCCCCCCCATCGCCCCCCCTCGAAAAAAATAAATCACAAATATAAGCTTACGAATAGGGACATCATAAGATCGAGCACTACGGCGCTTGTTGATCTTGTTTAGGATGACGTCAGCATTTCATTCAGCGTTTATTTCTGAGAAAATGAGTTGAAGTTCCGTTTATTATCATCACAATAGCAGGCGTAACCAGGCAAACATTGACAGCGTTTCATTAGAGAGTGCCTGTCTACTCTGTGGAGATTACGTATGACAATGACAACAAACACAGAAAGCTTTCCTTACATCGATTCGCACATACATGGGATCCGCATAATTTTTTGACTGTCAATTTAAATGCTTAAGAATAGCGTTCATTAACGCAATATTTCCATTCACAGTGAGCAAAAGCGGCTGTCGTATCCACAGTAGAATTGATTTAAATGGCTTTTATCCCATGGACATCATATCGTTGCAACTTTCGTGGGATTGGAGTCGTCAAAATGGGATACAGTTGACAGGGAAATCAGGAGGATGATGAACGGCAAGAAGGCAGAAGCTTGCACAAGATCTCAGGGATATAAAATGTCTTTTTGAGCAGCTTGGTCAGGGGGCCACGCAATGGTTTCCACGTCTATTAAAATCCTCCAAAATATGAACAGAGGCCGACAAAAATGCGGACATTTTGGGAAAGTTGAAACCGCTGGAAATTTCAGGACATCATTCGCCTAAATATAAAAGATGACTTAAAAATAAGAAACCACAACGTTGACAGGGCGGCCAAATTTTGGCACAGATAAATTGGCTGTTGAAGCAGTTCAGCTGAAACGCAATGGTGTGAAATAAGGCAAGAATGTCGGCAAGTGTTGAACAAAGGCCAAGTAGGTCCTGTGGCCGACGCCAGCGCTCGACAGCTGTCAAGCGACTGCACGTATTAGCGAGATTCCTGGTCGTCAGTAGTTACAGTATGATTCGGGTCTGAAATATTGGACGCGGACTGCATCACATTGAATACAGTGCATTCTACGGTGTCATTCTTCGATAGATGGTACCGATTCTCGCGCAATGAGGATAGGAACAAATTGTCTCACGTGCCGGCTGTCACCTTCCTCCTACTGCCAACATTCCTTCCCCTCCGTAGTTGCTTAGCTTTTATTGGGTTCGGCTGCTAAACGCGAGGTCTCGGGATCGAATCCCAACCACGGCAGCCGTGTTTCAATGGCTGTGAAATGCGAAAACCCGCGTACTTAGGGTTAGGCGCAAGGTAAAAAATCCCAAGTGGTCTAAATTATTCCCGAATCCTCCACTACGGCTTGCCTCATAATGAAATCGTGGTTTTGGCAAGTAAAACCTCATAATGTGTTATGTAACATTCGTTAAGGATGTCCTGGGCAGTCGCACAACTCTTGAATTCAACTAAGTGTCAGGAGTTGTGCGTGAGGTTTTTGAGTATGTGGATATAGCCTTTATGGCGTTCTATAGCTGCTAGTCTACATTGCGGCTATATAATAAAGGCGGAACGGCAACATGGTAGAGAATGTGGAGGACATACAAATCCCGCATATATTACTGCACAATAACTTTAAATAGCGCTCTTGCTTCACGCACGCGGATAACCGCCATGGGAGACTACTTTGGAAATTAACTGCAAATACTGTATATGTTGCACCCAAGGGTGTACCTGGCCTGGTGGCCAGTAAATCGTGACGTAATATTGCGAGCAGCTTCGGCCATAGCATGCTAACAGACGACGACACAGACTGAAGTGACTAGCGCAAGAGCGGACAGGGGACACTAAAGACGCTACAAGGACAAGCGCCCAGTTGGAAGTTTGCGCTTATCCTTGTCGCCTCTTTAGTGTCCCGTGTCCACTCTTGCGCTAGTCACTTTCGCATGGAATACCAACTAGCCCGGTCTCACACCCTGCGACGACACAGGGGCAGTTTGCTCAACTCTTGTGTCGTGACTTTTGTGTCACGATGAAAAACCAACATATCCACGTATATGTCTTAATACTTAAGTGCATCTAGATTTGCAGCTGCGGCGGTAGCCCATGAGTGCGCATTGCAGAATCGCTAGCGAAATAATGGGGGGCACCTTAATGAAAGCGATAGGTCAAAATCCGTCCATGACGGCGCCGCTAGTAGACGCTGTGCGATGCTCGGACGTTAACAATGTGTGCCGACTGAAGAAAGGCTGCCCCGAAGTGCTTCTGACGGTTAGGCTAGCTTCTTTACTACGTAGAATGAAAAAAGAAAGAAAAAAAAAGAAAAAAAAAGAACCGCATCAAAAGCCCAGAATCAACCATTGCTCGTCGCGACTAAACGCTCTTAGGATGACGAGTAATTTCCAGCTGACGAGCGAATACGCTTTATCAAGAACACTGATAACGCCAGCGCGACAAGCATTGTGGCAAAGTTTATGCGCTGGGATAGCTTTTATTTTTTATTATTTTTGTTTGGTTGACGTCATCACGCGTCATCGCGGGAAGTTTGAAAAGATTAAGGCGAGTACGCCACGTGGCGGCACTCACGCGAACTAAACCCCTTGTGTCCAGAAAAGCTGGATACGTGGCTGTTGTGTGGATTGAGTCACTGTGGGGGCTTTGATGCGCGTGATTTCCTTGTTTCCTTTCCTTT
Organism: Dermacentor variabilis; assembly: GCF_050947875.1. NCBI lineage: Eukaryota > Metazoa > Arthropoda > Arachnida > Ixodida > Ixodidae > Dermacentor > Dermacentor variabilis. Next base: position 144,303,626 of record NC_134569.1, read on the forward strand.
CCCATGTCAGCCATTGGTCGTTAAGGTCTATAGTTCCGCCGCTGTTTTTATTGTAGGTCCAATATTGCGCGACGTTGGCTTCTTCCGCTGAGTCTGTATGCATTGCACTTGTTTCTTCTTGTCGTTCGCTTGACATCGCGTCCATCGCGGGTGTTTCTTGGCTCATCTCAAAGTCTGCTTGTCAGCCGCAGCGCCTGCGAGCGCCAATCCTCCTCTTCGGCTCACAGTGCACGTGCAACGCACGCGCGGCAGCGAGCGCTGTCGGCCTCCTTTCATGCGCACCGTGTGCCTGTTGCACGTGCGACGGCGGTTCTCCCTGGCGGGCCGGTGGGGTCTCGCGCGGCGTTAGGCTTAGCATGGCGCGGGATAGTCGGTGAAGATCAAGCTCAAAATCTTGACCAAAACGCACTCACCTTTAAAGTAGGTTGTATCCCCTGGTTCCTTGGAGCTTGCTGATTCTGTCAGTGCAAAATGAAAGGGGTGAGTGGCCTTTCTGTAGAAATGAGCGCAAGACGCGGGAGCCCATGTGAGGTACGTCAGTACTCCACGGCCCCCTAGCGGAGAGACCTCGAAGACGGATTAAAGAATGAAAAATGCTTGATAGTGACATGGAAGGATAACGTTATAATAGAGATTGGTAGAGGTTAATAATCATTAGTAATCACTAATAACGACTACAATGACTTGTAATGACTACTAATGACTCCGAAATGACCAATATGTCTAACGACGGCTTGTAATGACCAAAATTGATTAGAAGTTACTAGATATGTCAAGTAATGAGTAGTAATGACTTAAATGACCACTAATGACTAGGAAATGACCAATATGTCTGACAACGGCTTGTAATGACCACAATTGATTACAATACTAAACTTGCTTACGAGTGAGCAGTAATGACTAATAATGACAGAAATGACTTGCAGTGAATAGTAATGACTATGAAATGGCTAATATGTCTAAGGAAAACTTGTAACGACTACAATTGATCAGAAATGACCAAAATGCTTTGTAAGGACCAGTAATGACTAATAATGACAGAAATGACTTGTAATAACTACTGATGACTACGAGATGTCCAATATGCCTAACTATGGATTGTAACGACAACAATTGGTTATAAATGACTAAAATATTTAGTAATGACCTGTAACGAGTAATAATGACTGAAATGACTTGTAGTGACTACTGACGACTATGGTATGACCAATATATCTGACGACTTGTAATGACCACAGTTTATTACAAATGACTAAAGAGGCTTAGTAGTAAGCAGTAACGAATAATAATGACTGAAATTACTTGTAATGACTAGTAATGACTACGAAATGACCAATTTGTCTAAGGACAACTTGTAACGACTACAATTGTTTACAAATGACTAAAAGTGCTTAGTAATGACCATTAATAAGTTATTATGACTAAAATGACTTGTAATGACTGACCAACATGTCTAACGACCGCTTGTAATGACCACAATTGATTACGAATGACAAAAATGCTTAGTAGTAGTGAGCAGTAATGACTAAAAGAAAGAAGAGAAAGAGAAGAGGCAAACGATAAGAGGAGGAAGAATAGGCTTTCGCCGTTCACCTCTTAGGAGAGATCTTAAGAGATCCTGTAATATTTGAGAAAGTGTTCAGTGTGTGCTGTTTGCGCGAAAGGCTCGACCTCCTGTTGGCGCAGTTCGTCGCAAATAACCGTGCCAGCTTCAGAAAGCGAGTACTTGGTCTTTATTTTTCTTGATATTATTCGTGTATTGCATCCGTATTAAAAGTAGTCTCGTAAAGGCCTAAATATTGTTCGACGTAGCGTGAACGCACCGACACGTTACATCACGTTGGCGAGATGAACACCGTCTACAGTTCGACCGATGGTTCGACGTACTGGCGGATGCGGCCAACGCACTCACACGCACCCGTTGTCTAACGCTCGCCCGCGTAGACATTTCGCAGTACTAAACGGCCTAACGTGACACATGCTCCTACGTTCCACAAAGTGCTTGCGTGCTGCGTACGTATCGTCATGGCGCCGTACTAAAACTGTCTATTAATATGATCAGCCGGCCGTCAACGGTGGGTGATAAGCGAGGCAGTAGAGCGGATGGCATCGGTACAAAATCGTGTCGTACATGCACCTAGTTGCTAGTATGCGCCAAAGAAGGCTTAGCGAAAGTGTTTTTTTTTCTTTTTGGCAAAAAGCAGTAACGTACACTATGCTTATGACGCGTACATTGTTTTCCATCTGCGAACTAGCACAATTCGTAGGTCTAGTCGCATCCATCGCTTCGCTTGCCTGTAGTCGGCCATTTTAGTTTTGGAGAGGGAGGAACCGCAGCTTCCATGCATGAGAGAGGAGACTTGCTCCATTTAAAAACGAACACAGGGGATATCGCCGTTTCTCCCTTAGTGGAGCAAGGGTCACTCTTTTTTTTGTTAGTGCATATGGATACTCCAGGGGTACTATTGCTGTCGCCGTGATGTTCCGTTTAAAGTCCCAGGGCGATAACAACGTCGCCGTGTGTGGTATGCCGTATGTGCGAGTAAAACGTACGAGGGTGAGTTGACGATGGCGGCTCAATTTCGCGTGCGCAAGGGAGTAAAGCTGGGAGGAAGAGTGCCATCTTCCATCTCACGCAAGGGACCGCGGGATGGGAAAGAGTGGGGTGTTTCACTTCGGCAGTACGCGGGCTTTATCTTCAAAGCGATCTGCTTTTGGGGTACAGTCTAGGTGGGCCGACGGCTCGTAGCTTTGCGTGCGCTTCGTTCTCGCCGATGAGTTTCCTTTGAAGCGACAGATAACACGAAGGTCATTTCGCTCGCTGCTGCTGCCGCGCTTCCTCACACCAGCGTTTGACATCGAGTGTGCGCGGTCATCGAGTGTGATGTGTTCATGTTTGCCTCTGCGCGCTGGCACCATGCTTGTTAATTTAATTAGTAAGCGATTGTTTCAAAGTTTATACTGCCATTAATATTACTGTAGTGATGAAGACAACGAAGACAGCGCTCTTGCGCTTTTCGCTGTGCAGGCGATCAGCGTTCGTATGCTGCCGGTGCGACCTCGATCTTGTGAGATGTTAGTGTCTTATAATAAATCGTCATACTGCATTTGGTGAAAGGGCCTGCAATCCCGACTTCACCTAGGAACTTCGCAGCCGAACGTTGCCAACTGCTCAAGCCGCTATCATGATCGAGGCTCCCAACAATCCGCGCGGAGCATCCGCCGTTCCCATCATTTTCGGCACACTACAGTGGCAGCGCGACCCTCCTATATTTAGCACATCAGGTGAGACTGACGTGAAAGATTGGCTCTCTACCTATGAGGATGTCAGTGATCACAAGCGTGATGACCTGACGAAGCTACGTACCATCATCTTCTATCTTGCTGACGTTGCGAACCTCTGGTTCCGCAATCATGAGCGCGAACTGCAATCCCGGTCAGTTTGACAACAGCCTTCGCGGAAGCATTCGGCCGCCCGGCCTTGCGAAAACTCCGTGACGAACAGCATCTATGCCAGTGAGCTCAACAGACTGGCGAGAGTTACACAGGCTGCATAGAGGATATCGTGGATATGTGTGCCCGCGTGGATTCCACCATGAGTGAAGATGAGAAAGTGATATATATCCTCAAGGACATCGAGGACGACGCATTTCAAATGCTTCGCTGCTGTGGTCATTCTTTGCCAGAGCTTCTATGAACTGCGTCGACAAAGGGTCCTTCCGCAGTGCTGCTGCACCTGGCAACTCTCTTTCGGGCCTCACGCTTCCCTCCAACTCCACGCCCGCATCATGACTCTCCGTTCAGATTACAGACTTCATTCGTGACGAGGTGGCGCGCCAACTGTCCACGCTGCTTCTCAGTGATCGATCGCCCTCTACAGCTTGTCACATCTCTGGCTGCTTCTATTAGGCGGGTTCGTTGCGAGGAACTTGTTGATTCGCTACCTCGGCTCCGCCCTCTCCTCCAATGGCTACACCTCTGACCTATGCCGCAGTCGCAGCGCGACCTGCGCCTCCGTCAGTCGCGTTTCCTGCGTCAATGCGACCTCAAGCTGTGCCACCTCCCGAGTCGCCTTCAATTCCGCTTCGAATTCCAGTTCAGAACCGGCCCATATGTTTTGCTTGCGATTTTGCCGGCCATATCGCGCGCTTCTGCTATCGTCACATGTCATCCGTCGCAACGCAGAGTTTTCGCCGTCTCTTCGACACCCTTTCGGCACCCATCGTTATACGTCACCGCGTCGTCGCTCGCTTTCCCCCTACGTGGTCGCCAGTCACCTAGAGAGAAAAACTAGTTGCTGCTGTTCCGTAGGCACAAAGTGCAAGCATGTCGCCTTCTACAAGGCCTGCACAGTCGCCACGTAATTTATTTAATGTTTTCGTCGAAGCAGCCACCGAAACTGCGCTTGCTTTTACTGGGGCTGCAGTTTCTGTCATAGACGAAAGGCTTTGTCATAACCTGCACAAGGTCACAACGCCGTTGTCTGGTATACTTCTGCGCACCGACACAGCGCAGCGTATAGCACCGCTTGCTCAATGTACTGCAAGTGTGGTCATTGATGTCATTGTCTATGTTGTTGATTTTTTCGTGTTGTCTTCGTGTTCACATGACGTCATTCTAGGCTGGGACTTCTTGTATCACCATCGTGCCATCATCGACTGTGCCCGGGTCGAAGTGGCGTTTTTCCCGCTTGCCGATGCCTCGCTGCCTGACCCGTTCTGCAAATAAAGCCGTCAAGCTCACCGTTGTATACGATACGGACATATCACCCGAAATGTCAGTTCTTGTGCCGGTATACTGCACCACCGCGCCAGACGCTACAGTACTTTTTACACTGTCGCCTATTTTTTTACGTCGGAAGGCTCTACGTCTCCCGTTTGCTGTACTCAAGATGTTATCTTGATTATCTGTTATGTTTTTCGTGTAACCCGCCTCAATACCCTGTGACATTACTGCGTAGAGAATCACTCGGTCGTGTTCAGCCCCATTATCCGCTTCACATTCTCGGATACTTCCGATGACATGGCCTGTTATCAGCTAGCTCGACGCCCTCACTTCTTCCGTGCTGTGCTCATCTTCATAAACATTGTCGTCGTCATCGTAGTCAGACGTTCTTGAATCTGTCTTGGACGCCTATCTGCCACCTCTGTGTCGTCAGAAATTGCCCGCGATTCTTCAGAATTTTCGCTCGTCGTTTGATTGCGACCAACAATCCCTGTGACGTACGGTGACCGTCACTCAGAGCGTCCACAATGGTTCCCATCTTGCGCTACGCCAGCGATCATGCCGCGTCACGGCAGCCGAGCAACAGATAATTAACGAGCAAGTCGACGATATGCTGCACCGTTGAGTCATTCGCCCTTCCCACCGTCCTTGGGCGTCTCATGTAGTATTAGTACGCAAGAAGGACGGGTCAATGCGCTTCTGTGTAGATTACCTTCGACTCAATAAGATCACTTGTAAAGATGCCTATCTACTGCCTCAGATAAATGACGCCCTCGGCTCCTTACAAGCAGTGGTTTACGTCTCACTTTTGGGTCTTCGCTCCGGCTATTGGCAAGTGCCGATGGCCGAAGTGTCCTGTGAGAAAACAGCTTTCGTCATGCCCAACGGCTTGTAAGAGTTTACCGTAATGTCATTCGGGCTCTACAGCGCGCCCCCTACTTCCGAGCCTACGATGGCCACCATGCTTCGTAATCACATGTGAAAAACATGTCTGTGCTACCTTGATGACATCGTTGTATTTTCGACAGATTTCCCGACGCACCTCATTCGCTTGCGTGATATACCGACCTGCCTCACCTCTGTCGGCCTCCAACTCAACATCAAAAAGTGCCGTCTTGTTGCCCGCAAGTTAACAATATTGGGACACGTTGTATCGAACGACGGTGTGCTTCCTGACCCAGCCAAGCTTCGCACGGTCGCAGAGCTTCATTGCTTTTAAAGCGCTCCGCAGCTTTATGTGGCTCTGCTTTTACTTTCGACGTTCTTGTGCGCAATTTTGCAAGTATCATCGCGACACTGACCAATTTGCTTACCGCTAGCAACGGCATCTTCGCATGGTCACCTTCGTGTAACGAAGCCTTCATGCAGCTACGTCGCCTATTTACTTCGCCACCGATTCTTCCACACTACGATTGCACAGCGCCTACAGAGGTACACATGGAGCGGACACCAGCGGCATCGGACTTGGTGCTGTCCTCGCACAACGGAAAGACGGCTACGACGAGTACGTGGTCGCGTATGCGAGCCACACTTTAAAGAAACCGGAAGCTCTGTAACAGAAATAAAGTGCTTGGCCATTATTTGGGCTCTCGTCAAATTTTGTTCGTACCTTTATGGTCCCCCTTTTGAGTTTTTCACCGCCCACCACGCTCTTTACTGGCTGTCCTCGTTGAAAGATCAGTAAGGTCGCCTAGACCGATGGGCACTTCGCTTACAAGAATATGACACCCGCGTTATCTACCGATGAGGCAGGAAGCAATATGACGCCGATGCGCTTTCTCGATCTCGGATACCTACTGATTTGGCTTCAGTATCTTCGCCCTTCGCATCCATGCCACTCATCAACGTCGCTGACATGTCGGACGAGCAGCATAATGATCCCCTGTTTTCAACTGTGCTGAATTTCCTCGACGATCCATCCGTCACACGCCCTTCTCGAACACTTTGTCGCCAAGCCGCTCACTTTGCTGCACTCGACAACGACCTTTACGAAAAAAATTATTTGCTTGATGGTCGCAAATGGCTGTTTGTGATACTACGACGCATGCGTTCTGACATACGCCCTTATTTTCACACTGCTCTTCATAATGGTCACGCCGGCGTTCTAAAAACGTATACTCGTCTGAGGCAGCATTTCTACTGGCATGGCATGTTTAACTTCGTGCGCGAATTCGTGCGGTCTTGCACGGCGTGCCAACGGCGTAAAATTCGACAGCACCCTCCTAGTGAGTTAGTCACTGCCTTGTCCGACTAGGCCCTTCGATTGCGTCGACATAGACCTGCACGGTCCACTTCCCAGCAACTCCTCGGATAACCTATGAATAATTGTAGGCGTTGACCCCTTGACACGCTACGCCGAGGCGGCCTCTGCGCTCGAGGTTGCGTATTCAATCTCACGGAACTTCGTTCTTCGACTTGGCGCTCCACGTGAACTGCTCAGCGACAGGAGGCGTGTTAGACTGTCTGAAGTAATCCAAGGCCTTCTCGCTGCATGCACATCGTTCGCCGTAAGTTTACAGCCGACCACCCGCAGAGGAACGGCTTGACAGAGGGGTTCAACCGCATACTCCGTTGCATGTTGACTATTTAGGTCGCCTCGGACCACAGTAACTGGGACACTGCTTTGCCTTTCGTAACGTATGCGTGTGATACGCCACACAAACTACAACTGGCTTCTCGCCTTTTTTGTGGTATATGGACGAGAACCCTCGTGTACTGTATATCGACGCGCTGCTCCCATACCGATCCGACGCTTCTCAATCCATGCTAGTGTCTGAAGCCGCCAAATACGCAGAGGCCTGTAGGCAGCTCGCTCGTACCCTTACGGCCACTGCTCAAGGTCGCCAAAAGCCGCGACATCACAGTAGCGTGCCTACACTACGTTTTCCGGCTGGTTCCCTTGTTTGGTTGTGGGTCCCACCTCACATCCCTGGCCTTTAAGCCAAAGTTCTTGCACGCTATGATGGCCCGTACCACGTCATGGACCGTACCTCCACTGTCAACTACGTTGTCGAGCCCGTGACACCCTTACTCAACCTTAGACATCGCAGGTGTGACATGGTTGATGTCAGTCGCCTTAAGCCATACTATGACCGCCTGATTTTAATTATCACGTAAGTTGCCAGGGTGGCGCATCTTCTCTACCGGGGGCCATTGTGGTGAAGAAGACTACGAAGAAAAGGTTCTTGCGCCTGTCGCTGTGCGCGTGATTAGCGTTCGTGTACTGGCAATGTGACCTCGATTGTGTGAGACCTTAGTGCCCTATAATAAATCGTCATACTATATACTACTATCCCTACTTTGTACGGATGTTTACTAATTTTATGTCGCAGTCCATGCTTCGCCTTTCGGGCGAAAATGTATCTTTTTACTGAGGAGCAAAACTGTTTGACTTTATGAAGAAGGTTATAAGTTGTTGCCTCTATTTCAGTTGCTTTGGCAAAACGTCATATTTGCATCACGTGACGAAAGTAAATTGGGGTCATCAGTGCCATTTGGTACGCATGCTGCCTACGTCACGCCTCAACGAATATGATGGAATGTGGAGAATAGAGCTTCAGGCCAGCCTGCGAAGCACCACCTCGCTCCGTCTTCCGTAGAAAACATTAGGTCGTAGACGAGCCAGAAAAACCGCATGCCTGCGAAGAGAGTGAACCAAGTTGGCGCTTTTCAGTGATTTCGAGCCCGACTTACACAAGCAGCTGATCCAGGCAGATAGAACAGTGACGCGATTGGGTCGCCACTGGCCTGCTGCGGTCACTTTCCCTCTTTAGTACAACTGATGGTTCAGCTTTGTTACTTTGCCAGTATTTCTGCAGCACTCGCCTTCTTCTGCTCCAGTCAGCAGACTTGCTTCTTTGTTTGATAATTCATATGAGCTGATAACACTGTTTTGCACTCTTAATATTTTACATTTTCTTTCAGGTCACGCAGAAGGCGGTTTTCGTTGTTTAGAAGGCTCGGAGTTCCCGGACCTCCCCCGAACCTGATAAGTGGCAACATACCAGAAATCAAGGCTCAGGTAAACTTATACGATGTATGGTTAACAATTACAAAATATGAATACCATATTTAAATAAATATAATGTGGTCTCGGTTGTAACTCAGACCCATTTTCACGGCGTGTAACGGAAAGAGCTCAGCCCTCGATTGAAACACACACTACAATTTTGATATAAATGACATATAAATGCCATGCTCTCGATGCTCCAGTCATCCTTTTTTTCATACTAAGAGATAAAGAGTGTAGTGGTGGCTTGTTCTCACTCGGCAAAAAAAATAATTGATTGCATTCGAGCCAATGTGCAGCACGCATCACCCGCTCTCACTGGCGAACACCTCTCTGGCGGTGTCAACAGCGTCCGAGCATTTCATCTTCGGTGGCGTCTATGACATTTCAGATAACGCATTTATTAAACGCCGTGGAAACCCTGGAAACTTTCCTATATTGTGGAGCGGGCAGAAAGCTACCATGGATCCTACAGGTAGAGTTTCATATTTGACTCTGCTGAGCACGAGGTCGCGGGATGGAATCCCGGCCACGGCGGCCGCATTTCAATGGGCGCGAAATGCGAAAACACCCGTGTACTTAGATTTAGGTGCACGTTAAAGAACCTAAGGTGGTCGGAATTTCCAGAGTCTTCCACTACGGCGTGCCTCATAAACAGAAAGTGGTTTTGGTCCGTGGAACCCCATAATATTAATTTTTACTGTGCCATGTTCTGGCATGTTGGCGCTTTAAGCCAATCAGAGTAGGCACGTCATAGTTTGAGCCGATCAGAAATGAAAAAATGGCGAATTTCAGAACGTGACGGAGTTTACGAGTGTTTAAAAGAGAACCCCTACAGCGACGTGTGGATTTTCTTGGATAAAAGAAATGTTTATTGCCAATAACAATTTCTTTTCACTATGAAGGTTTTCGCTACGCAATGGAATCTAAGCGCGACAGCCTTTGTCAATTTTTTCCAGAAAATATAGTGCGAATTAGAGTTCAGTAAAGTAGGTATTCAGTGTTATCCCATGAAAAAACTAAAAATTGTCGCACTAATACCTCGAGAATAAAGGCGTGTAGGCACAGCCAATATGGAAACTGCTTCAACAAATGCTTTGGGCATTGCAAAAACAGTTCTGGTATGGCATGAAACAAGACTGCCCCCACTTGTTCTGGTGTGGGCGGGAAAAAAAACCTAAACATGCGATCGAACGTTTTTTTGAAAGGTCGGTCAGAAAGCATCACACCACTGACATCCGCAATTTCTCATTGGCAAGTTACTTCTTTAACGTTGCAGTCGCTATCACAAATTAGCGTCTCTTATTCTTACAAACAGCTCTTGCACACGAAGTGTATCTTGAATAGAGACACCGGTGTTTCACGCGGCGATGAGTGCGCCTCGACGAAGCAGAGTGCTCTAACTGCAGCAGTAGCGCGTAAGACGCCGCGTGAGGCGAGTCTGCATCTCTTGTATGCTTGTGTTATGAGCGCGTTCCTTGTACACGCAAGCTCTCGTCTGCATTGTGACTTTGCCTCGGTAAGACCCAATGAGAACTCGCCAAGCGATTCAACGCGCTCGCTTGCCCGCAACGTGTTCACCACTCGAAGAACGCTCAGCAGCATTTAATTGGACATTGTGCCAACCCAAAATTTCTAGTTGGCCCACACCCAAATTTAAAATTGGCCTACACCCAACTTTAAGTAGGTACTCCCCAAATTTCAAGTTGACCTGACTTAAAATTTCAAGTTGACCCACTCCCAAATTTCTGTTTGCCCACCCCTACTGTGGTCTTCCCCATGCATTTTCTAAGTGGACCCAGATATATATATTATTACAGTATTAACGAGAGATACTCAAGAGAAGAGCCACCGCGAGAGCGACGATGAAGGTGGTCTGGGCCTTGGCGCGAGTGAGTGTCGGCCTTACTGTCTGGCTCCAGTGTAAATAACCTGTGAATAGCCTCTTTCGTCTATGCCTTTCCACGCGTGACATTCTGGTGGAGGTTAGCGATCCCCGTCCTCGCCACGGAAATCCGAAGTGGTCGGTACATCGAGCTTGTCACCATGCCTCCCGGTGACGAGAACGCCTCTGCAACGGCTTCGGCTGGTCCGACTGCTCCAATCGTCACGGTTGCCCGACATCGCGACCCTGGTGTATTGTATTCTCTGGCCTGGAGGGACAGGACGTTGACGAGTGGATCAAGCTCTATGAACACGCCAGTGCTACTAACAGGTGGGACCCAACGATTATGCTCGCCAATGTCATCATCTATCTCGGCGGCACCCCGCGCGTGTGGCACCAAACGCATGACGACGAGATGACCAGTTGGGACAGTTCCAAGGAAAAGCTACGGGTACTCATCGGCGACCCCACCGGCGGCAAGGTTGCCGCGAGAAAGGATCTTGTGTCTCGTGTTCAGACATCTACAGAGCCGTACGTTTCATACATCCTCGACTTCTTGGCTCTCTGCAGCAAAGCTAACGATACTATGTCTGAAGCAGACAAAGTGGCACATGTGCTAAAAGCTATCGCCGAAGACTCTTTCAATTTGCTTATTTTCGGCAACTATCGACGCCATCTTAAAAGAATGCCTTTGCCTGGAACAAGCTAAGCGCCGCCGTATAACACACCACATCACGCGGCTACCCAACACTGGTACAACGTCGACATGTGAGGGTCGACCGCGTCAGACCCCCACCTATGACGATGTTACCCGTATTGTACGCGTCGAGCTCGAGGCCGCCTGCTCGCCAGCTTTCTCCGCGACGCCTCCCGATCCGCCAGCAACCACGATTGCGATGATTCAGGCCGTCGTTAGATAGTAATTTGAGAACATGGGTTTGAACACTGTGTGTTCAACGTCTCAGCCCAGCGTTCCCCAGTTCTCTAGTGGTCCTCCTCGTCCCCGGCGGACCTTTTAACGCGATAGCGTTAAGGAGCTCGTGTCGCAGAAAAGCCGGTGTTGTCGGCGTCGGTGTCGGTGTCGGCGTCCGCGGCGTTGGCCGTGAGCGATAAATCACGGCAGGCACTTCATAAATAAAAAGCAGCTTCCAAGATGGGCTGGGTGGGAATCGAACCAGGGTCTCCGGAGTGTGAGACGGAGACGTTACCACTGAGCCACGAGTTTTTTTTTTCTTTATTTTGAGCCACGAGTTCGATGCTTCAAAGCGGTACAAAAGCGCCTCTAGTGAACGCGGTGTTGCCTTAGGAACGAGCTGTTTCTAAGGCTCAGGCGTGCGTCGCTTGCTCAGGCGCACATTTCGTTGTCGCGCCGAACGCTGCGTTGCTCGACGCTCACCGCGTCCGAGGCGGGGCGCGTAGTCGCTGCGCCGTAGCCCATTGTCTTACACCCCTTGGCGGGTCGACGGGAACGCTGTCGCGTTCCACTCTTGAAGGCGAAGCTTAAGCGTCCTCCAATTTTTTTCTGTCACATCTCGCCACAACCGGTCCGAATGGCGTACCCCTGATGACAGACCAATCTGCTTCCACTGCTGTCGCACCGGCCACATCGCTCGTCACTGCCGCAACCGATGGCTACCACGTCCTATCACCCTCAAACGAACGGCCTCACTGATCGTTTGAACCGCGTCCTTACGGACATGCTATTGAAATACGTTTCCGACGACCACCGTGACTGGGACCTGGCTCTACCTTGGATTACCTTTGCGTACAACTCTTTCCGTCTCGAAACTGCTGGCTTTTCTCCGTTTTACCTCTTGTATGGCCGAAACCCGACGCTACAACTAGACACTCTGCTTCCGTCCACCAGAGCTTCAAGTAGCGATTATGCCCGTGATGCAATCGCCCGTGCTGACCATGCTCGCCAACTTGCGCGCGCTCGTCTACAGGTCTCTCAAGATAAACAGGAGCAACGCTGCCACCTCCTTCACCGTGATGTCCATTTTGTGCCCGGCACCCTCGTGTGGCTTTAGTCACCATCACGTAAAGTTGGCCTTTGTGAAAAAACTGCTTTCCTGTTACAAAGGCCCATATCGCGTGCTCCGCCAAGTGACCGATGTCACCTATGAAATATTTCTAGCCACGCCCACTACGCCCTCCGTTGTGACAACCAGTGACATTGGCCACGTCGCCCGACTGTGTGTGTGTGTGAAGTGATTTTAGAGAGAATGGAAGAGATGAGTGCAGTGCCGTAACTATCTCTCACAGAAGGACACCTCCACAGCACTGCACGGGGAAAGGGGTGTGGGGAGAAAAAGATGAGAGAGGAAAGGTGGAGGTGGCAAAAAAAAAAAGCGAATGCGGGGCTCAGAGCCGCGCTCTTAGTTGTGTCGAACTGCAAAAGTCAAGTAGTGCCGCAAGCGCACTCTTGACGATAGACGAGTGGGCAACAGGAAAAAGGAAAAAAAACAGCGCGTTGGTCGTGTCGCAAGGCAGTCCCAAACGCCGACACGAACACAAGTCCGTGCGCTCCACACTGAAAGCAGGACAGTGAAGTAGGAGGTGCCCGAGCGTCTCGACATCGGCACAGTTGCTGCGCACGGGGCTGCCCTTTCGCTACAGCCTGTGTAGTCTGGCGGCCGTCATGTAGCAGCCGACACGCAGGCGAAGGAGGAACGAGCGGTCCTCGCGGGAGAGTCCGGCACGGGGGAGGAGGCGAGGGGGCGTACCTGGCTCAGCGCGCGGGTCCGGGTGCTGCGCGCGGAGCGTGCGCAGGATCGTCGTCTTGGCCACGTCGAAAGGGGTGACGGAGGTGGCGATGGGGAAGCGATCGGAGTGAGCGTCCTTAGCGAGGGCGACGGCCGCCTCGTTGCCCGGTAAGCCGATGTGCGCCGGGACCCACTACAAGGCCAAATGGCAGCCCCGCCCGACGAGATGTCGGAGTTTTGAACCGACCTGCTGCACAAGCGGAAGCCCGACATAATCATCCGCAAGCATGCACAGTGCCGCATGCGAGTCAGATAAGATCGCAGCGGAAACGACACTGCTCAAGCCCTACAACTCTCCACGCGCCTTCGATATTTAACAGCACCGTGACGGCGCTCTTGCCGCCGAGGGGGGGGGGGGGGGCAGTATTACGATATTATCGAGAAATGCGAAATAGACGCGCTGCCGCGAGAACGACGATGAAGGTGGTCTGCGCCTTGGCGCGAGCGAATGTCGACCTGGCTGTCTAGCTCCAGTGTAAATAGTCTGTCAATAGCCTGTAAATAGCCTCTTTCGTCTGTACCTTTCCACACGTAACAATATAAATGGGTATTCTTTCTTATGTTATTTTTGCTTTAAACTGTTTCTTATCGTTTAAAATCTACCAATCATGTACATTGGTATTATCATAATGATTAAATATCTTAACGAATTGTGCATTTTTGTGTAGATACAAGGCATTACATTTTTGCGTGACAGGGCTGGGGGAGTTCGCCAAAGGATGCTTACGCATTAAAAGAGAAGGCCTAGTAGCATTTGATCATGTCACGGTATGTTTTAGCGTTATCCTCCGCCATTTCTTGGCCACCTCAGCGCGCGCTCTTTCCAAAAGGCGCAGCAGGTGAACAGCAATGTGCGGCTATCGCACTCGCACGTTTCGTTAATGCGAGTCATTATTTTCCATATGCCCGGCAATTAGCGGTATAGGGGTGATAATATTTAAATTCTCCGGAATTTAGAAAAAGAAAAGTAAGTTGCAGATAACATAATTCCAGTCGTTGAGCTGGATTATCCCAAGGGGCGGACATTATTTGCACGGGACATAGAAACATATATTCAACTGATCAAAAATTCACTAACTTCTTCATTTATTACTTTACGACACATATTGCAATGCACGAATTATAGTCGGTGAATTTGCACCGAATTTCCAGTATGACACCAGTTTGTTGATATACGCCATCAAACTCGGCGTAAGAATGCGCTGTTGTTCTAACAACCTTTTTTCCAAGAAAGCGCGCTCTTATGCATTGAAGCACGAAAGTAATTGGGAACTTCCACGTATTTCGTCCCACACTTTGGCAGCTACTATATCGAAACTGGTGCCATCCTGGAGATTCCTTTCAAGTGTGCAAACTCACTAGCTACAATTAGTCAGTCGTAATGCGGGCCGTAAATCTATTAATTATTAAGATAATTAGTGATTTTTTATTCATTAGTTGAATATGTGTATAGATTTCTCGTGCTAGAAATATCCGCCTCTTTGAATGATCTCCATCAAGGACAAGAATTATGTTACCTACCACAGATTATTTTTTTTTAATTGCGGAAGACTTAAACATGACAGCCACGTGTATTTCCGGCCTCACCACACTTCGGACTTCTGTAATACGGACAACTGCGTGACCGACAATGAAATGGAACGCCTGCACTCGTGCAGAGCAATACAATGCTCCAACTAGGCCACAATTGTGCGTACATGCGTTCCTCACGTGAGAAAGCCACCAGAGGCCTGTCACGTGCGTCACGGGCGAGTTTCTCAGTTTCTTTCCACGTCACAGCTCGTGCTTAGAGACGCCTTCTCCTGAACCGGCCCACATTCCCCGGCACCTTCGCCGCATGGCAGATAACGCTACGTAGAAACTACTCGACGCTCTATCGACACTAGGATCGGTCCAGGTCGAACAGCTTTTAAGGTTTCATCGTTGGAGTGCAAATTTCATTGTCATTTTGCTATAAACCACTTGAAATAGTAGACGGGTACGTACGATTGTGTAACACGCATTCGCTGATGACGTAGCAATGCGCGTTTCGCTCGCTGACGCTCGCCGAGTACATATGCCGAACCGAACAATCGGCATATCGCAAGCTCGCGTTGATCGGCCCGCGTAGAAATCACGCCGTAGCCGTCGCGCGATCTTCGTCACCGCCGTATCGCTGCTGGCGTCACATTCATGCTCGCGTGAGAGACACTGCTGCTTTTCTGACACAAACGCGTTGGTCCACGTGCTAGTGATTTGCGTTATCCGAAACGATGCTGCGTAGGAGACACTATACACAGATGCCGCGCAGTACCCCCAAAAAGCAGCCATGACGGCCAGCGTTGTCGACCATAACCTACAAGAGGTGGTCTCGATGACGGTCCGCACTGCCAGCGCCCTCGTAGCGGAGGAGACAGCCATCGCCTTGGCCATCACCTCTAGTCTGACCAACGAGTACGTGACAATTAATACTGACTCCCAGGCAGCTTGCAATGCTGCGTAGACAACTACCGGCAAAATGCTTCGCATAATGTGCATTCCCTCAGTGTGGGACGTTTGCTTCATTTTTAAATACTGGTGTTCCAAAGTCTCAAAATTGCACAATGGTTCAAAAGGGACGCTTTAGTGGAGTGCTCTGGATTGATTTGAACCACACGGGGTTCTCTAACGTGCACCCAAGGCACGGTGCGCGAGCGTTTCTCTATCCAGCCCCAAACGCAATGATGCCGCCGCCGACAGGATCGTACCCGCGGCTTCGACCACAGCAGTGCAACCTCGCTGAGCTACCACGGTGCCTCATTCCCACATTGCGAAGAATGTCAGTGTATACATAAAAAAAAAGACGCTAAGTTGCACGTCCTTGTCGCGGGGAAACGCGCAAAGAATCGCTGGCAAAACACCCGGACTCCGGGTGGCTCCGTATCTGCTGAGCTCGCAGTTTCGTGGCGGTAGGCTTTTGCGCACAGGCTACAGAGGCAAGGCGGGAGACTTAACGTGTCGCCATACTAATATCCGTCTTGCTGGTTGAAAAGATTCCTTGTTGTGTCGTTGCTTTTCGTGTTTTTACCAAGCGAATGCACGTCATTAATCGCCTGTGTATAAAACTCAGTCTTAGTTGCCAATAAAATTCAATTGAAAGTTCGTGCTTGTGTTTGACAAGCCTTCGTACTCTTGGTTGTGCGCAAAAACCTACCGTCATGCAATGTTAATACCCCGCCCAAGGCATTTCCAGTACCCTAGGGAGTCGCGTGTTGGTTGACCGATTTTCGGAGCCACGGGATGAGAGTGAGCGAGTCAGTGAGTGAATAAACTTTTACTGGGTCCAGCAAAATGCGATAAAATGCGCACCCGGCTAATCACACGAAGGGACTGACAGGTCTAGCCTGCCGGCCCGATCACGGGCGCTCTAGACAGCAAGGATTTGATCTTCAAAGACGGGACTTGGCAGGAGCGCGTCCCACTCCTCCTTGGTGAACTTCAGGCCCAACGACCCGCACTCTCTGAGCATGTTAGACAAAGTAGCAGCCTCACTACAGGCCACGCAAGAAAAATTCGGGTAAATCTCAGGAAATAAGGAAGAGAGAGTTGACTTTGCCTAGACCGGCTGCGGGATATACTGCTCCCTCCCACTTTTATTGCTCCCTTTGCCCTTTCTATCTTTCTCTCTCTCTCTTTCTCTCTTGTGTTCTTGTAATAAAAATTTATATGCAACGTACGTAGGCTGCATGCGCGGCTGGCCGCTATATGCAGCAATACGTGCTGGTGCAGCTCGTGCGACAGGCGTTTGTACGTACATTGCTCTATGGCGCACATGGAAGGTAATACATTTCAATGTCGGTTTCGGTGTACTTGTGAGTGACCTACAGCTTTTAAGTTAGTTCACCTCCCTTAACTTTGTTATGGTTTTGATTACACAGCATGGAGGGGTATTAGAGCTTTTTATAAATATTCGTAATCCCGTATGCATGCTATCACTAATATCTTAGCGTTATTCTATCAATTCATTTTGTTTTGTAAAACAATGTGTGGAGTTCGAAATTCTGGGGAGAAACATCGCACAACATTTTCATTACACTCAATTTCAGCTATTAAACATATGGTACTGTGTCGTACCGATGAAATTTTAGAAAATAGCTTTCGCTTAACCATTTCTTTAAATCAGAACGGCACAAAACTTTTGTTCATTGCTTTGTGTCATTATGCGCAAATATGTACTGGGTGTACACGTAAGCACATTAAAATAGCTCACCATTTATCATAAGGGTATCTTTTTTCATCCGAGAAACTCTATTTTGGTCGCAGGGATCAACAGTCGCCTTTAGCAATTGGACAAAGCAGTACGGTGATATAGTTGGGTGAGTTTGCTTTTTTCCTACTCTTGGCGCATAATCGATGTTATACCACCTTGCGTAAGACGCGCTAGTTTTACCTGTTGACTGGTAGGGAGCCTCACATACCTGGTAGATGTTGCGACAGGCTGACTGTCCTCAACGATTTGCTGAAATGCCGGGGAGCAAAAGCTGCACGGAAAAAGTACTTTCTTCTTGCCCAACAGCAACTCATTCCTCTCGGTTGAGCATTGTTTTATGGCGCAAACCCGTTTTTACTGCGATAGCCATTATATGGACACTCCAAGCGCATTTCTGCCGTCGGCTTCTGCGTGGGCGTCGGCGTCGCCATGGGGTTCCGTATAAAGTCCAAGGGCGATAACACCGTGGCCACGCGCTTTACGCAGCGTTTACTCGCGCCAGCGTTTCGACACCGAGTATCAGCAGCCATCGAGTGCACATGATGTGCTCATGCTTGCTGCGCGTTGTCGCACAATGATTATTGATTTAGTTAGCAAACGAACCTTTACAATTGATACGATTAATAAAGCTCGCAAAGGTCGTGAATATCCTGACTTCATATTTCTGTCTGCTAATTGGCTGCCGCAGTCGATGCTTCGCTTTTCGGGCGAAACGACATGTTTTTTTGAAACTAAAGCAGTTCTACATTTCTGAAGTGATGTTATGTTGCATGTAATCAGGCCAAGAAATTCGTAGCAGATTCTCTTACGAGAAGCTGCTGCTGCTATATTTGCTATTTGTAGGGCACGTGCCTCCAGGTCCGTGCTTTTAGGGTTGTGATGGTGCAGTAGTTCTGCAGGCGCTGACACCGTTTGTGGTTATAGCCTACTTTATATTTTAAAGCGTAAATATTTTATGCTTTATACGGCAATTGTTTTTAGGCATCTATACAGCTGTATGACACCTACACTTCGGAATTCATTGCACCATCGAACAATATGTGAGCTGATCAGTGCTCTTTGTCTAGAACCACACCTTGTGCCATTAAAACCCACGCACCTATCACCGTCATGATGACACTCTCGTTGTATCAGACTGACAGTGTGTCGCAAATGTTGGTCATGAGTTTCAAGAAAATCCCACTTTTTCAGATCAGTTAAAGGGAAGCTGAAAGCTTTTCCAGAAAAAAATGAGTGAAGAGCAGTACGGCGTGGTCTTCAACTCTCTGAATTCGAATATCGCATCGAAATTGAGCGAAAGAAAGCGCAAACATATTTTATTTCGACGAAAAGTGCAGCAGGAGACACGCCCAGCTCGCGCGCCTCGTTTTCGCCTGTGATTGGTCGGGCGCCTCGTGACGTCAACAATGGTGTTCGTCCGGATCGGCTGCTGCCGCTACACACGAAGCACGGTTCAAGGTAGTTTGGTGGTGTTTTGCTGAGACGGGTCATGGAAAATTTCGAGAGCTTGCGTTTCTTTGAGGAGTTCGGCGTTAAGTCCAAACTCCACGACAGCGATATTGCGCGCGACGGTGACGGGCGACGGCTTCGAGCGACAAAACGGGCCGTCGCTTGAACAGATCACTCGGTGTTGTCGCTCGATCGCTCGTTTCAAGAAATCTAGAACTCGTCGCCCGGAAATGCTATGAGCGACTAGCCAATAGTGCGAAGCCGAAACTGGATGTACATAACTCAAATACTACTGCTTGTCGCACGGAACGAGCAAACTATTGAATTTTACACGTGCAAAAATAAGAACCTAGTGCAAGACCTTCAGAAATATTTTATGCTCCTTCTTCAGTAATATACATCAACTTAAATTGATAAAGCATGCGTCACGCTAGTTTCGGCGCGTGTATTGCTGCCCTCATACCGGGAAGTCGTCGCTCAAGGCCGTCGGTCGCGTGGAGTTCGGCTTGCAGGTGACGAGTGAACGCGACAGCCATCGCCTCGCTTGTCGCGCTGTCACTGTCGCGGGCAAGATCACTTGTAAGGGGTTCATACTTTACTCCCTACATGTACGAGCCGAGTGCGAAGAGCCGGCCTCTCCAAGAAGCAAAAAATGCTGGTGCAAGCACTGCTTTCTACGCGAACGAAGGCGAAGTGTTAGCATCTCCTTGTGTTGGAAATGTTCTTTGGCGAGTATGTTTTTTGCTAAGCTGCATTCAGCGTTCCAGTGAGTACGTTTCCGGGCAAACAACTGTAGTGTTATGTTCCTGCATGCCTCCTCGTAGAACGTAAGCGGTGATGCGATCTTCGGCATTTCTGCGCTGCCCCAAAGCTGTCGGCAATCTACGCAGACGGTTTAAACGCGGAAAAAGTTTACCGGCTGTTGTAGCACGTGTAGCACCTTCATCCGCGCGCCATCCGCACGCTACTCGTAACCGGCGAATTCCGTCAGCTACGTGAGATGGTCGGTTTCTCGATGTGTGCGAGATAAAGGGGAGCGCAGCGTCCTGGCGTGAGCAGGCTTTCCAACACATGCAAACTTTACGCTTGCACTGCGTTAAAGTAGCTGCATGCAGGCTGTTTCTCAACACACGTTCGAATAGAAAATTCGCGGCGCTTGGCGATGAAACTTTCGTCAAGGGTGGGAGATAAACATGCACCTTCCGTTCAGCGTGCTATTTTTTTTTAGGAGAACCGAAAGCACGCATTATTGATAAACTCCGGTAGTAATCGTCACGGAAGTGGTTAGAGCACAACACTGTTGTTCTTAAGCGCTTGAAGTTGTTTCGCTTCACAGCAGCTTCCCACTTAGCTGAAAGCTTCTTGTCTTGCAGGAACTAATGGAACATCGAAACATCGTCGCGGCCGCTGGTGTTCGTGCAAGCGTATGCTGCACAGAACGCCGGCATGATCGGCCTACAAGTTCAATTGATGCTGCGCACGTCAACTACCACTCCTATATACACACAAACAAAGGAATGTAGGGTCGAGCGAAGCAGATTAGGACGGCACGCACGCAGAAATAAGCCCGGTCAGGCACGGTCGCGGAAACTGCGAAGGAGCGGAACACCAGTGTTGACGTCACTACGCCGCGGTTTCCGGTCTCCGCTTGCATCGTCAGCGTCAGCAGCAGCGCGCGGCGCTCGACGGGGGGCGGAGCTACAGCGCAATTTTAACCGACGATTGCGTCACTCCTAAGTGAAAAATGCCCCCCGAATATGTTACCTGCATGGTTTATAGGGTTCCCGCATCCGTATATGAGCGTCTTATTAAATTCGACAGACTCTTCAGCTTCCCTTTAAGCATGTTCTCATATTACAGGTACGACCACTGGTTGGTCAATGACGCGTGATGACATCTGTAAATGAAGACGCAATGATTGCAAGAGTGTCAACAACGAAACCCAATACCAGTTTGTCAAACACTGGCAAAGCAAATAAACATATATTGTTCTGTTTATGCGGCACTCCGACGGGCTGGTCTGGCCTTCAAGGCACTTATGATTTCGGAGTCCACGATGCTGGCAAATCAGTTCTGCGAAAATTTGAAAGGTGGAGGAAGTTTGATGGAAGAAAACATGTTCATCGAACCAAAAGAAGCACAAAACTGCAACCCAGAATGCTCTTCTGTACATCTTCAACTCCCGCAATATTGTCATATTATGTGATGCCGACAATTTGAGCCAATCAGAGAGGCCGTAGCAGCCCTGTGGGCAAAAACGAACTTTGAAGATGGCGAATTGTACAATATGGAAGGCTTTGACGATGTTCAGAATAATAGCCATAGCACAAGTTAGAAAGAAAGCTTCGCAGTTTAAAATTTGTACTGGTCCGCGGGGATGGAAACCAGGACAAACTCCTTTCAAAAGCCACCTGAACTGCGGAGCTTTCTTTATGAGAAGCCCGGACGGGTTGCCTCCCCCTTGACGGGGTACTCGAAAGTAAATGTCTTTTTATTACAGCGAAGCTGTTAGCCTCTCGGTCGGCATTTTTCGTGTCGTCGTCCGTGGGCATAGAAATAAAAGCAACAGCAAAGACAAGCGAAAAGTACATACATTCTTTAGCATCAGGCATGCGACATGCATAATAGCATTCGTTTCAATAAAGCAGAGCACAAAACAAGCATGCGAACCAATATAAGTGCTGATAAGGTGCTCCTGATGACAATGCGAAGCACGTGCGGCTCCCCGTAGACGTTTCCCGGTAACGATTGCTGTTGCGCAAGCTGCCACGGCGATGGCAGCTTGCGATGTGTGGAGTGACGTCACTAGTATTTCGTATATAAAAGAGCCAGCCTAGCAACTGATTTCATTTTATTGCAGCACCACTATGGGTAGGCAACCCATAGTCAGGACTCCCGAGTAGCAGCATAAATACGAGGAGCACCAAAGGGAAAAGGAAACGGCAATACGACTAGTGGCGGCGTGTTGCCAAGATTGCCAGTACTCCAATTACTACCATTACTCCAAAGCAATAAAGCATTGCATGCGCACCTCAGCAGTTGTATTAGCGGTATTAAATAGCTTCGCTGTGTATCTACTTTCGCAGGGCCGGAATGGCGAGTAAATTTGTTTCATTTCACATTTTTCCAAATTGTAGATTTCACCAGAATTATTTCTTCACCATGCCGGAATGTGAACTTTGACAGAACAATATCAGTTGAGTATTTCACACGAGCCAGTGTAGAGAAGGTTGCCAAAACAGTGAAACCTTAAAAATATCTCACAGGCATGACCGGCACACGCAGTAAACTCACAGCATAAGCTGAAAGAGCAACACCACAAGGAGCTCCATTGCTGGAAGCTTGCACTAGAGGGTTTTTGCGTTGTGTTCACGACAGCGATCTGAACTGTCTGCCCGGCGTCGACACCGGGCTGTAATTTGTGATACTCTCTGCACAACGGTCTGGTGAGCCTGACGTTGCCTCGTCGCAGCCGCGCGCTCAGCTCTAAGATTCACTTCTTCAGCAGCGTTTCGTACCTTGCGAGGAAGCGCCACAGTGTGTATTGACGAGTAAACACAGGTATCGAACTAAGCGGCGCATATGTCACATCCCTTAACCAGTGGCACAATACAATACTGTTGATGATGATGATGTTGAGGATGCTTTATTGGCATACCTTTTGAAATGGGGTGTTGTCAAATAGTCGCCCACTCTGCTTGAGTTAACCCGGTCCAGCTACACGCAGCATGCAATTGCTACATGCAACTGCTACATGTCGGGACACCTGGTGCAATACAAGGCACTTGCAATGCAAAGATTGCGCGTATCGAGGCTACGCGGCGCGAATGTCACATCGGGTGCCAAATGGCCGGATACGATGCTGCTGCTGCTGAAGATGATCGTAATTCATTGGCATTTCTTTTGGAACTATACGATGACAAACAGTCGCCAAACAGTCACCTAGCCTGCTTGATTTAATCAGGTCTGCTATACGTGCTTTTCGTTTTAGCATATTTTGTAAACATCTCACTAATCTTCTTCTTTCTCCTCAAAACATCTCTAGCTACCTTATACTGCTAACCTTGCAACTGCTACATGGCGCGCCATCTCGTGCAATAGTATTCTACTACATATTGTTACATCAGGTGTGCACGTATCGATGCTACGCGGCGCACATGTCCCATCGCGTGTCCCATCGCGCGTGATGACGCTCTTATATGTTTCCGCTGCAAGCTAGCAATTCCTGATCTATTTTTATCTTATTCCTGGCCTTGCTCAGTGGTAGAGTAGCTGGATCCCACGCAGCGGATCCTGGTTCAATCCTCGCGGGAACTGGGTATTCTTTTTGTCATTCTCGGCTATATCTGCGGCGGACACCGGCGGCGGCAGACATCACCAACCGAAGCGGCTGTTGGAATAAGCCCATAACAGCTTACGCTGTAAAAGAGCAGATCATGAGGTAACTCGTTGTTGAGTGCCAAACTTCCACGAGTACTTTATTATCTTCATCAAGGTAAAGACAAGTTCTCTTCTTTTGAATAGATGAAGACAAGTCCTCTCCCGGAAAGTTTCACACGGACCTGAGGTTGTTCTGGTAATGTCCACTCATTCCCATGACTGTGAAGTGTTGCACTGTGTTTTGGTTAGTCGGTTTCACTTGTGTGGCACGAAAACGTTTCGAAGGATGCAGAGAACCTGGTGAGGCCTACGTTTGCTAATGCGATGAGGAAAACAAACAAACAAAAACAGAAAACCGCCAGCCGCTTATACTGTGATGGTTATGGTGTCGCGACAGCTGCAAGCGCGTGCGTTAGGTGCAACATTTACGCTCTCATTTGTCTAAATGACATTTCTATCTTTCGCGATTTCTTACACACTGCGATGCGATTGCGTAATGCTCACCTCACCTCGAGTACTCTGTTAAATACCTCCAAAGTGGATGAAGTATGCCTATAATGCCATGAAGAAATGCCTGACCGATGGTGGGCTCAAGCCTGCGCTTCAGCACACCAGCCCTTCGCACGCTTCTCTCGTGCCAAGGTCACTGTTCGAAATGTCTGGCTCATGCGCCACATGCCAATTTCTCGCATTCTTCTCTCGTGGCAGCTGGAGCTTTGAGGCAAAGTGTTAGTCTGCACTTCTTATGGAAGCGGCCCAAACATTACAGCGTAAGTTGTTATGGGCTCATTCAAATAGGCGCTTCGGTTGGCGATAGCATCCGCCGCCACCGGTGTCCATCGCAGCTATCGGCGGTAATGAGAAAAAATAGCCAGTTTCCTCCGGGATCAAACCCATGCGTGCTGCGCGAGAGTCAGCTACACTACAACTCGGGCACGCCGGTGCGTGCTGGCTCGTAGCTTAAGAGTGCCCTATACTAGGAAGCGAGGAGACACGAGATGTGAGACGCGTGCCGCGTGGCGTCACTATGTCGCACTTTGCATTGCAGATGCATAATATTGCACCAGGTGGTCCGCCATGTATCAATTGCACAGATAGTGTGGAGGAAGAAAAAGAAAATGAAAATGATGTATAAAAATTCCTAGAATGAAAAAACAAGCGTGTCATACCTAATTAACTCAAGCAGGTTAGGTAAGTTTGTCGCCATCTCGTTTTAAAGCGGATGCCAGTAAACCATCCTCGTCATCATCATGATCATCACTATCATCATCGACATTATTCATCGCATCGTGCCACTCGTCACGCAATGGGAGATGCACGCCACGTGGCGTCCGTACGTGCACTCTTCGCAGTACAGTTGCATATTATTACACCAGGTGGTACGTCATCTTGTCGCTTACAGTAGCGGTACAAGGTAGGGGATAGAGAATGTGTGACGACGAAAAAGAAGGAGATGTATACAAAAACGCTGAAATGAAAAGCATGTAGAGCCTACCTGAATAAATCAGGTAGGCCAGGTGGCTGTTTGTCACTGCCCCCTTTCAAAGGCGCATGCCAATAAATCGCCATCATCATTCGCATGATATCGTGCCACTTGTCGTAGCTTGACATGCACCCCGTGCAGCGTCGACAGCTGCAAATTTTGAATCGCAGTTGCGTTGTACTGACCAAGTATCCCCTCATGTAGCAGTTGCATGTTTCATGTAGCCGGAATTGGTGAACTCAAGCACGTTATATGACTATTTGTCACTGCCTCGTTTCAAAGCAGATGCAAATAAACGATCATCATCAACAACAACGACAGCAGCGTATCGTGCCACGAGTCAAGGGTTGTCACATAGGCGCCACGTAGTCTCGATACCTCTGTTTACCCTTCGGTAGATTTTATGGTGCCTCCTCGGAAGGCACGAACCCTCTAGTGCGTGTTACCGAAAATGGATTATAAAATGGAGAAACGGAGAAAATGGAGCTCCCATGGAGGCGCTCCTGTAGCTTATGTTGTGATTGTGCTGCGTCTGCCGCGCAGACCTGTGACTTTTTTTACAGTGCCCAGCCTTTGGGGCAGGCCCACGCTTTTCGTCTGACGGCCACCCGGAAAGTGTGTGAGGTCCGCCCATTAAAATTTCACGCTGCAGCAATTTCTCTCACACTCAATTCACCACGTTTTATTAGTGTGAGAGCAGCAGGCTGCCACAGCTGCGAACTGCTGCGAACCGCCATCTCCTGCTAAACTTCTTCTTTGCCAGTAAGGCCAGAACAAATCCCACATGTGAACACAAAATTTAAAAAAAAAAGATAGGTAAAGGTATCCAGCGCACGTCCCCACGATTTTTGGGAAGATCGAGATCTTCGACTTTCTTAAATGATGAGTAATAGACTGCCTGTCAACATGGATGCAGATGCACTCGTCGGCTTTCGACAAGCATGCGGGCTTTCTTGTTTTGAAATGCAATCAAGAGCACGGCAATCCAGGCCCGCAAGCGGGCAGTGTCCGCATTTTTTTTTATATTGCGCTGGCTCTTTTCAAAGGTAGTAAAAAAGAATCGCGTAATTTAAACTTCCTTAGTGGTTTCTGAGCACGTTCTACAAGTTTTCAAGTAGGACTTATGCCCCTAAATGAAGATTTCGTAAATTTCACAATTAAACACTAATAATTAGCTAACTAATCACACATAAAAATTGCCTTCGTAACTCAAGACAAACTAACAACACTAACTGTTGGTCTCACTCATTTAACACATAACGCTCTTTATTCGAAGTTCGATTATAGTTACGTGGAGCACGTGGGGTAACCTTGCTTTTTCTTCTTCTTTCTTATTGACAATTTAGGTTCTTCAATGGAGCGGCGCCTTTTCTCCTGGTTAAAGATGTTGACCTATTAAAGAAAGTTTTAATCGAAGACTTCCAGGTGTTCCCTGATCGAGGGGTTTGTAGAATTTCGGCCTCATTCACATATTTTTGAGTGGTAACATTTTGTTTTACTGAGACTACACTAAGCGCTATCAAACTACACTGATGGGGCGATGTTGCAAATGTCAAGGTAAAGATTGGTTCATTGGTTTTACTTGATATAAAATGAATTAAGTGGCAGGGTAAGGCAACCTTTATTTATATGCAAGAGCCGAGATGTCCTGGCGAGCACTCCTTTCAGCTGTCTACTGTAGTGGAAGTGAATGAACGAACGTGTTGCTTGCTGCAGTTTGTGGTAGCCTTACAAAAGTTGCCGGCAATTGCTTCGTGCGAGCGCTCACTATCAAACGCGGCACGGTCTGAAGTTCGTCAGATTGCATCAGGTACTACTGTAACAGCGCCCGGTAACACAAGAAAAGTTCACAGATGGTGCAATAGATGGCGCATCATCCATTCTACAACAATTCGCACGGCTCACAATTCATACTCTAACCCCGTACCCCGGAGGCACTTGAGGAGAAGCCGAAGCAGCTCTCTCCTAGATATCCAGTGACCACGTGGGAACGCAATGTCACTTAAGCAACGTAACGCATAATGAGTTGCGATAGGCTCACAGGAACACCGCATTTGTTCTTATTCTGCGCGCAGTATTTTTGTTACTTGTGTTTTGGTGTTTACAGTATCCGACAGTACGTGTGTCCCAGCTAACGTTAGCCAAGCTGGTCAACGACAAAGTGAGATCACAGAAAACAGTGCAAGATGCAATTATAGGATCTGCGACGTTCGGTTGCCAGAGTTTTAACAACCGAACACTGTATAGGTCTGAAAATCATATTTTGCACCATGTTCTTTAAGTCTGTTTTTATTATTGAACAGCTACCATAACGTTAGTTGAGACACTTCATACTATACACCTAAACCCTGCTGGAGGGCGTGATACATTCATACCAGGCGATAATTTTGTGTAGAATATGTCTTTTTTAAAAAAGAGGTGAGGTCATACCTATGATCTGCTAGCTAGGACAACTTTCGAGGTATGCGACCTTGAAATGCGCTGCGAAATGGATGTTCCAGTCAGTAGTCTGTTAAAAGTTCGCCTCCAACGATTCGGGAATATCTAGACTAGCTGGAACGCCGAGGCACTTTTTAGCAGATTTTGGGGACGGATATTTAGAAAATTATGCTATTGACAGAGGCTCTCTATTACGCATAGATAACTTCCCTACTTCTCGGCTTTATATTCGCAAATAAATTTGCACTAAAGGTGGTAAATAAAACGTTAATTATTATATTTTAGTTAATTACGGAAATTATCGAACAGAAATGTTTTTGCTGCTAATGCCCGCCGTTGGGCCTGGTGACCAATCACCAGGCACAAGTCATGGCAGTGGCCATGACTTGAAATGCAGCTCGTGTGGAATTTAACGATAAGCTTATCTGCGCGGCACAGAAGCGTTCCATATTGTGGGTGTAGTGAAATGGTCAATTATAAAGATTATAAAGACGGAGACACGTCTGTACGTTAATCTTTTCAATAATCCACAGCGTGGCCATACCGCTTATTTCCAACGCAATCTCTGCGCTAAGCAGGCACAAATATACGGATACATTATTAAAAGCAACTGAAGGAGCTGCAGGTAAAATTTTAGGGTTTTTCTTTTTGTATTTTGTTGTTGTAAAAAAGAGCAAAGATCGGTAAAGTTTATTTGTGCATTTCATGTTA
The DNA here is from genome assembly GCF_050947875.1 of Dermacentor variabilis. Lineage (NCBI taxonomy): Eukaryota > Metazoa > Arthropoda > Arachnida > Ixodida > Ixodidae > Dermacentor > Dermacentor variabilis. Next base: position 144,331,700 of record NC_134569.1, read on the forward strand.
ACTAAAGCAGTTTTGCCTTATCTGGCCACACTGAGACGGCACACGCAGCTTTTTCGCTCCAAGTATCCCCAGCCAGCGCGGAAGTTGGGCGTCACGCCGCCACGGCGTGTTCTGCTGCGCGAAATTCGTCTGGAAAAATCCTCCATGTATACCGGCCTTGGCCCACATACACAGCTTCGCTGGTCATCCTGATTCACCGGGTGGAAGGACACTGAATTTCGCTGTGATTACTTTTCTATCGCTCCAGCCGGGTCGCGACATGCTTAGGGTTACAGATCGCTGAAACGTACACGTTGTGGCGATTCCGGGAGTTTTAGGGATAACTGCATTTTCATTGCTCTGCAATATTTCCACATATGGTCCTGCCAGAGGATGTAGGCGAAAAGGGTCGTCGAGTAGTTCCCATCACGCAAAGCCTGAAGTATATACCGGGTTCGCCAGTTAATTTGGACCAAGATTAGAAAAAAAAAACAAGAGCTCTAGAGAAATTGTACCGACTGCATAGTAGCGGCAGTCGTAAGGACTTTGGAGCCAGTATTTGTTTCATCACGAAGTATTAATTAATTGCTTTTAATTAGCGATGGATGAATGGATGAATGCAAAACTTTAATATTTATTTGGCGATGTATTTATTTATTGCTTGAATGGCAAACATATCAATTACAAAGTGGTAGGGCATCTTAAGTACCCCCAAATCAAGCCTTTATTTCGTGATGAAGTGTGCCTGGTTGTTGTTGTTTTTTTGAAAAAAAAAACAAAAGCCCGCGAAATATGGAAAATATGAAATAGATCCGCGCTCGCACACCGCTACTCAAGTGCCTCCAAGCAGCGTTTGAAAGATATACGGCTGCATTCGTTTATTGCCGCATCCTACAAGGCTTCATGTAGGATGTGACTCAAGAGGTTACCCGGCGTAACTAGCATGGTGCGATAAGCGTCAGCATCTATAGACGCAAGAATGTTGTGCTCGATCATGACACACTCGGAATAGCCTTAACCTTCGCGCATCATGAAGCAAAGCTACAGAATGAATTCTACCAATGTTAAAACAAACTGCGCAATAGAGCACGGAAAAAGAAAGAAGGCAGCTCTGGGAAGAAGTGAAAAGAGCTACTCAGGAGTTGATTTCAGTAAAGAGCAAACCAAAAGCACGTAAGGCGTCTCAGCCGCCCACAAAGAAACACTTAACATGCAACTGGTTTAGCTATTTGCCCTTTATGTCTCTTGAACTCCGGAAAAAGGGCAGAACAAAGCAGTTTTATCTATTTTTTTTTTCGCAAGGTTCTTTTATGTAACGATAGGGTGACATCATCAAGGTGCGTTAAACCGTTACGTGTTACACCAGCTTTGAGCGGTTATTTTTCACTGCCACTCATAGCACGTGCTCAAACAGGTCTCCGTCTTAAGCAATAAAGTACTTGCTTCTTTCAAACACTATTGCTGTTGTAGCTTTGACTAACGACGCTGGAATCTCGCGGCGGGCTCTGCTTATTTTTGCCTTTACGGCATCCGGTGGGGTAGTTTCGCTGCTCTACATGCGATCTTTCCCCGTAGCCCCACAAGAGGAAGTCCAGCTGTGTCATGTCCGGCGACCTTGCAGGCCAGGGTAGAGGACCATGTCGGCCAATCCACTGACCAGTAAAAAGCTTGCCGAATCACGCTCGACACTGACTACTACTATGCGCCGGAGCACCATCATGCTGAAACAAGATTTTCCAACGGTGCGCAAATGGAACATTACAACAGAGGTCTTTCGCGGGCCCCTCGAGAAGGTCGTTGATGTAGTGTCGCGTCATTAGTGTATTGTTAAAAAAGTGGGTTCGATGATGTTGCCATCAAAAATAACGCACCACAAAATTAAGCGATCATTGGTATCGGTATCGTGTTTGGTCCAGCAAGCGGGGATTCCTACCCGTTTAGTATTGCGCATTGTGAAGATTAATTTGTCCATTTCTGGAGTAGTTCGCCCCATCCACGTCATCATCCAGGACCAGCAAAAAGCTTATCGAGGCACGCTCGAGGCTGACTACTACTATGCATCGGAGCACCATCGTGATGTTCCGAAGGTGCCGCGACCATCACGTAGCGTGAAGCCCTGTATCGAGCTGCCACGCTAGTAAAACCCTGCATCCTTGGGAGTGCTTGAATAGCGGCACGCGAGCGCGTATCTATTAAGGCGGAAGCCTTTAATGGGTCATTGTCAAGGTCATCTGCCGTTAGTAGAAACTGTCACAGCTTTCCGGCCTCCTAATTGGCTCGCGTGCATGACGTCACTGTTGTCCAGCGCGGGTGTCGAGGTGGTATGGCGCCGCGCGGTATGACTCTCACATCAGCACGCGTGGCGGCCGTGTGTTCGACGGTGCGCCCTGACGTCACTGTCGCCAGGCGCTTGAGGTGGCTTCCCGATTGGGCGCTGTGTGGCCTGAGGCCACTGTCGCGAGGTGCGCGTGGCGACCGTCTGCTTGGGTGTTGTGTGGCGGCGGCGGTGGCGGCAGTTTACTTCGCGGTATCGTGTGGGAAGGATGCCTCGTATCGTCAAACCAGTGTCTCCCAACACGCGACGTGTGGCAGCTGCTGCACGCAAGCGGCGCTCAAGAGAGGCTGAGCGTATACGTCGCATGCATCAAGCCGGCGTAGCGCGTCCGACACCACAGAGTCCAGGGACGCGACGGGCCAAAGCAAGAGCGGCAATGCGTTTGAAGCGACTCGCTTCATCTCTGGGTACGAAGGCAAATGAAGCTCGGAAGCGCCGTGACAGCAATCTTGCCGCGTCAAGCCGATCAACTACAAGACAATCGAGTGAAGAGGATAATGAGGCTGGCCAACTACACCCCGACTCCGCCATGGAAGACGCGTCTCCTCCTGATCCACAAACGGCGCTGCAACAGTTACAGGCGGCTCGCCGTTTCAAACTTTAGTCTCGACAAAGTGTCTTCCGTTTTTTTTTCGTATTTTGGATGTTTCACGCTTTTGTTTTTACTTGGAAAAACCAACAAGGCAAAGCTGAGCAAGAAACAAATGCTTGACACGGAGATTATTTGAGATGCCTTATAACTTTTTAAGTGGTATGTTTGCGGTTCAAGCAATAACTGAAAAGTTTGCTAATCAACACTTTAATTAATTTATGCTTCGTGATGAAAAAATACTTGCTGTAAGTACACACGACTATGGCTACTATGCATTCAGTACGATTTCTCTTAAGCTCTTGTTTTTTTTTTTAAAACCTTGTTCCCAATTAACCGGGACGCCCGGCATAGGCCGGCCAAGGGCCTTATTCGCATATATAAGATGGGAGGCTCAAGTGTGCAGCGCTTGGTGTTGGTTGGCGAGCGAGCTTTCATGTGCGAGCGTGAAGCAGTCGCCGAGGAGGTAGTCCTCATATGGCCGGCTGAACCACCTGCTGCCCGACTCCCAAAGCGCGCGATTCGCATAGAGAAACTAGCCATACGAACCGCACAATGCACGCCGCTCTTCCGTGTTAATGGTCTACTTGCATTGCGTAATGGCTCATGCTAGTTGGTTAATACTTGCAGATTTCACAAGCATATGCTTTAGACGGAACGAACGACATTAGACACAAGGCAAGCGCTAAGACTATCAGACTTTTATTGATTTTGTACGCTTTCTTTTGTCCCAGATAGTGTGAGTGCTCCTAGATACTGCACTTACAATGGAGTACTGGTCAATATTCCCAGCTGATGTTTTTTTTTATTGTTGCAGAGAGCAGTTACAACGTGAAAAGAAGCATCGCTTAATTAAAGCATCTGTGCCTGTTCGCAGAACATCATGGGCGTCTTGCCTGCACCCATAAATCCGGAAGCGCTGGTGTTCGTTGCATCCGTCCACCGCTGGAAGTCCCTGAGAGGAGCAATCAGTCCAGCATTCACGACGAGCAAGCTGACGCAGGTACGTGTCTTAAAAATGGTAATTTCTGCGCTCTTGTGTTTTTCTTTAAAGGCAAACTTCGCCATGTTTTGTGACCGTGATTGCTGCAGCCTGGCTATTCCCTTGCCGAATATGTGAATCCATCACAGCGGAGCACGCATGCTTGGTTCCTTGACTCACTACCAGATGGCACTCGCCTCCGCCCATCCGAAGGAAGCTTACCAGCAAATATGCGACCGGTTTAATAAATAGCTTGTCAATAAAGAACGTCAAACGAGAAGTCAGAGAGGCTGAGGCAATATTATGGGTTTTGATTGATTTATCACGCTTCTTTCCTACTTATGAGGAATCAGGAAAGAAGCATGATAAATCAATCAAAACTCTACTTTTTGAAGCAAGATAAGGATGCCTTAGAACGCGCACTTATAAAACGAGGTACACCTAGGAAGGAGAAGCATGTCCTTCCTGCGGTAAAGCGAAAGAAACGACGCAACATGCTAGTATAATGCGAATATATTTGCCCAGCTGTCGGTTTGGCTCCCCTGCACGGTGTAATAATATTATGCACTGTGCTCCTCTGGCCGCCTTGAAGCCCTTGGATTCAGCGATAGCAGGGGGAAAGTAAACATGTCCTCAATGGAGATTAGTAAGAGGCGATTGGAAGTTTGGTGGCAGAAAAGTTGGGAGACCACAAACAACAGAGGCGTACAAAAGCAAAGTTCCCATTAGGGGTTCATGATTGCTGCGGGAAATTATTTTTTTCTTTGTATTTATAAAGATAGGCAGGTCATCAGGCAAAACAATAACAATGGCTTCGTGGCGCAAAGGCGCCATCTCAAAGCGGACGATCATAGATAGCATCCATCCAACCGCGGCCGTACGGGGAAAGAATGACGATGAACCAGAAAGATAGCCTGCTTGCATGCGCGGATGTACGGTAATGAGCAAGTAAGCGTTGCCTCTGCAACCATGCAAAGAAAAACATGTACACCATGTAAACGCTGCCTTCGAAACCATGCGTTCAAGGTGTCCGTCGTACCCGCTAGTACTCCCCAGGTGACTCGACATAATTTGTGTGCGCCCGCGCTTGTGCGCATGTCTGTGTGTGTGCGCACGCATTTGTTTGCGCGTGTGGGCATGCGCCTGTGTACTCGTGTTTCGACTCTTCATGCACTCACATATTCGAACTCGTTGAATGTGCAGCATTTGTATTAAATGCGAAGCAATCTTTGCCCCATTCTAGGCACCTTGCAGAGGTTCCTGTATCGCCTCCGTTCGGGCGTCTTCAATAAACAGAAATGCGTGACCGATGCTCGGGTCAAATCTCTGCCTTAGTGCACGGCAGCCCTGTGCTCTAACCGTGCGATTGTGGTCTGTAGGGAGCCTACTGAAAAACTTGCCTGTGGTTTAGCTCTGGTTAAACCTAGTTGAATTGCGAAAGCAAGAGCTGCATGCACGTTCTTCCTCCATTCTCTCGGCACGTCGTCTACGCAGCGTCTCATTCCGACGCTCGCGAGAACTCAAAGCGGTCTCCTCCGCAGTTGAAGAGTCACTCCGGGCCGTGGCACGACTTCTTCTAGCCGCATCATCGCCACGACGCTTCTCGAGTTGTGCGGCACATTCTTCTGGCGTCTCTTGAGCGTGTTTCAACGCGACAGCGTCAAGGAGCTCGTGTCGCAGAAAAGCCGGTGTCGTCGGCGTTGGCGGTGAGCGATAAATCCCGGCAGGCACTTCATGAATAAAAAACAACTTGCAAGGTGGGCTGGGTGGGAATCGAACCATGGTCTCCGGAGTGTGAGACGTACACGCTACCACTCAGCCACGAGTTCGATGCTTCACAGCGGTACAAAAGCGCCTCTAGTGAATGCGGTGTTGTCTTAGAAACGAGCCGTAGAAAGTTATATTGCGGCGTATATCAGTTATTATGAACATGTAACTTACAGAAGTCGCAGTTACACGAATAGCGAAGTGAGTTTCCGTTACATTTCTTCTGCGCTTTCCGCACACGCAGAGTCATCTTGCGGCAAGCACAGAAGACCCCCTCCTCTCAATGTACGGCGCTGCCCCGACAGGTGGCGCGCCGCGTGCGCATTGGGGCTGTGTGGGGACCGGTGCGAGGCGCGTCGTGGCCCGGACTCCCTCTCCCCTGACGACGCTTCGCCTTGCTCCCTCGCGGGTTGCAGAATCAAGCGTCCTTCCTCTCTTTAGATCTCTATCTGTCTATCTCTCTGCCCGGGCCGATCACGACGTTTGGCTGGCGTGCATCGTTTACCCCTCCGAGACACCGATTTTTTGGTTCGTTCCGCTTGCTCAGGCGCACGTTTCGTTGCCACGCCGAACGCTGCGTTGCTCGACGCTCACCGCGTCCGATTCGGGGCGCCTCGTAAGTGATCGCTGCGCCGTAGCCCATTGTCTTGCACCCCTTGACGGGTCGACGGGAACGCTGTCGCGTTTCACTCTTGAAGGCGAAGCTTAAGCGTCCTCCAATTTTTTCTCTTCGCTTCGTTCTGTCGTTATTGCGTCTCTTTCGCGCTCTCCATAACGACTAAATACACTGAGGCGAAGCGCATATATATATATATACCCCCGCGAGGCGACACCTCCTTTCCCTCTACCCCAGCGGAGCACAGCTGGTGGAGCGAGCGGCGACGGCAGCGGCGTCGACGGCGGCGCCATCTGTTGGAGCGCGGCTGCGGCGTTGCTAGGCCACGGCGTCTCAAGGTCGTTCAAGGTCGTTCGTTGGCCACGCCAGAATTATGGCGTACGGCATACGGCTGCCTGCATACGGCATACGACGCAACGAGCCGAAGTGGCTCGCTGGCTGGCGTAGTAAAGCTTTCGCTTTAAAACTGGCCTAATGGTATGAGCACGGGGCCGCGGTTTGGGTATATGCCAGAATCGCACGCATATTTCTCTCATGTCAGAGCCAACTAGCTCGTTGGGGAATTCGGGCGCTGGCGTCAGGTGTTGGTTACTGTCATTCTTCCCTTGGCACAGCTAGCGTTGCGAGACGTCGTGTTAACTGCACAGCGTTCGGGTTCGGCCCACATTATCCAGTCCTTTCCACGTAGCTGCTAACGTTACGTAAAAGCTGCGTCACATTACAGAGTTGTAGCTTGCGTGCAAACGCGTGAACCTTCACGGTACGCCGGGCTACCGGAGACCTGAACTGCAGCAATAACGCTCGCAGCGGCTACTTGTGACACTTTGTCGAGCCACACCGCGTTAATCTCGTTTTCGTGTTACCCGAGTGCTCTCGCCGCAGAAAAATAAAGACCGGTCCTGGTGTCATACAATAGTCAATACTAATTCCGAACCACCTCTGGACATTGCGGAGGCGTGGCAATGTCCAGTATTAAAGAGTACTAAAGTATTGAAGAAAGGGTACAAGTCAACAATTCCGCCACTGCCGATACTTTGCATCAGCAGCTAAGTGAAAAAATGCCACGTAGTAGTGGTGGTGAAGAAAGCAACAAAACTATGAATGACGAAAGTAGCACTTTATTAAGCCAACATGTGCCCTCCAAAACAGTCTACACTCAAAGAACGTCAACAGCGGCGAACAGAGTCGGCGATCGTCGAAAACCCGATCTGCCGGTCAAGCGCGTCGGCTTTTATACACGAGTTATCGATGGTTCCAGAGTAATTCGGTGGTGCCCGCATTTCTTCCCAAAAGTTGCAAACAATTCGCGTCGCGCATGCAAGCAGATTACACAAGCTTCGGTGACAATAGAACCATCGATAGCATTAAAGAAGTTTCCGATACATGGGGGCGCGTCCCGCGCAGCGCGATAACATTCGTTAGACGATGAAAAGCGCCCACCCGTAAAAGATAAGGAAGTCCACCTGTCAATGTGTTTTGCACTTAAGGAATACATGAAATCTCGTAGAATGCCCGAGCGCCCGTGTAACGCGATGATCGGAATAAATAAAGACAAAGCATTATGGAACAAATTATATTACATAAGACCTAAGCTAGAACCTTCGATTTCAGTTAAACAAACTTGAGAAATCCAGGAATAAGTATATGGGCATATATTATACAGAATACAAGCGACCGCGGAAACGAACATTAGCGCTCTGATTCCTCGGCCACGTTGTGATAATGAAGGGGTAGTGTTGTGCGTGGTGTCCAGAAAGCACGTTAAAAAAGGATTCCCGGTCGCAGGCGTTTGCTCAATATCTTAGTCTTATACAGATAAAAAAAGAACATGTAAGAGTATTTGTAGAAGAAGCTAATGAACGCTCTCTTGTGCAAGTCAATAACTCTAGAAGAACTGCGTAATTAGCGAATAAACATATTAAAACTTTATGTATCGTATCTCAGGCGTTCAAGGTATTTGAAACCTCCAGCGAGGCACTGGCGGACATTGTCGGAAAGCAACGCGCTGTCGACAGATCAGTGGACGCAATGCTGCTGTTGCGGCGATACGCGTTGGACACGATTCTCAAGGCCGGCTTCGGCATCGACATGGGCGTACAGAAAGCCGAACCTGGTGGCTTTTGGGACAAGCTCACCCTTGAAAGTTCCCGACTGTTTGATTCACTTGGGCTGCAAGGAATCACACTATTAGCAAGTATGACATGTTTTAGTATATATATATATATATATATATATATATATATATATATATATATATATATATATATATATATATATATATATATATGTGTGTGTGTGTGTGTGTGTGTGTGTGTGTGACTGGAATCGTTTTGTTATTCAGTGTCCTGAATTTACCCCTCTATAGCTTCTAAAAATGGGTGTTGATTTGGCTACACTAAATTCCAATAATTCGTCGACTTCTATCTCCAACGCATAGATCTGAAGCAGTTCCTAAATGAACATTAAGGCGCTATACAAGTGGCAGAAAGTGACCTTTTGTCTTTCTTTATGTAAATATAGCCACGATTTTGATGACACTTTTGTTATCGTGGTCTAGACATCTCAAAAAGCGGCTATCACCTAAATTAGCAGACACGAATTTATTCAAGTATTCTTACTTTCTGTGCATTTTTAAAACCATCTTTTCAAAATAGAATGTCCCCCAAAACTTTGTTTTCAACCCATTTGATCATTTTCTAGAATCATAGTAAATAAGTGAAGTAGTAGTAAAAAAAGTGAACCTCACATCTGTATGCACAGTACGCTGGATAACCTGCTTTCCGTTATTCAGATTGTCTGCCAGAACTTCAGCCCCTTTTTGTGTGGCTGGCGACAGTTACTACATGGTGCACCGATATGTTCGTTGCTTTAGTCAAGGACCTGGTGGAACCAGTCATTGAGCGGCGCCGGGAGATGAACTCGGTAAGAACTCCCTTTTTTTCATTGTATTGCCAGCGAAATATAATGGTGGCTGCTCTGAAGCGCGTAAAAACAGATTGGGGGTGCTCGGCTACACTCTAATTATTTCGGGTATAGCACTCAAAACATCCCAGTATTGCCCGAAAAGCGAGCCAGCGTTTGCGATAGCAAATGAGTAGACAGCTATACGAAGTAAGGATAGTAGCTCTTTCGGACGCATTAACTTGCAAACATTCGCTTACTATATAAATTAACAAGCGTCGCATGAGTGCCAACCGGCAAACATGAACACATTACAGTCGATGACCGCGGGCAATCGCTGTCAAAACGCTGGCGTGAGGAAGCGCGGCAGCAGCAGCGAGCGAAGTGATCTTCGTGCTGTGTATCTCTTCCATGCCAACTGAGCGGCGACAACACAGCACGCACAAAGGTATGAGCCACCACCGAACTTTGAAGAGAAGGTGCGCAGGCCTGCAATGCGAAGATGCTGCAGAATACAACACCGACCCCTTTCGGTCCGGCAACATTGATGCCTTCAGGTAGCATGTGTGGGTTTATTGACCAGTTGCCTTCACCCAAAAAGATCATGAACTCGTGACGCCTGCGGCAGAAAAGGATGTTCCACACCCGCCGCCAAAGTTTGCGAGTGGTGGCGCTGGCTAACACTCCCAACGTTAGTTGCTGCAGTAGAAACGTAAGATAACCAAGAAAGTGGGTGGAGAAACGGCGCCGCGCTAGTTCAATTGGTTAGAACATCGCACAATTAATACAAATACGTGGGATTGTTCCCCACCTGCGGCAATTTGTTTTTTCATCCACTTTCACTGCCATTAACTTATCATTTCTTTAATTCCATTAGTAAGTACAAGTATTTTTCCATATATTGTCCTTCACGTCTTTGTTGGCTTCTCGTGATATGATTAATAAAAATCGGGCCCCTCGGTTAACCCCTTTTCTTCTCGTTCAAAAAATATACAAGTGTGACGTAGCTGTACAGAACCAAGTTAATGTTGTTTGCCGTCGCTTGAAGCAAGTCAGACTGTTTGTATTTGGCGTACATAAATAATTACAAATTATTATTTCCTCAACTTTTCAAATATTATATTCAGAGCTAAAATTGGCAGAGAAAGTTGTATGCACACGCACGCACGCACACGTACACACACACACACGCACACACGCACACACGCACACACACACACGCACACACACACACACACACACACACACACACACACACACACACACACACACACACACACACACACACACACACACACACACACACACACACACACACACACACACACACACACACACACACACACACACACACACACACACACACACACACACTGTAGTCGCACTTGCTCCGCAAAGCCACGGCAAATAACATGGCCTTGGTTGTGTCCCACTACGTGGCATTTACATATTTTTAAATCTTGGCACAAGTTGCCTGCGAAACACATATTCACAAGCATGTAAAGCAGGGTGTTTACAAGCTGTTAAAAATTTGGCAATTGGTGATAGCTCAAAAATCGTCATCTTTTCAGTGCCAGACACACACGTGTGTTGTGGCAATTAGGGCAAGACCATGTCCGTCGGGGTTGCAGTTACGGCTCTGTAGAACGCCGTCTTTGATAAAAAAGAATGCCGAGGAGAGACCAAGAACCGAGGCCTCGGCAGGTGAACGTTGCAGACGGTCAACAAGCGAATGGAGCGAAATGTCGCGGTGGTATACTCCTCGACGATGCAAGTGGACACAAATACAATATTATAAAGTGTGCCGCAGCTAACGTTGGCCACTGTTCAACGAAAAATTAAAAATATTCAAAACACATGATGCCAGACAGGATACAAGATATGGGCCTAATACGATATAACACCGTATATCCTATAGTTATAACTGGCACCGTGTTTCTTAAAGTCATTTTGTAAACTGCTTGGCTAACGTTAGCTGAGACACACGGTATATCGTGACTAGCATTAATTTCTGTCAATGAGATCAACAGCTGGAAATGCATAAATTTTCACACAGACAATTAATGCAGATTTACCTGATAACATAATCGTGATGATATGCTTATTAGTAAAGAACGCCTTTCACACAGTTATTAACAGCTCTTTCGTGAAGGAAGTACTGAGTTCTCTGGAGGCGTAAAATTTATAACTTCTTGTAAGTTATCGTTAAAATGACCAACAGCATGCGGATTTATTGGCCTCGTTACCTCATCTCGGACAGTGCTTCCATGCAATTGGCTTGCTCAAGGTGTTACATATTCAATCTATATTTTGCCCATTGAGGGGTTATGCTTTTTCTTCTGCCTTTAGGCGGTATGAAGTTGGTACGTATGCAGGTGGCACAGTATTATGATTTATTATTGACAGTATTACGTATCTAGACACTTTTCTGAATAAGGAACTGAGCACCTGTGTTGTCTTATTGTTTGTAAAAAACTTGGTTAACAGTTATGTTCATAAATATGTAGTGTTGTTTACTCTTCGATCAGAAACAGTTGAACAACGAAAGTTTGTGCCCAAGATTGCAATATAGGTATTTGCGTTGAGCAGTTCAAGTTAAGTATTTGAGGTGTGCAGTCTAAAAACAAAGATAGTTCCGGGAACTCTCTTTGTGGGAGTATCTGCTTGTCCCATATTTCACTCTTTTCGAGAGCAGATCGACCCTACCCTCTTTGAGAGAGAGTAGGTCAACTCCTCCCAACAGTTTTGTTACTCCACCGTAAGGGAGTGCTAGTACTCTTCCGCATAGTGCTAATACTCTCCCCACAGGGAGTGCTAGTACTCTTCCGCAGAGTGCTAATACTCTCCCCACAGGGGTAATAGTACTCCCCCAGACCTAGTGCTTCTACTCCTCCAAACCGAGTACTTCTACTCCTCCAAGCCGAATGTTTCTACTCCCCCAAATAGAGTGCTTGTACTCCTTCAGAACAGAGTGCTAGTACTCTTTCCAATAGTGTGAAAGCACTATGTAGATCCATGATCACGTTTGAAAGGATTCGCATTACTTACATGTGGGGAGTATTTGGTTCCTTCATAAGCAGCGCCTGCACTTATGCTTGGTGAACGGGACGTAATCTGTAGTCGCCGAGTTACTCAAATGAAACATTTTCTCTTTAAAGGTCAAAATCTTTATTGATCTGTCACAAGACAAACTGAATAATAATTTGAGAAATATGCTGACAGAGACATAAAATCAGATTACAATGATGCCCATGACTTTAGAACACATCTTGAAAATAAAACATAAGTATATTCTCTAGTTTCCTCAGTATTACAGTGTAGAAATATCCTTTAATTTCAATCGGCTCCTTCTTTTCAAATAAGGTATACAATGCAAAGTCAAACATAGAACAAACGTGTGCAAAGTCACAAAGTATTGACACTATGATCGAAGAGAAATACGCAGCGCATTACTGGCCAGCAAACGCATTTCTGGCACAAAACGCGTGCTTATATGGCAGAGATTACCAGTTGAGCTGCTAAGCATGGGGCTGGTAATGTAGATACATTGTGCAAGAAACCTTTTTTGTGTGCCATATTCTAAGACAGCAGCTCATCTGATAACGTCCTGTCGAGCGTATGGATGTTCCTGACGAGAGTACAGTGCATTTAGAAATGTGTTGTATATTCTCATGCGTAGCTGCAGGTCTAGCTAGCTTTGCTTATATTGTTTCTAAGTGTGTCTTGTTGTGGTTCTGCAGCAATATCCTGCCCGGTCTCAAACCAGTACAGATGCACATGATATTTCTTATTCGGTTGCCCTCCTCAAGAAAGTAGTTTCCTGGTGCTGTTGGGATTTATCCATTACACTTTCTCAAAAATAAATTAAATTAAATTTACAATATTATCTAGTGTGTAGCAAATGCGTATAAAACTGCAAGGAACATTGGCATTAAAATATTGTGCATCAAATTTCCTCTCATATATGGTAGCTTTTCATTCCAATTAAGGTAAGAATGCTATACTTCTGAGGAGCAGCTTTCATAATTACATGATCAACTATTGTGACTCCTCGAATATGCAATCTAACTAAAGTATAGCATGGCTTCAGATGTGAACCAAAAATCAGATATGAACACGATGCATCAAAGGCGACATAAGCATAAGTACAGACAGGGAAGTGCACGAAAAAGACAAACAAAGAAGCAAAACATAAATTGAGAATGGCACCATCCTGTTTCACATATCCCTTCCATGCACGTGGATTTTGCATGCGACAATGCATATACTTGCACAATGAACCAACTACCTGAAACCAAAGATTTTTCTTACTGATGTGGTTAAGACGCACTAAAGTAAGAACAATTATTGCACTTCACATAATCTTCCGTCTCAAAACAAGTACGTGTCTAGGAAGATAAATACATCGCCTCACTGTGCACTCTATCTTAAGTCCAGAAGAATAATGTCTACAGAAGCCATAAAACTAAGGGGCTTTTGTTTAACACTATATGTTCACATCCGCCAATTGATGAACAAGTCTTCTACTCGGATGCTCTCAGTTCTTTGCATTGAATGCATCTCTACCCTCACTAGCATACTTGGTTGGCAAGTAGATTGGAGAAACCACAATCTTACGTTTTTAAAATAATTTTCAATTCCAAGTTACTCTCCAGCTTCTAAGACCTAAGGTTTCCACCGCGGTGTACACAGTTAAACGCCCTAATTGCTCCTTGCTTTCGCTTCGGGAGGCACGAGCGGTTCTAATGAACTGGTTTCGTAAGCATGCACATAAACGATAATTACTGCTTAAACATGGGATTCTCTTCCCCCAATGCTTCACCTTTCTGGAACCTAAAAGGAAGCCATAATTCTAAAGTTAGGTGTAAAAAATAGATAAAAAGGAAGACATGAAAATCTGTCTGCTTCATGTCAGCATTTAAAATACAGAATCGGTGTCTTGTATTTGCACCCTTGCATTCGCGTGCTGTTAAATGTAAACTATTAAAGCTGTTAAATGTATGTAAGCACCTAGCCAAGCATGAGCTGCTGCTTTTTATAGTGAACACAGGCACCAGGCTCATTGCAAGTATGTATCATGGCACTAAGCAAATATGCAATTTCATTGTACTACTATTTTTCATCACATGGACATATCTGTTGAGAGGCAAGACAAAAAGCAGTCACTTCTCACAAATAATCAGCTTTTTTTAAAACACATTTCTAACTTTTCAATGACACTTGCTCCTACGTGTTTGTCTCCAGAGAGCATACTTGATTTTGACTTTGCCATCGGAGACATTACATAAGTATACCATGTTAAGATGACTGTCTAGAGCACATGAGAATTTCCATCTTGGTGTGACATACTGTATTTTGATTTTGTTGACATTTAGTCAAATGGTACACCCAATATACCCGCATTCTAGTTCTCTTGTCCAAATTGCACGGCAATGTATTTTGATTCTTTCGCGTGCGCTCCTCTGCACTACGTGAAGTCGTGCTGGGATGGGGCTCTTTGACATCCTTGTGTCCTTGCAGCTGCCTTCTTGCGTTATATAAAGCGGGTGCCTGAAAAAAATCGCGAGCAAAAGTCAACACGAGGACTTGGTGTAAAACAACATCAAGACAGTCAAAGTCATGGCACTAAAAGAAAGTCTTAGATCTTAGTCTTCCTACTAAAATGCATGCGAAACATCTAAATGACTGCAACATTCAGCTGCTAAACTAACTTCCATTTTTAGATTTAAACAAAAAAGAAATTACCGACAGTTCGTCCTCGTTCGTTACCAATGTTAAAATACTCCTGCTAATAAATGGAATATTGGTCATTGGTCAGATGGCATAGGTCTTTCATTAGTCTGGTATGTCGCAAACACCACTTGTGACGCATCCTAGGCACGTGCCCAGTGTGCCCCCCGCATCATCTCTGCTTGTGCCACTGCTCAAGCCATAATTTGAGGATCATATCTGCAAACAAAATGTTCAGTAGGGATGAAAATATGGTCATCCAATTCAATGGATATGACTGGATGTGCCTAAAAGAAAGGACATCAAGGCTTGTTATGGCAAGCTTACCCACATTTCAATAATAACAAGAAAGTTCACTGCGGCCTGGATCTAAGCTTACTAAAAGGCATGAACTTATTTTCATTCATGAGGTGCGCAGGGGACTTCACTTTTGACAGACTCGACAACTGCCGCAGTTTGAAATCTAGCCTTTTACATTTTTGAAGGCATGTAAAAGTTGCAGTTAGACCGCAGTTAGTTTATTAGACCAACTCTTTGTTTTGTGTACGACAGACCACTGGTGACACGGAATTAAAGCAATGTTTTATATTTAAACTATATCTCAACTAAAAATATTAAAGCGATAAACACAGTTAGATCTGCCGTGCAGTTGCAAGATGCACACATAACGCTTGTAACCCCCAGACGAAGGGTGCTTTAGCTGTTCATATGACATAACTCTGAAACACCAACTCATATTAGCAGATACACAGACGCAAATCGCCCCTGCAATTGTAATTCCAAACAGCAGCCTTTATATTCGATGCCGATGCATAACTCGCTGCCTGACAATTCACCGAGTTCCAAGATATAGGCACCCTTTCGAACGACAGAAAGCTGAGCTAGTTGGTAAGGATTCATTATGCAAAATAGAAGTGAGGCGTGCAGACAGGACACAAGAGTGTTGTCCACTTCTCTACTCTTGTGTCCTGTCCGCACGCCTCACTTCTATTTTGCATAATGCACCCTTTCAGATTCTCACCGGGCTCCAAAACCACAACAGGAGACAAAACCAGACCTATAATCACACCATTTCCATACATGAGCAAAAACAGTTCAGTCTTAGGGCTAAACACCATGGGAGCGATTTAGTGCGCGACAGCTCCGAGCGACAAAACGGGCCGTCGCTTGAACAGATCGCTCGCTTCTGGACATTGTTACGACTTTGCACCGCTGCCACCACTATTACGACTTTGAGGTGGTCCCGTAGCTGCCGTCACCCGTTTCGTGACAGAGCGTTGCCAACTCATGTTGCGACTCTGAAGTGGTCTCGTAGCGCTCGTCACCCGTTTCGTGACAGAGCGTTGGTAGCGAAGACTCCGAGTCAGGCGTCGGTGAGAATAACGAAAGGGATTTTATACACTATATACAGGTCATTATACAGGACAAGATCGGATCGGCACGGGGGCCGAGAGCTCACAGCAAACGCGACTGTTCCCGCTCGGCGACATCCGGTGAGACTGCAACGCGTGACACATCTCACTCCACTCGAGAGCGGCTCTCGGCTCCCGGTGGGTCGGTGGATCCGGTTTTCCAGGCGGCGGCGTCGGGACTTATAAAGCCCCGAGAAACGATTGTTACTCAAACGGCCCAATACAAAGCCAGCACTCGACGGTCGTCCGAGAGGTCAAACCAGCGACCGCGCTGGCCACCCGCTTCCAAGTTGCCGTGCGCGGTGACCTCCAGGGAAAAGGAAATACGGCGCCGGGCTGTCTAGCACTTTGTTGCACGTTTGGACATGTGTTGGGTGCTTCTCCGGGGACGCCGCTGCCTGACGGCTCAGCATCTTGACTTGTCAAGGGAGAATTAGGGCGCTGTGCCTTTCGGCGCAGCCCCGGGTTTGTCCAAAGGGCGTTCGCAGGATAAATTCTGCATCTTGTAGATTCGGAATCAGGGCTGGTGGTAATGGCACAACAGCATACCCGCCATCAGATAAGGCGCCGGGTAGACGAGCTGCCTCCACGTGGCTCGGATGCCAGGCGCGCACGTTCGTCAGGCTCGTCCAAGTTCACGTCCAGTGTCCGGACGCCAGGTAACTTCACGTGCCCAGGTCCCACACGCCAGGACAGGAGCTGTGCTCACCGCATTGTCGCCAAGGCACCTCAACCAGCTCCGCTCGGGTCGTTCCTAAGCCCTTGCTTCTCGCCACTGGTCATGGTTGGTCGTTCTGCAGCTTGCAAAACCGACCGGCAAAAGGCAACACCCAACACGAGCAAGTGCCCTCTGTCTCCCGTCAAACACCAGACAAGGCCATAATCCAAATCAACCTAACTAAATTGCTATCCCCCTTTTTCTCCCGCTGCAACAAGAGGCAGGTGTACGATCTGGTACACAAGGCTCAAGCAACCATTTTTCAAACTAACAACGCACCAAAATATCATGAGCAATTATTAATCAGCAATAATAAGCAAAATTAGAATGGTCCCCTTGAAATCACTTGGACCGAAAACATACTATGAGGAAGCAAGTGAGGTCATTCATTTTTCCCGGTGATATTTTCGAGGAATCAGAAGCTGCTTATATTTGCGACCATGCTTATCCGTGTAGCGGCGGTACAATAAGCCAGATTCCTCGTAAAATGAAACCCTTTTTTTTTTCGCTCCCCGTTTGACGCTCTTCCTCAGATCGGCTATTGAACAGTCGTTCTGTTGCTCGCGAATCAGACTTTGCCTTTCAACTGCAGCCAGCTCCTGCCAGATGGCGGAAACCGGAGAGAGTGTGGAGCCCGCGTCGCCTAACTGCGGCGTCGTCGAAATCGTCGCTCGCCTCCCGGAAGTGCTATGAGCGACTAGCCAATAGCGCGAAGCCGGAACTGTATGTATGTACATCGCTCAAATGCTACCGATTGTCGCGCGGAACGAGCAAACGATTGAGTTTTTATGCGTGCAACGATAAGAACCTACTACAAGACCTTCGGAAATATTTTATGCTGTTTACAGTAAAACACATCAAGTAACATTACTAAAGCACGCATCACGCCAGTTTCAACGCGTATATGCAGTCCTCATACCGGCAACACCGGGGAGGCGCTCGCACGGAGTGCGACTTGTAGGCGACGAGCCAACGTGACAGCCATCTCTATCGCATGGTTTGTAGGTGTCGTGCGCAAAATCGTTTCTGGGGGTTTATGCGTTATTCAGCATAAACATGGATTCCTCATGCGTTTTCAGTAAGTTTAAGATAACGCGCCCAATTGACCTCGTGCAGCATGCAGCTGAATGCCTGCGGCAAAGTTTCTAACTATAGCACTGGTGCTGCACGTAACTTCAGTGGTCGCAGATTACCCATGGGCGAGACACACTCAAGCTCTCGGATTATTTATAACGAAAGCATGCCGTAAGCAAGATGGCGCCTACTGTTATGTGACTCCTTATTTGAACAGCTTTGCGTACACAGTAGACTGCCAAACTTAATAAATTCAAACACTGAAAACGTACGCTAAGCGCGCTATGCATAGTTTCGGAATCATGGGCTGGTGAACAAACCATTTTAAGCGTTCTCTCGCCTCGCGTCTTGTTGAACATACCATGGTTCTGGCAGCGTTTGCTATTTTCA
This sequence comes from Dermacentor variabilis, assembly GCF_050947875.1. Lineage (NCBI taxonomy): Eukaryota > Metazoa > Arthropoda > Arachnida > Ixodida > Ixodidae > Dermacentor > Dermacentor variabilis. The sequence continues at coordinate 144,350,193 of NC_134569.1, forward strand.
AAGCTCCTACGGATAGTGGCAAGTGATAAAATCACATGCAGTTATCGAGACGACTGGCTTTTGCGATTGACATCAAGACACGGCGCGCTTGCCTAGCCCGTTGTCAATCGCGTCGGCTAAGCGCCGCGACGACTTCCTAGCGATAGCATGTCATATACGCAAAATGTGCGCCTAAGATAGAATTCACTTACCGTAGAGGATTTGTTGTTATATCCAACGAATGACGAACGACTATCGTGTTTTCGCGGCGACGCGAGATGGCTGACACATGATCTGCCTTGGATGGCCTCCGTTGCTGCTCGCTGCCCGAAGTCGCTGGACGGATCACTTTTTCTCCGGTTCTGTGCTGTTCCGCGATGTTGAGCGCGCGCGGTGACATCGGTGACTACGAGTGACAAACTAGAACGCTTGCTCGGCGTTCCTTTGAACTGTGGCTGCCAGTTCTCTTAGAAATAGAACGGTGTGCTCTTTGCTTAGCGTGTGTGAGTGATACATTGCTATGCTCATATATAGGAAGATAAAAGAGAAGTTTAATAGCTGAACTTCCTGCTATATGTACAAGAAATGCCGCGAAAATTATGTATTAAACAGCGTCTTTCGGTGAGAAAGGATAATGACCTTCGTTTACCATTCATATGCGTTAAGTTACACGCGCAGTATTTATGAAGTGTTAAGAACATCTCAATTTACCATGAACAGCACCAGTAACAAGGATGCATTATGAAAATGCTAACTAGTATTTATATATTACTAACTAGTATATTATGGCTATTCAAAGCGAATTTTTGCCGTCGCCACCGCCGTGGTGTTCCATGTATAGTTAACTATACGTATGCTAGATGCGATGTCATGGTATATTACATGTCGTACATGCGGGTTATATTGCCACACCATTTCATAACTAAAGTTGCTAATGCCAGGTTCTACATTCCTGGGAAAATTATTCCTCAGAATTTTGAGGATGGGAGCCCAGAAAAAAATGTGATGAAAAAAAGAACCCGGAGAGCGCATACCTTCTTTCTTAAATGTTCTCAGAGATAAATATTAAACGTGCCAAATAATAACTGGGCTGCAACCCGGAAATTATGTATTTTTATTGGCGCTGCTGTGCACTACCTTTCGGATCGCCCAAGGAAAGAGGTTGAAACCAACCGGATGCGGAAAAGTTTTTGTAAAGTCGCAAAAAAAGACATTCGCTTTAATTGATAAACATAAATGAAATTCTCATGGCAGGATTCTAAGAGAGGGTCCCTAGCACAACAGCTCGTTTCACTCAATACTTTTATTTAAGCGCAAGAAATCCGGCGGCAGAGGAAAGGAACACCAGACAGAACGAGCGCTGAGTTCAAACTAAAGTTTATTCTCAGAAAATCAAGCGCTTTTATCTGCCGGCACTGATCAAAAGCGCAACAGGTCATTGCGCAAGCGCTCTCCAATCCCCCCAAAATGTTTCAGATAGTTGCAAAATTCAATGGCGACAAGGATATGCGAATAAAAACAAAAACAGAAAATTCTACAAGATCGCAAGACATAAAAGCAAGCTCTGAATCAGGCCCTTAACATGTGTGCACTGATAACATTGTGTTAGCATCGAAAAATGCTCTGTCGAGGTGTCTTATGTCTCTTGTGCGAAGGTTAATCGAGGGCTGGCTGACACACGTGGAACCGTTTTTCCGAATTCAGAAAGCCTCTACAACCTCCCAAGTTGTCCTGTCTTGCTGCCGAAAGGGGATAATTCTGTCGCGTAGAACGGGCTTAGATCAGCATTGTCGGCAGTGCATGGCAAGACGCAAATATGGTGACCCTTTTAGGGAGCTGACGTGCTCTCTGAGTCTAATGTTTAGGCAGCGGCCTGCCTGTCCGATGTATTTCTGTCCACATAAAATAAAGGAATGGGCTGCACAACATTGCATGCACAAGTAACGAAGTTTGTGTTGTGTCTCGTGCTGCATTGAGCTTGTTTTGCTTCCCCTTCCTGCGCATGCGCTTTTGAAGTGCTGGATAAATAGCACCTAGCTTATTCTGAGCAGTTCAAACAACATCAACAGTATGTGGAATGCCACGTTTTTTTAAGAAATGCGAGAGCTTGTCTATTTGTCGATTTAGCGTGTCTATTTGTCGCAATATGGCAATTGTGGCGAACGTTTTTGAAAGCCTTCTTCGGTTTCAGCCCGAGGATGGCTCTTGACGAGCGCCCCGGATTGTCTATGATTTGATGTTTAAGGGCGTCTTGCGTGGAGAGATGTCTTCTGTACCTAATCATGGTCTGTGTAACAAATTCGTTGTCCTAGAGGTAATCCGTGAGTCTATTGAGAAACGCGTGCTCCATCAACTTGCCCACGCAGGACGTGAGGGAGATGAGGCGCAGGTTCTCCAGCTAGGATTTCTTGCCAGGTTTAGGTATCAGTATGATCTTTGCTTCTTTCCATTGCTGGGGTAGCTTGCCTTACGCCCAACACTCGTTAATGCATTTTGTGAGTTTCTCGATCGATCCGTAATCGAGATTGCGTAGTGCCCTATTGGATATTCGATCGGGGCCAGGGGCCGACTTGGTATTGAGTTTGACGAGCACCGCCTTCATTTCGGCAACGGAGAATTCCGCGTCTTGGGTGGCGTTGCTTTCTCTCGAGTAGTCCGGATATATTTGCGGTGGCGTTTGGGATATGTAAAGGCGTTCCGCATCCCGTAGGAATTGTTGTTCCGTTCCCCCGTAAGCGTGTATGATTTTGTATGTCTTGCATGTGTGTGGTCTTGGTGTTGGCGGGATCAATGAGGTACCGAAGTATCTGCCACGTACAACGCGTGGTGAGTTGACCATCCATATCCGCGCATTTCTCTTCCCATTGTTGTTATTGCCGGTTAAGCGCGTGCTTTTCTATTTCTTTATTGAGCTACGCTATCCGTTCACGCAGTCTCCTATTGCGTCTCTGTTGTTTCCATTGGTGCTGCCCGTGTGTTTTGGCTTCCCACATGAGCAGCAACCGGGAGTATATTGACTCGAGCCCATCTGTCGATGGGATCATTTGCGTCACGCGCTCGATATCCTACCGCAGTTGGTCGCTCCGTTGTCCTATGTCTTTGATGTCTTCCACCTGTTGCTTGTCACGATGTTTGCATAGGTGATTCCAGTTGGTGATCTTCATTTGACGACCGGCACTGTGTTCCTGAGGGCCGTCTTCTGCTTCTATGGAAATAATGTAGTGATCGCTTCCCAAGTCTTGCATGGTGTTTGTCCAAGTGACTTTGCGTGCGTTGCACGTGAAAGTAAGGTCCGGCGTCGTGTCAGTGCTGACGCTGTTGCCCTGCCTTGTTGGTGCTGCGGGGTCAGTGACCAGCTCGAGCCCGGCGTATTACGCCGTCGCCCATAGATGCATGCCTTTGGGGTGATCGTGCTTGTGACCCCACGCCGTGTGCACCGCGTCAAAAGCCTCTGTAATTGGGGAGGAAGTCGTTTTCCACCTTGAATATGGGGTCAGAATATCGGCCAGAATGAGCGATAATCACAGCTAAATTCTATCTTGGAAAACGGAGCCGATGTGAGATGCGTCCGCTCCCTTCGGCGACTTCTTCCTCATCCTTCAGGACAAGATTTTTTTTTTTTTTTGAAGGACTTCCAACGACGCAGTAAGGGCGGGTCTTCTGACAGGGATCACCAGAACAGATGTGTGTGCATGCATGTTCTGACGTTCGGAATTGTGAGAGAATTTTGTTGTTATTGCAGTCTGCATATATATTTTGGTATGCTGCTTGGGAACTTTGAATATTTCGTATTTCTTTAGCAATTAATTTCAGTTCTCGAATTTCAGAAGCTACTTCGACGCAGAACGAATACCACGAAACAGTATATGTTATTCAGTAACAAAATAATATTCTGCCAAAGCGTAGCAGTTCAGTGCCAATATTGGACAGTAGTACAAAGAATTTGGGACAGGCATCTCGATCAGTAGAATTGAAAAGCATGGAGGCACACCGTCAAGTTCACGCATGACAGCACTACACTTCTAAGTTTAGCGCTTTTAAAATTGTTAGCCATATCGCAATTATTCTCCGTTCGCGTCTTGATGCACGCGTGTGTGGGTTACGCTAGGCCACTCTGGATTTTATATTTATTTTCTTTCAGAACAAGGCATGTGACATCCTACAGGTTCTCCTTAAGAGTGAAGAAGTGGATGCCGCTGCAGGTACGTTTCTAAATCTATGTAAACCGAGATGTTGTGATTGCATGCGTAAGTTCTTTACCTTATGTATACTATATTTTATGTACGCCTTAATAACCATGCTTTCAGTGTGCGATATACAGATCCATCTACAATTTTCGTTTCATGGCGAGAATAACTCAACCACATTCGGAACATTTTTGTAGGAACGTGACCAAGGTTTATGGGGTGGCTGAGTAAGATAGGAAGCAACTAAGGTCGAGAGTAACCTTAAAAAATTAATTATAATTTAGTAATTACTGTTTCTTTTCAGAACGCGACAAATTGTATTATCTCAAGATGTTCACCAGACTGCAACTGTCGTGACGAAAAGAATGTTTGCTATTTTGGTCACTTAAATGTTGTCTATAGCGTTTACATTAAGCTTACCATACCAAACAATTCCCTACAGGCAAACCTCGGCTAAACCGCGATATCTCCGTGAATATGTCGCAACGTTACTAAAGATCGCACCAAGATAAATGTTAGGACTGTTACATCCTGGCGGCGAGGAGTTACGGAGTCCCCATCTATCGGAAGCGCCTCGCTCGCGTAGTATGAGGGATCACGCGGCGCGCTCCTCATAGGTTTTGCTGTCAGCGCTCACTGAAAACACCACGCGCGAGCTCTTCCGGACATTTCTGTAACTAATTTTGAAACGAGAGAAGTATTTTACTGTCTAAATAATAATCTTGGGCAAACTGAAAGCACAGAATCGTTTACAGACGCTATCTCTTTACCGGATACGTACAGTGAACGCCACTGCGCGCGGTCGCCGCGATGTAGTCTCCCGAACCGGCTTCTTGAAACGCTGAGAGCACACTATGTGAAATATGCTCTTACAGTGTTTGTATAACTAAATGGAGCGTAATAGAATGAAGCCTCAATGCAGCGATCGCACAGATTCGCAGCGACTGACTGCGCGTCTGCGTGCTTGTCCGCGCACTGTTTCGCTTTCGCCGCGTGCGCGTTTTCGCACCGTGCCATGAGCTTTAGGCCACACAATATGAGCATTTGACAGTATACAAGCAACCATTGTTGCGTGGGCGCTGTCAGAGCTGTTAAAAAATAATTTCAATGTGGAGACTTCGACGCCTGTGATGTGCCGTCGCGACGATTCAATCTTTTTTTTTTTCTTCTAAATTCTTGGACGTTTCAATATTATTTGTCCAGTTGCGCCGCACTGTATGTTTATCGGTGTTCTCAGCGTGCGATTTCCCGCTGCTTCTTGTTTGTAATCCAGTCTAATAATTCATAACACAAACATGACCATCTGCCATGCTTTTTTAATGTGCTTCTTACCACTCCCTTTCCACTTCAGTGAACTTGTCAGTATCTATAGCATCGACAAGTTTCTAGACCAAACCGTCATGACATTATTCGGGCAGCGGACTCGGGCGAGTGTCTCAGTGCGCGTTTTCCGAACATCGCAGACCCGGCGCCGTAGCAGAAATCTTCCTCGCGTTTGTGCTTGCTGCATACCCGAGTTGTAGCCGACGACTGTTTGCCGGTTTGATGTTTCGCGAGCCAAGCTTCACGCAGCTTCTTGTCCTGCGGCTACGTGTGAATAAGGCTGACACCGGGCTCCGTTGCATATGTCCGGCACTGCGGCACCGAGCAGTAGCCTACCATGTTGCGCGCCTTCAAAGGCAGCCTCTACCTATTGTAGTGCTTTCAAGCGTTGTAAAGGACACTCGAAGCGGGAAAATCTCGCCACTAAATGAGGATCGTAGCGTACGAGGGAATTTAAACTCGTTTTAAGCTCGCTTCGGCGCTCTCGAAGCAGCCGACGCGGTTGCTATGTCCACGTGATCCCTAATAGCACGTCACCGCGACGGTGGCGCCAGCTTTTCCAGTGGTGGAGCTCGAGGCCATTATAGTAAATTGCCTTGTGAGGTAGTCGAGCAGCTTTTCACTCGCCGCGGTTGCTTAGTGGCTATGGTGTTAGCCTGCTAAGTACGAGGTCACTGGACCGAATGCCGGCCACGGCGACCGCGTTTCGATGGGTGCGAAAACGCTCGTGTGCTTAGATTTACGTGCATGTTAAAGAACCCTAGGTGGTACAAATTCCCGAAGTCGCTTACTACGGCGTGCCTCGTAATCAGATCGTGATTTTGGCACGCAGAACACCATAATTTAACCGAGCAGCTTTTCGTATTTGTGTACTGGCTATCTGAAGATCATGAAATGTTATAGGCAAGATCTTTATTACGATAGCAATTATATGGACACTGCAGGCGCATTTCTACCGTCGACGTCGCCGCCGCCATTAGGCTCCCTATAATGTCCAAGGGCGATAAAATCCTCGCCGTGCGCCGTATGCTCTATGTGCGAGTGAAAGCATGAGAGGGTGAGCCTGCGAACGCGGCTCAACCACTGGCTCAACCTCGCGTGCGCCAGCGAGGAAGGCTGGGCGGAAGTGCACCTTCTCCTTTCGCGCGCGAGGCACGGAGGCGCGGCGAGGTGGGGGAGGTGGGGAGGAGGGGAGATGGGTATCCTCCGGCGGCTGCTGCTTATGGCACGGCTGTGGGGGAGCCGTATCTTGAAAGCGATCTGCGACATGGCCAAAGTGCGCGCCCGCACGGGCCTAATCTTCAAAGCGATCTGCGATGTTTGCAGACTGCGCGTCGTGCCGGTGGCTTCGCATGCGCTGTGCTTTGGGCGTTCCGTTCGCGTTGAAGCGAGAGATGCACGAAGGTCAACTGGCTCGCTGCTGGTGCCGCGCTTACTCACTCCGGCATTTTGACAGCTTGTTTCCGCGGTAATCGGGTGAGGTGTGTTCATGTTTCCTTGTGCGCATGTGACACCACGCTTATTTACTTGGTATGCCTATGTTTAAAACATTATACGGGCAATAAAACTCATAATCTTACTTAGTAAAAAGCTGTCCATTAATTTCCTATCGCAATCGATGCTTCGTCTTTCGGACGAAACTGCGACTTTTTCTTTCTGAAAGTACGCAGGAATATAACAGGTGAACCTTATTGTGGAGTTCTTCTCTATTTCTTGGCGTTCGGGGCCTTCTTGGGCTCTTAAAGGGAAGCTGAAATACTTTTCGAAAAAAAGTGAGTTCCCTGCGGCATTGTACAGATTTGAGCCCACTCAACACGAATACCTCGTTTAAAAAGGGCGGAAACAAACACAAGCGGCTGTTTTTTGCAAGGAAACGCGCACCAGCGCCTCAGGGCATCGCGCGAACGCCGCTGTTGCCCGTGATTGGTCGGGACTGTTGTGACGTCATTCACGGGGATTGCCGGTCGGCGCCGCCGTTTCAGAGCGTAGCACGCTGTTCTGTTCTGGCTTCACAGCTGAGTTGTAAGCATTATGAGACGTTATCGCTATCTCGGACAGCTTGTATTTTCGCCGTACATGTTCGAACCGACAGCCGATACAGAAAACGATGGCGGTAACGGCGGCATCGACGATGTTGAGTGTGCCAACAGGGAGAGTGATGTGTGAACCTTCTCGCGTGTTAGAAATCTTAGCTGGTACGTACGTTTTTTCATGTAGTTGCACGTTCAAATGACAGGAGAAAAAACGCGCTAAAGTGTGACTGGGAACTTGCTGCTGGAAGAATGCCGAAGCACTAACTTCTCATAAGATTGTAAACACGCGTGCAATTCCGCGATGTCAAGCACCTTGTCTCTGCTTGTCTAAAGTTCCGTGGCTTTTTGCGTGTTGATACACAATCGCGAACACAAGTGCCGCGTTTCAAAGCGCGCACATACAGTGCTGCGAGCTACATTCATGGAAGTTGCTTATCATACACATCCAGAGGGGGCCAGGGAGATTATGCGTGCAATATTCATACTATGGTTCGACGACATTACGATTGTGTCTCGATCAAGAATCGGTATGCGTGCTGCATGCTAGTGTTGACACATAGATATTATGCAGTTTTAGCACCGCCGTATGGTAAACATGGCAACTTTACGGTAACTGCGACCGTACGTCGAATGTCGCCAGGCAAGCGACATTCATACCTCAGGTGGAACGCTGTGGAAGCTACGCAAGAAGTCCGGTCACCAAAATTTATTACTCCCCGCGTTTACGTCTATGCTTCGCAGCGTGCCAGCGCCGTTGGCTCGCGCAAGTATGCACGTGAAGCTGCCGCGACGGGCTGCAATTCAAAAATAACGAGAAGCAAATTTATTTCAAACAACGTTTTAGCAGCCGTATAAGTACACGGATTGTTTCTATACGTAAATTCTTTTTTTTTCATTCAGAACTGAGCGCCTCTTGGCGAAGGCCGCTCTTCGAGGTGACGAGGTGTTTCTCTTGTGGGAGAATATAGACGGAACAACGCCGGGCTTCAGTAACGCCGATTTAATTGGAATACCGATTGCCCACATCGTTGTCAAGCTCCAATGATAATCACTGTCGCGGAAATGGTCCGAGCACAGCACAGTTGATTTCGTCGGCACGAAATTATCTCTCCTCACCGCACGGACCCACTGCGCTGCAAGCTTCTTGTCCTTCGGGAACATGTGAAACACCACATCGCCTCGCCCGCCTGTGTTTGCACAGCCGAATGCTGCACAGAACGAGGGCACTTTGGGCGCCCTTGGCTGTAGGCACTCACGCGGCACAGAAAGGATGCGTAGTTCACGAAAATGGCAAAAGGAAACAAACGCCAGCGGCAGCAGATCTCTCGTAGCGTCGTTTAGTAAAGCGCAGGACGGAAAGAAGCATGCCTGCACATGCCAGCACGCCGGTCCGGCAGCACGGTCCCCGGGAATGACGTCACTCTCGGCGGTTCTCTCCTCCGGCTGCCTCCTCACCCGGCGCACCGGGGAGCGACGGCATGTGCCCGCGGGGGGATTTATAAAACGATTTCCGCCGCTTATATTAAAAAACGAAGAAAAAAATTTCACAACCGTAAATTATTAGGTCTGTTCTTCCCAGCTCCAGCAATTCATGGAAATTGAAAACCGTTTCAGCTTCCCTTTAAGTGAATTATTGCATTAAAACCGTGACTTCAGTCGTAAGCTCTAGAAGCATGAGCATAATGTATTGCTGTAATTAATAATAAGACATTGTAAGTAATGATTGCGACCAATTTATTGTCACTAATTTTCTTCGAGTGCTACAAGGAAATCCAGCTGTTTCTGAAAACCTAAATGAAAACGTAGTGTACAATTAAGTGCTTTCAGTAAAAAAAAGGACTCTTACTATATTACTTGGATAAAATTTCCTCCTTGTTCGGCAAATCTTTTAGAAGCCTTTCTGATGATCTCGGATTACTTAAAGAAGGCCATCCGCGCGTGCTCCCAAATTTAGCTGGTCCCTCCCGTACTTGCACAAAATACGTAAGCTTTTGTGCTGCCTCATAGACTTCTTTGCACTGGATACATTGTAATCCGGTACTAGCAACAGTCTCTTGGACTTTCCATTCTAAATATTCTGGCAGAACCACGAAAGAACATCGTCAAAGTCAGCGATAAATCTTTCCGATTACCCTGCTACGTCTATCGTGCTACGTTTCTTATGTGGAGATGGTGAGGCCTGGGGCTCACCATCCTCATCGCTCTCCACTTCCTGTGTGCATAACAGGAAGAGGAGAGCCTGTGCCGACCAGTCACGTAGTTTTCCTTTTTTCTTGCTTCTCTGCGCACGCTCTTTTACTCTCCCCCTCCTCCTCCGCACTTGTGCTTCCCTCTCAGGTTCTTCATGCGCCCTCACTATTTTTGCCACCAGCGTGTTAGATCGCCGCCCGCCAACCATGCACACCTGAGGAAGTAACTAAAGAAACATATTACTTGGATACGACATATATTTTGTTTCCGTATGGTAGCGGCAGCTTCTTGTTCTAAAGTGATTATTGTAGTTAATAACAAAAATATATTCATATAACTTTCACAACAAACTAAAGATAAATACAACAATACAAAGCGTTGCTTAGTCACGGCATGGCTGTTTAGGCTCAAGAAATATTTAGAATTTTTCAGTTGTTTAGAATTTCATTTATTTAATAACATTGAAAACGTATTCCTGCTTCAAGGGCTTTAAAACAACATTCATTCAACATAGCGCATTTTCGCACTGTCCTCGCTTGGCCTTCGTAAGTATTTTTTCGTGTAGTAGAAATCCTGGCACGCTGGTGTTTTTATTTTTCTTCTTTTTCAGGCAATCAAGTTCATAACCGCCTATCTAGAGCCGAAATCTTGGTCAATGCGTGCGTTTTAGTCTCTGCCGGGTAAGTCGCTTTTTGTTGCTATAGCAACTACATGTACACCTCAAGCGTAAGGCCCCCCCCATATATTTATGTGTAAGTATGCTACATGCTTAGCCATGCTGTACATGCAGGTTTTATTGCTACACTGTTCAATAGCTAAAGTGGCACATACCAGGTCTTACAGCCTCGACTATATCATTCGTCAGAATTTTGTGATTGGCAGCCCATAAACCACTGTCTTGAAACACATCCTCACTTAACATCCTTACTATAACATCCTTACTATTTCTCGGCTCACTAAATACAACCTAGGTATATTTTCCTACAGATTTCTACATAATGAGCTACCAACAATCACATTTTCACCATCTAACCTGGCAACTAATAGTACCACCAGATTCGCGTTGAATAACAATATTCTTTTACCACGAATACGCACTAACTACGGTAAACAAACCATGGAATTACTTCCATATCAGTGTGGAACACTCTTCCTCTCATTATGAAAAATACAAGATCTTTACACCAATTCAAAAGGGAACTCAAAATACATTTTTTATTGACAAACTAATGAGAAAATTTACTGTAACCGTTTTTTTTTTGTCCGTTCTTTCTTGCTTTTTTGCTTTTTTGTGTTTTTGTTCTTCTAAATAAACTACTGGTATTTTCTTCACATACAATTCTTTATGTTACCGTGAGATAAGCTAAACCTTGTTATTACTTGCAATGAATTCTGTATTTTGCTCTGTTAACGTTCATTTCCTGTTGCTTGTATAATACCTTATTATATGCTACTGTTGCTTTGAGATGTCAATTATCATAACTATTCTTGTACAGGAGGTCCCGATACAGTCTTTGACTATAGGACCTCCTCCTGCATACTAAATACTTGTAATTTGACCCAAATCCTAACAATAAATTCTGATTCTGATTCTGAAAAATATTGAAACGTGCGAGTGGAGTTTGGATGAAGAGAAGTACGAAGTTGGGCTGGCTGGCGTGCGGCGCTGTGGACTGCTTTCACTGAGCGATATCTTCGCATTCTTCATTTTGTGAATAAACACGATCCATCGTCACAATTGTGATGGAAGGTGCGAGGTAAGCCAGCTACTGCCTAATGCTACCTGAGGGACATCGTCTGGCAACAACGGAAGCACAGCAATACGAGCTTCGCCGCACCCGTCTACTTGCGAGCTTGGCAACACTACCTCAAGAAATAAGCTTGAATAGAGACACCCAGCAACCATTCGCGAGGCCATCTCCTTTCCACTAGAGGACGCCGCAGACCTTCATAGGAAAACCAGGCGACGACGTGGATGAATGGCTCAGCTATGATCAGCGGGGAGCCGATCCAACAGTTGGAATGCCGCTAGCAATTTGCGTAACGCGGAGTTGTTCGTTGATTTCACTGCGTTGGTATGCTTTGAGAACCATGAAGTCACTTTGAAAAACTGGAAACTATTTGAGGAGGAAATCAAGAAATGCTTTGGAGACCCAGCAACGAAGAAGAAATGTGCGGAGCAGATGTCGCAGAGAACTGAAGTCACCGGGCAGACTTGCAGAACGTACATTGAAGAGATACTGAAGTTTTGCAAGTATGTGGATTACTCACATGGCGGAAGAACACAAGGCGGGCCATATTCTCAAAGGTAATGCCGAGGATTTTTATCACTTCTTCATCGGCAAGGAGACTCCGGAATCACTGTAGAACCTTCGAGGCCCTTACAAGAAGTCGCATCGCTTCGAAGTTTGGACGTCTGGCCAACGTCACGATGGTCGCCACTGTCTGCCATGAGTCACTACTTGCCGGCCTTTCCTCCACCATTCGTTTGATTGTACGCGAGGAACTACGTCGGTATGTTTCTTTTCCTGTGCAAGCTAGATACACGCATGGTGATATACCATCCACAGCTATCAATGCTGCAATGGCCTCTAACGTTGTGCCGCCTTATGCGCCCCGTGACGGTTACAGCTACAACAGCCGACCCTCTCCGTTCGTTCCCGAATTGGAATGGTGCACCGAGTACACTTGCAATACCGCGACTTTGGGTATGCCGCGTGAACGCCCCGTGTGCTGCCAATGCGGTGTTCGCAGACACATAACCCGCCACTGCCTTACATGACGTCGCCCACGTACGACATCTTCCAAGCGATGTGCAGCATTCCTAAGGCGAAGCCAAGGGCCAGATCACACCTACTTGCTTTCGGATCCAACTGCACAGCAGCCGCTGTACCTGCAGAATAACCATAGTGACTATTCCAGCCTGACTCCGCCTGCTACGCGCCACGGACGGTTACCATCTCCATTGCCCCGCCCACGGCTTTCATCTCCGACATCGAAACTAGCCTGCGCCGCCGATGGAAGTGAGGACGCTGGACTTACGGCATTGCACACAAGTTTGCTTCCAGCAGCTTCGATGCTTCAAAACAAGGTTCATGTGCTTGTTGACGATGTTCGCACAATAGCTTTGATAGACACCGGAGCAGCTGTTTCTGTAATGAGTTTAGTTTTCAAGGAACCAGTTGGCCGTAAAGTTATATTTTATTGGGACAAACCTACTACCTTTCGAGCATGACAAAGAAAGGCGTACACTGACATAGTAAAACTTACAGCTTCGTTGTAAAAGGACGGGTCATGGAGGAGCCCGCGTTGACTATCGACGTCTCAACTCTATTATTTATTTACTTATTTATTTATTTATTTATTAGGTACCTGCATCGCCCATGCGGGCATTACAGCATGGGGGATTACATTTTAAAGGAAGGAACAAGTCATCACATACATAAAGCGCGATAAAACGCATTACTTTTTCAATATTAACAATGTCAGGCGAAAGAGCATTCAATTCTCTTATAGACCGAACAAAAAAAGAATACCTAAGGACGTCACCCCTGAAAGGAAACTCGCGGACTTTCACCGCATGGTCGCGTCTCAACGACGTATGAGTAGGCGACTTAATATATCTTTCTCTCTCGATCCCTGTTTTTGAATAATAAACAGCGCGAAAAAATTTCAACCTCAGATTTTTTCGCTGGTGTTTTAATGCTTGCCACGATAATTTAATTTTACTTTCTGTCATACTTAATTTTCTACCATAGTTATTAAGAACAAACCTAGCTGTTCTATTCTGCACTCTTTCAAGCTGTTCCGTGAGATCAGCCGTGTAGAGATCCCAACGAATACAACCGTACTCAAGTAAACTACGAACATAAGTGAAATACAATTGCTCTTTTAAATTATTCGGTATGTAACTTAAGTTACGGCGGAGGAATCCCAATGAAAATATTACCTTATTCTTATATGCGTAATATACCTGCTCCATCTTAAGTCAAACGTCATTAAAATTCCTAAATATTTGTATTCGTCAAGCTTGTTTAATGCCATATTACTCAAGGTATAAGTGCATGACTGAAATGCGCGCTTCCTTGAAAAGGTGACGTGAACACATTTTTGAACATTTAGTGATATTTCCAACGTATTGCACCATGTTCCTATAAGGGCTAAATCAATCTGTAATAATGAAATGTCATTTGCGTTATCTCTGACTCTATAAATGACACAGTCATCCGCAAATATTCTAAATGAAGACGTAAGGTCACTTGCAATATCATTAATAAACAGTAAAATAATAGGGGACCTAAAACTGATCCCTGAGGAACACCTGAGGTAACTGGAACATATACAGAAAAAAAACCGTTGAGCACCACAGACTGCTCTCTTGCACGAAGATATTCGGCAGTCCAAGCTATGACACTGTTGTCCAATTTGTAGGCCCTAAGTTTTGAGATAAGATCATGTGCCACGACATCAAAGCTTTTTTGAAATCTAGAAATATGCAGTCTATTCTTTTGGTTTTGTCTATTGCCGAGGCCAAATCACGAAAAAATTCTACTAACTGTGTAGAGCATGAAAAACCTTGTCGAAAACCATGTTGACTAGAGCTTAGAATATTGTGTTTAACTAAATGCGACATGATTGAAGTATAAATTATGTGTTCCATTAACTTGCATGTGATACTTGTTAAGGATACCGGTCTGTAGTTCTCAACGGCACTTCTCGATCCACCTTTGTGAATGGGTACAACCGGTGCCAGCTTCCAATCACGCGGTAAACAAGACTCAGATAAACACTTTGTAAATAACCGAGAAAAGTAAAGACACAATATTCCAGAACAGTTTTTAAGAATCGCTGCCGGAATATCATCGGGGCCACAAGCGATCGTCGGCTTCATCTCCTGCAGTAATTTACGCAAACCTTCTACACCAAATATAACCTCAGGCATTTGTTTAATATCCATTTGGCAGATCACATTAAGAGTTCGAGAACGCTTTGGTCTAAACACTGACAAGAAAAAATTACTAAAAAGTTTCACTTTGTCTTCATCAGCATCAATTATGGTTTCAGAGCTGTTTAAGGGGGGATAGAGTTGTTTTCTTTGCCGTTACACTTAACAAATCTCCAGAACTCTCTGGATTCTTTGAGCAACTTCACACCAAGCTTTTCGAAATAGGTATGCTTGTCCTGCTCCGCAAGATTCTGAAAGCTTTTTTCAAACATTTCAGTTCCAACCAAGTATTCTGGGACTTCGCTCTCTGAAACTTGAGATAAGCTCTCCTAATTTTTTGTATTAATGTGCGCAGCTGATGATTAAACCAAAGCTTATCCCTTGACCGTTTAGATGAGATAACATGAGTAGGAACAAATGTATCGTGCAATTCACACAGCTTGTCTTTAAACGGCTTCCATAACTCTTCAATGCTCAATTCATCAACTAATGCATCAAAGGTGGGAAAATATGGCTCGAACGCCGAAATTATAGCCCCAAAATTAGCCCTCTTATACACGCAAATCTTTCTGGGTGCCTTCTTCGGCACGGACATATATTGAACGTTTATATCCGCAGTAAAAACACAATGGTCACTTAAGCCGGGAAGTACATTCACATTTGTTAAAATGTTCGGGACATTACATGAGAGCAAATCAAGTAAGTGACCTGTGCCTTCGCTCCGTGATGCATTACGAAGGTACTGTTGAAACGTAAAATCACAGACAAGATCCAAAAAGGCAGAATACGCATGGCCACTGACCGACGCTACAGGTTCGTCGCACGACCAGTCTATACCCGGAAGATTAAAATCTTCACCTAGTATTATGATATCGTTTTCAAGCTTGTCAAGCAAAGCAGACAGCTGAAGAAACTGGTCGTATGATGATCCGGGAGGACGGTAATATGATCAAATAACTAGACTTTTCCCATTAGATAGCCTCATCTTGCAAAAAAAAAGCAGACTCAAGATCGGCTGTAGAACCTTCCAGTGGTACACATGATAAGCTTGAGCTAACAAGAATAAGTACCCCTCCCCCTCTTGCTCCTCGATCGCGTCTGAAACAATGATAGCCATCTGGAAAAACTTCAGAATTTAAGATGTTCGAATCCAACCACGACTCGGTGCCAATAACTATTGACGGCTCAACTGATCTAAGAAGGATATGGAAGGAATCGACTTTATTTCTTATGCTCCTGCCGTTTATCACCAAAACGCTGAGCATTTCCTTTATGTTAGTCACTGGTGATGGTCACATCTGCTTCACTTTGTTGGTCACGCTATGAATCTGATAGCGTTCGTTGCCCATGTACAAATTAACAAACTTTAGTACTGCTTTTATACTTTCTTGCCGATTCTGTTTGGCAAAATTCCTTAAACGGCTTCTTTTACCCTCACCACGCGTGAAAAATCTTCGGCAATGCTGTAGTTCGTGCCCTTTAACTTGCGTGCATTATTTAACACTTGTTGGCGCTCTTTGAAAGAGGAAAGCTTCACTATAATTGGGAGTGCTTTATCTGCTCGATAGGTTCCTATCCTGTGAGCGCGCTCAATTCCAGCAGCATTCAGTTCCAGTTTAGTGCGGCACAGGTTTGAGACAAGTTCACTTGATTTAGTTGCGTTTTCGCCAGTATCACTATCTTGAAAACCATAAAAAAGTAGATTCTCCCCGCCTTTGACGATTCACAATATCGTACATTTTTGAACCAAAAGCCGACAATGTTGCCTGATTCTGACGCTGCTGTGCCTCAACGTTAGCCAGTGAAGAACGAATATCATCCACTCCTGTGATTGTTTCTTCTAATGACACAATACGAGCCTTCAGTTCTTTTATTTCAGCAGAGAACTTGTTCTCCATTGCTGACAGCTTTTTTCAATATTGTGCTCTGGCCTTTAAGTGTTTGTTCAAACTGTGCAGTATGGGGCCCTGGGTTCGGCTCTATATTGCCTCCGGACAGCAGCAAAATCAGTAAATAGAAAGCGGAACGCCTCCGAACCAAAAATTGACGTCGTACGAGCACCCTGCGCGACTTCAAGGAAACACACTGCTTTGAACACAAGAAAAACAAAGTGGAACCGGCAAAGCAATGCAAACATTAATCGAAGAATAGTGCTTGTGACTAACCTGCGAAAGCAGTAAGCAATATATAAGGGTTGATGCCATGTCGCCGGTTCCACGCCCCGTCGTCGTAGTGCCGCTTCGAAGCTTTGTAGCTGAAGGATACTGCCAGCGTTTCCCAGGGCACACAGTTGCCATTCGTGAAGTGGGAAAAATCAGATTCAGCGAGCGCCGGGCTCGTCTGTTGGTCCCAGAGCCACATAAAAGGCAATCCATCGCAGTTCACTTCTAGTCGGGCTTCACCGCCAACGTACGCCGATGCCGAAGTGCAGAGTGACACAAAAACGTCCATCAGGCCAATCTGCGAAAGCAGTAACCAATATATAAGGGTTGATATAATGTCGCCGGTTCCACGCCCCCCCACATCCTCGCATCGATGACATTATCGATTGTCTACATTCGGCGTCCTATTTTTCCTCAGTAGACTTGCGATCCGCGTAGTGGCGAATTTCTGTGAATCCGACTGACAAAAAAAAGAAAGAGACAGATTTTGTAACGCCAGCCGGTTTGTTTCAATTTTTTGTTATGTCTTTCGGTTTGTGCAAAGCCCTCACAACATTTGAAAGATGTAGGAACACAGATTTGTGGGGCCTCAAATGGAAATCTCTTTATGTTAGCTGAATGATGTGGTGATCTTTTGGTCGAACATTCGAGGAACCTATTAATCGCCTTGATCTTGTTCTTATCTGTCCGGACATAACTGCACTGATATTTAACTAAAAAAACATTGTTTTAGACAAGGAGACACCTCGTAGACAAAAATAGCGTTAGAGTGGAACCTCAGAATTTCTCCGCTGTCAGCACCTTTAAGAAGCCTGAATCTCTCCAGTACCTACGAAGTCTTCTGGGCCTATGCTGATACTTCGGCCACTTTATTCCAAGTTTTGCTGATAGGGCGCAGCCGCTGACTGACTTGCTGCAAAAAAATATGTGCCTCTCCGCTGGACACCGGATTGTGCCTCTGTATTTACGCAGCTAAAATTCATGCAGACATCGGGGCCGGTGCTGTGCCACTTTGATTCTTCTGCCCCTACAAAATTTCACACCAATGCCAGCGGAATCGGCCTCCTCGCACTGCTCGTGCGACGCCATGACAATGCTGAACATGTGGTTGCCTATGCAAGCCGTTCATTGAGCAAGGCCGAGCGCAACTAGTCAGTGACAGAGCAGGAGTGCCTGATAGTCATTTTCGCCATTCACAAGTTTTGCCCATACGTCTACGGGCGTCGTCTCTCAGCCATCGCCGACGACCATTCCTTTTGTTGGTTAGCGGGTCTGTGTTACCCCTCTGGCCGACTTGCACGATGCACCCTGTATGCGCCTACAAGAGTTTGACTTTGTAGTACGCTACAAAAGCGGCAACCGTCACA
Organism: Dermacentor variabilis; assembly: GCF_050947875.1. Lineage (NCBI taxonomy): Eukaryota > Metazoa > Arthropoda > Arachnida > Ixodida > Ixodidae > Dermacentor > Dermacentor variabilis. The sequence continues at coordinate 144,368,379 of NC_134569.1, forward strand.
CAGACGCTGACTGCTTATCGCGCCTACCTCTACCTGCGACTGAGTGCGACGCTGACAACTTCGATCACTATATCGACACTATGGACGCCCCGTTCCCTGATCGCCCGATATCCCGAAAAGCTCAAGATGACGACCATGGCTTAGATCCTCTATTCGCCTATGCGCATGAGCACGCTTACCCAAGCTGTTTTGTGGTCCACGAGAACATCATAAAAAGCGCACAACAATATTGGTGCTCTAATCTTGAAGCGATTTTACTGAAGCGACTCTTTACGGGCAGCGTATTGGTGTTTGCGCCATGCCATTACAGGCCCTACAAGGCGTGTTAAGCTTTTAAGGGTGCCGAAAATTTTGCCGCACTCGCGTATGTCACGTCCGCGTTAGTCGACTCGCGCATGCTTAGAAAACCGTCCAAGAAGTTCCAGTTCAATGCTAAAACCTTGCTATAACAGTCGGTGCTTCGCCCTTCGGCGAAACTGCTATTGCTTTAATGAATTACACCGCCTAAACATTACCGCATAATGTGCAGCCAGCTGGACCACCTCTGTAACCTAACCGCTGAAATCTCAGTTGTCTACAATGTAACCTAACTTCTGAAATCTCTGTTGCTTGTCTACAACACAAAATATTTTGCTGTACACTGGCTTCGTTATGATGCATTTCGAAAAGTCCTCTGTATAGCTCTCTGTAAACCTATATACGTTAACATATGGAACTGTGCCCGATGTCCCGATGGTCAAATAAATTTACTTTCAGATATATAGAGCGTGCATTTGGCCCAACAAGATTACTTGACTTGATGCGTTATTATATTTACGGAGAAGCGCTATGTTGCACGTACACGCTGTTAAGCGGCTGCACACAAACCTAATATAGATTTCTGTCAGATTCATAAGATTAAAAATATCCAAGCCCAATGCCCACAAATATGTTACCTCGTGAAATTTCTGATGTTTTACGAACTGCTTGTGCTAGAGCACCTGAAATCGGCGAGTTTCATCTCTCAGTTAGGGAACTTGCGTCGACTTGTTACAATGTTTACGAATGTTTCGCGAAAAGTCCTTACAAATGCGTGGTATATTCTAGAGCGAGGCATAAGCACAATCCATCAGTTTTCTACGTTTCACATTTCTCAATAGGTCAAGCTTATAAAATTGTGGTAGCGTCTGTTGTTGGAGAGACTGGGTGGTAAACATCGCGTGCAAGTTTTTTTTTTACCTTGTGATTTTGAACAAGTCTTGTAACAAAATGATGATATTTTTTAAAACACTATACTCTCAACAATCTGTAGGTATTTATTTTTTTGTGTTTTCATTAAAACAAACGTCATTCTAGTCAATTCAGTGGATGCGGAAAAAATTATTTCTGCTTTCTCATGCATTTAGATAAGACCTCCAGAGCTAAAGCTTCCTCTTAACTGCAAATTTCAGGTTAGACAGCACCGTTCACACAGTTGTCTCTGCTCTGTACTCCGTGGCCACGCATATGGACATCCAAGAAAGATTGAGAAAAGAAATCCACGACATACTGAAGGAGGAGGTAACCTGCACGGTGGTTCCCTTCCAAGGTGTGCGCATCATCTTCATGACTTGCAATTCTTGCAGGGCCAGCTCACCTATCACGCTGTCGGACGCATGAAATACCTCGGCATGGTGGTCAAGGAATCAATGCGCCTGTATTCTCAAAACGTTGGGTAAACGAAACATTCCGCCTTGTTGCTTGTGGTAGCTTGTAGCTTGTGGTAGACGTCTTACCCGCTAGCCAAGTAAATGAATTTTGTACGGCATTTTAAGTACACCTTCTTCACTTAACCTTAAAACTAGGTTTTATGCTAAAATATGGTGCTGGAAACAAATTACACAACCCGGCATGCACATCATGACTTCATATAGAAGGTGCGCACCGCTAATTAGAGGTAGAGAAACTATGAGTTGCTGCTCAATGGCGACGCATTTGTAAATCTCGAGTTGATGAATTGGTTGGATTGAATTAATGGATTCGAGTGATGATGGTTTCGAGTTGATGAATCAATTATTGACTCATTTCATAGTACTGGGAATTTCGCTATTCAGTTGCAGCCTTCTCCTGTTCGCAATATTGATTGTCGAATTATGAATCAGAAATGACAGCTGAGCAAATGACGAAATGGAATAAACCCTACTCGCTCATAATAACAAGCATGCCGCTCATGAGGTCATATTGTATCGATGGGAACATTTCAAACCTTGTTGAATGCTGAACAATGCAATAGTTTTGATTAGCCTTTTGAAGGTTCGTCTTTTAATTACCAGCGATTGAAAGACGTTCGCAATGCTTTTTGCATCTTCGCAAATAAGCATACGTGTGAACTCAGTAGTCACTGCAAGATACCGCGTAAACGATACAGCGCATAGCTTAGATCTGAACATGCACAATTGTTTCCTGTACGTTGGTTGTAATTTTTTTCTCGCACCAATTGGCTCTCGTAAACAAAGCAAAAATGCTTCCATGCCATAGATTATACGGCACAAGAAAGAAATTAAGTCTATCGTTAAATATAGCGTTGGGATTCGCATATTTGCCCATTAGCGTAATTAGCTGCGTTAGAACGAACACGGAAACTTTAATTTACACCTCATTGGTGCTGTGTGAATTAAACTTTCTTTTTCTATATATATGATGTTAGTTGTCTTTCTAATTTGTTTTCTTGCACCCAGGTTTGTTGCAAGACGTGCAGTTTCTGACTACTCGTACAAAGACCTTGTAATACCAAAAGGAGTCAGCATAGTAGCTGCTGCGAGCTGCCTCAACGTAGATCCAGCTATATGGAGCGACCCAACTGTGTTTGACCCCGAGAGGTAAAGAAATGTGGGAGTGCTGGCACAGCGCTAAAGGTGCTATTTAGAAAAGGCCTAAAATTCTCTAAAGTAGCATCATGATGTCCACTTTCTGTTATGAAAGAAAAGTTCCAGGCACCACACATGTTGCGTCTTGTGAGTCAGTAGTAACGCGCCCATTTTATGGAATGTATTTGTGCCATAAATTTGCAAGGTATTGTGTCGGCATGGGTGCTCGTGTATATGCGAGTTTTTATTTATATTTCAATTTGCTCCCTCTTTGTTATTCGGCATCATATACTATTATGATAATACATGCATAATGTAGCACGCCAAGCTTATATGTATGCGCTTTACCTCGCCTGTTAAATAAACATTTTATCTCTTGACATCCCCCTTGCATGTTCAACTTAAACTATCCCTGCTAAAAGAACTCAAAAGCCCTAAAATAAAACTTGACAGACCGAACCTACAATCTTGATTGTTTCTTTTGCTTTATCGTTTTGTAAATATGGGACATACATATCATCACGGCAAATCTTTCTTTCTTTTTTTTTTCGTAACGACTGAAATTCCTGTATCGTACTCCATAGACCGGTCATATTACAATAAAAGCTATTCTGTAACGACAAACTCCTGTCATAAACCTGTCTTCATCTTTTATGACAAAGCTAGTTGTTTTGTGAAACATCTTTTTTTCTTTTCGGAGACCGCCTAAGAACCTTTTCTTTAGATGGAGCATCCTGCGTGATAGGATGCAAGGTTTTCAAATACTTCTCGTCTTACTTATGTGATAGCGGTCGTTCTTGTCAATCAATGACGGCGATTTCTAGTCAGCCTCATCGATGGTCTCCGCTGTCAAAAAGCGGCGGTGCTATAATGTTCAAAATCTTGAATGCTAATGAAATGCGTCGCATAATCAAGTCCATGATTTCATATTTGAAAGTTTCGAATAGGAAAAAAAGATTAAAGGCCTTCGGGGACTGAGAACCACTCGAAATCACGCTTTATCGTGGCTAACTGCTGCCTCATAGATTCAGGCAAGACAATGCAGGTCGTTCGTGAAGCCTACTCTATGTCATTTGTGCACTTGAAATGGCTATTTACACAATGGTTTGGTTTGAAACAATTATACTTGGTGTTTCATTGGTTCGTGACATCTTTTTTGAAGCCTCTAATGTGCCACATGTCTGATGACAAGCAGCCTCCTCCCAAAAATGAAGGGTGGGTAAAGACGCAAAGGTTGCACCAAAATCTCCACGTCAACAGGCGTCATTCACTGAGAGCACAATAGATGGCGGCACCATTACCATTGCAGTCACCCCTCCGTCTTCGAAAAAAGAAAGCAACAAAAGCGTCATCACAGCTTGTATAGCATGTGCAAATAAGCTTACGTCAACAGCATGCACCGTGCGTAAAAAATATCTGAACTGGCGATCACGCTCCATTCGTCCTCTCAGTCGTAATTGTAATAGTCGTAAATAACTGCTTGTTTTATCCGTCTTTTTTTAAATAATTTAATTGAGAGACATTCTTGATTCAGACGTCGGCTGACCATCACATGTTTTCGGGTTCAGTACTCCAAGGCGCAAATCGCGGACATTTCCGAAAATATTGCGTACATAAAATCGTTCATGGAATTTATTATTCAAATGAAGTACAACCTTAGCTATAGTTTCACAGTAGAGTGTTAAGTCAGCGCGGCAGTAAGGGTCTTCAGTAGTGTTCAGTTTACAACGCGATGTGAGTGGGTGTCGCATTCATTGTCTTATGCCAGTCAGTGGTCAGTGGTACGCCTCGCATTGGGCGCTCACTGCAAGACTAGAAATGAAGCTGTGCAGGTTTATATGGGCGCGACAAGTTTTGAAGTGAGGTAAGCTGACAGTAAAAGTGATTATGAAGAACGACTTAGGAATATGGAAAAAAGAAAATGGGCTGGGAGAGTATTGAGGCATTTGTACGGGAAAACATTGATTCACAGTGGAGGAAAAGAACTAGGAAGCTTACCAGCAAGTACGCGGCATGTAGGGTGGGATACCCAGCAACAATGAATGTCAAGTGATACGTCAGAGAGGCTGAAATAATGTCATGGGTGGCGGCAATGGAAAAGAAACCTGCCATGAGTAAGTACTTAAAAGGGAAAAAAAACGAAATTAGGAACGAAACAATTTATGATAGCTCGAAGGGAAGCTCATTAGTTTTCGAAACGAGATCAGGATGGGCCTTAGAAGACACACCTATAAAGTGAGTCATAACAAGGAAGAAGAAGCATGTGCTTGCTGCGGTAAAGCTAGGGAAACGATGGAGGATGTTTCATTAGAATGGGAAGATATCTGCCCAGCGGTCAATTTAGACACCACTGGCCTCCTTGAAGCCCTTGGTTGGCAAAGTAAACATATTCGCAATAGACTATTAAGGGGCGATTGGAAGATTGGTGTAAGAAAAGTAGGGAAATGATAAAAAACGATACGTATAAAAACAAAGTTCACAATAGGGGGTCAAAATATTTCGTTATGGGAGTTCATTAGGGTTCTTTTTCTTTTTTTCCCTTTTTGACCTATGTAGATCATTAGGCAGTATAATAGCAAGAGCTTGGTGGCGCAACCCCCCCCCCCCCCCCCCCCCCCGCTCCAATGGGGTGCTCATAACGTCCATCCATCCATCGTAAACATCCGCCCTCGAACGTTTTGTTAGACACAAACATTGGGTTCTTCGTTAATTATTCAGCTTTCATTTTTTCTTTAATAACAGATTTAGCGATGAGAACAAAACTGGCATCAACCCTGCTTCTTACCTGCCTTTCGGAAGCGGTCCACGTAACTGTGTAGGCCGCAGGTTCGCCATGCTCAACGTCAAAACTGTTATTGCCACGTTACTTTCAAGATACCGAGTACGTATGGATGAAGAGCGTCACAAGGTAAGCTGGCGTATACATCACATTAAGTCATGAGCATTTCAGTCAGGTTCGCAGTTTCGCCAAAAGTCAGGACCAGTGAGAAAGATGCGTAGTGTTACGTTATACGCAGCTGGCGAGATTCGCACGAAGGAGGAAGGGAAAAGAAAAGAAACTGCGCAGGGGCAATCTTGACTAACCTCGATCACACATACCCCATATACTCTAGTTTGCGCTGAGCAAGCTACGCGGGCCAAAACTGGGTAAGCAGGATATTCTTCAAGCAAATAATCTCTGCATGGCAGTAGAGAGTAAAACGGCGAGTTGGTTGACGTTCGTTACAACGGCAGCGTAAATGGCACGGCGACATAGACAATATGCAATTTCTTTGTATTTTAAAAACTTGTTTGGATGCAAAACCAGCCTTTTTGAAATGTTTGGTCAGGATGAGGGTGCGTACGAAGACAAACATAGTTCTATATATTTTCAGATTGCAGTAAACTGTCAGTGGTTAGTTCAGCGCTTGTCCTGTGTTTGCATTCTTTGTGTCACCGTCCCATTAGCGCTGCGGCTATACTGAATCTCTAGATTCAATGGCGCCGAGCTACGTGGTTCAAGGCCTCATAAAGCTGGATAAATAGTCAGTTTGAACGGTGCAGTTGGAAGAGTAGCATGACAGCACGCTTACTACACCTGAGATATGTCTTCAAGAGTCCTTTGTGCATTTGCGACGCTTCACTTTACTTAAGTCCGCTCATTGGCTACCGTCCAACAGCGCCTTTTTGTAACACCTCATAGCTTGAACAGAAATCTTTACGATGTCGCTGCAGAGTATCTTGTTTGCAACAGATCATGTTTACGGTCGTCCTCACATTATACACAATTGCATTTTGCTCTGTCGTCTCTGCGTGACTCGTGAGCAGGCACCTATGCAAAAAAGAACACCGAGATGAAATAAAAGTACGGTTAATAAAGCCAGTGTATGTATTGAGCGAAACGCGTCCGGTGTTACTGCGTATGAAATTGAGCTGCGATTGTTGTTGTCAAATTAGCACGCTTTTATGCTTATATAGCACATCACTTGGAGGAATTGTGACTTCCGCACAACCGGCGATAAACTGATTTTAGACACTCTTTATATATATATATATATATATATATATATATATATATATATATATATATATATATATATATATATATATGTGTGTGTGTGTGTGTGTGTGTGTGTGTGTGTGTGTGTGTGTGTGTGTGTGTGTGTGTGTGTGTGTGTGTGTGTGTAGAACAATCACGATGTGGCACAGACATCAGCTGCTGTTGATGTTAAGCAATTCCATTTCTGTCTTTTCCAGGAAGGACTGCAGTTCAGGAGCAATTTTATCACCTCATGCCTGCCGCGCTCCGTGTGGTTCAAGTTTGAGAACGTTTAATCATTGGTTTCTCTTACCCCAAAACGGCACCGCCAGCACTGGGGCTTTATAAACTAATAAACCAAATTTTTTCGTGTTGAATAAACATTACTTAACAATTTGCCGTGTCTTATTACCAGCAGTCTATTAGGGTACTCTACATATGTAGACCACTACTAGATATACGTAGATATTCGCAGCACAGGCACTCAGCTTACCTCTTCGTCAAATCTTTCCATTCAGTTCTACATATTTCCAAATGGTGCTGAGCTTTTCTTCGCAAAATATTTGCGTAGCACAGGCGCCACGTGGTACGTGAGCATATAGCAAGCAACTGAGCAATAAACTCTCGTAGGCTCCCTCATGACACCAATGCTGTCAAATTCGTGGCTCTTGGTGGGAAATGAGGCAGAAGGATAAAGCTGAGAGGCCGCATTCTTTGGGTGTGTGTGTGTGTGTGTGTGTGTGTGTGTGTGTGTGTGTGTGTGTGTGTGTGTGTGTGTGTGTGTGTGTGTGTGTGTGTGTGTGTGTGTGTGTGTGTGTGTGTGCGTGCGTGCGTGCGTGCGTGCGTGCGTGCGTGCGTGCGTGCGTGCGTGCGTGCACGCGCGCGTGTTCTGGGCGAAGCGCCACACACGTAATGCAGGAAAAGTGAATCCTGACGCTCTTCAATGAACGTCAGCGACGCTAAAATGGGTAACTAGTTGTGTGCTACTGGGAATGTACAGTTTTCAATGCATGCCTTTCACGTCAACGCCTTAGTGAGCTGCGCCATGAATGCACTGGGTATGTGCCGCTCCTAAATGAACCTCTTTCACGCCGAAAAGGGTCACTGTAAGAAGCCGGACTGGGTATGTACCGCTGTTCGAGGAAACCTTTTGACGCCGACATTTGAGTGCTGGCATGTGCCACTATACCTTGTGCTGTTCTAAAATGGACCTCTTTGATGCCACCCTTCAATGAACATCTTTGACGTCCTCTCGGGTAACTAATTAAGCACCACTGGGAATGTGCCGCTCTACAACGACGGAAAAGATCCCATGAATTTCTGCGATGCTAAGCGGAATTGTATCTACGTCAGAAGCAATCGTCAAGAACAGCAACCCGACGCCTTAGCAGGCTGCACGACGAATGCACCGGGTATGTACCGTTCTTCAAAGAACTTCTCTCCAACTTGAGTCACTAAGAAGGTGTAACTGCGTGCGCGGCAAACGACGCAACAATTCTCAACGTTCGAAGGCACCGACGCGCCGCGCTTCTCGTCTCGGAGGCCAAACGCAGTGCCAATACATGGCGCAGCGCGTCCATAAAGAAGCGAGGGGGGCCTGGTTGCCGAGTGCCGCGTTTCTCAGCGTTTGCACGGACCGACAAGCCATGTATTTCGGAGGCCACGCGCAGGCTTCGCGGAGGCAGTGCTAGATGGCAGCGCTCGAAGGGGCGGAGTGTTCTTAAGGAATCGCGCAAGAGGAGTCCCGCAGCAGTATACGCTTAATGTAGAGCTGGTCTCGATAGTGGCGCTACGTTGTGTCGCTAATTTGTTTCTATGATAAGTTATTACCGTGCACAGTTATCGTTAGATGAGTTCTGCCGCAATTTTGTCCCGCACGGGCCAACCAGCTGTAGATGTGGGGTCTAGAACGTAAAGCTGTTCCAAACAGTTTCTATTCCATTTCTACAATCAGCTCTCCACGATAGGCCAAAACTTTTCGTGCCACCCTCACTTGGTTTATATGTCATGCAGCATCTAAGAAACTCGAAAATAACCACATCTGATATGGTGTTTACATATTGATAAGGATGATTAGATCAAACAGACGCAATATAATTATTGCTAATTCAACACCTGTTTTGCCATTAGCCTATGCTATTGGTAAAAAAGTTTTCAGGCTGCGCCCATTTAGTCTGTCAGTCGAACGACATCGCAACGCTCACAAAATTCAACACGGCTAAGTGATGTGTATACATTCATCATCATCATCATTATCATCATCATCCTATTATATGTCCACTGCAGGACGAAGGCCTCTTCTTGCGATCTCCAATTACCACTGTCTTGTGCCAACCGATTCCCGCTAGCGTCTGCGAATTTCTTAATTTCGTCATCCCACCTAGTCTTCTACCTTCCTCGACTGCGCTTCCCTTCTCTTGGCACCCATTCTGCAAGCCTAATTGTCCACCGGTTATCTAACCTACGCATTAAATGGCCTGCCTAGCTCCATTCCTTTCGCCTAATGTCAATTAGAATATCGGCTATCCCTCTTTGCTCTCTGTTCCACACCGCTCTCTTGTTGTCTCTTAACATTATGCCTAACATTGTTCGTTCAATCGCACTTTGCGCGGTCCTTAACTTGTTTTCGAGCTTCTTTGTCAGTCTCCAAGTTTCTGCGCCATATGTCAGCACCGGTGGAATGCATTGATTGTACACGCTTCTTTTTAATGATAATGGTTGCTCCTAGTCAGAATCTGACAATGTCTGCCGAATGCTCTCCAACCCATTTTTAGTCTGTAAATTTCCTCCTCCTGATCACGGTCCCCTATGAGTAATTGATCTAGGTAAACATACTCCTCCACAGACTCTAGAGGCTGACTGGCGACCCTGAACACTTGTTCCCTTGCCAGCTATTGATCATTGTCTTTGTCTTCTGCATATTCATCTTCAACCCCCCCCCCCCCCCTCTTGTACTCTCTCTGTTGAGGTCCTCCATCAGTTGTTCTAACTCGTCCCCAGTGTTGCTGAATAGAAAAATGTCATCTGCAAATCTAAGATTGCTGAGATATTCGCCGCTGATCCTTACCCCTAACTTTGCCTCACAAATGACAGTGAGTGGCTGATGATCAGCGATTGCATTGAAACTGCGCCTGTACAGGTTTTTATGAAATTTCTTTACTCCAAGAACAACTGCAAGAGCTTCTTTTTCCACCTGTGCATAGTTACACTCCGCAGGAGTCATTGTTCGTGATGCGAACGCGATCGGTCGCTCTACGCCCTCAACCACGTACGACAGCACTGCACCTAAGCCGTAATCAGAAGCGTCACATGTCAGCTGTATTTCCTTTGTAAACATCGTACACTTTCTTCACTGATCAAATTAGTACGACGACTAAAACATGCGTCACACTGGCTCGACCACTTCCATGCGCTACCCTTGCGCAACAGTTGGTGGAGAGGTTCTTGCACGTTTGCTAGATTCGGCAGAAACTCAGCGTACTAGTTTAATAGGTCCAAAAATGCCTTTAGCTGGGTAACATTACTTGCATTTGGCTCTTCTCGAATCGCCTTTACCTTTTCCTCTGTTGGGTGCACACCGTGCTTGTGTAGCTCGTGTCTCAAGTAGCAAACATTTTCTTGGGAAAATGTGCATTTTACTGTATTCACATGAGTTCCGTGCTTACTAAGTGCTTGTAGCACTTGCTCGGAACGGTGATAGCTCTCTGTAAGGTTTTTGTCTGCTATTAACACGTCGTTCAGGTAAAAGGCAGTGTCAGGGATGCTTCGTAAAACCTGGTCCATTACGGCCTGAAACATTGCGGGCGCCTTTGCCACTCCGTACTGCAATCGCCTGAGCCTGAAAAGTCCCAGGTGCGTATTCACCGTGAGGAGTTCCTGTGCCTGCTCACCCATCTCAAGTTGCAGGTACGCCTTTTGCAAATAAAGCAAAGTGAACATGGTTCCTACCACCAATGACGCGATTATGTCTTCTGGTAGAGGCAGCGGATAGTGGCCGAGTTCAGTACTCCAAGTGACTGACTGTAATATCTTAATCTCCTTTCCTGTTTTCTTTGGCACGATCACTAACGGTGTAGCCCATGTACTGTGCCTGACTGTGTACACTACGCCAGCTTTCTCAAGCTCACGCAGTTCATTCTCCACTTGTTCGCGCAGAGCATATGGTACTGGTCTTGCCTTACAAAAGGTTGGCTGAGCATCACTTTTCACTTGGATACTACCACTGAATCCTTGGATGGCACCATAGCCTAGTTCAAACACATCACGGTACAGCTGTTTCAACCTCTTCTCGGCTTCCGTTGCTACCATCTGCCTGACATTCGGCACGTTATCCACATCACGCTGCAACTGTTGCACCACATTGTACAGGTCAACTTTTAGTGTCGTTATCTAATCTCGACCTAAAAGCGTCGGCATACGAGCTTCATTTTCTTGCTTTGCGATTAGCAGAGGCAGATCGTAGCTTCGATTCTGATAAGAAACAATGACATCCGCTACACCTTTCACTTTAAGTGCCGTGCCGTTGTAAGCCCCTAGGCCCACGTCATGTTTGGAACAGGGGTAGCTTGGAAAATTTTTATCAAAGTGTCTTTCAGACATTATGGTAACCGCAGCTCCAGCGTTTAATCCCATAGGAATATTCTTGCCGTTTACTTTTACTTTTAACACAATAGGCGGTGAACTATAAACGATGTTTGTCGTACAAACTGTAAGCAAGTTGGTTGCCGGCAAGTTCTCCTCAACTTTGTGCACAAACTTTGTTTTGCACAGTTTCGCTACATGACCTGGCTTCGAACATTTGAAACACGTACTTTTGAGAAACAGACGACTCACTGGCGCACGCAGTCCGCCATATCTATGACAGGCGGAAACAGTGCCTTTCCCACGTTGCTTCCTTCGACCGTCCTGGGGGGAACGCTGCTCGTCGCTAGCGGTCTCCGTCGCGTGTCGCCTGCCTTGCTTGATGGGTTCACGGTGCCAGTAGACGCCGGCAGAACTGGAAGTTGTCCGCTACGGTAGCATTTCTCAGGTGTCTTTCTGAGCCGTTTCGAAAGCAGTGACGATTTGGCAGACTCGCTCTCAGATGACTTCGTCGTCCGACAGGGCAACAAGAGGGCGTCGAATCGAATCCATGCCGATTCCGGCAATCAGTCGATCCCGGAGCGCTTCTTCCAAAAATGTTCCTAACGAGCACATCGCAACCCGTCTTTTCAGCTCGACGATGAACTGTTTGAGGCTTTCGTGCGGTTCTTGCTTTCGCTGGCAAAAGTGATACCGTTCGGTAACCACTGACCGTATTGGGGAATAATATACTTTCGGAGAGCTTCTGTAGCTTCTTCGTACTTGACCTACATTGCTTTCTTCGGCAGCAGCAGGCTTCGCAGAGTCAAGTACGCCTTTTCACGCAGAACTGTTAAGAAGACTTGCAACTTCCTCCTTGCGTCTATTCCGTTGCCGGTTGCATACTGGTCGAACCTTTCCAGGTAGACGTGATTATTGCCAGTCTGGGCAGAAATCGGCCAAAGATCCCAGGGTGGTGGTCATCACTGTTGTCATCGCTGGTGTCGTCGTCGTTTCTGCAGCCTCGGCCATTGCCTCTAAATGAATGATCCCATCCTCGTCGCCATGTAGATCAACGACGCCGTAAGGTCAAGTACTTATTCGGACAGCAACATGAACATAACAGCCAAAAACGATTCAGTGGCTTCGTCTTATAAGAGGAGCCTGGGTGCAATCGAGACATGCCATTGGCTAGCGATCCACTAGAACATGTGAACAGTCACCACGGACATCAGATATGCGGCGCACAGTAACAATGTAACATTTGATAATCTTTGATCCGATACAGCATGCTCCGTGCTTACGTAATGTCTCTATGATTGCTAGTATTTCGACTGAATCAAATGCCTATTCGTAATCTACGAAAGACATATAGAGAGGCTGACTGTATTGTGCGGATTTCTCGATTACCTGATTGATGACATGGATGCGATTCATTGCATACTTTCCCTTCCTGAAACCTGCCTGTTCCCTTGATTGACAAATGTCCAGTGTTGCTCTTTTTCTATTCGAGATTATCTTGGTGAATATTTTATATAATATTGGAATTAAGCTAATGGACCTTATACAGTTCCTGCGAGCTAATGGACCTTATACAGCTCCTGCGAGCGTTCGTAGCTGTCTTCTGCTTCTATTGCGCCAGTGATGGAAGTGTGCGCCCTATTCAATGGCGACGCCCTTTCTGCGTCATTCGGTGCCAACGAGTAGTTTCGGATTGTTTCGAAGCTGATGACAGAGCGGTGGCCCCGCCATTTCTGACGTCACACAATTTAATCCAGAGTGGTGGTTCCTTATTGCTGAAGGGGTCGGGGGGCGTACAGGCAGCGATTTCAAATTAAAATTTCTCGGTAAGATACGCGCTGAGGGTATAAATCTTATTTTTTCCAATTTTTTGTGCACAGCCACATTTGCCCTCCGTTTAATTTCATTTCCAAGTTATAATGATAAAAGGAGAAAGGTTGAATAACCACATCGTTGGCCCTTTCAGAATAGAAGTTAAGACAGAAACCATAGAAAATGATTATGAAAGTCAGAAATAGCTTTCTTCTGGAGCCTGATACATATCCTCATGTCATCCGTGGATGACCACACCATATAGGCTCATAAGCAGACAAAAGAAGGAGAAAATTTTAGTGCCAACCACAATGCCGTGCGATACGAAGACACAGTAAATATGTGTATTCTTGTAAACACTGCAACCCATTTAAACTTCCTAGTAGCCTCCACTAACCTAGTATCTTAGCTGCTAACTATTTGCTGCAATGCGTATCCATCACGAGGTAAAGTGCGAAAGCGGAAGGTCTAGGATAAATTAAACGGCCATATTGATTGGTTAATTCGGGACTTGTCTTTTATTCCCAGTTCGTAGCTATTTAAAGGACACATACTCCTTGTGCCACCATGGTACATTCATTCTTGGGGATCGACCATGAATTGCCCGTCACCTTTATCACTTGCGCAATTATGAAGTTGTCTGGCCCATAACGAGTAACGCCCATATCAAGCCACACAAGTTGTCTATACTAGGCGAGACAGCAACCATGAATAAGTTATTTATTCGGGCATATCTAGTAGTCCATGTGGAGTGCTATGTGAAGTAGCCGGCATATAAGCAATCGCCCAGGTTGACTGTCCTGCTGGTTTTTATCGTGCATGCGACATCGACGGACGTCTATACAAAGTGGGCGAATTAGCTAAAGAAAGCTATTGGTTTAAAATCTTTCTGTCGAGTAACAGGTGTGTGTTAGCACAAGATGACCAAAATTTTGAGGATGCTTAATCTTCGCATTTAAGAGCGGAACGCCACAGAATTAAAAAATTCCTGGCTGCTTCTCACACTTCCCGGCAACTGCAGCCGTATGTAGCCATAACGTATACAGGGAAATGCTGGCGGCGAACACAGTGCAAGTATGTGAGTTTCCGCTAAAAACACGGCCTCATGTGCCTCGGATGCGCGGAGGCGAGTGCCATCTGGATGGTGTTGCAAGGAACTGCGCGCACCACTCTGTGAATGGTAGAAACTCTGCAAACTGGGCTCGTGTTTGAGTTTCCCGGGGACAGAATTATGTTTTCTAGTATATTCCAATTAACAATCTGACGCTGTTATATCTGCAGGTTGTGTGTAGGTCGTACTTTAGGGTTCTTCTAGCGCACTTTACGTTGATAAACTAAATTAGTTCCATAAAGCATCTGGGCTACACGGAGGGCCTGCGTGATTGGGTTTGTGTGGCTCGGAATGACTTTTCGCTCACCAAAAGGTCGCGATGGACGCCGACGACGCATTTTGTGTCGCACGGGGCCCTTAACGTTGTCGCGTAAAAACCGCCTTTTTTAATAACCACTGAGCTAAAACTTTCCACAGTAAAAATTGATCTGGATATGAGAACGTGCTCCGAAAATGCTGTTGCCCAAAATGCCACCGAACGCCAGGCGCTCCTATCATAATTTTTTTTAACTTTTACGTTGTATGAGGGCGAGCAATAAAGTCTCGCCCCTAATTTTTGCCAAATTATGGCTGTAAACGTGAAGTGAACATATCCATTTCCAGAGGTGGACCTTTCCTGTCCCGGCCCGAACTTAACTCTGCGGCACGGTGCTGCTGTCAGTTGATGAAGATGGGAGTTGTGCTTCACACATCCACGGCGTACGAGCAACAAAGTGTGCTTCGTTTTCTATGGAGCAAGGCACGAACGCCCACCGAAAGCCAGCGAAATAGAGTCCGGACGTTGCCCGTAGTTATCCCAACCATTTTGGTCCAGCGAAATATTTCCTGGCAGGACAGCGATTCACATGCAATGATGAAGCCAAGACCTCATCTGACGGTCGTTCCACAGTCAGTCCAACGAATTCTAGAACAGGGGCGTCTCATATTTAGTGCTGCAATGGGACAAATGTCTTAACTGGTATGGGGACCGTGTTGAAGAATATTATAAAGTACGTAGAATAGCACGCTATATTTGCGATTACCCGTGTGTACCCTACTCTGGCTAATAAAAAATAGGGGCAAAAACTTTCTTGTTTGCCCTTGTAACAATTTCACTTGGTTGTTAGAGAAGTACATTTACGGGAATGCACATTATGCACAGCCTTAATTCAAAAAATCACTTATGGAAGGAATGGTCATAAGAGCACATCCAGCCAATCCTGATACCGGACATAATACTAGCAAATGCAGCCAGCCAAAAGACAACAATTGCAAAACCGTGCGTTTCAATCATTTCTTCTTTTTTATTTATCTCTAAGTGCAAGTCTAGCGGTTGCAGTACCGGCTCCTTACAACAGGCCGCGCCATCGCACCATCATGAGCGCGTTTGGCTATGCGCGTCTGCGTTCCCGTCTACTTTTATAATGCTATTACCTCCAGAAGCGCTGGAATTTACCCAATGGTATCTGCTGACTTGTCTTAATTATGCATTGCTGTCATGACAGCTGACGCATAATGCGTAGTCCTTCTCTTCGGTGCCGGCTGATATGCAGCCAGCGCAAACAAAACATTCCACGTACAACGAATACGTGATCCCGCTGGTGAGTTGTTCAAACGCCTAGCCGCCGGAAGCGCAATCCTTCCGCCAAGGGAGAAGCGACCGCTAGGATGAAGGAAGAAATTTTCGACCTTGGAACGTTTATGGCAAACAGCGCCTGCAATATAAAAGCTTTGGCGTTCTACCAAGAGCAAAGGAAGAAAGAAAGAAAGAAAGAAAGAAAGAAAGAAAGAAAGAAAGAAAGAAAGAAAGAATGAAAAGAAAGAAAGAAAGAAAAAGCAACCAAATCAATTTGTTCTTAGATAAATTAAGCAGCCTCATCCATGAAGCTACTCCCCTCATTTTCTGATTTGTGCTTCCCGTGCTCGGCGCCATTCGCCCAAGCAGTGGAGACAAGGCACCTAAAAAAGGTAGACACTATCAGTTGATCAATGTTAAGCACATTTTCTCTATTTCTTTCGATTTTCAACAGAGGGAACACAGCGAAATGATATTAAAGTACGCAATTTTTTTACTACTGCAGAAATATTTTAAAGAACCGTATCGACCTCCGGTCGAGTGATTAGCTATCTTTTATTGGTTTGCACTCAGTTCCTCAAGAGAAAGAGTTGGCACACGAGGCATTACATTGCATTTAATGCCAACTGTACCGATATTTCAGCTTGGCTAAAGTAGTTATGATGAGTAGCATATATCACATGTGCTACTCATATGCTATGCTACTCAAGCCGCCTAAACACGATGGATGTTTATTCTTCCATGCTGCGGCGGTTTGTCAACGTTCCGAGTTTGTGTTATTTCCCGCGAGCTGCAATGGCGGCGTTCTCTAGTTTTCTTGTTGATTTAGGGGAGCTATATGTATCACAAACGCCGATTGCCACGAGCTCTTTGTGACGCATCCACTCGCACTTGGAATGTAAAATGTTTTACGAAGGTTCCCTCTATGTTGTCACGGGTCGAGCTCGACGCTGGTAATCGCAGAACACGAGAGTGCGGCAACACAAACCTTTATTGCGGCGAACTTGGGTCCCGCATACCCAAGATGCAACTAGCTCAGTAACGGCGACATTCAGATTGAAACAGCACTGACGTCCGCTCAAGCCCACGGAATCTCTCCTGCCGAGTTGCACGCCGAGCCTCATCTACTTTCGAGACGCCATCAAGGAAAATACAAGGAAATTGTTCTCAAGTTCCTGTCCTCAAGTAGCAGTTGCCAGACAGTAAATTCAGCAGGCAGTGCGCAACCATTTCTGCCGAACCAAGGACCCGAAAGGCACCGTGGCGACGCCTACACTCTCTGATACGTATTTCATGCAGTCCAAAAGTTCATTATAGTTGAGCGTTAAAATTTATTCGTGAATACCGAAACTACGTACGTCGTGTTTATTTGTAATGTGTGCAATGGGGGGAGTGGTCGCGTTCGTAAAGAGCCACCTTCTTGTATTGTGGACACCCTGTTTATGCACTAGCGGCTGAAAGGCAGCACTAATAATGTGACATGTTAAACATCTGCTGTCTAGTCTCATGTGAACGTAGAAAAATTATCAGCATACTCGAACGATTCATTCTACTCGGAACTTAACTCTGCAACAGCAGAAGGTTCCCCCAGGTCACACCAGCAGGTTCTAAAGAGAAATAGATCCCAACATAAAACCTGTACCTATAATGCCGGCCCATAGTATGCGCTACCTCCAGCTTCGTTTTCCTAAGCTACTGCAATTGCTGGACTACGGAGTTTACAGACGGACGCTAAAAATGGCGCATATGGAAGTAACAATAAAATTTTCAATCTTGCAAATATTTACAGTGATCACGGGTAACGAGAATAAACTTCCCAACGCAAAGTTATATAACCATATATTGCCTTTAGAAACCCGAGGCGCACCGTCGACAAAAGAAGAAAGTATCGTAAAAATGGAGTCACCTGTGATTACTCGGGTGAATGCCCTGTTTGTGGAGCGACTGTTTAAAACCGCCAGAAGTTGAGCTCTATATGATCGGTAGTGATTCATTCCATAAAATTTAGTTATGCGTCTAGACACATGTGTTGTCTGCACGCATAACTAACTTTCTAACTAACTTCTTCTTTGTAACTTGGATAATAATAATAATATTTGGGGTTTTACGTGCCAAAACCACTTTCTGATTATGAGGCACGCCGTAGTGGAGGACTCCGGAAATTTTGACCACCTGGGGTTCTTTAACGTGCACCTAAATCTAAGCACACGGGTGTTTTCGCATTTCGCCCCCATCGAAATGCGGCCGCCGTGGCCGGGATTCGATCGCGCGACCTCGTGCTCAGCAGCCCAACACCATAGCCACTGAGCAACCACGGCGGGTGTGTATGTAACTTGGATTGACTGAATTTTTCGTTTCAGAGCAACACAATGGCTACGAAAGAGGCTTCAGTGGAGGACTCTACATTAAATTAAATATACAGTCGCTTCAACTTAGAAAAAAATAAGTAAGTTAAAAAGTTTGTTATGCATGCAGACACATGTGTCGTCTGCAAGCATAACTAACTTTTTAACTAACTTCTTTTTTTCTAACTTGGAGTGACCCTATTTTTCGTTTCAGAGCAACACAACGGCTATAAAAGAGTCGCTTCAGTGGATGACATTACATTAACTTCCACCGCATGGGCTTCCTCAACGTGCGCGTATTTGGTGGCCCACAACCGTCCTTATTTTGTAACCCCTACATAGATATGTGGTGGCCCGAACGGGAAAACACGCGAGTGGTCCAAAAGCCTGCAATGAGAGAGACAGACAGGTAGGGAATAGCTGGGGCATCATTCTGAATAAACGTATTCTGGCCAGCTACACAGAAATAAAGTGTCAGAGATAAGCCGCTGCAGACTCTGACGGAATAATCATACCCAGGTGTGTAGCGTATACAAGGAAAGAGTCGCTCGCTTTCATAAGCTAGCGCCGTCTGCAAAACATGTGATAATAGCTTCGTTTGTACAGATTTTATTTTCTCTCTGGGAATTCCGCAGCCCACACTTTAAATTCCGGTGTCTATTGGGTGACAGTTAGAGGGGCGTTGTTTTGGATAAAAATGTTTGCACGACCTTTCTTTTTTTTGCTTTCTTTTCCTCTTCGTTGTGGCAAGCCGAACAAGTACGACGCAATTTTCGGACTTGAAAGTGTACGTTTTTATTGGTTTTATACAGCGTTTTATTTTTTAAACGAATGTGGTCATACTTAAACAAATATTAGAGTGACTCGAATCCATCTGGAACTCTTCTAGCATGCTGAATCTCATAGCGAAATGAGATAATTAAGCTTTATAATATGCAGTAGAAGAAAGAAACAAGGGTCATGCTGTGTGACAATAATTCTTATTGTTCCTGGCTGTATAATGACTGCGGGCGTGCTAACAATCTTATGTGGGACCGGAATTCCTTTCTGCAGTTTTTACAGTGGGGGTTGACTTCCTAAAGAAATCGTATATTACGAGTCGTAATGGGCCCCTGTGCACCATACAGCGATAGGGGAGAGGTGCACTATAGTTTCGAAAAGATATGGTGTTATAGTTGCGGATTTCTTTCTTTATATTAGGCACATCACGATGTAACTAGCCATAGAATAACCTAGAACAAGTGAAATGGTTCTGTGAAGAAGTCACAGGCCTGTGCGACACACGCAGCAAAAGTCAAAGCATAAGCTGGAGGAGCCATAGCTAAAGCCATAGCCGTAGGATCTCAATTTTCGGCACCACGCACTACAGGGTCTTTGCGTTGAAGTCTCTTCGAATAGTTTTCACGATAACGATCTGAACTGTCCGATCGGCGTCGAAGGCGAGCTGTGGCTCGTCCAGCTCTGTCCACAGCCTTCTGCTGAGCCCGATGTTGCCTGGTTGCAGCGCGCGTGGCTCTACGATTCACTTCTTCAGCGGCTCTTCGCACCTTGCCAGGTGGCGCAATGACGTCTACCAAAGAGGAACACAAGTGTCAAGACTATCTGGCGCATATGTCACATCCCATTACCCGTAGAATGATACGATGCTGTTGTTGATGATGGCATCCCCTTCGAAAGAGGTGGTGAAAAATAGTCACCCAGCCTGCTTGCGTAACCAGGTCCAGCTACATGCAGCACGCAATTGCTAAATGGAAATGCTTCACGTCGGGACACCTGGTGGAATATAACGGAACTGCCATGCAAGGTTAGCACTTTTCGACGGTACTAGGCGCACATGTCACATCGGGAGACAAATGGCACGCTACGTTTCTAATTATTATGATGCTGGTGATTTCATGACATTCCCTTTGAAATGGGACGGTGACGAACACTTACCTAGCCTGCTTGAATTAATCAGGAATGCCGTAAATGTTTTTCGACATATCAATATTTATACACCTCCATAAAGTTTTTCATTCTCAAGACTTCTCTATCTATTTTGTGCCGCTACCCATACAACTGCTACATGGCATGCCCCATGGTGTAATATTATGTAACTACAATGCAAAGGGTGCACGTATAGATGCTACACGGCGCGCATCTCCCATCGCAAGGCAACTGGCTCGATACGAGGCAAATGAAGGTGACGATGATGATTTATTTGAATCCACTGTGAAATGCGGTGGTGAATTAGTTGCTTAACTAGATTAGTTTGACAAGTGACCCGATAAAGTGCTAATGATGGTGACGATGATTTATTGGCATCCTCTTTGAAACTTGGCGGTGACATAGACACTTAGCCAGCTCGACTTAATCAGGTACATAATCTATATTTTTTTCTAGCATTCTTGTATATACCTCCTTAAATTTTCTCCTACCTCCAACCTTCTCTAACTGCCTTGTACCGCTACCCGTGATTCTGCTACATGGCATTCTGCCTAGTGCAATAATATGCAACTGCAATGAAAAATTTGCATGCAGTGACGCTACGTGGCGAGCAAGTCACATCACGTGTGTGCTCGCCGGCTTGGACTTCGTCTATAGGGTATTTTTCTGCTGCATGTTAGCAAGAGCTAGCGTGGCTCAGGACACACATGAAAAACAAATGCACATGTGCTACGCTCTCCAATGAAAGTTCAAAATTCAGGCAAACAAACAAGCGTCCAAATGCGAAATCTATTCAGGAATGGGATCAGAAATAGCAACCACACTACGCATTGAGCAGCCTCTTCTCTAAAGACAGACTTTGTCGAGAGAGGTGGCGTGGCATGTCTGTCGATCACTCAGCTTCTCCATAATGAATGAAGTTCTAATAACATAACGAAATCATATGGTGTATTACTGGCTATCTTTTTGAAAGGAAGGAACTGGATGCCATAAGACGTGAGAGGAAAGTCTTGTTTGATAATTCTTTGTAAATAGTCACAAAAATGACATGAGTCACCTCAAAGAATAAAGCAATGGTCTACTGTCTCGAGTTTATTGCAATGTCTACACTTTCTGTTGCAGGGCACATATAATTCTTTTTCCGTAAGCCATGTTTTAACTGGCTGGGGGGAAGTGTGCAGCTTAAAGAAAAATGTCTTCGCTGTTGCCGTAATACGCATTCTACGGACACGGCAAAGAACAGACAGACACGGCTTTCGAAACATTGGTTCTGGGAAAAGGTTATGTATTAGTGCTATATTTAGCGGCGTTCCATCAACACGACACAAATATTCAAGAGTAAATCTGGCTTTTAAGAATGAAATCGTGTCGACAAGTTCTTTTAGGAAGCCCCAAAACGGCAGTTTGTGAGCAAAGTTTGTCGTGACACAAAGAAAAGGGAGGTGTGAATAAATAGGTGTTGGATTAACTGCGAGAAGGAATGGATGACGGGCGTTTTTAAAGTAATATAATCGCATCACCAATTGTCGCACAAACCAATGCACACTACTGAGGCCTGCCTTCTCAAATGGAAGAAAAAAAGTTGTCCCTTCTAATGGCTTCTGAACACGCAACTGTTCTATTAAATGCCTGAACATGGATACGAGAGCAGTGCAAGAACTGCAGACATAAAGAAGCTTAGAAGTCCAAGTCAGGTTATCGCCTTCCGACGGTTAGCGGTTATCGCGGAAGTCCAATGTGGTCCACTATTTTTTTTTTTTGTGAAGGTGAAGGTGTAATTTGCAACAGGGCGGAGCCAGTGCCTCCGCCCCCTTCTGAGACTTAACGTCGAACGAAACAGCCGCGTCACATCAGAAAGGAGCTTTGCGCCGATCCTAGCTCTCTTGCATGCAAAATCCTGCGAGCGACAATTAAAATTTTGAGTCGTATATCTCGGAGCACAAACGCGCTAGAATTCTTCCAACTGCTACTGTGTAGAAACACGACTGCCTCTAAATTTCAGAAGGAACATACCCACTAACTGCTGTCAACATAAAGTTAATTATTCAATTTTAGTTAATTGGGCTACTGAGAGCAATAATTATCATCGCACTTTGTGTGCCCCTGGCCACATAACTGAGTTGCACAGGTGCGTGCCTCGCGTGCCTCTCAGAGCCTAATTTTAAGAAAACCAACAACTTAAATTTCAAAACTGATAAGATAGAATTCGGGGAACTGTCAAAACTTATCAACAAGGTGAAAATAAATGATATTCGAAACTATAACGCGAGAAAGACTGAAGAAGCCGTAAAAAATGGACGCAGCCTGAAATCAGTGAGAAGGAAATTTGGCATAGGACAAGCCAAGGTGTATGCACTGAAAGATAAGCAGGGTAATGTCATCAACAATCTCGAAGATATAGAAAAGCAACGGAAGAATTCTATACCAACCGGTACAGTACCGAGAGGAGTCAGGACACCTCAATTAAAAGCAGTAATGAACAGGATACAGAGAGAGAGAGAAGGCAAGAAGGAAAGGCTAGGAGGTTAACCAGTCTGAGTCTGGTTTGCTACCCCACAAGTGGGGAGGGGAATGGGGAGTGAAAGAGAGAGAGAGAGAGAAAAAACATTAGTCTATACCGCACTCTCACATGCGCTAAGTTAGGTGTAGGATGTCTACAATCGGGCAATCAAGTCTATTGCCTTCAGGTAGACAAGAAGCGCTCGAACTGCTTTCTGGGAGGCCAGGCTGTGAGGCCAGGCTCCCACGATCATTGTTTCTGTAAATCGCCTGCCATCAAGTCTATTCAAGGTACACTGGAGAGTCTGATATTGTTTATCAAAGCGAGAACAGTGGTACAGATGATGACTGATGGTCTCTTCATATTTGCACTTAGCGCAGATTGGTGAGTCCACCATTCTAATATGAAAGCTGTAGGATTTGGTGAATGCTACTCCTACCCACAGCTGACACAGAAGTGTTGCGTCACGTCATGAAAGGTCTGCTGGTAATTTAACTTTCAGTGATGGGTCGAGGCTGTATAAACGACACTTAGAGTTCTGTGGTGTATTCCAGCAACTTAACGTGATGGTACGAGCGAGACTGCGAAGCTCTATTTAACGTCTCCTATCGATAAAGGTATAAGGAGTGTCGTTGCGCCATCCTGGGCCCTTCAGGCACCGTCATCGGCGAGGTGATTACCAATGATGCCACAATGTGCCGGCAGCCACTGAAAGATGATATCATGTCATCGTTAAGAAGCACAATGGCAAGTTGCGTTGATTTTAGGCGCCAGCTGTTCATAATTGCCACGTCGCAAACATCGCAAGCTCTGGAGGGCTGCTTTCGAATCACAACATATTGCTCATTTGTTAGGCGGCTCTTTTTCAATGTATTCGACAGCAGCGCGAAGAGCGGCCACTTCGGAACCTGTAGATGTCGTTACGTGTGAAGTACTAAACTTTATGACGACCGATTGAGATGGTATAACAACGGCGCCCGTCGAATTTTTCGACACGGAGCCGTCCGTGTAAACGTGGGGCCCTGTAACATAAAACTACTCCAATATGTTTTATTCCAATATGCTGACGTCAAATTTGCGTAGCAGGGTTGTCTGAACAGACTAACCAAAGGCTCTCCGTTCCTAGGAGGTCACTTTTGTTTGCTTGAAAAAGGAATAACATAACTTACACCTACCAGCTTGTATTATCTACTTGGGTGACAAGAGGCGAGGAGCACGCTCAAGTGGAGAACGATTCGATGGGCCTAGCCACTGTACTGAATGTCGATAACCGGATGAAGAAGGTGGTGCCGGCGTGTGCGCTTGGTGCGCTTTCCCTTATTTAATTAGATGTGGCTGGTCGAAAATCGCGGCGGCATGCAATGGAAGGTTAAGAATGCCGCTAAAATGGATCCTCAGCAAAGAAGAGTCGGCATAACGAGGTCCTAAACGTGCCGGAAGTGCTCGAAAACGTTACGCGGCCACGCAAGAAGCGTTATTATACGCAAATAAATCCATGCTTTCCGGTAGGTGCGAGTAGCCAATGCCTGAGCGATCGGCGCGGCAGCCATCAAACAGGTGAAGTGGGGGTGGTACAAAAAATGTTTGACCAATAGCACAGGGCTGATTACAGAATTGGAATAGAGAACTTTGGAATAGGTTTACGTTATAGCAGCCATGGATTCGGTTAGCGTATGAACAACGCAAACGTTCCAATGTGATCTACTTGAGAGCCACGGTGGTCAGGCTAGCTTTCTTCACTATTCCTGGAACAGCAAGGTACACAGCAGGCTTTTTCACGCACCACAAAGGGTATGGCGTTCTTGTTGTGGGTGAGTGCCTCAATGACAAAGAGTGCCGGTTAGCCGCAACTGATCTGGAGAACGCTGCCTTGGGTCTATTCTCGGGCAAACTAGCGAGATGGTGGTCAGGGACTCTGGATATATGGCGAACATGCGCCCTGAGTGCATCGACAGCTATATAGGTCATTATTGGGTGGTCTCTCACGGTGGCAATTATTGCTACGGTTGAAGCACTTCCAGGCAGCCCCGGATAAGTTCGAAGGGCTTGGCTTTGAAGGCTCTGGAGGACATGGGTGTTAGTTTTCTTAGCATTGGACATCACTGGTGTGCTATATCGCAAGTATCCTAGGAAGAGCGTCCTGTATAGTTGAAGCATAGATGCCGCTGATGTGCCCCACGTTTTACTGGCAAAAAACCTTAGTATATGAACGATAGAAGAAAACCTCTTCTTCAAGTATGAGGCTTGTGGGCTCCATGAAAGGTCCCTGTTGATAATAACGCCTAGGAATCGGTGTGAGATTTTGCGTATGAAATTGTTTGATGGTCAATAGAAATGTGGTACCAGGTCATGGGCTTGTGGGTAAAAGCGACAAGGTCGCACTACTCGGTCAATATGCTGAAGCCTTGAACAGGCAGCTACGATGTTGTTAGTGTCACTGCTTTTTCGAGCCGTGCACGCAACTGGAGACGTGTAAATGCCGAGGCACATATGCATATGTCGTTAGCATATATTGAAAGGTTTACTGTATGTGGTAGAACGTCGGCAAGCCCAAGGATTGCAGGTTCAACAAAGTGGCGCTAAGAACCCCACCTTGCGGGACGCCACGGCAAATTTAATGCTCAGCGGTTCGGCCATCTGCACTGTGCACAAAGAAGGATCTTTTAAATGTATAACTCCGAATCCACAGAAACGTGCGTCCACTAATTCCATTATTTTCCACGGTATCAAGGATGGCTTCGTGCGTTTCATTATCATAGGCGCTTTTCACATCGAGGAAAATGCAACCGATATACGCTTGTGGGGTTTTTCTTGTTGTACAGATTTCACAAGGGCGATGACGTTGTCAATAGAGGAACGGCCTCTTCTAAACCCAGCTATGGCCTCGGGGTATACGTTGTGGCGCTCAAGATGCCACTCTAGGCATGTGAGAATCATTCTTTCCATGACCTTCCCAACACAGCTGGACAGCGCAACGGGTCGGTAGGACGCTAGGTGAAGTGGCGAATTTCCAGGCTTCTGGAGTGGTATCAAGCGGCTGGACTTCCACCGCTCAGGAAGGACGCCATCAATCCGTGACTGGTTGTAACATTCCAGAAGTCTACCTCGGCCATCTTCACTTAGGTGGCATAAAGCAGCGTAGGTGATGCCGTCTCGTCCTGGCGACGATGAGTGCCTGCATGTGGTCAGAGCAGCGTCCAATTCCTCAAGTGAGAAGGACGCATTCAATTCTTGGAAGCGTCTCACAGGAAGCTCACCCAGAATTTTGCTATTGATGGTAATCTCACTCTACGCAATCTTCACAAAGAAATATTCCTCCGCGGGGGCGTCTGCGTCAGCA
This sequence comes from Dermacentor variabilis, assembly GCF_050947875.1. Classification (NCBI taxonomy): domain Eukaryota; kingdom Metazoa; phylum Arthropoda; class Arachnida; order Ixodida; family Ixodidae; genus Dermacentor; species Dermacentor variabilis. The sequence continues at coordinate 144,394,392 of NC_134569.1, forward strand.
GTCGTTTGGTGTGTTGCGACACCACGTACCCGAGCACAAGAGGATTGATACCTCCCACGTGTAGCCGTGCGCGGCTTAGCCGTGTCTGGGGGAAGGGGGATCTTGGGGGTTGAGCCGATGCAGGGTGTTTGGACCGTTAAGGCTCCCCGGCGGAGGCAACACACCTCTTCGGCTTCGGCTTCACATAGACGGCACCTCCAGATTGACCCACCTGGAGGAAATCGGCAGTCGCCTTTTCCTATTCTCCTTTTCAATCTTCGTCCTTCTCTACCGCTTTTCCATCTTTCCTGTCTTCTTTTCACTTCTGATTACTTCCGTATTTCCTGGCGGCAAGGGTTTGCCGTGTGCAATAGATCCAGTCTTGGGTACATATATATTAGGTTATAGCGGCGAGGCGTGCCTGGCGTCTGCAGGTGTAATTCCCAACCTAGTAGCGTCGCCTAGTTGGGCTCGGTGGTGGGTGGCTACCATCACCGCCGAATTTTCCAGTGTTTACATGGCAAACCCTTTCCCCCCTCCAAGATCGCCCTCAAGAACGAGGGCGCACAGAAGCAGCATTTCAGTTCTTATTGAAACCAAACCATGACACCTTTCCAAAGTTCCATGTCCTTCACAGTGGAGGCAACATAACTATTAGAAAACTATCGCCTTTCTTAGTATCCAAATGCCTATCAAACACGATCGGATCATGCTACAAAGCATCAAAGATGGCAAGCGGAGACCTCCTTCTCAAACTGGCGCAGAAAGAATACGTCGAAAAAATTAGTGAACTCAGAAGTATCGGTGACATTAATGTGAAAATTTCCCCACATCGCTCGCTGAACACCAGCAGAGGAGTAATATCAGCAGATTTCTTCAACCTCAGTGACGAAGAGCTCCTTGGGAGATTCCACGAGCAAAATGTAATCAATGTACAAGGGATAACACTTCGACGAAACGACCAACAGATTCCCACAAAACACGTAGTACTCACATTTGGTTCTAGTACTGTGCCAAGTTCACTCGACGCAGGCTACCTGAAAATCAATGCCCGACCATACATACCGAACCCGAGGCGGTGCTTCAAGTGCCAAAGGTTCGGACATGCATCACCATCATGCAGAGGAAAGGAAACGTACGCCAAGTGTAGTGCCAACGACCATCCGTCTGACAACTGCAAAGCTCCGGCACAATGCGGCAAATGCAAGGGCGATCATCCAGCTTACTCACGGAGCAGTCCTTGCTAGAAAAGAGAAAAAGAAATCATCGCAATAACTGTGAAGAAAAAGATCTCATTCTATGAAGCGAGGAAAAGGCTAGGGCACTTACCTCAAGTAAGCTATGCCAGTGTGACGTGGCAGGGGGCAGCGCTACACCGGTTTCAGGAGTCTCCAGGGTCCACTTCCAGTACTCCTGTAGAAACTCCAAACGCCGCTTTGGTGGCTGCAGCCAGTGCTGCTCCATCATCACCGAAGAGGGGCCGGCAGACCACAGTGCCGCAGGGCCCGAAGTTGAACTGAACCCCAAGGCCCGAGACGCGCGTCTTGCCGCTTGGCTCTCGATCATCCAGTGCCTCGGAAAAGGCGATGCAGGTTGATCCGAAAACCCCGGCGTCATTGACGACGAAAGACCCGCGCTCCTTGGAGCGCTCCCAGAAGGAGAAGTATATTATAACTTCGCTGAGAAAAGGAAAGGTAACCTAAACGGTTACCGCCCTTCATAAGAGTAATCAGCTTTCAAATACATGTCACCTACAACTCGTAAGCTCACACATATAAGTAATTTTTTTTCAGTTCCAATAAGATGGCTTTCATCATTCGTTGGAATTGCAGAGGCTCAGTTCCCAATCTAGGTGACATCAAAGACATCATAACTAAGTTATCATCACTAGCATTCCGCCTTCAAGAAACGAATCTGGGACCCAAACTTACACATTTTCCTAAAGATTTTACTGTCATAAGAAAGAACCGCGAGCACTCCAGCCGTCTTTCAGGAGGTATCGCTATTGTCGTCCAAGGCGGCGTCGCCACACGGAACGTTTCATTAAATACTTCGTACGAGGCAGTAGCTGTCACAGTTTTATCATTTAAGACTGTCACCATCTGTTCGTTGCGCATCCCTCCCCATAGGTATTTCACAACTCGAGACATGGAAAATTTAATTGGCAAGCTGCCGGAGCCTTTTGTTTCAGTTGGAGATTTTAGTTGGGGCAGCGATAAAAATGACCAAAGAGGACAACTTGTGGAAGATTTTATTTTGACAAACAACATCTGTATTTTGAATCCAGGTGCGCCAACATTTTTCACCGATTTCACATAACTTTAGCTGCCTTGATTTAGCAGTTCGCTCTCCGGATTTTTTTACCGATTTTAAATGGGACGTACCAGAGGCTTCATAGAGCAGTGATCATCTACCTGCTATAATCCGCCTCACATCAACGCTACCCATTATATCCCACAAACCACGCCACTGGAAAGTACAAACAGCAGACTGGTCTGTTTTCACAAAAAGTGCCAGGCTGGAGGAGCTTACTTTAACAGATTTAAGCATTGATGACATTAATGAACAATTTACTAACTGCATTATTTCTGCAGCTGAAAAGGCCATTCCACCATGTCTTGGCATTGTTCGGAAAAAGCTGAATCCTTGGTGGACACATGAATGCACCGTAGCAAAAAAGCAGCAGAATAAGCCCTGAGGAATCTTACGAATAGAGCCAACCAATAACAAATTTCTGAATTTTAAACAAGCCAAAGCGAAAGCTCGATATGTTCGCAGACAGGCGGAAAAATTGTCTTGGCCGAAATATATATCTACAATTAATAGCACCGTCACATCCAAACGGATGCGGGAACAGGTCAGGAAGTTAAAGAGGGACAACTCATCATACACGATACCCATACTTACACCTTCAGGCGCTCAGACAACACTACAAGAACAAGCGAATACACTTGGGGAACATTTCTATAACGTCTCTAGCTCGGCTAATTATTCAAACAGGTGCGTAAAATACAATCTGTCGGTAGAAAAGGAGAAACTACCAACTGGTTGTATGTCAAGGGACGAATACAACGTTCCATTAACGTTACAAGAGCTTAACAGGGTTCTCTGTGCTGGCAAAAGAACTGCAGTAGATCCTGACCGGATGCACTATTCTATGCTTGCACACCTGTCCCCAGCATCGGTAGATGCTCTCCTTAAATTTTTTCAACAAAGTAGTTGAATCAGGAATCATGCCAATAGGATGAAAAAACGCGATAGTTGTGCCTTTTTAAAAAACAGGCTAATCCCCCACATCCCCAAGCAGCTTTCGACCCATTGCCCTGACAAGCTGTTTGGCGAAATCGTACGAAAGTGTCGTAAATGTGGGATTAACTTTCACGCTTGATATATGGAACTCCATTGATTTTCATCTGCGCGGCTATAAATAAGGGTGTTCAAGGACGGACCACCTCGTCCGACTTGAACACGAAATACGTGAAGCATTCTTATCCAAACTGGACAGCCTGTCAGTGTTCTTCAATCTAGAAGAAGCGTACGACACGAAGTGGAGATTCGGAATCTTACGTGACCTCGCCGCTTTAAGAATCCGTGGCAAAATGCCAGACTTTCTCGCTGAATGTCCAGCAGCACATTCCAAATCCGTCTAGGCACTGTGCTCTAGCACACATTTATCCAGGAAAACGGCGTGCCACAAGGTTTCGTACTTAGCACAACACTCTTTATGGCAAAAATCAACTCTATCAACAACGTCATTCACCCCTATGTTATGCACTCCATATACGTCGATGATCTGCAAATAGCGTGCCGTGCCTCAAACTTACCAACATGTGAAAGGCCAGCTCCAGGTAACAATAAATAAACTAATAGAGTGGGCTGAGAAAAAAGCTTCCGATTCTCCACTCAAAAAACGGTTACAGTGCTATTGTTGCAAAAACAAGCAGCAGAAGCTTGATGTGGGCGAGTTGGTTGAGCATACTTAATGAAAAAGGAGAGCGCTACGAAGACAAGGACGAAAGAACAACGAGTACGACAGACAAGGCGCTTGTCTGTCGTACTCGTTGTTCTTTCGTCCTTGTCTTCGTAGCGCTCTCTTTTTTCATTAAGTATGCAAAAACAAGGGTTGTACTTAGAACCCGATTTCAAATTGAATGATGTCGCACTGCCGGTAAAGCAAGAATATAAATTCTTGGAAGTTATCTTTGACAAACAACTAAACTTCCTTGCCCACATTAAAACACCAAAGATTAGGGCAAATAAAGCATTGAATATCCTCAAAGTTTTATCTCCTAAGCACTGGGGTTCCGACCGAACGTCTTTTATGTATTTACCGATCTCTTGTGCGTAGCCTTTTAGACTTCCGCTCCGTGGTTTACGGCTCAGCCAGATAATCCTACATCCAACGTCTTGATCCAGTACATAGCCTCTTATGATTGGGGGTTCAGTTCCATCGCTCGTGATCCGTTGTCAAGATTGGAGTCGGGCATGAATTAGAAGGTAGCTGGCCCATGCCGTTGTCCAACTTATCCACGCTTAGGACGTTGATGAAGGGAAGGACTGCTTCTCTTCGAGAACGGCGAATAGGGGTTTATTTACAGTATTTATATCAGTCTAACATGACTGCTTGAGAAAGTACATCAGTCTAACTTGACTGCTTGAGAGAGAGTGTCCTGAGCAGCCGCACAACAGCGGTTTATAAACACTCGGTCCTCCCTCGATACCCAGGTGACGGAAACGGCCGTCCAAGCAACGTAGACGAGTTGACCAGGCACCGTAGGGCAGACGAGGCACCGTAGGGGAGACGACCCGGCACCATAGGGGCATTTATTCCCCGAGCTGCAGCGCGCCCGCCGGCCGCCCATTGCCTGGCGTCTTGGTCGGCACGTGGGAAGGGGCCTCAGTAGACGTTCCCGTGGGCTCAGTAACAATAGTTGGCCCGCCGAGCCCGTTTAGTCACAATGGCGACTTCGTCAAACTCGGCTCCAGCGACGGAGAGTCGAGGACGCACGTATTGTTGTTCACCACACACAGTCGACTTAGCCACGCCGTGACTAGAGGTTTGCGGCGACGCTCCAGGAAAGTTGCCGCCACTGTCGCAACTGGCCGGCAAAACTTGCACTGCAGCTGGCCGTTCTTAACAAACCTTGGACTGCGACTGGCAAGTGGTGCCTACAGATCACCTATTCAAAGTTTATACCTTGAGTGCAATGAACCCTCCTTGCAGCAGCGCAGAGCGTTAGTCACTTTTTCTTAGGTACTCAGAATTCAGTCATTACCGCAACTCATATGCTACAACATCCTCACACAATGCAACTCACGCTTACACTATACAAATAAACCGAACATTATTAGGCCACTTGTCCGGCGGTATGAGCAATACTGTCGTGATTATGGCATTCCTCACGAAGTCCTACAGGTTGCCAAAAAACTACTACGGTTGCCCCGATGGTACGATTTCACACAGTTATTTGATTAGACGTTAACAGATCTAAAGAAAAAAGACATCCCACACGAACACATTACAAAAGAATTCCGTGCACTTCGGGATCAATATCAAAATAACATGCAATATTACACTGATGGCTCTAAAACAAAAGAACATGTGGGTGTGGGGGCCGTAACGGGAAATTGGAAAACAAGTATTCGATTGCCACAACACCCCTCTGTTTTTACGACCGAAGTTTACGCTGTATGGGTTGTTCTTAAAAAGATTGTCACAGATAAACACAAAAATGCATTCATATAAACTGTTTTGTTAAGCACACTGAAGGCTCTACAGCCGAAATCTGAGTGTGAACCCCTGACAGGAGACATTTTAAACATGGTGGCACTTATCAAATACGGTAGGTCAATTTGTTTCTTCTGGGTTCCAAGCCATGCTGGGATATCGGGTAACGAAGCACTGTTAGATGTGCATTGATGGCAGCGTACAAAGAGGTAACAAACACAACAATTCCATACAAAGATAGCATCCGAGCGATTAGAAAAGCCCTAACGGCAAAATGGCAACGCTAATGGGACCGTTGTGCCGACAACAAGTTGCATCTCACTAAACCCATAGTTGGCGAGTGGAAGTCATGTTATCATCAGGAGCGGTTCCCCGAAGTAGTTTCATGCCGACTACACATTGGGCACACACACCTCACACACAATTATTTACTTACGAAAGAAGACGCACCAACATGCGATAAATGTCAAGAGCCACTGACAGTTATGCCCATATTATTGACATGTACGCATATTGAAACGCACAGACGAACACTTTCGCACAAATTATATCAACTACACATACCTTTACACCCTGCTCTAATTTTAGATGATGATCCGCCAGTCCCATTATGTGACGTCCGTAAATATCTAGACGACACTGGATTTTTACATAAACTATAGATTATTAACAGAGCTTTTTCCTTCATAAACTGGATTTGAAAACACGTCGTGTTTGGCGCAGCATAGCCTTAGCGGCTTTTGCGCCATTAAACCCCATTTAACTAACTAAAGAAATATTCGGCTATATCAACCTGGGAGCGGCCTTGATGGAGGGCTAGGGCGCAGAATGGGTGTTGTTGCTGTGGAGACGAGCCAAGGCTGCGCACCGTCCTCCATACGATAGGCAGTGGCTTACCGGAATCAAATAATTCGCCGAACGTCTTCCACCGGTTTTCCCCACGCCTTTCCATACGACGTTGGATTTTCTTCTGTATACGTCGAGCGACGCTAAGGTCAGGAATTGACTTGGTGCGCCTGTATCGCCTCTCGGCCCATCTGCGAATCATTCGAAGTCGCTCATGTTCCATGTCAAAATCCGTGCGTTCGTTAGCGGAAACTCCTCCTATAACTAGCGATGAGGTCAGAAGGGCTTTGCAAGACATGAAAGGAGGAAGAGCTGCAGGAGAAGATGGAATAACAGTCGATTTAATCAAAGATGGAGGCGACAATGCATGGAAAACTGGCAGGTCTTTATACGAAGTGCCTATCGACTGGAAGAGTCCCAGAAAACTGGAAGTATGCAAACATAATACTAATTATTCGACAAAAAAGGAGAAGTTAAAGAATTGAAAAATTATAGACCCATTAGCTTACTCCCAGTATTATATAAAATATTTACCAAAAATAATCTCCAATAAAATAAGGGCAACACTGGACTTCGGTCAACCAAGGGAACAGGCTAGTTTCAGGAAGGGATACTCTGCAATGGATCGCATACATTTCATTAATGAGGTTATCGAGAAATCCGAAGAGTACAATGAGCCTCTCTATATCGCTTTCATAGATTACGAAAAGGCATTTGATTCAATAGACATACCTGCAGCCATAGAGGCATTACGCAATCAAGGAGTACAGACCGCTTACGTAAATGCCTTGGAAAATATCTGCAGAGCTTCCACAGCTGCCTTAATTCTACACAAGAAAAGCAAGAAGGTACCTATAAACAAGGGGGTCAGAGAGGGTGACACAATCTCTCCAAACGCTATTCACTGCTTGCTTTGAAAAACTATTCAAGCTATTAAACTGGGAAGGCTTAGGAATAAGGATCGACGGCGAATATCTCAGGAACCTTCGGCTTGCCTCTGACATTGTTCTATTCAGCAACAATGCAGACAAATTGCAACGAATTATTGAGGACCTTAACAGAGAGAGTGTGCGAGTGGGGTTGAGCATTCGTTTTTCTCTGGCCAAGTGGATTTTCGCCTGCAGAGCTTTGGGCACTTTCTGGCTAGCAGACTAGAAAAAGAAACTGTCGTCGCTCGCCGCCATCACTGTGGCAACTCGACGAATTGCACCGCGTTCCCTTGAGCGCAACCTCTTCGGAAAGTCTTGTCTCCCCAGTGTAGGATACCGAGCAGTATGCGTATGATTCTCGGTGGACCAAGCGTCTCACGTTTTCTTCGATATCTTTTCGGTAGCGACATTAGGGGCCCAAATTAGGCATTCGATTGTGGCCAACATGCTTCGCGCTTTTTCATTTCGGTGCCCTGGCCCCACAAAAGATAAAAAAGAAGACATTGTGTGGCGCAGCGAATTGTCGTATGGTGAAAGTTCGATTTTGTTACTTCTTTTGCGGACAGTCATGGGCCACGGGATGGTTCAGTTGCCGCATAGTCTTATTATATAGTATTGCGATAGAAATTATATCGACACTCCAGGTGCATTCCTGCCATCGCCGTCGCCCTCATGTTTCGTATCAAGTCCAAAGGCGACAACACCGTGACCGCGCGCCGCATGCTGTATGTACGAGTGAAAGCGTACGGTGTGGGATGGGGGCTGGTATGGGTGAGACGACGATGGTGGCTCAGTCTTGTGTGCGCAAAAGAAAAAAGCGGGGAGCAAGCGCGCCGCCTTCTGTCGCGCGCGATACATAGGGAAGAGTGGATGGAATGGGGGTGGGATCTAGGATTCTGTGAATCTCTGATTGCGCAACATGTTTATTTGCCTTGTTTGACGCATTGTATACAGTGACTTTTTTAGATACGTAGATTTATTGAAGACTTACACGTTTATTTAAATATATTGTTGGGGGGGTTTGTGTATACGTGCAGTGAGCTTTGTTTCCGGTGACACGTTTTTGCCTTTTATCAAGCTGTACCTACGCATTTGTATATTCTATTGTATCTTCCCATTTCTAATGTACGAAGGCAAGTAAAATTAAAGTCAGCCAACCCACCCCGTGCAATAATTGTTCGGTCCATTATCTGAGGCATGCACGTGACACAGAAGTGACAAGCAAGTGTGAGTATCAAAGTTGTTTAATGCTCTCATACACTGGCTTGAACATGGTTGAGCGCATAATGTGCGCTCTAGAAGTTGAGCAGTGTGGTGCCCTGAGGTTTTTGACAATTGAAGGTATTTGCCAAAAAGAAATTAGTCGCCAAATGGTTGCCGTGTACGCTGAACGTTGCATTTCATTGGCCACTGTTAAGCGTTCGAGCAAACGGTTCAAAGAAGGATGTGAAAGTTGCAAAGACGATCCAAGGCCGGGCCAAAGCCATCGTGCAATCACCCCTAACAAAATTGCAAAGGTTGATGAGCTGATGAGACAAGAATAGAGGATAAGCATCTATGAACTGGCAGAGCGTCTGAACATCAGCCACGGTTCGGTTCACGCCATAATTCGTGAACATCTCGGTTATCCGCTCTTGTGTGCGCGCAATGGGTGCCCAAGATTTTGAACTACCGCCAGAAGGCGGAGAAGTTCAGCGCTGCCTTGACTCATCTGATCCGGTATCACAATAAGGGTGACGACTTCTTGTCTCCAATTGTGATCGGGGACGAACCATGGTGCCACTTCTACGAGCCTGAAACACGACAGCAAAGCTTACAGTGGAAACATTCGAATTCACCACCTGCAACAAAGGTCGTCATTTCCGCCGGAAAGGTGTTGTTGACTTTCTTTTTTCGATCGTCAGGGGCCATCACTGATAGAATTTGCTAAATCTTGAGAGGCTATCAATTTGTTTCGTTATTGTAAAACGCCAGATCAGCTGCGTGTCACAATCAAGAACAAACTACGCGAAAAACTGCCGAATGGGGTCATATTGTTCCACGACAATGCCGTCCCCACGTTGCTGATGTGGTTAATACAAAACTGGCAATGTTCAGGTGGGAAACGCTGCAACATCCGACATACAGCCAAGACCTGTCGCCTTGCGACTTCCACTTTTCGGAGCATTTGAAAAAACAACTCAAGCGAACCAGATTAGTGTCGGACAATGACGTGAAAGAGCCAGCTGCGGACTTTTCGAAGCAGCAACCCAAAGAATTTAATGAGACAGGAATCACGCGACTCGTTAGACAACGGGACAAATGTCTGAATGATCATGGAGACTACTTTTGAATAAGGTACCTCGTTTGTCATCTATTCGCATTGGCTGACTTTCATTTCACTCGCCCTCGTTCATTTTGCAGAACTGCTGCTTTCTATACGAGCTCTCTGTTGCGGCTATAATTTCGGTGCAATTACTCACGATACAAGACCAGTGACAGCTGCTCCTCCGTAATTCGCGGGAACATATGTAAAGAATCTAAACAAGGTTCTTTAATGACATTGTTTCATTAATATTCGTCCTCAGCTTGTCAATTTCATGGCCTTTACATTTTTTATATCAGCAGCATGCACTGTCTTGCTGGTTTCGACCTGATATAGTTCTAAAGCTCGTGTGATATTTTATTTACTTATTAAACAGAGAAAAAACATGGAAGCATAGATATCGGTTATATTGGGCACAATTTTTGGCACACACAAGTATATTCTCTTATGAAAAAATACATATTTTACTTGTTTTTACAGTGCGTAGCGTTCAAGAATTCGTTTGCAGCATCTTTAGCAATGGCAATGCAATTATTATTCATGTAATTGAATCCCAGACAAATTGTTTAGGAGGAAGCTTTAGCTCGCGCCCAACTCCGACATGGCCTATTCAAATACACATAAAACGCAGAAACACTGTTCTGTGAAAACCCCCGGATCGCTTTTAATGAAATTTATTGCATTTGAGAGCGAAAGTTAAATTCTAGAGTCTGTTGGAAGCGAAATTTCGATTTAGGGCCTGAACATTGTTTAAATATATTGAAAACTTGAAAGTTCCAAAAAAAATAGAAGCACAACGTTTACAAACCCACAATTTCGCGAAGATTGTTGGTTCGGTTCCCACCTGCGGTAAATTGTTTTTTCATCTACTTTAACTAGCATTAATTTATCGTTTCCTTATTTCATTTATTAAGCACAAGTAATTTCCCTTACGGTGTCCTTGGTGTCAGTGTTTGTTGGCTTCTAATGATATGACTAATAAAAATCGGGCCCCTCGGTTAACCCCCTTTCTTCTCGTTTATTACATAACGAGGGTCTCGACTCCGGCAACCCTGATGCCTTCAGGTAGCATATGTGGGTTTATCGACCAGTTGCCTTCACCCAAAAAAAGATCACGCTCTCGTGACGCCTGCGGCAAAAAGGACGTTCCACGTCCGCCGCCAAGGTCTGTGAGTGGTGGCGCTGGCTAACTCTCCCACAGTTCTACTAGGACTCATAAATACCCAAGAAAGTGTACGGGAAAACGACGCCGCGGGAGCTCAATTGGTAGAGCATCGCACGCGAAATGCGAAGGTTGTGGGTTGGGTTCCCACCTGCGGCAAGTTGTTTTTTCATCCACTTTAATTAGCGTTAATTTATCGTTTTTTTATTTCATTTATTAAGCACAGGGAATTTCCCCTAGTCTGTCCTTGGTGTCAGTGTTTGTTGGCCTCTTAGGATATGACTAATAAATATCGGGCCCCTCAGTTAATCCCTTTTCTTCTCGTTTATTACATAACGAGGCTCTAGACTCCGGCAACACTGATGCCTTCAGATAGCATATGTGGGTTTATCAACCAGTTGCCTTCACCCAAAAAAGATCACGTTCTCGTGACAGCTGCGCCAAGAAGGACGTTCCACGTCCGTCGCCTAGGTCTGTGAGTGATGGCGCTGGCTAACACTCCCACAGTTCTACTAGGACTCATAAATACCCAAGAAAGTGGATGGGAAAACGGCGCCGCGGTAGCTCAATTGGTAGAGCATCGCACGCGAAATGCGAAGGTTGTGGGTTCGGTTCCCATCTGCGGCAAGTAGTTTTTTCATCCACTTTAACGAGCATTAATTTATCGTTCCTTTATTTCATTTATTAAGCACAAGTAATTTTTCCTATGTTGTTCTTGGTGTCTGTGTTTGTTGGCTTCTTATGATATCACTAATAAAAGGCCGGCCCCTCGGTTAATCCCCTTTCTTCTCGTTTATAAAATAACGAGGGTCTCGACTCCGGCAACGCTGATGCCTTCAGGTAGCATATGTGAGTTTATCGACCAGTTGCCTTCACCCAAAAAAAGATCACGTTCTCGTAACGCCTGCGGCAAAAAGGACGTTCCACGTCCGCCGCCTAGGTCTCTGAGTGATTCCGATGGCTAACACTCTCAGAGTTCTATTAGGACTCATAAATACCCGAGAAAGTAGACGGGAAAACGGCGCCGTGGTAGCTCAATTGATAGAGCATCGCACGCGAAATGCGAAGGTTGTGGGTTCGGTTCCCACCAGCGGCAAGTTGTTTTTTGATCCACTTTAGCATTAATTTATCGTTTCTTTATTTCATTTATTAAGCACAAGTAATTTCCCCTATGTTGTCCTTGGTGTCAGTGTTTGTTGGCTTCTTATGATATAGCTTTAGCCTTGATAGTTTAGATTTCTGAACATTTGCGATATCGGCGAATTTTTAATAAAGAATTGACATCTAAATGAAAAAAGTCGAAGCCAACAGTCATTAGAACTTAAGTTGTTCTTTTAAATGCAACAAACCTCGTCAAATTTGGTGCATTGGTTGAGAGAAAAACGAATTCTCCTTCTTCAAGTATTTAGATACGTGCACCCGAGGTAAAGCTTCCTCTTAAGGAGGAGACCGAGCTGCAATGAGCCCCCCCCCCCCCCCTTCGAACGAAATTTCTGGCTACGCCACTGACACACACGTATCTATATATATATATATATATATATATATATATATATATATATATATATATATATATATATATATATATATATATATATATATATATATATATATACGTTCGCGTGCCGCAGTGCCGTTTAGCCGCCGCGGCAACCATCGCGCCGTCGCTTGCATGTGAAATAGAGCATGCATGTTGGAATGAAAAATACGATGACCTGGAGAAGCAACCTGTGCGAGGTTCCATATATATATATATGGAACCTCGCACAGGTTGCTTCTCCAGGACATCGTATTTTTCATTCCCACATGCATGCTTTATATGACCTAAAGCCTATATATATATATATATATCTGTGTGTGTTTGTGTGTGTGTGACAGGAAACGTTGAGTTCTTCACCGCGAGACTCCTATTTAACCGTGCTGTGTCAACGAGCATTCCAGCACTTTCCATCCTTATCCCGTTGAACGTGTACGATTGGAACCGCAGACTGCTAGCATTATGCTTCAAATCACAGTCGTCGTCGTTCTGCTAGCGGCACTCGTTTCAGCTTTGTACCTGTGAGTAAATACAGCAGATGACTTTGCTATCCTTAGAATGCTATTTCTACATTTAAGAGAGCGTGCAGCAATGTACATATATATATATATATATATATATATATATATATATATATATATATATATATATATATATATGCATATTTGCGACGATATTTAAACAAAACATGGGGTTTTATGTGCCAAAAACACTTTCTGATTATGAGGCGCTCAGTATTGGAGGACTCAGGAAATTTTGACGACCTGGGGTTCTTTAACGTGCACCTAAATCTAAGTACATGTGTGTTTTCGCATTTCGCCCCCATCGAAATGCGGCCGCCGTGGCCGGCATTCGATCCCGCTACCTCGTGCTCAGCAGCGAATAAATCTGGTGCTACATCCATTGCGCACGTTCTGAACTACTTCGGAAAAAGACCCGTCTTTCCAATTCGAGGCCGTGATGGTTTTCTCAATGCCGGAGTATTCCCGAGTGTTGTACTGCGCAGTTTTCGGATATTTTTCTAATACACTGCAGCATGCACATCGAGGCAACGATCAACAAAAAAAGGCTTCAGTACATGTTATTCGCATTGTATGCCGACATGGATAGAGCTTGGTTAACTGAATCGACGAAACAACTTGGCAATCCGGATATCCATGCAGGTGCACCAAGCCAAAAGCAGAGGACTCATTCGGCTGTACGTGCTTTCGTTTGAGCGTCCTGATCTGACGCCGCGAGTTCATTTTTATGCTGTAGCAGTATTCACAAAAATGTTAATTATTTACAAAAATGTTAATGAAGCATACTTAATCAAGGCCCTCGAACCCGTGAGCTTTGGTGGTTGCAAAGTAATAGAAAGTAGCAACGCATTAGAATGAAAATGGCAAGTATGTAATGAATGTCTCGTGATCGGGTAGGCTTTCACCTTCACCTTCTTTAGCGTATGCTAAAGTGACTGTCAACTTTTATTGAGCACTTTGCCTGGGTGAATCAACGAAGCGGTGTTTTTCTTGTACTACTACTGAACTATGCGATTAAAAACTAGAAGATTGACGAAAAAAAATCACTTGCTACACACTAAGGAAAGTTGCACCCTCAAGGGTGATTCCTCGCGGCTATAACTGACTACCTTAATTGTACCAAATGAAAAGGACGCGTAAGTGAATAGACCCAAGTGAAGGTGTAATTCAGAAATAAACCTTTTCCGCATATGCGCATTTTACCGAAATACACACCGCGCTTTATTAATGCGAAAGCCTTATATGTGCCATGAGGCAGAAAATCCGGCGTGGTCGAGCCATGGTCGGAAAAATATGGCCGACGGCGGAAAGAGCACGTCAAAGTATACTCGGACCGACGTCAAATTTCTCTTGAAGGTTCCTGTAAACGAAGTAAATGAATGTCTTTCGAAAGAAAAATGGGTAAATTAGGGTCTGGGTGGGTATCGAACCCGGGGCTTTCGGGTTGCGAGACGAGGACGCTTCCCAGAAGCGACGGCGATTCCACGTTTCCGATTTTCTAAAGGCGTTCCTAGTGCGTGCGTCATGGTACACGTGACGTCCTAGCCATGTGGTTGCGACGTTAGAGTGGGTTAACGCGAATTAAGGCTGGTACAAATTAGAGCACGCTAGAATAAGGTGGATTAAGGTTGATACCAATTAGAGCAGGTGAATTAAGAGGTATTAAGGTAGAGCTTCTGAAGGACACGTGACAATGTATGATATCACATATCATGGACGTAACCAATTGATTAGAGAAGTCATAATGCTATTGCATTCAAACCACGTAAGGGTGCTCAAGTGAGTATCACTTCATCTTTTATCGTATCACTACCCTATAGTTTTCTGGACATCCGCCGAAGTAAACCAAGAATTTGCAAAAACACTCTGTGCAGAAGGATGACCAGCCAAGCTGTGTATGTGGGTCCTTTCATGGCCAACTGCAACTCCGCCGCGGGTAGGCCTGGCATTGCACCATCTTCTGGATCGGCCCACGTATTTGTGTCTATAGACGGACACTATCCTGGGGGAACTAGCGCTTAACAGCTTCGCTGTAAAATTGGTTACGTCCTTCTGTTAAGTTATTTATTTATTTATTTATTTATTTATTTATTTATTTATTTATTTATTACAATTGCGGTGAAGGCGACAGCACTGGCACGAGCGAGTTCGCGTGGCAGCGTCGAGGGGCGCCAACGAGCCAGCTGTCGAAGAAGACGATGACGCTGGAGCTAATTGTGACGATAGTTTTGCGTTAACACACGGACGCGATCCTGGGGAAAGTAGCCCTTCACAGCTTCGCTGCAGTAAAAGCCGCTCAGGCAGGATTTAGAATGTGGGCCTGCAGACTGCTAGAAGGAAGCGTCACCTCTCAAACGCTCCGCGGACAAAACCACACTTGATAATAGTTGTTCCGATAGTTTGACGCTACGCTTTTCAATGCTTCAGTTTCTATAAACTAATACAGAGGTGGAACAGTTTGAACGAAACTACCAGTAAGATATAGAAGGTAGGAAGGAGAGAACAGTGCAGAGTAGTTGTGTATTTCCCCTTTGCAATCTGACAATGCCATCTGCACAACAAATCGCTGTGTCCGTAGCGGTAGTAGACTGCTCCGCCAGGCACGGGAAAACGTTTATTCCAACCGATACTAAATGAAACAGCGCAAGGCCTCCTGTGTATATTATCGCTCTGGCCCCAGTGCTACAGCAGAAAGAACTTGTGCTTGGACAAATATGACTGGCTCACGCTCTGTTATTCACTGATGATTGGCAACTGATGTATAAAGCCACACAGAGCTGGGACAGCTTAAGCAACGCCAGTGATAAAAAGCGAAAGGTGAGGCAAGAAACTAAAAAAAAAGCTGTGCGTATGCCCATCACCACCGGGCATACCAAGCATGTACATGAACTAGCAGGTTGATATCCATATCCTACTGTTACAATATGACGTGCTCAAACAATGGCCTTTAGACAAATGATAAAATACATGCTTGTGGGTTTTTACTTGCTTGAAATGTTGAAAGATCCGAGCACGCTAATTCGGAAAGTTCTATGTTTCGCACGAAACAATCTTCTATAGAAGCACGCCGAAATGAATGGACGGGTGCGCTAAGGGTGATCTGTCAGCGAACGCACGCATTTTGGCATTTTCAGTGTGTAAGGGTGAAAAACGCTTGTTTCTACATGGAATCTGCCCTCTAGGAATTTACTGAGTGTGTACGTGCTGCGGAATCACCAAATTCTTTTTTTTAATGAGGAAGCATTATATAGCTCATGGGGCGGAAAATCCGGTGTTGGCGTGAGCACCCGGTGGTCCAAAAAGGTTACGAACACATGACTTTTGGTGGGAGTCAAAACTGCGACCTATTGTGTTAATTAAGGCGAATTTATTTAATGCAGAGTTAATTGAGATGTCGTACAATTAAGGCACTAGAACCCACGAATTTTGGCGCGAGTCGAACCAACGACTTTCGGTGCTAATTGAGGTGAAGTTAAAGCACAGCTAATTCAGGTACAGTTAATTAAAGTACTCCAACCCACGATCTTTGCTGGTAGTCGAACGCTTGACCTATGGTGGGAATCGAACCCTCCACCTTTGGTGCTTATGAAGGCGAAGCTTACACTCCTGAAAGGGCATATAGAGATAGCACGCTGGTCGCAATGCTTATGCATTCATCGATGTATAGATAACTAAGTGTCCCTTCAAATTTTTTTCAGTGCTATTTAGGATTACAACACTCTTTCAGCTAAGGGAAAACTTGCTACTAATGGATGTGTTGACTTCATTAATCAGGCTATTCAGTCCTTCCAGAAGCCAGAAGACTGGTGATTTTTGTCATCCAAAATGTTGAAGTTCTGAATTCGTCATCTTTCGGTGGAGGGTTTTTCAATTCGCGAATATTTTTCGTTAGCTTCCCGGCAGGCAAGAAAGCAGCTAATTGCTTTTGCGAAAACAGAAGCTAAGCCGTTCACGTTGTCGACCGATCGACTAGGAATTGGGGACGCCATTTATATTTTTGATAGCACTCGCAAAACCGCTGTTCCTTGTGGGAAATAGCAGCAAACCACACTGCATGATGTGAACCACAGAAAGTCGAAGCCACCTGTCATCGCACCATCATTATCGATGTTTTTAACAAATATCCGAAGTCTGTTGCCTAAACGCGATAATATTTCCTCATTTATTGAAGACTGCAGTTCAGGTATTCTTGTTCTTACTGTAACATGGCAACACCCTGAAGTAACAGATAATGAGATATTTACACATGATAGCGCACTTAACATGTTAAGGAGCGATCGCACCGAAAAAAGAAATGGTGGCGTACTCCTTGGTATCAAAAGTACAGTTACCTCACAAGGTATTAATCTATATTCAAGTATTGAGATAGTATGAGCTGAATGTCAAACTTACAGGAACAAGCTACTGATAGGATGTTGTTATTATCTTTTCGATACAAACCAGTACTTTCTTATCGAACTGCGCAATAGTATTCCTAACCTTCTGAGCTCTGTCAAGCTGATATCGTCTATCCTTTTGGCGACATTAGTTTTCCTTTGATCGACCGGAATAACCTATCATCCTCTTGTCATACATCCATGGAGTTCATTTCTTTGATGTTAGATTTCAACTTATTCCAAATAATTACCAAGCCCACCCGTGGCACTAGAATCTTAGATTTAGTTTTCACTAACGCCTCTGATACAGTTGGTGAAGTTGTTTGCTCAGAAGGTTTCAGCGATCACAAGCTACAACTTACTCTTAAGATTCCCTTGAAATTTACAGACGTCTCAAATAAAACTATCCGTGATTACAACATAGGAAATTATGACAATATTAACAAAGAACTTGGCACATTTCTTTCTATCCCCATTTTAGCTTCGTTTCCTGCTCGGTCAGTCAACGAAAACTGGCTTTTGTTTAAAGAAAAGTTATGCTCTTTAGTGCAAACCTATATCCCCCTAATCAGAATAGCAGGCGTTAGACAGAACTTTTGGTTTACCAAGTACCTTCGAAGGCTAAGAAAGAAGAAGAAAAGGCTCTACGCGACTGCAAATCGTACAAAGTCACCCGTGGTATGGGATAAATACCTCATCTTTGAAAGATTACTGCTCGTCTTTAAGAGAGGCTAAAGAAAAGTACTGCTCTCAAGATCCACCTTCACTACTTGAAAATAACCCCCCAAAACTCTGGAAGGCGATTTCACTTAATAGTGGCTCGCATCACATTTCACTAAGTGATGATAATCAAGCTCAAATCAGTGACGAGGTATGCCCAGTCGTCTTTAATGCATTTTTTCATCCATGTAACAGTAGAAGACCATTCAAATCTGCCGCAAGTCACTGATATAGATTACCAGTACATGCAATCCATCGATGCAACAGAGGATGGTACCACAGGTCTCATAAATAACCTTAAGTTGACTACTTCTTCGGGTGTTGATAATATTAACTCAAAATTTTAAAGAATACAGTCACACTGTCAAGCAAATCTTTGTCTTATTTTCCGCCAGTAGTTATCGTCATGTCAGCTTCCCTTAGACTGGAAAATTGCAAAAGTGATACCAGTACGCAAAAGTGGCAGCAAGAATTCCCCAGAAAACTATCGCCCAATATCATTGACAAGTATTTGCTGCAAAATACTTGAATATATCATTGCATATCATATATATCATCATCTGGAATCAAATATGTTTTTGATTAACCAAAATGGGTTTAGAAAAGGCTTGTCATTTGAGACGCAGTTACTAGAATTCACTACAGACTTGATTTTTAACATGTACCGTAATCTTCAGAGATTGCCTATTTCTCGAGTTCTCCAAAGCGTTCGACCATGTAGCTCACTGCCGTTTAATTTCCAAGTTATCCGTTCTCAAATTAGACTGCTTAACGGTCTCCTGGATACGTAACTTTCTAACAAATCGTCAGCCATATACAGTCATTATTTATTTGACGTCACCCCTTGCACATGTCAGTTCCGGTGTACCACAACGCAACGTACTAGAATATTTGCTTTTTCTTATTTACATCAATGGTCTGCCCAATAACACCTCATCCTGCATGCGTGTTTTTACCGATGATTGTATATTATATCGGCCAATTCGCAGCCTTGATGATCATCGCATTGTTCAAGAGGACCTTCATCTCGTTACCAAATGGTGTGAAGACTGGCAAATGAAACTTGACTTATCTAAATGCCAACTCATGACATTCACGCGATAAACATCAATTTATAGTTTTTCCTATTATATAAATACAGATATAGTATCTCAGGCATCAGTTATATAAATTTCTAGGCGTAAATCTTACGACGAGCCTTTCCTGGGCCTTTCACATTGCAAGCATATGCGCAAACGCTTCCAAATCTCTTGGATATTTTCGTCGCAACTTGCGTAACTGCCCGTTTAACATCCGTAAATTACAATTCCTATCATTTGTATGTCCTCAGCTTGAGTTCGCGCCCCCTATATGGTCTCCCTACCATGAATACTTAATCCGCATGTTAGAATCCATCCAAAACCGAGCTAGTCGATTCATTTCCCGAAATTACAGCTACCAATCAAGCACTACTCAAATAAAACTCGACATTTCCCTTCATTCACTGAGTTGCCGACGTGACATAGCACTCCTGTCCTTGCTCCTTAGATATGTTTACCAAATGAAGCCACCAAACTTGCCACTGGAACTCGTGTCTTGCACATCACGACGACTTTATAGTGATTTTAGCCTCACTTTCGTTTATGGCAACACAAACGCATTTAACTTCCCGGCTCTACCACGAGCGATTGGATTATGGAATTCGCTTCCTAACAGCACTTTTGCTCAAATGAGCAATGATAAATTCAGGCAACTACTGAACCTACAGTTTTCATCATAACAAACATATTCATCTGTACATATGTCATGTCATATAACACGTGTCACATACGTGTCATGTCTCTTATTTTTTCAATTTTGTTTGTTTTATGTGCTCGCGCTATGCATGTTATTTTGCGCGAGGGATACGTCGCTTTTTATGTAAACATGAACTGTACTTTTCATTCCTTTCCCGACAACTCTTTGTATTGATTTAGCGATTTTATTTGTAACACTGTTTTGCAAGCACGTGATCACTATAGAAATTGTTTAGCTCTCACATTTTTTAGCGCACATATATCTGTTTTCTCTTTTCATTTGTTCAATGACGCCCCCTCACTCTGCTCCCCTTGGGGCCTGTAAGGTACATTGAAATTAATTAATAAATACATAAATAAATAAGTAATTAAATAGATAAATAAATAAATTATATTGTAATCACTAACGCACGTTGGTGCACTGCGTACATGTGAGTTTTATTTCGATAGCACTTATGCGAACACTCCAGGCGAATTGTTGCCATTGCTGCGACGTTCCGTCCAATGTCCTAGGGCGATAACCTCGTCGTCGCGCGCCGTATGCAGTGTGCGCAAGTAAAAGCTTACGAGGGTGAGCTGACGATTGCGGCTCCATTTGGCACGCGTAGAGGAGAAAAGCGGGGAGGAAGCGCGCCGTCTTCCGTGTCGCGCGTGGCACAGAGGCGATGGGAGAGAGATAGGCGTTGTACTTTGGCAAAAACTCCTTATGGCGCAGCCACGCGCGGTCTCGCAGGCTTTATCTTGAGAGCGATCTGTTTTGGGGGCGCAGTCTAGGTAGGCCGACAATTCGTAGCTTTGCGTGTGCTTTCTTCTTGCCGCTTAGTTGGCGTTCAAGCGATACAAAGCACGAAGGTAAAATCGCTTGCTGCTGTTGCTGCGCTTCCTCACGCCACCGTTTTGACAACGAGCGTCCGCGGTCATCGAGTGGGATCTGTTTATGTTTATGTCTGCGCGATGGCACCAATCTTGCTAATTTAGTTGGTAAGCGAATGTTCGAAAGTGTATACGACCGATAAAACTCTTTACTTCGTACAGATGTCTCCTAATTTGCCATGGCAATCAATGCTTCGCCATTAGGGCGAAACAGCGTCTGTTAACTGAGGAGGGAAACTGTATGGCTTTATCAAGAACATTATAAGTTCACTGCATCTATTTCAGTTGCTTTCGCAAAATGTCAAATTTGCGTCACGTTGCGAAAGCAAATAGGGACCATCACCGCCATTTCTTAAGAGGAAGCTTTAGCTCGGGCCCAACTCCGACGCGGCCTATTCAAATACATGTAAAACGCAAAAACGTTTTTTCTGAGATAACCCCTGGGCCAATTTTAACGAAATTTATTGCATTTGAGAGAGAAAGCTAAATTCTAGTGACTGTTGGAAGCGGAATTTCGATTTAGGGATTGAATTTTCTTAAAACGATTTTCAAATATTTGACCGTTTGAAAAAAATAGAAGCACGAAGTTTACAAATTCATAGCTCCGCATCTAGAACTGATATCGCGGTTCTGTAAATGTATTCATTAGACCATTCAAAGCGGACAAATTTGATATGCCATTTCACATCTTACGGGAATTTGTTACGTTGGTTACAAGAGTTTTGCAAAAGTTGTATTTCCCTATTATTCAATTTTTTTTTATATTCGTGTGTAACATACCAATTTTGTCCGCTTTAGATGTACTATTAGATGCAATTCACAGAATTGTATTATCATCTTTAGTTGTTGAGTTGCAGAGTTGCAAACTTGATAGTTTCGTTTTTTGAAAATTTTAGATTTTTGCCAATTTTTAATAAAAATTGTCAAGCTAACTCAAAATTTAGAAACCAACAGTCACTAGATTTCAAGTTTTTCTTTTAAATACAACAAACCTCGTCAAATTTGGTGCATTGGTTGCCGAGAAAAGCGAATTCTCCTTTTACATGTATTTAGATAGGAGCACTCGAGCTAAAGCTTCCTCTTAAGCATGCCGTCTACGTCACGCCTCGAAAAAAATGGTGGAATATAGAAAATGGAGCCCGAGCACGGCCTGCGAAGTACCAACTCGCGCCGATATCTGTGGAAAACATTATGTCGTAGACGAGCCAGAAAAACCGCATGCCTGCAGTAAGAGTGGGTTATGTGTACGCTTTTCAGTGATCTGGAACCCAAGTGACACCAGTAGTTGATCCAGGCAGATAGCACAGTGATGCGATTTGGTCGCCACAGGCGTGCCGTGTTCACTTTTCCCTATTTAGTGCAACAACTGATGGTTTAGCTTTCTTACTTTACTCAGCATTTCTGTGGCACCAGCCTTTTTCTGCCACGATCAAAAGACGCGCATGTATGTTCGATTATTCATTCGAGCTGATAACACTGTTGTGCACTTCGTTTCAGGTCACGCAGGAGGCGGTTTTCATTGTTTAGAAAGCTTGGAGTTCCCGGACCTCTCCCGAACCTGATAAGTGGCAACATACCAGAAATCAAAGCTAAGGTAAACCTATATGGTGAACCGTTGGGAAATAGAAAGTACAAATACCGTATGTACTAAGTTCTAATGTGGTGTCGGTTGTCACGCTACCCCATATTTCACAACGTGAAATGGAAAGTGCTCAGCCCTCGATTGTAACACACACTCCTATTTTCATACTTCAAGACAAATAAATGCCATGCCCTCGATGCTCCACTCAGCATTTTTTCATAGTACGAGAGAACGAGTGTAATAGTGGTTTGTGCTTACTCGGCAAGAAAAATCATAATAACAATTGATTACATTCGAGCCATTGTGAAGTGGGCATGGCCCGCTATCGCTATCATACGGCTCCCTACCGCTGTAAACAGCCTCAGAGCATGTCAGCTTCGGCGACGTCTATGGCATTACACATAAAGCATTTCTTAAACGTCTTGGAAACCCTGGCAGTCTCTCCTGAATTGAGGAGCAGACACAAAGTTACTACAGCTTCTACAGCTAGAATTTAATTTTTGATACTGCCAACTTTTGCAATGTTGGCGCATTAAACCAGTCAGAATACGTAGCCGCTCTTTCAGCCAATCAGATATGAGAAAATTGAGAATTCGACAACGTGACGGAATTTGAGAGGGTTTAGATTAGCACCCGCGCAGTGACGTCTGAATTTCGTTGGATCAAAGAAAGGTTTATTGCCAATGAGTATTCTTGTCACTATTTAGGTTGCTTGTCACTATCTAAGCGCAACACCTTTTAGAAATTTCTTTCCGGAAAATGTAGTGCGCATTGGAGTCGAGAAAATGCGGTTTCGGTCCCATCCCTTGAAAAACCTAAAAATTGTCGCACTAATACCTCGAGAATAAAGATTTGTAGGCACAGCATAGCATGCAACCTACTCGAACAAATCCTTTGAGCATGGCAAAAAGAGCCCTAGCAAACTTGGCATAAATTAGCGGGAATAAAGACGACTACCCTTACTTTTTTTGATGAGGGCGGAAAAAAACCTAAACTTGCTATCGAACGGCCCTTGAGGGGCCGGTCAATGAACGTTGCATCAGTGACATTCCCAATTTTTGTAATCACGTGTTTCGAATGGCATAATAGACGTAGAGCCAAATAAACAAGGCTTTTGGTTCGCAAGAAGTTTGTCACAGCAAGTTACGTTCTGTAATCTTTCAGTTGCTGCCACAATTTACCGCCTCTTGTTCTTACAAACAGATCTTGCACAGTGTCTACGGTAACTGGTGTTTCAAAAACGGACGTCGAGGTTGAAGTAGTTTCAGTGAAGGCCTAGGTGACGTGGAAGAAGGATAATACACTAAGTTCTGGTCGCGGTGAATGAAAAACTTGTAGCAGCGTGCCGAAATTTCGACGGCTGCAACAACCGGGCAAGCCGACCGGTCAACAAACCCAACCTCGGACTGCAGTGCCCTCGGGTTCTGACACCACTTGAAAAGCTCCCACGACTAGCAACAAGAGGACGAAAGGCACAACCGGACCAGCGCCACCGGCGGGCACCTTGCCTGGACGTGCCCCCAAGTCACCTCGGTCAACTAACCCGAAAGCGTCACGGGATACAGGCGCCCCTACATTCCAAGACGGGGACTTTCCGGCTCTCGACACCAAAGAATACGTCTCAGCCCAAGGTAGGCAGCCGAGACGGGCCTCCTCCGCCTCCCCGCACTCCCCTACCTTCTCCACCACCAAACATTCCTTCTCATCTACCCCTTAATTCTGACGTCGCGGACCTCCGTCGCGAGCTCGAGACTCTCCGGGCACAAAATGCTCAACTTAACGAGAAAATTCACGCGCTAGAAACGGCTCGGTCCTCCCCGCCCCCTGCCCATGTAGCTCCGGAACCGATGCAAGTGGTCCAGGCGAACCTGACACCCTCTAGCTCTGACGTGCGTTTCACCGCCCTCGAAAACGCCCTTGCCGAATTAACAGCTCAGATATCAAATTTTGGCCAAATTCAAGACAGCCTTCTCAAAGTGGTCACAGCTACGGTTAGGGCCGCCGTGACGGCCAACATTAAGACGTGGCTAGAGTCAAACCCCCGGATTTTCCGCCAAACGGGACCCCTCAAAGACGCGAACCGCCCATCAAAATTCGCCCGACCCATCGATCTAACCGAACTCTCGGAGGATCCGGAATCACTCCAGCTGCAGGTGCCAAGGCGATCTCCCTTCAAATCAACATGGCTGCGTCCCCTCCCAACCAACTCCCTAGAGGGCGGCGCCCCCCACAAGGACAGCAAGCTCTCTCTTTTGTACAGTGGAACTGTCGGGGTTTCAAAGACAGGACGAAACGCACCCACTTAAGGGCGTACATTGAAAACCTCGAATACCCCGCCGCAGTACTTGCACTGCAAGAAACCGGGGCTGCGGTTAAGCTCTCGGGCTATAACGCTTTTCAGCGAGACCCGTCCACCTGTCTCCTAGTCCATAAAGGCTACACAGCGCAGGAGGTTGATCTCGACCTAAATCTGGAATATTCCTACGTGATGGTTTCTGTCCTCCCCCTGCGGCGAACAGATAGCCCCGTACACATACTTAATATATACTGCCCCCCGAAACTAAAAAACGTTACCTTTTCTAACATCTTTAGCGCAGCGCTGAGGATCGCGGGTCGCGATCCCCTGATGATAGTGGGCGATTTTAACGCCCCCTGTCCCATGTGGGGCTATCGCAAGGAAGAGCCGCGTGGTCGTAAGTTGGCGGGACTTATATCTACGCTGGGCATCACTCTTCTAACCGACCCGGTCCACTCAACACGTGTAGGGAATTCTATCACTCGGGACACCTGCCCCGACCTTACCCTCACGAAACACATCCAACACGCAGACTGGATCAACACCGAGGAGACCCTCGGTAGCGACCACTGCATACTGAACACTATCATTTACACTCGACCCTTACATCGTCCCCTTGCACAAGCCAAACTCCCCGGCTGGAATGCTTCCCGCCAGGCCCTCCCAGTAACTTCTCTCTTGGAACAAGGCTACTCCACTTGGGCGCACAGACTCATGCAAACACTCCGTTCACACGAAAAGCACATACAGCTTACGGAAAGTGCACCGGACGTGGATAACCACCTGATGCACCTCTGGGAAGCTCGCCGCAGCTTAACCAAACGATGGCGGCGGCAGAATTACAATCGTAAACTCCGCGCTCGTATCTCTGACCTTACTCAGCAAGCAGCCGAGTACGCTGCCCAGCTCGCCGACACTAACTGGGTAGATAGATGTAACAGCGCAGCAAGACATATGTCGAGCCGCAACACTTGGCGGCTCTTCAGGAGTCTCATAGACCCTACACAAACACGATCGGAAACCAACAAACACCTCACTCGCGCACTACACAACTTTCAAGGAAACACGGAGCAGCTAGCGAACGCTTTGCGCTCACAATACCTCAATCAGGATCGAGACCCGCGAGGGATGGATTATTCGTATGCAGGCTGTGATAATCCGGAAATGGATCAGCCTTTCCAGCTTCACGACCTTCGCGCGGCTCTTGCACGAATGCGCAGGGGGACGGCGCCGGGGAGGGATAAGGTAACAGTCAAACTATTGGCGAACCTTCCAGATCGGGCGTACGAAACCCTACTAGAATACATCAACGCCATTTGGACGGGGGACACTTCGTTGCCAGCCGATTGGAAGACATCGTTGGTAACCTTTATCCCGAAGGCGGAGAAATCGGTAAACATAGACAACCTCCGGCCCATCTCCCTCACTTCATGTGTAGGGAAACTCGTGGAAACGATGGTCCGTGACCGCCTCTCGGAATATCTCGAGAGCAAGGACACCTTCACCTTCGCCGACACCATGTTTGGCTTCCGACCTCATACCTCGGGACAAGACATCCTTTTACAGCTTCATCCCAAGATCCTCGAACCCACAGAACACTCACATACCGACAAGATAGTCCTGGCACTCGATCTCAAGGGTGCCTTTGATAATGTTAAGCACGCCGTCATACTAAGGCACCTTAGCGAGACCAACTGCGGCGCTCGTACATTCAATTATATCAAACATTTCTTAACGGACCGCTTGGCCTATATACGCCTACAAGAGACCGAGTACGGCCCATTTGTGATGGAAACACAGGGCACACCACAAGGCGCTGTGTTGT
The DNA here is from genome assembly GCF_050947875.1 of Dermacentor variabilis. Classification (NCBI taxonomy): domain Eukaryota; kingdom Metazoa; phylum Arthropoda; class Arachnida; order Ixodida; family Ixodidae; genus Dermacentor; species Dermacentor variabilis. The sequence goes on from NC_134569.1 coordinate 144,420,846, forward strand.
CCCAGCTTCTTTTTAACATTGCCATGGCACACCTCCCGGCACAGCTGGCGGGTGTCGGTGGTGTTCAGCATGCGCTGTGCGCCGACGACATCACCATCTGGGCCACTACGGGAAACATAGGAGAGATGGAGGAATGCCTGCAAGCAGCGGCGAGCATAGTAGACTACCATGAAACGTACTGCAGCCTCCAATGCTCCCCGTCCAAGTCTCAATTTGTACATATTCGAACTTCCCCAAAATGCAAAATCTCACTTCAGCTTTCTCTCGCCAGTGGCCCCATCCGAGAAGTAGAGGAGATTCGAATACTCGGTCTCTTCATTAATCAACACCGCAAGGCAGGCACAACTCTTGCCAAACTCCGCAAGGTCGGCGACCAGGTGGGCCGGATGGTTCGCCGCGTTTCCAACAAGCGAGGAGGGTTGCGAAGTAAGGATGCGTTGCGGCTCGCACATGCCTTCGTAACTAGTAGATTATTGTACTCGACCCCATACCTACGCTTACGGAGACATAACGAAGATTGCTTGGAGGTAGTACTCCGAAAAATGTTCAAGAGAGCCCTCGACCTCCCAATCTCCACTTCCAACGCGCGTCTTCTCGCGTTGGGGATTGTAAACACCTATCGGGAACTTCGCGAGGCGCATCTCGTTAACCAATGCACGCGTCTCGCCCAGACCGTGTCCGGTCGCCGCCTCTTAGACCGCTTACATATTAAACATGACCACCATATGATGGAAAGGCTTCGAGTGCCCGAACTGTGGAGAAGCGCCCTCTACGTTCGACCCCTTCCAACTAAGATGAACAAGGAGGACCATAATGGCCGGCGCCAGGCGCGGGCGGATGCCCTGCACCGCCACTATGGCGCTAAGAAACACGTGTTCTACGTCGATATTGCAGGCCCCAGCCACTGCAGGGGGGGATGGTACACGGCTGCAATCATACACGAGGAAAGACAAGTGGACGGCCTCTCGTTCAAATCACCCAGCTCAACGCATGCGGAGGAGGTGGCGATCGCCCTCGCAGCCTCCCATCCCGACTCTAAATTCATCCTCACAGATTCCCGTGGAGCCTGTCGCAACTTTCAATTTGGATGGATCACTCCTCTCGCCGACAAAATTCTTCGCCGCTGTATTCGCGACTGCGATCCAACTCATCACTCAATAATATGGGTCCCCGGCCACCAAGGCATGCCAGGTAACGAAGCCGCCCATGAGGCAGCCCGCGCACTCACTTACCGGGCACCAGGCATCACTTGGGAGGACCTTGACCCAGATCACAGCCCTCTTCTTTCTTTTAAAGACATTACTGAGCACTATCGTGCCGAACACCGCCGTTACCCGGTTCCTATGAAGAGACTGGGTAAAGCTGGCGAACGAACTCTCCTTAGGCGCTTTACAAACACCCTGCTGTGCCCGGCGGTTCTCAAGCACTTTGACCCTTCTTTTGACGGCCGCTGCTCTTTCTGTGGGGAGGTGGCCGACACCTTCCACATGGTTTGGGCATGCAGGCAAAATCCTTCTCTCCCCCCATCACCCCTTCCCCTTCCCGAGAGGACTGGGAGGCGGCCCTACTCGGCTGCCAGGAACTATCGGCCCAACAAGCCCTAGTTGGGCGGACCTACGTAGCTATCAAGACCAACGGGGTCCCGGAATGAGAGACTCCGCCCAGTATTGCAAGGGGCGCGACCAACTAGAGGTCTCTCCCCGAGCACCTCTCTGTATATATATAGCCCAATAAAGGCTTTCCACCACCACCACCACCTTCGAAAAATTAACAAGTGGACAGCAATTTGCGGTTGTAGTATTCCCACGTTTTATTAATGCTAATCATTCATTGGCACATTCCCGGCACTTAGCGCTATACAGAGGGGACCTGTTTGAAGTTTTCTGGAATTAAAAAATAATGTGAGTTGCAAATAACATAATTCCAGTCTTTGAGCTGGATTATTCAGAGGAGCGGATATCACTTCCACTGGAAATTGAAACACGTATTCAAATAATAAAAGAATCACTGATTAACTTGTTTCTAAATTACTTCAGGATATACATTGTAATTTACGAATTGTAGCCGGTGAATTTCCAAGGCATATGCAATTAAAATGAATTTCTCTAATGTACCAACTTGGACATATATGCCACCAAACTCGGCGTAAAAATGGACTGTTGTTCCGTTACCTTTTGTTTTTGAAGAAAACACCCTTTTATGTATTGAATAACGAAAGTAACTGGAACGCCCACGTATTTCGTCCCACAATTTGTGAATTACTACTGTCATCCGGAAGATTCTACAAAAGTACGCAATGTCACCGGCCACATTTAGTGAGTTGCAATATTGGCCCTTAATATATTGCTACGGAAGGATAAAAGAAGAGAGAGGAAGAAGAAGATCGGAGACGCTGGCTGTTGCGTGTTGCTGGTGGTCGGCCATCTAAACTACTCTGGATATATATATATATATATATATATATATATATATATATATATATATATATATATATATATATATATATATATATATATATATATATATATATACACAAAATAAGTCAGAGTAGTTAAGATGGCCGACCAGAAACAATACGCAACATATATATATATATATATATATATATATATATATATATATATATATATATATATATATATAGTAAATACAAGCTACACTCCCAACATGCCCGTAACATATCGGCGAGAGGTGTGGGGTACCACGGCTGGAAACAGAGCTCCGCAGTGGACATCGCATCACCGTCCGCACCATGAATGACAGTGAGCACTTGGGATCAACGTCGCTGCCGCCTCCTAGGTCACCGTCACATGCTACGTCGCTGTCACCTTCGGTTGTCGTTCTTTCGCGTAGGCCTTGACCTGCTTGGCCCTTTTCCGACAACGACTAGAAGGAACAAGTGGACCGCCGTCGCTACTGATTACGCGAGACACTATGCGCTAACAAAGGCGTTGCCCACTAGTTGCGCAACTGACGTCACCGATTTTGTCTTCCGCGACGTCTTCCTCCATCACGGTGCACCTCGACAGTTACCTACAAACCGCGGCCGCTCGTTCTGACCTCGAGTTGTCGACGACCTCCTCCGCTCTTCTGCCACTTAGCACAAATTGTCCACTGCCTACCACCCACGAACGAACGGTCTTACGGAACGTCTCAACCGAACAATTACAGAGATGCTGTCGATATGTGTCTCCAACGATCACCGCTACTGGGATGCCACGCTGTCTTACGTGACGTTGGCGTAGAACTCGTCCCGACATGCCACCGCATGATATTTACCCTTTTAGCTCTTGTATAGCTGCGACCCCACACTACCGTTTGACGCCATTCTCCCTTCTGTGCCACGTGTTGCAACTGAGTACGCTCGTGAAGTCATCGATCGCGCTGACATGGCACGTCAAGTCGCCCGATATCGTTTATTAGCCTCACAGCATATACAATAGGAGCGTTACGACCGCTCTCATCGCGATGTTAAGTTCGCGCCAGGGGCTTGGGTGCTCCTCTGGTCACCATGTCGTTGGGTTGGCGTCTCCCAGAAGCTTCTCTCTCGCTGCAGAGAGTGTTATGAAGCCATATGACAAGTTAACGACGTAAATTAGGAGATTTAGCCGCTACACTTTGATGCATCCTCAAGTCAGACACCTGTTGACGTCGTGCACGTTTCGCGGCTGAAGCCATACTTCGCTCGCAATTCTTCGCCTTCCATACACCGAGACGGCGCTTCGCCATCCGCTAGTCCTGTTACGCAAGGATAAAAGAAGAGAGAGGAAGAAGATCGGATACGCTGGCTGCTGCGTGCTGGTCAGCCATCTTAATTACTCTGACTCTTCCTGTATATATATATATATATATATATATAGTTTTTCTATACTCGCAACATCCCCGTAACAATAATAACTAGGACTCTAATTATCTAATTTTTGTTCATTAGTTGAATGTTTGTTTAGGTTTCTCGTACTAGTAGTGTCCTTTTCTTCGAATGATTCCGATCGAGGATGTGCCTCTGGGAATTTTCAAATAATTCCGGAGACTTAAACATGACAGCCACGTGTGCTTCCGGCCTCACCACACTTCGGACCTCGGAAATACGAAGAAATGCATGAGCGACAGTGGAATCGAACATCTGCATTCGTGCACAGCAACATAATGCTCTAACAACTCGGCCACGATTGCACGTGCGTTCCTCCCGTGCCGAAGTTGACTATCAGACGGCTGTCACGTGTGTCGCGTGCAAGTTGGTCGGCTTCTTTCCTCGTCAGCGCTCGCGATCAGAAACTCCGTCTCCGAAATCGGCCAACATGCGCCTGCACTTTCGCCGTATGGCAGCTAACGCTACGTAGAAACTGCGCCATGTTCTACGGCTACGAGGATCGACGCAAATCGAAAAGGTGTTAAGGTTTCATCGCCGGAGTGCAAATGTCCCCATTGTCGCTTTACCATAAAACACATGAAACAGAATGCACCCACCGTGCGATTGTATAACACGTATCCGCTGATGACGTTACAACGCGCGTTGCTCTCGGTGACGCTCGTCGAGTACCTATGCCGAACCGAACAATCGCCATGTCGTAAACTCGCGTCGATTTCCTCGAGTAAAAATCATGCCGTCGCCCTCCCCCCTCCCGCCCCCCTCGTCACGCGATTTTCGTCACCGCCGCCTTTCTGCTGGCGGCACACACATGCTCGCGTCAGGCAGGTAGCTGTTTCTCATACACAAGCATGTTGGACCACGTGCTAACGCTTTGCGTAATCCTAAACGAAGCTGGCTAGCCCACTACCGGCAAAATGTTTCGCATAATGTGTATTCCCGCACCGGGTGTCGTCTGCTTCATCTTTAAATGCTGGTATTCCAAGGTCCCAAAATCGCACAATGCTTCAGAAGGTATACTATAGTGGAGTGCTCTAGATTTATTTGGAGCACATGGGGTTCTTTAACGTGCGTCCAAGAGACTCAACGCCAGCGTTTCTGTATTCCGATCCTATCGCGATGTGATCGCCGCCGACAGGATCGAACCCGTGGCTTCGAACTCAGCGGTGCAACCTCACCGAGCAGCCACGGTGGCTCATTCGCACGTTGCGGCGAAGAAGCTCCGTGCCCGCGTAAAAATTAAGCTACCGAAGTTGCACGTTCTTGTCGCGGGGAAACGTTCGTAGCGTGGTTGGCAAAGCACCAGAACAAGTGCGCATTGTGGAAAACATACCGGGATCCAAAGACACCGCTTCGAGTCTGCCGAGTGCTGAGTTACGTGACGGTGGGCCTTTGCGCACGAGATACAGAGTGAAGACAGGAGGCTTAAGGTGTCACCAATTGCATATCCCTCTTGTTGGTTTAAAAGGTTCCTTGTTGTGCTGTTGTTTTTCGTGTCTTTACCAAGCGAATACACGTCATATCCGTCGCCTATGTATAAAACTCAACCCTTTTCGCCAATAAAATTCAGCTGAACGTTTGTGCTTGTGTTTGTCAAGTCCCCCGTCTTCTTTCTATTGTTTGTGAGCAAAGGTCTACCTTCATGTAATGTTACTAACTCGCCCAAGCCAATCCACTACCCTAATGAGTCATGTGTTGGGCCGACTTTTGGGAGCACGGGAGAGAGAGAGAAAGAGAGAAAGATAGAAAGGGAACTTATGAAGGCTTAGAGCGTGGCACAATGCTCCCATCCCGTTTCCTTGCTCACATCGCCTTCTCTCTCTCTCTCTCTCTCTCTCTCTCTCTCTCTCTCTCTCGTGATTTTTATATTAAAAGTTTCATTGCCACATATATAGCCTGCATGCGCGACAGGCCGTTATATGCACTATAGCAACAAGTGCTGCGGCCGCTAGCTTTTGTGCGTGCATTACATTGTAGCGCCCGTAGAGAGTACTTATTGAATTCAGTCTCCGTTTCGGTGTACTTATGAGTGACCGAAAGCTTTTAAATTAGTCCAGTTCTCTACTTTTGCTATCGTTTTGATACCACAGCAAAGAGGGTTATTTGCGCTTTCTGTAAATATTCGTAATACCGTATGATGCTAAACTCATATCTTAAAGTCATTCTCTCAAGTAGTTTTCTTTTTCTAAAACAATATATTGCGTTTGACATGCCGGTGGCAAGCATCGCTAACATTTTCATTATGTGCAATATCAGCCATTAAATGCATATGTACACGATGGCTCCGATAAAAATTTGAAAATTGCTTTCACGTAAATCATTTCCTTTAATGAGATCCGCACAAACCTACTCTAGCTTGACTTTCATGGTTACAGTTAAATAAGTACTGATTATACGTGTAAGCACCTTAAACAGAGTCACTGTTTATATCATGGATAAGTTTCTTACGTGATAAACTTTATTTTGGTCACAGGGAGCAGTAGTTGCCTTTAGCAACTGGATAAAGCAGTACGGCGATGTAGTCGGGTAAGTCGGCTTTTTTCATACTCTTGTCGCATAATCAATGTTATAGCATGTTCCGTAAAGCTGGAACCGCATGGCGCGTTTTTCGCGAGCGAAAAACGCGACGCACGGCAAACGCCCGCGTTGCCGCCGACGCGCGAGCACCCGTACGAAAAAAAGCAGCGGCGCTATCGCGCCGCGTTTTCCGAGTTGCCAGCCAACATGACTCGCAACGACATGCATTATCTCTGTTACCGCATATATAATATGCCCTTAAACTTATAGAAAACTACAATAAAAATAATCTTAGTGTAATTGGGCAGCGACATTTTTTTCCGAAGTGTATTTATCAAGCTTAATTTCAAGCAAGCAATATTGTGTGCGAAACTGCGACTACGTGCCTTGCGCATGCTGAGAGGCCGCTGTTTGTTTACAACTTCACGTATAAAAAGGAGTGTCGGCCGCTTAATATATCGAGCAGAAGAGGCGATTGCTACTATTAAGTGGGACGCTGATACTGAAGCAAGAAAAAATGCGGGTCAGGAGGTCTATGTGGGTGCGACCTGCATGGTTGAAGAGAAGAAGAGAGAAGAATTTTATTCATTCACTCACGAAAATAAAATAACAGTAACAAGGTATACAGAAGGAGGTCCCAAAGCTCAAGGCTGTAGGGGGACCTCCTGTTTTAATTAGAAATATCAAAACAAGTTAGGTTACAGCAAACGCAGCAAAGTTTTAGAGTTGTCTACAAATAATTACACATGACAGCAAAGGAACCGAAAGATTATGTTATAGTACACAGAATTGCGTTTTGAACAAATAAAAGTAACAAAGCAATTCAGGTTAATGCAAATACAGCAAACAGGTAGAATTGTTAACATGTATTAATGCAAGAAAAAAAGTAAACTGAAAACATGGCATAACACTGTAAAGAATTACATAATGTACTGAATTAAAAACAAAACAAAACATGGGAAGTGAAATGTAGCCTAGAGGCAGTGTTCTATTAATAACTGACACAAGGAAACAAGTGGACAGATATGATGAAATGTTGGTGAAAGGGTGAAATGTGGTGAAATGTTAAAGAGTTATAATGGTTTAACCATAATGAAGCAAACAGAACATGTTAAATTACATTACCGCATTCACAAGTTAAGTAAATATGAGAATAAATGCTTTTTAAAGCTGCCTATACTAGGAGACAGCTTTATTTCCGTTGGAATACAGTGCCAGTAAGACATCGCTGTGAACGAAGAAGTGAATTTGCGAAAATTAGTTCTGATTTTAGGTAATAAGAAGTTGTTAGCTAATGCAAATTGAGTTTTATTATGATTAGAAAGTTGCTCACTGTTAAATATTACTTGGGGAATGTTTGAGTGAAGGAAATTATAGTCAAGGATTGTCATGTTTAATTGAAATAGTTTATGAATTGTGAGAATGCGATGCTCTTGCAAAAGAGCAGATGCACTACATTCGGGTGACTTGAAAGTAATAATGCGAATGACCTGGTTCTGGACGTATTGTAAGGTAACAAGATGAGAGCTATATGTGTTGCCCCAAGTCGCAATGCAGCAGGTGAAGTGACTGTGAATGAATGCATGATAAAGAGAAAGCAAGGTTGGTAGTCTAAAGTATGGACGTGCTTTTATAAGAATCCGGATACCATATCCAATTTTTGGTTTAGATGTGAAACATGGGTAGTGTACGTTAAGTTGGAATCGAGGGCATCGATGGTCTGCAAAGGTAAGGAAACTCGTTTACGCCCGCATTCCACCAGCCGCAAGTGCTGCTGCCAAATGAAACCCGACAGACGCCATCACCACTTTTTGGAACCCTGTCCTATCAGCAGACTATCTCAAGGCGATGGTCCGCAGGTGACGTTGGTCACGCACGCGCAGTAGCCACGGATAGGCTAGCTTCGTTGAACAGGTCAGAAACGCGCGCTCCAGCGGTGCAGGCAGGACGGGTACGTGACGCCGCTTGGGTGAATCGTTGGGTGAACGTTGGATGGTCTGCAAAGCTAAGGAAACTCGTTTACGTCCGCATTCCACCCGCCGCAAGTGCTGCTCCCAAATGAAAATGAGAAGATGAGAAGCGAGCGAGTACCATACACTAGTGATATTATTTCAAATTGTCTTGCCAGCATTAGCGATGAGACGCGACGCTTCTCCACTTCAGTTATTAGGGCCTCGTTGAAGGTTGCTTTGTCCACTTTAGGTGAACACGATGCGCGAACCAACACGATGCGCGAACGAAATCATGGTAGCACGTGTTTTCTTTGACGCGCGTGCCAGTTCGGCCGAGAAGAAAAAAATTGCGCCAAGGAGGTTCCGTCGCGATGCTCAGAGAGCAGGGCCATCTGGTGGCGAAAAAAAAAACCAAAATGCAACGTGACAAAATGCCACGTGACTTACCTCAACTCTCATTGGCGGACGCGCCGCGTTTTTCTTTTACTCTGAGCAGGAGCACGCGGCGGCACGATTTCGTGACGGATCATGCTGTGCACACGTCAAAATGACGCGCGCGTCCCACCATCTGCACGTCAATCGCGCCTGAAATCGCGCCATGCGTTTCCGCCTTAAGACGCGCTAGTCTTCTTACCTGTTGACTGGCGGGGGGCCTTCCATCTGTGTTAGATGTTGCGAGAGACTGACCGTCCTCCATGTTTTAACGCGACAGCGTTAAGGAGCTCGTGTAGCAGAAAAGCCGGTGTCGTCGGCAGCGTTGGCCGTGAGCGATGTTGCCTTAGAAACGAGCCGTAGAAAGTTATACTGCGGTGTATATTGGTAATTATGAGCGTGTTCCTTGCAGAAGTCGCAGTTACACGAGTAGCGAAGTGCGTTTCCGCTAGGTTTCTTCTGCGCTTTCCGCACACGCAGAGCCATCTTGCGGCAAACACAGAAGACCCCCTCCTCTCAATGTACGGCACTGCCCCAACAGGTGGCGCGCCACGCGCGCATTGGGGCTGTGGGGGGACCGGTGCGAGGCGCATCGCGGCCCGGACTCCCTCTCTCCTGACGACGCTTCGCCGTGCTCTCTCACGGGTTGCAGAATCAAGCGTCCTTCCTTTCTTTAGATCCCTATCTGTCTATCTCTCTGCCCGTGCCGATCACGACGTTTGGCTGGCGTACATCGTTTCCCCTTCCGAGACACCGAGTTCTTCGGTTCGTTCCGCTTGCTCAGGCGCACGTTTCGTTGCCGCGCCGAACGCTGCGTTGCTCGACGCTCACCGCGTGATTGGTGGGTGCAAAGTCCTATGCGGGACGCCTCGTAAGTGACTGCTGCGCCGTAGCGCATTGTCTACACCTCTTGGCGGGTTGACGGGAACGCTGTCGCGTTCCACTCTTGAAGGCGAAGCTTAAGCTTCCTGCAATTTTTGCTTGAGTGTCGGGATGCAAACGCTGCACGGAAAATCACTACCTTCATGGCCAACATCAGCTCATTACCCTCCATTCAGAAAAATTTCTTGCCAGAAAACTGTTTATTGAAACTAAATCAGTTCCAACTTTCGTAACTAATGTGTTACAGGTAATCAGCCCAAGCGATTCGCAGCAGATTTTCGCACCAGAAGCTGCCGCTGCGATAGTTGCTATTTGCAGGGCATGTGCTTCCAAGTCTGTGCCTTTAGGGCCCTGATGAGGCTGTAGTTCTACGGTCACTGACACCTTTTATGGTCAAAGCGCGCTGTATAATTTAAAACGCAAATATTTTATGCTTTTTACACCAATTTTTTTAGGCCTCTACACAGCCGTACTACACCTTCCCTTCGAAATACATTGCTCCATTGAACACTATATCAGCCGCACGGTGCTCTTTGGCCAGAACTGGCCCTTACGCCATTAAACCCCACGCACCCATTATCGCCATTAGGGCGCGTTCATTGTATCAAAATGACATTCAGTTGCAAATGTTGGTCATTACGTTCGAGAAAATTCAACTTCGTCAAATTTGTGCAACATCCTCTGAAATTACAGCTATGACCATTGGTTGGTCGATCTCGCTCGAGGACGCGATGTAAATAGGGCGCAGTGAATGCAGGAGTTTCTTCCACGAATCCTTATACTAGTTTGTCAAACACTGAGGAAATAAACATATATTGTTCTGTTTATGACGACACTCTAACGTGCAGGCGTGGCCTTCAAGATCGCACCGGCATTCCTATTCTCGGAGGCCACGATTCTGGTAAATCATTTCTGCGGTCAGCCACAAGGTGCAGGAAATATTATAGAAGGAAATATTGTCATCCAACTAAAATTAGCCCAGAAGTGCAACGTACAGTTCTCCTCTGGACATGTTCAAATTTCGCCATGTTGTCAAATTCTGTGATGGCGGCATTTTGAGCCAATCAGAGAGGTCGCAGTAGCCCTGTGGGCAAAGAAGAACTGAAAAGATGATTTTACAGGCTTTCACGAGGTTCTGAATAATACCCGTAGCACAAGTTACAAAGGAAGCTTCGCAGTTGAAGAAAATTTGTTCGGGTCCGGGGGATGGAAACCCGCACAAGCTCCTTTCAAAAGCCCTCTGAGCTGCGAACCTTTCCTTCTGAAAAGCCCGTATGGTTTTCTACTGCGTAGGGTTACTCGCAGGTAAATGTGTGTGTGTGTGTGTGTGTGTGTGTGTGTGTGTGTTTTTAGGGTGCAGCTCCTAGGCGCCTGTTCCTCCGTTGAGCGTCGACTTGCCTCGGCGTAACCGCACGAATGCGCTCGCGCCACTGCTCTCGCATTCGTCGTCTCTTTCTTCGCAGATCTGTGGAATAAGAGACGGCTCCGATGCCGCTCATCATACCATCGTTCCCATATTGCCCTTCCCTCTGCAAAGGCGCTGACGGCATTGGCGCAATCAGTCGGCGTGCTGATTTCGCTCTCAAATTCTCTGCGTCAATAATCACGAAATAGAAACCCGTATCCTACACTGCTCAAAGTTCGCAATAGGGAGTATCGAAATTGTCATGCATTTTTTATACGAATAACATTGGTTTGCTTACTTCAGCCCTTTTGAGTCAATCTATCTATATGTCTAGCCTCTGAGCTGGCCCAGTAGCACAAGTTGTCTACATGCTTGGGCCACTAGGCTTCTGGTAGTGATGCCGCCGTGATCGTTCCACTATCGTTATTCCAGCTTCGTGGTATCTTAATCTCATCAAGCCGTCGTCGTCAGGCTTTCTACCTAGACCCAGTGACCCCAGTTGTCTAATATCTTGGGTGTGCTAGGTATGGGCTCGTCTTAGTGATGGCGTCGTAGTCGTTGTATCGATGTCATTTCACCTTTGTAATCTGACACTCGCCATGTCGTCGTCGTCATACAGTTACACGCATTCATTGCCACACCACCGTGGTGATGCCGTCGTGATCACTCCATCGTCATTTCAGCTTCTTGATCTGACTCGTCATTCTGCGGTCGGTACGCCTTCTACACCGACCTAGTGGTCCAAGATGTGTAATAGCTTGGGCCACTAGGTACTTGTTCGGGGTGGTGATGGCGTTATGGGCGTTGGATCATGGTCATTCCAGCTTCGTCGTTCGACTATCATCATGCCGTCGTCATTAAGTCATCGTCTTTGCACAGTGGTTGTCACGCCATCGTCATTATCATTACTTCATTGTTTGTCATCGTTTGTCATTGTCATTACTTCAGTAACGTAATCCCAGGATCTTCATGCCGTCGTTTTTATGCAGCCTTCGTCGTTCCATCGACGTCCATCTGTCTTCGTCATTGTACTTTCGTCACACAGTCGTCATTGAACCGTTATTATACCACGCTTGTCATGTCATCGTCAGACAGTCGCTACCACGCCTCCATTGCCAGACCTTCGTCGTAATGCCGTCGTAGTCGTGCCATCATCCTCACTACTGCTTCGTCATTCGACAATCGTTATGCTGTCATCGTCATGGCATTATCCTCATTGCATTATCCTCATTGCATTATCCTCATGTCATTGTCCTGCCATCGTCGTCATCCAGTCATCGTCATGCATTTGTTGTCATACCGTGGTCGGTATGCCGTCGCGGTTCCTCCATAGCCATCATTGCAGCTTCGACATCTGGCTTTCGTCATGTCATCGTCATCGTAACGTTGTCGTCATACCATCGTCGTCATACAGGTGTCGCCTTTGTCATTTGACCGATATCATTTCTTCTTCGTCATTATACCGCGACTACGTCGGCGTCATACAGTCGTCGTCATGCCTCCATGCCCATGGGCGACCTTGGCAAGCGAGTGGCTTAGAAAAGTCTGACGATATCGAAATATGTGGCATATAGTCGAAGGAACGAAAAGTCTCAGAAAAGGCACTACACGAGGCAAATAAACGTTACTTCAAGAATCTGTCGCTACATGGCTCGATTTTTATTACCGTCGACCGTCATCGCGAGTTGCGTTCTGCCGTAATACTTTATAAGATTTTCTCCACATAGGGGTTTTCATCAGAATTGATTTTTCATCATTCCGGAATGTGAACTTTGACAGAACAATAACACTTTACTTATTTGCCCATACTTTACAAAGCAGTAGTTTAGTTCACAGACAGTAACATGAACGAGCGTAGAGAAGATCACCGAAATAGCAAAACCTTTAACAAAAATAGCCGTGCATGTGTTAAGTCTTTTTTCGGTGCCAAACTTTCTACAAATACTTGATTATCTTCATTGTAAAGGCAAGCTTTAGCCTTTTGCCTAGACAAAGAAAAGTCATGTTTCAAAAAGCTTCGCATGGACCCGAAATTGTTCTGTTAATGTCCTCTGATTCACTAGCTGTGCAGTGATGCATTGTACTTTGGTTGGTCGCTTTCACATGTGTCGTATGAAAACGTTTCCAAGGATACAGGGCACCTGGTGCGGCTTACGTTTACTCGTATTATGAGGAACGCAAAACAAAAAATGCTAACAGCTTACATTGCGATGCTTGTGGCGTCCATCACTTAAGAGAAACAGGCCATGATATATCTTTGCAGTGGATACCAGGTCATTGCGGTATCATAGGTAATGATGACGCCGATAAGGCAGCTTGGACATCAAACCAAGAAGGCCGCTGCGTCCCCATTCCTCTCTCAAGGACCGACGCCGCGAGTCAACATGGCATTTTAGCACGCACGATCTCCGTAGCAGAGTGGAACACCGCACATACAAGGCGCACAAGACTGCACACACTAAACCCGTCACTTCAACTCAGACCTCCAGCCGGTCTACACCGACGTGAAGCGTCTCTTCTGTGTCGGTTATGGCTTGGAGTTGCCTTCACGAATGCCTACTCAGCACTAATTGGAATGGCTGATAGTCCTGCATGTGATGTTTGCGGATGCGAGGAGAACATTGAACACTTACTGTGCCACTGTCCTCAATTTCAAGCACAAAGACAATCTGTGTTCAACACATTGAGGAAGTTAGATGGTCGTCCTCTGAGTGAACAGACGTTACCAGAGCACCGTCCCGACCGATCATCGGCTCAGAAGGCAGTGAAGGCACGTTTATGCTTTCTCAGAACTTCTGGTTTGCGCGAGTGGCTTTACCTCAAGTGCTGTCCGTACACATATCTACACCTTCTCTATCCCTTCTCTCGCTCCCCCTTCTCCCTTCCCTCAGCGTAGGGTAGCCAACCAGACTATTGACAGGTTAACATCCCTGCTTTCCTATATTACTATCTTTCTCTCTCTTGTGGCGTCGCGACAGCTGCAAGCGCACGCGTTACGGGCAACCTTTCACGTTCTCATTTGTCAAAGTGACGTTTTTATACCTCGTGTCTCTTTTCTAATTTCGTGCATACTGTGATGCGACCGCGTACGCTCACCTCACCTTGATTTCACTCTTAAATACTTCCATATTGGATGAAGTGTGCGCATTATGAAGGAATGCGTGACCGATGGTGGCATCGGGCCTCTGTCCTTGAGCACGGCAGCCCTACGCACGTTTCTCTCGCGCCAAAGTCACTCTTTGAAATCTCTGGCTGGCAAGTCACGGAACTTGCCTGTTTCTCCCATCGGGACTAGATATGTAAGCGGTTCAAACATAAAACATTGAAAATTTCAGAAAAAAAATAGTTTGTTGTTTTTAACCAGGATAAAAGTGTCAAAAAAAACGGAAGCTCCCCGCTGAATTCTTCTGTTATGATTGGACTCCCTTAGACGTATCGCAATGTTTGGTCAAAAGAAAGAATTTGGGAGTCTGTAAAGCACCTGGATACGTCCACGGGGGGGGGGGGGTGGCAAGGACCTTGCTTCGACCAACCCTTGAGCCCCCTCGCCCGTCGTAGACTGTAGATTCCCATTTCTTCTGCGCTATGTTGAAGGAACTGGTCCGACTTTGGAAATGTGCACACCAAGCTACGCAATTGGCTCCCATGGGATCTCGTGCGAAAACGTATATGTGATCCCGAACCTAAATGTCCAGAAGGATTCGTCCGTTGCACAGCGAAGCATTGATAGGCACTGATTGATGCAAATGTCGGTCTTCACGCTTTGATGTGAAAGCAATGCCTTTCGGGAAATCGTGCCTAGATTTTGAACCCCGAAGCTCTGCTGGAACTTTTAGGATGCAACAATGTGGCAATTATATTCTTTTCGATGTTAGAGACACAAATGTGTCGGGGGTTTCATAGCTCTGTGCGTAATCGCCTTTTTTAAATTTTGCGTATTTTTCTGAAAAAGGAAACATGAAAGAAACTAGTCTTTTTCTTTCATGCCCCTCGATGTTTTTTTTGAAATTTTACCTCTCGGGACAGCTAGAGCTTTGATACACTGTGTTAGACTGCACTGACATATGAATCGGGTCACATTTTTAGACTTCACTGCCTTTGGAGTCGGCCCACATTTTTCGTCAGGCAGATACCTGCAAAGTGTGGAAGTTCACCTATAGTGATATCCCATTAAAATTCCAGACTGTAGCAAACCCTCTTGCACTGAATCCACGTTTTCTTGTTGTTGTTGCCTCACTTAGTGCAAGAGCAGCAGGCTCTCGCCGCTGTGGCAGCTAAAGAACTTCGTCTTTGCCTCTATTGCCAGAACTAAGTTTGTATGCCAATCACAAAAACAAAAAAAGACAATTGGCCGCAGTGTACTGCCTACGTCCCCACCAGTTGTATAGATCGTAATTCTCCACTTCACCCAAATAAACATTACAATGACGAAAGCCTACTCTTCCTCCTCTTATCATTCGCGTATTTCTCTTCTTCCTCTTTCTCTTTCTCTTTGTCTTTCTATTTCCTTCTTCATTTGTCATTACCGCGTAGTAGTAATCATTATAAATCATTTCGGTAATCCCAAGTCATATACGACTTATTACGGGTCATTAGAAGTCATAACTCATTACTAAGCATTTCTGGCCATTTTTAAGCAATTGTAGGCGTTACATGTCATCGTTAGACATGACGGTCATTTCATAGTCATTAGTAATCATTAAAGTCATTTCAGTCATCATTAGTCATTATCGCTCCTTAGTAAGCATTTTAGTCATTTGTAATCAATTTTAGTCGTTACAATTCATCGTTAGACATATTGGTCATTTCGCAGTCATTAGCTCTCATTACAAGTCATTTCAACCATTATTAGCCGTTACTAGTCACTGCTAAGCATTTTTAGTTATTTGTAATGAATTGTAGTCGTTACAAGTTGTCGTTAGACATATTGGTCATTTCACAGTCATTACAACTCATTTCTTTCATTATTAGTCAATACTGTTCACTAGTAAGCATTTTAGTCATTTCTAATCAAGTGTAGTCATTACAATTCGCCGTTGGACATATTGGTCATCTCGTAGTCATTAGTAGTAATTACAAGTCATTTCAGTCATTACTAGTCATTACTGGTCATCACTAAGCATTTTGGTCATTTCTAATCAATTCTAGTCGTTACAAGTAGTCGTTAGACATATTGGTAATTTTACACTCATTCCTAGTCATTTAAGTCATTATTAGTCATTACTGCTCACTAGTAAGCATTTTCTGTCATTTGTAATCATTTGTGGCCATTACAAGCTGTCGTCAGACATATTGGTCATTTCTTAGTCATTAGTAGTCGTTACAACTTATTAGTAGTCGTTTTAGTACTTTCTACTCATTACTAGACATTTCTAGTCATTTCTAATTTATTGTGGTCATTACAAGCCGTCGTAATACATATTGACCTTTTCGGAGTCATTAATAGTCATTACAAGTCATTATTAACCTCTACCAATCTCTATTATAGCGTTATCGTTCACGAGCTGTCACTGTCAGTCATTTTTCATTCTTTAATCTGTCTTTATATGGCGTGATGACGCTTCGGCGGGCACTCCGGCGGTCACGTCTGCTGACACAAACTTCATGATCCTAGAAAGGCTTTCGCTTTAATAAGCGATAGGCCACCATTGAACGTGCATGCAAGTGCTACCCGTCGGCTTTCGTTAGGCACGCGGCTTTCTCGTTTTGAAAAGTTATTGAGAGCACAGTAATTCCTCAAGCAATTAATATCTAGTGAGGAGCAGTGGTTGGCTGCCTTGCGCAGCTCGGGTCCCGACCTTCAGGAGGCCATCCTGGAGGGGGCTGAGAGGATAGAGGAGGCCCACTTCAAGTAGAGCCTCTATTCCGTTGCACCTTCCCTTTAATGAGGGATAAAGTTTTTCATCATCATCTTCCAGTCGCGTGAGGTCGCAGGTACTTTATTCTTATTTTTTTCATATTTCGCCGGCTTTCATCAGAGGGAGAGAAATAAGCTTTATTGTTAGACCAGGCTTCTTGAGCCCAAAGGTGGGTGGCCTCCTCAGTCCAGGTAGCCATGGCTCGCTGCCGCCGCCAGAGCCCTGTTCACCAACCGCAGCTGGTTGTCAGGGTCTTGCATCACCAGCAGAGCCTCCCACTAGTCTTCTAATTCTTCCTTTGAACGCGCTTCTTTCTGCACGTTATCGCCTGGTGGTGATGATGACGGTGGAGGCAGAGAAAAATGACCACGTAAAAGACAACACCATGGAAAAAACTTCATTAGTCTTTTTCAGAAAAAGTTCAACATAATTTTATATACGACTTATGTCCCTAAACGAATATTTCGGAAATTACGTAATTAAACGTAAATAATTCGCTAACTAATCACGCATAAAAATCTGCGTAACTCAAGACGACTACAATTAATATGCTATTGGTCTCACTGGTTTAAGGCATACCACTCTATATTTAGTATTTGGCTCTAGTTACGTGAAACACGTGGTATAATCTTGTTTGTTCGCAGTTATTTTCTTCTTTGACAACGTAGGTTCTACAATGGAGCGGCACCTTTTCTCCTTGTTAAGGATGTTGACCTGTTGAAGAAAGTGCTAATCGAAGACTTCCATGTGTTCCCTGAACGAGGGGTTCGTAGAATTTTCGTTTTACTCATTTATTCTTTAACGGTAGCATTTCGTTTTTACCGAGACGAGACTAAGCGCTATCAAGATCGACAAGATCGATGTTCGCGAATATGAAGGGAAGTACTGATTGATTTATGATGTTTCATATAAAGTGAATAAGGGGGAAGGGAAAAATAACGTTTTCTTACAGCAAAGCTGCGAGACGTCGTCCTGGCGAACGCAACTTTTAGCGGTCTTCAATAGTGAAGATGAAGGAGGGAAAATGTCGCTTGCTGGCAGTTGGCCCTAGCCTTACGAAAGTTGTCGGCAATCGCACCGTCGGAGCACCCGCTGTCAAACGTGGCTCGGCCTGAAGTCTGCCAAATTCGATCTGGTAATGTAACAGCAACCGGTAACACAAGGAAAGTTCACACAGGGTGCAATAGATGGCGCACAATCCATTCCACAGCGATTCGCACGGCTCGCAATTCACACTCTAGCCCCTTATCACGGAAGCACTTAAGGAGGAGCGAAAGGAACTCTCTCCTAAATATCCAGTGACCTCGGAAGTCCAAAACGTCAAATAACAGAGTAAAGTATGAGCTGCGACTGGTACGAGAAAAAGCCGCATTCATTCTTTTCTGCTTACAGTATTTCTGCTAATTGTATAATAGTGTTTATAGTATGAGACAAAGTCGTGCGTCCCGGCTAACGTTAGCCATGCCGTTCCACGAAAAAAACCAGCGCGCATAAGACACACGCACCAGCCGCTATAGGACTTGCGCATACTTCCAGCTATATAAGAAAAAACCATGCAGGCGTATTATAAGTGCACATACACAACGTCACACGACTACCAAAGCAGGCGCGTGCGAAGCTGCATGACAGCTATGCAAGGACATAACATCTGCCTCAAACAATATGTCACGGCTAACCTGTTGTAAAGCAATGTACACCGAGCATTATGATAAAGGGAAACGTGCTACTAGTTCGAAGGGTTCCTGCCAAAACTGCGATGCAGAACGGAGCAGAGAGCCAAGGACAAAGAGCACAGAACAACACGCAAAGGACACAAAGTACAACAGTGCTCGTACAACAAATCCTTGCAGCTATCGTTGTAAAAGCCCTTGCAGTCGAATCTTGGTCCAAGTTTCTAAACACAGTACTGTCTAAACCCTCCGGTTGTTGTTCTACAGCGTTAGCCACTCCTGGTACCGCTATCCTTTAGCCACGGCAGTTCGATGGAAAGGCACAGGGTGTGGCTTTCATCTTGTGGCCGTGCCTTAGCTCTATCCACAAATAATCCAGGCATCTCAGATATTTAATATAGCACAGCGTACACTTATACAGCATTACCGTGAGACCCATCCTAGAGTAAAAGCTTTGGTGGTGACATGCTTTGAGAATACGATCACCCATTACGTGCTAGCAATGTTCTTGGTCTGAATGACTGTTCCTTGTCCCCTCCCCACCTGCCTCCTTTCTAAAAGAAAAATAAACAAATGCCTTGAAAATGCGTGTTCTTGAGGCGAATATGCCTCCGAAAGCACATTTACGTCAGCTAAAAAAGTCGAAGTAAAAACTGCACTATACATCTGCGCGCTAGAATGCAACAAGTGGGACCCTGAGTCAAGGTCTTCCGGTAGCTTCTCCGTACGGCTGTGTTAGCGCGGTTTCCGCTGTTCTCACTCCAACGCCTCAGCAACGCGCCCATATTTTCTTTTTCTTCTTGAATTAAGCCATGGTTTCATTATGCACGCCTCCGCGTGCTATTACAGAGCATGAAAGCTCATACACACGCCTATAGCAGGTGTGCACATCCACAATAAATTAATTTGGAGTTCTAGGGTTATTCTAAATGGCCCCCTCCCACGTAGTCGTGTTTCGTTTTAATGCCGCTTCTCTTGTTCGACATGCCCAGAAGAGAGCAATTTCTATCCAAACTGCAGGAATTCGTTTGCCTCAGGAAGTTCCAATGCTTGGAGAATCTGGGCGCTTGGAGAATATGGAGGCCATGGGCATTTCTCACGTATATATGATCGGGAGGTTCAAGTGGGTCGCGCGTGGTGTTCGCCGACGCGCTGGTGCGCATTCCAGCGCTTGAAGCTCCTATTCCGCGACGCCGAGGCGCGCGATTCCCACAGAGGAACTAGCCGTATGTATATGTGCTTACATTCCAACTCCGGTCTTGTGAAGGAATATTTCAACCTGATCTTTTTTGTTGCAGAGAGCAGTTACTGCGCAAAATAAAACCACCGCTAAATTAAAGCATATGTGCCCGTTCACAGAGCATCCTGAGCATCGTGCCTGCGCCCGTTAGTCCGGAAGCGCTGGTGTTCGCGGCACGCGGCCACCGCTGGAAGTTCCTGAGAGGAGCTGTCAGTCCGGCATTCACGACGAGCAAGCTGGCGCAAGTACGTGTCTTCACCAATGCACTTTGCGCACATTTGTGAGAATGTGTATATGTGTGTGTGAGTTAAAGCGAAGCTTTTCTTTGCGAGCCTTCGCGAGCCTTTTATTTGCGAGGGCCAAGTCCTCATCGGCGTCTTTCTTAAAAGAAAAAAAACAATTCTAGTTCCAGGCTCCTGACAGCGGAAACAGACGACCGCTCTTCTAGCCTCAAATGGTTTTGCTGTTTTTCTTTCGTCTTTTACTCCGCTGTTATCCTCTCCACAATTATTGGGCTGCACGCCTCTTCTCGCTCCCCCAGCCTTTTCGTGGCGAATGTTTTCATCTTTGCTAATTTTAGTGAATGGCCTGACACGCGTTTTCTCGGATCCGCGACGTGCAGAGAATTAAGCCCTTTTCCGCTGATATATCTTGAATCCACAGGCGCATCTCTTCGCTCAAGGACCCATAGAACTGCTCCATGCAGACTAACTCAACAAACTTCTCGTCATAACCGAAGGCATCTTCCCCTCTTAGCTGCTCCAGTAAATTGGCTTTCAGCTTGTAAGTGAAATCTTGAAAAAGCTCGCCTCGTGTTGTAGCTAGTTTACGAAAACGATGGCGGGGAGCCGCCTCTGAGAGCCGATATTTCCTTAGCAACGCAGCTTTTACTTTCTCATATTCGTCTGTGTCCTCTCTCGTTAGCCTTGCAATTATTTCGATTGCTCCACCAGGAAGAACGGGCAGAATCTGTTGTGGCCAACTTTCTACTGCCAACCAGTTTTTCTCCCAGGTTCGTTCAAAAGTAACGAGAAACAATCGCATGTCATCGTTTACCTTGTACGACAGCTAGGGGCCCCTTATTTTTATTGCTGTTTCACCGGAACGTCTTTCATTTAATGATATCTTATTTGCCGATTGCATGGCCAAATCCCGCTGTACGTGTAGTTCTCTTAGCTTTAGTTCGTGAGCTCCCTGTTCCTCTCGTTCCTTTCCTTCTACAGCTCTCTGCTCCTCTCGTTCCTTTCTTTCTGCAGCTTGCCTTTCATCAGCTCTGTGCCTTTCTTCTTCAGCGTTTCGTTCAGCTTTCTGTCTTTCCACTGCGGCTCTTTGCCTTTCCTCTGCAGCGTTTTGTTAAGTTTTTCCAGCTCGTTTCTCTATCGCTTCCCATGCTTCTGAAATTTCGTCCTGAAGAGCCCCGCACTTCTCAATCGCCTCAATAAGCTGCAGCTTTGTCGCACTTTTTCCCACCCCAATTCCCAGCTGTTCACATAGTAACAACTATTCTGGCTTTTCCTTTTGCTTAAATCCATGGTCAATCCCGAACGAGGACTTTCTTACTCTCAGTGACGTGAGGAAGCATTGAACAGGAGCATGCACGTACAGAAAGTAATTCGCAGTATAAGAAAACACACGAGCTAAAGCTTAGCAAATGCTCAAAGAAAGTCAAGCGTTAACCATTGTGCTGAAGCCAGGACGACGGGTAGATTATCCCATTGCTGCCAACCAGTTGATATGATCTCGACCAGGTGAGGGGGGTTTCCACCGCAAGAATCAAGAAACGACGACGACGCCAGGCATCATTATGACGAAAAAAAGTAGAAAATATTGTATTCGCTTTATTGGTACATGGATGTGACTCTTATCTGAGTCTCGAGCGGTTCAGGTTACCACGGGGGCCTGGATGGTCTTAAATACGCCCTTGCGGTCTTGTGGTCGTCGACGTCTTCTCGGGGAGCCTGTGGAGGTATTAGTGCTTTCGTCAGGTTCTGCTATCGAGATCTTGAACTGCGGATTTCCTTCCCTTCGTCTTTCCCTCTGCGTCAGGTCGGGGAATAAAAGGGGTGACTATGTTTCGGAGAAGAGTATATTTATGTCGATATGGGGGCGCCCGCTTGAACGACAGGTCAAATATACGGGGGCCTAGACGGCCTTCGTTACCCCTTGCGGTCCTGTGGTTGTCCACGTCTTCTTGGGGAGTCTATGGAAGTATTAGTGCTTTCGTCAGGTTCTCTCGTCGATGACCTCCTGCCCTTGGGTTTGTCTTCTCTTCGACCATTCATTTGTGTCAGCTCGGGGACTAAAAGGGGTGACGCCTTTTCGAAGAGGGCAATTACGTCTGCATGGGGACGCCCACTCGAACGCTTCTCACACTTGACAGGCCGATGCCCAGACTTAACGTAACAGCCTTTTCTGCAAAGAGGCAGATCGTGTTGTCATGGGACCACACGCCTGAATGTCTCTCACACTTGACAAGTCGATCATAGCAAGCCACAATAAATTTGAGGTGGCGCGTGTAACCTGAAATTATGTATCATGGTGCCATCTCTAACGTTCGAAATGCCACTCCTTGCTTAAAATCGAAGATCTTGTCGCGGTTGGAAGTTAACCAAAGACTGGTAGGTCGGTTGGGTTTGGGAGCCCACGGCAAAACCACAAATGAGGCAGTACAGGGTGACATGGGTTCCGTCTCCTCAGATCGGCCTCCTCATAGAAGTTGTCGAGGGATAAAGTACATAAATAATAACTGCATCGTCATTGCCGAAGGTGCTGTAAACGAAAACTTGAACGCAACGCGCTGTCAAGACAAGTCAAATATGTTTTTTTTTCATAAATCAATATACTGATATGTCACAAACTTTGTGGCCGAAATAATCGATATCACTGCGTCTATGTTTCTTGTCTATTTATTATTGCTACGGAACAGTATTTGCGATGACGAAGAGGCAAACAGTGTGAAGACGACGACGACAATTAAAGGCTAGCGCGGGCTGTTGCCTCTTGGCCAAGTGCGGCGTATTTCCTTGTAAATATACTTGTAAATTTCCTTGTAAGGAAAAGATCAGACAAACTTTAGAACTATATCAGTTCGAAGCCAGCAAAACAGTGCATGGCGCTCACATGAAAAATGTAAAGGCCATGAAATGAACAAGTTGAGGGCAAACA
Organism: Dermacentor variabilis; assembly: GCF_050947875.1. Lineage (NCBI taxonomy): Eukaryota > Metazoa > Arthropoda > Arachnida > Ixodida > Ixodidae > Dermacentor > Dermacentor variabilis. Next base: position 144,443,835 of record NC_134569.1, read on the forward strand.
TTTTAATGAAACTTTGTCATTCAAAAACCTTGTTTACATTTTTGCACACATGCAACGGCAGGGGAAAATCTCAATGACGCTGTCCTTTCTTCAAATGTATTGCGCAGGAGCAGCTGTCACCGCTCGTTGTGAGTAATTGCACCGAAATTATAGTCACAACAGAGAGCACATATAAAAAGCAGGAGTTCTGCAAAATATACCAGGTCGAGTCAAATGAAAGTGAGCCAGTGCGAATATATGTAAAACGGGGTACTTTATTTAAAAGAAGTCTCCATGAGCATTTACACATTTGTCCCACTGACTAACGAGTCGCGCGATTCCCGTCTCATAAATGTTCTTGGGCTGCGGCTTCAAGAAGCCTTTAACTGACTATTGCACGTCATCGTCCGTCACAAATCTGGTTCCCTTGAGCTGTTTCTTCAATTGCCCAAAATGTGAAAGTCGCAAGGCGACAGATCTCGTCTGTATGGTGGATATTGCAGCGTTTCCCACTTGAACCTTGCCAGTTTTGTATTAACCAGATCAACGATGCGGGGACGGGCATTGTCGTGGAGGAAGATGACCCCATTCGTCAGATTTCATCGTCGTTTGTTCTTGAATGCGACACGCAGCCGATCCGGCGTTTCACAATATCGGAAACAATTGATAGCCTTTCCAGGTTTAGCAAATCGGATCAGTATTGGCCCCCGACGATCGAAAAAAAGGTCAACAACACCTTTCGGGCGGAACTGACGGCCTGTGCTTTCCTTGGGGATGGTGAATTTGAATGTTTCCACTGTAAGCATTGACGTCGTGTTTCAGGCTCTTAATAGTGGCACCATGATTTGTCCCCGGTGACAATTGCAGACAAGAAGTCGTCACCTTCATTGCGATTGATACCGGATCAGATGAGCCAAGGCCGCGCGGAACCTCTCTGTCTTCTGGTGGTGGTTCAGGATCTTGAGCATCCATTGCACACACAACAACCGACAACCCGAGATGTTCATGAATTATGGTGATAACCGAACCATAACTGATGTTCACACCCTCTGCCAGTTCATCGATGCTTATCCTCCGTTCTTGTCTAATCAGCTCATTAACCTTTGCAATTGTGTTGGGGGTGAATGCATGTTGGCTTAGCCTGCTCTTGCATCGTCTTTGCAACTTTCACGTACTTCTTTGAACTGTTTGCTCCAACGCTTCACAGCGGCCAATGAAATGCAATGTTCAACGTGCACGGCAGCCATACGGCGACTAATTTCTTTTGGGGAAACACCTTCAGCTGTCAAAAACCGGACAATACCGCGCTGTTTAACTTTCAGAGCGTCCATTATATCACGCAACCATGTTCAACCTAGTATATGGGAGCACTCAAGAACATTTATCCTCACACCTACACGTTACTTTTGTAAATGAGAGATGCCGGTGTGCTACGCGCATGCCTCGCAAATAATGGACCGAACCATTATTGCGCGGGTTGGCTCACTTTCGTTTCACTCACGCTCGTACATTAGAAATGGAAGATACAATAGAAAATACAAATGCGAAGATACAGCTTGACAGAGGGCAAGAAAGTGTCACTGGAAACAAAGGTCACTGCAGGTATACACAAACATTCGCAACAAGATATTTAAAGATATGTATAAGTCTCCAATAAATCTACATATATCTACATATCTAAGGAAAGGTCACTGTATATAATGCGTCAAACAAGGCAAATAAACATGTTGCGCAATTACAGATGCACAGATCACAGAATCCGAATGTCCACCCCCCTCGCTACACTCCCCCTGATGCGTCGCGGGCGACGGAAGGCGGCGCGCTTCTTCCCCCCTTTTCTCTCTTGTGCACACAAGACTGAGCCACCATCGTCGGCTACGCCTCCCCCCCTCCGCCACGCTTTCACTCGCACATACAGCATACGGCGCGCGGTGATGATTTCGCCCTTGGACTTTTTACGGAACATGACGACGACGGCAGGAATGCGCGTGTACGGGCCATATATTTGCTATCGCAATAGTATAATAAAGATATCTGGCAAATGAAGAGACCCATGACCCATAAACCCACAAAATTCCGGAATCAAAAATATTGACCACGACTCTGGAAATGTGAGTGCATCTTGCTCATCAAATCTTTATAAGAACTTTATACCCATAAAGTTTCAGAATTGAAATCCACGCGCTCCGTAGATTCCGCGGCATCCGCGATATGCTGCGAAGAGCCCGCTCGCCATCAAAACGCCCTTGAAAATTTGTGCTCGGATGGGGCTCCTGCGTTATGCGACTCCAGGTGCATGGTCGTTGCCACAAAATCCAGCCCAAGTTCACAATGTTCGCGCCGAAATTTCTTTTAGAGCGTGGAAAAGACATGCTGGACAAAATCCAGAATGATTTCTGGCGCCGTGGATTGTCTTGGTCTGCGGTGCATGACAGCAGGAATAAATTTCGGAAAGGAGCTGAAGCCCCATAATCCCCAAGCTACGCCCCTGGTACGCACTGATTATGCATAATTAGACCGATCGAAAAAAATATATTATTTCTGTTTCGGAGCCTTTTTCGCCATTAGTACTCTGCTATTGGTCAAAGCTTTCGGGTTGCGCTCACTTCGCCTGTCTATCACGCGACGTCAAAAAACCGCGAAAGCTCACCGCGTCGAAGGGACGTGTACGGGTTAAAGATACATTAATATCCCGAACAAAATTTATCTTTTTTCTGAATAGGCAGAGACTGCTTTTCCAAAAGTAATAAATGATGGCTGCCCGCCCATCGCTCTGGCACTGGCCGCTCAGAGCTGCCGAGGAGCATTGATTTGTTTGTGTACAATAATATTTCTTGCGTGGTAGTATAACGTTATTGAGCCTTCTCGGAACGTATGCGGCATCGCTCTGCCAGCCCTTCTTTGCTGAAGTTCCCTTCTCGCGGTATTTTTAACCATCCGTCGCACACCGCAGCCATTTACAGCATCTCACCGCTAGTTATGTAAGGGGAAGCGGACCAATTGCAAACGACGGCACCACCCTCCTTATTCGGTTCTTCACTGGGCTCGCTAGGCCCAATGAAGCGGTCTCCAGATGAGCGTGCTCCTGACCCCTTGTCAGAGGATTAGATATGAAAAACCGCTCAGTGTAGGCAATTTCATTAGTTTCGAAAGGAAACAAAACTGACTTATAAACGAGAAGAGCGTTTGATTGGACTGCTTAGACAACGCCCCGGGTCAGCACCAGATGTTTGCGTCGGCGGTTACGTAAAATCGATGTCTGGAGAATTGAATAAAAACACTTTGGAATAGTTTCACGTTAAAGGCCCCATGATGCGTTCAAGGCGTCCGTCGTACTTGCTAGTAGTCAGCAACTCCGGTTAACGTAAGGCTCCGCCTAATGTGCGTGCTCCCGCGCGCGCGCGCGCGTGTGCGCGTGTGCGCGTGTGCGTGCGTGCGTGTGTGTGTGTGTGTGTGCGTGTGCGTGTGCGTGTGCGTGTGCGTGTGCGTGTGTGTGTGTGTACTCGTGTTACGATTTTTTATGCACTGACACAAAGCTTCGCTGTACGTAGAGTAGGTAGGTTCAGGTGCCACATGCACATGAAGGTACGTTCATGTACCACCTGTACATGAAGGTAGGTTCATGTACCACCAATAAATGCGTGACCGATGGTAGGATTGAATCTCTGTCTTACCGCACAGCATCGCGATGATCAACTTTGCGGTTGTGTCCTATATCGAACCTACTGAGATCCTGACTTAACTTTTAAAGCATGGAGACGCTGTTCGGGTACATGCTACGACTACACGCATATTTCTCTCATGCATCCACGACATCCACGGCAGCGCTGCCCGCCGGAAGGCATACATCCACTGAAGGCGGGCAAATACGTGTGAAAAAAAGAAAGGATTGCGTGTTAACAATTACGCCACTGCCGACACTTTACACTAGCAACTAAGTGAAAAATGTGTATTTCCTTGTGTATTTTCCTTTCGTCAGTGCTCTTTAAAAGTGTTCACTTGTGTCTACCGCTGTATTCTCCAATGTATTTTCTGTACCTTTTCTTAACCCACTCCTGCTATAGCGCAAATTGCGCTGCAGTATGTATGAATAAATAAATAAATAAATAAATAAATAAATAAATAAATAAATAAATAAATATGTTTCGCTCGTACAGAATGCATCCGGTCCGGTAGAACGTCCGAGCACCCTTGTAACGCGAGGATCAGAAAAAAGAATGATAAAGCACCATCGAAGAAATTAATTTACGCAGACCCTAAGCCACAGCTTTCAGATTCATTTAACAAGCTTGAGAAATGCACGAATAAGCATACGGCATATTTTGTAATGAATACAAGGAGACAACAGAAAAGAACATTGCTGCATTCATTCCTGGCCCATTGTGCGATAACGAAGGGGTTGAATTCTGCGGGATGTCAATAAGGTATGCTAAAAAGATATTCATGTTTTTCAGTACTCAGTGTCTTAGTCTTAGACAGATAACAAAAAGAATAAATAAATGTATCTTTGTTTGTTGAATAAGTTTAATGAGAGCGCTTTGTACAAACAAGCAAGGGTGTGAAAACTACGTAGTCAGCGAATAAATACGTTTACATATTCTTAGGCGTTCAAGGTCTTTGAAACCTCCAGCCAGGAATTGGCGGACATTATCGGAAAGCAAAGTGCTGTCGATACATCAGTGGACGCAACGCTGCTGTTGCGGCGATACGCCCTGGACACGATTCTCAAGGCCGGCTTCGGCGTCGACATGGGCGTGCAGAAAGCCGAACCAGGTGGATTTTGGGACAAGCTCGCCGTTGAAAGTTCCCGGCTGTTGGATTCACTCGGGATGCAAGGAATCACGCTTATAGCAAGTATGTCAAAATTTTCTAGAACATATATATATTCTTCAGAATATAAACAGTCACCATTAAAAAAATCTAACTCTTTTGTACGCTGCATTCGCGAGTAGAGAACTCTTGCCAAGCCTGCAATTGAACTGCTTTTCCATTCAGTAACCCGAATTTAACTCTGTACCTTCCAAAAGTGGGTTTCTACAGTTAATTCCGATAATTCCTGGACTTGTCTCCAACGAATAGATCTGAAGTAGTGCCCATATGCAAGATTAAAGCTCTGTGCGAGTACGAGAACATGATCTTTTGTCTTTCTTTTTGTAAATGTAAATACCCACGATTGTGATGGCACTTTCGTTATCGTGGTCTAAGGTCTCACGAAGCGACTATGAACTAAATTCCTTGTTTACCCGGTTTACAGACACGAATGTGTTCAAACATTCTTATTTTTCGCCAGTTTTCAGAACAGTTTTTCCAAATACGATGCCCCAAAACATTGTTTTCAAATTATTTAGCGATCTTCTAGAATGGTGGTGTATTATTGATGCAGCAGTAAAGAAATGAACCTCGTATCTGTAAGTACAGTACGCCGGATAAACTGCTTTCCGTTACTCAGATTGTATGCCAGAACTTCTGCCCCTTTTTATGTGGATGACGAGAGTTACTGCATGGTGCATGGATAAGTTTACCGCTGCAGTCCAGGAGCTGGTGAAACCAGTCATTGAACGGCGTCGGGAGATGAAGTCGGTGAGAGCACCCTTTATTTCATCAGTTTCTTCTTCGCTTAATCTGGCTGGAAGTTTGCCAATAAATAAGAATCATGGTGGTTCTGAGGCGCGATTGGTTAGATCTTGTTGGTAGTCGCTATCACAGCAATTATTGAGGGGATAGTTATCTCAAAAAGAAATCAGGTTATGACTCAATATTTTATTGTTGCGCGGAAATACCAAGCAGGTGGGAGGCTATACACAAGTATACCATGTGTCCCACGTTACTTGTGCCAAAATGTAAAAATATACATATGATACGCAGATGCACAGAACCAACGTAATATGGTTTGCCGTCGCTTGGAGCAAGGCAGACTACTGTTTGTAATTTCCCCTACTTGCTTAATTACTTATTGTTATTTAATGAACTTCTCTAATATAATATTCAGGGCTAAAACTGACGATAAAAAATTGTAGACCATCCTGAACAATTTCCGATCCAGGTTTCTATTGCTCAATACGTGCTACATATTTTTTTGTCCAAGCCTGCAGCAAGAAACCCGTGAAACACACGCGCACACACACACAAACAAACAAAAACTAATAGTCGTAATAACAAAAAATTTCGGGCTTGCTCACGGCGACGGCAAATAACATTGCCTTGGTTCTGCTCCCCTACGTGGCATTTACATATTCCTAAATTTTGGCTCATGTTACTTGTGACACGTGGTATTTGCTCGCAGGTACGTCCAGCTGGTTAAAATGCAAATGTCAGTGCTAGCTCAAAAATTATCCTCACCTTTTGAGCGCCAGACTTTTAGGTGCGTGGGTACGGCGAGGACAAGATCATGTCCGTAACGGTAAAAGTTACGGTTCTGTAGCGCGCGGTCTTGGAGGAAGCGGATTGCTGAGGAAAGAGACTAAGGGACCGAGGTATACTCCTTGTGGATGCGAGTGAAGACAAATACAATGTTGTATAGGCTGCGCCAGCTAACATTACCCAAGGTGCTCAACGAGGAAAAGAAACATTAAAGATAAAGGATGCAAGTTGCGATTTTAGGAGCTGCTTGTTCGGTCGTCGGACCTCTCAAGAGCGAACGTAGTTTATATGATAGCTGTAACTTGTATCGTCTTTTTAATATCTTTTTTTTTCGTGAAACTTCTTTGCTAACATTGGCTGGTACACGGGGTATATCGCAATCAACATAATTCCGATCAATCAGATCAATAGCTGAAGCTGTATAAATTTTCATACAGACAATTAATGCAGATTTACGGGAAAAGTTAATCGTGATACTATGCTTCGTCGTAGGGAACGCTTTTTCTGCTGCTATTAACACCACTTTGGTGAAGGAAGCGCATTGATTTCTAGAGATATTAGTATTCTGACTTCTCCCAAGTTACCGCTAAGATGGCCAACAGAGTGCGGTGTGAACGGTCTCGTTACCTCATCTCGGACAGTGCTTCCATGCAATCGATTTACTCAACGTGTTACGTATTCAATCTCTCTTTTTCCCATTGGGGCTAATAATGTTTCTTCAGCATTTATTTATTCTTATTTTTGTGGGACCCTCAAGGTACATAGTTCTACATTGCAGAGGGGAGGGGCGAGAATACATCGCAAAAAAAGGGGCGCGATGTTTATTAGTGATATCAAAAGAAGCCAACAAACACTGACACCAAGGACAACATAGGGGAGTTTACTTGTGTTTATTATATGAAATAAAGAAACGATAACGCGAAATGCGAAAGGTGTGGGTTCGATTTTACCACCCGCGGCAAGTTGTTTTTTCATCCACTTTAATTTCCATTAGGTTATTGTTTCCTTATTTCGTTTATTGAGGACAAGTAATTTCTCTGTGTTGTCCTCGGTGTCAGTGTTTGTTGGCTTCTTATGATATGACTAATAAACATCGCTCCCTTCGGTTAACCCCCTTTCTTCTCGAGGATTAGTTCAAGGAATTCACAGTGCAGGGAACAAATGAGATTGAAAAAACTAGTAATGTATACATAACGAACAAAAAAAGACACATTATATGAAGATACACAAAGAGTACACTTTACCAAGCATACGATGTCCACGAATAAACACGTAATAATACCATTTGGTACTATGCATTATTTCATGTTGATTAGCGCATTCTTAAAACAAGTGGGGTCCCTGATGCTTACTAATGATGTAGGTAGAATATCACAGTCGATTGAAGTCCTAGGAAAGAATGATTGTGAGCACGCGACGGTGTTAGGATGAGGTACGTTAATTTTACGTACGTGATCACGACGAGCTGAATAATAAGGCGCAGATTGGATCCAAAAGGGCGAAGAGATGCGTAGTGGTAGTAGATTTTATGACAAAGGGATATGCGTGATTCCTTCCTGCGAAGAAATAATAATGATGTTTCCCGTCATTCTTTGTGCGTGCAGTAAAATGTTCAGGTTTTGACGTTCTTTTTCATATTCCTATATGTTTCGTATAGGCTGCACTGTTAGTGTTACTAATGTAACACTAACAGTGCGACGGTAGTTAGATAGGATGAAAAGAAGAGCTATTTTGTACTGCCTTGATTTCGTTAATTTATGTGATCTGATCAGGATCCCAAATGGATCAAACATACTATAATTTCCGGCGGACGTAAGCTGTCTAGAACAGGCGTCAAGAAAGATCGTTAGTTTTATTAATGCCAAGATAACGGTAGTATGTAACGGATTGAAGGGGGCAGTCATTGAGGGCGCAGGTAGGGCAAGTCATGTTAGATCAAGAAATCCACATAGATTTGCAATTATTTATGTTAAGCTCCATACACCAAGTAAGGCACCAATTAGATATGTTATTTAAATTGCGAGGTTGGGATTTATGCAGAGGATACTGCAGTATTATTTGTTATCGACAGCTTTACAGATCTGGATGTTCTTGGGAATGAGGAACTGAATATCAGGGTTCTCTCATGGTTTGTAAAAGCTTAGCGAACAATTATGTTCATAAAAATGATTAGCGTTGTTTGCGCGCTAAACAGAAGCAGGTGCACGACGAAAATTCGTGCAAGATTGCAAAATACATAATTGCGTTGAGTGGTTAAAATATTCAGTAGTTCAAATACTCATGAGCTGGCTGACATAATACCCTCTAAATAAGCGCACGAATATTACATTTTACTGCAAGCGCCTGAATGTATAGAGACACATTTTACACGCTCTACATTTCACACTCATATTTACCACTTCAATAACTGCATAGTGTTCGTAAAGCAGCCCATATGAAACATATAGGAATATGAAAAAGAACGTCAAAACCTGAACATTTTACTGCACGCACAAAGAATGACGGGAAAATTATGTACTTGAAAAGCGTATCTCGGTAAAAAATGACAATGTCCTTCTGTGACCATTCACATAGGTTAAGTTACAAGCGCAATAGATATTAACTGCCAAAAGCATCCCAAGCAACCATCAATAAACTAGTTGTGAGGATGCATTCTAAACATTCTGCTAGCTTTTTTTTTTTGCACTTATAATAAAATCTTAACAGGGTGTTTGGTTGTTCACGAACTATCCACTGCTTTCATTCAATGCATCATCCTTATATACTTAGCTTTACATACATTGTCAGGATTGGGGTCTCAATCCCATCGCTCGTGATCCGTTGTCAATATTGGAATCCGGCATGAATTCGAAAGTAGCTGGCCCATGCCGTCGTCCAACTTATCCACGCTGAGGACGTTGATGAAGGGAAGGACTGCTTCTCATCGAGAACGAGGAATATGGGTTTATTTACAGTATTTATATCAGTCTAACATGACTGCTGGAGAGAGAGTACATCAGTCTAACATGAGTGCTTGAGAGAGAGTACATCAGTCTAACATGACTGCTTGAGAGAGAGTACATCAGTCTAACATGACTGCTTGAGAGAGAGTGGCCCAAGCAGCCGCACAACAACGGTTTTTAAACACTCGGTCTTCTCCCGATACAAGGTGATGCGAACGTTCGTTTAGTCATCGCAAACTTGCCGCCGTCCCGCGGCACGGTTTACACACACACACGCACACACGCATACACACGCGTGTTTACGGTCCGAAACCGACACCACACGAATTTCATAGAACTCAGAGCCGTTCCGGGTAGCGCGTTGTCTTGCGTCTCTATCGGTGCGTGCGAAGGAGTGTCCGTCGGTTCCCGCGGCAGCTCCCCCGCCCGTAGGAGATCAGGCCCGCTTTGTCGTGTTGCGCACCAGGCCTGCTTCGTCGAACTCCTTCAGTCACAACGCATCCTAGATGAACCGATGGATGGTGGAGGATGCGCGTGTTGATATCGACACAAAGTCGACTTCGCCACGCCGTGGCTAAAGGTTGGTGGCGATGCTCCCGAGATGTTGCTTCCACAGTCGCAACTGGTTGGCAAAACTTGCACTGCAGCTGGCCGTTCTTAACAACATGCACATATCGCGTAAGGCTTTTTCTTGTCACATTCTAGTTTTGCATTTAAAGAATCGAAAATATTTCTTTTTCGTTTCGTTCCAAATAAAAGGTACATACAAGAGATACAGCCGTCGCTGCTGAGCAAGACTTTTTTTTTTAACTACTTCGAGAAACGCACTAAAGGCAGTTGTTTTCACATGGACCACCAAAAAACATTTGTGTACATACATGCTCGAACATTCGCAATTGTGATAGAGTTTCATCGCTATTGCAATTTGCATAAATTCTTTAGTGTGCTACTTGCGAACGCTGAACATATCAGTTCATATTTCTTTAGCAATCCATTTCGATTCCCTAATCTCAGAAGCTATTTCGCAGCAGTAAGAATACCACGAAACAAGATATATTACCCAGTGCGATAAGAAAGCTCTGCGAAAGCGCATCAGTTCAGTGCAAATATGCGATAGTACTACAAATAATTTGACCCCAGCATCTGGATCAGCAGAACTGATAAGGATGAAGGTACAGCGATAAGCTCCCGCACAACAGGACCACATTTCTATGTTCAGCTCTTTTTGGGTTTTAGCGGTACACAAATATCGCAGTTATTCTCGGTTCGTGGCTAGGAGCACATATGTCTAGCATACTATAGGCCACCCTATATAAAGCATGAAATGCTTTTAGCTCCCGTTATCGGTGACCTTCAAGTGACCTTGAGCCAAAAGCCAGAGCCATTTATCAAGTTTACTACTTATATTATCATATTATCAAATTCACTGCTCTGTAACTCAGAAATGAAACATGATATTACAATCTAATGGTGCATTAAAGCGGACAAAATTTGTATGTAACACACGAATCTAAAAAAAAATTTTGTTGGTGTTGGGCTGCTGAGCACGAGTTCGCGGGATCGAATCCCGGCCATGGCGGCCGCATTTCGATGGGGGCGAAATGCGAAAACACCCGTTTGCTTAGATTTAGGTGCACGTTAAAGAACCCCAGGTGGTCAAAATTTCCGGAGTCCTCCACTACGGCGTGCCTCACAATCAGAAAGCGGTTTTGGCACGTAAAACCCCAAATATTAAAAAAAAATTGTTATATGGAAATACAGCCTTTGCAGAACGCTTGTACACAATGTAACGAATTCATGTAAGACATAAATTGACACACACAATTTGTTCGCTTTGATTAATCTAATGGATGCAGTTTACAGGACCGTGATATCTGTTCTTGATGCAGAGCTATCAATTTGTAAACGTCATGCTTCTATATTTTCGAACTTTCGAATTTTTGAAAATTCTTCTAAGAACATTCAGGCCCTAAATCGATAATCTGCGACCACCGTTCACTAGAATGTCCCTTTATCTTTCAATAGCAAGAAAATTCATTAAGATCGGCCGAAGGGTTATCTCGGAAAAGCGTTTTGCCTTTCACGTGTACTTGAATAGGCCGCGTCGGAGTTGGGCCCGAGCTAAAGCTTCCTCTTAAGAGCAAAATGCGGTCTCTGGCACCCAACGCTTCCTTCGTACAGGACAGCATTACATACGCTAGTTCCTGCCCAAACAAGTCACACAAAAAATCTTGATTCCGAGTTCTTCCTAATGTTTGTTCACATTATCACCCAAGGTGTAACTTCTAGCACGCTGACGTTTTATTTGTCATATCCGATAGCGACGTTCAAAAGGCAGATATAGGGCACCATATACTTCATTGTCACCTTTTGGGGTTGAGAGAGGGTTGCTTGTGCTATTTTCAGTGGCAGCGGTCCGTGAGTTCTGCGGTGCGGGTTATTGCGCCACCTCGAGAGATGGCGCCATGCTGCGTGGCACCTTCTTCTCGCCTAGCTGGGGTGTGCGCTATGTCTCCCTGTCGTCTTTCGCTGCCTGCCGTGCCGCCTTAAACCGGTTTTCTTGTATCTGAGCAGGGTCCATATGGACCTGTGCACAGTATGGCGTGGTGCGGTGTGGTTTGGTGGGGTGTACCCTTGCGAACAAACAATACAGCCATTTCAATATTGCGGGTAGTATTATCTCCAACCAATCTTCTTGGTGGGTTTCCGTTTCATGCTTACATCTATTCGCGATTACGGGAGAGCCAGCAATTTTTTATATTTATTATCTTTCAGAACAAGGCTGGCGACATCCTCCAGTTTATCCTTAAGATCGAGGACGTGAATGCTGTTCCAGGTATGTTTCTAGTTCTAGCTAAACCCAGCTGCGCATGCAGCATGCGCGGCTTTTTTTCCTCCCATAGTTTGTGGTTTTTTCTTTATAACGATGCTTTCCCTGTGAGGTATATATATTCGTTTACAAATTCCGTTTCAATGCCAGAATATCTCAATGAGGTTCGGAACATTTCTTTAGACATGGGCCTGAAGTTTGTGTGGTGATTGAGCAAGATAGAAAGGAATGAACGCCGTGCCTAACCTTAAATAATAAATATAGGTTAGTAAATCATGTTTCGTTTCACAACGCGACAGCTTGTATTAGACAACATGTTCACTAGGGAGCAGCTGTCATAACGAGAAAAAAGTATTTGATACCTTAGTCATTCAAATCTTCACTTCAGCGTTTACGTTAACCTAGCCATAGTAATCAGCAGCAGTTAACCAGCAGCTTTTAATTTTTTCGTACTAGCCATCTGATGATCATGAAATGATATCGGAAAAGTAAACCAGCGTGGTGTTATCAAAAAAAGTTTCTTTCTTCTTTCACTTCTTTTCTTTTGGAGAATACGCGGGAATATAGAAGGTCAATCAGCATGCTTATTGTAACGTTCTTTGCAATTTCTTGACCTTTGGGGCCCTTCGTGGGGTGACGTTTTCTTGTGGCCTCAAGTGGAATATTGATTTGAAACCGTGACTTCCGCGCAAGCTATTAAAGAGTGAGCGAAGTGTATTACTGTAATTAATAAGAAGAAGTTGTAAGTAACGATTGCCAACAATTACTTTTTCACAAATTTCTCCAAGTGCTTTAAAGAAATCCAACTGTCTCCGAAACCTAAATGCATATATAATGTGCAATTATGTGCTTGCGGATTATATTCCTTGGATCCCCTTTGCTATCCCACATGCTAGGGGCAATTTCGTGCTCCCTCATAGACTTCTTTGCATTGGATACAGTCGACACCGACACTTGCAACAGCCTTTTACACTATCGATTCCAAAAATTCTGAAAGAACCCCCAAAGAACGTCGTCAAAGTCAGTGATACAGCTTTCACGTTGCTCCTGCTGCGTGCGTCACTTTGTGGCGAGAACACGGCCTTGAGCGCACCCTCCGCATCATCTCTCCTTTTCCTATGTACATGACATCATTGCCTGCTCCGGCAAATCAGGTGGTTCCCTTTTTACTTCTTCGTCTGCGCATGCTCATTTACTCTCCTCCCCCTCCTCCTCCGCAATTGTGCTTCCCTCTTAATTTCTTCACACGCCCTCGCTTACAGCACCGTATTAGACCGCCGTCTGCCAACCATGGAAACCTAAGGAAGTAGCTAATGAAACATATTCCTTGGAGACAGCATATTTTGTTGCCGTATGACAGAGTGACTCCTTGTTCTAAAATATTTATAATACCTTATAACCAAAATATATGCAAGCAACTTTCACAATGAACTAAACATAAATACAACGAAACACGGTGTCGCTTAGTCACTGCACGGCTTCTTAGCTCCTTAGGCTCAAGAATTATTTCAAATATTTCAGTTGTTCAGATTTTATTCAACAACCTTGAAAATGTTCTTAATCCTTTAAGAGGATTAAACTATCGTTCTTTCGAATAGTGCGGATTTTAGCGCTGTCCACACTTGGACTTTGTAAACATCTTCCCGTGTAATATAAATCCTCGCATGCTATTGTTTTTTTTCAGGCAATGAAGTTCACAGCCCCCTATCTAGATTAGAGATATTGTTCAACGCGATCGTTTACGTCTCTGCCGGGTAAGTAGCCTTTCACTGCGGTACCAATTACGTACATGAACGCTTCAAGGCAATTGTCGCCGTCGCCATGACTTAATTATGTCTCAGAATTATGCGAATGGCAGCCCACAAGCCAATGTCATGAAACAGAAATATCAAAACTGTAAAGCCACATCTGTGCTTAACCTGCAACCAAAGTAATTTTACCGGAGCGCCTCTTTACGGGCAGGTTAGTGGCGTTTGTGCGATGCTATTTAACACGGCGTGTTAAAAGCGGTTAACGATGCCAGAAGTATTGCGCCACGCGCGTATGTCGCCTGTGGGTTAGGCGGTCCCGCGTGTATATATATATATATATATATATATATATATATATATATATATATATATATATATATATATATATATATATATATATTTATATATATTGTAACCAACAGTTACGACGGCCGTTACTGACGTGATTCTTGCAAGTCGATAATTGCGCCATTCGTTTGCAAAAAGTCCATGCCCAGTATAAGCTCACGGGAACACTCAGGGAGAACAATAAAGCTGCTCACGTCTGTAAAGCCTCTAATGCCGATTCTTGCTGTGCACTTTCCAACAGGGTCGACTAAGTGACCCCCCGCTGTCCGGTCCGGTCCTATGGGTCACTACCTTTTTCAATTTTCTGGCGAGTACACTGCTAATAACTGAATAGTCCGCACCAGTGTCTATCAGCGCAGTCACTTCGAAGTCGTCGATGATGACGCGCAACTCGGAAGTAACGGCGTCATCACTGCACTGGTTCGTCGGTTCGTCACTGCCGTCGTCTTGTCGGATTGGCGATGGAGGGCCTTCGGTGTTCCGGGAGTCAGCGGCCTTGCCTCCACAGGTCGCTGGCTCTAGTTTTCCCGTCGCGGACTTTGTGCGCGACGCCTCGGTGAAATGGAAGAGGGACGCGGACTGGGCGACCTAGAACGCACAGGCGCTGCCGATCGAGGTTCATGTTGTTGGGTGTTTCGAATAGTTTGGCGCGTGGACAAAAATGCTTCACTTTCATCAGGGCGCTCACCGTTTCGTGGGCAAGGTGAATTCACGGAGAAGCCACGCAGTCCTACTCGGCGATACCGGCATTCCCGGTATAGGTGACCAGCCTCTCCACAGTGGTAGCAGAGGGGACGCCGGTCTGCAGTGCGCCATACATCGCTTTTACGTGGCCTTCCTTCTGCCATGGGCGGCACATTGCGAGGAAGTACCTGGGGTATTGTGGCCGTTCGTCCAAAGTCGGCGCGTTCTAGGTCCTGGCGTAAAGCTTGGGCGTACGATATCCGCGGCTGACGCTCTGGCTGTGCGCGAGGCCGTACCTGAGGCTCTGGCTCACAAATTACTTGCCGGACTTCTTCGCGTATGACATCGGCAAGTGAGGCCACTGGAGGAGGGCTTTGAGCCAGCTGCAGTTTCTGCAGCTCTTCCCTTCCAACGGACCTCACCATTTCGCGTAGGATGTCCATGTTGTTGGAGAGGGCTCCTGACCCAACGTCAAATGATGCGAGGCTTACATCTCTGTTGTACTTCCTCGCACGCTGCTGCAGCGTCTTCTCCATCGTCGTCGCCTGTGATCGAAATTCAGCTACAGTGCGGGGCGGATTACGAACCAGGCCGGCAAAAAGCTCCTGTTTCACACCGCGCATTAGGTGCCGCAATTTCTTGTCCTCAGCCATGTTTGGATCGGCTCGGCGGAAGAGGTGGGTCATATCCTCAATGTACATGGTCACACTTTCGTTGTTTCGCTGGTTCCTCGCCTGAATAGCGGCTTCTGCCCTCTCTCTGCGGTCCGTGCTCGGGTACGTAGTAAGCAGCTCTCGTCGGAAGTCGTTCCACGATGATAACGACGCTTCATGGTTTTGAAACCACGTGCGCGCAGATTCCTCCAGCGCGAAGTACACATACCGGAGTTTCTTTGTTTCGTCCCAGCCGTTACATCTGGCGACACGCTCGAAGTTTTCGAGCCAGTCCTCGGCATCCTCGAATGTGTCTCCGTGAAAGGATTCTGGCGTCCGGGGCGAATCGACGACGACGTGAGGAGGCATTACTTGAGTAGGAGGAGGAGGAAAAACTTTATTTGCTCTAATTGGTTAGAAATTAGCGGTGGCAGATGCGGTCGGCCGTCTTCACGGTCTTCTTCCCCATCTGCGCAGGGTCGACGCCCCTATTCCAGGGCACCACTGAGGGTGGCTACTCGGCGAGCGTGCCTTACTAGTCCATGCTGGACTTTCGGGTCGCTGCTGGAGAGCACCCTCTCCCACTGCTCCGCACTCGGGTCTTTTATTTGAAGGAATTGTTGATTCTGAACGCATTCCCATGTAATGTGATATAAGGTGGGCTTGGCGCCGCACCAGGGGCAAATGTCTCTATACTGGGTGGGAAACATCTTGCTTAGTGTGTTTAGGTTTGGATATGTTCCTGTCTGCAGCCTCCTCCAAGAGGTTGCTTCATGCTGATTTAGGCTGTTGTGGGGTGGAGGGTATTTGATTCGGACCCCCTTATAGTAATTCAAAATGTCTTAGTAGCTTGGGTTGACTGGTATGGGTTCCTCAGGGTCGGTGCTTGTGGCCGCTCGGTTTGTGTGCTCTCGAGCTGCCTTGTCCGCCCTTAGGTTCCCTTCTATTCCAGCGTGTCCCGGTACCCAGAAAATTGTATGCCTGACTTTGTTGTTAGCCCTGCAGGAGCGGAGGATGTGAAGCACTTGAGTAGCCATCTTACTTGAGTAGCCATCGCACTGGTACCTAGGCTGACTGCTGCCGCGGCCCTTGGTGAATCGGCGAGAGGACCAAACTCGGGGGCCTCACCTCGTATGCGGCGGCTCGTGCGTTGGTGGACAGGCGTTAATTCCGTTCGCTCCAGACTTCGGGGATCCTGGCTACCTTCCCTGGCGCCTGTGGGGCTTGAAATCATACCCCGCACCTCCACCAGATATGTAACCAACAGTTACGACGGCCGTTACTATGCAAACTAATTTATTCTGGGCGAACCTGTGCCCGTCAACAAAAACGTCCCTTGAGCTTCGCTTCTTCTAACATCGTTCTCTTTGTCGCCTCCTGTCGCGTGCCAGTCAGATTCCCGCGCACTAGCCGCCGGTCTTGTCAGCACCGGCCCAGCGTTGCCTTGCGGTGCTTTTCTTGACGCTTGCGGTGTGGCGGCTCTTTGAAACGCAGTTGGGATGTGGCGGTCGTCTTGTGTTCTCGCAATGCTGGCGGCAATATATATATATATATATATACGCAACACCATCCAAGAAGTTCACACGCAACGACAAAACCATGTTATCGCATTCACTAATTCATTTTTTTTATTTAATAATTACGCCACCTCAGCATTACCGCACATCTAGTTGCCAGCTGGACCACCTCTGTAATGTAACTTCTGAAATCTCAGTTCTTTTGCTTATCTACAACGCAAAATATATTGCTGCGCATTAGGTTGCTTATGATGCGTTTCAGAAGGTCCTCTGCAGCTCTCTGTATACCGACATAGCGTCAAAAAACCGCGGTTCCACCCGAAAGGCGAAGCACAGATTGCGATGGCAAATTAGTAGATACCTGTACCAAGCAAAAATAGTAGCTTTATCGGCCGTGTAAACTTGTAGACATTCGCTTACTAACTAAATGACCAATGATAGAATGTGTAAGCGGGACTCAACCAGGTCGTAGAAGGAAGCAGACACACAGAGAAAGCGCTGTCTTTGCGTTTCTGCTTCCTTCTACGTCCTCGTTCAGTCGCGCTTACGCATTCCATTATTGATTCAAACCAACTAGCCCATGAATTTGTTTTATCTAAATTACCCTCCACGGTGTCACGCGTGCACAGGTAAACATGAACACACTCAGCTGGACGACGGCGGAAGCTTTCTGTGAAAACGCTGGAATTAGGAGCCAGTTGACTTCCGTGCATCTGTCGCTTCAACGCGAATGAAACGTCGAAAGCACAGCGCATGCGAAGCTAGTGGCCTTACGCGCACTCTGGAAACATCGCAGATCGCTTTAAAGATGAGGCCCACGCGGGCGCGCGCTTTGGCCACGTCACAGATTGCTATCAAGACACACGAGTGCCAGTAAGGCGTCTACTACGGCGTCCGCGATTCGCGTGGCCAACGCCCTTGTAGACGCTGCGGTGGTCTCCATTGTGTACGGAGCCGCGCGCGAGGAGGACATCGAGACACCCTGGCAGCCGCCGGAGAAGACCACCCCTCCTCCCTCGACTGACCCCCCTTGCCTCGCGCGCCATAGGAGAGGGCGCGCATCCGGACTGCATTTCTCGCTCGCGCACGCGCGATTGAACCGCGTTCGCCGGCTCAGCCTCACACGTTTTCACTCATACGGAACCTCACGGCGATGGCAGAAATGCATCTGGAGTGTCCACATAATTGTTATCGCAATAAAATTCAATCCAACGTTTTGCGCATAACGTGTGAGGAGGACTTGGCGCAAGTTGTTTAAGAGGTCCTCACGGTGCAAAAATTGTTTTCTTAGTTGTGATCCTACATGTCATTTCTCTTTATTTTTTTATCCCTTTGTTCAGCAGGATAACATAATCCTGTCCTTCTGTAGAGTGTTATATGTGTCTAAACCTATTTCTTCATATTACACAGCTTTTTGTGTTACCAATGCCCCTACTCTTCATCTACATTATGCAACTGAACATTTGTATAAAACTTTCAATATTGCTGTGTGCTGGATTAGTGCCTTATATCGCTTCTCTGTTGTCTTTGCTAGTTTTTCTAACATTGTACAACGAAACTATGAATTCGTAACGATTCAGCAACATCTCTTTCTGAGTACGTTTACCCTTCTCAAAGGCTGCTGTTTTGCTATACTTGCTATAATTAATTTCTGTATACATATGTTATCACCATTGTCTACTAATGGATCCATATAGAATGCGTTCTAGTCCATCGGAATTAAATTCACGCATTGTAGACCCGCGCATATCGCCCCTAGCTGTGCTTCACATTAATATGCGGTCTGCTCGCTGCAAAGAGAACAACCTGTTTATTCTTCTTGATGAGTTTAAAGTTGATTTCTCCATAGTTATGCTAACAGAAACTTGGTACCATGATGACTCGGATGTTATTGATATCGAAGGTTATAACCCAGTTCATTTAAATAGGAAAATAAGGACAGGAGGTGGCGTATGTATGTATGTATGTATATATGTATGTATGTATGTATGTATGTATGTATGTATGTATGTATGTATGTATGTATGTATGTATGTATGTATGTATGTATGTATGTATGTATGTATGCATGTATGTATGCATGTATGTATGCATGTATGTATGCATGTATGTATGCATGTATGTATGTATGTATGCATGCATGCATGCATGTATGTATGTATGTATGTATGTATGTTTGTATGTTTGTATGTATGTATGTATGTATGTATGTATGTATGTATGTATGTATGTATGTATGTATGTATGTATGTATGTATGTATGTATGTATGTATGTATGTATGTATGTTAAAGATGAGATGAAATACGAATGGCTTAACGAGTGGTCTCAATGCACGGATGATATTCAATCGCATGTCTTAATGTAGAAAACTGTGTGTTTGTTGCAGTATACAGACCACCCGATGGCAGCATAAATAAGTTAATACAGTTTTTAGATAACATATTTTCCTTCCTTAATGACAATGGATATAAACTCGTGTTGGGAGGTGACTTGAATATTGATATGTTAGCAAGCACAAATAAGCAAAAGTATCTTTCGGCACTTCTTGATTCCCACTTTTTATCGAATGTTATTGTCACTCCTACTCGTATTACTCACTCGAGTGCAACATTAATAGGCCAGTTCATAACGAACTTTCCCTTTGATTCCGTACTTTCTGGCACTATTTGTACCGCTATCAGTGATCACCTACCTATCTATATTATTGCACACCAATCCCACTGCACACCTAGACAGGCTGCTTCTCGTATATGTTATAGGGCTGTAAATTTAAACTCCCTTTCGCGCTTTCGTGATGAAATTGTGCAAATGCAATGGGATGACTTATTTTCTTTCTCGTGTGCTGACTTAGCTTACGACAACTTTATCCGAACGATCACTTCACTGTATAATAAACATTTCCCACTTCAGGTTTTTAAAGAACCAAAGCGTGCCCGTAAACCTTGGATGACCACAGAGATCCTAAAAATCATGAAGGAAAAGGATAGGCTTTTTCATGCATTCCTAGTTAACCGAAATCCAGATGCTCTGAGGATGTTTAAAAAATGTAGAAATTTGATCATTAAATTACAACGGCAAGCAAAACGAGATTACTATTACAACATGTTCGAGGGCGTCACAGATATTAAACAAATGTGGAATAAATTACACTCCATCATATCTCCAGGTAGAGTAAGAAGTAGTTTAGAAGAACTTGTAGTTGATAATGAAGTTATCAAAGGCAAGGAGTTAACCGACAAATTTTAATGAATACTTTACATCGGTAACTGAGAGCTCACATCAAGATAGTGCCTTTGATTACTCACCCGTGACGCTCAAGGCATCAATATTTTTTTACCCAACTGATGAAAACGAAGTACTAAGAGTATTTAAAAACATTAAGATGAGTAAGAGCGAGGACATAAATGGTCTAAAAGTTGCGCCGCTTAAATATGTTATTGATCTACTTAGCCCATGTGTGACACATATTTATAACCTTTGCTTACAAACTGGCATTTTCCCAGAGAATATGAAGAATGCTAAGGTGACGGTAATACACAAAAGTGGAGATAAAAGATTCTCGGGAATTATAGACCTATTTCAATCCTTCCCCTCCCCGCAGGGGCGTCTGCGTCAGCAGGCGTTTGGTGTGTTGCGACACCACGTACCCGAGCACACGAGGGTTGGACCCTCCCGCGCCTAACCGTGCGTGGCTAAGCCGTGTCCGGGGAAAGGGGGATCCTGGGGGTTGAGCCGATGCCGATGCCGGGTGTTCAGACCTTTAAGGCCCCCGGCGGAGGCAACACACCTCTTTGGCCTCTGCTTCACGTAGACGGCACCCCCGGACTGACCCACCCGGGGGAAATCGGCAGTCGCCTTTTCCTGTCCTCCTCTCCAATCTTCATCTTTCTCTCCCACTTTTCCATCTTTCCTGTGTCCTCTTCACTTCTCCTCACTTCCTAGTTTCCCGGCGGCAAGGGTTAACCTTGTGTAGCTAGCCAGCCTTGGTTATGCTGTATTTGGTTATAGCAGCGATGTACGGCTGGCGTTGGCAGGGTTTCCCTTGCAGGAACTTCTGTCACGTCCCCCTGTAGGGCTCCATGGTGGGTGGTCGGCATCGCGGCCGAAAACCCAACATTACTTATGGAACATGCTTTTCCTAAACTACCTGATCGCCCTCAGAAACGAGGGCGCACCGAAGAAGTTTTTCAGTTTTTCGGACGACAAGTCCACAATTTTCCTCGTTTTCATGTCATCCACGCAGAAAAACCAGCTAAACAAGTGCGAACAATCTCCCCGTTCCTTGTATCTAAGTCTCTTACCGACGTTTTGGTCCAGGATATAAGGTGTCGAGGATGGCTAGCGGTGACCTCCTCTTGGAGCTCCGCGATCTGAAACAATTTGAGAAACTGCCAAAACTGGTATCATTTGGGGAGACCCAAGTAGTAGTAACCCCGCACCGCACGATGAATACCACCCGCGGCGTTGTCTCGGACGATGATTTGCTGGAGCTCACTGAGGCTGAACTCTTGGAGGGCTTCAGCGAATAAAATGTCATAAATGTCAAAAGAATCAAGATAAGGCGCGAGGGTAAAGAAATTGCGACCAAGCATCTAATCCTCACCTTTAATTCAAGTGTCCTGCCCGAATCAATCGAGGACGGGTACATCAAGCTCCGTGTAAGACCGTATGTGCCAAATCCCTTGAGATGTTTCAAATGCCAACGTTTTGGCCACAGCTCGCAGAGCTGCCGAGGCCGCCAAACATGTGCGAAATGCAGTGCCCTTGAACACGCAACTGAAGAATGTAAGAACTCTCTACACTGTGTAAAGTGTGATGGGGATCACGCCGCGTACTCACGGTCGTGCCCCTCCTGGAAGAAGGAAAAAGAAATTGTAACCATAAAAGTAAAAGAGAATATATCGTTCAAAGAGGCACGAAGGCGGGTAGCATACCTGCCAAAGAAAAGCTTTGCCGAAGTGGCGCGTCAGGGGGCAGCGTCACAACGGCCTCCGGCGGCTGTCCGACCCACAAGCAGTCAGTCGGCAGTCACGCCATCTGCCCCCGCGACGGTTGCAGCTAGCGCTGCTCCGTCAACCGAGGAGAAGGAACCATCGACCCCGAAGGTGGGCGCAGCCAAGGCTGCCTCAACTTCCCAGGTCCCTTCCTGCGCTGGCAACGGCCGGCGTAGCCAAATCCCTCTGGGAGCCCCATCGACCTCCGGACTGGTGGGCGCAGGGGTCTTGCCCTCCAAGGCGGGACTCCCTCTGAAAACTTCCCGCTCGCAAGAGCACGTGTCCGGCGCCTCACAAGAGGCAATGGACACTACACCCATCCTCAAGGTGCACCAAGCGCCTAAGAAGCGGCGAGGCTCCCTCGAACGCTCCAGAAAGAACAAAACCCCTATTACAGGGCCTCGAAAGAGTTCTGTAATCTAAGGCATCCCGTCCGTTTCCGTAAACACAGCACCAATTTATTTTAAATATGGATACACAAATCATTCAATGGAACATTAGAGGTCTCCTTACAAACCTTGATGATTTGCAAGAACTCATCCACAAACATAATCCAAAAGTGCTGTGTTTACAGGAAACACATTTAAAATCCAGACACGCAAACTTTCTCTGTACGTATGTTACGTTTCGTAAAGATCGCGATGATGCCATCGCATCATCGGGTGGTGTTGCGATTTTCACTCATAAAAGTATAGCATGTCAACCTTTACAGCTTCGAACGCCCCTTGAAGCAGTGGTGGTGCGAGTTGTTCTGCTAAACAAACTCATCACTATTTGCTCGCTTTATATACCCCCGCATTACAAATTAACTAAACATGAATTTCAGTCTTTTATAGATGAACTGCCAGAACCCTATGTTGTTCTTGGAACAACAAAAAAAGTCTGGAGCAGGGTTAGTAGGATAAGAGGCCGACAAACATACTCCCTCCCTTTGGTAAACACACAAGGCGAAACTCTGCAAGACCAGGCAGATTCACTTGGGGAGCACTTCGAGCGTGTGTCGAGCTCAATCAATTATTCCCAGTCCTTTCTTAAACATAAAGAAATAATAGAACGTAAGCCAATCATACGAAAATCCAGGCAAAATGAACCGTATAACCGGCCTTTCAGTATTGCCGAGTTGAAAGCTGCCTTGAACACATGCAAAAGCACTGCACCGGGACCTGACAGAGTCATGTATGACATGATCAGAAACCTACATACTGACACACAAGTTCCACTACTTACACTATTCAACACTATTTGGGCTTCCGGATACCTCCCATCCACATGGAAAGAAGCGATTGTAGTCCCTGTTCTGAAGCACGGAAAAGACCCCTCCATGGCGGCAAGTTACCGTCCGATAGCTCTAACTAATTGTCTGTGTAAGCTTTTTGAAAAAATGGTAAATCGCAGACTTATACATTTCCTCGAGGTCAACAATATGCTCGATCCTTATCAGTGTGGATTCCGAGAAGGGCGGTCGACGACCGATCATCTTGTGCGCGTGGAAGGAAATATCCGCGATGCCTTTATACATAAACAGTCTTTCCTATCGATATTCCTCGATATAGAGAAGGCATATGACACGGCATGGCGTTACGGTATCTTGCGAGACCTGTCGGAAATTGGCATCCGTGGAAATATGCTGAACACAATTGAAAGCTATTTGTCAAATCGTACCTTCCGAGTAAAAGTCGGCAATGCACTGTCACGTCCCTTTACGCAGGAAACTGGTGTACCCCAGGGAGGCGTGCTCAGCTGCACTCTCTTTATCGTTAAGATGAACACGCTACGTGCTTCACTACCACCTGCCATTTTTTATTCCGTATACGTAGACGATATACAAATAGGCTTTAAATCCTGCAACCTCACAGTATGCGAAAGACAGGTACAGCAGGGCTTGAACAAGGTTTCCAAGTGGGCAGACGAAAACGGATTTAAGATCAACCCCCATAAAAGTTCTTGTGTTCTCTTCACAAGAAAGAGAGGCCTGGTCCCAGATCCTTGTGTACAACTGGGCGGACAAAAAATCCCTGTCAACAAAGAACACAAATTCCTTGGTGTTATTCTTGACTCCAGGCTCACTTTCATACCTCACATAAAATATCTTAAAGAAAAATGTCTTAGAACAATGAACTTACTTAAAATCCTATCCCACACAACGTGGGGTAGCGACAGACAGTGTTTATTGAATATTTACAAGAGCCTAGTTCGATCACGGTTAGATTATGGTGCTGTAGTATATCACTCTGCCGCACCGAGCGCACTTAAGATGTTAGACCCCGTTCACCATCTGGGTATCCGTCTGGCCACTGGCGCATTTAGGACAAGGCCTGTTGAAAGCCTATATGTAGAGTCAGATGAGTGGCCACTCCATCTTCAGAGAACAAACATCAGCTTAACGTATTTTCTCAAGGTTCGCTCTAATAAGGAACATCCGTGTTTCACAATCGCTAACGACTTCACGTGTGAAACACTTTTTCATAACAGACCCTCTATGAGACTTCCTTTCTCACTGCGTTCAAGAGAACTTAGCACGGAAATGGATGTCCCAGTTCTCGAACAACGCCTAATGCCTCCAGCTAAGCTAGTACCGCCCTGGGAGTGGCAGCTGATAGAGTGTGACACATCCTTTGTAGAGGTCACTAAACATGCGCCAGAGACACATATCAAAATGCATTTCTTGGAGCTCCAGTACAAGTACTCGTGCACAGAGTTTTACACAGACGCTTCTAAGTCGCATGCCGGGGTGTCCTACGCAGCCATTGGTCCGTCCTTCTCGGAATCCGGTGTACTGCGCCCTGAAACAAGTATATTTACGGCTGAGGCCCATGCACTATTGTCGGCTGTGAAACATATCAGAAAATAAAATATTCAAAAAACAATTTTATTTACAGACTCCTTAAGTGTCGTTAAACCCTTGAAGTCACACTGTAAACACAGAAACCCCGTAATAATCGAGCTCTATTCCATTCTCTGTAGAGCATACATGTCTAACCAGCATGTCATTATATGCTGGGTGCCCGGGCATAGGGGCATTGAGGGTAACGTTCTAGCAGACCAGATGGCCACATCAATTTCATTGCATGCAGCTAATCCTACTGCTTCGGTCCCTGTCACAGACCTGAAGCCTTTTTTAAGAAGGAAACTGCGAAACCACTGGCAACGTAAGTGGGACGCAGAAGTACATAACAAACTGCACGTGATAAAGCCACAATTAGGTTCTTGGCCCTCCGTAACAAAATCACGGCGAACAGATGTCCTATTCTGTCGCCTCAGAATAGGACACACATTTGGCCCACATAATTTTTTACTCCATGAAAATGATCCTCCGACCTGCGGTAGATGCGGGGAGAGGCTGACCGTCCTCCACGTCCTCCTGGAGTGTCGGGCAGCCGAATCTGAGAGAAAGAAGCATTTTCCCCTAGCATACCGGCAGCAGATCCCCCTTCATCCCGCAATGTTACTCGGCCCAGAACCGCTATTTGATACCAACGCAGTCCTAAGTTTCCTGAAAGATGTTGTCCTGCATGTTACTAGCCCCACATGTTCATAGCGGGTCCTCTCTTCAGAGGATACCGCTGTGATAGCTCTTTCGTATAGCACGTGCCTCTAGGCCCTTGTGTTTCAAGGGCTCCGGCGAGGCAACAGTGCTCCAGCCATTTTTACCATCTCATATATTTTCAATGCTATGTCATTCTTTTACGATGGATTTTAATGTTCACAGTATTCGTCATTAGTCATCGCCATAATTTTATATCACGTAGATTTTATGCACTTTACAGCAACTATTTTTAGGCCACTTTACAGCCAAGTCACATCTCCATAATACATCGTCAACATCACCACTTGTCATGGCGCTCTTTGGCCACACCTGGCCCTTGCGCCATTAAACACCACATATCATCATCATCATCAATCCTTTCCCTATTCTCCAAAGGACTTGAAAAAATTATTCATCTTGGACTGTCAAATCTTTTTGACGAAGATTCCGTCATAACTAAATCGCAATACGGGTTTAGATCAGGTTTTTCAACAGAAAGTGCTCTACTGTTTTAAAAAGTATTGATACTTAAAAATATTGAAGCAAAAAAATTCACACTTGGCATATATTTAGATATGTCCAAGGCCTTTGACAAGATCATCCATGAAACATTAATAGGAAAGCTGAAGTGTTATGGAGTTCATGGTGTTGCCCTAAATCTAGTTCAAAATTACTTAACAAACAGAAATCAATGTGTATCGATAAGCAGAACACTGTCTTCTATGCAACCTGTTAAATATGGAATTCGCCAAGGCAGCATATTGGGCCCGCTTTTGTTTAATATATTTATTAATGATATTGTAAATGTTGACCATTCAGCCCAATACATAATATTTGCTCTTGATACAAGTCTTTTCTTTTCAGGAACAAATATACATGATTTCGTGAATCTAGCTAACTTGACATTAGAAAAAATATGCAGTGGACACTCGGCAATTCATTACAAATTAAATGCTCAAAAACTAAAGCTATTCTTTTTCGCTCTAAATCTCCACTTTATGAGCTCTCTCATTCTTGCAATCTGATGTTGAATAATAATAAAATTGAATTTTCTTCTACAGTAAAATCTCTAGGTGTAATTTTTCACGAATATATGAAATGGGATCACCATACGGAACATTTACAAAAAACTTTGCAAGGTCTTGGGTGTACTGAGAAAATGTCAGTGTGTATTCCCAGTTCCTCAAAGGCTTTCGATATTTAAGGCGCTCTTCTCATCCCATCTGCGCTATTGTAACTTTATATGGAGTAACGGAACACATCAATCCATAAATAATCTTGTTATCCTACAAAAAGAGGCCCTTCGTTCTGTTGCAAACCTACCATTTAATGCGCATACTTCAGAACTATTTGTCAAATATAATGTAATTAAATTAAATGTGCTATATGAATACACTTTATTAGTTTCCTTTAGATCTGATACAGTAAGAAATCGCGGTTATATACACAGTGTAGTTAACTTGCAACTAAATCCTTCTTCGCGCCTAAACAGACACTCAGAAAAATGGTAAGTGACACGGCCGCGCACAAATTATGGCTTTCAAACATTAAATTATTGCTTGCCGAAGACATCAAATAAATTCCAGATTTCTTATTAAAACGGTCGCACACTCTCTAACACTTCTGTTTTAAGCATGCTGTGTCAAATATGTTCAGTTAAATCTCACTTTTTGTAAAATATGTTTTCTGTGCATATCATATTTCTCATTAGACACCGACGTTGAAATGTATTTTTCTTTTATTGCCATGCTGCCTTAGTGAACCGGGGACGTAGGGCCAGTCAAGCTGTTTTTAATGCAGCTTTTCTACCCTCGTTCCAACCACTTATGTGAAACTTCATGTATGTGGTAAATAAATGAACTTGAACTTGAACTGCGCTCGATGGTCAAAGAACTATGCTTACAGGTATAAAGAGATCGTGCATTTGTCCCATCAAGTTTGCTTATCTTTAATCGTATACGTTCTTATATTTACGGAGAAACGCTATGTTGAGGATGCACGCTTATAAGTGGCTCTACCCAAACCTAATAAAGATTTGTAGAAAACTGATAACGTTTAAATACTCATGCACATTGACTACGAATCCGCAGCTCTGTGTAAAAAACACGTATTAAGCTTCTGTGAACTGCTTATGTTAGAGCAAATCGAAACAACGAATTTGACGTATGAATTCGGGTACTTACGTCTAATTTTTATGTTGTTTAGGAACGTTTTTCAAAAGTCGTTCTTACAATTAAGTGGTATATTCCAGAGCGATGCATAGAGATAATCCGTCAGTATTGTCCGCTTTAGCTTTCTCAATAGGCACAGCTTATAGACTTGTAGTGCCACAAACTCGCAGGATCTTTCAATAAAGTTCTTTAAGTCACTGAACGCCTCTTGCCTGCTGTGAGACTGCGCGGCAAACTTCACGCGTCTTCTTTTTATTATGTCATTTTGAACAAGTTTTGAAAAAACATGATAGTCTTTTTGAAACCACTTCTCCCAATACCACGGCAGGTTTTAACTTTTTCTTTTTATTAAAACTAACCCGGTTCCAGTAGGTGCAATGGATGCAGAAATTAAACAATTTATCCGTCCCCGTGTATTTAGATAACAGCTCCCGAGCTAAAGCTTCCTCTTAACGGCAACTTTCAGGTTAGACAGCACGGTTCACGCAGTCATCTGTGCTCTGTACTCCGTGGCCACGCATATGGACATTCAGGAAAGGCTGAGAAAAGAAATTCACGCCACGCTCAAGGAGGAGGTAACGCGGATGGCGCTTCTCTTCCAAGGTGTCTGCGTCATCTCCGTGACTTGTATTCTTGCAGGGTCAGCTCACCTATCACTGTCTCGGACGAATGAAATACCTCGACATGGTGATCAAGGAATCGATGCGTCTATATTCTCAAACCGTTGGGTAAGTGAAGATATCCCGCCTTGTTCGATGGAAAGCTCTGCCGCGTGAACTAGCTTGTGGCGGACCTTCTACCCGCTAATAACAAATGGAATTTGTACTGCATTTTAAGTACACCTTCTTCCCCTAACCTTAACACCAGGCTGCACGCAGAAATGTGGAGTCGGGAACAAGTAATACAGGTCGGCACTGCACATCACGCCATCAAAAATGGGATGCGCAGTGCAAATTAGATGAAGAGAAAGGCAGAGTCGCTTTGGTGACACAGCTGTAAGTTCCGAGTTGATGGATTGATTCAATTATTGACTGATTTCATAATACTGGGGACTTCGCCAAATTCAATGGTCGGCTTTTCCGGTCCGCAAATTTTGACTGTCGAATTATCAAGCAGAAATGACGTGTGGGCAAACGAGGAAACGTAATAAACCTCACTCACCCATAATAGCAAGCATTAAGATCATGAGGGCATGTTGTATGCATAGGAACATTTCAAACCTTCTTACATGCAGAACAAAGTAATAGTTTTGATTAGCCTATTGAAGGTTAGTCATTTAATCACCAGCGATTGCAAGAAGTTCCCAATTCTTTCTAGAAGCTCGTAAATCGACGTAATTGCAGACTCAATGACCACTGCAAGATACCGCGTAAACTGTACAGCATAGCTTATAAGTACGCACAATTGTATCCAGTATGTTGGTTGTTGTTTTCTCGCACCAATACATTCTAGTGAACACAGCCACAAATGCCTCCATACCATAGATTCTACGGTAGATAAGAGAAACTAAGCCTATCGATAAATATAGCGTTATGATCCCCAAATATACCAATTAGCGTAAATAGTTGCGTTAGAACAAACACCCAAACTTTTAGTGTAAATTAAACTTTCTTTTGCTACACATATGCTGTTATTTGTCTGTCTAATTCATTTTCTTGCACCCAGGTTTGTTGCAAGACGTGCGGTTTCCGACTACACGTACAAAGACCTTTTAATACCAAAAGGTGTGAGCATAGTAGCTGCTGCGAGCTGCCTCCACGTAGACCCCGATATATGGAGCGACCCAACTGTGTTTGACCCCGAGAGGTAAAGAAATATGGGAGTGCTGGCACAGCACTAAAGGTGCCATTTAGAAAAGGCCTAAAATTCTTAAATGTAGAATTAGAAAGTCTACTTTCTGTTATGAAAGAAAAATATCAGACACCATACATGTTGCGTCTTTTGAGTCAGTAGTGACGCACCCATTTTGTGGAATATGTTTATGCCATAAATTTGCAAGGTGGTGTGCCGGCATGCGTGTTCGTCATTACGCGAGTCCTTATATTTATCTCAATTTGCTCCCTCCTTGTTATCCGTTATCATAAATTATTCTGATAATACATGCATGATGTAGGCATGTCAAGCCTATATGTAGGCTCAGCTCGCCGGTAAACGTAAAAAATTTTATCTCTTGACATCCCATTGTGCGCTCTACGTAAACAATTCCTGATAAAACAAATGAACCTCCATAAAATAATCCTTTTTAAACAGAACATACACCCTTTATTGCTAGGAGGGAATGCTTGGCATATCTTGCATAGTACATACACATCATGACGACAAATATTTAACTATTTTTATAATGACCTAAATTCCTGCATTGTGCTCTGTCGTCCTGTCATGTTGAGATAAAGGCTACTCTGTAACAACGGCATTTCCTGTAATAAGCCTGTCTCTGTCTTGTTATGACAAAGCTATTTCTTTCGTGACTACAGAGAACTTTTTCGGCTAACGACACATTGTTTTTTTTTTACTTTTCGGAGACTCCCCAAGCATTTTTCCCACTGGTGCTTTTTGCGTGTTAGGACGCAAGCATTTCAAATACATCTCTCAAAACTTGTGCACAGCGCAACAATGGGCACAAATTCGCGTGTATTACCGATTGCGACAATGGCCAGCTGTGGTATGGGCATTTACGAGCAAATATTTTCAGTCTTCAAAAAGCAAACCGTCTTTTTAACTTGATTTCTGCTGCACTGTGTTTACTTACGTGATAACGAACGTTCTTGTTAATCAACTACACCGCTCTCTACTCAACCTCAGCGATGAGCTCCGCTGTAAATAAAAGCAGGTGTGCTACCATGTTCCATAACTAGAATGCTATGAAATGTGTCGCTAAAATCTAATCCATAATTTCATATTTTAATGTTGCCGAAAATTGAAAAAAAAATATTATTATAGCGGGCCCACCCAAGGCAACGTTGCTGGCTTGAGAAGCCGACTGTGTGTCATTTGTGCACTTGAAATGCCTACTTACGCAATGACTTAGCTAAACAATTTTACATGATTTTTGATTGGTTCCTGCCAGTTATTATGAAGCTTCAAATCTACCAAATGTCTGATCACGACCAGCCTTCCCCCCAAAATAAATGGTGGATAAAGACTAAAAGCTGCACCGAGGAGGACATGGAAGAGGAGGAGGAGGAAGAAGAAAGACAGAAAGGCGGGGAGGTTAGCCAGCTGGTGCCCAATGCCGGGGAAAGTGAGAAAGGGGAATAACAGAAAAATAAAGGAACGAGCAAAAAAAGACGGTAAATGGAAAGGAGAATAAAGCACTGCTTAAAATCTTTCTGCAAGGCTAGTTCTCCACAAGAAGCGCAACAACACTCTCTGAGCCTTCTGCGCTGAAGACGGTCTCGGCCACTATCCCAGGACCTTTTCCTCCGACAAAAGTGGTTTTTCAAGCATATCTAACATTCTTGCACAGAAAGCTCCGCTTCGACAGGAGTCATTCAACAAAAGCACGCTAGAGGGCGACAGGATTACCGTGGCCCCCGTCCCTTCTTCTGTCGAAAAAAAAAGAAAGGTAAAAGAAAGCTTCATCAGAGCACGCAGCCTGTGAGAAGCGCCGATTTATAAGCGGAAAAGATTACAAAAACACCATGCTCTCTGTGTAAGAAAAATATCTGACCTGGCTAACGCGTACCATTCGTCCTTTCAGTCGCTGTTTTATTTATGCGTAAATAACTTGTTTTTTCTTAATTTTGGCTGATAGATAATAAATTGAGCCATTATCTATATTCAGACGTCGGCTGACCATTACACAATTTCGGCTTCAGTCCTCCTAGGCACAAATCACGAGCTTTTCCGAGAATATTACTTCAAGTAAATTGTTTCCGAAATGAAATATTCCATTCGAGCTCGATTTTCCTTATGGTTTGACGGTGGAGGGCTCAGGCATAGCTCGGTAGTAATAGTATTAAGCAGTATAGACATTACAACAGGATGTGTCTGGGTGTCGCATTCATTCTCTTAACACTGGCCCCCAATCGTTTTTGTTGGCCACGAACATTCGGTTCTTCGGTAATGATTACCTTTTTTTCTTTTTTTCTACTTTAATAAAAGATTTAGCGATGAGAACAAGGCTGGTATCAACCCCATTTCTTACCTGGCTTTCGGAAGCGGTCCACGCAACTGTGTAGGCCGTGCGTTCGCCACGCTGAACGTCAAAACTGTCACCGCCACGTTACTTTCAAGATACCGAGTTCGTATGGACGAAGAGCGTCACAAGGTATGCGGCATGCGCTACGACATATACTTACGGCTGGATACGGCATTGCGGCTCCGTTTTGTTACAGCTAACTTCGCATTAAGTGATGAGAATTTCAATCAAGTTTGCAGATTTTCCCAAAAAATGAGAACCAGTGACGAATATGGACAGCGTTAAGTTACAAGCAGCTGCTTGTAACTTGTAGCTTGTAAACAAGGAAAAATAAAATAAACTCCGCTGAGGTGGTCCGGAGACTAACGTCGATCGCACATAGAGAACGAACGCACGGTATATGTTAAACGAGACGACAAAGCACTAACGCCCCGTGAAACTGTTATCCACTGTTGTTTGCGCAGATCAAGTTCAATATAGTTTAATCAGGTTACTCGTATAGCAAATAACCTCGAGACTCAACTACAAGAAGCTACACGGTTCAAGCCCTTGTAAAACTGGATAAAGAGGCAGTTTGAACGCTCCAGTTTGAAGGGTACCGATTAGCACAATGCCAGTACACCCGAGATATGTTTTCTTGGGTGCTTTGAGCGTTTGTGCTGCTTAAGTTCGCCCTACTTAATCTCTTGCTACCGTCCAATAGCGGCTTTTTGTTCGGAAATCGTGGCTTAGACGAAAACTTTTATAATGTGGCTCTAGACCATCGCATGTGCAACAAATAAAGTTCCCCCAGTATTTTCAAGTGCGCTTTGCTCTTTTGGCTTTGCATAATTCGTGCGACGGCACTTTAAAAAAATGCCGAGAGGCAGCAAATCTACTGTTCGTACAAACGAAATGGTATTGAGAGAAACACGTCATGTTCTATTGCGTTCTAAATTGAGCTGCGATTATTGTCATCAAATTACCATGCTTTTATACTTATATATAATATCACTTGCCGGAACTGCAACGTCCGAAGAACGAGCAATAAACTGTTTTTCTAGGTGCTCTCTATAGAAAAATCGCCAGATTGAAACAATGGTGCATTGAAGTTAGCTACTGTTGACGATGTTAAGCGTTTCCTTTTGTCTTTTCTCCAGGAAGGCCTGGAGTTCAGGAGCAACTTGATCATCACATGCCTGCCGAGCTCCGTGTGGTTCAAGTTTGAGAAACTTTAACGGATTGCTTTCGCTTACCTAAAGACCGCACCGCCTCAGCTGGTCTTTGTAAGCCAATATAGCAGATTTTCGTGTTGCATAAAGATTACTCAACTATTTGCGGTGTCCTATTACTAGCAGCCTATTATCGTAGTCCAGTAATATATTCGTAGCACAGGCCCTCAACTTACCTGTTCGTCAACTCTTTTCATTTAGTTCCACGTATTTTTCAAATGGCGCTAAGCGTCTCTCCACGACATATGTGCGTGGCACAGGCGGCACGTGACATGTGAACAGGGAGCAGGTAACTGACCAATAAACCCTCGGATGCTACCACATGGCGTCGAGGCTTGCAAATTTGAGGTCCTCACTAAAGATGAGCCACAATAATGAACAAAACCCAGAGAATAGATTCTTCACTGGGGCGGCGGGGGGGAAGGGGCCGGGGAGGTTCTCATCTCGTCAAGCAATCAATAAAGTTCATGGGAGAACACTCACTACTGTAGCTTCGTGGTAAAGCACTGCCCAGGTGATGCAGAAAAAGCACGTCCCACCGTGATTCCCTCGATCATCTACCTATCAGCCTATTTATCACCTATCACCTACCTATCAGCCTATTTTATGTCCGCTGCATGACGAAGGCCTCTCCCTGCGATCTCCAATTACCCCTGTTCTGCGCCAACCGATTCCACCTAGCATCCGCGAATTTCCTAATTTCGTCCCACCACCTAGTCTTTTGTCGCCCTCTACTGCGCTTCCCTTCTCTTGGTACCCATTCTGTCACCCTAATGGTCCAACGGCTATCTAATCCGCTCATTACATGACCTGACTAGCGCCATTTTTTTCTCTTAATGCCAATTAGAATATCGTGTATACCCGTTTGACCTCTGATCCAACCCGCTCTCTTTCTATCTCTTAAAGTTATGCTTAGCGTTCTTCGTTCCATCGCTCTTTGCGCGGTCCTTAACTCGTTCTCTAGCGTCTTTGTCAGTTTCCATGTCTCTGCCCCATATGTCAGCACAGGTAAAATGCACTGATTGTGTACCTTCCTTCTCAATAATAGCGGTAAACTTCCAGGCAGGAGATCAGGATGTCTTCCGTATGCCGATCCAAACCATTTTTATTTTTCTGTGAATTTCCTTGTCATGGTGAGGGTTCCGTGTGATTAGTTGACCAAGGTAAACGTACTCCTTCACAGACTGTAGAGGCTGACTTGCGAACCTGAACTCTTGTTCCCTTGCCCGGTTATTCATCATTATCTTTGTCTTCTGCATATTAATCTTAAACCCCACTCTCACGCTCTCTCTCTTAAGGTCCTCAATAATTCGTTGTAATTCGTCTGCGTCATTGCTGAATAGAACAATGTCATTGGCAAACCGAAGGTTGCTGAGGTATTCGCCGTTGATCCTTACTCCTAGACCTTTCCAGTTTAATAGCTTGAATGCTTCTTCCAAGCACGCAATAAAAAGCATTACAGAGATTGTGTCTCCTTGTCTGACCAATTTCTTTATAGGTATCTTCCTATTTTTATGTGTAGGATTAAGGTAGTTGTAGAATCTCTGTAGATATTTTCCAGGGCATTTACGTAAGCGGTCTGTACTCCTTGATTACGCAATGCTTCTATGACTGCTGGTATAAAATCAAATGCTTTTTCTTAATCTATAAAAGCCATATAGAAAGGCTTACTGTGTAAGCCTTTCTAATTTTTCGATAACCTGTTTAATGACATGGGTGTGATCCATTGTAGAGTATCCCTTGCTGAAGCCAGCCTGTTCGTTCGTTGACTAATGTCCAGTGTTTTTCTACAGATTCACTAGATGACGCAAGTTCAAATTCACTGAATGATAGACTTAAGTTATCTACTATTGTTGTATCGTCTGCCCGTGCGTAGTCGTTTATAAGTTTAAAAGCAGTTTAAATTCACTTGAATCAGTTCAAAACAGGGCAACTAGATTCATTCATTCCTCGTGCTCTTTTGATATCAGCATATCATCTCTGAGATCGCAGTCCAACCTACCTACTCTTGCGCTTCGTCGCCACATTTCTAGTTTGGGCTTATTTCATAAATTCTTTTATTCCGAGCTATCACAAGGAGCCTACATCTGCCCTCCCCCACCACGTTTCTCTCTTCGCACAGGACATCAGCAGCAGGTATCTCGACTACGAGCACGCACAAAACCTTTTGCTTCGCCATTCTTCCCTCGGACTGCTGCGACTGGAACGGCCTTCCCCAAGAACTTGCTGCCATCACATGCCCATCTATGTTCCTTAACCAAATTACGCGTCCGCTTGCATCACAATAATCATTTTTGTTTGTATAACTCGTTCAAAATTTTTTTTCTCTATACTGTTGTTAACTTTTATGTGTCCCACCCCTTATGTAATACCCTCACATGAGGGTCTTTAAGGCAATAAAGTGAAGTGACGTGTTACACCTAGGGGGCTATGGTTAGTGGGGAGCGTCAGTAGAGGATTTGCAGGGGATGATGGCATTGCAGCTATATCATAGACAGGATAGCCATCCGTCATGCGCATAGGTTGGTTCACAGCATAGAAAAAGTCAAGAAAAAGAAATGGGCATGGGCAGGACATGTAATGAGGAGGGAAGATAACCGATGGTCATTAACGGTTACGGACTGGATCCCAAGGGAAGGGAAGCGTAGCAGGGGGTGGCAGAAAGTTAGGTGGGTGGATGAGATTAAGAAGTTTGCAGGCATGGCATGGCCACAATTAGTACATGACCGGGGTTGTTGGAGAAGTATGGGAGAGGCCTTTGCCCTGCAGTGGGCGTAACCAGGCTGATGAAGATGATGATGATAGGCCACAGAATGAGCAAAACCACGGGCACGGACACCCCGCCGCTTCAAAATGGGGCTGAATTGAAACTATGAGCTATATAATCGAAGGCTGAGGCTGACAGCACGGAACACAACAGTTAATTGTGCAACACATGCAAGTCTTTATAACTTTATAATTATTTATAATAAGAATTATAATTCTCGCATAGAGAATTACAACCTCAGAGCGTTGGAAAAAATAATCCTCCGCAACACTATGAGCAAGAGAAGGTTCAAACTAGAAAAACACGATGTACGTGTGCAAAACACAAAAATGAGAAACTTTGATAATAATAATAATAATATTTGGGGTTTTACGTGCCAAAACCACTTTCTGATTATGAGGCGCGCCGTAGTGGAGGGCTCCGAAAATTTTGACCACCTGGGGTTCTTTAACGTGCACCTAAATCTAAGCACACGGGTGTTTTCGCATTTCGCCCCCATCGAAATGCGGCCGCCGTGGCCGGGATTCGATCCCGCGACCTCGTGCTCAGCAGCCCAACACCATAGCCACTGAGCAACCGCGGCGGGTAGAAACTTTGATGGTTAATAAGGACAGACATTGCACTTCTATTTGCGAACATCCAATAGAGTGTCATGATGAGTTTGAAAATTTTGGTTGCAGCGCGCATACAGAAACACAGCCTGTCAGACATAAGGCAGAAATTCGCTGCACAGCATTAAAGGGAAGCTGAAAGGTTTTCCAGAAAAAATGAGTGAACATGTGTACATAATGGTTTTCAACCCTCCGAATTCGAATATCGTATCGAAATTGAGCGAAAGAAAGCGCAAATATATTTTATTTCGACGAAAAGTGCAGCAGCGGACACGCCCAGCTCGCGCGTCTGGTTTCCGCCTGTGATTGGTCGGGTGCCTTGTGACGTCAAGTCTAGTGACCGACCGCTGCCGCTACACATGAAGCGCGGTGCCAGGTAGTTTGTTGCTGTAATGGAAAATTAAGAGGTAATGGAAAATTTAGATAGGCTGCGTTTTTCTGAGCAGTTTGGCGTTACTCCCTACATGTACGAGCCAATTGCGAAGAGCCGGCCTCTCGAAGAAGCAAACGATGCTGGTGCGAGCAGTGCTTTCGACGCGAACGAAAGCGAAGTCTTGGGATCTCCTCGTGTTGGAAATGCTCTTTGGTGAGTATGTTTTTTGCAAAGCGATCTAGTGATCTCGCCGATCTTTCGCCGATCTAGTGAGCTCGAGTGTTGTATTCCTGCATGCCTCCTCGTGGAACGTAAGCGGGGATGCGATCGTCGGCATTTGTGCGCTGTCCAAAGCTGTCGGCAATCTTCCCGGTTCATGCTTCCCGATTCCCGGTTCATGCAGTATGTGTAGTGACCTTCATCTGTGCGCCATCCGCACACTACTCGTAACCGAAGTCGTAAAGGCGGCGAATTCCGTCGGCTATGTGAGACGGTCGGTTTCTCGTTGTGCGCGAGAGAAGTGGGGAGCGTAGCGTCCTGGCGTGCGCCGGCTTTCCAGCACATGCAAACTAAATTTGCACTACGTTATGGTAGCTGCATGCAGGCTGTTTGACAACACACGTTCAAATAGAAAATTCGCGGCGCTTTGCGACGAAACCTGCGTCAAGGGCGGGAGATAAACATGCACCTTCCGTTCAGCATGCTAACACGAAGGAGCTCGCAGTAAATCAAAATCCAGGTTTGGGCGAGTTCGTGTGTACGCTCCTTGTGTACGCGAACACTGACGGCACTGCGCCGGGCCTTAGACGAGCCGACTTGACTGGCAAACCCAACGCATGTTTTAATGATAAATTCTCGTGATAATCGTCGTCATGGAAGTGGTTGGAGCACATCACTGTTGTTCTTGAGGGCTTGAAATTCTTTCGCTTCACAGCAGCCTCCCACTTCGTTAAAAACTTCTTGTCTTGTGGGAAGCAATGGAAGACAACATCGTCGCGGCCGCTGGTGCGCATGCAACCGTAGGCTGCACAGAAAGCCGGCATGATCGGCCCACCACTTCAGTTGATGCTGCGCACGTTGACTGCCACTCTACACACACGCAGACACACCAACAAAGGAATGCAGGGTCGATCGAAGCAGATTACGATGGCACGCACGCAGAATCAAGCATGGTCAGGCACGGTCGCGCAGGCTGCGAAGGAACAAAACACTAGAGTTGACGTCACAACACCGCTGTTTTCGGTCTCCGCTCGCATCGTCAGCGTCAGCAGCAGCGCGGCATTCGACGGGGGGCGGAGCTACAGCGCAATTTTAACCGACGATTACGTCGCTCCTAATTGAAAAAAAAAACCAAATTTTACCTACATGGTTTAAAAGGTTCCCGCATCCGTATATGAGCGTCTTATTGAATTCGACAGACTCTTCAGCTTCCCTTTAATGTTACTGCTTTCTACAGCAACGCACGCTCAATGCACTTATGCACAGAACCAGCTCAGTGCACTCTGATGTGACAAACTAGAGCGCGCCACAAAGATATAAGCAGGTGTCATCCTCGGCTATGAGTTGCGGCTTCTAGACAATTGCCCGCAACAGCGCGTTCCAACCCTTACCTGCGTCAGCTCGAGCGGCGCACATCGACATAATTATGTTCGTAAGACTGCTACACCCCTATTGTCGACAATTTTTGATGTCGTAATCTGCGCGATCGCTGTTCAAATTTTCTGAATAAACTTATGGCGTAAGTACTTAATTTGGCACATGTGCTACCCTTACATTACGCATTTTTTTTCGACTACAGCGCTCTTCTTTGCAGCGGCGGGCGTAGAAGCGTTCTCAACTGGCAAACAGTTTAAGCTTTGCGAATACAATTTTTCCGTCAGATTTTTCTTGCGCCACAATTTGTTCGTAAGTTCGCTGAGTGAATTCCGCACAAGAATATGCTTTTACTCGCTAATACGTTGCCCTACACCAACCTGGCCAACCTCCCGGTCACGGCACAAGTGGGCAGGGACGCTATAACGTAAAGCTATTCGAAATTTTTTTATTCCATTTCTGCGATCAGTCCACGGTGATTGGTCAAAAGAATTTAGGGCTACCCGCACTTCGCCTCCCACTCACGCGACGTCACGTAGACGGCGAAAACGTCCCATCTGATATGATGTGCGCACACTGATTATGCATGATTATACCTAATGAAAGAAAAATAATTATTTCTGATTGGACGCCTTTTCGCCATAATACTCTGCCGTTGATCGAACGTTTTCAGACTGCGCCTAGTTCGCTTGTGTGTCATGCGACGTCACAAAACCGCGAAGACTTTCCGAGTCAAAGCGACATGTACCCATTAAATACGCATTAACATGCGTATTTAATGGGTACATTAACAACAACAACAAAACTGAATTTTTTTCTTCATAGACCGAGACTGCCCCGTTCCGAAAGAAATAGGAGATGGCTGGACGCCGATTGTTCTGGCACTACCTACTCCAAGCGGCCGGGGAGCATGGATTTATTTGCGTATATAAACATTTTTCCGTGGCAGTATAACGTTATCAAACCCTTTCGGCACGCAGACGGCATCAATTTTCCAAAACTTCTTCGCTGAGAATCCATTCTGGTGGCATTTTTAACGTTCCGTTGCGTGCCGCCGCGATTTTTAACCAGCCGCTGCAAGCTAAGTAAGGGAAAGCGGACCAATCGCAGACGCCGGCCCCACCCTCTTCATCCGATTATCTACTTTCACTGTGTTGACTCAGCCCCATCGAACCGCTCTCCGCTGGAGCATGCTCCTCGCCTCTTTTTCAGCCAATTCTATATGACAATCTGCTCAATGTAGGCAATGCTATTCGCTTTTAAAGAGAAGAAAGTTACCTCCTATAAACGAGGAGCGCGTTTGATTGGGCTTTTCTAACAACGCTGTGGGTCACCGCCCGATGCTTGGGTTTTGGTTACGTAAATTTGACTTCAGGAGATTGAGATAGAAACAGATTGCAATAGTTTAACGTTATAGGGCCCCAGGCTTACAAAGAGCTAGTATGTACTGAGGAAGAGATGCTGGCATACAGATAGCTGCACTAGTTCATTGGCACCTGTGATGTATCCGCCTCTATAAGCTGTCAGTCGTCTTGTGTAGGTCAAACGAGAGTTTCGCATACACCAATTTCTGTCAAGAGGTTCCACGGTGGATTCCCTACGTGTGCCGTCACTTGTTTAACAATTTCCGGATGGCTTCAAATAAGATTTAGTTATGCTCGGGACTTCACGCGTATATCTTACAAATTATGCAACAGGGCTGATGCACGATAATGCAATGACACGCTGGATAACGCCTTGAGCAAGGAGACGTATATAGAAATTTGGATGCACCTCGAGCAGACAACTATGCATTTCTTTAAATCATTAGCTTAGTATTCAACAAACATGAGCGCTCGATGGTATATTGAATTCGTGAAAATTCGTGGTTATTTTTGTTTACTGTAGACTTCGCTTCATATTTAACAGGCCCTGCGGAATCTACGCAAATATCGCGGTCAAAGATGCTTCGTTCAGTATATATCACGATGCAGTTGCTTTTTGATCTGCAACACTTTCTTCAGTATAACTACTTCATATATTAAATCAACAATACGTGGACGTAAGGTTGCTTTAAACTGCGCATTATTTGTGCGCCTTTGTGCTTCCAGTAGGCGACGTAGGATGCCCTGGTCGCGAAAGCAGTAGCCTGTCATCGCTGGTCGCAAAAACTTGTGAATACATTCAGCACCGTCCATGTAATAGTGACGTTGTAATCTGCTGCATAAACGGAAAATATTAAGTTACTTTGGATTACTTCGCGCATACCAATATAGTTCTTTTATTTGTTACACAATATATATTATTGAGACGGCAATGATATGGACACTTGAGGCGCACTTCTTCCGTCGCCGCCGCCGTGAGATTCCGTATAAAGTCCAAGGGCGATAAAATCGTCGCCGCCCGCCGTATGCTATAGATGCGAGTGAAAGCGTATGAAGGTGAGCCGGCGAACGCGGCTCAATTTCGCCCCCACTGCCGCCACAGCCACCGCCGTTGCTGCTGCTGTCTGGCGCACCACGTCAGGGCGTGGTTCAAACTGTGTGTATACATGACAGAAGCATGGCGGAGAGGAGAGGCAGTGCGAGAAAGAAAC
Organism: Dermacentor variabilis; assembly: GCF_050947875.1. NCBI lineage: Eukaryota > Metazoa > Arthropoda > Arachnida > Ixodida > Ixodidae > Dermacentor > Dermacentor variabilis. The sequence goes on from NC_134569.1 coordinate 144,484,863, forward strand.
ACGTTTGGACCTCCTTTCTTTTGCCTGATGGTGACTCCATATATGGAGTCCGGTCAGACGAGACCAATCGGTCCCATCTAGCGTGTGTCCCGTCTAGCTAGCGTGTTCGTAGCTTTGTTTAATTTTCTCTCTTCAGTTAAAAAGCCACGTACCCAAGCTCTACAAGGGCCGCCACCTTTCTACTCGAATTCCCGAAGGGGAAAAGGGGCGCGATGTTCTTTGAAAGCCGCCCATAGGCTTCTTGTTTTCGAACGCCTTGCGGCATTCGAAAACAAGAGCCGTTGACAGACGTGCACGTGCTGGAAGCTTAAATCACTGAGATACGAACCAACAAATTCTTTTGCTTCCATATGGTTAATTGTTTGTGCGTATACTTAGCGAGATTCTTAAACTGTCGCCTATACAGAGCTCAAAGAGACGTAAATGTCAATGACAAAATTGTATTACCAGTTCGACACGCAGTATTTTCAATTTCTCCAAGGTTTGCTAACGCGAAAGTGGAGCACGAACTGGGCACAGCGTTGAAACCCGCGGCTGAAGGGCACAGCTCAAACGAGGAGCAAGGCGCAGCTCCTGAAGACCGCTGAAAACCGCGGCTCGCGGGCGATTTTCGCAAGCAACGCCGTTCACAGCGGCACGCGTCACGTCAAAACAGAGCACGTGACACGACGCTACGTTTGCGTGCCGCGCGGCCGCTACACCGCCGCCGCGACCACCGTCGCGCCGTCACTTGCACGTGCAGCAGGCTTATTAAGGTCATGTAAGGTATGCTCGCTGGAATGAGAAATACGATGTCCTCGAGAAGCCACATGTGAAAGCATATGTGTGTGTGTATGTGTGTATGTGCGTATTTGTGTGTGTGTGCGAGTGACTGTATGTGCGTTTGCGCGTGTGCGTGTGACTGGAAACCTTTGTTATTCACCACGAGATTCCTTTTTAACAGCGCTGCATAAATAGGAATTGCAGCACTTATATTTCGCTCAGAAAGTATACGACTCCGATCGGAGACTGCAAGCATTATGCTGCAAATCACGGTCGTCGCTCTGCTAGCGGTACTCGTTTCAGCTATATACCTGTGAGTAAATACAGCAGATATGTTTGCTATCTTTACCATGCTATTTATACCTCTACCATAGTACACAACAGTATGTGTAGACTAGAGGAAACTGCGTCTGACTAGATGAAACTGCGAGTGAAACTGCCTCTCTTTACTGAGGAAAAAAACTGTTCTGCTTTATCCAGAAAATTATAGGTTCATTGCATGTATTGAAGTTGCTTTGGCAAAACGCAAAATGTGCGTCACGTTACGAATGCGAATCGGGGCCATCAGCGGCATTTCGTACACATGCCGCCTAGGTGACGCCTCGAAGAAAATGGCAGGTTGTGGAGAATGGAGCCTCAGGTCATAATGCAAAGCACCACTTCGCCCCGCATTCCGTGGAAAACATTATGCCGTAGACAAGGCACAAAAGCAGTATGCATGCAGTGAGAGTGGGCCATGTGTACGCTTTTCCGTGATCTCGAGCCCAACACCTGATCCAGGCAGATAGTACAGTGACGCGATTCGGTCGCCGCTGGCATGTCCTGGGCACTTTTTCCCCCTTAGTACAATAACTGATTGTTTAGCTTTGTTACCTTGCCAGTATTTCTGTGGCACTAGCCTTTTTCTGTTCCTATCGAAACACGTGCTCCTGTGTTTGATATACACTATATTTTGTTTCAGGTCACGCAGAAGGCGGTTTTCGTTGTTTACAAAGCTCGGAGTTCCCGGACCTACCCCGAACCTGATAAGTGGCAACATACCAGAAATCAAGGCTCAGGTAAGTCTATACGGTGAATGGTTGGTAAATAGAAAATACAAATACCGCACGTACTCTACTATAATGTGGCCTAGGTTGTAACGCAGACCCTAGGTAGGCTTAGCGAGCAGGACCAAGGCAGTAAAGCAGCAATCATGGAGCTAAGGACACTGCTGAGAGACGAATTGTTGATTGTTGGTGAGGAACTGGGCCCAGATGTACGCAAGGAGATGCTATAATCGGAATCATTGCAGCTAATTTCCGTACAGGCCAGTGAGGAAGAAATTGAAATGGGGTTCAAACTTCTGAAAAAGACAGAAGAACGGTAGAGAGAAGAACGGGACAGAGAGAGAGAGGAGCGCGATAATGATCGCGTGTTAAGAAAAACGCAACTTGAACTTGAAAGTAAACGTTTGGAGTTGTCTCAAGAAAGTGAAGGGGCTCTTGGACGATCAAGTGAGGCAGAATCATACCGCATGGACAGGCTATTAAAGTCATTTGACCGACATAGGCTTGTTCCTAAGCGATTTTGAAAGGACTTGTGAGAAGATGAACTTCGGTCCGAGTACATGGCCACAGTGGTTGCTGTCTATGTTGCCGTGTGAGGCGGCGGAAGTAATCGCCAGACTCAGTGCACAGGATGCATATGATTATGCGAAAGTTAAGGCTAGTCTCCTGAAGAAATACCGCCTTTCAGCCGAAGCTTTTCGGAAAAGGTTTAGGAGCACACGCGAGGAACATAGCGAGGGGTATCCTGAGTTTGCATATAGTTTAAAGGCAAACTAGTCGAGTGGGTGAAAAGCGCGGAAGCGGACGAGAGCAGAGACAGGATGATTGAATGCATGTGTCTAGAGCAGTTTTACAAACGCATCCCACCGTCTGTGAAGCTGTGGGTGCAAGACAGAGGAAATGTAAACACTGTGGAAAGGGCGGCGCAATTAGCTGAAGAGTACGCAACGCGTAGAAAGCTGAACGTCGAGGACGGTAATTGGGACGGTAGAAATGGACCGCAGAAATCATTTCCGTTCAAAAGGGGTTCGCAGACTAGACGATCGGAGCCTGTAGCCGTGGAGAAAAATCCCTCAGAAAAGAGCGAGGAGAAATCATACGGGGAAACCGTACAAAAATAGCAGAAAAGAAAATTCGAATCTTTTAGACACATCTGCTACTAAAGTGCCACAAACTGGGACATACCGCTGTGAACTGCGGAAAGCCTAGCGTAGTTTTTTCCTACGTATATGAAAAACACGAGAATATGGAAATTTTAAGCCCATATCTTCACAACCTGCAAGTTAATGGCAAACCATGCCGGGGACAAAGAGACAGTGCCGCCACGATGGGCATTGTCCATCCGTCTTACGTGACGGTAGATGACATCACTGGAGAAGTAGCATGGATCAAACAGGTTGTAGAAGAACACAGCGTGTGCCTGCCCATGGCCAAAGTCAAAATCAGTGGACCATTCGGGGAGCTAGTGACCGAGGCTGCAGTTTCCAAATTTTTGTCAGTGCGGTACCCGTACATTTTTTTTAAATCGTTCGAATCGGTTACTGCGTGACTTAAAGGGCTTAAACTGGGAGAGGGCGTAGTACAGGCATTGACGCGAGGCCAAGCTCGTAAAATCGCGTCGCTTTCGCCTGAAAATTCACAAGCTGTTCCAGCGGAAGCAGCAGAAGAGATAAATTCAATAACCGAATCCGAGCTATGCTCGAGGGATGAAAAAACAGTTGAGGAAAGCCTGCCAGCTGACCAGCTCACTGAAAGCTTATCGCCAGGGTGTCAAATTTCACCCCTGCAGGAAGAGCCCGCTGATGCACTCGCAAGCCACACAGGGTCATTACTATCACCGGCCTCAAAGAACTTTGATGAGCTCTTACGTGTGGACAGAGAGACACTGGCAGCCGAGCAAAAGGATGATGACAGCTTAGCTAAATTACACCACACAGCTAAAGAAGGCACTGCTAGGCGCAACGTGACGGTACAAGAGAGAGGAGGATTGTTGTATCGGAACAACAGAGATCGAGAGGGTAGGATTCTAGATCAGTTAGTCGTACCTACTAAGTACAAGGAGGACCTTTTGAGTCTCTGTCATGGAAATGGGTGGTCCGGCCACCTAGGCAGAAACAAATCAAAGGAAAGATTGCTTATGGAATGCTACTGGTCTGGCTGTTTCAAAGACGTAGAAAACATTGTAAGATCATGCGACGCCTACCAGCGCTCGGGTAAACCAGGAGAAACATAGAAACCTCCACTAAAGGTAGTGTTCTTAATAACAGAACCTGGTAGACGACTTGTGATAGACATGGTAAGGCCTCTACCAAAAACAAAATCGGGTTACAGGTACCTGTTTACCATGCTGTGTCCGGTTACAAAGTTTCCAGAAGCAATCCCTCTGAAAGAGCTCAGCTGCACCGAAGTAGTGGACGCGCTTTTGACAGTGTTTGCACGGGTTGGGTTTCCAACCGAAATTCAGGCGGATCAAGGGTCAGTATTCACCAGCGCACTAACTTCTACATTCTTGCAAAAGTGCGGGGTAAAGTTGATACACAGTTCGGCCTATCACGCTCAGTGAAACAGTGTAGGGAGGTGGCATTCAGTGCTTAAGCGAGTTTTGCGTGCGCTCTGTTACGAGCACAAGGAGGACTGGGAAAACTGTCTGCCGGCAACTTTGTTTGCTTTGCGAACGGTTCCACATGAAGCTACAGGGTTCTCGCCAACTGAACTAGTGTATGAGACGACACTCCGTTCTCCACTGAGAATGTTAAGAGAGATGTGGGAGGAAAGAATAGAGAGTCCAACAGTGGTGGAATACGTGCTAAATCTGCTGGAAATGCTAAGCGCAACCCAAGAACTAGTCGAAAAGAACGTGGGAGTAGCTCAAAAGAACGCCAAATTCTATTACGACAAGAATGCGAGGCTTCGTACGTTTAACGCAGGAGACCAGGTAATGATCCTCAAACTTTCAAGAAAGAACAAGCTTGAAGTTCACTGGGACGGGCCCGTTAAAGTGCTGCACAAAGTTTCAGATACTAACTATGCTTTGAAAATGCCCGGTCGCATGAAGTAGGTGAGCATATATCACTGCAATTTGATGAAGCCGTATGTAGAGCGGAGCGGATCCGTTAACTGTATCATCAAACAGCAGGATGGCACTAGTACCAAGTTTAAGGAGTATAAGACGACCTTCAACTCTGAAATCGGCCTAGAAGAAGTAGTAAAACATTCGGTAAGCTCGCACGCTCTAAGGCCCGAGCAGCTAGATGAGCTAAAAGAGGTGTTAGGGGAATATCTCGAAAGATTCAGCGATCGTCCGGGTAGAACCGAACTAATAACGCATGAAATAGAGCTGACATCAACCGAACCCGTAAGATCAAAGCTTCACATGGTGTCTCCAAGAATGAGAGAGATTATGGATGCAGAGATACAGCGCATGCTAGAGTTGGGAGTTATTGAGCCCGCTGAGAGTGACTACACGTCACCGCTAATACTGGTAGAAACCCCTAACAAGGACCCTCGCCCGTGTGTTGACTACAGGAAGTTAAATGCAATCAATAGGGATCAGCTGCACCCGATACCCAATATTGAGGAACAAATTCAAAGAGTTAGCACTGCTAAATACATTTCAACTATAGATCTCGTATGGGGGTACCGGCAAGTTCCCCTTTCAGAAAGTGCCAGCCGCTATGCCGCATTCATCTCACCTGTACGCACTTTTCGTCCTCTCGCACTCAGCTTCGGGCTGAAGAACGCCCCGTTTAGCTTCTCTAAGTTAATGGATATTGTCCTAAAAGACTTGCAGGAGTTCGCCTTGCCATATCTTGATGATGTAGCTAGTTTTTCGAACAACTGGAAACAACATGTATCGCGCCACAAACAGGTGTTCTCACGGTTAAGGGAAGCCGGCTCAACGATGAAAGCGGGAAAGTGTAGATTTGCTTGTTCACAGGTTACTTATCTGGGCCATGTTATCGGCCAGGGCACGAGACGGCCGGCCGAGCTGAAAAAAAGCTACGACTGGAGAATTTTCTGAGTGGCGCACGTAAACAGCCCTCCGTTCATTTTTGGGATTTGTGGGGCACTATCAACGGTACATTCCGAATTACTCGCAAATGGCAAGTCCTTTAACGGACGCCCTCCGAAAGGGAGCACCGAGTAGCGTACACTGGGATAAGGACAAAGAGAAGGTTTTCCAAAGTTTGAAAGCGCTATTGATTTCTCGTCCTGTGCTTCGCGCGCGGGACTACACAAAGGAGTTCATAGTTCAATGCGACGCAAGCGACAGAGGTAAGGGCGTGGTACTTACTCAGGTCGGCGACAATAATGAGGAGCATCGTATTCTGTATGCCAGCCGTAAACTCACTGTAAGAGAGGAAGCCTACAGCGCTTCAGGGAAGGAATGCGCTTGTTTTGTTTGGGCCACCCAGAAGTTGTGTTACTTGTACGGAGCGAAATTCATCTTCGAGACCGACCACTGTCCTGTGACGGGGCTCATTTAAATCTCACACAAAAATGGCCGCTTGCTCCGATGGAGTCTCACTCTCCAAGAGTACAACTTCTCCGTTAGATATAAGAAGGGAAAGTTGCTTAGCAATGTAGATGGTTTGAACAGGCTAATTTTAATTCTGCGTTTAAGGGTCCCGCCTACATTTTAGGGTTACTACAGTTCAGTTTGTTAAGCCAAGTAGATCCCCTCTCATTTAGCAGGGTTCCCTCCATGATTGCTGAATTTTTCAGCACGAGATTGCTTCAACAATTGGTATAGCGAAATGCAGCATTTTTTTTTGTTTCTGCACTTTTGTTCTCTTTGAAGCCTAGCGGGTCTAAAGTGAGATCCAAGATACGTCATCTCGGCGCAGCGCCGTGTTGTGGGCTTCGTTTTGCGGTTGCCTGTCCTTGTTGGATGTTTTGGGGCGGGGACATCATTACACAAGTGGTCACTGCGAGCCAAAGCATCACCCCCTGGCCACGAACAGTTCTCTTCCTGCCCAGTGGTTGTCAGCGCTGGACAGTCGAGATTTTTGGGCCATGGAGGCGCTGTTAAGAACGGCCCAGCTGAGGTGCAAGTTTTGCCAGCCAGGTGCGAGAGCGGCGTCGACTTTTCTTGGAAAGCCCCCGTACCAAGTCAAACGGCGTCACTAAGTCCACTGTGTCCGGAGAACAATACTCCGCGTCCTCGACCCTTAAGTCGCGGGAATGCCGAGATGAGTTCGACGAAACAGGCTTTGCGACTGAACACGCCACCGCCGATCCGGTCTGCCGTGAGCAAGGGAGTTCCCGAGGGAACGCATTTATAGGCACCTTCCCACGCACCCTTCAAGACGTAAGCCCCGAGTTGTGCGAAGCCCGTCCGGCCTGGGTGGGGGCAGTGAAAGCTGTGCGTACGTGTGTGTGTGCCCTCCCGCTTAAAGGCGGCTCGTCTTCGATGACTGGTCGACCGGTTCTCACACCTAGGGATCGAGGGAGGTCCGAGTGTTTATAAACCGCTGTTGTGCGGCTGCTCTGTGTACTTTCTCTCGCAGTTCATGCTAGACTGATGAACTGCAACGTCCTGATGTAGATACTGTAAATAAACCCATATTCCTCGTTCTCGATGAGAAGCAGTCCTTCCCTTCAACAACGTCCTCAGCGTGGATAAGTTGGACGACGGCATGGGCCACCTACATCCAATTCATGCCTGACTCCAATCTTGACAACGGGTTACGAGCGGTGGGATTGACCTCGCAATCCTCACAGGGCGTCACAAAAAAATCCTAAAGTGAGAGGTTACCTAATTATGGAGGGCAACATTTTCTTCTTGTATAAGTTGACTCTCACAGATTGAAATTGTGACATAAATCAGCGGAGATAAAGATGACTACCCTCACTTGTTTTGGTGGGGGCCTGAAAAAAACCTAAACATGTCATCGCACATTATTTTCATAGCTCTGTCAGGAAACGTTGCGCCACTGACAACCTCAATTTTTGTAGTCACGCGCCTTGAATGTCACAACAGATCTCGAGCCAAATACCCAAGGTCCTTGGCTGGTGCGAAGTTTCTCACTGGCAAGTTACATTCTTTAGTATTGGCGTTGCTATCACAATTTACCGCATCTTGTTCTTACAAACAGCTCTTGTGCACGAAGTGTCTCTCAAATACAAACACTGGGGTTTCGAAAACGGACATCATGGTTGAAGCAGTTTCAGCGAAGCTCTGGGCGACGTGGAAGAACTGCAATAGGCTCTGGTCCCGGCGAATTAAATAACTCATAGAAGCGTGACGAAATACAAAGTAAGCTAAAGAGAGAAGGCTCAGCACTTGACCGTGTCGCGGTATGTTTCAGTGTTCTCTTCTGCCATGTCGTGGTCATGACAGCGCGCTTTCCAAAATACAACAAGTAGACAGCAATGTGCGGCTGTAGCACTCGCACGTTTTATTAATGCGTATCATTATTTGGCACATTCCCGGCACTTAGCCGTATACTGGGTGATCCTCTTGAAGTTTTCTTGTATAAAAAAATTACAATTGCAGACAACATAATTCCAGTCCTTGAACTAGATTATTCAGAGGGGCGGACATTACTTACACGGGAAACTGAAACACATATTGAACTAACAAGAAAATTACTAAATAACTGTTTCATTTTTTACGTCATGGCACATATTGCAATTCACGAATTGTAGCTGGGGAATTTGAAAGGTGTATACAATTAGAATGAATTTCCAGAATGACACAAGTTTGGAGATATATGCCATCGAACTCGGCGTAAAAATGCCCTCTTCCACTTACTTTTTTTAAAGAAGAATCTGTTTTATTCATTGAAGCATAAAAGTAACTGGGACGTCCACGTATCTAGTTTCACACTTTTCGAACTACTATATCCAAACTGGTGTCACCCTGGAGATACATTAAAAGTGTGCAAGCTGACAGGCTACAATTAGTCAATGGCAATATAGATCGCAAGGTTGTTGAATACGAAGTTAATTAGCAAATTCTTCGTTAGTTTGATACGTGTGTCGATTTTTCATGCTAGTAACGTCCGCCTCTGGGAATAATCCCGTTTAAAGACAAGAATCACGTTATCTGCCACAGGCGATTTTTCAAATTCCGGACGATTTAAACATGACCGCCCCATATATATCCGGCATTGCCACACTTAGGACCCCTTTAACACGAACAACTGCACGACTGACAATGCATCTAACAACTTCCTTCGTGCACAGCAAGATTATGCTTTAACATCAAGGCCACAAACCTTGGCGGCGGATGGCAAACATCCTTTCTGCCGCAGGCGCCACGAGAATGATCTTTTTAGGCGCCAAGGTTTGTGAGTGGCGGCGCTGGCTAACACACTCTGAGTTCTAGTAGGAAACATAAGTACCCAAGAAAGTGGACGGGAAAACGGCGCCGCGGTGGCTCAATTGGTAGGTGCATCGCACGCGTAATGCGAAGACGCGGGAATGTTCCCTACCTGCGGCAAGTTGTTTTTCATCCACTTGCATTTCCATTGATTTACCATCTCTTTAAATCGTTTAATAAGTACAAGTAATTTCCCCTGCGTTGTGCTTGGTGTCAATGTTTGTTGGCTTCTTATGATATACTGATATCTTGAAGTCATTCTCTCAATTTGTTTTCGTTTGTTTTTTTCTCTAAAAGAATATATTACGGTTGACATGCTGGTGACAAGCATCGCCAACGTTTCCATTACGCGCAATATTAGCCATGAAACGTATCGGTACTCGAGGCTACCAACGAACATTTTTAAAATAGCTTTCCAAGAGTGCGAAGAGACGCTCAAGAGCTACAACCTCACCGCTCAGCTACGGGCCGTCCAGAGGGCCCGCGGCGCGGCGATCAGGCATGGCCTGCCCGTCCTGACGTGGGAGCAACCCGCGGCGGTTCCTCCCTCGTAAGGGGGTTTCGGAGTCGCTCCTCAGGACATTAATAAAGTTCACTGCCTGCCTGCCTGCCTGCCTGCTTTCGCGTTTGTTTATTTCCTTCAATCACATCTGCAGAAATCTATTGTAGATTGGCTTTCGTGGTTATGCTTAAATATGTACTGCTTATACATGTAAGCACCTTAGAAAAAGTGACTGTTTATCTCATGGCTAACTTTTTCACGTGAAAAACTTTATTTTGGTCGCAGGGATCAGCAGTCGCCTTTAGCAACTGGATAAAGCAGTACGGTGATATAGTTGGGTAAGTCGGCTTTTTTTTCGTACTCTTGTCGCATAATCAATGTTATAGCATGTTCCGTAAGACGCGCTAGTTTTCTTACCTGTTGACTGGTGGGGAGCCTTCCATCTGTGGAAGATGTTGCGAGAGGCTGACCGTCTGTCGTGTCTTGTGTCTCAGGAAGCAAACGCTGTACGGAAAAAGCACTTTCTTCATGCCGAACAGCAGCTCAATACCCTTCATCCAGCAAAATTTCTTCACACAAAGATGTTTTTTGAAACTAAATCAGTTCGAACTTTCGTAACTGATGCTGTGTTGCATGTAATCAGCCGAAGGGATCCACAGCAGATTTTCTCACCAGAAGCTGCCGCTGCAATATTTGCTATTTGCAGGGCACATGTCTTTATACCTGGGCCCTTGTGGCTCTCATGAGGCAGTAGTTCTACGGTCAGTGACACCATTTATGGTCATAGCGCACTTTATAACTTAAAACAGAAATATTTTATGCATTTTACAGCAATTGTTTTAGGCTTTTCCACAGCCGTATTACACCCTCCCTTCGAAATACATTCCTCCATTGAACACTACATCAGTTGTTCGGTGCTCATTGGCCAGAACTGGCCCTAACGCCATTAGACCCCACGCCATTAAGGCGCGTTCGTTCTATCAGACGGACATTCGGTTGCAAATGTCGGCCATTACTTTCAAGAAAATCCCACTTCGTCAGATTCGTTCAAGATGCTATGAAATTACAGCTACGAACATTGGTTGGCCGATGTCGCTCGGGGACGCGATGTAAATAAGGGCGGAATGAATGCAGCAGGGTTGTCCGAGAGTCCTAATAAGTGTTTGTCAAACACTCGCAAAGGAAATGAACATATATTCTTCTGTTTATGACGGCATTCTGACGTGCAGGCGTGGCATTCAAGATCGCACCGGTATTTCTGATCTTGGAGGCCACGAGGCTGGTATATCGGTTCTGCGGTAATCCGCAAGGTGCAGGAAGTTTTATGGAAAGAAATATTGTCATCCAACTAACATTAGTCCAGAAGTGCAACGTACACTGCTCCTCTGGACATGTTCAAATTCTGCCATATTGTCGAATTCTGTGATGGCGGCATTTTGAGCCAATCAGAGAGGCCGCAGCAGCCCTGCGGGCAAAGAAGAACTGAGAAGATGGTGAATTCGAAAATTTGGCAGGCTTTGACGGAGTTCAGAATAATACCCCTAGCACCAACTACAAAGAAAGCTTCGCAGTTGAAGAAAATTTGTTCAGGTCCGGGGGCTGGAAGCCCGCACAAGTTTCTTTCAAAAGCCCTCTGAGCTGCTAAGCTTTCCTTCCGAAAAGCCCCTATGGGTTTCCCCTGTGTCGGGCTACTCTTCGGCGCCTGTTGCTCAGTTGAGCGTCGGCGTCCCTCGGCGTAACCGCGCGAATGCGCTCGTGCTACTGCTCTCGCGTTCGTCGTTTCTTCCTCCACAGCTCTGTGGACGAAGAGACGGCTCCGACGCCGCTCATCATGCCATCGTTCCCGTACTTCCCCTCTCTTCGCGAAGGCACTGACGACATTGGCCCAGTCAGTTGGTGTGGTGATTTCGGTCTCAAATTCTTTGCGTCAGCAATCGCCAAAAGAAGAAGAAGAAGAAGAAGTTTATTTACCACATAAGTACACTGATATATACAAAGCGGTAGGGATGGCAGGATAAAAGCTGCATAACGGCAGCTTGACTAGTCCCACCTCCCCATGAACAACAGGCAGCAACATGGCAAGATATTCGTAGTACATTCTTGCGGCAAGGTCAATATATACATATTCACAGACGCATATATATACACATATTTATACATATATATACACATATTTATACATATATATATATATATATATATATATACATATATATATATACATACACACATGCATATACGCATACATGTATGCATGAAAACCTGAAATCACAACTTAGAAATAGCAAAGAAATACTTTTCAACCGACAAACCAAAAAGTTAATTATTCACAGAAATTTTAGCCGTAATGTGCTCTTGGATATATAGCGTATGTTTACATCATTTAGACTATATTTGTTAAGTGTAGAGGGAAGACAGTAGGAGAGTGCTTGAAGGCCATAGTTAGTCCGAGGGCGCGGGACTTCCCAGTGTTCCATATATCGATTTAGGCGAAAAGGATTCCGCTGCAAGTTCGCGATGTTTATGATATGATTAGTACCCTTAACCATGTCACGTTTAAAAGAACACATAAGTTGATACTCATAAAGGCGGTCTACACGTAAAATCTTGAACTTCCGGAATATGTCACGCGTATGTCCATTGTAAGGTAAGTCTGAAATAGCACGTAAGGCATTCTTTTGAACTGAAACTAAATTACCTAATGATTTCTTAGTACTATTTGACCAGACCAGGTTACAATAGCGCAGGTGAGAAGCAAATAGTGCGTTATAAACCATAAGTTTCTGTGGTATTGGTAGTAGCCTCTGGCATCTGTCCAACATACCTAACGCTTTACTAAGTTTATTTCGTAAGTAATCGGTGTGGTGGTCCCATAGCATCAATTCATGGAAGATAACACCCAATGTTTTTGCTGTAGCGGAAAGTTCTATTTTTGTGTCATTGAGTGTGAGGCATTGGGTTAGATCACAAGGCATGGACTTCGCTCTAAAGAGGACCGCTTTTGTCTTGGAGCAGTTTAACTGGAGAGAATTTTTTACAGACCAGTTATATATCTTGTGAAGTACTTCATTTGCAAAATTGATGAGTTGATCCTCCTTAGTTCCTGAGAAGAATAAACTAGTATCATCTGCGTAAATAATATAGGTAATCGAAACATCAATATTAACAATGTCATTTATGTAAATGATAAATAGAAGTGGTCCCAATATGCTACCTTGAGGCACGCCTTGCTTAATAAGTTTAAACGAAGATAATTTTCTATTTATTGATACGTATTGCTTTCTATTGGTTATGTAACATCTAATTAAATCTAAAACTATTCCGCGTGTACCATAACAATTCAATTTTTCTAATAGTGTTCCATGGTTAATTCTGTCAAAAGCCTTTGAGAAATCTAGGAATACTCCCAATGTTAGTTTCCTCGCCTCTATATTTTTCAAAATTAGTTCCTTTTGTTTAAGAAGAGCAGTTTCAGTCGAGCAGCCTGACCTGAAGCCATATTGACATGGCATTAAAACAGAATACTTGTTAAAAAAGGCAGTCATCCTAAGGAGAATAATTTTTCCTAAACCTTTTGAAAACAGTGGAAGAATTGAGATTGGTCTATAGTTGCTTAAGTTTTCCCTTTCTCCGCCTTTGTAAACCACAGCTACCCTTGCGATTTTCATCTGTTGAGGAAAAATGCCAGAGGTTAGGGAGATGTTGTAAATGTGAGTGAGGCAAGGGGTGAGCAGGTCAATAACAAAAAAGAATTGGTTGTATTTTTAATCCGTGCACATCCTCACTTTTAGATCGCCTAAAATTTTTGAACACATTTAAAACCTCAGTGTCATCAGTCTCATCAATATACAAAGAATGTGTAAAGGGACCGGGCAAATACATCAAGGCATCTTGATCATAAGTGCTTTCAACTAGAGAGGCAAAGTAATCATTAAATTTATTGGCGAGTGCTTCATCTTTCAGAACCTCATTACCAACCTTGAGCTCTTTAATAGTACTGGCGGGTCGCCTTGATGATATAACAGAATTCAGCTTATTCCAAGTCTGTTTTGCATCAACGATACCATCGAACATGGAGTAGTAATAGTCGCATTTAGCTTGTTTTTGCAGCTTAGTCAGGTTATTTCGATATTTCTTAAACCGCTTCAAATCATCTGGGTCACGGCTATTCAAAAACGCATGGTACAGCCTATTCTTTTCATTTATTATTTTGATTAGCTTAGAGGAGATCCATGGCTTGCGAGCGTGTTTAGGTTTTTTTACGTGCCTGTAAGGAAAGTGTTTTTGGTATACTGTGCACACGATCTTAATGAAGCGGTCATAGGCGCTATCAGGTGATGAAGAGGAGAGTATGTCATCCCAGCTCAACGAGCTTATTTCGTCACGAAAGCAAGAAAGAGATTGTGAATTAATGTCTTGGAAATAAATGTCTGATTTCACCGGGTGCCTCTGTTTAATCTCAACCGTAGTAATTAGGCAAATTGGTAAATGATCACTGATAGCGATACTTATCGGACCATGGTGTAGTAGATTAGCAGAATTTGTTATAAATAGATCTATCAAGGTGGCTGTAGCAGCTGTAATGCGAGTTGGGGTAGTTATAACATTTGAAAGGCCATGCGAAAGAAGTAGATTTGACAGGTCAGTTTGTTTGCTAGCCTTTGTGAGCATGTCAATGTTGAGGTCACCTCCGAGTACTAATGTATAATTATTTTCATTAACAAACCAAAAGAATTCATCTAAATATTGAAGAAACTTGTTGATGTTGCCGTGAGGAGGTCTATACACAACAGTAAATAGAGAGTTTTCGAACTTGAAACACATAATTTCAATGTCTTCACAGCATCGAGACCATTCATCAATATACTGATAGTCAATACTTGTTTCCACATACATGCATACACCACCACCTCTAGTTTCTCTATTTATATAGGCCACATTATACCCATCAATATGCACTATATCGGTTTCATTGCAGTACCAAGTTTCAGTCAACATAATGACAGAAAATTTAAATTTAAATTCATCTAGAAAATTCCACAATTCGTCTTCTTTAGAACGTATGTTCATATGCAGGAAACTCAGAGTCGATAGGCGCTGATGCGCCACAATCGTGCTTAATTCAGAGGGACTAGTAGTTTTCAGAGCCATTTTGAAACTTAATTCTCAGGAAAAAAAGACAGCCATTGCAATGTAGAAACAGTGCCGTTGGCATAGACGAATAAGACGTTATATATGCATGACCAACTGCTGAAGAGAATATTAAGCGGAATTTAATTTTTATGTGGGTGACGCCCTCAACCGCAGCACTGTAGCAAGCAAGAACAAATGAGTGCAACACTGATGTGCTATAGACTCTAAGGTGTACAATATTGGTCAAAAGGTTAACGTTCATAAAAATAACTGTTTCCGACAGTAGTTTAGAGCTTACATACATAAGGACACTATCAGGCACATTTGCTAGGTACGAAGCCGCATAGATTCGGAAAATGTGCGTGGGTGTCTGAAGAATCGCTCCGTTAACAGTTTTCAAAAATATCGAGAAAAGCAAGAAGAACCATAGGTTCCTAGATTGTTCTTGAGCCATTCTATCTGTTGGCACCATGACATAAATGGCGTTGAGTATGCAATAGCGGGTAACCTAACGCACCTTGTCTAGGTCCGAGTCACAGGTAACATGTAGGACAGGCGAATTTTCAGACTTCCGCATCAGGATCTTTCCCTGTGACACCCACACAAACTTCCATTCTTTTTCTCGCCTCAGTTGTCGAGCTCTACCCAATAAACGCTTGTTTTCAACGCACAGATGCTCATTGATATATACAGGATTACTCTCCTCAAAGCCCAGGGTCCCAGTGCTTAACTTAGCGGTTCGCGCAGCAGAGAGTACTCTGTCTCGTGCAGACCTAGTCGAAAACTTTATGATCACGTTTGGTTTATTTTTATCTTTAGAAGGGACACGATGTACTACATCAATGTCGTTGTCCGTGACACTTGTGCCTATACATGTGGCAATTTGTCCAACACTTCTCAGATCTTCGTTTGCAACTAACGGTAGTCCTTTAACCTCAAGGTTCATGTTCCTGCTGTATTCTTTCAGCTCAACTATTTCTCTCTTTGCTTCTTTCAGTTCTTTACTTAGTTGCTCATTTTCCCTTTTACATCGCTGATTTTCAGCCGTCACTGCAGTCAGCTCGCGACGGAACGCGTCAACATCCTTCTTGAATTGTTCGAAACCATCGTTCATAAAGCCAATGGAGTCGCGAATGGCTCCAAGTTCACAGCGAATCTCTGTATTGGAGTTAGCAACCCCACCGACGACATTTCTCATGTCCGTCGCAAACGCCTCAAGCTTAGCTGTCAGTTCAACTAACACTTTTGTGACGTCCTTTATAGTACCTGGCTGCTTATCAGCAAGAGACTGCGACATCGCGCAGGCTTCCAGAGCCAGAACCCTCCATAGCCTAAAGGCGGCACAGATATGGCATATACGACACTCTAACCAGTAGTCACAACAAGGTAAAAGCACTACAAGACTCGTGGCAGCAACAGCGACGACAGGGGAGGAGCTATGCTACAGCACAGAATAAGAAATGCCACCAACCTGCAAAAATCCAGACAAGTTTATTAAATGACGTGCGTACGTTGCCGCTGCCGCTGCCAGAGTGAACCCAGCTTTCCAGTGAAAACACCGCCCCCAAGACAGAAGCGACAGAAGGCCGTGGTTACGATACAGTCAGGCAGATGGCGGGACACGCAGAACAGTCCTGGTCCTGGTAAAGGCAAATGGAACAACGGTGAGTTGCTCACGTAGTCTGTTTTCTTGAGAAACAAACAGGCAGCCACGGCCCAGTTCGGATCCTCTCACAGGTTTAAGATGAAGCGCCGGCCTCTGCAAAAATCCACACAAGTTGATTAAATGACGTGCGTACGTCGCCGCTGCCGCTGCCAGAGTGAACCCAGCTTTCCAGTGAAAACACCGCCCCCAAGACAGAAGCGACAGAAGGCCGTGGTTACGATACAGTCAGGCAGATGGCGGGACACGCAGAACAGTCCTGGTCCTGGTAAAGGCAAATGGAACAACGGTGAGTTGCTCACGTAGTCTGTTTTCTTGAGAAACAAACAGGCAGCCACGGCCCAGTTCGGATCCTCTTACAGGTATCGGATGAAGCGCCGGCCTCTGCAAAAATCCACACAAGTTGATTAAATGACGTGCGTACGTCGCCGCTGCCGCTGCCAGAGTGAACCCAGCTTTCCAGTGAAAACACCGCCCCCAAGACAGAAGCGACAGAAGGCCGTGGTTACGATACAGTCAGGCAGATGGCGGGACACGCAGAACAGTCCTGGTCCTGGTAAAGGCAAATGGAACAACGGTGAGTTGCTCACGTAGTCTGTTTTCTTGAGAAACAAACAGGCAGCCACGGCCCAGTTCGGATCCTCTTACAGGTATCGGATGAAGCGCCGGCCTCTGCAAAAATCCACACAAGTTGATTAAATGACGTGCGTACGTCGCCGCTGCCGCTGCCAGAGTGAACCCAGCTTTCCAGTGAAAACACCGCCCCCAAGACAGAAGCGACAGAAGGCCATGGTTACGGTACAGTCAGGCAGATGGCGGGACACGCAGAACAGTCCTGGTCAGGTATCAGATGAAGCGCCGGCGTCTGCAAAAATCCAGACAAGTTGATTAAATGACGTGCGTACGTCGCCGCTGCCGCTCGAACCTCAATGCACTCGAACCTCAATGTCCGGAAGGCTTCGTCCGCTGCATACCGAAGCATTGACGGACACGGATTAATGCAATTGTCAGTCTTGAAGCTTTGATGTGAAATCAATACCTTGACGTGAAATCGTGCCTAGATTTTGAACCCGGAAGCTCTGCTGGGCGTTTCACGATGCAATAATGTAACAATTGTATTCTTCTCAGTGTTAGAGAACTAAAGGTGTCGGGTTTTTCATCGCTCCGTGCGCGTCTTTTTTTTAATTTTTCGTATTTTTCTGCCAAAAAGAAAACACGAAAGAAACCAGTTTTTTTCGTGCCCCTCAAAGTTTCATGAAATTTTACATCTCTACTCGGGTCAGTTAGAGTTTTGAGACGCTGTGTTAGACTGCACTAACTTATGAATTGGCTCACATGTTTTTGCCTCACTGCCCTTGGAGTCGGCCCAAATTTTTTCATCTGATGGATACCTGCTAAGTGCTTCAGGTCCACCTATAATGCTATCCCATTGAAATGCCACACTCCAGCAAATCCTCTTAAACTGAATTCACATTTTGTTGTTGTTGCCTTACTTAGTGCGAGAACAGCAGGCTCTCGCTACGGCGGCAGTTTGTTCTTGTTCTTCTTCGCTAGTGAAATGGCGCAACCTACTCTGAGGGGTCGGCCCTGAATCACGCGGTATCCGCTGAAGAACTTCGTCTTTCCCTGTATTGCCAGCACTAAACACACATGGCAATCAGAAAATAAATAAAAGGATTATTCGCCATGGTGTACAACGTACGTTCCCACCTTCGTTGCATAGATTGTAATCCTCCACCTGACCCAAATAATAAGTTGCATACTCAAACGTAAATAATTAGCTAATTATACACATAAAGATAGTCGGCGTAACTCAAGACGACTACAAGAAATATGATGTTGGTCTCACTCGTTTAAGGCATACCACTCCATATTTAATGTTTGGTTCTAGTTATGTGAAACAGGTGGTGTAATCTTGTGTCTTCTTTGTTTTCTACAACGTAGGTTCTTCAATGGAGCGGTGCCTTTTCTCCTTGTTAAGGATGTTGACCTGTTGAAGAAAGTGCTAATCGAAGACTTCCACGTGTTCCCTGAGCGAGGGGTTCGTTGAATTTCCATTTTTACTCGCTTTTCATTTTACCGAGACGAGACTAAACGCTATCAAGATCGACTCATGTTCACGTATGTGAAGGAAAGTATTGATTGATTTATGATGTTTCATATAAAGGGAATGAGGTGGAAGGGAAAAATAACGTTTTGTTACACGAAAGCTGTGAGACGTCGTCCTGGCGAACGTACCTTTTAAGGCCCAACCACACGCAGCACGGGATACGCGTGTGCGTGCGCGTACGCGGGTGATGAAGGGAGGGCGTCTAGCCACACGATACGCGCACACGTGCGCGCTTCGCTGCGCGTAGCACAGGGCTGAGAGACCAGCGGACCAGCGATGGCGGAAACGGTGGTCTTTGGCTTTGAGAAAAGTTCATCTTTAATTTCATTATGGCTAGCCATTTTTATTTAATTTGTCAATGTTAGAGCTAGTACCATTGTTTTTAAGTTGATAAATGCACGCTGTTCGCATGTACACATCCTTATGGCAAGAAAAGATACATCAATTATCAACATCACGCGTGACAGCGTCTGCTTGCTCACGACTGCAGCTGACATCTGCGCGCGATCACGCCCGACGTTGCTGCCGAGCTTTTTCTTAGCCGCTTGCTTCGTCGGCATCAGCGTTCTCTTCCCGCAATGTACAACATGAGAAGGAACTTTTGCTGCTGCTGCTCTTGCAAAGGCGGCGGGAGCGCAGAAAGCGTCTGCGGCGACGTTGGTGGGTTCGGCCAGTCTTTCAACTGCGTAAAGAAGGACTTCACGGCTGTGAGTAACTTCTTTCCTTTCGATGATCTACAGCGGTAGAACTAGGCGCCAGTGTTTGGACATGGGGACTTATCTTCGTTAGGACAGCAATTACTCATCAGCGTTCTTAAGTGCGCGCATAAGTGAAAGGCTTAATTAAAGTAGTAATGCGGGGTTCGTACTCGCAGTGCGCGAACGCCCAATTCGTAGAACAGCATCACGTCGTCGGTGCAACGTTCGTCCAGGTTGACAGCACCGATCGAGACGATAACGTGACGTACGCGAACAGGGGGAACGACAAGAGCAAGGTGTAGTTCGGAAAGCGCGAAAGCATAGGCGAAGATCGGGCTGATTAGCCGCCGGAAGCATACAGATCGTATATAAATACGTGGTGACGACACCTCACGACGTTTCAACAGCCGTCTGTCTAACCCGTGTATGCCGTACGACATACGGTCATTAACTGTTGAGCTTCAGAGGAGAAGAAGCACTTGATTCTATTTAACAGACAATCTGTAATACTAATTTGGAGCTCCCTTCATTATTAACAGTGGACCATACTGTTTACACAGAGCTTGTGTAGCACCCTCTTTTCTCGCACAAAATTTGTAAGGATTAAGTTTTGTAATACATTTTCTGCTATTGGATATTTTATATGATATCCACATTATTTTTTCTTCATTTGATTCGATATTCGATTCTAAATGTACTTTTCGGTATTAGCACACCCCTACAAAAAGCTAAGGACTGCTAGTTATACTTGAGCCATTATTACAGCACATAGATTCAAGAACACCTTTTTACACGTGTCGGTTGTCTTATGTGAAGCTTGTGGACGAGATACGATTTCCTATATTTTCTGTCTCTCAGAAGTGTGACTATAGAATATGAAGTGTAATGTAATTAAATTGTGACCTGGGGGGCAGGTTAAAATTCTGTGCGACTAATTTCAGAAGTTTGTTGGCAGTGGCCAAGAATATTTTTAATATTCCGTTGACTGGCTCTCCTGTTTTGCCGAACCACCGTTTGTATTCAAGCAGATAAACAAAGCAGGGGGTAAAATTAATGATGCCTAGTGGCTATACGTGGGTGTCAGCGAAAAGTGTACAGCTCCTGATACCTGCGCGTGTATGTGGGCAGGGCATGGTCTCGCTGCCAGGTAAAAATGCACCATTTTTTACAGATGCAACGGATACGTCAGGATTACCACGGATTTTTCTACAAGTTCTTTCGCAAGGCGCCGCAGCTCTTGGACAAGCTATTGAGCTTTGTCGCAGAGGACCTCACACAGCAGCACCACATTCGAGAAACCCCTGGAGCCTGGAGAACGACTTGCTGTGGCATTGAGGTTGGCAAAGGACAGTTGCCCCTAGAGTAATAATGTGCGATTGGCGGAATACAGAACATCTTTCCTTTGTCATTTATTGTATCGTTTATTTTATTTTATTTACATATTATTGCCCTCCGCCTTTTCGAAGCCAAATCAGGAAGGGGTCACAAAACATTGAAGCAAAACAAGAGAAAGAAGAAAACGACTGACAATGAGCGTGCATAAATAATACTAATATATAATAGTAATAATATAATAATCATCTTTATTTCTCTCTTTAAACAGAATACAGAATTATACACAACTAACTATTTATTAACTCATAAACAAATAAAGGAATGGGACACAAAATGCTGATACAAAACGAGAAATTGTAATGATGGCACTGACAATGCGCGTGAAAAGAAATACAAGAAAAAAATAATCGCATGATCAAAGAGACTGAAAGTTTCCACTTACTGCATCACCAGTGTAGCAGTTACGACTAACTTAAAAAATAAACTGCCATCGAATGGCATCGCACAAAAGCTACCTCAGTGCTTTTGACCTTGCGCGACCTGTAAAACATGAACTGAGGAATGCTCGCACATGTAGTATTAAACAAAGGTGGTAGCTAACCTACACAAACGAATTTTGATCGTATGTCTCCGGAAAAGGGCCCCCACAGCCACGGAAATCATTGTCAAGAAAAATCATGTCGTCATAATTAGTATTGAAACAATTGAGACATGCGTACTAATTTTTTTTTCAACTTTCATTCAAGCTACTTGGCATCCCGGCAAGACATAAAAGACGTTGCCTTGACCTACTGTGTGAGGATTGAAGCGGCTAGACTATGCAGTGGTAAGTCATATAGTGACGATCGTGCCTGCAAAGTATTAAACAACTGCAGAACAGCACGACAGCCGCAGAAATTCCTTACATTTTTTTCGGCTTAAGAATTTTTTTAAAGCTCACATACTGTTCACGGCTCCCGTCAGGTAGCCCTGCTTCCTGCCAGAGAAGCAGGGTCATACGTATAAATGTCTCATTTACACGCCGCCTTCAATGTCACTGATTACGTACAAAGACTTTGGCCAAACATCCAATGCAGAACATGCAAAACCAACTCTGGAACTGAGCCACGGAACACCAAAAAAATGCAAGGAATGTGGCTTGTGGATGATAGTTCTGGGAGAGATAGAGGTTGTCTATGGTTGGCAGTGAACCTCGCCTCCTGGCTATGTGGTGGCAAGACTTTTCCCTTTCTGCTACCTCTTCTAACAATAATAACACAATTTGAAAAATGTTTGCGCTGCTAGAACGCCCGACAGGCTTTACAATTTGCAGTATATAACCGAAATTTTCAATGGGGTCTGGTTGAAGGTCCATTACATTTCTTTTTATTTACAGGCATGTACAGGCATGTCTAGATGCATGCACAAACTCTGTATGCACAGGTGGTGAACTCAAAAAGGTTCATTGCTGCAAGACAGGCTGAATGAGTAAACACAGATGAAAGAGATAAACATCTGTCTTGCAACAACAAACCTTTAGTTGCAAGTCAGTGCTTCTTTATCGTAGGTGTGTTGCTAAAACATGTTCACACATCTCTACAGCAGCAATGGCCAGCTAACCAGGCCCACAGATATCAACGTCATGAAATTCTAGAATAATACTGCACAAAAATATGGATACAACACAATGTAAAATGAACAAAAAGGAAGAGCTGAGGGGTTTTAACATGACAACAACAGACAAGGAAACGTATATAAAACATAAATGTATATAACTGTCGTTTTATTCGTAATGTCAACATCACAAGGAGAAGGGAAATGGAAGTGGACAAAATATAACTTGCCACTGGTGGGAGCTAAAACCAAAACCAATTGAGCTGGAGGCTATTCCACCTTGAATTTCTTAGAATGTTTATGTGTACTAGATTAGGCTCTTGGAGCGTTCTTGCACGGGTAACACTGGCTAACAATACCAGGGTGAGATCTAGTACATGCACATAGAGGCTCAAGAAAGTTTGCAGAGGGATAGCCATTGCTGCAGCTGTACTGGTATAGCAATTCAAGCATAATTCAAAGGTTGTGGGTTAGTCTCCTATCAATGGCAAGTTACCTTTTCATATACTTTCATTTTCCTCTTTATTTTTCCATTTCGATATCAAGTAATTAAATTTATCAATGATTTCCTTTTGTTTCATTGTCTTTTGGCTTTATTATACAAAAAGTATACATTAATAAACATTAATCTTTGACTTACTTTCCTACTTGCATCAATTTAATTTTCATATCCAGATGCTAATCCTCACTGACCTCTCTCACGTGTTTGAGCAGAGAGATGGCAAAAGTTTGAGGTCGTCCTGTGGTTTGCATCTTTTGATTGCACTTGAAACATTGCCTAATTCCTCTAATATTAACTGACTCTCATCTTTCTTTTTACTTTTCCTCCCTCTTGACGTTGCTTGAGAAGCAATGCTTCCCAACGTATCCAGCATGCGACTGCCTGCTGAAGCCAGCGATGCTTGTGACTGCGGCCTGCTGTGGTGTACCTCAGAATCCTCAGGAACCAGAACTTCTTGAAACATCGGTGATTCAAGAGATTCCAAAATGTCCTGAGACTCCACAGACTCAAGCGATGCCGAAGACAGAGTCTATGCTGGCACTTATGACTCTTCACTTGACGGTGATGGCACTTCAAGTGTTGCCAGATCGGAAAACTTGCGCATTTTTTGTTAAGATGTCTGCAGCACTTCCCTCCTCACTCGAAGAGGGCACCGGTGGAAGGTTGGCGGACATCTTGCATGTGAGCGTAATAAGGTTTGCACATATTGTCAGTGTGTAAATAATGTGTCAGTCTGGATGCAAAAATATATGAAGGCTGAAATCCGTCGACATTTGTTTTAGTGTGTGATTTTCTTAAAGAACACTCAAGCTCCGAGTCAGTTTTGTAGGGACAAAAGTGGCTTGCCTACACAACCAGAATGAACAGTTTCTGCATGCGCTGAAGTGTAGCTTTTGTATCCTTTTCTGTTTTTGCTTGCGATGCATTTAAGCAGTTCTTATGAGATCTGCATGCCTAAAGCCTAGTGATTACTTCTACTCAAAACAGTGCATGATATTTGGAATGTTTCAGTTTTGAAATAATTAGCAGCAAGCATTCCACTACATTTAATCAGTAAAACCATTTAATAAATTTCATGTTCAAAGACCTATGCTTACAATTTCTAAACATAGAGTAGTAGTATTGTTAGGTCTTGCTTTAGCATAAGGCTCCCTCCTGTTCTAGTTTTTTTGCTTGAAACGTTCTTGGCTTGTTACTTTGCTTTCCGTTCACTTGTTTGTAAACTTCATCTCATTCTAAACAGTTTTTCTTGACTGAATGTACGTCTAAACGCAGTGTGAAGCTGTGTACGTAGAAATCAGTGCATTTGTTGTTTTTATTTAGGAACTTATGCATAATAATGTTTCTTTTCTTGCCATCTGCCTTGTAAAGGGTGTTTTGGCCCAGCAAAGCTGTTCTTAGCGAGCAAATTCTTCCAGGTTTCTTACAGCCAAGCTTTTTTCGCCTCTTCTCTGGACTTTCCCACCGCTACTCCTACTGTCTTGCCAAATAGCTATTACTGAATGCCTCATACTGACATTAATATAGTCGCTGAACCATTGTCATCCCAGATGACTACTGGCTACTGTCTTGCACGAGTGACCAGTACCGGACGTAATGCAAATACCAATTAAAATGATGTAACTAGATCGTGGTTTCGGCATGTAAAATTTCAATAATAATTTTTTGCACAGTGCGAATCTGTTTAACTGGATCATCTAGTCCTTACTTGGGAATTTTGCTAAGCAGGAACAGCGTTCTCCACAAACATCGTGAAAGCTTCGCTTAAACCAGTAACCACAGCACCTGGGATCTGCAGAATAACCGCAGGCTGATAATTAGGTAAGGACACTGCTGAGCAGACACGAAAAGAAGAATTATCAATTACACAGCTGACAATGTCGTCAGTAATATGGTGCATTTATTCCTACGGCATGATGACACTGAATGAATCCCTAAGCAAGCTAGGTAATACTTGAGGGTCTGGGATGAAGCACCGATTTGCACACTGCTGGCAAGCAACAAAATGCAAAACTAAAGCTGTGCATTGCAGTGCCCAAGGCACACGTGAATATAGCAACATTCAATACTCGGTTAAATACTGGCCATTGGCTTGCACGCTGCCTTGTAGGATCAGTGCACAGAAAAAAAAGAACTACTCGTATCTTTTGTGTTTTGTTTTCGTGTGTGCATCATGCAAGGCCTTTTTTTATTCATCCTGCTAATTTGTATGTGATATTCTCTGTACTTCTGTCTTATGGTTTATTCTTAGGTTTTTATGCGCTATTTTACTTGTTATTTTGTACCTGCATTTCTGCTTTTTCTGCTCCCTACTGCAAAGCCAAACTGGCTTTGTGCGTACCTAAATAAATAAATATACAAAGCTATCCATGTAGTGCTTGTATGTCCCCTTACCGGATCCCATTTAACGAAATATGCGATAATCGGAGCAGCGAGGCCGCACAAATATTTTGTCGCCAATTAGACAAAGCTGAATATAATGCATACTGTGCGTCGACTTACTTGTGTAAGCACAATTTTGAGTCGATTCCCATAAGTGCGGTGCACCGCCAGCTATAATACAAACATACGGCATCACCGGTCAACGTGGTGAAGGGAAAGCACTAGAATCCCGTGTTTCGTTTTTAACACGCCGGCTAAGATGGAAACTTCAAAGTCACTTACGATCTACACTCCATTGTGTAGCGCAGAAACATCATCTGGTCGAAAAACAGCCAGATAACGTCGTCGTGAACGTCGACAGGCACGGCGCGGCTCTTTTCTTTCTGAAACGTCTTCCCAGGCGCCGAAATTTATTCCCCAGGGACTTCCATCCCTCCTACAGCGCTGTGATATCATCTGCATAGATGAAACGCGTTTTCGACATCGGCGAGTTGGCTGATGAGAGAGGCAGCTTATACCAGTGCCACACAGCTAGGCTTTCGATCGTGAGCGAGCGCGATCAAATTTCTCGATAACGATCGGTTCTACGCAGATTGTGCGGTGCAGGCAATTGTGATCACAAAATCCGACCCCGCTCGGGCTCGATCGCGATTGAAACTGTTCCGGTATGACGCTCGTATAAAATTCCGAGCACTCACCTGTTCGGCAGCGTTGGGCATGACGATCCACGACCACCTCGTCATGTGCTTGTTCTAGTGGCGCTTGTGTTTCGCTTGCTACCAAAGCGCAGGTCGAGCCTCAACACAGGCGATCAGCGCTTCCCCACAGCCTTTGGGCTCTATCGACACGAAGCCAGCAGCGACTCCTGGCGTCTCCGCACGATTCCGAAACTTCAACAACCTTTCCGAACCGCCGGAAGTGTACATGCGACCCCCGTGACGTCGGTGCACAAGCTGTCACTTCCGTCGCGTACGCTCAAAATGACGCCCAAGATCAAGACCTCCTTGACGCGCGCAATTCCTGCGCGTCTGCCCTCTCTAGACGTTTAGGACAGGCGCGTATGGCCTCGAAGACACGTGACGCGTAGCCAGGCGCGCACGATTCACCGCGTGTGGTTGGCCCTTTAGCTATCTTCTGTAGTGAAGGTGAAGGAGGGAGACTGTCGCTTGATGGCAGTTGGCCCTAGCCTTGCAAATGTTGCCGGCAATTGCACCGTCGGAGCACCTGCTGTCGAGCGCGGCACGGTCTGAAATCCGCCACATTGCATCCGGTAATGTAACAGCACCCGGTAACACAGGGAATGTTCACAAAGAGCGCAATTGAAGGCGCACCATCCAAGAGAAAATTCCTAAACGCACAGCCACAGGGCTAGACGAGGTTCCCGTTGGGCTAATTACTGAACTAGGATGAAAAAGTAAGGGAGCTCTGGCGAAAGCAGTGAAAAAAACTTCAAAAGATAGACGAATACCAGACAGTTGGCAACAAAGTAGAATGAATTTGATTTATAAAGGTAAGGGGGAGATAGAACTAATTCGTATAGACAGTAATTCCTTACATCGGTAATATACAGGTTAGTTATGCAGGCTATTAAGTTAAAGCTGCAAGCATGGGAGAAGAATAATGGCATTTTGGGAGATTTTCAGAATGGCTTCAGGATTAGTAGACGTTTGGATGAAAATTTATTTGTCCTTGCTCAATGTATTTAAATATCAAGAGTAAAAAGCAGACTTGTTGCCTTTTTAGACATTGCAGGAGCGTATGAAATCGTAGATCGAAACATTTTGTGAGATATTCTGGAAGGGGAAGGCTTAGGCGATGGCTGTATATAGCTTTTGATAGAGATTTAGCGAGAATATACCGCTTGTCTTGAATGGGAAGGGGTCAGGAGCGAGGAAAAAGCTAATATCATCAAGGGACTGAGGCAGGAGTGCCCTTTATCCCCACGGCTACTTATGATGTACATCGTGAGGATGGAATGGGCGCTAGAACGAAGTAATATCGGGTTTTTTCTGTCATACAAACAGGTGGGTAGAGTAATAGAGGAGCAGCTTCTAGGCTTGTTTTATGCGGACAACATTGTGTTGCTAGCTAACAAGCAAAGTGATATGCAACGCCTGGCTATTATCTGTGGACAGGAAGGCGATAAGTTAAGTCTGAAATTTAGGGAATTTAGGGATAAAAGATCAGGTGTCACGGTACTCAATCAAAACAGCGAACAGACAGTAACAATACAGGGCAGCAAATAGCTCGCGTAAAAAATATAAATGCCTTGGTATATGGATAAACGAAGGCAATAGATATATGAAAACACGGGAAAAACAATAACAGTAAAGAGGAAGAGAAATGCGACCATAATGAAACACAGAATGCCATGAGGATACAATAGGTACGAGATGCTCCGGGGTATGTGGAAAGGTCTCATAATTCCAGGACGTACTTTTGGAAATGCAGTTGTTTGCTTGATATCAGGGGTACAATCAGGGCTCCGTGGCAACCAAAGGTCAGTGTGACACCTCAGACTGGGCGCTCATGGGAAAATTACAAATGAAGCTGTGGATTGTGATATGAGCTGGAAAAGTTTTGAAGTGAAGGAAGCTCACAGTAAAATTAATTATGAAGAGCGACTGAGGAAGATGGAAGAAAGTAAATGGGCTGGGAGAGTGTTCAGGTATTTGCAGAGGAATAGCATTGATTCACACTAAAGGGAAATGAATACGAAGCTTACCAGCAAGTATGCGGCCTGTATAGGGAGCAACACAGCAACAAAAAGAACGTCCAGCGAAAAGTCAGAGAGGCTGAGATTATCTCATGGGTGGCGGCAATGGAAAAGGAACCTGTCATGAGTAACTACTTGAGAGGAAAAAACTAAATCAGGAAACAAACATTATATGATAACTCAAAGGAGAGCTCATTACATTTCGAAGCGAGATCCGGATGCCATAGAACACGCACATATAAAGCGCGATATTCGAAGGAAGAAACATGTGCTTGCTGCAGTAAAGCTAGGGAAACGATGGAGCATGTCGTATTGGAATGTGAAGATATCCGCCCAGCGGTCGATTTAGGAGTTCCTTGAAGCCCTTGGGTTCAGCGAGAGAAAGGGGAAAGTAAACATATCCCCAAGAGGAATTAGTAAGAGTCTATTAGAAGATCGGTGGAAGAAAAAAAAAAGGGAAATGACAAACAACGGAGGCGTGCAAAAACAAAGTTCACAGTAGAGGTTCAGAGACTTTGGTTATGGGAGTTCATCGTGTTTTTTTACTTTTATTTTTTGTTTCTTTTTTAATACAGGTAGGACATTAGGCAATAAAACAACAAGAGCTTCGTGGTGCAACCCACCTCCCCGTTCAAAGGAGGCGCTCATGACATCCATCCATCCATCCATCCATCCATCCATCCATCCATCCATCCATCCATCCATCCATCCATCCATCCATCTAACGATTCGCACGGCTCTGAATTCGCACTCGAACCCCCTTATCCCGGAGGCACTTAAGGAGGAGCCGAAGGACCCCTCTCCTAAATATCCAGCGACCTCGCGGGTCCAAAATGTAACCTAGACAGCGTAAAGTGTGATGAGTTGCGATAGGCCCAAATCAACGCCGCTTTTTCTTTTCTGCTTGCAGTATAAATTGTCACTTGCGTTTTAGTGTTTACAGTATGCGGCAATATCGTGCGTCCAAGCTAACGTCAGCAATGCTGTTGAAAGAAAAAAAAACATAATTAAGAATGACGGTGCAACGTACAATTATAGGACCTAAGGTGTTCGTTGCTAGAATTTTGACAACCGAACACCAATAGGTCTTAAAATCGTATCTTGCGCCACGTTTTCTAAATTAATTTTCTTTTTCTTTAGCAGCTTGGCTAACTTTAGTTAGGACGCCCTATATACACTTAAATCCGGGTAGAGTGTATTATACATTCATACCAGGGGTTTCTTAATGTGCAGAGCATTTCTTAAAACACACGCGATGACAAATCTATGATCTACTAACGAGAACAACCTTCAAAATATGAGACCTTGAAATGTGCTACGAAATGAATGTTCCAGTTAATGTTTCTTAAGAGCATGCATCCAGCAGCTCGGGACGATCTAAACTTGTTGGAACGCCAATGCACGTTTTAGCAGATATGGGGCATAAAGAGAATTAAACATCTGGCATATGGAGCACAGTGCCTGATTTACAGCGTTGTCGTTGGTGACATAGAAGTATTGCTAGGGGACGTTGCTTCCCTAACTAAATGATTTTAGGTGATAGAAATGCATGCGCCGTACCATATTGTAGGGTAACATTTGTGAACGCTTCTTTAAGATTCATATAAATTCCTCGATGTCCTTTGCTTAAATGCTTTAATTCGAATCAAGCGGCTATGTTTTCGCCATGATCTTATAACTGCTGTGTTCTCGTCTTTTAGAAAAGCGCGCTAGCTATGTTATCCGTACGGAAAGCTTGATTGTTACCTTTAAGCCTGAGTGATAACGCATGCCGTCGATAGTTAGAGCTTAGGCAAGAGGATATATAACAGCTAATCAATCATTATATTTTCGCAGATTGTTTCTGGCAGAGTTGCACAAACCAGTCCATATATACAGGGTGTCCCACATAACTTGAGCCAGGACTTTAAAAATGAAAGGCGCGTTGGAAGCGAATTGACACGAACGCATACCATTCCCAACAGCCTAAACTAACTCAGATAGTGTTTTGTTTTCCCCATATCTCACTAATTAATTAAGTTTAATTACCCAACTATTTAATTATTGACTGAGAATGCCAAGTATGATACGCAGATTTGTAGAGCACCTTCCCAAACCACTGTTCGAGTTCTTTCCTTTACAATACGTCTCACGTAATCTTTTCTTTCACCTGCCGCGGTTGCTCAGTGGCTATGGTGTTAGGCTGCTGAGCACGAGGTCGCGGGATCGAATCCCTGCCACGGCGGCTGCATTTAGATTGGGGCGAAATGCGAAAACACCCGT
The DNA here is from genome assembly GCF_050947875.1 of Dermacentor variabilis. Lineage (NCBI taxonomy): Eukaryota > Metazoa > Arthropoda > Arachnida > Ixodida > Ixodidae > Dermacentor > Dermacentor variabilis. The sequence goes on from NC_134569.1 coordinate 144,514,894, forward strand.
GTACTTAGATTTAGGTGCACGTTAAAGAACCCCAGGTAGTCGAAATTTCCGGAGTCCTCCACTACGGCGTGCCTCATAATCAGAAAGTGATTTTGGCACGTAAAACCCCATAATTTAATTAATCTTTTTTTCCGGGTTGCAACAAAAGCCGGTGAGATATGAAAAAAACCACGTGACGGAGCGCTTGCCCAGTGGTATCGTGCTGCTATCAAGCTTGAGTTCGATGAACTAGGTCGGCTCCCGTCGGATGACGGCGAAAATGCACGCTGCTGGCCGAACGCTGCCGATGAGATAAAGAACGCCCTGCCACTTCCTCGTCGCCAGTAGCGATGCAGCCGACCTTGTTGACCGAAGGCACGCTTGAGGGAAGCACAATACCACTGCGCAAACGCTCTGTCACGTGGCTTTTTTTCATATTTCGCAGTCTTCCTTTACAACCAGGAAAAAAAAGGGCTACGTCAGAGCTATCGTAGAGCAAACAACTCCATCGGTGGTTTCTGAAGGTGCTCTGCAATCATACTTGGGGTCCTCCGCGAATATTTAATAAGCTCGGTAATTAAATTTAATTAATTAATGAGTTAGGGGGAAACACAAAGTTGTCTGAGTTACTACAGACTATTCCGAATAATATCGCTGTGGTTATATTCGTTGCCGATGCGTCTTTCATTTTTAAATTCTTGGCTCAAATTATGTGGGACACCCTGTATACGGACTACACTTAAATGACAAAATATATTCCATAGTTGTCTGAGCTTGTGGTGTGGGCATTGTCAATAAGTTAATCTTAGTTTTCCTGCAACAAACTCCAACCTGCATGATCAAAGCTTAACTTTATCATTTTTTTGATAAGGTCTAACCATAAAAGGGAACGCAAAGATTCCGGATCTCATCCCGTAAAGCGAATAGTTCACAAAAGTCAGCCCCCAGCCAATAAAAAAAACAATCGTAAAAAAAGTTACGTTTGATTGGCCTTAGTTCGTTCTTTCCGAGCCTGTAGACACAGCTGCACGTAGAAATCCGAACGAAGAAGAGACACGCATCAGCTACTATAGCACTTGCACATACTTCCAACTATATCGGAAAACCATACAGGCGTAATATAAGTGCACGTATACCATTCACAACGTCACACGACTACCAATGCAGGCGCATGTGAAACCTAATCAAAACTATGCAAGGATATAACATTTTCTTTAAAGAATATGTCACAGCTAACCTGTTGCAAAGCAATGCGCACCGGGTTCTATGAGAAAACAAAACACGCTATTGGTGCGAAGGGCCCGTCCAAGCGACGATGCACAACGGGGCAGAGAGCCGAGCGCAAAGAGGAAAAAACGGTGCGTAAAGGACACAGAGTACAACAGTCCTCGTCCATCAGTCCCTGCAACACCCCTTGCAGTACGCGTTCCTTTTTGGCGCTGTCTGAACATTCTGGTTGTTGATGTGCAGCGTTAGCCATTCGTCGTACCGCTATCCTTTAGCCACGGCTGCTCCATGGAACGGCACAGGGTGTGTCTTTCATCTACTGGCAATGCCTTAACTCTCTCCGTAAATAATGCAGGCATCTCAGATAGTTATATAGCGTATCGTACACTTACAGGTATACTACATTGCCATGAGACGTATCCTAGAGCAACAGCTTTGGATGTGACACGCTGTGGCAATGTGATCCCCTCTTACGTGCTAGAAATTTTCTTGGTCTGAATCACTGTTCTTTGCGACCCCCCCTCCTCATTCCTCGTTTCCAAGAGAAAAGAAAGAACGAAATGCTGTGAAGCACGCGTTCTTGTGGTGATTATGCCTCCGAAAGCGCATTTAGATCCCAAAATAAATTGACAATACTGGTAAAAATTGGACTATAATTTCGCGCCCTTGAGTGAAACAAGCGTAATAAGACTTCAATGTCTACCGCTAGTTGCCCGTACGTCTATCCTGGTATGTTTTCAGCTGTTCGCACTGCGACACCTGAGCAACGCGTGTCCTTAGGTCATGGTTCCATTATACAGGCCTCCACGTGCTATTACAGCGCTTTAAACTCATTAAAAGCAGTTATAGTGGGTCGGCTCATCCACACCAAGTTGATTCGAAGTTCTCGGGCTATTCGGTGTGGCCCCTTACCACGAGGTCGTGTTTCGCTTTAAGGCCTGTTCTCTTGTTGTAAATGCCCACAACCGCGAGGCTTTTGTGCAAGCCGCAGGGATTTGTTTGCCTAGTAATTCTATCGCACCAGCCGGGTCGAGACGTGCCTACATTTAGAGATTGTCACAACGTAAATCTTGACCTAACCCCGGGCGTTTCAGGGATAAATGTAATTTCTCTGCTCCGCAATATTTCCACATATGGACCTACCAGAGGCTGTAGGCGAATATGGTCGTCGAGTAGTTCCCATCACGCAAAGCCTGAAGTATATAAAGCCCGGCCATGGGCCTTATTCGTATATATAGCATTGGTAGGTTCAAGTGTGTCGCGCGTGGTGTTGATTGGCGCTTTGGCGTGCGCATGTGAAGCAGTCACCGATGGGCAGGAGCTCATTTCGCCGCCTGAAGCTCCTGCCTGCCCGATGCCCAAAGCGCACGATTCCCGCATAGAAACTAGCCATACGTGCCACGGTACGCAGGCAGCTCTTCCGTGCAAATGGCATCGGCTAGTTGGTTAATACTTGCAGGTTCCACGAGCACACGCTTCAGACGGGACAAAATAAGGTAGACACAAGACAAGCGCTAAGACTATAACGCTTTCATTGATTTTGTCTGCTTTCTTTTGTCCCTGAAGATGTAAGTGCTCGTGGAACCTGCATTTACAATGCATTACTGGTCATAAGGAATACTTCAAGCTGGTCGTTTTTTGTTGCAGAGGGCAGTTGCCGCGTGAAAAAGAATGTGCCGCTAAATTAAAGTGTGCGTGCCTGTTCACAGAACATCCTGAGCGTCTTGCCTGCGCCCGTAAATCCGGAAGCGCTGGTGTTCGCGGCACCCGCCCACCGCTGGAAGTTACTGAGAGGGGCAGTCAGTCCGGCATTCACGACGAGCAAGCTGGCGCAGGCAAGTGTTTTAACAAAAGCACTTCTCGTGCGTGCGCGCGTGTGTGTGTGTGTGTGTGTGTGTGTGTGTGTGTGTGTGTGTGTGTGTGTGTGTGTGTGTGTGTGTGTGTGTGCGTCTGTGTGTGTGTGCGTGTGTGTGTGTGCGTGTGCGTGTGTGCGTGTGCGTGTGCGTGTGCGTGTGTGTGTGTGTGTGTGTGTGTGTGTGTGTGTGTGTGTGTGTGTGTGTGTGTGTGTGTGTGTGTGTGTGTGTGTGTGTGTGTGTGTGTGTGTGTGTGTGTGTGTGTGTGTGTGTGCGCGTGTGCGTGTTTAAAGCGAAGCTTCTCTTTGCGAGCCTCGCCTGGTTTCCTGACGGTGAATGCTGCCGCCTAGCTATTCCCTTGCGGAAGAGGCCAACCAATCACAGTGAAGAACGCGCGCCGTGTGCGCCGCTCGCTTCCTTGCAGCACCGCTAAATGGAGCTCGCCTCCGTGCGTCCGTGAGTATCGAGGAGAGGCACCTAGTTGTGATAATGGACGGAGTGATTGATGTACTGCAAGGACGGGAGACAGGGACCGTGAAAAAAATAGCTGAAGGGGTTACTGACCAGCAGAATGTTTCAAAGAATATGCAAATCACACTGTGCATGGCGCCAGAGGTTGAAAGGCAGGGTTATGCAACTGAAAGGGCGGTGCTTGCACTAAACAGGGAAATTGGGACGCACGAAGTGCACCAAGCAGGCCGCGAAGGCACTTTTGTGCTTGACGGGATACGTTTTAACGATAGTGTAGCAACGCGGGTTGGACGTCAATATGCGGCACGGGCAGTAGCTTTTTTTAAGCGGCCCGGGCAATCAAGAACAAAGAGTAAGTATTGAATGTAGCGACACACCAGCAAAGGACAGAATTCGACCGCAAGGAGTTAGGAAATAACGCAAAAACGCAAAAATAGAGGCTATTAAAGTTGTTACATAAACGTGCAGGGTGGTCGGAAGCAGGAAACATAGCTGGAAATTCAAACGCTGCTGAATGACCAAGATATTAGCGTGTACGCCTTGACCGAAATGCATCTGCGAGCTTTGGAGCAGCCGTCTGTTGCTGACAATATTCTACTGGAGGGGTACAACAGAATGACTGGGACAACAGTCTGGGAATATAAGGAACTGGTAAGCGCTATGCAGCAGGAGATAAGTCAGATACAGCGAAATAATTGTTGGATGGGGAAGAGAGAACCACGTAAGTGGTGGAGCAAGGAGCACGCTTAGGAATTGCGCAAGTAGGCGCCTAGGGATCATCCGGAAGCCAAATAGTTGGGATTGCACGAAGAAGACGCACTCCTTAGATGAAACAAATAGCGAGAAATTATAAAGGTGGCGAGTGAGCTCGTGCAAGAGAAAATTAAATACGCAAGTGAAGGCTGGCTGCACAGCGTTCGCAAAAGAAACATAAGCGCACCAAAAGCCTTCTGGAACCATGTAAGAGCACTCACAACTCATAATAATCAATCGCAAATGGTTGTGAGGGATAAAGACTGTAAGATATTCGAAGTAGACGATGCGCTGCGGTACACTAGAAAGCATATTTCCTACACAAATAGATCCAACAACAACAGGGAAGCCTGAAAGTTCAAAGTTTCGCTTAGAAGTCTTTTAGGGGAAAAAGAAACAGAAGAAAATGTCCCTAATCACACAGCCGCCGGATCCGATGAAATCGCCATAGAGCTAATCAAAGACCTCGGTCCAAAGAGCAAGGCACTGCTGACTAGCGCCACTGAGCAAATGATTAGCACACAGAAATTTGTGGTTGGATGCAACCGGAAAGCAAGATGAACCTCATCTACGAAGGCAAATGTTACAGTACGACGTCACGGTTATATACAGGGCGTCCCACGTAATTTGAGCCAAATGTTCAAAACATGCAAATGCCACGTAGCTAGACAGAACCAAGGTAATGTGTATACAGGTTATTATGTTTCATTCCGCCTAATTAGATAATTAGTCTGAATTATTTAATTAACTTGTCAAATATTATATTTAGATCAAAAGTAACGAGAAAATTGTAGAGCAACATAAAAAACTCCCGATATAGCTTTCTGTTGGTCAGTACGTGCTACATAAAAGTATTTTTCCGAACGTGAAAGAAGCCCGCAAATACACGCATAATTGCCGCGCGACTGACCGTTCGAGGCACATTGCGTGTATTCGCAGGCTTCTTTCTCGCTCAGAAAAACACTTTTATGTAGCACGTATCAAGCAACAGAAAGCTGCATCAGGAGTTATTCATGCAGCTCTACAATGTTCTCATTGAAATTTTTTATCCAAATAGAAATTCATTAATTTATTAAGACTAATTATCTAATTAGGCCGAATGAAAAAAAAAGCAATCTGATTATCTCCAAGTGATGCCAAACACCCTAACCTTGGTTCTGACTAGCTACGTGGCATTTCGATATTTTTAATGTTTGGCTCAAGTTACGTGACACACATCGTAGAACGGCAATGGAAGCCATAAAGTTACAACTCTCAAAGTGGGTGGGAAACAATGATGTCCTGGGGGACCTATAGAATCGGTTCAGACCAGGTAGGTGCTTGGCGGATAACATGTTTCCACTAAGAAAGCGCATATATGTTTCAGAAGTTCAGAATAGACCTTTATGGATAGCATTTCTGGATATTAAGGGAGCCTATACGAAAACGAAGACTGGCAACTGTTACGAAATATTTTTAATCACGAAGGGCTAGATGAAGAATTCGCGAAGCTGCTGAGGGAGATACACAGAGACAACCAAGCACAAGTTTTATGGGAAGGCAGAAAATGTGATTAAGTGGTAGAAATTCAGCAAGGACTCAAGCAAGGATGTCCTCTGTCTCCATTTTTGTTCACGCTGTATGTTAGGGGCACAGAAAGACGACTGGAGAACAGTGAATTGGAGTTTGATTTATCCCACATGCGAAATTTACAACTGGTGCAACAGAAGGTCTCCGGACTGACGTATGCGGATGACATAGTGCTTCTAGTGGACAATGCAAGATATTTAAAGACAATTGCGAATGTCTGTGGCAAGACAGCGACAAATCTAGGCCTTAAGTATACCACAGAGAAATCGAGAATCATTATCTTGAATGAAGAGACCAGTAATTACGTGGTGTCAATTAAACATCAAATCATACACATAGTCAAACCATATAAATATCTCAGCGTATATATAAACGAATGGAAGGCCTAGTCAAGCACCCATCAAGATAATCTCAAAATAAAGGGGACTTGAAATGCGGCCATAATGATAGATGGAGCAATTTGGGGCCACAATAAATGTCAGGTGGTGCGTGTTGGTGGTGATAAATTTTATTAAAAGGGGGAGGGAGAAGAGAGGGTGGCTGAGGGATCGGGCTCAAGTAATGCCCTGGGCCTGTTTGGGGTTCTCCGTCCAGTCCATCAGTACAAGCTGTCGATCGACGTCCCTGGCCCTGAGCCAAGCGGTCCAGTCAGTCTCGCTGCTGACCGGGGGGTGAGAAAAGGGTGCGAGGTGCATTCCCACATTATGTGTGTGAGTGCCCCTGTTATATGAAAGTAAATAGTGGTGCAAGCGATAACGTCGGCAAATGCCATTCTGTGCTCAAAATTGGATTTCTTGCCGAGGCCAGAAGTTAACCAAACATAGATCGGCAGGCTGGGCGGCTTTGGGAGCCAACGACAAAACTACTAACGAGGCAGTGCAGGTTGACATGGGCTGGGCGTCGTTTGAAGTCAGAGAAGCGCAGAGCAAAATTAGTTTTGAAGAAGGACACAGAAACATGGGTCAAAATAAATGTGTGGCTAAAGGGCACAGTTGCCTATCTCTACCTGAAGAGCGTGACCCAGAATGGGGGAAGATGTCATGAAATTTGGCAACCAAGTACAGGGTAATTGAAAGGGTAAACAGACAACCCGGAGTCATCAGAAAGAAAGTGGGACAAACAGTGACAGCGAATCGTATTCAAAGAATGGAAATAAAAAAGGCTATGGATATTTACGAGAATGAAAAGAAAGAAATTTGAAGAGGAAGTCTGTACGATAAGACGAAGAAAAGTACCTTGCTATATGTGCCTGGAGCTGCTTGCCTAAGGACAAAAACATACCAGAGCAAATATGCGCAACTAGATGAGACATGTGTATGCTGCAGCTAAAGTCCAGACACCACACAGCACATCCTAATGGAAGGAGAATGGATTCACCCAGTGAAACCCGTAGGCATTGTAAAGCTTCCAGATACGTGTGGATTTGAAGCTGACGGAAGCTTCAACCGGTCAGCAGTCGAGATAAGAAAAAGATTTAGAGTATTGGGGAAAAAAAGGGGGAGGAAATTGATAAGACCGGATCCGTTACAGGGGTCGCTAGCGGCACCAGGTAGGTACAAAAATTTTGAGGAAGAGAGAAAATATTAAAGAGCTGCATACAAAAATGCTAGAGTGAAAAGTATGTATAGCATATCTGAGTAACTCAAGCAAGCAGGCTAGGGGACTCTTCGTCACCGCCCCGTTTTAAAGGAGATGCTAATAAGTCATTCTCAGCATTCCGACCATTTGCGGCAGTGGTGACGCTGGTCGTGCAGGAGTAACAGAAATTAAGTAGCCAGAAAGCTCGGCTTCCCGCATCCATGGCTGCGCGGCAATGAGGAAATGAGCACTTCTTGTGGATAGCATGGTTTGGGATTGCGCTACGTACGTATGCGCATAGTGCCTCTGAAACCATGGGCGCCATAAGCTAAAGCAATTCCAATTCTTCCTGAGCCCTCCATGGTTGGCCGAACAATTCTCGGGCCAACCCACATCGCCTGTCTGTAATACGACGTCACCAAAACCGTGAAAAACGCCCAGTCTGATATCATATGTGCACATTGATCATGCACGATTACACCAATCGAAAGAAAGTTATTTATTTCTGATCCAGCACCTTTTTCGCCATTAGTCCTCCGCTATTGGTCAACAGCTTTCGGGCGGCACCCACTTCAACTGTTTATCACGCGACGACACGAAACCTCCAACACTCACCCCGTCAATGTTAAGTGTATGCGTTAAAGGTGCATTAATATTCCGAACAAAACTCAATTTTATCTGAATGTGCGGAGACTGCCACAGTCCGAAATCAATAGAAAATGGCTTCCCACCGATCGCTCTAGCACTGGCTAATCGGAGCTTCGTTTTTTTTGTAGATTCCAGCTCGTCGCATCTGCTGCATTTTCTTCAACGCGAAGCGTTCTTTGCCCCGTTCTAGGCACTTTCCAATGGGTAGGTTCCCGTATGGCCTCTGCTCGCGAACATCTTCGATAAAAAGAACTGCATGACCGATGGTTGAATTGAACCTCTCTCTTAGTGCACAGCATCCTGATGTTCTGACCATGCGATTGTGTCCTATAGGGAACGTACTGAAAGACTGACGTAATGGTTAAAGCATGGGGCCGCTGTTCGGGTACATGCCACAATTGCATGCATCCATCTCTAATGTATAGGACGTGCAGGAACATCCACAGCAGCGTTGTATGCTGGAACGCATACACCCACTGAAAGGGGGGGGGGGCAAACAATTATTAAGAGAAAAGGACTACATGTCAAAAAGTACGCAGCTGCCGACACTTTACACCAGCAGCTAAGTGAAAAATGTATCGCTATTAATGCATCCGGTCTCGTAGAATGCGTGAGTGCCCGTGTAACACGATTATCGGAATAAAGTGTGATAAAGTAAAATAGAACAAATTATTTTAATTGAACCCCGAGCCACACCCTCCAGTTTCAGCTAAAGAAGCTTGAGAAATGCACGAAAAATACGGCATATTTTATAACGAACACAAGGCGACCTCCGAAACCAAGATTGCTGCATTCATTCCTGGGCAAAGTTGTGATAACGAAGGGGTTGGGTGTTGCGTAGTGTGGAGGAAGCATGTTAAAAAACAGGTTGGCAAGCATTTATTCAGTATCTTAGCCTTATACAGACAAAAAAGAACAAGGTATGAGATAAACATCTCTTTCTTTGTTGAATAACCTAAATGAAAGCTCTCTTGCGCAAAAAGGGAAACCTAGAAGAACTGCGCAGTTAGCGGATAAACATATTAAAGTCTTATGTATCTTATCACAGTGATGCGCTGCGATCGCTGTGGTGCGCGGACGTGCTCACATGTGCTCTGTCTTCTTGAAATGTTTTCGCCTCGATTTTCTGTGAATACCAGCCTGAATTTTGTACCATTCGAACTTTGAGACCACCAGGACTCCTCAGATGCCAAGTTATCAGGTGGGACATTTATTTTTCTGGGACTACGGCCACTTTTGTGTTACGACTTCGCCGTCGCCGCGCTATGACTAAGCACACGCACCAGGTGATCGAGCTCCCAAGTGCTCGGCCTACCAGGCTACATGGCACGTTCACGCGCGTGCACGCAGGAGCTCTACTACGACGCACAAGCCCCTCGCCAGATCAGCGAAGCATGGAAGTCCAAGTATGTGGCAAAGATATTTCCCCAGAAGAGTTAACCGCCGAGATCGGCTGCTGTAGCGCCCGTTCCCGTCTCCCCGACGAGAGACGGGGCCGAAAATTATCACAAGAAAAACCACCTAAGACGCAAGACACCCGTTCTCGTTGTGGACTCAGGCAGCAAGTAAAACTCTAGTTCTCAAGGCCCGGCGCATGCTTCCACTACCAGCAAATGAGATCAAGATCATCGTCAGACCTTGAGCACTCAATATTAGCAAGGTCGGCAGCCCTACAGTGACAGCACCTATTCTTCAAGTAACGCAACATAGCTCAGAAGACAGTCAAAACGACACAGTCTGCTCGTACAACCACCAAACATCAGGGTGATCAGCACGCCCAGGCCGCAAAATGTGGACCGGTACGTAAGAATCAAGTCCATGTAAGTCAACGGGGTGACCCACGAGGTCAGCGCGTACGAAGCGGCCCCAGATAATACTGCCAAAGTAGTCATCAGAGGCATCTCTCTCACCGATAGCGCCAGACAAGTCGACGCTAACATTATAAATGATCGCAATTCTCTAGCCCTGCCCGCCAAACGAATCGGTTTCACCACGACCATCATCATTGCCTTCGACGGACTTGACGTACCATATATGGTTCGGTGTGGCGCAACACTAATCCCATGCTCGCTGTGCCGCAAGCAGATCGATATATGTTACCACTGCGGCCGTCTCTGGCACCGCATGGACGTTTGCCCGTTCCCTAATAACAAGATCTGCCGGGGCTGAGGAGTTCGCAACCCCGATCAACATCATCAGTGTACACCCAAGCACACGTTTTGTGGTGGACCCCACCCTACAGCGGGCAAAGCTTTTACTGCCAGATACAAAACGCCTCGGAGAGCGCCGAGCAGCACATCAATCAGCCCTTCAATCAGATTTCCCGCCCATGGAGACAAACCACCTGTCCCGGTCCCGTTCCCTCTCCAGACCGAAGGCGGCCGGGCCGTTTCAGATCTAGATCCACGTCGATTCCAGGAGCCAGACATACCTCAGAAAAGGTGAGCTTCGCAGACGCCCTGACGGGCGTCTCGCGAGAGCGTCATGTAAAATGCCCTCCCTCCTCTGTCTAAATCCAACACAGACAACAGAGACATCAAACACCTTAAGAAAAAAACGCAGTTATCCGTGATTTATTCGAAAAGTTTAACCAGGAGGCTCACAGCCTTAAACAACCCAGAACCCAATCCACACCTAAAACCCCAGAACCCACTAGCAACACCCAACCGGAAGAACTCTGAAGACGAGCCTCGAAAAAGCGAGCCCTCCAAGAAGGAGCTCAGGAGCAAGTACGCTCCGAAGTCAAGGACATGCTCGTAACACTCCAAAGCACTGTAGAAACTTTACACAATTCTCAAATAGCCATTATGCACAGAGTCACCGCCATGGAAGCAAGTATTCAAAGCCTTTTAACACAAACCGCTTCCGCTGCTAAAGCCGTAGCCATGGACACTACAGGAACCGTCGCCAACCCCCTGCCACCTGTGCGGTACCCTATCCTTCATCACGGTCCACACTAACACTGACACAACGTTTTGGCACTGGTACTGCCGAGGCTACCTGCACAAACAACCCGTTCTCCGTCAACACCTCCGTACTACTTCACGTCAACCCGATGTAATCTTACTCCAGGAAACGCACAACACTCCGGTCAACCTTCCTGGATATCAACTTTTCACCGCGAACAACGCTCCCCAAGGAGTCTCCATACTCGTTCGAAAACGAATTATCACAATCGAACATGATCTCCACGATCGGCGCATCGAGCACCTCTATAACGACCTCATCCCGCACAGAAAACGAAAGGAAGGAATTTTTATCCTCAATATCTACAATGCTCCGTCTCAACGCCATAGCCGATTTCTAACCCTCTTCAAGAAGGCCCTGAACATGGCAGGCAGCAGCCCCTTCATCATCGGAGGCGACTTCAATCTCCCGCACAAAGGATATGATTACAGGCACAGCTCTGCTGCAGGTCGCAACTTATGGCAAGACTCCCATGATCTCGGGTTTACACTCATCACTCATGCAGCTTTGCCCACTCGCCTCGGCACTTCCACTGAACGAGACACGACGCCGGACCTGACTTTCACTAAAAACACAGACAACGCCCAATGGCGCAACACCCAACACAACCTCGGGAGTGATCACTCTTATGCTCGAAATAACTCTCCCCCACCTAGCAGCTGGTGCGATAAGAACAACGGACTTTACTTCGACCGACTGGGAAGCCTTCCGTAAACGACATGTAACAGTAACAACGGACACTCCCATTACCGACATAGAATCATGGTCATGCGATCTACAGTGTGATAATAAATCGGCCACCCGCAATATGTCGACAGATGTCCCAACTGAGCGCATGGACAGCAGACTCGCCAACATTATCGAGGCCAAAACATCCATCTTCTCTCGATGGAAGGGACAATGGCTCAATAGAAGACTCAGACGCAAGGTCGCACTTCTCAACAAGGAAATTGAGGCTTACTGCCGCGTTCTAGTTCCACAGCATTAGTCAGAGCTTTGTAACTCTCTAGACGGGCAACTCCACCGCCCGCTCTCGTGGAAAATCCTGAAATATTTGCTTGATAGCACAACCACTCTGTCATATCAACAAGGTCACCTCACCAAGCTTTTATTCGCAGAAAGCAAGACGCACGGCCAGGAACATGTTAAGAATACATTACGTTAATATATCAACAACTGCTGGCACCAAGGATCCATTTCTCCGAGATGGAAAACGGCCAAAGTAATTCTTATCCACAAACTCGTAAGCTATCGATAGCCTCGCCAATCTCCGGCCCATCTCGCTAACTTCATAAGTAGGAAAGGTCATGGAGCACGCACTCCTAACCCATGTAAAAACACACCTGAAAGACACATCTGTTACCTCCACACGATAATTGGCTTTGGAGCATCTTTCCACCCAAGACGCTATGCTTCAACTTCATTATCAAATCCCTTCATACAAAGGCGATCTTGGGCCCCGACCTCGAGTGCGCCTTCAATGACATCAGGCATTCAACCATCCTCGAAGGCATCTCCTTGCTCAACCTTGGAGAACGCACTTACAACTACGTAAGAGAATTTTCATCCAATAGGAAGGCTTTCCTCTCGGTCGGAGACATTCGATCTGAGGAGCTCTCTCACGGCAGCACGGGCACACAGCAAGGCTCTGTCATTTCCCGAATACTGCTTAATCTGGTTATGCTCGGATTAGCACAAGTACGAAAACTCGACGGCATTGAACAAACCATATACGCCGACGACATTACAATCTGGGCTGCGAAGGGCAGTGACATCCAAATCGATCTTGCCCTACAAGATGCCATTGACGTCGTAGAAAATTATCAAGGCACGGGACTTCGCCGTTTCCCTGAAAAGTCGGAGCTACTCGTACACCGCCCCACACTCCATGGACGACCCCCACGGGGCTGCACGAATAAACGCCAATACGAGGAGATCGAACTCCCCCTGTACGATGGCAGACAAATACCCGTGGTCCCTAGCATCCGCGTTCTCGGTATGACCATAGAAGCCAATGGAGCCAACTCTACGGCAATCTCCAAGATCCTACGACAGACCGCTAATACATCCAGAGTACTGAAACGAGTGACCAAACAACGAGGGGGCATGAAGGAAGAAAGCCTCATCCGCCTTGTCTAATCTTTTATCGTATGCCACATTACTTACGTTGCGCCCTTTCTAAACTGGTACAAAGCTGAAAAGACTGAACTGGACATCATCATCAGAGGAGCCTATAAGCAAGCCTTAGTACTACCCAACCACATCAGCACCAGACTTCTACTACAATTAGGTATCCACAACACCCTAGACGAGCTAATCGAAGCGCAACGTCAATCCCAACTGGAGTGGCTTACCCTCACGAAAACGAGCCACAGCATTCTAACCAAGCTTGACATCACTTACCACCGCCAAAATGGAGACAAACACTCAATACCACGCGACATTCAACAGTGGATACACGCCGCCCTTATTTCCAAAAACATGCAGCCAGACCACAACAAGTACCTCCTTTGATGAGGTATCTCCCTCATCAAAGTTTATGCCAACACCACCGGCGTCGCCTTCGTCGAAGCAGCTGAATACCAAGATGGACGTCGCTTTGCGACTTACCACAGCAGGTGGCTTGCTCCAATATGCTGCCAGCATGGTTACCCAAAATGCCGAGACGGCCGAGCAAGTGGTCATCGTCCTGGCCACTCTTGACCCAGCCTCTCACACCATATTCACCGATTCTCGTACAGCAACCAACTTCATCAAGAGCCGCATTTCTCACCAATCACTCCGTATCTTACAAGAAGCACCGCATTCGTTTGAAAATTAAATCACCCTCGTCTGGATCCCAGCACACGCCGGCGATGTCCACCCGCACCTCACCAACCTCAACGAGGTTACACGCTCCGTTGCACGAGAACTAGCCAACTGTGCCGGAGACGGTGCAGGTGCACCCGCAGGACGCGAACACTTTACAAGATACAACGACCTTGTGAAGTCATTTCACCTCCAGAGAAGAACGTTTGCCACGCATCACCGCAAGTTAAACAGAGCACATGCAACCATCCTTCGCCTGTTAGAGACCAATACATACCCCTCCTCACGCTATCACATCATATACCCCGACATCTACCCAAATTATACGTGCATAATCTGTTAAACTCAATCCGCAACACTCCCCTACATGCTATGGGAGTACAAACATCAATACACAGACCTTAATCCCGTGACCCTCGTCGAGATGGCACCCCGCCCTGAGCAGCTCCCATCTCGACGACCAAGTCTGGGCTACCCAGCAGGCTTGCGAAGCGGCGAAGTGGCAAGACCTCGACGCCCTATCGTGGGAGGCCTAGGCCCAGCCGACTAAACTGGTGGTTCTCAATAAAGTTTCCTCCCTCTCTTTCTCTCTCTCTCTTACCACAGGCGTTCAAGCTCTTTGAAACCTCCAGCCAGGAATTGGCGGACATTGTCGGAATGCAAAGCGCTGTCGACAGATCAGTGGACGGAATGCTGCTGTTGCGGCGATACGCCTTGGACACGATTCTCAAGGCCGGCTTCGGCATCGACATGGCTGTTCAGAAAGCCGAACGTGGTGGGTTTTGGGACAAGCTCGCCCTTGAAAGTTCCCGACTATTGGATTCACTGGGGATGCAAGGAATCACGCTAATAGCAAGTACGACATATTTTTAGAACATATATAGTTTCTTTAGAATATAAATTCCCACTATGAAAAAAAAAATCTAACTCTTTTGTGCGCTGCATTCACGAGTAGAGAATTCTCGTCAAACCTGAAATTGAACTGGTTCTTGATGCGCCGAAATGAACATTCTAGCTTCCAAAAGCCGGTTATGATTTGGCCACAGCAAATTTCAATAATTCACGGACTTGTATCTCCAACGAGCAGATCTGAAGTAGCGCCTATATGCAACGTTAAAGCTCTGTACGAGTGCCAGTACATTATCTTTTGTCTTTGTGTAAATATAGCCACAATTGTTGTGGCACTTTAATTATCGCGGTCTAACGGTCTCACAAAAGCGGCTATCAACTAAATTAGTTGTTCATTCTGTGTACAGACAGGAATTTATTCAAACATTCTTGTTTGTCACGCTTTTCCTAACACTTTTCCGAAAATTGATGCAGTAGTACGTGCATGAACCTCATATCTGTACACACAGTACTCTGGATAAACTATTTTCCTTTATTCAGATTGCCTGCCAGAACTTCAGCGGATTTTTGTGTGGCTGGCGACAGTTACTGCATGGTGCACGGATAAGTTCATCACTTTAGTTGAGAATCTGGTGAACCCCGTCATTGAGCGGCGCCGGGAGATGAAAACGGTGAGAACGCCCTTTATTTCATTCGATTCTTCGTCGTTTAATGTAATGTAGGTGAAAGTTTGCCAATAAATAAGATTGGTGGTCGTTTTGAGGCGCGATTGGTTACATATTGGTGGTGTTCGATATCACTGCAATTATTGAGGGGATCGTTAGCACTAAAAACAAAGTTGTTTTTGACTCAATATTTCATTGCTGCGCGGAAATACCAAGCAGGGGACAGGGTATTCACAGATATGCCATGTGTCTGAGGTTATTTGTGCCAAAATGTAAAAATATGCAAGTGCGACCTAGCTGCACATAAATAAGGTACTGTTGTTTGCCGTCGCTTGCAGCAACCCAGACTACTGTCAGTATTTCCCTACTTGCATAATCACTTATTGTTATTCAATGAACTCCTCAAATATTATATCCACAGCTAAAACTGGTAATTAAGAAGTTGTACGCCACCCGGAAAAATTTCCGATCCGGGTTTCTGTTGCTAAATACGTCCCATCCCACCCCATCCCACACACACGCACACTCACACACAAAAAAAGAAAACCAAAGAGGCGAAATAAAAAAAAAAATCTCGGGCTTGATCAAAGCGACGGCAAACAACATTTCCTGGGTTCTCTCCAGCTACGTGGCATTTACATATTTTTTTTAATTTTCGCACAAGTTACTTGCGACACGTGGCGTTTAAAAGCCGGTACGCCCAGCTGGTTAAAAGACAACAGTCGGTGCTACCTCAAAAATCGTCCTCGTCGTTCCAGCGCCAGACTTCTAGGTGTGTGGGTACGGCGAAGACAAGGTCATGTCCGAAATTATAGAAGTTTTGGTTCTGTGCAACGCAGTCTTGGAGAATGGGAGTTGCTCTGAAGGGACCCAAGAACCGAGGCGTCGGTAAGTAAACGTTGCTGGCGGCCGTTAAGGGAGCGGAGCAAAAGGTTGCGGTGGTATACTCCTCGTTGATGCGAGTGAAGCCAATTACAATGTTATATAAGGGCACATGCCCCATCTCACTTTATCCTAGCTGCTCAAGAAAAAAAAAAGAAACATTAAATATACATGATGCAAGAAGCCATTTTAGTACATACGGTTCTGTCGGAGGACCTCTGACGACCGAACGTAGTATATCTGATAGTTATAACTTGCAGCATGTTCTTTAATTTTTTTTTTCCGTGGAGCTGCTTGGCTAACGTTGTCTGGCACACGCGGAATATTATGACCAACATGAATTCCGATCAATGAGGTCAACAGCTGAAGCTGTATAAATTTTCACGCAAACAATTACTGCAAATTTGCGTGAAAAGTTAATCGTGATGGTATGCTTCGTTGTCGAGAACGCTTTTTATACTGCTGTTAACAACACTTTCCTGAAGGAAGTACATAGATTTGTAAACATGCAAGCTTTCTAACTTCTTACAACTTAGCTTTAAAATGGCCAATAGCGTACCTCGTGACCACCTCTCAGACCGTTCTTCCATGCAATTGGTTCGCTCAGCATGTTACGTATCCAATCTATCTTTTTGCCCATTGTGGGCTTATGATTTTTCTTCGGCTTTTATATGTTGCGATGTTGGGATGTATGCAGAGGATACTGCATTATTATTTATTATCGACAGCATTATTGATCTGGATATTTTTGAGAATGAGGAACTAAATATCTGGGTTCTCGTATGGTTGTAAAAAACTTAGCGAACAATTATGTCCATAAAAATTATTAGTGTTTTTCGCTCTTTAAACAGAAACATGTGAACGTCGAATATTTGTGCACAATGTTGCAAAATACGTAATTTCTTTAGCATATCAAGTTGAGCATTTCGCTTTCGATGCAGCCATGAACTGGCTGACACAATACGCTCCAAATAAGCGCACGAATATCACATTTTACTGCAAACGCCTGAATATATACACACAAATTTTACACACTGTCCATCTCACACCCATATTTACCACTTCAATAATTACGTAGTGTTCGTGAGGCAGCCCATAAAACATATACGAATATGAAAGTGAATGTCGATAACTGAACTTTTTACTCCACACACTTTAAAGAAAATGTTGAGAGAGTTATGTATTTAAATAGCGCCTTTTGGTAAAAAAATTAGAATGCCCTTCTGTGACCATTAATTAGCTTAGGTAACAGGCACAATATTTATTACACGTAAAAGCATCCCAAATAAAATTAAATTATGGGGTTTTACGTGCTAAAACCACTTTCTGATTATGAGGCACGCCGTAGTGGAGGACTCCGGAAGTTTCGACCACCTGGGGTTTTTGAACGTGCACCTAAATCTAAGTACACGGGTGTTTTCGCCCCCATCGAAATGCGGCCGCCGTGGCCGGGATTCGATCCCGCGACCTCGTGCTCAGCAGCCTAACACCATAGCCACTGAGCAACCAAGGCGGGTCATCCCAAATAACCATCAATAGAAATAGTTTAAGGGTGTATTCTAAAAATGCTGCAAGATTTCTTTTTTTTTCACCTATATTAACGCATTAACAGGGGGTTTAATTTTTCACGAACTATCCACTGCTTTCATTCGATGCATCGTCCTTAGATACTTAGGAAAATAAAAAATAAATACAGCCGCTGCAGCCATTGCTGCTGATCAAGAATTATTTTTTGTTGTTTTGAATTACTTCCAGCAACGCAGCAAAGGTTGGTGTTTTGACATAGACCACCGAAAAAGATGTGTGTGCATGCATGATCTAACATTCGCAATTGTGAGAGAGTTTCATCGCTATTGCAATTTGCATAGATTCTTTAGTATGCTGTTTGCGAACGCTCAGTATTACAGTTAATATTTATTTAACAATTCATTTCAATTCTCTAATCTCAGAAGCTTTTTCGGGGCAGTAAGAATACCACAAAATAAGACATGCTACTCAGTGCAATAAGAAAACTCTGCGAAAGCGTAGCAATTCAGCGCACATAGGCGACAGTAGTACAAACAATCTGACGCCAGCATCTCGACCGGCAGAAGTTACAAGGATGGAGCTACACCGAAGCTCTCACGCATGACAGCAGAACATTTCTAAGTTTAGCTGCTTTTGAGTTGTTAGCCATACTGAAATTTTGCGACTATGCTTAGTTCGTGCCTAGAGGCACATATGTTTGGCACACGATAGGCCCATCCCATGTTAAGCATGAAATACATTTTGCTCCCGTTGTCGGCGACCTTCAAGTGACCTTGAGCAAAAAAGCAGAGCCGTCATCCTGGCATTCATACGTGAACACAAGGGTAAGCTGCGAGAAAAGAACGAGATCATCAGGGCAACCAGACAAAATTTAAGAACGAAATGCGGTCTCTCACCCCCAACCCTTCGTACTGGACCGCATTACATACGCTAGCTACTGCCCAAACAAGTTACCATAACTATTGCTTCCGAGTTCTTCCTAATGTTTGTTCACAATATCACTGGAGCTGTAACTTCTAGTAGGTTGCAGTTTTATTTGTAATTTACAATAGAGACGTTCAATAGGCAGACACACATACACAGTCAGTTTGTCATGTTTTCGTGCTGAGAGACTGTTGCCTGTGCTCTTTTCAGCGCCAGTGGTCCGTGAGTTCTGCGGCGAAAGCTTTTGTGTCACCTCGAAAAATGGCGCAATGCTGGGTGGCACCTTCTCGAGGCGATTTTTTTTTCTAGCCTGGCAGTGCGCTGTCTCCCTGGCATCTTTCGCTGCCTGTCGTGCCGCCTTCAGCCGGTTTTCTTCTTCCAGCTGAGCAGCGTCCATATTGACGAGTGTACAGTATAGAGTAGTGCGGTGTGGTGTGGTGGGATGTGCTGTTGGGAACATGCACTACACCCATTTTAAGATTGTGGCTAGCATCATCTCCAACCAATCTTCTTGGCGGATTGCCATATTGTGCTTACGTCTACTCTCGATTACGGCAGAGCCAGCAATTTGTTATGTTTATTTTCTTTCAGAACAAGGCTGCCGACATCCTCCAGCTTCTGCTTAAGAGCGAAGACGTGGATGTCGCTACAAGTATGTTTCTAGTTCTATCAAAAACGAGCTGTTTTGATTGCAGCATGCCTGAGATTTTTTTCCTCAGGTAGTACATTTTGTTGTTTTCCTTATACGATGCTTTCCGTGTGAAGTATATATATTAGTTTAAAAATTTTGTTTCAAGGCCAGAATAACTCAACGTTGTTCAGAAGATTTCTTTAGACTTGTGCTTGAGATTTATGTAGCGAATGAGTATGATAGGAACTAACACCCTGGCTAACCTTAAATAAAAATAATAAATATTATAATTTAATAAATCCTGTTTTTTTATGACGCGACAGCTTGTTTTAGATCAAGATGTTCACTAAAGGGCAGCTGTCGCAACGAAAAAAGAATATTTGCTACCTTAGTCATTTAAAAGTTCTCTTTAGCGTTTACCTTAACCTAACGATATTAAATATTCCCTGCAGGCAAATCTCGGGTAGCGCGCGATTGTTGGTGAACATTTCGCAACATTGTAAAGCTAGGTAGCAAGATTGATATGAGGACCCCTACATTTATTGTTAATTACACTGCTAGGTTATTCAACTGCTTTTCATATTTTGTACTGGCTATCTGATGATCATGAAATGAAACCGGAAAAGCAAACCATCGTGGTGTTGTCAAATAAAGTTTCTTTTTTTTCTGTTTCCTTTCTTCTTTTGGAGCATAGACATGAATATAAAAGGTTAATCAGCACGCTTATTGTTGCGTTCTTCTGAATTTCTTGACATTTGGGGCCCTTCGTAGGGTGAAGCTCTTCTTGTGGCCTCAAGTGGAATATTGATTTGAAACCGTGACTTCCGCGCAAGCTATTGAAGAGTGAGCGAAGTGTATTACTGTAATTATTATTAAGAAGTTGTAAGTAATGATTGCGAAGAATTCCTTTTTCACAAATTTTCCCCCAATGCTTTCAAGAAATCCAGCTCTCTCCGAAAACCTAAATGGAAATATAAAGTGAAATTATGGCTTTCAGATTATACACCTTGAATAATCTATCTCCCTTGTTCGGGGCAATTTTGTGCTCCCTCATACACTTCTTTGCATTGAATACATTCGGCTCTCCCACTTTCAACAGCCTTTTTAAACTTTCGATTCTAACAATTCTGGAACAACCCCCAAGGACATCGCCAAAAATTAAGTCGGCGATATAGCTTTCACGTTGCTCCTGTTGCGTGCGTCTCTTATGTGGAGAGGACGCGGCCCTGAGCGCACCCTCCTCATCATCTCTCCTTTTCCTATGTGCATGACATCATTGCCTGCTCCGGCAAATCAGGCAGTTTCCTTTCTTTCTTATTCGCCTGCCCAAGCTCATTTACTCTACTCCTCCTCCTCCGCAATGGTGCCTGCCTCTAAGCTTCTTCACGCGCCCTCGCTTACACCACTGTGTTAAACCGCCGTCTGCCAACCATGGAAACCTAAGGAAGTAGCTAAATAAACATATTTCTTCAATACAGCATATTTTGTTGCCTTATGATGACGGCCTGTCTCTGTTCAAAAATATTGATTATACTTTATAACAAAAATATATTCAGGCAACATTCGCAACGAACTAAACATAGAAACAACAATACAAGGTGTTGCTTCGTCAGTGCACGACTTTTTAACTCCTTAGCCACAAGAATCATTTCGAATTTTTCAGTTGTTTAGACTTTATTCAACAACCTTGAAAATGATTTTAATCCTTTAAGAGGATTAAAATATAATTCCATCGAATATGGCGCATTTTAGCGCTGTCCGCACTTAGACTTCGTAAACATCTTCCCACGTAACATAAATCTTCGCATGCTATTGTTCTTTCTTTTTCAGGCAATCAAGTTCATAGCCGCCTATCTAGATCAGAGATTTTGGTCAATGCGTGCGTTTACGTCTCTGCCGGGTAAGTAGCTTTCTATTGCTGTAGCGATCACGTACATGTTCACTTCAACCCAATGTTCGCCGTCGTCATGACTTAATTATTCCTCAGAATTATATGAATGGCAGCCCACAAAGAAATGTCTTGAAACATAAATATTAAAAGTGCACAACGACATCAGTGCTTAACCTGCAAGCGAAGTAATTTTACTGACGCGCCTCCTTAAGGGCAGCGTAGTGGCGTATGTGAGATGCCATTTAACACCGCGTGCTAGAAGCTTTGAAGGATGCCAGAAATGTTTCCCCACCCGCGTATGTCGCATACGTGGTAGTCGGACCCGCACGTATATACGAAACCTATACGGGTTCCGCGAAAGAAAAGCCTCGCAGTTGAAGAAAAATTCGTCCTGGTCCGGAACTCGAACCCGGGACCACCGTCTTTCCGGGGCAGCCGCTCTACCATCAGAGCTAAACAGGCGGCTAGCAGATGGTAGGGCGAAGTCGAATTTGTCAACAACTCGAAGCAGAAGCAAGAGTTTGACGTAATAGTTCTGCGGAACCCCGCAAGGTGGAGAGAAGTCCTTAATGAAGGAAATATCATACATCCGCCCGTTCGTAGCAATTGCTACCAAAGAATTGCTACCAAGGGTTTCCTTGGTAGCAATTGATACGAACAGTGGATGTCTGATTTTCCCTTTATTACGTACTGATCTCCATCTTGCGGGTTTCCGCAGAACTATTACCCCAAACTCTTCCCTTTGTTTCGAGTTGTTCACAAATCCGACTTCGCTCTACCATCTGCTAGCCGCCTGGTTAGCTCAGATGGTAGAGCAGCTGCCCCGGAAAGGCAGTGGTCCCGGGTTCGAGTCCCGGACCGGGACGAATGTTTCTTCAACTGCGAGGCTTTTCTTTCAAGGAACCCGTATGGGTTTCCTTGGTAGCAATTGCTACGAACGGCTGGATGTCTGATTTTCCCTTTATTATGTAGCACACTGTATACCGACATAGCGTTTAAAAATATCGCACTTCCGTCCGAAAAACGAAGCACAGATAGCGAATTAGCAGATAGCTGTACGAAATAAGGATAGTAGCTTTAGCGGCTGTATAAATTTGTAAACATTCGCTTACTAACTAAATTACCAATGATACACTGCGTAAACGTGACTCAACGAGAACGTGGAAGGAAACACACACAGAGACAGCACTGTCGTTGGGTGTCTACTTCTCTCTACGTCCTTGTTCATTCGCCCTAACCCATTCTATCATGGATTCAAACAACTTAGCCCGTCAATGTGTTTTAAATAAACTAACCACCATGGTTTCACGCGCGCACAGGGAAACATGAACACATCTCGCTCGTTTACAGCGGACATTTTCTCTGATAACGCTGGAGTTAGGAATCGCGGAAACAGCCGCGAGCGAATTGACCTCCGTGCATCTGTCGCTTCAACGCGAACTAAAAGTGGAAAGCAGAATGTATACGAAGCTACCGGCACTACACGCTCTCTGCAAACATTACAGATCGCTTTAAAGAAGAGGCGCGTGCGGGCGAGCACTTTGGCTTGTCGCAGATTGCTTTCAACACACACTAGCGCCGGTAGCGCGTCCCAACGGCGTCCACTACGACGTCCGTGATTCGCGCGGCCAACGCCGTAGTAGACGCCGCGGTTGTCTCCGCTCTGTACGGAGCGCTGGGCGAGGAGGACATCGAGCCACCCTGGCAGCCGCCGGAGAAGGACACCCCTCCTCCCTCACCTGACCCCCCTTGCCTCACGGGCCAGAGGAGAGGGCGCGAATCCGGGCCGTATTCCTCGCTCGCACACTCTAGATTCAACCGCGTTCGGCGGCTCACCTTCACACGCTTTCACTCATACGTAACCTCACGGAGATGGCAGAAATGCGCCTAGAGCGTCCATATAATTGCTATCGCAATAAAGAATTCAACTGCGCTCGATGGTCAAAGAACTTTGCTTACAGATATAAAGAGAGCGTGCCTTTCTCCTATCAAGTTTACTTAACTTTAATGTCATACTCTATTATATTTGCGGAGAAACTATATGTTATGCGTACATGCTATAAGCGGCTGCAATAAAACCTAATAAAGACTTGTAGAAAATTGGGGACATTATAAATGTTCGCGCACAATGCCTACGAATCCGCTGCACTGGGTCAAAAACAGATATCAAACTGCTGTGAACTGTTTACGCTAGAGCACCTCAAATCGACGAATTTCCCGCGTGAGTTTGGGAACTCACCTCTAATTTTTACACTCTTTAGGAATGTTTTGCAAAAGTCGTTCTTACAATTAAGGGGTAAATTTCAGAGTGATGCATAAGCATAGTCCATCAGATTTTGTACGCTTCAGGTTCCTGAATAGGCAGAGCTTGTAGGAGTGTGGTGCCACAAGCTCGCAGGACCTTTCAATAAGGTTATTTGACTGAGTGAACACCTCTTGTTGCTGCGAGACTGCGCGGTAAACTTCTCGCGTCTTTTTATCTTGTCACTTTGAACACGTTTTGTAAAAACATGATGGTCTTATTCAAACGACTTCCGCCAACAGACAGTAGGTTTTAACTTTTTCATTTCATTAAAACAAACTTGATTCCAGTCGGTGCAGTGGCTGCAGAAATTAAACAATTTATCCATCCCCATGTATTTCAATAGGTGCACCCGAGCTAAAGCTTCCTCTTAACTGCAACTTTCAGGTTAGACAGCACAGTTCACGCAGTCGTCGCTGCTCTGTACTCCGTGGCCATGAATATTGACATCCAAGAAAGGCTGAGAAAGGAAATTCACACCGTGCTGAAGGAGGAGGTAACCGGGATGGTGGTTCTCTTCCAAGGTGTCCGCGTCATCTCGGTGACTTGTATTCTTACAGGGTCAGCTCACCTATCACGCTGTCGGACGAATGAAATACCTCGGCATGGTGATCAAGGAATCGATGCGTCTATATTCTCAAAACGTTGGGTAAGCGAATATATCCCACCTTGTTTGATTAAATGATCTGATCCGTAAACTACACTGTCGTGGATGTCTTACACGCTGTAACAGCAAATGAAATTTGTACTGCATCTTAAGTACACCTTCTTCCATTCACGTTAAAACCAGGCTACACGCAGAAATGTGGAGTTGCGAATAAGTAACACAATTCGGCACTGCACATCACGGCATCAAAAAAAAAAGGTGCGCACCGCAAATTAGATGAAGAGAAATTCAGAGTCGCTGCTCTTTGGCGACGCCGTTGTAAGTTACGAGTTGATGGATTGATTCAATTATTGACTGATTTCGTAATACTGGGAATTTGGCCAACTTCAGTGGCTGGCTTCTCCGGTCCCCAAATTTAGACTGTCGAATTATCAAGGAGAAATGACATTTGGGCAAACGAGGAAATAGAATAAACCCCACTCACACGTAATAGCAAGCATTAAGCTCATCAAGGCATGTTGTGTGCATAGGAACATTCAAAACATTGTTACATTCGGAACAAAGCAATAGATTTGATTACCGTTTTGAGAGTGTGTCTTTTAATTTCCAGCGATTGCAAGATGTTCTCAATTCTTTCTAGAAGCTCGTAAATCGACATATTTGGAAACTCAATCGTCACTGCAAGATAGCGCGTAAGCTGTACAGCGTAGCTTCAATGTAAACATGCACAAAATGTAATGTTGCTTTTTCTTGCTTTCTGGTACCCGCCAGAATTATGGAACAAAGCCACAAATACCTCCACACCACATATTCTACGGTACACGAAAGAAACTAAGTCTATGGACATATACAGTGTTGTCTTCTTGGCAAATATGCGCACTAGCATAACAAGTTATGTGAGAACCAACGCCCAAACTTGAATTTACGCCTCATCGGTAGTGTTTTCCTATATAAGCTGTTAGTTATCTTTCTGATCTATCTTCTTGTACCCAGGTTTGTTGCGAGGCGTGCGGTTTCCGACTACACGTACAAGGACCTTTTAATACCAAAAGGTGTCAGCGTATTAGCTGCTGCAAGCTGCCTCAACGTAGACCCAGATATATGGAGCGATCCAACTGTGTTTGACCCCGAGAGGTAAAGAAATGTCTGAGTGATGTCACAGCACTACAGGGGCCATTTATAAAAGGCCTAAAATTCTTGAAAGTAGCATCAGGATGACTACTTCTCGTTATGAAAAGAAAAAGTAGTTATGCACCCATTTTATGGAATGGATTTATGCCATAAATTTGCACTATTCTGTGTCCGTATGCGTGCTCCTTACGCGAGTGTTTATTTTTATCTCACTTTGCTCGCTCCTTGTTATCCGTCATCATATATTGTTATGATAATACATGCATGACGTAGCATGCCAAGCATACATGAAGGCTTAACTTCGCCGGGAAACATAAAACATTTCATCTTTTGACATCCACTTATACGTTCTGCTTAAACTATCTGTGATAAAAGAACTCAACCTCCCCAAAATGATACTTTACAAACACAACATACAATATTTATTGCTAGAACAGAATTCTTCGCATACATTGTATAGTACAAGCACAACATCACGACAAATATTTCACTCTTCTTTTTTTTAGCAACGACTTAAATTCTTCCATTTTCCTCTGTCGTCCTGTAAATTGCGAATAAGCCTATTCTGTAACGACAGCAATTTCTGTCTTACGCCTATGTTCGTCTTGCTATGACAAAGCCAGTTCTTTTGTGACTGCGCAGAACTTTGTAGGCAACGACATTTTTGGTACTTTTTGGAGACTACTCCCCAAACATTTCTTCAACTAGTGCATTTCGCGTGATAGGTCGCAAGCATTTCAAATACCTCGCTCAAAACCCGTGCAGAGCACCACAAAGAGCACGAATTCGCGTCTATTGCGAATTGCGATAATTGCCAGTTGTGGTATGAACACTCACGAACAAATCTTCAACAAACTGTCTTTTTTAACTTGCTCGCTGTTTTACTGGTCCTCCTTGCGTGATAGCGAACGCTCTCGTTAATCAACTACGCTGCTCTCTAGTCGACCTCAGCGATGACCACCGCTGTCAAAAAAGCAGGTTTGCTATGTGTTCCAAAACCAGAATGAAAATGAAATGCATCGTTATAATCGATTCCGTGATTTCATATTTGAAAGTTACCAAAAATAAAAAAAAACATTATCATAGCAGACCTATTCAAGACAACGTAGCTCGCTTGTGAAGCCCATTTATTGACATTTGGGCACTTGCAATGTCCATTTACGCGATGAATTAGCTGAAGTTACTGTACCTGATGATTCATTTATTCCCGCGGCTTATTATGAAGTCTCTAATGTGCCAAGTGTCTGATCACGAGTAGCCACCCCCAACACAAAAAAAGATGGATAAAGACGTAAAAGTTGCACCGAGAAGGAGTAGGAGTAGGAATAGACGGAAAGACA
Organism: Dermacentor variabilis; assembly: GCF_050947875.1. Lineage (NCBI taxonomy): Eukaryota > Metazoa > Arthropoda > Arachnida > Ixodida > Ixodidae > Dermacentor > Dermacentor variabilis. The sequence continues at coordinate 144,541,496 of NC_134569.1, forward strand.
GGGAGGTTAGCCAGTCCTCAGACCAGCTGCTGCCCTGTGCCTGGGAAAGTGGATAAAGGGGGTAAGGGGAATAACATATAATGAAGATAGGAAACAACAGCAATAAAAGGGGGGTATGGAAAGGAGGATACGGCACTGCTTAAAATCTGTCTCTAAGACCAGTCCTCCACAAAAAGCGCAACAACACCTTCAATGCCTTCTGTGCTGAGGACGGTCTCGGCCACTGTCGCAGTGTTCCACTGTTCCTCCGACAGAGAGCGTTTTTCAAGCCTATCTAACACTCTTGCACCGAAATCTCCGCTTCGGCAGGCGTCAATCCTGTTTACCGCGGCCGCCGTCCCTCCTGTTTCGAAAAAGAAAGAAAAAGAAAGCTTCACCAGAGCACGTAGCGTGTGCGAAGCGCCAAGTTATAAGCGGAAATGATTACGCGAACAGCATGCACTGTGTGCAAAAAATATCTGAGCTGGCTAACGCGTTCCATTCGTCCTTTCAGTCCCTGTTTTATTGATGCGCAAATAAATTCTTTTTTCTTAATTTTTGTTGATAGATATTAAATTGAGCCATATTCTAGATTCACACGTCGGCTGACCATCACACGTTTTCGGCTTCAGTCCTCCTAGGCACACATCACGAACTTTTCCGAGACTATTGCGTAAAGTAAATTGTTTCTGAAATGAAATATTATAACGACGTTCGATTTTCCTCATGGTTTGATCATAGCTCGGAAGTAAGGCTTTTAAGGGGTGTAGACGTTACAACGCGATGTATCTGGGTGTCACATTCATTGTCTTAACGCTTGCCTCCAATCGTTTTTGTTGGCCACGAACATTTGATTCCTCGTGAATACTTCCCTTTGCTCTGTTTTTTTTCTTCGCTTTAGTAAAAGATTTAGCGATGAGAACAAGGCTGGCATCAACCCTATTTCTTACCTGGCTTTCGGAAGCGGTCCACGTAACTGTGTAGGCCGTGCGTTCGCCATGCTGAACGTCAAAACAGTCATCGCCACGTTACTTTCAAGATACCGAGTACGTATGGACGAAGAGCGTCACAAGGTGAGCGGCATACATTCGGACATATACTTACCGCTGGCTTCGGCATAGCGGCCACGTTTCTTACGGCTAACTTCACATTAAATGAGCATTTTAATCAAGTTGTCAGATTTTTGCCAAAAAGTGAGAACCATTTACGAATATGGATAGCGTTAGGTTACAAGCAGCGGAGAGATACTCTCGAGACAACAAGGAAAAAGAAAATAAACTGCGCTGGGGTGGTCCGGAGACTAACGCCGGACGCACATACAGAACGAACGCACGGTAGAAGCTAAACGAGACGGCAAAGCACTAATGCCCCGTAAAACTGTTGTCCACTGTTGTTTGCGCGGATCAAGTTCAAGATAGTTTAAGCAGGCTACCCGAACAGCAAATAACCTGGAGACTCAACGACAATGAGCTACACGGTTCAAGCCCTTGTAAAGCTGGATAAAGAAACAACCAGTTTCACCGCTACGGTTTGAAGGGTACCGATTAGCACAATGCCAGTACATCCGAGATATCGAGACATGTCTTCTTGGGTTTGAGCGTTTGTGCCGTTTTGCTTCCCCTTACCTAATCCCTTGGTACCATCGAACAGCGGCTTTTTGTTCAGGAGCCGTAGCCTAAACCATAACCTTTATAATGTGGCTCTAGAACATCGCATGTGCAACAGATAATGTTTGTTATCCCCCACATATTATTTGCAAGTGCACTTTGCTCTCTTCCCTGTGCGTAATTCGTGAGAAAGCACTTATACAAAAAAATGCCGAGACGCAGCAAATCTACTGTTCGTACAAAGCAAGTAGTATTGGGCGAAACACGTCCTCTTCTACCGCGTACTAAATTGACCTGCGTTTATTGCTATCAAATCAGCATGCTTTCTTGCTTACATAGAACATAACTTACAGGAACTGTGACTTCTGAAGAACCAGCAATAGTTTTTTTTAGATGCTCTCTATAGAAAAAATGAATATATTAAGATACTTGCGCATAGATGTCAGCTACTGTTGACGATGTTAAGCGATTCCTTTTCTCTTTTCTCCAGGAAGGTCTGGAGTTCAGGAGCAACTTGATCACCTCAAGCCTGCCGCGCTCCGTGTGGTTCAAGTTTGAGAATGTTTAACGCATTGTTTTCGCTTGCCTAGAAACCGCACCGGAATCACTTGTCTTTGTGAGCCAATATAGCAGATTTTCGTGTTGCATAAAGATTACTCAACTAGTCACCGTGTCCTATTACCAGGAGCCTATTGGGTTACTCTACATACGTAGATATTCCTAGCACAGTCCCTCAACTTACCTATCCGTACACTTTTTTTTATCTATTTCCACATGTTTTCCAACAGTGCTGAGCATCTCCCCACAACATAGGTGCGTGGCACAGCCGGCACGTGACACGGGAACAGGGAGCAGGCAATTGACCAGTAAACCCTCCTATGCTACCAAATGTTACCAAGGCTGCTAAATTTGAGGCCCTTGCTAAAGAATGAATCAGAATAATAAACAAAACCCAGAGAACAGATTCTTCACAGTGGTGGAAGGGTGGGGGGGAGGGGTGTTTTTATCTCGTCAAGAAATCAATAAAGTTCACGGGAGAACACTCGCCGCGGTAGATTCCTGGTAATGCACCACACAGGTAAGGCAGAAAAAGCGCATCGCACCGTTTTTCCTTCGCCTATCTACCTCCCCTCACCCACCCAGAATCAGGGGGGCCCCTGACTCGGGTTCTCGTTTGCCAGCTCCAGCCTCGTTATCCTTTGCCGCCGCACTCAAGCTCACTCCTAGTTTTCGCTCGCTCCGGTGTTGGGGATCTGGAAGCGTGCTGGAATCGCCCGATGCAAAGCAGTCGCAGATTGATTTCAGGCACTTCGATCGTTTCCCTCCTCTCCACAGACGAAGACTTGCGCTCGTCGCACACGGCCAGACTTCGTGCACGGACGGCATCCTTTTCGCTCAGTGCTCCGGGAACGCAACTCATGGGGGCAGCAGAAGGTCTATGCCCGTCGGTCGCAAGCAGAGGTGTCCGTTCCAGTTCGAGGCTTCGAGGCTTTTAACGGAAAACTTCCTCGGCCTGGACACAGCACATCACCAGCTCTCCCCTGGCGCAAATACCTTTCAGCTCCTTCGTAAGGCTCGCCTTGGAGCTCGGCTGGCCATAGCGCACCATCACCCAAAACTACGCTCGCCCTTGAAACAAAGTGACTATCAGCAATTACAAGAATTCGACGCTGCTTCGACGCGTTAATTTTGTACCGTTACGCTTCCAGTTGTTGCCCTGGTTTGCCAGGCCCGCTCTTGTAGTGAAAGCACTGCGCCCAGTCAGCTTTCGTCCGGTAGCTATTCGTGGACTAGGCGACAAATGCTGGAATCGCGTTTTATTTTTTTCGCTCCAGCCAGCCAGCTGAAAGTTAGCGTCCCTCGCAATTTATGCACCGTGTTCTTTTCTCGCCGTAGTTCAAACACTAGGAGAAAGGGTTCTACGATTGTGGAAAATTAGCAACGGAAAGACGGTGATACCAGATGAGTATGTCGGTCTAGCACTACAAAACAAAGTGCCCTCCGGTGCTTATTTTATGCCACCATTACTCACGGCTCCGCATAAGAACTATAAAATATTTTCGTATAAATAATTGAATAAATATGTAACTAAATAACTCAGTAATTAACTAATTAATTAATAAAATACCTGTGTACTCGTGGTACGTACAATGTGCTCCGTGTTCAAGTATTTGTAGCAGTATTCCTTTCTGCCGCAGTCACACATACAGAGTCTGGGAGATTCGAGAGAGAGAGAGAGAAAACATTTATTTGGTCTACCCAGGTCATTGCTCTTGAGGTGGAGTGGGTGATGTCCTCATTCCAGGACTCCACTGGCCATGGCTGCTCGAAGTATTTGCTGGACGAGACCTTCTTGTTCCGCCAGGGTATCGCCGGTCATTTGTACCTCCCACCCCTCAAATGACGCGCACGGCGCCTTTAAGAGTTGATGTTTGCCCCCGCACCCCTACGAGATGTGAATATTTCATAATAAGCAAATAAGAAGTATAGAATATTTCGGGTTCGCATCTCTTGTATTCTTCAGCTTCCCTCTCCCTATTTGGCCTATTGATTGTTGCGACTGCAATTCCATGGACACTCAATGCGACTTTTCTGCCGTCGGCGTTGCCGTTATCAATGATGTTCCGTATATATTTAGGTATATGCATGCCCTATGCTTATCTATGCTATGTATGCACGGTAAAGGTGCTATGAAAATAAACCACAAATATTGCTCAGACAATGTATTTTCTTCTTGACTGAATCATACGTCGTGTTTTCTTTTTTTAGTATTGCAGCGCCCAAGCAAAAGTAATGACATTTCATTTGGAGCTCGTGCCAACCGTCTTAAATATTCTGAGTATATTCGAAAGTGCTAAATGCTATTATTTGTCATAATCTAAAAGTTATGTCATTTCACTGCATGGCGCTGTTTTTAGGAATAGATGTATGTTGGACACTACGTAGCTTGCACAGCGTGTTAAATTTTTTAAGTGCGTCAGAAACATTTGGAAACCCGTGTGTGAAGGAAACCTGCTATTTCGTTTCGGTCTAGCGTCCTTTTAATAATGACACGGCAGACGGGAGCCCTTTACATGCAACACAGGCTATACAGACACACGTTAACACGGTACAGACCGCATTGCATGCACGCAGACAAGAGTAACAGTTCTGAAGACGTCTGTTCTTGTGAATAGCGATGTACCTAGCACTCGTGCAGCACGACTCGCCACTGTGCGTCGTCGTTGCGGTACCCGTGACGGTTGTCGATGCCGCTGTGTTGCTGCGTGGTATGACGCTTCAGCACAGCTAGTAGAGTGTTTTAGCAGAACGTTTTTAACGGTCCGCTCCGCTCTCGCGTACCCGCTCACAGCTAGCGGAGCGGCGAACGAAGAATCAGTTTTAGCTGAGCGCCCGGCTGCGTCCGAAAGGCATGTGCTCGCCTGGCGCGCCACCTCGCCGCAGAAGGTAAAACCGCTATGAACATAATACTCAAGTTGCAAGAATTGCCGCAATAAAATAGTATATCTGGAATTACTCAAATGTCTGAAGGCATTTCATGCAATGCATTGCATTTTTATTTCTTATATATATATATATATATATATATATATATATATATATATATATATATATATATATATATATATATATATATATATATATATATATATATATATGTATAATCCTTACATTAACAAAGCCGTTATGCTGTGTTGTAGCCAAGGCAAGGCTTATTGCTATTTCAGTACACCTAAAACGTGGTCCGCATAAACAAACGTGCGCACATGGCAGGGTTCTGGAACGGGTTCATGGCCACAACCTCCCGAAGTAGAAGATCTTCGTGTCTCCTAAAGTGTACTCTAGGTTTGCGCTTTACAAATCCCGATTCAAACGACCTCGTTGACGGGCCAGCAGCACTGGGGCAGCCATTTTGCTTCGCTAGACCCGCTAGACCCGCTTGACCCGCTCGCCGCGCTCCGCTGAGAAAGCTTTCTAGCGGAGAGGGGGCTCCCGTCCGCTCGCCCGCTCACGGCTGAACGGGTCGCGCATGCGCACTTGCGCTTCCGCTAGCCCGCTGAGCGGAGCGGACCGTCAAAAACGTTCTGCTAAAACAGCCTAGTGAGTCGCTTGCGAAGGCCACGTCGTTACGCCGTCACCACCACGCCGCATCTGGTGGCCACGAAGAATCAGGGGAAACAGCAGGCCGGCAGGTCACCAGGACACTGCTGTATCATGCCAGTGGTTTGCCAGCCACTCCTGGAACGTCTCGGTCCCCAGAACGAAGCACTGCACCAGGGCGCTGTGACGGCAGGCTGCTCGTGCGCAAGAGGGCACAGCCACGAGCGAGATCTCAGCCCAGACCCACACGGTAGCAGGACACCCGGCCGCCGGTATCCGAGCCTCGACCGCCGGTCAGCGAACTGCGTTCCAGGCTCCCGCTCACTCTCACGGGCTCACGCTCTCCACATGCCACTTCCTTGTTCGTGGCACGCGGTCTTCTTCCCTAATCACCACCAATTATTCTCCCCTTGTTGTGGCCGCACAGTCACCATCACTCCAGCTGGCCGGTCAAACACTTTGTCTTGTCACTTCCACACGCCACAATCCACATCACCACGGCGTATATGTCGCATCCACGTGTAGCTTTAGCGCCGTAGGGAATCTCGATATTTCTGACAGTGCTTCGCCCTTCAGGCAAAGGAGGTCGCTTTCTTGTATTGTAATTTAGCCATGCGTGCTTTAGGATCTGACTTTATTCATAGTAAAATATTTTTGCGTGCACAATTGACAATGACAATATTTTACTATGAATTCATACCAATTCGCCCAACTATCAGTTCTACTAGCTTTATTGTTACCACTACTTTCTGCCACTCCCCTCACTACCACCTGTTATTTTTTTTTTCGTCCGCACACCCAATTCCTGGCCTCCCGTCGTGCGTGGGTAAGTCTCTGTGTCTGGCGTTATCATCATCACCGTCATCATCAACTAAGTAAAAGAAGGAAGACGCCAACGTGGTGCCCTGATGAACTGGCCACGCCCGGCACAGTACAGTTTTTCTTCACCGCATCTCTCTTTCGTTGTCAGGGCAAAAACGAGCACGGTTTACCTGGCCTCCTCGCCGTCCTCGAGCTGCTCGTTCAACCTCAGTGAAAAGCGTAATGTTAATGTGTATGCGAGATATTTGAAAAGTGTTATATTTGCTTTTCCGTAGCGTTCTACGTTGTCGTGCTACCAAATACTGTTCACTATTGATGTTGAATGTGTTTTTATTGAGAGGAAAAAAATTTAACCTAGCTATGCGCCTGCGTTCAGCGAGCGTAGGCAATTTCAGCAAACTGAGCATTTTCGAGACAGAATTTTTGCGAGAGCAACGTGATAGAATAAATCTTGCTGCTGCACGTTGAACTCTTTAGTCTCTCAATTAACCCTGACTGATAAGGGTCCCACATTATGCTCGGATATTCTAGCGTGGGCCAAACGCCCGTTAAATAAGCTGTTAGTTTTACTGTGTGGCTAACTGCAATTTCCGTCGAGAGAACCAAAGCTTCTTTTCCGCAGTTTCGCATATTTTTATAACAGGGTTCGGCCAGCTTAAATTCGAGAATTTATGTATGGCTAGGTATTTCAGCACGTCAACCGCGGAAAGCACCGACGAATACACTATGTAATTAAAATCGAAAAATATAATTTATATTATTCGTTATGCGCAATACAACAGCTTTACTTATTTGTTTTAATTTTCCATTTTTCACACCAATTTTCCTAGCCCTAAGAGTGTCACTGAGTAATTGCTGTTGTGTCGTGCAATTCACTTCTTTGTATAATAAGCAATCATGGGCGAAAAGTCGCACCATGATACCTTTGTCAATTACAGAGGAAATGTCATTAATATATGCTAAAAATAGAACACGACCCAAGACAGACCCGTGTGGGACACCAGACGTGAATTTCAACGGCTTTGATTTAATGTCTTAGACCTCTACCTATTTGATTTCACCCCGGAGGTATGCGGTTATCCATTTTACTATTTTCGCGTTTATTCGCATATCAGTCAGTTTCACAATCACTTCTGCATGTAGCACTCTGTCGAATGCTTTCCACAGATCAAGACAGATGGCATCTCATCATCATCATCAGCCTAGTTACGCCCACTGCAGGGCAAAGGCTTCTCCCATACTTCTCCAACTACCCCGGTCATGTACTAATTGTGGCCATGCTGTCCCTGCAAACGTCTTAATGTGATCCGCCCACCGAACTTTCTGCCGCCCCCTGCTACGCTTCCCTTCCCTTGGAATCCAGTCCGTAACCCTTAATGACCATCGGTTATCTTCCCTCCTCATTACATGTCCGGCCCATGCCCATTTCTTTTTCTTGATTTCAGCTAAGATGTCATTTACCCGCGTTTGTTGTCTCACCCAATCTGCTCTTTTCTTATCCCTTAACGTTACACCCATCATTCTCCTTTCCATAGCTCGTTGCGTCGTCCTCAATTTCAGCAGAACCCTTTTCGTAAGCCTCCAAGTTTCTGCCCCATATGTGAGTACTGGTAACACACAGCTGTTATACACTTTCCTTTTGAGGGATAGTGGCAACCTGCTGTTCATGATTTGAGAATGCCTGCCAAACGCACCCCAGCCCATTCTTATTCTTCTGGTTATTTCAGTCTCATGATCCGGATCCGTGGTCACTACCTGCCCTAAGTGGATGTATTCCCTTACCACTTCCAGTGCCTCGCTACCTATCGTAAACTGCTGTTCTCTTCCGAGACTGTTAAACATTACTTTAGTTTTCTGCAGATTAATTTTCAGACCCATCCTTCTGGTTTGCCTCTCCAGGTCAGTGAGCATGCATTGCAATTGGTCCCCTGAGTTACTAAGCAAGGCAATATCATCAGCGAATCTCAAGTTACTAAGGTGTTCTCCATTAACTTTTATCCCCAATTCTTCCCAATCCGGGTCTCTGAATACCTCCTGTAAAGATGCTGTGAATAGCATTGGGGAGATCGTATCTCCCTGCCGGGCGCCTTTCTTTATTGGGATTTTGTTGCTTTCTTTATGGAGCACTACGGTGACTGTGGAGCCGCTATAGATATCGTTCAGTATTTTTACATGCGGCTCGTCTACACCCTGATTCCGTAATGCCTCCATGACTGCTGAGGTTTCGACTGAATCAAATGCTTTCTCGTAATCAATGAAAGCTATATACAAGGGTTGGTTATATTCTGCACATTTCTCTATCACTTGATTGATAGTGTGAATATGGTCTATTGTTGAGTAGCCTTTACGGAATCCTGCCTGGTCCTTTGGTTGACAGAAGTCTAAGGTGTTCCTGATTCTATTTGCGATTACCTTAGTAAATACTTTGTAGGCAACGGACATTAAGCTGATCGGTCTATAATTTTTCAAGTCTTTGGCGTCCCCTTTCTTAAGGATTAGGATTATGTTGGCGTTCTTCCAAGATTCCGGTACGCTCGAGGTTATGAGGCACTGCGTATACAGGGTGGGCAGTTTCTCTAGAACAATCTGACCACCATCCTTCAACAAATCTGCTGTTACCTGATCCTCCCCAGCTGCCTTCCCCCTTTGCATAGCTCCTAAGGCTTTCTTTACTTCTTCTGGCGTTACCTGTGGGATTTCGAATTCCTCTAGGCTATTTTCTCTTCCACTATCGTCGTGGGTGCCACTGGTACTGTATAAATCTCTATAGAACTCCTCAGCCACTTGAACTACCTCATCCATATTAGTAACGATATTGCCGGCTTTGTCTCTTCACGCACACATCTGATTCTTGCCTATTCCTAGTTTCTTCTTCACTGTTTTTAGGCTTCCTCCGTTTCTGAGAGCATGTTCAATTCTATCCATATTATACTTCCTTATGTCAGCTGTCTTACGCTTGTTGATTAACTTCGAAAGTTCTGCAAGTTCTATTCCAGCTGTAGGGTTAGATGCTTTCATACATTGGCGTTTCTTGATCAGATCTTTCGTCTCCTGCGATAGTTTGCTGGTATCCTGCCTAACGGAGTTACCACCGACTTCCACTGCACATTCCTTAATGAGGCCCACAAGATTGTCGTTCATTGCTTCAACACTAAGGTCCGCTTCCTGAGTTAAAGCCGAATACCTGTTCTGTAGCTTGATCCGGAATTCCTCAAGTTTCCCCCTTACCGCTAACTCATTGATTGGCTTCTTGTGTACCAGTTTCTTCCGTTCCCTCCTCAAGTCTAGGCTAATTCGAGTTCTGACCATCCTATGGTCACTGCAGCGTACCTTGCCGAGCACGTCTACATATTGTATGATGCCAGGGTTCGCGCAGAGTATGAAGTCGATTTCATTTCTAGTCTCACTATTCGGGCTCCTCCACGTTCACTTTCGGCTAACCCGCTTGCGGAAAAAGGTATTCATTATCCGCATATTATTCTGTTCTGCAAACTCTACTAATAACTCTCCTCTGCTATTTTTAGAGCCTATGCCATATTCCCCCACTGATTTGTCTCCAGCCTGCTTCTTGCCTACCCTGGCATTGAAGTCGCCCGTCAGTATAGTGTATTTTGTTTTTACTTTACCCATCGCCGATTCCACGTCTTCATAAAAGCTTTCGACTTCCTGGTCATCATGACTGCATGTAGGGGCATAGACTTGTACCACCTTCAATTTGTACCTCTTATTAAGTTTCACAACAAGACCTGCCACCCTCTCGTTAATGCTATAGAATTCCTGTATGTTACCAGCTATTTCCTTATTAATCAGGAATCCGACTCCTAGTTCTAGTCTCTCCGCTAAGCCCCGGTAGCACAGTACGTGCCCGCTTTTTAGCACTGTATATGCTTCTTTTGTCCTCCTAACCTCACTGAGCCCTATTATATCCCATTTACTACCCTCTAACTCCTCCAATAACACTGCTAGACTCGCCTCACTAGATAACGTTCTAACGTTAAACGTTGCCAGGTTCAGATTCCAATGGCGGCCTGTCCGGAGCCAGGTATTCTTAGCACCCTCTGCAACGTCACAGATCTGACCGCCGCCGTGGTCAGTTGCTCCGCGGCTGCTGGGGACTGAGGGCCGCGGTTTGATCGTTGTATTCATATAGGAGGTTGTGGCCAAGCACTGCACCAGGGTGGCTAATCCTGCTCTGGTGAGAGAGTGCGTTACCGGTTCTGGTCAGCGGGATCAGGCCGCACTCCAGGCCTGTTTGTGCAATTTTCTCAACACACGCTTTTTTTTGTATTTTCCGGTGGAGAATTGCGCGGCACCGGGATTCGAACCATGGTCCTCTTGCACGGGAGGCGGATACTCTACCGCCCCCGCAGGAGTTAAAAAATTAAATCATGGGGTTTTACGTGACAAAACCACTTTCTGATTATGAGGCACGCCGTAGTGGGGGACTCCGGAAATTTCGACCACCTGGGGTTCTTTAACGTGCACCTAATTCTAAGTACACGGGTGTTTTCGCATTTCGCCCCCATCGGAATTCGGCCGCCGTGGCCGGGATTCGATCCCGCGACCTCGTGCTCAGCAGTCTAACACCACAGCCACTGAGCAACCACGGCGGGTCCCGCAGGAGTTGTGCGCCTCATTTCACCTACAATGGTGCCCTAAAAAAAATAGATGGCATCTATCTGTTTCTTATTGCTTAATGCGCTGGAAAAGTCAAGGATTGTTTCAAGAAGCTGTGTTGTGGAAAGGTGCTGTCGGAATCCGTGTTGGTTGCTAAAGAATAAGCACTCATTTTCTAAGTACGTGTAAATTGACTTGGCTACAACATGTTCTAGGAGCTTGCAGCAAACGCCGGTCAGCGATATTGGACAATAATATTCAATTAACTGTCTATCTCCACATTTGTGCACAGGTATAACCTTTGCCGTAAGCTAGTCGTCAGGGGCTCGGCCTTGCGCAAGTGACGCGTCAAACATAATTTTTAAGTTATGCGTAACCCATCCCGCATACCTGCGCAGATCAATGATTAGTATCAATCACATCAATGATTGGTAGAAGAACTACAATTCTCTCATACGAGACTTCAACGCCTGACATCTCTTCCGAGCGAAGCAATGGAGAGAGTATGAATTGAGTAGTGGATTTTGAGGGTACAGAAAGCACCGACTGAAAGAACTCGTTGTAAGAAGCAATCACTGCAGGATCAGTAACTACAGTGTTATCAAGTGCAACGCTACGTGACTGGTTGTCCTTTTTTGACATGTGACGCAAAAATTTATCGGGAGGCGACCTCATGAAACCTGCCAATGTTTCTTTGTAATATCTACTTTTGGCTTCAGTAATCATAGAACGCAGTTGTGCAGACAACACAGTTATTTTTGCGGGGTATTTTGTTCCTTTACGTCTCTGGCAGCTTATTTTACGTTTTGGATGATTTTTCTGTTGATCCAAGGGTTTCATTTAGTTTTCCTTCTTTACAAACCGGTACGAATTATCGAAGACAATGGAAAGAAATATTGTAGCGATGTTAATAAAACAACGATATTTATTAAGGCGAACTTTTGCCCACAGCTAAGTCACTGCGATGGTGAAGAGATCCCCGGCAGTCGCGTTCTCTAACTGGCCTCTAATCGCCTTCCTCTTTCTTCTCGCGGGACACATTGTGCGCGTGGCTCATGCGAGCCGGGTCCAACCGGCTAACCGTGCCACGAAGGTCGCTGCCTGTTGTTGCTGAACAACACCACGGTATGGCGTGCCCAGTGTACAATACGAAGGGTGCGGAACTTGAATGTGACCAAGACGTCGCGGCATTATCCCCATCCTTACCGCATCGACCCGATGCGTGAGAGGAAGTAGAGGTTCCTGTGGGCTCTTACTTTTTTTTTCGTTCATGACCTCTCCTGGCAGGATTTCATGCGGACAACATGCACAACTTCCGTAGATTTGTGCCGTCATGGGCTCTCGTGTCCAGCGGATTTCACTTCGTAAGTGACGTCGCTTATACGAAGAAGTATTTCGTAAGGGGCGAAGTATCGGCACAGAAGCATTTCAGACCGTCCACGGCGTCGCACTGGGACCGCGTCACCGGACTGGTACTGAGCTTCCCTACGGCGCTGGTTGTACCCGCTGGAGTCGATGCGTTGTTGAAGGCGTATTCGCTACCTTGCCATCTTTCTTGCCTCCTCGGCTCTTTCCAAGAAATAATCAACGTCAGATGAGTTATTGTTTTCTTCATCTAACGGCAACATAGCATCAAAAGTTATGGCTACTGATCGGACGAATACAAGTTCTAACGGGGCGACTCGTGTTGTTTCTTGAACGACCGTATTAGATGCGGAGGTGACGTGCGGCGAAAATTCGTCCCACAGCCTATGTTCAACATCGACATACATCGAAAGCCTGTCAGTCAGTGTTCTGTTGAGGCGTTCAGTTAAACCGTTTGTCTGAGGGTGGTACACCGTAGTTCTCCTATGACCAGTATGTGTCATTTGCAACAAGCATTTCGTTAGGTCCGCAGTAAAGGCTGTTCCACGATCGGTAATAACAACTGTGAGAGCGCCATGTCTGAGCACGATATTGGTGAGAAGGAATTTTGCAATTTCGACAGCCGTTGCACTGTACAGGGAACCAGTTTCTGCGTAACGGGTCAGACAGTCCGTGGTCACAACTATCCACTTTCTGCCTAAAGATGATGTTAGGAAGGGTCCAAGGAGGGCCATGACGACTTGTCGAAATGGAGCTTTTGGTGGCTCTATTGGCTGGAGGAGGCCTCGCTATATTACGAAAGGAGTCTTGCGCCTTTGACACTCGAGACAAGTCTTGACATAGTGCTGCACTGATGCTAATAACTTAGGCCAGTAGTATTTCAGAAGAATCCTGGCGAATGTATGGCTCCCGCCCATGTGTCCAGATGTCCGTTCATCGTGACATGCATGCAAAATTTCTTCTCGCATAGCTTTGGGTACAAAAAGTAAAAACTTTGTCTCGCTGTTCTCGAAGTTTCTCTTGTAGAGAACACTTCCTCGCAGACAGAACGAGGATAGCCCTCTAGAGAAAATACTAAGGAGTGGGACGTCGAGTCCCTCCAGGCGCTGTATGAGCGGAAGCAATGCCGGGTCATCTCGTTGTTGTTGAGCGATTTGTGACGCGTCAACAATGCCAAGGAACGGGAAATCGTCTTCTTCTGACACAGTTGTATCGACTGGGGTGCGTGACAAGTAGTCGGCATCGCTGTGTCTCCTCCCGGATCGGTATACGACAGTAATATCATACTTTTGAAGCCTAATGCTGCATCTTGCTTGTCGTCTGGATCGGTCCTTGAGATTCGCCAGCCAGCAAAGCGAATGGTGATCACTGACTGCTCTGAATGGTCTACCATAGAGGTAGAGCCGAAATTTACATATTGCTCAAATGACTGCAAGACTCTTTCTCGGCTTCTGAGTAGTTTCCCTCTGCTTTCGAGAGTTTACGGTTGGCATAAGCTATTACTTTCTTCTGGCCGTTCTTCCACTGCACTAGTATGCCACCGAGGCCGACGTTTCTCGCATCGGTATGAAATTCAGTGTCGGCTGTCTCACCAAAATGGGCAAGGATTGAAGAAGCTTCCAGGCGTTTCCTTAACTCGTCAAAGGGGTCTTGCTGTTAACTTTTCCACATGAAAGGTTCATCTTCTCTTGTTAGTATTGCAAGGGGCTCAGCAATATTTGAAAAGTTTTCCACAAATCTATCCGCCAGCATCAGCAGCGCTGTACCACCAACATCCGCTGAGAAGGAACCGGCACCCAAGAGACGAGCGATCGAGAACCTGAAGGAGCGCAAGCTCAACGACCGGGTGGACAACCTGAAAGACAAGGTATCAAATCGAGGAACACCTCGACGGGCTCGAAGATTATGTTAAGACAACCTTCACGAACATGATTAACGACGTGTTAGCCGCCATCGAACGGACGTGTCAGCATATAACGAACGCAAAACAGCAAATAACGCAGCAGTACAATCAGCAACAATCATGGCTGCTCCAGCAACAGCAACAACTACAGCAGTGAAGGGTCTCGTGACCTGGCACTGGAACTGTAACGGTTTCGCTAGCAATAGGGCAGTCTTGCAGCAACACATAACACAAGTAGCACGCAAGCCCGATATAGTCATGATACAAGAGACTCGCACTGATGCAGTGTCGCTACCCAGTTATCGGGTATACGCCAAGTCTCCGAAAGTCAGCGGTGGTAGAGCGATATGCACATTGGTTCGCAAGGGACTCACCTTCATTGAGAACGAGTTGCACAACAGTAAAATTGAACACACTCTCATCGAGGTCATTACGGGCAAGAAACAAAAGAACAGCACCTTTCTGCTTAACGTATACAGTAGCCCTTCCCACTGGAAGCAAAAATTCAAGACGCTCCTTCACAGAGCCAGCACCGTGGCGTGGACTCACAGGCTTGCCGCCTGCGGGGACTTCAACGCGGCGCACCCGGCATGGGGATATAACAAGCAATTGACCAAGGGGCGAGACCTGTTCCAAGACACATTAGACCTGGGCTTCACCCTCATCACAGACCCGACTGATCCTACAAGGTTTGGGAACTCTGTGTCCAGGGATACGACGCGGGACCTCGCGTTCGGGAAGAACGATGAGAAAAGGAACATTTCCTGGCGCAACACGGGGTCAGAGGTCGGCAGCGACCACTGCATTGTAGAGGTCATCATACCGGAGGAGGTCAAGGCCTCGGAGGACACCAGAAACCTTAATTTTACGGATTGGGATGCTTTCCGTAGCCTGTTACCAACGGAGATTGAGGAAATCGAGAACAAAGAAGAATGGTCAGCCCACATCGCGGGGAAAGTCAAGGAGGCGACCATAATCATAGAAACGGATAAGCAGGTCGACAAGGTTGACAGCCGCCTCGCGCACTTATTCGAAGCAAAGCAATCTATCCTAAACAGGTGGAAGAAGCGACGACTAAATCGGCGCCTAAGGAAGAAGGTGGCGGAGCTGAATCGCGCCATCGAAGTCTGTCGGCTGCTCTGCACGCAACAGTGGAACGAAATCTGTAACGCTGCGAACCGGTAGCATTGCGGCAAAACCTGAAACTTGATGCAGCATCTGCTCGATGAGACTAAAACAAAATCCCACCAACGCGACCGCCTCGCAAAGATCATTCACAGAGCAGTCAAGGAAAACGGGGAACCCGAAGTAATCAGACGCATAGACAGCAAGTACCTTCTGGTTACACCCACGGAAAGGCATCCCGAGTACGGCGGTCAAGCCAACGCGATCGCGACATCAGCGTCGAGGAGGTGCGAGCGGCCCTTCACGAACTAAACAGCAAGCTGGCGGCCGGCCCGGATCACATCTCGAACAGAGCGCTCAAGAACCTCAGCGATGTGACCATCGAAAACCTTACCGGTTATTACAACAATTGCTGGAGGGCGGTGTCGCTGCCCCAGCAGTGGAAGACTACCAAGACCATCCTCATCCCCAAATCGGGCAAGCCGCCGAACACGGACAACCTCCGGCCCATCTCGCTCACGTCCTGCGTGGGCAAGGTGTTGGAGCACGTCCTCATGTGAAGGTGGCACGATTACCTGGAGGACTCGGGACTATACCCCGCCACGATCATCGGGTTTCGGCATTCCCTCGGCACCCAAGACGCCATGATTCTATTGAAGAAAGATATCATTGACGATGACACCCTAATGAAAGACAAAAAGGCCATTCTGGAGCTGGACCTGCAGAGCGCCTTCGACAAGGTGAAGCACTCTGCGATCCTAGCCCAGGTGTCCAGACTCAACATGGGCGCAAGAACGTACAATTGAATCATGGACTTTCTGACAGGGCGGACTACCGAGCTCTGCGCCGGCGATCTACGGCTCCAAGAGAAGGGGCTCGGGCGTGTCGGGACCCCCCAGCGCTCGGTCATCTCGCCGTTGTTTTCAACGTCGTTATGAACGGGGTGGCCAAGCGACTCTGTCGTGTCGAGGGCGTCCGGCACACCATCTACGCCGATGACATCACGCTGTGGGTTCCGGGAGGCAGCGATGGTCACATTGAGAGCACGCTGCAAGAAGCCGTCGATACGATCGAAGACCAGCTGAACAGTTCCGGTTTGATCTGCTCACCGAGCAAGTCAGAACTTCTGGTGTTAACACCGAAGTACGCCAGATGTAACAAGAGCGAAGCGAGGGATTACGAGGCCATTAAGACCGTGACGAGGAACGGCCAAGTGATCCCGGAGGTCGGCAAAATCCGGGTACTCGACATGATTATAGACAATTAAGCGACGGGACAAGGGCGAGACCATTTCCCGCCTTACAACCACGATTACCAACGCAATACGTCTCATCAGACGGGTCGCCAACCGCAAGGCCAGGATGAAGGAGGAAAGCTCGATTCGGCTTGTGCAGTCCTTCGTAACCAGTGACGTCACCTACGTTGCAGCCTTCGACAGCTGGATTCAGTGTGAAAAGAATAAGATCAACGCCCTGATACGCCGAGCTTACAAGGCGGCGCTCGGACTATTTGAGTGTACGAACACCAACAAGCTCCTGAGCCTGGAGATACACAATACCCTCGAGGAAATTGCGTAAGTGCAACGGACCGCCCAGCTGGAGCGGCTCTCTATGACCGAAGCAGGCAGGCGCTTACTTCAATACTTGGGCTTCACCACCGGGGCGAAAAAGGCGAGTAGCGACGTTTCCGTCCCGGGCGGGACCCGGCGCCGGATTCGGGTAGACCTCATCCCGAGAAACATGAACCCGGAGTTTAACAAGGGAAGAAGCGCGGCGACGGGACAAGGCCCTCATCGACTTCCACGCCAAGAACGAGCAAGCAATGTTCCTGGATGCGGCAGAATACCAGGGAGACTGCGTGGCGTTCGTAGCTACCGTTATCGAGGCCTCGTCCGGCGCGACGAGGGCAGCGGCGAGCTTACGGGTCCGCGAGGCGTGTCAGGAGTCAGGAGGAGGTGGCAATTGCCCTGGCCATTGCCGACCCCGGGTGCCAGACGGTGTTCTGCGATTCGCGAAGTGCCGTGCGGAATTATGCAAAGTACAAAGTGTTTGGTGAGGCTGTGCGCGTTCTGTGCTCGGCTGACCTGCAACGAGAGTATCGGTATGTTAGAATCAAGTGGTTCCCGGCGCACGCCGGCAGCGCTGCGTCGGAGAAGCACGATAACCACAACGAGACGGCACACGCAGTGGTGCGATCGCTAACCAACCACGCCGCTGCAACCGACCGTCCAACGTGGTGTAGTGCCAAGGACCGCATGACGACGTTCAACGAACTTACACAGTTCCGCCGCCTCGCTCGAAGGACTTTACCACCCCCGCACCCGGGGCTGAGCCGAGCGGAGGCGGTGCTGTTCAGACAATTGCAAACTGGTTCCTTACCCACCCCACTGTTAATGACTCATCTCTACCCGAAATTATATGTGAGTGATGTGTGCCGCGTGTGCCAGCTGGAGAGGGCCACCCTGACGCACAGCCTATGGGATTGCACCAAGTTCCCCTACGAAGCTTCGACAAGTACAACGATTCCGCCGCGACTCGCCACTGCGGCAGAATGCTACGGCCACGAAAGCCAAGCCTGGGGCGTCCAGCAGGTCTCGGTGGCTCTTGAAAGACAAAGGCCGAGTGAAACCGACGGAACTTTGCCCCTCAGGGCGACCGACCGCGGGAGTAACACGCGTTGGAGATGAGTAGAGACCACCCGCTGAGAAAACGTCAGGGCCCACGTCACGCCGCCATTAAGTCATAGTGTCGGTCTGCAAGCGACTACATGAAGCTGTTCCTCTCCCCCACCCCCACAAATCTTCTGTAGTATGCGCCTAAATCCTAAAAAACGTGGCACTAACTTTTTGTCTGTGGGTGTCGGCAACCTCGCAACAGCTGCTGTCTTTTCGGGATCAGGCCGAACGCCTTCAGCAGTGATGACGTGCCCGAGAAACCGAAGTTCATCGAAGCCGAACTGACATTTTTCCGGCTTAACTGTCAAGTCTGCTGCGCGAATAGCTTCTAATACTAGTCGCAGGCAATCTAGATGTTGGTCAACTGTGGTGGAAAATACGACCACACCATCCAAATAGACTAAGCACGACTGCCATTTCAATCCTGAGAGCGCACTGTCCATCGTTCACTGGGACTTTACAGGCGTGGAACAGAGGCCGAATGGAAGCGCTTTAAATTCGTACAGGCCATCAGGGGCTGATCAAGGGTTACAAATGCTGTCTTTTCACGGTCCCGCTCATCCATCTCTATTTGCCAATATCCAGACTTGAGATCCAGGGAGAATAAAAAATTCGCGCATCGGAGCCGATCTAACGTATCGTCGATACGCGGAAGGAGGTATATATCCCGGTTAGTTATGCTGTTAAATTTACGGTAGTCGACGCAGAATCGAAATTTGTGTTTTTTTTTCTTAACGAGCACTACGGGAGCCGCCCATGGACTGCTGGCAGGCTGAATAACGTCATCTAAAAGCATCTCCTCTACTTGCTTCTTGATTATCCCCCTTTCTTTTGGTGAAACTCGATACGGGTAATGCCATACCGGTCTTGTGGCGTCCCCTGTTATGATTCTGTGCTTTTCAACAGAGGTGCGCCGTACCTTCGAGGAGGTGGAGAAGCAGTCAGAAAAATTCTTTATCAAGGCATATATCTGTTTCTTTTAGGCTTCCGGAAGTCTCGGGTTGACGGTAATTGATCTGCCGACACTGCAGGTTCCTGGCAGGGCAGCTGACATTGTCGGTAGGCTGCATAATTCGGTGGCTACACAGAATTCGTAGAAATAGGCAATAGCTGTTCCTTGTGCGCGATGTGTTGGAATTTATTTGCGAAATTCGTAAGAACGATATTTCCATGGCCATTGGTTAAGTGAACAAGCCCCGAGCCACGCAAATACTTTTGTTGAAAAGGAGCTCTTTGTTTCCATCCGCTATGCCTTCGCGTTTGTAAAATGTTTCGCTCTCCACAATAACCATTATACTGAAGCGTGGCGGCACAGTTACATCATCATCAACGACGCGCAGTGCAGCAAGACGTCGCTTCTCCAGTTCTTCCACAGCTATAGGAGGCATTCACGTGACGTCATCCGCAAGGGGCGCTAGCGCCTGGTGCGGTGGTCGCCATACTCGTGGTCGCGAGCGTGGGCGCCACAGCAACACTACCACTAGTGTACTAGGCTGTGCGCACTGTTTTGATCTTTTTTTGCCAGTGGGTGGCGTATTGAGGTGTTCGAAAGATTTGCTTCCATCGTGGTTCACTCAGTATGCGGTTAAGCGCGTACAGCATGGACTGAAAGAGCCTGAAAAGTGGCGCTATGAAGGAAAGGTGCGCCTGTGCGGCGGTGTTGACCCTCTTGACTTGAACGAATCAGAAGTGAAGTGCGACGTTAACCTTCGCCACGTGTGGATTTCACAGACATTAAGGATTACCTCGTCCATGCAACAAGCTTCATAACTCGAGAGCAGCTGAAATCATACAAGGCTTTGGAAGCTCACAATTATCTGGCCAGCGGTCGGCTGCAGGAACCGCGTCTCAAAGCTCTCGCCGACAGCCGAGTGGTCATCGTTGGCATGTAAGCTCATTTATTTTCTTGCGACACCAGCAAGTCTTGTGTATTGAAGCGGTGGCGTGATGTCGAGCGCTGATGTGTTTCGAAATCGTCGCGTTACCAGAACGATTTCTTTACTCTGCGTAGCGTCATCGGCAGCAGCGCAAATGTGCGCACTGTTCCATCAAAAAAATTTGCAATCTCTTCGCATTTCTTCACTGATTTAAGCGATGTGTACCGCAGCGATCGCGCATTGTCGAGAACTGATGTAGTTCTTTTTAATTTTCTCGTTACACAAGCGACTTTTGACTGAGCATAGGCAGCGGTGTAAATGTGTCGATTGTTCGATCGCAAAACGAGCAATCTCTAATCATAAAATCTAAATGCCGAGACACTAATATTCATGCATTATGCCAACATGTTGGTTTTAGCATTCCTTATGCATGCGTATGTACTGTGAGTTTGCTAATGCTAATTGGCAAACAGCCTAGTTCTGGCTGTTGCGGCACAACTGCGACGTTTCCGCGCAAACATGTTTTTTTTTCTGAACGAGCTCCGAAGTAGCAATCCTTAAGGAAAAGCTTTCATAACTGTTGTTTTCTCACCAGCTTATTCTCACTTTATTGGAGGTTCTACTCTCCCAGTCACTGAGTGAGAAACCACTTGCACCCCTGGCTCCTTGTGAAAGAAGACGGGCTGGTGCAAGCTGCGCACTGCACATGCAAGGCAGGCTAGGGGAAGCCTGTTCCCACATTGGCGCTATATTGTTTTAAATAGAGGTTGTCGTGCCGAGACGGGATGGACAAGCCTGCACCGATAAAGAAAATGCATGGCTGCTGCCACCTGTACGGTCCCTTGAGGCAAAGCCTGTATCAGGTGTGAGCTTTTCATGCTCAAAGATGAAGAACAGGTTAATGGATGGTGAAACACCATGTCGTGGGAAACTGCGCCGGGTGAATGTTCAACCTACCACAGATGAAAAGTGGTCAGAATTTTTATCAGCGTGCCACCAAACTGGGAGCAGACCAGCACTGTTATCCCTGGAACCAAAAATTTTCTCATCACTTCATCCCTGCTGAGACAAAATTTCCAAGTGCCATCCTGACCAACATGCAGCAGGATGATGAACCCACCACATGGAGTTCCGTTATGGAGCGATGTAATATTCTTTATTAACCAAGCATTTCATGCTTGGTTAATAAAGAATAATAGAAAAAAAGCAAATGAAGAGTGTGCATAACCTGTAATAATTTGTTGCATGTTGCAGCTTGCAGAGCTCATTGAGGAAAGCACAAGAAGGGAGCAGGCAAAATGCACAAAATGGTTTGCATTCAGGACAGACCGCATCACTGCATCTATTGCAAAGGCAGTATGCCGAACATCGTTGAGTGATCCTGCAATGTCACTTCTCCGAAAAATTTGTTATCCTGAAAGTACACAGTTTTGGTCACCACATACGGCTTGGGGAAAGGAACATGAAGGAAAGGCTAGAGATGCCTACAAGGCTATGTCACAGGACATACATATGAATTTTGTCTGCAAGGATTCTGGACTTCAAATCTCCACCGAGCTGCCATTTCTGGCTGCCTCCCCTGATGGCATTTTAAAATGCACCTGCTGCAAAAAAAGGAGTCTTAGAAATAAAATGTCCATTTAATGGCAGAGAGGACCATGCACGGGTGCTTGCTACACAAGAGAGCTCCTGTATAACTGTTGTGGATGGGGCTGTGAAGCTCAAGCAGCACCATCCCTATTATTACCAAATAGAAATGCAGATGTTTGTGTGTAATGGAACTACTGCGACTTCGTATTGTGGACTTTGAAAGATTTTATTGCAATCAGAGTGATCAAAGATGTAGTTTCGCGCCAAGATGGTGAAGCGCTGTGAAGAATACTTCAAGTTGATCCTTCTGCCTGAACTTTGCTGACTGGCAGGTGCAGTGGCAATCTGTTAGAAACTGCTGAAGACTGTGAGACCTCGCAAGAGGAAGTGTATTGCTTGTGCCAAGGGCCAGAGTCGGGCAGAATGGTCATGTGCGAGAGTGCTGCTTGCAAGTATGTGTGGTTCCACTTCAAATGCGTGAACTTAAATAAGCACCTAGAGGAAGTTCGTTCTGCTGCGAGTGTAAAGAAAAACACAAAAAATATTAGCATGTTTCATGTACAAAACTGTTCTTTATTTTTCCTCACAGGAGTTGTTTAAGCAATAAACATTTGCAAAAGCTGAATCATCTGCTTTGTCTATCTCTGGGATCAACTTAATGGAACAGTGGAGTTACTAAAATTGCATTGTGCCGAACAAACAAAGACTATCTTGTCGAGCACAGTGCATCCATTCTCTTCTGATGCAAGTATCTCCACAGGAAGTGTGTACTTGAGTTTTAGGTATTTTTTGCGGAGCAGTCCAATCACTCTCTCAACATGAATCCGAACATTTGCAAGCTTTCGCGTCTTTCCTACTTCACAGGCTGAAAGTTGGAGCTTGCCTTTGGTGAAAGCAGGAATTGCAAGCTTTGCACAATGAAGTCCAACACTGTCGCCAATAGTGAAGCCCCTATCTGCCAAAACATAGTCCCCAAGCTGTAGATTATTCAGCAGGCCACAGTTCTCTGTAATGACCTTGTCACTCGAGCGTCCACCCCACCCACGAGAAATAAATGTAATAACGCCCTGTGGAGTGATGCCGATTAGATACTTGACTGTATTGTGATGTTTATAGTTCGACCATGTGTGCAATCTAGGCAGGAAAGACGAAAGTCGCTCTATAAACAACTCAAAACAGTCAAGAATTACAGCTAATCGTGTCCCGAAGCACTGCCGAAATGCCATAGGCATTCAACTCTTCAGGTTCTGGCCACATCACAGCACGGGAGAGGCGGACAAAGGCCATATCAATCCACCTGTTGACAACCCTAGACACAGTTGACTGGGATACATTGAACCTGTAAGTGACAACACATATTGTAAACACAATGCAACACTTATCAAGCCAATGTACAAAAGCGAGTACATACCTGTATGCCAAGTACTGCAATGGCACATTCAAGCGAAGGCGGATGTGGAATATGAGCATCTCCTGGAAGAGGGTTAGACTGTTTCGGTTTGTACGTGCCATTCCTTCCTTCAGCACTTCAAGAAGGGCCATCAAAAGACTGAAATTTGACAATCCTGTGTAAAATTGCACATGCCTTCGTTTTCTCTCAGGCAATCTTCAGTCAGCATTTGCTTGTTCAGTTTGTTTCGCACTTCCCCGACCTCTGAGAGCAGGTGCCGATTCTCGTTCTCAAGATGCTCAATTGGCTCTATTGTCAAGTCAGTAACATGTGAAAAGTCAGCCTTCCCTGAAAAGATGCAGCAAACAGTGTGAAACCTGCCTATCAATGCTTAGTCAAAAAGAGAGAAGTCTAGCATGATAGTTCAAGAAATGTTTGCACTTTTCATTCAAAGGCATATGAGCACTGTTACAGTATATTAAAGATATCCATAAAATCAAAAACAGTAGCAATCTTAACTCCATGCAAATACGTACCTCCATCAGTACATTCTTGATCAGGAGTCTCCCGGATATCAGGATCATCATCAAAAAGTGGTTCATCGTCTTCGGAGGTCACTGGCGAATCCGGTACAGCACTGCTTCCTTCGTGTGCATTCTCATGCAGTTGCTTTAGGGGACTTTCCGATCGCTCCGCTCGGCGCCTTTTCCTCATGTGCCTGATAGGGAACCCTGCATTCAGCTACTTAAGAAATACAAAAATCATTAAACTCCTTTAATGTGGAGATGTCAAAAACTTGTGAGAACTCACCAGAAGCATTTTAAAAGGGCGGACAAGTCATAACCGCGGGCGGTCGTACCGAGATGATGAGGCGGCAGTCGCCTTCTCCGGCAGTCGCGTTCTCAAACTGGCCTCGAACCATCTTCCTCTTTCTTCTCGCATGACACCTCATGTGCGTGGAGCATGCTAGCCGGGTCCAGCCGGCTACCCGTGCCACGAAGATCGCTGCCTGTTGCTGCTGAACAACACCATGGTACGGCGTGCACTGTGTCCAATACGAAGGGCGCACATCTTCAATGTTAGGATTCTGTGCTTTGCAACAGACGTGCGCCATACCTTCGTGGAAGTGGAGAATCAGTCAGAAAAAGTCTTTATCAGGGCATATATCTGTTCCTTATTTTTTTTTTTTGGGGGGGGGGGCTTACGGGAGTCACGGGTTGACGGTAATTGATCTGTCGATACTGCAGGTTCCTCGCAGGGCAGTTGACATTGTCGTTAGGCTGTATAATTCGGTCGCTACACAGAACTCGTGGAAATAGGCAATAGCTGTTCCTTGTGCCATGTGTTGGAATTTATGTCCGAAATTCGTAAGAGCGACATTTGCACGGCGACTCCTTAAGTGAACAAGCCCCGAGCCACGCAAATACTTTTGTTGAAAAGCTCTTTGTTTCCATCCGCTATGCCTTCCCGTTCGTAAAATGTTTCGTTCTCCACAAGAACCATTATCCTGCAGCGTAGCGGCCCAGTTACATCATCATCAACAACGCGCAGCGCAGCAAGACGTCGCTCCTCCATTTTTTCGAGAGCTAGAGCGTGTTTTGTCGAGAAAGACACACTGGACCTACGTAAGTTAGTTATGGCGCCGTTAGCTTGCAGAAAATTCATTCCCAATATAAGTTCCCGTGAACATTCTGGCAGTACAATAAAGTCAGAAACCTAAGTGAAACCTTCTATCGTAAGTCTTGCGGTGCATCGGCCAAGGGGCGTAATAAGATGACCGCCTGCCATGCGTATCGGTGGTCCAGTGCACTGCGTCACAACTTTTTTCAGGTGCTTCGCCATATTGAAGCTTATTACCGAATAATAAGCGCCGGTGTCTGCTAAGGCATCCAGCTCGCATCCATCTATTATCAACCGCAAATCTGATTGTAATCGTTTCGTTCCTGCACCTGTTTACTGGAATTATCTCGTCATCGCACTGGAACGGCGTTGGAGGATCTTCGTAACACTTGTTATCAGCGGGTCGTTATCCACAGGCGACTTGCTTCAGTTTTCCTGGTGTTAGCTTGGTGAACGACGACTAGGCAATCTTAGAGACGCGCGTAAGCTAAGCGATCGGTAGCGCATGGGCGACGGTGACTATGGTTGATGTTGGCGAGGAGTAACGGGGCTTTGGCGCGTCGACAAGTATTCTTCGATCTCTGCTGGCCGTTCACCATTTCGGGGGCATGGTGCACTTAAGGAAAAACCCCTTAATCCAGCTTGACGGTGCGGGCAGAATTTGTACAGGTGACCCACTTCGCAGTGAAAACACAGAGGCCTGCGCTCGTGGTCACGCCAGACGTCACTTTTCTTGTGCCTTTGTTCCACAAAACGAGGTGCACTACGCGCTGAAAGCGGATAGGCAGCCAGTGGTTCCAGCAGACGAGGTGTACTGTGTGCTGTCGGCGGGTAGGGAACGGTCGTCGCAACTGCTGCACTACTGTGTACCGCGGGTTGCCTGAGTACGTCGGTGTACGTTGGGGTGCGCCGCATCGGTTGTGGCTCACGCTCTGGCTCCTGTATGTCCTGCCTCAATTTATCCCGGACAACGTCGACTATAGATAGTGCAGTTGGAGCCTGAGATGTCAGCAACTTGTTGAGCTCTTCCCTGATCACTGACTGGACGAGCTCCCACAGGGCTTCAAGGTTGTTTGACACGGCCCCAGAGAAGACATGGGCAGGTGCACAGCTTGCCTCATGGTTGCATTGCCGAGCCCGCTGTTCCAGCGTTTTTTCGATGGTCGTTGCTTCGTATCTGAACGCAGCGACCATGCACGGTGGGTTGCGGATGAGAACTGCAAAGAGTTCCCACTTTACTCCACGCATGAGATGACGCAGCTTCTTATCTTCACTCATGTTTGGATCATCACGATTAAAGAGGCGAGATATGTCGTCGATGTATATCGACACGTTCTCGTTTGTGAGCCGGTTCCTAGCTTGAAGTGCAATTTCCGCCTTTTCTTTACCATCCGTGCTGGCGTATGTTGCTAGGAGTTGTCGAAATTCTCCCCAAGAGGACAAAGAGGGTTCGTGATTTTCATACCACGTTTTTACAAAGTCCTCCGAAACGAAATATACGTTACGGAGGTTCTGTCTCTCATTCAATTCATTAAAGCTCGCCACTCA
The DNA here is from genome assembly GCF_050947875.1 of Dermacentor variabilis. NCBI lineage: Eukaryota > Metazoa > Arthropoda > Arachnida > Ixodida > Ixodidae > Dermacentor > Dermacentor variabilis. The sequence goes on from NC_134569.1 coordinate 144,567,714, forward strand.
CTCAAACAGTTCCAACCAGTCTTCCACGTTTTCGAACGAGTCGCCGTTGGAATGTTGGCGGCTTGCGAGGTTGGCTTACTACAGGCTGTGCCAGTGTTACCTGCCTAATCATTTTGGCGGCATCCATTGTCTGAGTTTCCCTTGGCATGAAGAGAAGAGGACCAAATTTGGGCGAAAATGTAACGATGTTTCACCAGAAATATAAAGATATTAATAAAACAACGATATTTATTAAGGGTAAACTTGTGCCCCCAACTAAAGATCACTGCGGTCGCGAAGAAATCCCCGGCAGTCGCGTTCTTAAACTGGCCTCGAACCGTCTTCCTCTTTCTTCTCACGGGACACCGTGGCGCATGCGAGCCGGATCCAACCAGTTACCCGTGCCATGATTATCTCTGTCTGTTGTTGCTGAACAACACCACGGTACGGCGTGCACAGTGTCCAATACGAAGGGCGCGCAACTTGATTGTGACCAATTGGTCCCGGCAATATGCCGGAACGATTCCCACATGATATTGATATCACTTTGAGAATCAAAGTTGTCCAGTGTAAATGACAAGTAGTCAACGATACTTGTCATCAGCTTCGAAAAAATTGGGAGCATACGTACCCTTCTCTCTACGTTTTGACATTATTTGGTTATGCGCTATTTGAACGAAGACAACTTCATGGTCTGAGATACCCTCCTCAAGCGACACTTCAAACTGGTCAAAGCGCCCGTCAAGGAATACCAGATCGAGGATAGACGGACTTTCCCCTGACATTCGCGTACTTTGACGAAGAATTTGGGAAAGGTAATGGGTGAATGCAATGTCAAGGAGCAAATCGCAGTGTGCCTGTTCCCGCGACTATATATATATATATATATATATATATATATATATATATATATATATATATATATATATATATATATATATATATATATATATATATATATATATATATATATATATATATTGTCAGTACAATCTTCTATACTCCGAACATCCCTGTAACAATATTACCACTCGATTCGGGGCCTATCCCCTGTAGTGGATTTCTGCCATTAATTGAGGTTCGCCCACCATTTCAACACATTATCACCATGTGTTGACGACACAACAATAAAGACGTCACGGCAAGTTTTCGTTGCAAAGCATATTTCCGAGAACGCTAGTACGATCAGGTAAGAGTTAACGCCGCATACGTTACGCGGAGCGCGCACTTGTCCAAGATGTTTCGACGCCACACAGAGTGACTGAGTGCATGCTACGCAGAATGTGAAGCGCGCATTTATTTGCAGATGTGCGTCCATAATCCTTCAAAGCATGCTTCAAACCATAAGAACTTTCTTGCTGCCGCGTGTGCAGCTTTGCCTTGACGCCTTATTCTTCGTGGGATATGATTTTCTTATACCGGCTTTGCTAGAAGAAAAAGCTATTGGAATAAAGCGTATAATAAGCGGGGAAACTCTACCAAAACACCAAACATGCCACAATTCTTAAGTTATGAAAAAAAGGAAATGGTAATTTCTGATGGCGTCAGCGCACAACATCTTTGTGATGCGGCAAAGCATTAGATGTAATGCAGTGAAGCAGGTGAGAATTGCGGGCATGCGGAGTGTAAGCAACGCAAATTCCCACAGAGGGCTACTTCACACCACGGGCCTCGATTCTCCGGCAATACGCCTCGTCGCGGTCACCTAGCGGCCACTGCTCCTCCCGTTGGGCGTTCGGTGCGCCCTCTGCATAACGTCACACCCCGCGCTCCGCATCTGTGATAACCGGGAGTACAGAAGGGGAGAGCGCGTTCTTCCATGCCTTGAAGTTCCAGATGCGGCAATGATGATAGAGGCGGGGGTCTGTAGCTATCGCTACTCGACTATGCTTAACTAGAGCTAAACCACAGCCAATTTTTCTTTTTACTTGCTATACAATTTCACCGTAGTAAATACAAGTATTGTGGAGAAGTTTTTAAAGCGCATTCACCATCATGAAATGCGTATAACCCCCCTCACACCCTCCTAAAAAAATAAGAAATAACAGTACCTACCAGATCACAAATGACGCAAGAAAGCGTCGCTGAAATGGAAGTATAAACAGAAGCATAGTCTTCATAAATCATCTATCACCTTGTAAATATACGAACATGTCTTGGTTTCATTGGATTGTTTAGACACAATTTTCTGAAACCAATGCTTGTTTATAATGGATACTATAATGCCTTGCGGTTTCGAGTGCAAGCGGAAATGCTTCACCCACATCTGGTACGCTAACGAGAGACTTCAGATAAACCACCTGACAAAACAAAGCAAGTGGAAAGGTTATCTACTTGATGGTAGCATATTGCTTCTACACCTGGTCTCTCGCAGATCACTCAACTAGCCTAGATGAAACAGTGTACTGACAGCGAAGCACATCTTAATTTGCTCTTAATTCTCAGGACATGTTGAAGTAAGCTTGAGCGCATCACATGTGCCTGCAGAAGTGTGGTAAATAAATGCTTTCATCCAAACATGTAACGTCGCAGAGCATTGTACTAATGAGTAACAGTAGACTTGCATGTTGTTCTGCTGTCAAGCCTACTTCACGACTTGGAGTATAAAAAGACGTATGAAAAGACATAGAAAAAGAACCACATTTCATGATGGTGAATGTACTTTAACAGCTTCTCCACAATATTTATGTGTACTGCGGTGACATTGTATAGGAAGCGAAAAGAAAAATGATGCCATCAGGCGCAGGCCTCACGTGCGCACCTGAGATAATAATAAAGACTGCAACCATGGCCCAGTAGGGTTTCTAATTTTATAGCACATTATCTTTTCGCTTCACTGCAACACACTGCATCCTTCAGCGCGCAGGCCTCGGGTGAGCACCTGAGATAATAATAAAGGCTAGGAGCATGGCCTAGTGAGGTTTACAACTTTTATAATAACGCGTCGCTTACACTGCATATGCGAGCAAATTCTCACTCGCTTCACTGCAATACACTGAATAGTTCGCCACATTACAAAAGTGCCGTGCGTTGAAGCCATCAGAAATTGCCGTTTTCTTTTTTCATAATTAAAGAATGGTAGCAAGCTCGGAGTTTTAGTAGAGTTTTCCCCTTGGTCTCTCCCCTCTCCCTCTCTTCATCCCCATACCCCCTTCCCTCAGTCCATTGTATCCAAGCGGACGTGCGTCTGGTTAACCTCCCTGCCTTTCCCGTCTTTTGTTTCTCTCTCTCTCTCCCCCTTGGTCTACGCTTTATTAGAATAAGAGACAAGACAATAACGTGTTGGCCACGCGCTTTTCCTTCACGCATAGCGGGTATCAGAAAATCATGTCCCACGGAGAATGAGGGGTCAACGCTAAGCCACACGCGCGCCACCAGGAAAGTGCTTGTGGTTTGAAGCATGCTTTCAATGCTTATGGACTCACATCTGCAAATGTATGCGCGCTTCTCACTGTGCGTGGCACGCATTGAGTTACTCTGTGTGGTGTCGAAATATCTTGGACCTGTGTGCGCTCCGCGCAGCGTATTCTTCTTGCCTCACCACTTTCTCGATAAGTATTTTCCACTTTTATTGCGGATAATCAAAACATGTGAAATCGGAACTATCAATAAGGAAGAGTCGAAGCCTGGCAGATGAAGGTACGTGCGCTGTGACTGAACGTAAATACAGAAGTTATACGTAAATTTACGTAAGATATTTACGTAAGCGTCCTGTATTCCTTGCTTATGTAATGCCTCTATGACTGCGAGTATCTCGACTGAATCAAATGCTTTTTCGTAATCTATGAAAGCCATATAGAGAGGCTGATTGTACGCTGTGGATTTCTCGATTATCTGATTGATGACATGGATGTGATTCATTGTACAGTATTCCTACCTGAAAGCTGTCTGTTCCCTTGATTGACTAAAGTCCAGTGTTGCTCTTATTCTATTGGAGATAATCTTGGTGAATATTTTATATAATATTGGAGGTAAGCTAACTTGAAGTTATCTATTCGGGCACGTCTAGTACTCCATGTGGACTGCTCTGTGAAGTGGCCGGAATATAACCAGTCACCCAGGTTGACAGTCCTTCTGGTTTTTATTGTGCGAGTTCGACCGACGTCCATACAAAGTGGGTCAATTAGCTAAAGAAAGCTATTGGCTTAAAACCTTTCTGCCGAGTACCAGGTGTGTGGTAGCACAAGGTAACCAAAATTTCGAGGATACTTAAGGTTCAGCTTTAAGATGGAACGCGAGAGAAGTAAAAAAAAACTCAGTGCCCTTCCACTTTGTGAAGAAGGAAGGCCAGCGAAGCTGTGTATGTGGGCCCCTTAATGGCGAACGCACCTCCACCGTGGGTTGGGTCGGCATTGCGCCATCACTGAGATCGGTCTACGTATGGGGAGTTTTTTTTTTTGCTTACCCCAATGACACGAAAATTTCCGTGGGCAGTAGAGGTATACAACATCGCTGTAAAATCCCTGGTTGCTACTCACACTTCTCGGCAGCTGCAGCCGTATGTAGCCGTAATATTTACCAGGAAACGCTGGCGGCGAACGCTATGCATGTATGCGAGCTTTCCGCTAAAAAGGCAGCTTTGGTCCGTGGGTGCCTCGGGTGCCTGCAGGCGAACGCTATGTAGATGGTGTTGCAAGGAACCAAGCGCGCCACTCTGCGATTTGTAGCAAAGCTAGAAAAGGCGCTTGTGTTTCAGTTTCCCCGTAACAGAATTGTTTTCTCGGATATTACAATTAAAATCCGACGCTGTCGTGTCTGTAGGTTGTGCGTAAGTCGTAGTATAGGATTTTTCCTCCCCATTTTACTTTGATAAACTAAATTAGTACTGTAAAGCATCTGGGCTACACGGAGGGCGTGCGCCATTGGGTATGCGCGGTTTCAAATGATTTTTCGCTCACAAGACGCTCGCCATGGACGTCGGCGCCGGATTTTCAGCGGCACGGCACCCATAAGGCTATCGCGTTAAACCCGAATTTTTTAATAACCACTGACTAACTAACTAATGACTAATAACTAACTTGCCTCTATTTGTTTAGCCAAATTATGGCTGTCAACGAGAAGTAAACATATCCATTACCAGAGGTGGGCCTTTCTAGGACGAGATCGCGCTTAGTTCTGCGCACGCTGCTGCTGTCAGCTGTTGAAGACTGTGGTTGTGCTTCACACATCTATGGCGTAGGAGCAACAAATCAGGGCCCATCGAAAGCCAGCGAAATAGAGTCCGGATCTCACGCGTAGTTATCTCAATGTTCTTGGTCCGCTGAAAAATTGCCTGGCAGTAATGCGATTCGCATGTAACGATAAAGCCAAGACAGCAGTCCGACTACGGTTCCAGAGTGAGCCGGACGAATTCTACAACAGGGGCATCCGAAGTTTAGTGCCGCGATGGGACAGACGTCTGAACCGGTATGGGGAATATGTGGGAAAATAACATAAGGTAAGTAGAATTGCACATATATTTCTATTTACACGTATGTAATCTATTTTGCCTAATAAAAAATAGGGGCAAGAAATTTCGGATTCGCCCTTATAAAACTGTTATTTGGTTGCTAGAAAAACACGTATACTGGAACGCACATAATCCACAGCCCGTATTCAGAAAACTCATTTATGGAAGGAATGGTCGTAAATGTAAATCCAGAAAGCCAATAGACAACGAAAGCGAATAGGCGCGTCTTAATCATTTTTTTTTCTTGTTAAGTGCAAGTCCAGCGTTTGCAATATGGCTCCCTACACCAGGCAGCGCCGTGGCACCACCATGAGTGCGTTTGCCTATGCGTGTCTGCACTCCCGTGTGCTTTTATAATCTTATTATCTTCAGAAGGACTAGAATTTACCCAATCATCATCAGCCTGGGTGCGCCCACTGCAGGCCCAAAGTCCTCTCCCATACTATTCCAACTGCCCCTGTGATGTGCTAATTGTGGCCATGTTGTCCCTCCAAACTTCTTAATCTCAGCTGCACACCTAACTTTCTGCCGCCCCCAGCTACGCTTCCCTTCACTAGGAATCCAATCCGTAACCCTTAATGACCATCGGTTATCCTCAATCCCAATGGTACCCAATTTACCAATGGTGTCAGCTAAGTTGTCTTAATTGTTTATCGCTGTTATTGCAGTTCACGCATAATGCGTAGTCTTTCTCTTCGGTACCGACAGAGCTGCAGCCATAGCAAACAAAACCTTCCACGAAAATCGAATACGTGATCCCGATGGGGAGTGGTTTAAACACAAACTCGCCTGAAGTGCAATCCATCCGCCAAGGGAGAAGCGACCGCTAGGATCAAGGAATAAATTTTCGACCTTTTAACGTTTATGGCAAAGAGCGCCTGTAATATAAAAGCTTTGGCATTCTACCAAGAGCAAAGAAAGAAAAAATAAATAAGTAAATAAATAAATAAATAAATAAAGAAAGAAAGAAAGAAAGAAAGAAAACGCAATCAAATCAATTTGTGCTTACATAAATTGAGCAGACTCGTCCATGAAGTTACGCCACTCATTTTATGATTTGCGGTTCACGTGCTCGACGGATGGCATTCGCCTAAGCAGTAGAGACACGGCGCCTAAAAAACGTAGACACTATCAGTTGATCAATTTTGAGCACATTTTCTGTATTTTTTTTCGGTTTGGTAAAGCGGGAGCACCACGAAATGATATCCTTGCGGGAAGGAAGAAGCGTACAGCTGTTCACAGATAGCTTTTAATGGCGCAGCCAACCATCCTGGAGCAGAGAAAAACAACTTAACTCTTCCTCGTCATCCCCGAAGCCACCTTCAGCGTTACAGACTTTGAGATCACCCCCGTCGGAAAAAGCACCTTACTGGTGCGGCTCATCGCTCCGAGAAAGGTACGTTTTGAGACGGCTGTCGTGGATTATGCCAGAGAGAGGTGAAGACACGGTGGCATCCAGTGGAGACACTTCTTATGTAACAGGCGAAGGGTACGGTAAGGGCCATAGTATCGCGAGAGGAGTTTCTTCCAAAGACCAAGACACCGAGCTGGAGACTAAAGTAGCATAAGAGCACCTCGTTCGAACTTCGCGTCGTGATGGCACTGGTCGTAACGGCACTTCCGGCTTGTGTGTAAAGCAGAAAGACGAATGCGCGTAATTTAGCGTGCTTGGGTCCCTGTGGCTATGACATCCCGAGCGTACTGTACGGCGAGTCGAGTGTGGTCGAAAGGGGAGCCTCGAAAGCCAAAGTCGGCTGGCGGTTGAAGAGGAGGTAGATGACTGAGTATCCAGCAGTGTCCTGGCGCGAGGGATTGTAAGCAAACGTGACAAATCGTAGAGCAGTCTTCCAGTCGCGATAATCGGAAGAAACATACATAGCAAGCGTGTCAGCTAATGTGCGGTTCAGGCGTTTGGTTTGGCCGTTTGAGGATGGTGAACGGTAGTAAGCTCGTGTTTAGTTGCACATGATCGATGTACGTAGTCTATGTCTTTGGCAAAAAAGTATCTACCGCGATTGGTGAGAGGTTGACGAGGTCCACTGTGGTGTTAGATAACGTCGTGAAGCAAGTCAGCGACGTCTGCAGCGCAACTGGTCGGTAACGCTCTAGTAATTGCATAGTGGGTTGTATAGCACGTAGCGATGGCAATCCACCTATTTCCGTCATTTGATATAGGGAATAATTCGAGAGCACAAACGCCAAGGACAAAAAAGGGTCGGTCGGTATATCCAAAGGCTGCAGCAGACCAGCAGGATGCACAGTTGGTCTTTCCCGGCGTTGACACGACTCCCACGATGCAACATAGCGCTGGCCGGAGCGGTTGAGACGGCACTTGAAAAACCGCCGCCTAATTCCTTCATAAGTCCGAGTGACGCCAAGGTGTCCAGCGGTGAGAACGTCGTGCAGTTGCTTGAGTTCAATCTGTCGAAGAAGAGACGGAATGACGGTTAGGAGCTTGGGCCCGTCGGGGTGCCTGTTGCGGCGATACGGGATGCCATTTTGTAGTACGAACACGTGAAGGGATGGGTCAGAGGGATCATAGAACAGGCTTTCGACAATGAGCCGTAACGATTCATCTCGTCGTTGTTGAGCTCCAATGTCTTTCAAGGCGGAGAGCGAAAGAACGCAGATCAATGCGACATCCACTAAACCATCCGGTGCATCAATGGGATGACGAGACAAGCAGTCGGCGTCCTGATGTCGATGAGCCGACTTGTAGACCACAGTGTGTGTATTCCTGGAGCCGCAGGGCCCAGCGACCGGGCATCCGGTGGGTTCTTTGAGGGAAGAAAGCCAAGAAAGGGCGTGGTGATCGGTTGTAAGTATAAATGGTTGACCATATATGTAGGGTCGGAACTTGCCCAGCGCCCAAATGAGGGCTATACACTAAGGTTCGTTGATCGAATAATTGCGCTCGGGTGGACAGAGGAGGCGGATCGAGTAGGTGAAAACTCGGTTGCGCCCACATTGGCGTTGAGCTAAAGTTGCGCCGATGCTGTAGCCACTGGCATCAGTGCGGGTATCTGTCAGAGCCGAGGCGTCAAAATGGGTGAGAACAGGAGGTGTGGTAAGCAGCGTGATGAGCAGCGTGAGGAGGTGCGAGAAAGCCGATCCTCGTCCAGAGCCCTAGCAGAAAAAAACGCCTTTCTTGAGGAGGTCGGCCGGGGTATGGGCAACATGGGCGAAATTTTGCACTATTCTACGGAAGTAAGAGCAAAGGCCAAGTAAGCTTCGAACATCTTTGGCACAAGTTGGTACGGGGAAATTACACACACCATGAACTTTAGCGTGTTCGGAGAGAATGTCTGACAAATCGACGAGTTGTCCGAGCATGGCCATTTGGCGGTGACCAAAGTGGCACTTGGACGACTTGAACTGCGAGTCAACGGTGCGAAAAACCGAAAGAACAGATGAAAGTCTTTCAAAATGAGTCGTAAAAGTTGAAAGCAATATGATGACGTCATGCAAGCAACACAAACAGATTAACCATTTCAAGCCACGCAGGACAATGTCCATCATGCCTTCAAAGGTTACAGGCGCATTGCACAAGCCAAAAGGCATTACCCTGAACTGATATAGGGCGTCTGGAGAGACGAATGCGGTCTTTTCATGGTCCATTTATTCCACGGCTATTCGCGAATATCCAGACCGAAGGTCTCTCGATGAAAAATACCTGGTATCATGGAGGCAATCCACAGTATCGTGAATGCGGGAAAATGGATATACATGTTTGTTGGTGATCTTGTTTAGATGATAATAGTCAACGCATTATCGCCAGCTGTTGTCCTTCTTTTTGACGAGAACAGCAGGGGAAGTCCATGGGTTCGAAGAGTGTGCAATAATCCCTTTGGCAAGCATTTTGTCAACCTAGCTCTGGATAACTTGATAACTTGTCACTAAGAAGGCGACACCCGGTAGGGGTGTCGGCGAACAAGTGCTGCATCGCCGGTATTTATACGACGCTTCACGACCGCGGTTTGACCCAAAGGGCAATCATTCAGGTCGAAAATGTCGGGGCCGATACAGAAGGCGCAGAATGAGCACTGGTCGAAGACGGCGCTACAGATAAATCGGAAACGCGGCACTCGTGCGACGCTGACAACGTGGCAAGAGACATGCTTTGCGGGAGTACTTGTGGGCGCTGTCCGAAATTTAGGATGGGCAGACATGTCTGATTGTCCGCTACCAAGACAATAGTGTGTGGGACTGAGACATAGAGAGAAAGCAGGACTGAAGCCGCAGGAACAGGGACAGTAAGGACATTGTCTCCATCAAGTACAGGTAGGCAGGCTAAGACAGTGATGCACGTTGCTGCTAGAGACGGGAGGCGAACAAAATCCGCAGAATAAAGCTGAGTTGGAGCTTGAGCGGGAGCGTCAACGGGAAGGGGTAGATCAAGTTGCACAACACCGCTTGAACAGTCAATCAGAGCCGAATGGGCGGTCAAAAAGTAGAGTCCGAGGATCAAAATGTGACGGCAATGTTCGAGCACACTAAACAAAACGGACGTGCGGTGGCCGGTGACACACGTGCAGTACTCATTCTAAGCATAGCCGGAGTTACAACGTCGGCGACCAGGAGCAGTGGAGTCTGAGCAGAAGCAAGTACTTTCTTCAAGCGCGTACGACGGTCCGCACTCATGATAGAAATGTACGCTCCAGTGTCGATCAGCGCTGTAACGGGCAAACCATCCACTTCCGCGTCCAGAAGGTTCCGACCAGTAGGCAGGGTCCGCAGAGGAACTTCAGGCAGGGGTGCTATAGCAACGTCACCTCCAGGAGGTGCCCCAGTTACTTTCCTGTCGGAGAGTGTCGACGGTAAGCTGGGGACGGGGATCGACGTAGCTGGGGCGAAAGGGAGCGGTGACTGTGTGGTGATGTCGAGCGGCTAGTCGCAGTAGCTCCAGCATTGTCAGGTGAGTCTTCAACTTCGGTGGAGAGTGCAGGTGGACGAGGATCCAGTGGGGAGCGGCGGTATGCGGGAAAGCTAGGTCGAGATTCGTCTGGCCAGGAACTTCGGCAGTGACGAGAGATGTGGCCCACACGTCCACAATAAAACAGATCGGTCTATCATCATGTGCGCGCCATTCGGCCGGGTTACGATATCTCGGATATAGACGGTATTAACTCCGGTAAACAGGGGCAGAGGCAGCAGACGAAGCAAAGTCAGGCTGGATGGCAGAGCAGATAGACGGAAGAAATACATCTGCAAGTTCTTGGCGAATGACTGACTGAATGAGAGACACCAGTGGTCAATAATCATCAAAGCACAGCGTCACTGGCGTTTCAGGAGGCACTGCTTCAATTTCTCACCGGACGATCCGTACGACGTTGTCGGAGGACGTGGGCTCACGTGGTAGACAAATGTCTTCGCACGTCGATCAAGCTTCGGTATTGGGTAGACGCGTAAACTGTTGAACTATGCGACGGCTCTTCGTGTCTTCAAAGCGGCGAGATTCGTTAATGACCTCATTGATCGTTGTTACATTCTTGTAAACAAGCAGGTTAATCCCGTTGTCCGCGATGCCCTTTAAGACGTGTCTGACCTTGTCTGCCTCTGCCATATGAGTATCCAACTTGCGGTAAAGAGTGAGGACGTCCTAGATGTACGCCACCTAAGACTCAGTGGATTTTTGGTGGTTTCGAAACAGACCCGTGCTGTTTTCTTGCCTTAGAATATTATATTAGCCCGCAGAAGCGTGTTATCCCACCTGCTGTGTGCGCTGACCCTTCCGTAATTATGCAACCGGATTTGAGCAACCGGATGGGTTCGGCAGCACCACAGCTATGGCGACAAACGCTAATCTACGATGCTTATTTGTCATGCAGGTAAACTATCACTGTTCCTTATTCGCGTCCCGACGTACTCGCTATGCTGCTTTACTGGTGCTGCCAAACCCAAGTTGTTGTTTTGCTATTTTTTTGGCGGTTTCTGTGTTATTCGGCAACTGATAATTTTATCCGGTGACATTGAGCTTAACCCCGGACCTACCACCCGCGGCAACGAAGAACCTAATGACATATTGGAAGCACTTATCGAAATCCCTGCTGGCCAAACATCATTATTAATTGGCGGGAAGTCGATCAAGCAAAAGTTGTCTGAGAGCGACAAATCTTTTGATGATATAAAAAACGACTAAGATAGAAGAAGACTGCTCAACACTAATCGCGGTAAAACAGGAGGTCGATGAGCTCAGGACGCTCACCGAACGGAGCGCAAATAAGATGGCGTCTTTTCAGGCTAAACTTAACGACTCCGAAGATAGGCCGCGAAGATCAAATCTAGTCTTTTCTTTTGTTTGAAAGACACTGAAAACAAAACATGGGTTGCGTCCGAAGTCCCAGTGATTCAACACTGCAGTACGCAACTAAACAGCACCATTGAAAATTTAGACATGGAAAGCCACACAGATTAGGTCGCCTAAAAAGTAAAAGAAATAGACCTAGAATTGTCGAATTCGCGCATTTCAATGTAAAAGAACGCGTGTTGTCATGCGATAAAAAGCCAAAATAATAATATTATTATTTGGGGTTTTACGTGCCAAAACCATTTTCTGATTATGAGGCACGCCGTAGTGGAGGACTCCGGAAATTTTGACCACCTGGGGTTCTTTAACGTGCACCTAAATCTAAGCACACGGGTGTTTTCGCATTTCGCCCCCTTCGAAATGATGGCCGCCGTGGCCGGGATTCGATCCCGCGACCTCGTGCTCAGCAGCCCAACACCATAGCCACTGAGCAACCACGGCGGGTAAAAAAGACAAAAGGAACGGAATATCGGATCTCGGAAGACTACTCCTCTAACACGATAACTGCTAGAAGACGCCTAGTTCAATTTGCCAAAGCTCAACCGAGACCCTTCAAACTACGCCACGACAAATTACTAAAGGGAAATACAACTTAAACATACGACCACAGTTCTGATAAGGTAGTCACTCGATCACCTGGTTCCTAGCATCCGACCATGGCAAGAACCGTCCCAGGAACGGTCCCAATAACTCCCTTTCATTTCTTTACACCAATATTCGCAGTATTCTTCCCAAACTTGATGCCCTCGAAAACCTGCTCAGTACAAGGGCATTGAACATCGTCCATCTTACTGAAACTTAGCTTAATATGTCCATTAATAATGCAGAAATTCTTTCACATTTTCCAAAGTTTTCTATATTCCGACGTGACAGATACCACAAAAAAGGGGGGGGGGGGAGGGGCGTGCTGATATGTGCACACGAAAGTCTTCGGTGTGCTGAAATAACAGTAACAACGCCCTTAGAAATTGTCTTTATGTTAAGGAACGCTTCCCGCCAGGCCGTTGTTATCGGTACATGCTATCGTCCATCCGACGCAAACCGCTCTTTCGTAGCTGACTTCCATCACGTGCTTCACTCGGTAACAGTGAATTATCCCCGATCACCTATCATATTGTTAGGCGATTTCAACTTCCCCGCAGTCAATTGGTTTAATATAGCTGAAACAACGTCAAAAAACCATGTCGAAAGTGATTTCCTTAACACATGTCTTACGTTTCGTTTAACATAAATCGTCAGTAACCCCCGCGGCACAATGATAAGTCTTCTAACATATTAGACCTTATCCTGACTTCTCACTCCGATAATGTTTCACACTGACGCATTTACCTGGCCTTAGCGATCATTCAGTGCTACATACCTCATTCCTATCCGACATCCCTGCCTTCACTAAAACTATAAAAACTACTACGCTTTACCACAAAGGCACCTATAAGGATATGAATATTAAACTAGCGAAATTTGCCAGCTCTTTCTTTGCCGGTTTCTTAGAACTTTCTGTTCAAACGAACTGGCTTCTTTTGAAAAATAAAATGCATGAGCTGATAAAAACTTACATACCTACTATCACTGTAACTAAAAAGCACTCATCACCTTGGTTCAAAGCGACACTAAAGCGTCTCAACAAGAAAACGAAAAGGCTTTACCGCGCTGCAAGGCGCTCTAACTCATAGTGCGCATGGCAGAAATACTAGACCACTGAAAAAGGTACCTATCCCTGGCTAGTCAAACAAAACGCTCGTTTTTTTTTAGACTACCCTACCATACATCCTGCGAAATAATTACAAAAATTTCTGCAATATTTTAAATCCAAAGCGTTCGCAAACACTTCCACTGTGCGACCAGATAAGTAAGCCCATCCCTTATCACGAAATCGCCGAAGCGCTTAATAACGCATTCTCTTACGTCTTTACGAATGAACCTAATGGTGAACTTCCTGAATTCCCACTTTTCTGTTACCCTACAATGCCCGCAATCACCTTCACTTCTGATGGAATCAGGAAATGCATTGATTCCTTGAAGCTTTCGCCTTCACCTGGCATTGATGGTATTAATTCCAAAGTCAAACGATACTAAATACCTTACAAGTGAGATGTTCTGTCCTATATTTCAGCAATCTTTGTCATCAGGAGTGGTGCCGGACGACTGGAAAGTGGGTAAGGTTACAACAGTCCCAAAGAAAGGTCCTTCATCATCAAGTAGCAGCTACAACCAAAATTCTCTAACCAGCCTCTGTTCGAAATTGATGGAACATGTGGTTTACTCCCAAATTGCTACATTCCTAACCTCTGTCAGTTTCTTCCACCCTAACCACTATGACTTTCGTAAAGGATTATCTTGTGATAACCAATTAGGACTCTTTATAGATGACATAAGCTCTAACCTTGATCAAAACATCCCAGTTGATGCCCTCTTTTTAGATTTCGAAAAGGCGTTTGACAAAGTTCCGCATCAACGGCTCCTCCTAAAACTTTCTCCCTTGCACTTTAATCGCCTTGTTTTGGGCTGGATAGGAAATTTCTTGACTAACAGACAACAGTTTGTATATGCTAACAACCACTCCTCCTGTGAAAGCCCGGTTCTCTCCGGTGTGCCCAAAGGCACCGTTCTCGGGCCCCTCCTCTTCCTTATATGTATTAATGATTTACTGGCTAATCTTTCTCCTAACATTTGCCTTTTTGCTGATGATCGGGCCATTTATCGCCCAGTCCTAGCTGATACCGACAACCACCCATTGCAAGATAATCTAGACAAAGCGACCATTTGGCGCAGCATGTAGCTAATGTAACTGAACACTACAAAGACTTTACTACTACCTTTTCATCCACGGAAGCTTCACCCTACTCCTAAGTATGTTCTTTTCAACTCCGAAATATCTCTGTGGAGTCATGCAAGTACCCTGGCCTTACACTCTCAAATAACCTTTCTTGGCCCTCCCATATCACGAACATCACTAACGAAGCCAATCCCACACTTGGTTACTTTCGCCGCAACTTGCGGTTTCTGCCGCCATCCTTAAAGATGCTAACTTATCTTTTGTCAAATGAAAGCTAGAATACGCATACTCTATTTGGAACCCGCACCGAACCACGCTTTCCAACACTCTAGAAGCAGTTCAGAATCATGCAGCTCGTTATATTTATTCTGATTATTCTTACCACACTAGTGTCTCAGCTAAAATAAAAAGCTGGAATTTCCAATCCAGATACAAGGCGTCATGTTTTCAGACTATGTCTTTATCATAAATTTTATCATTCTGCTCCTAGTAGTTCACCCATGGTTCCAGCACACCGTCAATCTTGACGATTACGTCACGAAATATCTGTGCGCCTTCCGCCTGCCCGTACCATTGCGCACCTACATTCTTTCTTTTGAGACTGCCCGTGACTGGAATGACCTTTCCGCCGACGCCGTGCGCCACTCCAATCCACAATATTTCAAGGTTGCCACTGAGTCCACATTCCACTGAAGTGGTCACCCATTTCTCATGAAAGACTCCACACCGGGGCTATTGAGGTAATAATAAGGAAATAGACAAATAAGCCAGTCATCGACGCCAACGTTGTCAATACCGGAAAACATGCCGGGGTCGCTAGTCTGCGCAAGAATGACAGTCGGTGGCAACGATGGGGCCGCGGTTCAAGACTTTCCTTCAGATGATATGGCGGCCAGGTTAGGCCCGCTGCGGAACTCTGTCTTGCGCAAGTGATTACCCAGCACATCCACCAATGATGTTACGCAAAGGAAGAAGCGTGCGGCTATTTACAGTTGGCTATTTATGGCCGAACCAACTAGCTTAGAGCCGCGAAAAATCTCAACTCTTTTTCGTCGTCCCCAAGCCACCAACAGCGTCTTCTTGTTCCCACGTTACAGAGTTTGACAACATTAAAGTACACGATTTTTTTATTACTGTGGTAATATTTTTAAGGAACCGCATGGACTCACAGGCGCATCATCAGAATTTGTTGTTCGTTTGCACGCAAAATTCGTACAAAGAAAAAGCTGGCACCCGAGGCGTTACATCGCATTTCATGCCAACGGTAACGATATTTCAGCTTGGTTAAAGTCGTTACAATAAGTAGCATATATCATATATTCTACTAATATACTATGCTACTCAGGCCGCATAAACACGATCGATTTTTAGTCTCCCATGCCGCCCTGTTTGTCAACGTTCCAGGTTTGTGTTATTTCCCGCGATCCGTAATGTCGGTGTTCCTTAGTTTTATTGTTGATTTAGTGGAAGTATACGTATCAAAAACATCTATTGCCACGACTTCCATTTGACGCACCCACTTGTACTTCAAATGTCAAATGTTTCCCGGAGGTTGCCATATGCTGTCACGGGTCGTGCTCGACTCTAGTAACCACAGACCACGAGCATGCGGGAACACAACATTTTACTGCTGCGACCTTGTGCCCCACACACCCAGGATGCAACTCGCTCAGTAACTGCTACATTCTGATGAAACAGCCCTGACGTCCGCTTAAGCCTAATGTATGTATACTGCCAAGTTGCACGCTAAGAGCCTTATCAACCGTCGAGACATCATCAAGGAAAGCCCAAGAAAAGGCTTCTCAAGTTCCTGTCCTCAAGTAGCAGTTACCAGCCAGTAAATTCAGCAGGCAGTGCGGAACCAGTTCTGTCGAACCAAGGGCCCGAAAGGCATCTTGGCGACGCCTACACTCTCTGAAAGGTATATCGTGCAGTGCAAAGTTCATTATCGTTGAAATTTAAAATATATTAGTGAATACCGAAAATATGTACATCGTGTTTATTTGCAATATGCGCAATGTGCGTGGTCGCGTTCCCAAAGGTCACCTTCTTGTATCGTGGAGTCCCTCCTTATGCACTAGCTGCTGAGAGGAAGTACTAATAATGTGAAACATTAAAAATCTGCTGTCTAGTTTCATATGAAGGTAGAAAAATTATCAGCGTACTTGAACAATTCATTCGACTCGGAACTTATTTCTGCAACAGCAGACGATTGCGCAGGTCACACCAGCAGGTTCTAAAGAGAAATAAATCAGGACACCAAACCTCTACATATAAAGTCGGCCCATATAGTATGCGCTGTCTCCAGCTTCGTTTTCCTAATCTACTGCAACTGCTGGACTACGAAAGTTACAGACCAAGGCTAAAGGTGGCTCATGTGGGAGTAACAATCAAATTTTCAATCCTGCAAATATTTGCACTGATCACACGTTACGAGATTTTACTTGCCATCGCAATATCCTAAAACCATATATTGCCTTTAGAATATGGATTTGAATGCAGTTAGAATCAACATGTGCAGAGCTCCCCTTGAATTTTAAGCCGTTTTCTCGAAGTGCATTGGACGTAACCGTTAACGGGCACGACCGTCTCCGCTCGAGTTATTTAGGCCAATAAGCGTGGGCCTTGGCTGCGTTGTACGAAGCGGCGGTGCTGCTTAGCTGGTAACTTTCAGGCGGACCGCGCTGCTTGAGTGGCACACAGTGATCAACCCCGTGCAGTACTGGAGTAAAATTTTCGTGCATATGCGACGCGTCGCTGCATTGGTTCAGTGATAATCGCATTACCGTGGGCATTTGTCGTGAAACCTGTGCTGTCACAGTTTTCCTTTTCACTTGTTTAATCTCCATATCCGGAGGCGCAGTGCCGACAACAGAAGAAAGTATCGCAAACGATGAGGAAACCTTCGATTACCCAGACAAACGCTCTCTTTGTGAAGCAACTATTTAAAACAGGCCAAAAGTTGAGCTATATTTAGTGGGTAGTGATGTATTCAAGAAAAAGTTGGTTATGCTTGCAGACACGCGTGTCGTCTGCGCGCAGAACTAACTTTTGAACTAACATCTTTTTTTCTAACTTGGAATGACTCTATATTTCGTTTCAGAGCAACACAACGGTTATGAAATAGGCTTCAGTGGATGTCTTTTCATTAATTTTCATCGCCTGGGGTTCCTGAACGTGCGCGCATTTGGTGGCCCACAACCGTCCTTATTTTGTATCCCTTCCGTATAGATGCGACCGCCCGAACGGCAAAACACGCAAGTGGCCCGAAAGCCTGGAATGATAGAGACAGGAAGGCAGGAAATAGCTGGGGCATCATTCAGAACGAACATATTCTGGCCAGCTACGTAGAAATAGAGTGTCAGAGATAAGTGGCTGCAGACGCTGACAGAATAATTATACCCAGGTCCGTAGCGTATACAAGGAAAGAGTCGCTCGCTTTCATACGCTAGCGAAAACATGCGATAATCGCTACGGTTGTATAGGTTTTATTTTCTCTCTGGGAATTCCGCAACCCACACTTTAAATTCCGATGTCTATTCGAACACAGTTAGAGGCCTGGCGTTGTTTTGGATGAGTATGTTTGCACGACTTTTCTTTTTTGCTTTCTTTTGCTCTTCATTGTTGCAAGCCGAGCAACTACAACGCACTTTTCGGACTGGAAAGTTGAAACTTTTTGTGGTGCCGACCACCGCGATTATATTTTTTAAAAGAATGCGGGCACACTAAAAAGATGGCAAGCTGGCTACAACGCATCTGAAGCTCTTCTAGCATGCTAAATCTCTTAGCGAAATGAGCTAATAAAGCTTTATAATATTAAGTAGAACAAACAAACCAAGGTCTTGCCGTGTAACAATAATTTTTCTTGTAGCGGCCTGTATAATGATTGCGGCATGCTATCGTATGTGTGGCCGGAATTCGTTCCTGCAGATTGTACAATAGAGGCTGACTTTTTAAAGAAATTGTAGACCAGGAGTAGTACTGGCCTCTTGTGCAGTATACCATGATAGGGAAGAGGTGCACTAGAGTTTGGAGAAATGTTGTTATAGTTTCGGATTTCTTTTTTTTATATCAGGCACAGTACCATGAAGCTAATCCTAGAATAACTAAAGGAAACGAAATGGTTCTGCGAAGAAGTAAGTCAAAACATAAGCTACAGGAGCCATAGCTAAAGCCACAACCATAAGATCTCAATTTTGGCCACCACGCACTGCAGGGTTTTCACGGTAAAGACAGTTCGAGTCGTTTTCACGAGAACGATCTGAAGTGTGCGCTTGGCGTGGAATGCGAGGTGCGGCTTCTCCCGCTCTGTCCACAGCGTTCTCGTGAGCCTGATGTTGCCTGGTTGCAGCCGCACGCATGGCTCTACGATTCACTTCTCCAGCAGCGGTTCGTACCTTGCCAGGTGGTGCCATGACTTCTACCGAAGAGGAAAAACAGGCGTCAAGAATACGCGACGCACATGTCACATCCCTTGACTCGTAGAATGATACTATGATGTGATCACCTTCGAAAGGGGTGGTGAAAAATTGTCACCTAGCCTGCTTGCATTAACCAGGTCCAGCTACATGCAGCATGCAACTGATACATGGAAATGCTTAATGTCGGGACGCCTGGTGGAATATAACGGAACCACAATGCAAGGTTAGTACCTTTCGATGCTACTAGGCGCACATGTCACACCGGGTGACAAATAGAACGGTACGTTTCTAATGATTATGATCATGATGATTTCATGACATTCACTTTGAAATGGGACTGTGACAAACAGTTACCTAGCCTGCTTGAAATAATCAGGAATGCCGTAAATGTTTTTCAACATATCAATCTTATACATCTCCATAACCTTTTCCTTCTTCAAGACTTCTCTATCTACCTTGTACCGCTAACCATACAACTGCTACATGGCCTTCCCGATGGTGTAATATTATGAAACTACAATCAAAAGGGCGCACGTGTAGATGCTACGCGGTGCGCATCTCACATCGCAAGGCAACTGGCTCGATGCAAGGCAAATGAAGGTGATGATGATGATTTATTTGCATCCCCTGTGAAATTCAGTGGTGAATTATTCGCTTGGCCAGGTTCATTTGACAAGTGGCCCGACAAAATGATAATGATAGTGACGATGATTTATTGACCTCCTCTTTGAAACTCGGTGGTGACAAAGACACTTAGCCAGCTTGAATTAATCAGGTACACAATCCATAATTTTTTCTAGGATTCTTGTATACATCTCTTTAAACTTTCTCCTTCCTCCAACCTTCTTTAACTGCTTTGTACCGCTACCTGTGATTCTGCTACATGGCATTCTGCCTAGTGCAATAATATGCAACTGCAATGAAAAATTTGCATGTTTTGACACTACGGCTTTAGAAACAAGCGTCCAGATGCGACATCCATTCAGGAATGGGATAAGAAATAGCAACCACACTACGCATTGAGCAGCCTCTTCTCGAAAGACACACCCCTTTGAGAGAGGTCGCTTAGCATGTCTGTCGATCATTCGGCTTCTCCATAAGGAACAGAGTCCCAATAACATAAACAAATCATACGGTGTATTGCTGGCTCTCTTTCTATCTACACTTTGTGTGGCAGGGTACGTATAATTCTTTTTCCGTAAGCCATATTTTAACTGGCCGGGGGGAAGTGTCCAGCATAAGGAAAAAGGTTTTCGCTACTGGTGTAATGACACGGACATGACAAAGGACATCATGACCAAATAGAGGCAGACACGGCTTTCGAAACATAGGTTCTGGGAAAAGGTTATGTATATGTGCTATATTTAGCGGAGTTTGATCTACAACAATATTCTAGAGTGAATCTGGCTTTTAAGAATGAAATCGTGTCGACAAATTATTTTAAGAAGCTCCAAAACAGCAGTTTTTGAGCTAAGTTTGTCGTGACAAAAAGAAAAGGTAGGTGTGAATCAATAGGTTTTGAATTAACTGCGACAAGGAGTGGATGACGGGTGTTCTCAAAGTAAAATATTCGCGTTACCAATGCACGAACCAATGCGCAATACTGAGGACTCCGTTATCGAGAAGAAGAAGAATGTTCTCCCTTCTAACGGCATCCCATGATGAACGCAAAATAAAACACGCAACTGTTCTATTAAAGGTAGGCTGAAACGGTTTTCAATTTCCATGAATTGCTGGGATTGGGTAGAACAGACCTAATAATTTACGGTTCCGAATTTTTTTCTTCGTTTTGTTAATATAAGGGGCGGAAATCGCTTTCTAAATCACCCCCGCGGACACGCCCCCATCGCTTCCCGGAGCGTCAGGTGAGATGGTTGCCAGAGGAGAGAACCGGCGAGAGTGACGTCATTTGCGGCGACCGAGCTGCCGGACCGGCGTGCTGGCATGCCTCTTTCCGTCCTGCGCTTTACTGAACCACGCTACGAGAGATCTGCCGCCGCCGCTCACGTTTGTTTTCTTTTGCGATTTTCGTAAAATGTTCTTTCGTGAAGCTGCCCGTCGCGGCATGTTCACGTACATGCTCGCGCGAGCAAACGCCGCTGGCACGCTGCGAAGCATACACGGAAACGCGCGCAGTAATAGATTTTGGTGACCGGACTTCGCGCGTAGCTTCCACAGCGTTGCACCTGAGGTATGAAATGGAGTATAGGCTTGCCTAGTGACATTCGACGTACGGTTGCAGTTATCGTGTTTACCACACGGCGGTGCTAAAACTGCCTAATATCTTTATGTCAACACTAGCATGGAGCACGCATACCGATTCGTGATCGAGCCACAATCGCAAAGTCGTCGAACCATAGTATGAATATGGCACATATAATACCTCTGGTCATCTCTGGATGTGTAGATAAGCAACTTCCGTGACTGTACCTCGCAGCACTGCATGTGCGCGGTTTGAAACGCGGCACTTATGTTCGCGCTCGTGTATCAACACTCAAAAAACCACGGGACTTTAGACAAGCAGCGGCAAAGTGCTTGACATCGCGGAATTGCACCCGTGTTTACAATCTAATGAGAAGTTAGTGCTTCGGCATTCTTCCAGCAGCAAGTTACCAGTGACACTTTAGCGCATTTTTCCTCCCGTCATTGGAACGTGCAGCTACATGAAAAAAAAACATACGTACCAGCTAAGATTTCCAACGCGTGAGAAGGTGCACAAATAGCTCTCGCTGTTGGCACACTCAGCTTCGTCGTTGCCGCCGTTACCGCCATTGCCACCATCGTTTTCCATATCGGCTGTCGGTTCGAACATGTACGGCGAAAACACAAGCTGTCCGAGACAGCGAGAACGTTCCATAATGCTTACAACTCAGCTATGAAGCCAGAACAGAACAGCGTGCTACGCGCTGAAAGGGTGGCATGCGGCGGCGCCGACCGGCGACTGCCGTGATTGACGTCACAGCGGCCCCGACCAATCACGGGCAACAGCGGCGTTCGAGCGATGCCCTGAGGCGCTGGTGCGCGTTTTCTTGAAAAAACAGCCGCTTGCGTTTGTTTCCGCCCTTTTTAACCAGATATTCGTGTTCAGGGGACTCAAAACTGTAGAATGCCGCAGAGAACTCATTTTTTTCAAAAAGTGTTTCAGCTTCCCTCTAAATGCCTGAACATAGATGCGAGAGCAGTGCAAGAACTGCAGAACATAAAGATGCTTAGAAGGCCAAGCCAGGTTGTCGCCTTTCGATGGTCAGCGGTTATCGTGGACGTCCAATGAGGAGCACTATTTTGTTCTTGATTTCTTTTTAAGGTGATGGTTTATTTTGCATTAGCGCTGAGCCAATGCCTCCGCCCCGTTGTCAGAGCAAACGTCGAACGCGACAGCCGCGTCACTTCACAGAGGAGCTTTGCGCCCATCCTAACTCGCTTGCATGTGTCATCCTGCGAACGAAACTTAAAATTTGGAGTCCGATATCTCGGAGCACAGACACGCTAGAAGAATTCTTCCAACTGATGCTGCGTAGAAACATGACTGCCTCTAACTTTTCAGTAGGAACATACCCGCTTACTGTAGTCAACTGAAGGTTAATTATTCAATTTTAGGTAATTGGGCTGCTGACAACAATAATTAACATCTCCCTTTGCGTCCCCCTTGCCACATAAGTGAGTTGCACAGGTAGTCGTCGCATGCATCTCAGTGCCTAATTTTAAGAAAAACTAAAAGCTTAAATTTGAACACTGATAAGAGAGAATTCGCGCAACCGTCAAAACTCATCAACAAGGAGAAAATAAATGATATTCAAAACTATAACGTGACAAAGACTCAAGAAGCCGTAAAATATGGGCGCAGCCTGAAATCAGTGAGTAGTAAATTTGGCATAGAAAAAGCCAAGACGTCTGGACTGAAAGATAAGCAGGGTAGTATCAACAATGTCGAAGATATAGCAAAAGCAACGGAAGAATTCTATACCGACCGGTACAGTACCCAGAGGAGTAAGGATACCTCAGTTAGAAGCAGTAATGAACAGGACACATAGAGAGAGAGAGAAGGGAAGAAGGAAACTCAGGGAGGTTAACCAGACTGAGCCCAGTTTGCTACCCTACACGTGGGGAGGGGATTGGGGAATGAAAGAGAAAGAAAAAAAGCATGAGTCTATACCGCACCTTCACATGCGTTAAGTTAGGTGTAGGATGTCTACAGTCGGGCACTCAAGTCTGTTGCCTTCAGGTAGCCAAGAAGCGCTCCAACTGCTTTTTGGGAGGCCAGGCTGTGAGGCCAGGCTCCCAAGATCTTTGCTTCTTTACATGGCTTGTCATCCAATCTATTCAGGGCACACTGGAGAGTCTGACGTTGGTTATCAAAGCGAGAGCAGTCGCGCAGAAGATGACTGATGGTCTCTTCACATTTGCACTTAGAGCACATTGGTGAATCCACCATTCCACTACGATAGCTGTAGGATTTGTTGAATGCTACTCCTACCTACACCCGGTACAGCAGTGTTGCGTCACGTCGTGAAAGGTTTGCTGGTAATTTATCTTTCACTGTTGCGTCGAGGCTGTATAAACGACCCTTAATAGTTCTGTGGTGTATGCCAGTAACTTACCGTGATGATACGAGAGAGACAGCGAAGCTCTCTTTAACGTCTACTCTCGATAAAGGTATAAGACGGGTCGCTGCGCCATCCTGGGCACGTCGGGCAGCGTCATCGGCGAGGTGGTTACCAACGATGCCACAATGTCCCGGCAGCCACTGAAAGATGATATCACGTCCTCGTTCAGGAGCGCAATGGCAAGTTTTGGTGATTTTAGACGCCAGCTGTTCATAATTGCCACGTAGTAAACCTCGCAAGCTCTGAAGGGCTGCTTTCAAATCACAAATAATTGCCCATTTGTTCGGAGCGGTTCTTTTTAATGTATTCGACAGCAGCGCGAACAGCGGCCAGTTCTGAACATGTAAATGGCATTATGGGTGAAGTCTTAAACTTGATGATGACCGGTTGAGATAGTATAACTATCACGCCGGTCGAATCTTCCGAGACGGAACCGTCCGTGTAAACGTGGATACGGTTAGCGTGTGAACAATGTAAAATTTTCAACGTCTTCTGCTTGAGAACCGCAGTTATCACGCTAGCTTTCTTCACTATTCCTTTAAGAGCAGGATACACAGAAAGCTTTTTCAAGCGCCACAGAGGGGATGACATTCTTGTTGCGGGTGAGTGCCTCAAAGACAAAGAGTACCGGTTAGCCGGAACTGATCTGGAGAACGCGGCCTTGGGTACTTTCTGAGGAAAACGAGCGAGATGGTAGTCAGGGACTCTGGAGATATGGCGAACTTGCGCCCGGAGTGCGTCAATAGCTGTATAGGCCATTATTGCGTGGTCTCTAGCGGTGGCAATGGTTGCTGCGGTGAAGCACTTCGAGTTAGCCCCAGACCTGTTCGAAGGGCTTGGCTTTAAATGCTCTGTAGGACATGGATGCTAGTTTTGTTAGCATTGGACTGCACTGGTGTGCTATATCGCAAGTATTCTGGAAAGAGCGTCCTCTATAGTTTCAGAATAGATGCCATGGATGGGCCCCCCATTTTACCGCCAAGAAATCTTAGTATATGGGCGATAGAATTGAGCCTCTTCTTCAAGTATGAGTAGTGCGGGGGCTCCATGAAAGGTCTCCGTCGATAATAACGCCTAGGAATTGATGAGATTCTGCGTATGAAATTCTTTGGTAGTTATTTGAAATGGGGTGCCAGGTCAGGGGCTTGTGGGTCAAAGCGACTAAGGCGCACTTTTCGGTCAATATGCTGATGCCTTGAACACTCAGGTACGACGATGTTAGGGTACCTGCGTTTTGTTGCCGTGCCTGGAGCCGAGCCGTACCTGGAGTTGTATAACGTCGGTAAGTCGAAGGATTGCAAGGTTGAACAAAGTGGGGCTTAGAACCAATCCCCTCCCCTGGGGGACGCCACGGCAAGTGTAATGGTCACCGGTTCGGCCATATGCCCTGTGCAGAAAGGACCTTTTCAAGAGACAGCTCCGAATCCACCGAAACATGCGTCCACTAATTCCATTATTTTTCAGGGCATCAAGGATGGCTTCATGCGTTGCATTATCATAGGCGCTTTTCACCTCGAGGAAAAGTGCAACCGATATACGCTTGCGATGTTTTTCTTGTTATACAGACGTCACGAGGTTGATGACGTTATCAATAGAGCAACAGCCTCTTCTAAACCCCGCCATGGCCTCGGGGTATACGTTGTGGAGCTGAAGATACCAGTCTAGGCTTGCGAGAATCATTCTTTCCATGACCTTCCCAACGCAGCTGGACAGCACAATGGGTCAGTAGGGCGCTAAGTCAACTGGAGACTTTCCACACTTCAGGAGTGGTATCAAGCGGCTGGACTTCCACGGGTCAGGAACGACGCCATCATTCCATGACTGGTTGTAACATTCTTGAAGTTTACCTCGGCCATATTCACCTGGGTGGAATAAAGCGACGTAGGTGATGCCGTCTAGTCATTGCGACGATGAGCGCCTGTATGTGGCCAGTGCAGCGTCCTATTCCTCGAATGAGAAGGAGACATTCAATTCAGGGAAACGTATCACACGAACTTCCCCCAGAATTTCGCTATTGATGGTGACCACACTGCCCGTAATCTACACACAGAAATCTTCTGCTATATAAACTAGGGAGCGGCCTTGATGGGAGGGCTAGGGCGCAGAATGGGTATCGTTGCTGTGGAGACGAGCGAAGGCCACGCACGGTCCTCCCTATGATAGACAATGGCTTGCGGGGGTCAAATGATTCGCGGACCGTCTTTCAGCGTTGTTTCTCCAGCCTGCCCATACAACGTTGGATCTTCTTCTGCATACGTCGGGCCACTCTAAGGTCATGAATTGACTTGGTGCGTCTGTATCGCCTCTCGGCCCTTCTATGAATCATTCGAAGCCGCTCAAGTTCCATGTCGAAATCCCTACGTTCTTTAGCGGAAACACCTCCTATAAATATCGATGAGGTCAGTAGGGCTTTCAACAGATGTAACGAGGTAGAACGGCAGGAGAAGATGGAATAACAGTTGATGTAATCAAAGATGGAGGAGACATAATGCTTGGAAAACTGGCGGCTCTTTATACGAAGCGCCTATCGACTGCAAGGGTCTCAGAAAACTTGAAGACTGCAAACATAAGGCTAATCCACAAAAAGGGAGATGTTAAAGATTTGAAAAATTATAGGCCCATTAGCTTACTCCCAGTATTATATGAAATATCTACCAAAATATTCTCCAATAGAACAAGGACAACACTGGAGTTTGGTCAACCAAAGGAACAGGCTGGCTTCAGGAAGGGATGCTCTGCCATGGATCAAATCCATGTCATTATTCAGGTTATCGAAAAATCTAAAGAGTACAATAAGCCTCTCTATATCGCGTTCATAGATTACGAATAGACATTTAATTCAATAGAGATACGCGCCGTCATAGAGGCATTACGCAATCAAGGAGTACGGTCCGCTTACGTAAATACCTTGGAAAATATCTACATAGGTTCCACAGCTACCCTAATTCTGCACAAGAAAAGCAGAAAGATACCTATAAAAGGAAAGGTGAAACAGGGAGACACAATCTTTCCAAGGTTATTCTGGGCGTGCTTGGAAGAAATATTCAAGGTTTTTAACCTGGAAGGCTTTGGAGTAAGGATCGACGGCGAATATCTCAGCAACCGTCGGTTTGCGATGACATTGTTCTATTCAGCAACAATGCAGATGACGAACAACAAATTATTGAAGACCTTAACAGAGAGAGTGTCAGAGTGGGGTTGAAGAATAATATTCAGAAGACAAAGATAACGATGAATAGCCGGGCAAGGGAACAAGAGTTCAAGATCGCCAGTCAGCCTCTAGACTTTGTGAAAGAGTATGTTTACATAGGTCAATTAATTACAGGGAACCCTGATCATGAGAAGAAAATTTACAGAAGAATAAAAAATGTGTTAGAGTGGCAATGGCACACAATGACAGATCCTGACTGGAAGCTTACCATTATCGTTAAAAAGAAAGATGTACAATCAATGCGTTCTACCGGTGCTGACATATGGGGCATAAATTTGGACACTGAAAAAGAAGCTCGAAAACAAGTTGAAGACTCCGCAAAGAGCGATGGAAGGAAGAATGTTAGGCGTAACGTTAAGAGACAGGACGAGATCGGTGTGGTTCAGACCGCAAATAGGGATAGCCTATGTTCTAATTGACATTAAGAGAAAGAAATGAAGCTGGGAAGGTACTGTAATATGCCAGTTAGATAACCAGTGGGCCATTAGAGTCACAGAATAGATGCCAAGAGAAAGGAAGGACACTCGAGGACTGCAGAAGGCTCGGAGGGATGAGAAAATGGAGAAATTCGCAGGCGCTAGTTGGAATCGGTTGGCGCAGGACAGGGGTAATTGGAGATCGCAGGGAGAGGCCTTCGTCCTGGCAGTGGACATAAAATGCGCTAATGATGATGATGATGCTATTAAAACAACAATATGTGCACGTAAAATGCCGGTAAACTGCGCATTATTTGTAAGTGTTTGTGCTTCCAGTAGGCAACGTACTATGTTGCGGTCGCGAAAGCGGTAACCTGTCATCTATAGTCACAGAAATTTGTGAATCCGTTCATTTGTTCGTAACTAGGCTCAGCAATACTGCACCGTCTGCGTATGATGACGCTGTAATCTGCTGCATAAACAAACAGTATCAGG
Source organism: Dermacentor variabilis (assembly GCF_050947875.1). NCBI lineage: Eukaryota > Metazoa > Arthropoda > Arachnida > Ixodida > Ixodidae > Dermacentor > Dermacentor variabilis. The sequence continues at coordinate 144,595,372 of NC_134569.1, forward strand.
TTACATGGAATTGTGTTGCACATACCTACGCAGTTCTTTCATACGTGACACAATACTGATTTTTTGTGTGCGTGAATGCAAAACCATGAGCTTAGTGTCTCCAGCTTTCCCAATGCTGTCTGATGTGTACGAAAGGGAGTACACGCTTTCAGTTCGCATAAAATTCTGCTGCGAATTGCGTGCCCACCTGCATGCCTGTCAGAAAATATAACCATAAACCTGTTACACATGCAAGCGATTTTTGGTTGGAACCGGCTGTGTGTGTGTGTGTGTGCGTGTGCGTGTGCGTGTGCGTGTGCGTGTGTGTGTGTGTGTGTGTGTGTGTGTGTGTGTGTGTGTGTGTGTGTGTGTGTGTGTGTGTGTGTGTGTGTGTGTGTGTGTGTGTGTGTGTGTGTGTGTGTGTGTGTGTGTGTGTGTGTGTGTGTGTGTGTGTGTGTGTGTGTGTGTGTGTGTGTGTGTGTGTGTGTGTGACGGGAAACGTGTGGTTATTCATCGCGAGACTCCTATTTAACCGTGCTGTGTCAACGCGCCTTCCAGCATTTTCCTTCCTTTTCGCGCTGACCGTGTCCGATTGGAACCGGAGACTGCTCGCATTATGCTGCAAATCACAGTCGTCGTCGTCGTCGTTGTGCTAGTGGCACTCGTTTCAGCTTTATACCTGTGAGTCAATACAGCATATGACTTTGCTATCTTTAGAATGCTATTTCTACATTTAAGAGAGGAAGAGAGTGCGCAGCAACATGTATATATATGGGACTCAATTTTAATAATAATATTGGGGTTTTACGTGCTGCCAAAACCACTTTCCAATAATGAGGCGCACCGTAGTGGAGGACTCCGGAAATTTTGACCACCTGGTGTTCTTTAACATGCATATAAATCTAAGTACATGGGTGTTTTCGGATTTCGCCGCCATCGGAATGCGGCCGCCGTGGCCGGGAGTCGAGCCCGCTCAGCAGCGAATAAATCTAGCGTTGCATTCATTGTGCACGTTCTAAACTACTTCGAAAAAAAAACCCGTCTTTCCAACTCTGGACCGTTACTGTTTTCTCAATGCCGGAGTATTCCCGAGTGCATTACCGCGCCGTTTTTGCATATTTTGCTAATACACTGCAGCGTGCACATCGAGGCAACGATCAACAAAAAAGGCTTCGGTACATGTTGTTCGCATTGTATGCGAACCTGGTAAAGGTGGGTTAACTGAAGCGACGAAACAACTTAGAAATCCGGTTATCCACGCAGGTGCACCAAGCCAAAAGCGGAGGACTCATTTGGCAGCACGTGCCTTCATTTGAGCGTCCTCATCTGACGCCGCGAGTTCACTTTTATGCTAGACCAGTGTTCACAAAAAAAATGTTAATTATTTACAAGAGAAGTTAGTGAAGTAGAGTTAATCACTGCATTCGAATTATTAGAAAGTATTAGAAGTATTAGAAAGTAACGAAGCATTAGCATCAAAGTGGCAAGTATGTAATGAATGTCTCCTGAGCGGGTACGCTTTCGTCTTCACCCTCTTTAGCGTATGCTAAAGTTACTGTCAACCTTTTTTTGAGCACATTGCCTGGGGGAGTCAACGAAGCGTTGTTTTATTTCTTCTACTACTGAACTATGCAATTAAAAACTAGAAGATTGACGAAAAGAAAAATAACTTTCCACACACTACGGAAACGTGCACCCTCAACGGTGTTTTCTCGTGTCTATAACTGGCCCCCTTAATTGTAGCAAATGTAAAGGACACGTAAGTGAATAAACCCATTTGGAGGGGTAAATTAAGCAATGAATCTTTTCGTCATATGCTCGTTTTGCTGTAATACACCCCACGCTCTATTAATGCGATAGCATTATATGTCCTATGAGGCAGAAAATCCGGCGTGGTCAAGCCATGGTAGGAAGAATATGGCCGACGGGCGCAAAGGGCAAGAACACGTCAAAGGATACTCGGATCGACGTCAAATTTCTCTTGAAGGTTTTGTAAACGAAGTAAATTATTGTCTTTCAAAAGAGAAATGTGTAAATCCCGGTCTGGGCGGGTATCGAACCCCGGGCTTTCGTGCTGCGAGACGAGCGCGCTTTCCGGAAGCCACGGTGATTCCACGTTTCCGGTTTGAGTAAAGGCGTTCTTAGTGTGCGCGTCATCGTGCACGTGACGTCGCAGCCATCTGGCTGCGACGTTAGAGTGGATCAACGCGAACTAAGGCTGGTACAAATTAGAGCACGGCGAAATAAGGTGGATTAAAGTTGATAACAATTAGAGCAGGGTAATTAAGAGGCATTAGGGTAGAGCTGTGAAGTACACGTGACATTGTATGATGTCACGTATCATGGGCGTCACCAATTGATTACAGAAGTCATAATACTTTGGCATTGAAACCATGTAAGGATGCTCAAGTGAGTGTCAATTTTTTCTTTCTGGGCAGCATCTTTTATCCTGCCAGTGCCCGAGTGTTCTGGACATCCGCCGAAGTAAACCAAGAATTTGCAAAAGCTCTCTTTGAAGAAGGATGACCAGCGAAGCTGTGCATGTGGGTCCTTTCATGGCCAACTGGACCTCCGCCGCAGCTCGTCCGGGCATCGCACCATCTTTGGGATCGGCCCACGTATTTATGCCTATAGACGGACGCTACCCTGAGGGAACTAGCACTTTACAGTTTCACTGTAAGATTGGTTACGTTTTTGTGTTAATTAATTAAACATTTTTGTTGATCGATTCTTTGAATGAAATATTTATTTATTTATTTATTTATTTATTTATTACAAATGCGGTGAACGCGACAGCGCTGGCACGAGCGCGTTCACGTGGCAGCGTCGAGGGGCGCCAACGAGCCAGCTGTCGAAGAAGACGACGCTGGAGCTAATTGTGACAATAGTTTTGCGTTGACGCACGGACGCGATCCTGGAAAAAGTAGCCCTTAACAGCTTCGCTGTAGTAAAAGCCGCTGAGCCACGATTTCAAATGTGGGCCTACAGACTGCCAGAAGAAACCGTCACCTCTCGAACACTCCGCGGACAAAACCACGCGGGATAATAGCTGTCCCAATGTTTAGACGCTACGCTTTTCAATGCTTCAGTTTCTCTAAACTAATACTTAGGTGGAACAGTTTAGCCGAAACTAGCACTAAGATATAGAAGGTAGGAAGGAGGGAACAGTGCAGAGTACTTGTGTATTTCCCTTTTGTGATCTGGAAATGCCATCTGCACAACAAATTGCTGTGTCCGTAGCGGTGGTAGACTGCTTCGCCAGGCCCGAGAAAACGTTTATTCCAACCGATACTAAATGAAACATCGCGAGGCCTCCTGTGTATTATTTCTCTGGCCCCAGTGCTACAGCAGAAAGAACTTGTGCCTGGGCAAAAATAACTGGCTGACGCTCTGTGAGTTGCTGATGATTGACAGCTGATGTATAAAACAGCACCGAGCTGAGAAAACATAAGCAACGCCAGTGATAAAAAATTAAAAGGCGGGGCAGGAAATTCAAGAAACAGCTGTGCCTATGCCCACCACCACGGGGCACACCAAACATGTACCTGAACTAGCAGGTTCATATCCATAACCTACTGTTACAATGTGACGTGCTCAAACAATGACCTTTATATGAATGACAAAATACACGCTTGTGGCTTTTTACTTGCTTGAAGTTCTCATTTTTTTATTTTTATTTATACAATTCTGTCAATCCGCCATTGGCATTTTTACAGGGGTGAGCAACAAGTCACTTCAATGAACACTACTGAAACATATTATAGAAAAAGAGCACATAATTATTGGAGACTATACAAGAATAGCAGTAGAACATTCATGGATAATAAATACACACAACGAAGCCAATGCACATCAACCAGCAGGGAAACTAGAGAAAATGAATGCGGAGTAGAAAGCATCATTCAAATACAAAATGCAGAGAAAAGAAAAGTGCAGGCAAGTGCTTTCCTATCATAAACTGAATCGGGATGTATCACAAGGCGAAAGCAATTTAATTACTTATATTGACAACATTTAGGCCAGTACAGCATGCTCAATTATTGGCATAAATTTTGCTAGTGTTGGTTGCTCTTTTGCGACTACATCCAGTGTATTTCATTCACGAATGGAGCGTGGGAAGAAATAATAGCGAAACGTATTATTAATAAACGGATATTCTACAAGTTCCCATGCATGCCTTCTTCTGGTCGGTCTGGTACCACGAAATTTTAAGTAAGAGTCAGGGTTTACACGGCACTATCTATGCAATAGTTGGTATATAAATATGAGCCCAAAAAGTTTTGCGCGACTTTGAAGGGTAGCTAGACCAGCACGCTGTAACACAGCAGTAGGAGAGTCAAGGCGTCCGTATCTGTTAAAGACAGAACGCACCGCTTCCCGTTGCACGCTTTCCAAATTTGCAATATTGTTCGCAGTGTGAGGGAACCACACAGTATTGGCGTATTCTAAGACTGGGCGGACAAGAGTGACGTATGCGAGGAGCTTTGTTTCATGTCTAGAATATGATAAGGCCCGTTTAATGAAGAACAGTTTGTTTAATGATTTATTTGACACTTGATGCACGTGCTCTGTCCACTGAGATTAGACGATATAATGAGGCCTAGGTATTTATACTGGTTTACACTTCAAAGTGGCACATCGTTTAATTGGTATGGAAAATCAAGCTTGCTTTATTTGTTGTTTATTTGTTATTTGTGTTGAAATGGTGAAGGATCCGAGTGCCTTTAACTTCTGGAAGTTGTAGGAAGTTGTATCTTTTAGACCCGGAAAACAGCAAGTCCACACAACGACACTGCCTGCACAAAATAATTCACAGATACAAAGGCACGGAAGAAGAACTTTTCCACGAACTACAAAGGCTATACGTAGGAAATACAACCAAAGAACAACACCATCCGTATACTGGTAAGGAAAACCCGTATCTTGACAGCCCCATAACCGAGGCTGAAGTTCGAGCGGAACTCATCAGGCTCAACACGAAGTCCGCGCCAGGCCCGGATGGAATCACCAAAAAGATCCTGAGAAATCTCGATGATGAATCTATCTCGGCCCTCACCAAGTATATTAACAACTGCTGGGAACAGCGTAATATTCCACGTCAATGGAAAACCGCCCAAGTTATAATGATTCCAAAGCCGGGAAAAAAACTTCAACTTGAGAATCTCAGGCCTATATCGTTAACGTCGTGTGCTGGCAAGCTCATGGAGCACGTCATCCTCACACGTCTAACTAATTACATGGAAGATATTGGCCTTTTCCCGCGCACCATGATTGGGTTTAGACCAAAACTGTCTACACAAGAGATTATGTTGCAAATCAAACACCAAATAATAGACGCGGGACATCAAACAGTATATACAAAAGCTATCCTTGGTCTTGATCTAACGAAGGCCTTTGATAATATCACCCACAGGGCTATTTTAGAAAACTTACAAGGCCTAGGAGTGGGGCAACGGTCCCACGCGTATGTTAAAGACTTTCTCTCTGACCGTATTGCGCAAATCACAATCGGTGAAGTGAAATCCAAAGAGATAAAACTAGGAAGCCGGGGCACACCACAAGGATAAGTCTTATCTCCCTTTCTTTTCAATGTAGCTATGATTGGCCTGCCAGCAGAATTAGAAAATATAGAAGGATTACAGCATAGCCTGTACGCCGATGATATCACCCTTTGGGTAACAGGTGGAAGTGATGGGCAGATTGACGAAATCCTCCAAACAGCCATACATATGGTTGAGAAATATGTCGTGGATAAAGGATTGAGATGCTCGCCGCAAAAATCAGAATTACTTCTATACCGACCGACACGCAGGGGCCGTAAGAGTTCTACGGATAAACCAAACATCACGCTTTTTGTAAATGGCAACCAAATACCTATTGTCGACAGCATTAGGGTCCTCGGACTCCACGTATCAGCGAACGGTCACAACGGGGAAACAGTCAGAATACTAGAAAACAGCGCACAACAAACAATGACACTAATTGAGAGAATAGCTAATCGCCATTATGGGATGAAAGAGAACAATCTGGTACGACTAGTCCAGGCTTTTGTCATCAGCCGCATAGTATATGTAACCCCTTACCTAAATCTCCAAGTAGCAGAAAAGACAAAAATCGAAGGCATCATTAGACGATCATTCAAACAAGCCATAGGTTCACCGATAAACACATCGAATGACAGGCTCCTAGCCTTAGGTGTCCACAACACGCGCGAAGAACTCATAGAAGCCCATACGATAGCGCAATATGAAAGACTCTCACAAACACCTACTGGCAGACACATACTTAACAAGTTTAGAGCAACATACGAATCACAGTATGGCACTAAAGTAGACATTCCCCACGACATAAGGAAGCAGCTTATTATCCCACCGCTACCCAAAAACATGCATCCCGAACACCACAGGGAAAGGCGGGAGGAAAGGGCAAGGGCTATACAGAGGAGATTCCAACGCTCTCAGGACGTGGTGTACGTCGACGCGGCAGAGTACACGACTAATCAGAACATGTGTATCGTTGCAGTGAACTCGGAAGGTGAGCGTAAGGTCAGTGGATCTATTAAAATCAACAGAGCCGAGGTGGCTGAGGAATCGGCCATTGCTCTCGCAATGGCTTCCACACTGGCCACGATAATAGTCAGTGATTCTAAAACCGCCATGTTAAATTACGCAAAGGGGCGCATTTCGCCGGAATCACAACGTATCCTGGCAAACTTCCGCGGTGAGCGGGTTGTCCATATCATGTGGACGCCTGCGCACTCCTCCCTCCCCGGCAATGAGGCGGCCGACACCGTGGCTCGAGGACTCACAAGCCGAGCCACCGGGGCGCCGCGGCTGGGGCTGACAGGGGACCGGATGGTTGGCTACAGGGAGATAACTAACCATTACAGATTTGGGGAGGATGCGTTTTCCTCCCGCACACCCATCACTTAATAAGCAGCAGGCGGTGGCATGGCGCCTCCTTCAAACAAATACATATCCAAATCCGGTGACTTATAATCATTATTACCCAGACCAATATTCGGCCAATTGTAAATTTTGTCAAGAAATGGCGGACCTGGATCACATTATCTGGGCCTGCCCTCGGGCGCCCCGACAGGGCCAAAAAATTCAGGATCGGAAGCAGTGGGAGACCGTGTTGCTCAGCTCGGCCCCTGAAGACCAACTTTTGGCTGTCCAGCAGGCCGAGGATGCCGCTAGAGCTCAAGGGCTTCTGGCCGCCATCTAGGCGGGATTGGCCCCCCACCAATCTGCCGGCTGTATAAATAAAAGTATAAATAAAGAGCCAGAAAAACTGCACGCCTGAAGCGAGAGTGGGTCATGTGTACGCTTTTCAGTGGAACCCAACTGACACAAGTAGTTGATCCAGGCAGATAGCACAGTGATGCAATTTGGTCGCCGCTACCGTGCTCTGTCACTTTTCCACATTTCGTACAACTGATGGTTTAGCTTTGTTACTTTTCCAGTATTTCTGTGGCACCAGCCTTTTTCTGCCACAATTAAAAGATGTGCTTCTACGTTCGATTATCCATCTGAGATGATAACACTGTAGTGCACTTCGTTTCAGGTCACGCAGGAGGCGTTATTCGTTGTTTAGAAAGCTTGGAGTTCCCGGACCTCCACCGAGCCTGATAAGTGGCAACATACCAGAAATCAAAGCTAAGGTAAACCTATAGGGTCAACGGTTGGTACATAGAAAATATAAATACCGTATGTACTAAGTTCTAATGTGGTGTCGGTTGTAACGCAGACCCCATTTTTCACGACGTGAAATGAAAAGTGCTCAGCCCTCGATTGTAACACACACTCCTATTTTCATACTTCAAATCATATGAATGCCATGCCTCCGATGCACCACTCACCATGGTTTTTATTAGTATGAGAGAAAGAGTGTAATAGTGGCTTGTTCTTACTCGGCAAGAAAAATAATAACAATAATTGATTGCATTCGAGCCAATTTGAAGTGGGCATGACCCGCTGCCGCTATCGTACGGCTCTCTACCGCTGTAAACAGCCTCAGAGCATCTCAGCTTCGGCGACGTCTATGGCATTACACATAAAGCATTTCTTAAACGCCTTGGAAACCCTGGCAGCCTCTCCTGAATTGTAGAGCAGACACAAAGATACTACAGCTTCTACAGCTCGAAATTAATTTTTGATACTGCCAACTTTTGCGATGTTGGCGCATTAACGCAATCAGAATACGCAGCCGCTCTTTCAGCCAATCAGATATGAGAAAATTGTGAATTAAACAACGTGACGGAATTTGAGAGGGTTTAGAATAGCACCCCCGCAGTGTGGTGTGAATTGTGTTGGATGCAGGTAAGGCAAGTCATGTTAAATCGAGAAATCCACATAGATTTGCATTTATTAATGTTAAGTTCCATACACCAAGTAAGGCACCAGTTAGATGTGTTATTTAAATTGCGAGGTTGGGATGTAGGCACAGGATACTGCATTATTATTTATTGTCGAGAGCATTACATCTCTGGACGTTTTGGGGAATGAGGAACTGAATATCAAGGTTCTCTCATGGTTTGTAAAAGCTTAACGAACAATTATGTTCATAAACATTCGTAGCTTTGTTTGCCCTTGAAACAGAAGCAGGTGAATGACGAAAATGCGAGCCCAAGATTGCAAAATACGTAATTGCGTTGAGCAGTTCAAATATTTGAAGGGAGCGTTGGGTGCACTCAAGAACTGGCTGGCATTATACCCTCCAAATAAGCGCACGAATACACATTTTACTGCAAGCGCCTGAATGTCTAGACACAAATTTTACACGCTCTCCATTTCACACTCATATTTATCGCTTCAATAACTGCATAGTGTACATAAAGCAGCCCATATGAAACATATAGGAATATGAAAGAGAGCGTCAATACCTGAACCTTTTACTGCACGCACAAAAAATGCCGTGATAATTATGCACTTAAAAAGCATATCTCGGTAGAAAACGACAGTGTCCTTCTGTGACCATTCAAGTAGGTTAGGTTACAAGCGATATAGCTATTAAATGCCAAAAGCATCCCACATAACACTCAATAAAAATTGTTGTGAGGATGCATTCAAACATTCTTCTAGCTTCTTTTTGCACTTACAATAAAATGTTAACAGGGAGTCTGGTCGTTCACGAACTATCCACTGCTTTCATTCAATGCATCATCTTTATAGACATAGCTTTACATACTAGCATATATCGCGTAGCGCTTTTTCTTTTCACATTTTAGTTTTGCATTTAAAGATGCATATATATATATATATATATATATATATATATATATATATATATATATATATATATATATATATATATATACATTTCGTTTCGTTTCCAATAAAAAAAATACGTACAAGAGATACAGCCGTCGCAGCTGGGCAAGCATCATTTATTTCCAATGACTTCAAGCAACGCAGTAAAGGCGTTTGTTTTCACATGGAACACCAAAAATATACGTGTACATACATGCTCGAACATTCGCAATTGTGATAGAGTTTCATCGCTATTGCCATTTGCATAAATTCTTTAGTATGCTGCTTACGAACGCTGAATGTTTCAGTTCATATTTCTTCAGCAATCCATTTCGACTCTGTAATCCCAGAAGCTATTTCGTGGCAGTAAGAACACCACGAAACAAGACATGTTACTCGGTGCGATAAGAAAGCTCTGCGAATGCGCATCAGTTCAGTGCAAATGTGCGACAGTAGTACAAATAATTTGACGCCAGCATCTTGATCAGCAGAATTGATAAGGATGGAGGTGCAGCGATAAGCTCACGCACGACAGCACCACATTTCGATATTCAGCTATTTTCGGGTTGTTAGCGGTACACAAATATCGCAATTATTCTCAGTTCGTGTCTAGGCGCACATATGTCTAGCGTACTATAGGCCACCCTGTATTAAACATGAAATGCTTTTAGTTCCCGTCATCGGTGACCTTCAAGTGACCTTGAGCCAAAAGCCAGAACCGTTACCTGGGCATTCAAATCAGAACATCCGGTTAAGTTGGGAGACAAGAGTGAGATCATTCGGGCGACCAGTCAAAACTTCAGAGGAAGCTTTACCTCGGGTGCTGCTATCTAAATACAGGTAAACGGAGAATTCGTTTTTCTCAGCAACCTCTCCAGCAAAATTGACGAGATTTGTTGCGTTTAAAGGCACAACTTCAAATCTAGTGACCGGTGGTTTCGAATTTTAGATTTAAGTCATCCATTTCTTATTAAAAATTGACAAAATTCGCAATATTTCAAAAAACAATATAATCAAGTTTACTACTCTGTAACTCAGCAATGAGAAATGATATTACAATTATATGAACTGCATATAATAGTGCACCTAAAGCGGATAAAATATGTATGTAGCACACGAACCTAAAGAAACTAAGTAATATGGAACTACCGACATTGCAGAACCCTTGTACACAACGTAACGAATTCATGTAAGACATAAATTGACACATACAATTTGTTTGCTTTGAATAATCTAATGGATGCAGTTTACAGAACCGTGATATCTTTATTTAATGCAGAGCTATCGATTTGTAAGCGTCGTGCTTCTATATTTTCAAACTTCCAAATTTTTGAAAATTCTAACAAAATTCAGACCCTAAATCTAAAATCTGCGACCAACGGTCACTAGAGTTTACCTTTATCTTTCAATTGCAACAAATTTTATTAAGACTCGCCGGAGGGGTATCTCAGAAAAGCGTGTTTGCGTTTCACATGTCTTTCTACGCCGCGTCGGAGTTGGGCCCGAGCTAAAGCTTCCCCTTACGAGCAAAATGCGGTCTCTGGCCCCCAACCCTTCGTTCCTACAGGGCCGCATTGAATGCGCTAGTTACTGCCCAAACAAGCCACACAAAAAATTTTGCTTCTGAGTTCTCCCTAATATTTGTTCACATTATCACCCAAGGTGTAACTTCCAGCACGCTGACGTTTTATTTGTCACATCCGATAGCGACGTTCAATAGGCAGATACAGGGCACCATATACTTCGTCGTCATCTTTTGCGGTTGAGAGAGGGTCGCCTGTGCTCTATTGAGTGCCAGCGGTCCGTGAGTTGTGCGGTGCGGGTTATTGCGCCACCTCGAGAGATAGCGCCATGCTGCGTGGCACCTTCTTCTCGCCTAGCTGGGGTGTGCGCTGTCTCCCTGTCGTCTATTGCTGCCTGTCGTGCCGCCTTAAACCAGTTTTCTTGTATCTGAGCAGGGTCCATATGAACCTGCGCACAGTACGGCGCGGTGCGGTGTGGTGTGGTGGGGCGTACCATTGCCAACAAGCAGTACAACCATTTTAATATTGTGGATAGTATCATCTCCAACCATTCTTCTCGGCGGATTGCCATTTCATGCTTACTTCTCCTTTCAATTACGGGAGAGCCAGCAATTTTTTATATTTATTTTCTTTCAGAACAAGGCCGGCGACATCCTTCAGTTTATCCTTAAGATCGAGGACAAGAATGCCGTTACAGGTATGTTTCGAGTTGTATCTAAACCCAGCTGCTCTGAGTGCAGCATGCGCGGCTTTTTTTTCCCTCTCGTAGTACCTTTTGTGTTTTTTTTTCTTTATAACGATGCTTTCCGTGTGAGGTATATATGTTCGTTTACAAATTCCGTTTCAAGGCCAGAATATCTCAACGACGTTCGGAACATTTCTTTAGGCATGGGCCTGATGTTTGTGTGGTGACTGAGTAAGATAGAAAGGAATTAACGCCGTGCCTAACCTAAATTAATAAATATAACTTAGTAAATCATGTTTCGTTTCATAACGTGACAGCTTGTTATAGACAAGGTGTTGACTAGAGGGCAGCTGTCGTAACGAGAAAAAAAAGTATTTTGTACCTTAATCATTCAAAAGTTCTCTTCAGCGTTTACGTTAACCTAACCCCTAACCATAGCAAATATTCCATGCAGGCAAACCTCGGGTATCCCGCGATTGTCGGTGAACATGTCGCAACGTTATGAAACTAGGCAGCAAGATCAAAATCAGGATCCATGCGTCTATCGTAAATGTCACTTTGAGGTTATTCAGCAGCTTTTAGTTTTTTTTTCGTACTAGCGATCTGATGATCATGAAATGATATCGTAAACGTAAACCAGAGCGCTGTTATCAAATAAAGTTTCTTTCTTCTTCTACTTCTTTTCTTTTGGAGAATAGACATGAATATAAAAGGTCAACGAGCACGCTCATTGCTGCGTTCTTTGCAATTTCTTGACCTTTGGGGCCCTTCGTGGGGTGACGTTTTCTTGTGGCCTCAAGTGGAATATTGATTTGAAACCGTGACTTCCGCGCAAGCTATAGAAGAGTTAGCGAAGTGTATTACTGTAGTTATTAATAAGAAGTTGTAAGTAATAATTGCCAACAATTCCTTTTTCGCAAATTTCCCCAAGCGCTATAAAGAAATCCAGCTGTCTCCGAAAACCTAAATTCAAATATCATGTGCAATTATGTGCTTGCGGATTAGAATCCTTGGATAATTTATCCCCCTTGCTAGGGGCAATTTCCTGCTCCCTCGTAGACTTCTTTGCATTGGATACATTCGACTCCGACATTTGCAACAGCCTTCTAAACTTTCGGTTCCGAAAATTCTGAAAGAACCACCAAAGAACATCGTCAAACTCAGCGATATAGCTTTCAGGTTGCTCCTGCTGCGTGCGTCCCTTATGTGGAGAGGACGCGTCCTTGAGCGCACTCTGCTCATCCTCTCTCCTTTTCCTATGTGCATGACATCATTGCCTGCTCCGACCAATCAGGTGGTTTGCTTTCTTTCTTTTTCGCCTGCGCATGCTCATTTACTCTCCTCCTCCTCCTCTTCAATTGTGCTTTCCTCTTAACTTGTTCACACGCTCTCACTTACACCACCGTATTAGACCGCCATCAGCCAACCATGGAAACCTAAGGAAGTAGCTAAAGAAACATATTCCTTGGATACAGCATATTTTGTTGCCGTATGACAGAGCGTCTCCTTGATTTAAAATATTTATTATACTTTATAACAAAAATATATTCAAGCAACTTGGACAAAGAACTAAACATAAATACAACAAAACAAGATGTCGCTTAGTCACTGCACGGCTTTTTAGCTCCTTAGGCTCAAGAATTATTTCAAATTTTTAAGTTGTTCTGATTTTATTCAACAGCGTCGAAAATTTTCTTAATCGTTTAAGAGGATTCAAATATCATTCTTTTGAATTGTGCCCATTTTAGCGCTATCAGCACTTGGACTTTGTAAGCATCTTCCCGTGTAATATAAATCCTGGCATGCTTTTGTTATTTCTTTTTCAGGCAATCAAGTTCACAGCCCCCTATCTAGATTAGAGATTTTGTTCAATGCCATCGTTTTCGTCTCTGCCGGGTAAGTAGCTTTTTATTGCTGTAGCAATTACGTACATGAGCACTTCAAGCTAATTTTAGCCGTCATCGTGACTTAATTCTTCCTCAGAAGTATGCGAATGGCAGCCCACACGCCAATGTCATAAAACAGAAATATCAAAAGTGCAAAGCCACGTCAGTGCTTAACCTACAAGGAAGGTAATTCTACAAGGAATGCGTGTTAAAAGCTTTTAAGTATGTCGCCTACGGTTTAGGCGGGCCCGCGAATATATATATATATATATATATATATATATATATATATATATATATATATATATATATATATATAAGTACGCTCTGCAAGAAACGGTACATCGGACAAACAGAAGGGCCTTTCAGATTCCGCTTTCACAATCATAAATCCCTCGCTAACACGTTGCCCAACCTGCCCATCTCAAGACGCGTTCATCTTCCTGACCACTCATTTGATAAACTGAGAGTCACGTTGCTTGAATCTGGATTTCGTTCAAATTATGATAGACAAGCCCGCGAATCCTTCCTTATATATAAGTTTGATACCGTCGCGTGTGGTATGAATGAATGTGTAGGAAAATTGAGTTGCCTGTCTTTGTAGCCCGTCACTTGTCCCTTCTGCTACTAATACGTCGCTATTCCCCTTTTTCTGTGTCTGTGTTTGCTTGATAACATAGCACATCTTGAGCACATATTGACGTTTTGTTGTTACGTGGCGATTGGTTTTTACAATTCATTTCGGTGCGTTTTTATGCTTGGTATTTTAGATGATATGTTTGCAATCGCCATCGGTCTATACACGTGTCAGCTATCCTTTGAACGATTCAGATGCATCTTGTTTGCTTATTTTATTCGTTTTTCATGTAAACGTATCTTAATTTGGTTGATAAGCACATGTATATTAACTGTACTGACACCAGGCAATCTATTCTGATGAAGACCCGACCCCGGCCGAAACGTCAATAAACCGCTTCATACACGCGTCTACTTCACTATATCTATATATATATATATATATATATATATATATATATATATATATATATATATATATATATATATATATATATATATATATATATATATATATATATATATATATGTATATATATATATATATACCCTCCAAGAAGACCCTCCAAGAAGTTCAAACGCAACGCTAAAGCCTTGTTATCGCATTCGCTACTTTCTTTTTATTATGCATTAATTACGCCGCCTACACATTACCGCACATCTAGTTGCCAGCTGCACCACCTCCGTAAGGTAACTGTGAAACCTCAGTTCTTTTGATTATCTACAACGCAAAACATATTGCTGCGCAATAGCTTGCTTATGATGCGTTTCAAAAGGTCCTCTGATAGCTCTCTGTATAGCGACATAGCGTTAAAAAAACCGCGGTTCCACCCGAAAGGCGAAGCACAGATTGCGATGGCAAATTAGCAGATACCTGTACCAAGCAAAAATAGTAGCTTTATCGGCCATATAAACTTGACATTCGCTTACTAACTAAATGACCAATGATAGAATGTGTAAGCGGGACTTAACGAGGTCGTAGAAGGAAACAGACACATAGAGAAAGCGTTGTCTTTGCGTGTCTGCTTCTTTCTACGTCCTCGTTCAGTCGCGCTTACGCGTTCTATCATTGATTCAAACCAATTAGCCCGTGAACTTGTTTTCACTAAATTAACCAACACGGTGTCACGCGTGCACAGGTAAACATGAACCAATCCGGCTCAATGACGGCGGAAGCTTTCTGTGAAAACGCTGGAGTTAGGAGCCAATTGACTTCCGTGCATCTGTCGCTTCAACGCGAATGAAACGTCGAAAGCACAGAGCATGCGAAGCTAGTGGCGCTACACAGACTCTGCAAACATCGCAGATCACTTTAAAGATGAGGCCCGCGCGGGCGTCCACTTTGGCCACGTCGCAGATTGCTATCAAGACACGCGAGCGCCGGTAAGGCGTCTACTACGGCGTCCGCGATACGCGTGACCAAGGCTGTTGTAGACACCGCGGTTGTCTCCACTGTGTACGGAGCGGCACGCGAGAAGGACATCAAGACACCCTGGAAGCCTCCGGACAAGACCGCCCCTCCTCCCTCGACTGAGCCCCCTTGCCTCGCGCGCCGCAGGAGAGGGCGTACATCCGGGCCGCATTTCTCGCTCGCGCACGCGAGATTGAACCGCGTTCGCCGGCTCACCCTCACACGCTTTCACTCATACGGAACCTCACGGCGATGGCAGCAATGGGTCTGGAGTGTCCATATAATTGTTATTGGAATAAAAATTGAACTGCGCTCGATGGTCAAAGAACTTCGCTTACAGGTATAAAGAGATCGTGCCTTTGTCCCATCAAGTTTACCTATATTTAATCGCCTACGTTATTATATTGCTGCGTGTGGAAAGACGCAGACAGAAGAGGCTATTTACAGGCTACTTACACTGGAGCCAGGCAGCCAGGCCGACACTAGCTCGCGCCAAGCGCACCGACCAACTTCTTCGTCGTTCTCGCGGTGGCTCGTTCCTTGAGCATCGCTCGATGATATCGTAATACTACCCCCCCCCCCCCTCCCCGCTGCAAAAGCACCGTCACGGTGCTGTTAAATATCGAAGGCGCGTGGAGAGTTGTAGGTCTTGATTCGGACGACGTGGTCAATATCACTGGTTGTCACAACGGAGGACGTAGAGGGCGTGGCTAGAACGATTTCATAGGTGACATCGGTCATATTGCGGAGCACGCGATATGGGCCTGTGTAACAAGAAAGCAGTTTTTCACTAAGGCCAACTTTGCGCAAAGGTGACCAAAGCAACACGAGGCTGCCGGGCACAAAATGGGCATCACGGTGACGGAGATCGTAGCGTTGCTTCTGCTTGTCTTCAGACACTTGTAGACGAGCGCGCGCAAGTTGGCAAGCATGGTTAACATGGGCAATTGCATCACGGGCATAATCGCCAGTTGAAGCTGTGGCTGACACAAGCACAGTGTCCAGTGGTAGCATTGGTTCACGGTCATACAAGAGGTAAAACCGGGAAAAGCGAGCAATTTCGAGACGGGAAGAGTTGTATGCAAAGGTAATGTTAGGTAGAACCAGGTCCCAGTCACAGTGGTCGTCGGAAACGTAATTGGATAGCATGTCTGTAGGGGTGCGGATCAAACGCTCAGTGAGGCCATTCGTTTGGGGGTGGTAGGAGGTGGTACACTTATGCCGTATTGAGCAGGCACGCATGATGTTGTCCATGACTTTGGCTAAGAACGTACGGCTATGGTCTGTTAGCAATTGACGCGGAGCACCATGAATCAAAATGTTATCATGCAGGATGAAGTCCGCAACATCAGTTGCGCAACTGGCCGGAAGAGCACGGGTTGAGGCGTAGCGGGTCGCGTAGTCCGCCGCGACTGCAGCCAACTTGTTTCCTGGTGTAGATTCCGGAAATGGGCCGAGAAGGTCTAAACCGACACGATGAAAGGGCTCGGCAGGGATGTCGAGCGGCTGCAGGTAACCAGCGGAGAGCTGGGAAGGCTTCTTGCGTCGTTGGCAAAGTTCACAAGCGGAGACGTAACGTCGTACTGAATGGGCAAGGCCCAGCCAGAAAAAACGGTGACGTACACGGTCATAGGTTTGAAATACGCCGAGATGTCCTGCCGTTGGCGCGTCGTGGAGCACTGCTAGAATAGTGCAGCGAAGGTGTTTAGGTATTGCAAGTAGGAACTCACAGCCGTCCGGATGAAGGTTACGACGGTGCAGAGTACCGTCGCGGAGGACGAAGAGGCGTAGAGTAGCATCGGCTGGAGAGTGTTCAAAACGGTCGATGGGTGCTCTGATGTAAGCGTCACGGCGTCGCTCGTCGGTGGATGAAGCAGCTGTGATACCGAGAATACGCAAGAAGCATGGCAATATTGGAGGAGTCAGAGTTGTCAACAGGGTAACGCGACAAGCTGTCAGCGTCTTGGTGCAGGCGGCCAGACTTGTGCATCCCGGAATATTGACGCAAAATAAGTTTGCACGTGATGAAACGGGACCCTTAAGGCGAGAACGACGAAGTTCATAGTTGCGCGCGCTCTCCGAGGACCAGCCATCGCAAGAGAAAGACGTTTTTTGCCAATCTGTCGGTGGTAAACTGTTTTAGTTGTAATAGCTGGGTGACAATATGAAAATTCTTGTAGCCTCACAGCCCATCGACCAAGACAGCCTGTAGGATCATTTAGCAATGAAAGCCAGCAGAGAGCATGATGGTCAGTGACTACGGAAAAAGGGCGAATGTAAAGGTAAGGACAGAACTTCGCAACCGCCCAGACAAGAGCAAGGCATTCTCATTCCGTAATGGAATAGTTGCGCTCCGATGTTGCTAGGAGGCGGCTCGCATAAGCAGTAACGCGATCCTGGCCACGCTGACGCTGGGCTAAGACGGCCATGATTGCCATGATCGCTGGCATCTGTGCGCAATCCTGTAGGGGCATCAGGGTCGAAGTGGGCGAGAATGGGTGGTGAGGTTAGAAGAGTGACGAGACGAGACAAGGCGGCGGCTTCTCCAATGCCCCGCGAGAATTCTACGCGTTTCTTCAAAAGATTAGTTAGGGGTGTAACAATTGTCGCAAAATCTGGAACAAAACGACGAAAGTACGAGCATAGCCCTACAAAACTTCGAACGTCTGCGGCTGTCTTCGAAACCGGAAACTCTCTGACAGCACGAGTTTTGTCGGGATCAGGCTGTACTCCGGAAGCGTCAACGAGATGGCCCCGAAGAGTAATTTGTCTGTGGCCAAAATGACATTTGGACGATTTAAGTTGCAGCTTCGCCTTTCGAAATACATCAAGTATATTTGTGAGACGTTCAAGATGAGTGTCGAACGTTGGCGAGAAGACGATGACGTCGTCGAGGTAGCAGAGGCATGTGGACCATTTGAAATCTTGGAGCAAGGAGTCCATTACACGCTCAAAGGTAGCAGGGGCATTGCCTAATCCAAACGGCATTACTTTAAAATGGTATAGGCCATCAGGTGCAATGAACGCGGTTTTTTCTCTGTCCATATCGTCAACAGCAATCTGCCAGTATCCCGAACGAAGATCAATAGACGAGAAATAGCTGGAACCGTGCAGGCAGTCAAGGGCGTCGTGTGTGCGTGGGAGCGGGTAGACGTCCTTCTTAGTAACGTTGTTCAAATGGCGGTAGTCTACAAAGGAGCGCCAGGTGCCGTCCTTCTTCTTAACCAACACCACAGGTGACGCCCAGAGACTGGAAGAAGGCTCAATGATGTTTTTTTTTATCTAGCATTTTGTTGAGTTCGTTTTGAATTACTCGGCGTTTCGACGTAGAAACTCGATACGGGCGTCGGTGAATATGCGTAGCATTGCCAGTAAGAATCCGATGCTTGACCACGAGCGTCTGGCCTAAAGTGCGATCGTCGAAGTCGAAAATATCTCGGTAGGACGATAATACTTGGCACAGCTCTTCAGCCTGCGCAGAGGATAGGTCCGTCGCGACCATTTTCTTCATGTAGGGATCGGCACCCGAGGCTGGCGCGAGGGGCATGCTAAGCTCGCGAGAACCATCGGTCGATAACGCTGCAACATATTGGTCGCCGAGACAATCAACGTTGGCAAGGCAAATACCTTGCGGTAGAATTTGCTTTGCCAATCCAAAGTTAAAGATAGGCATTAAAGTGCGGTTCCCAGTAATATTTAGTATAATGTGAGGCACAGTAACGTCATACCTTATTGGAATGTCCGGCAGAGGAGTGACATGATACTCGCGATAAGGAACTGGTGGGAAAGACAATAGTTCAATGCAGGCTATTGACTTTGGCTGCAGGCGACGAAGCCGGTGAGACATAAGCGGCAGTGGGGTGCGTCAGAAGGTTCTGTGAGGATCGGCAACTCAAGGCGAAGGGTACTGGAAGAGCAGTCAATAAGAGCAGAAAGTGCGGAGAGAAAATCGAGGCCGAGAGTGAGGTCGTGTGGGCAATGAGCAATTACGGTGAAGAGGGCAGGAATG
The DNA here is from genome assembly GCF_050947875.1 of Dermacentor variabilis. NCBI lineage: Eukaryota > Metazoa > Arthropoda > Arachnida > Ixodida > Ixodidae > Dermacentor > Dermacentor variabilis. Next base: position 144,614,692 of record NC_134569.1, read on the forward strand.
TGGTGGCCGGCGATGCTGACACGTGTCGTACACATGCTGATGATAGGCACAGTACCGCCATCCGCAACGCGGACGACGCGTGCCGACGCTGGGATGAGGAGCTTGTTCAGTCGTCGTCGGAAGGCAGCACTCATAATAGAAAAATGTGCTCCTGTATCGGTGAGTGCCGTGACATGATAGCCGTCAACGGCAACGTCAAGAACGTTTTGGTTCGTGGGTAACGTGAGCGGAGGATTTGTGGGCAGGGCCTACAACGCAGCTTCACCACCAGAAGCTGTAGTGCCTAGTTTTCCGGCTGGATCCGCGAGGAGATAGGCGGCGAAGAGAAGCGACAGGGTTGGCGTGAACGAGACTGATAGCGTCGAGGTGAGGGCGAGCGGCTGTAGCGAAGGCTCGGAGCAGGAACATCAGCGGCAGTGATTCATGGCGGGTAGTACAGAGAAAGGAAGGTCCAAAGGTGCGGGAATAAGCGGCGGCGTATGTCCGAGGAGGTGGTGGCCATCGGCTGCGGCAGTGACGAGCGACGTGGCCGATGCGACAGCAGTGGAAGCAGATCGGCCGGTCATCAGGGGTACGCCAATCGGACGAGTTGCGGCGAGATGTGACGGAAAAGTACTGCCGAGGACGAGGAGGGTGGCTAGAGAACTGGGGAACGCTGGGTTGAGACGTGGAAGACACGGAGTTCATACCCATGTTCTCACGTTCCTGTCGGATGACTGCCTCAATCATCGCAATTGTGGTTGCTGGCGGATCGGGAGGCGTCGTGGAGAAAGCTGGCGAACAGGCGGCCTCGAGTTCGCGGCGAACAATACGGGTAGCATCGTCACAGGTGGTGGTTTGACGTGGTCCACCCTCACATGTCGACGTAGCAGCAGTGTTGGGTAGCCGCGTGATGTGGTGTGTGATACGGCGGCTCTTAGCTTGTTCAAGGCGACGGCAGTCTTTGATGATGGCGTCGATAGTTGAGACGGCGCCGAAAACAAGCAAATTGAAAGCGTCGTCAGCGATGCCTTTTAGAACATGGGACATTTTATCTGCTTCGGACATAGCATTGTCAGCTTTGCGGCATAGAGCCAAGACGTCGAGGATGAAGGAAACGTACGGCTCCGTAGATGACTGAACACGAGACGCAAGAGCCTTTCTCGCGGCAGCCTTGCACCCACTCGGGTCGCCGAACAGTTCCCGTAGCTTCTCTTTGAAACTCTCCCAACTGGTTATCTCGTCGTCATGCGTTTCGTGCCACACGCGTGAGGTGCCGCCGAGATAAAAGATGGCATTGGCGAGCATAATCGTTGGGTCCCACTTGTTATTAGCACTGGCGTGTTCATAGAGCTTGATCCAGTCGTCAACATCCTGTCCCTTCAGGCCAGAGAACACACCTGGGTCGCGATGTGGGGCGACCGTGACGATTGGGGCAGTGGGACAAGCCGAAGCCGTTGCAGAAGTGGGCGCGTCACCGGGAGGCATGGTGACAAGCTCGGTGTGCCGACCACTTCGGAGATCCGTAGTGAGGACGGGGATCGCTGACCTCCACCAGAATGTTGCGTGTGGAAAGACGCAGACAGAAGAGGCTATTTACAGGCTATTTACACTGGAGCCAGGCAGCCAGGCCGACACTCGCTCGCGCCAAGCGCACCGACCAACTTCATCGTCGTTCTCGTGGCGGCTCGTCTCTTGAGCATCGCTCGATGATGGATGGATGGATGGATGGATGCAAAACTTTAATGAAGGTCCTGAGGTACGCGACTCAGCGCGCTGCGGGCCGCTCCCACGTTGGGACATGCCCGACCGCCGCATCGTGGGCCCTCTGGACAGCCCATAGTTGCGCCCCGGCGTCGGGGCTCTTGATAGCGGAGAGCCACTTGTCCTCATTGATTTGTTCTGTGCCTCGTAACGAGGGGCAACGCCAGAGCATATGGTCTATGCTAGCGATGTCATTGCAGTGCCTGCAAGAACTAGTGGCATAGGTGTCGGGATAAATTTTGTGGAATAAAGCCGGGCTGGGATATGAGCCTTTTTGCAATCATTTGAAGTTCAATTTGAGGGCTCTATTTAACTTCTTGTGTGGAAGGGGAAAGTTTCTCCTGCCGAGAAAAAAGTGCTGCGCAATTTCGTTGTATGTGATCGGTTGATCTTTGTTCTCCACCGCTGCGGGCTGGCGTTGGAGTTCTCCGTCGTCGCAGAAAGCGAGACTTCGCGCCTTGGAGTGGGCCTGCTCGTTGAGGTTTGTGAGGCCTCCTATGATGGATATGATGGATCCCATGTGAGCGGAGAACCACGTGAGAGTGTGGGTGGCATTTTTTTGCCGTCGAGGATGCGACCGGCTTCCTTACACACGGCGCCAACGCCGAAAGCGCGGATGGCTGCCGTGGAGTCGCTGAAGATATTGACATGTTTGTCGTCCAGGAGGGCCAAGACAATGCTATCGCTCGATGATATCGTAATGATATTTACGGAGGAACGATATGTTGACCATGCACCTTTATCAGTGGCTGTACTCAAACCTAATAAAGAATACTAAAAAATTGATAACGTTTAAATATTCACGCACAATGCCTGCGAATCCGCAGCGCTGTGTCAAAAACATATAAAAAGCTTCCGTGAACTGCTTATGTTAGAGCAAATCAAATTGAAGAATTTGACGTATGAATTTGGGGGCTTACATCTAATTTTTACATTGCTTACGAATGTTATTTGAAAGTCGTTCTTATAATTAAGTGTATATTCCAGAGGGATGCATAGGGATAATCCGTCAGTTTTGTCCGCTTTAGCTTTCTCAATAGGCACAGCTTATAGAATAGTAGTGCCACAAACTCGCGAGATCTTTCAATAAAGTTCTTTAAGTCACTGAACGCCTCTTCTTGCAGTGAGACTACGCGGCAAACTTCACGCGTCTTTGTCTTATCTTGCCAGTTTGAACAAGTTTTGTAAAAACATTGATGGTCTTTTTCAAACCACTTCTCCGAATACACGGCAGGTTCTAACTTTTTCTTTTTGTTAAAGCTAACCTGGTTGTGGTTGGTGCAATGGTTGCAGAAATTGAACATTTTATCCGTCACCATGTATTTAGATAAGCGCTCCCGAGCTAAAGCTTCCTCTTAGCCGAAAATTTCAGGTTAGACACCACGGTTCACGCAGTCGTCTCTGCTCTGTACTCCATGGCCACGCATATGGACATTCAGGAAAGGCTGAGAAAAGAAATTCACGCCGCACTGAAGGAGGAGGTAATGGGGATGGCGGTTCTCCTCCAAGGTGTCCGCGTCATCTCCGTGACTTGTATTCTTGCAGGGTCAGCTCACCTATCACTCTGTCGCAGGAATGAAATACCTCGACATGGTGGTCAAGGAATCCATGCGTCTATATTCTCAAAACGTTGGGTAAGCGAAGATATCCCGCCTTGTTTGATGAAAAAGCTCTGCCGCGTCAACTAGCTTGTGGTGGACGTCCTACCCGCTGTAAGAGCAAATGGAATTTCTACTCCATTTTAAGTACACCTACTTCCCCTAACCTTAGCACCAGGCTGCACGCAGGAATGTGGCGTCGGGAACAAGTAACACAAGTCGGCACTGCACGTCACGCCATCGAAAAGAAGGTGCGCAGTGCAAATTAGATGAAGAGAAACTCAAAGTCGCGGCTCTTTGGCGACGCAGCTGTACGTTCCGAGTTGATGGATTGATTCAATTACTGACTGATTTAATAACACTGGGAATTTCGCCAAATTCAGTGGCCGGCTTTACCGGTCCGCAGACATTGATTGTCGAATTATCAAGCAGAAATGACGTGTGGGCAAACGAGGAAACGTAATAACCCTCACTCACCCATATTAGCAAGCATTAAGGTCATGAGGGCATGTTGTATGCATGGGAATATTTCAAACCTTGTTACACGCAGAACAAAGTAATAGTTTTGATTAGCCTGTTGAAGTTTCGTCATTCAATTACAAGCGATTGCAAGAAGTTCCCAATTCTTTCTAGAAGCTCGTAAATCGACGTAATTGCAAACTCAATAACCACTTCAAGATAACGCGTAAACTGTACAGCGTAGCTTAGATATAAATACACACAATTGTATCCTGTATGCTGGTTGTTTTTTTCTCGCACCAATACGCTCTAGTGAACACAGCCACAAATGCCTCCATACCATAGATTCTACGATTGATGAGAGAAACTAAGCCTATCGATAAAGATAGCGTTATGATCCGCAAATTTACCAATTAGCGTAAAATATTTGCGTTAGAACAAACACCCAAACTTTAGGTGTGAATTAAACTTTCTTTTTCTATATATGTGCTGTTAGTTGTCTGTCTAAATCATTTCCTTGCACCCAGGTTTGTTGCAAGACGTGCGGTTTCCGACTACACGTACAAAGACCTTTTAATACCAAAAGGTGTGAACATAGTAACTGCTGCCAGCTGCCTCCACGTAGACCCAGATATACGGAGCGTCCCAACTGTGTTTGACCCCGAGAGGTAAATAAATATGGGAGTGCTGGCACACCACAAAAGGGGCCATTTAGAAAAGACCTAAATTTCTTGAAAGTAGAATTAGAAAGTCTGCTTTCTGTTATGCAAAAAAAAATCAGACACCATACATATTACGTCTTTTGAGTCAGTAGTGGCGCACCCATTTTGTGGAATGTAGTTATGCTATAAATTTGCGAGGTTGTGTCTCGGCGTGCATGCTCGTCATTACGCGTTTCAGTATTTATCTCAATTTGCTCCTTCCTTGTTATCCATTGTCAAAAATTAATTTGATAATACATGCAGGATGTAAGCATGCCAAGCCTATATGTAGACTTAACCTCGCCGGTGAACATAAGCATTTTATTTTTTGACATCCCATTGTGCGTTCTACGTAAACAATCCCTGATAAAACAACTCAACCTCCATAAGATAATCCTTTACAAACAGAACGTACAACATTTGTTGCAAGGACGGTATGCTTGGAATATCTTGCACAGTACATACATATCGTCACGACAAATATTTAACTATTTTTTATAACGACTTAAATTCCTGCATTGTACTCTGTCGTCCTGTCATGTTGCGATAAAGACTACTTTGTAACGACGGCATTTCCTGTAATAAGCCTGTCTTTCTTGTTATGACAAAGCTAGTTCTTTCGTGACTGTGGAGAACTTTTTGGACTAACGACACATTTTTTTGTAGTTTTCGGACACTCCCCAAGCATTTTTCAACTCGAGCTTTTCGCGTGATAGGACGCAAGCATGTCAAATACCTCTCTCAAAACTTGTGCAGAGCACAACAATCGGTATATTCGCGTATATTGCCAGCTGTGGTATAGGCATTTATTAGCAAACATTCTCAGTCTTCAAAAAGCAAACCCTCTTTTTAACTTGCTCTCTGCTGCACTGTGTTTACTTACGTAATAACGAACGTTCTTGTTAATCAACTACGCCACACTCTAGTCAACCTCATCGATGACCTCCGCTGTCAAAAAAGCAGGTGTGCTACCATGTTCCATAACTAGAATGCTAATGAAATGTGTCGTTATAATCTGTTCCTTGATTTCATATTTTAATATTATCATAGCGGGCCCACCCAAGACAACGTAGCTGGCTTGTGAAGCCCACTGTGTGTCATTTGTGCACTGAAATCTCTATTTACGCAATGACTTAACTGAAACAATTGTACAAAATCTTTTATTGATTCCTGCCACCTATTATGAAGCTTCTAATGTACCAAATGTCTGATCACGACCAGCCTTCCACAAAATTAAAGGTGGATAAAGACCTAAATTTGCACCGAGGAGGACGAGGAAGAGGAGGAGTAGGAAGCAGGAATAGACAGAAAGACGGGGAGGTTAGCCAGATGGTGCCCAGCGCTGGGGAAAGGGGGAAAGGGGAAAAACAGAAAATAAAGGAAAGAGCAGAAAAGGACGGTAAATGGAAAGGAGAATACAGCACTGCTTCAAATCTGTTTAAGGCTAGTTTTCCACAAGAAGCGCAAAAAAACTCTCGGAGCCTTCTGGGCTGAAGACGGTCTCGGCCACTGTCCCAGGACCTTTTCCTCCGACGAAGAGCGTTTTTCAAGACTATTTTCTTGCACCGAAAGCTCTGCTTCGACAGGCGTCATTCAACAAAAGCACGCTTCAGGGTGACACGATTAACGCGGCCCCCGTCCCTCCTCTGCCGAAAAAAATGAAAGAAAGGAAAAATAAAGCACGCATCAGAGCACGCAGCGTGTGCGAGGCGTCAACTTATAAGAGGAAATGGTTACGCAAACAGCATGCACTGTTTGTAAGAAAAATATCTGAACTGGCTAACACGTTCCGTTCGTCCTTACAGCCGCTGTTTTATTTATGGGTAAATAACTTGTTTTTGTTTCTTAATTGTTGCTAGATATTAAATTGAGCCATATTCTATATTCAGACGTCGACTGACCATCACACGTTCTCGGCTTCAGTCCTCCTAGGCACAAATCACGAACTTTTCCGAGAATATTACGTCAAGTAAATTGTTTCCGAAATGAAATATTCCATTCGAGCTCGATTTTCTTTATGGTTTGTCAGTGAAGGGCTCAGGCATAGCTCGGCAGTAATTTTATTAAGCAGTATAGAAATTACAACACGATGTGTCTGGGTGTCGCATTCATTCTCTTAACACTGGCCCCCAATCGTTTTTGTTGGCCACGAACATATGGTTCTTCGGTAATGCTTATCTTTTTTTCTTTTTTTTCTGCTTTAATAAAACATTTAGCGATGAGAACAAGGCTGGCATCAACGCCATTTCTTACCTGGCTTTCGGGAGCGGTCCACGCAACTGTGTAGGCCGTGCGTTCGCCATGCTGAACGTCAAAACTGTTATCGCCACGTTACTTTCGAGATACCGAGTACGTATGGACGAAGAGCGCCACAAGGTAAGCAGCATGCATTACGACATATACTTACGGCTGGATTCGCTATTGCGGCCCCGTTTCGTTACGGCTAACTTCGCAATAAGTGATGAGCATTTCAATCAAGTTTGCAGATTTTTCCCAAATTGAGAACCAGTGACGAAGACGGATAGTGTTGGACTACAAACAGCTGAGAGATTCCCTCGAGAATACAAGGAAAGAGAAAAACTCCACTGAGGTGGTCCGGAGACTAACGTCGATCGCACATAGAGAACGAACGTACGGTAGATGCTAAACGAGATGGAAAAGCACTAATGTCCCGTAAAACTGTTATTCACTGTTGTTTGGGGGATCAAGTTCAATATAGGTTAAGCAGGCTGCCCGTTAAGCAAATAACCTCGAGACTCTACGACAACAAGCTACATGGTTCAAGCCTTTGTGAAACTGGATAAAGAGACAGTCAGTTTGAACGGTACAACTTGAAGGGTACTGATTAGCACACTGCCAGCACACCCGAGATATGTCTTCTTGGGTGCTTGAGCGTTTGTGCTGTTTAACTTCGTTCCAATTAATCTCTTGCTACCGTCCAATAGCGGATTTTTGTTCGGAAGTCGTAGCTTAAGCGAAAACCTTTATAATGTGGCTTTACATCATCGCATGCGCAACAGATAAAGTTCCCCACAGTATTTTCAAGTGCGCTTTGCTGTTTTGCCTTTGCATAATTCGTGAGACGGCACTTAAAGAAATTCCGAGAGGCAGCAAACCTACTGTTCGTATAAACGAAGCGGTATTGAGCGAAACACGTCCTCTTCTATTGCTTTCTAAATTGAGCTGCGATTATTGTTATCAAATTACCATACTTTTATACTTATATATAACATCCCTTGCAAGAACTGCAACTTCCGAAGAACCAGCAATAAACGGTTTTTCTAGGTGCTCTCTATAGAAAAATCACTAGATTGAAACAATTGTGCGTTGAAGTTAGCTACTGTTGACGATGTTAAGCGTTTCATTTTCTCTTTTCTCCAGGAAGGCCTGGAGTTCAAGAGCAACTTGATCACCGCATGCCTGCCGAGCTCCGTGTGGTTCAAGTTTGAGAATGTTTAATGGATTGCTTTCGCTTACCTAAAGACCGCACTGCCTCAGCTGGTCTTCGTAAGCCAATATACCAGATTTTCGTGTTGCATAAAGATTAATCAACTATTTGCGGTATCCTATTACCAGCAGCCTATTATGGTGCTCCAGTAAATATTCTTAGCGCAGGCCCTCAACTTACCTCCTCGTCAACTCTTTTCATTTTTTTCAACATATTTTTCAAATGGTGCGAAGCGTCTCTCTACAACATACGTGCTTTGCACAACCGGCACGTGACACTTGAACAGGGAGAAGGCAACTGACTAACAAACCCTGGTGTGCTACCACATGGCGCCAAGGCTGCCAAATTTGGTGCCCTCGCTAAAGAAATGGGCCACAATAATAAACAAAACCCAGAGAATAGATTCTTCACTGGGGCGGCAGGGGGAGGGGGGGGGGGCGTGTTCTCATCTCGTCAAGCAATGAATAAAGTTCTCGGGAGAACAGTCGCTGCGGAAGCTTCGTGGTAAGGCACCACACAGGTAATGCTGAAAAAGCGCATCGCACCGTTATTCCTTCGAGCACCTACTTCCCCTCCACCCCGAGTAAGGGGGGCCCCCGATTGGGGTTCTTGTTTGCCAGCTCCAGCCTCGTTATCCTTTGCCGCCGCACTCAAGCTCACTCCTAGCTTTCGTTCGCTCCAGTGTTGGGAATCTGGGAGCGTCTTGGAATCGCCCTATGCAAAGCAGTCGCAGATTGACTTGAGGCACTTCAATCGTTTCCCTCTTCTGCACAGGCGAAGTCTTGCGATCGTCGCTCTCAGTCAAATTTCGTGCACGGACGGCATCCTTTTCGCTGAGTGCTCCGGGAACGCAACTCCCGGTGGCAGGAGAAGGTCTATGCCTGTTCGACGCTTGCAGAAGCGTCTCTTCCAGTTCGAGGCTTCGAGGCTTTTAACAGAAAACTTCCTCGGCCTCGACACAGTAGGCCACCATATCTCCCCTGGCGTCAATACCTTTGAGCTCCTTCGTAAGGCTCGCCTTACAGCTCCGCTGGCCATAGCGCACCATCAGCCAACGCTACGCTCGTCCTTGAAACAAAGTGACTATCAGCAATGACAACACTTCGACGCTGCTTCGACGCGTTAAGTTTATACCGTGGCGCTTCCAGTTACTGCACCGGATTGCCATGCCCACTCTTGCAGTCAAAGCTCTGCCCCCCGCCAGCTTTCGTCCGGTAGCGATTCCTGTACTAGGCGACAAACAAGTGTGCGTCCCTCGCAATTTGTGCAACGTATTCTTTTCTTGCCGTACTTCAAACACCTGGAGAGAATGTTCTACGATAGTAGCCAATTAGCAATGGAAAGAAGGTGTTATACCTTATGAGTATTTCTGTCTCGCACTACAAAGCAAGTTGAACTCCTATGCCTATTTTATGCCCCCAATGTTCATGGCTCCGAATGAGACCTGTAAAATATTCTCGACTAACTAACTAATTAACTAACTAACTAAATAAATAAATAAATAAATAAAAGATCTGTCTACACGTCGTACGTTGCAATGTGCTCCATGTTCGAGTACTTGTAGCGGTGTTTCCTTGTGTCGCAGTCACACATAAATTCGAAAATATTCCATAATACGCAAATAAGAAATTTAGAATAATTCGGGTTCGTACCTTTTGTATTCTTCATCTTCCCTCTCCAGACTTGCTCTATTGATTATTGTGACCGCAATTACATGGACACCCTCGCGACTTCACTGTCGTCGGCGTCGCCATTGCAATTGCAATGATGGTCCGTATATATTTGGGTATATGTATGCCCCATGTTTATCTCTGATATATATCCAAGGTATATATGCTATAATAATAAACGGCCAAAGTTTCTCAAACCGGGTATTGTCTTCTTGAGTGAATCATTTCCAGTGATTTCTTTGTAGAATTCCAGCGCGAACAAAAATTAATTACATTTCATTTGCAGCTCGTGTCATTTGTCTTAAATATTGCGAGTATATTCAAAAGTGCAACATATTATTAGTTGTCACAATCTGAAAGTTATGTCATTTCATTGGCGCCGTTCTCTGGTAACAGCTTTGTGATGCCACCACATAGCTTGCACGGCGTGTTAAAATTTCTTAAGCGCGTCCGGAAATTTTTGTAAACCCGTGTCGGAAGGAAACCAGCTGTCTCCTTTCGGTCCAGGATCATGTTATAGACACGGAAGACAGGTGCCTTTCACATGCAACACAATCTATGCAGAGGTAAGTTAACACGGGACAGAAAACTTTGCAAGCGCGCGGAATAGAGTAAGAGTTCTGAAGACGTCTGTTCTTGTATATAGCGATGTGCTTAGCACTCGTGCGGCACAACTCGCCAGTTTGCGTCGTCGTTGCGGTACCCGTGACGGTTGTCGGTGCCGCTGCGTCGCTGCGCGTTGCGACTCTTCAGCACAGCTGGTAAGTCGCTTGCCACGGCCACGTCCTTACGCCGTCACCACCACGCCTCACCTGGTCGCGACGCGAAAACAGGGAAACAGCAGGCTGGCAGGGCACCAGGCCACTGCTGTAACAGGCCAGCGGCTTGCCAGCCACTCTTTGAACGTCTCGTTTCCCGCAACCAAGCACTGCCCTAGGGCGCTATGAGGGCAAGCCGCTGGTGCGCAGGAGAGCACAGCCACGAGCGACATCTCAGCCCAGGTCCACTCGGTAGCAGGATACCCGGCCACCGGTATCCGAGCCTCGAGCGCCAGTCAGCAATCTGCGTTCGAGCCTCCCGCTCACTCTCACGCGCTCACGCTCTCCACACGCCGCTTCCTTGTTCGTGGCACGCGGTCTTCTTCTTCCACAATCATCATCATTAATTCTCCCCCTGTTGCCGCACAGTCACCATCACTCTAAGCTGGCCGGTCAAACACTGTCTTGTCACTTCCACACGCCACGATCCACATCACCACACCGTATATGTCGCATCCATGTGTAGCTTTAGCGCCATGGTGAATCTTGCTATTTCTGACAGTGCCTCACCCTTCGGGCGAAAGAGCTTGCTTTATTGTATTGTATTTTAGTCATGCTTACTTTAGGATCTAGTTTTATTGTTACCACTACTTTCTCCCCCTTCCAGCACTACCACCCGTTTTTTTTTTCGTCCGCACAGCCAATTCCTGGCCTCCCGTCGTGCGTGGGTGAGTCTCTGTGTTTGGGGTTATCGTCATCCCCGTCATCACCAACTAAGTAACAGAAGGAAGACGCCAACGCGGTGCCCTGATGGATTCGCCACGCCCGGCACATTACAGTTTCTCTGCACCGCAGCTCTCTTCCGCTGTTAAGGCAACAACTAGCACGGTTTACCTGGCCCCCTCGCCGCCCTCGAGCTGCTCGTTCAACCTCAGCGACGTCGACGACAGCACGTTCTACGACTCCACGCATGCATCGCAGCCGTTCCCGGCGAACTCGCGCGTCGCGTCCGAAACCTCTACGGAGCGTGACAGCTGCGCCAGTTCAGCTCGAAGCAGCTGCAAGCAAGACGAGGAAACGTATCTGACGTGGTAACAATAAAATTCAAACAGCGCTAGACGACAGGACCAGAAAGAGGAGGAGACAAACACGGCGCTGAACTAACAACTGATTTATTTGAAGTAAGAAGTCTATATCTATACGTACAAAACTGGGCACGCATGCGCCCGGTCATGCATCGATGATCAGATACAAACTCCGGACAGCCAACATACGCACGCGATGTATCTGCCTTCCAATCTACCCTTTATGCAGCAATGCCATTTCTTTCGCTGTCAAGATTAAAGATGTTTTGCTGACGCAACTATTAGAGTCTAGCGCTGTTTGAATTTTATTGTTACCATGGAACACCAACTCGCCCAATCCGCTGCCCTTCTGCAGTATCTGACGTGCTTCGACGTGAGCAGTGTGTCGACGCGACGATGGCGCTACCTGCTGGAGAAGCTGTCCGCACTCCGAGAAGCCGACGCCATCGTTACACTGGACTGTCAATGTACGCTCTTTCAATGTAGCATTAAGTTTTTCTCAAATTCTTCGGCACTGGTGCTTTCTCGCGTGGACACCGGTAATACATTCCATTCTTTAATGGTTATTGGGAAGAAGGAAAATACGTATGCGTTAGTGTGTACCTGGGGTATTTGAAAAATATTACATTTGCTTTTCCGTAGAGTTCTACCTTGCCGTACTATCAAGTAGTGTTCATTGTTGATGTCGAATCTGTTTTTAATGAGAAGAAAAAACAATTTCCACCTACCAATGCGCCTGTGTTCAGCGAGCGTAGGCAAGTGCAGCAAATCGAACATTTCGGAGACAGAATCTGTGCGAGAGTAACATAATAGAATAAACATTGCTGCTCGACGTTGAACTCTTTCCAGCCTCTCAGTTAATCCTGATTTATAAGGGTCCCAGAGAATGCTGACATATTCTAGGGTGGACCGAACGTACGGTAAATAAGCTGTTAGTTTTACTGACAGTGAGGCTAACTGCAATTTCTGTCGCAAGAACCAAAGCTTGTTTTTCGCAGTTTCGCATATTTTTATAACATGTTTCGACCAGCTTAAATTCGCGGATACATGTATGCAAAAGTATCTCGGCACGACAACCGTGGAAAGCACCGAGGAATTCACTGTGTAATTAAAATCGAAAGTATGATTTATTTTATCCGTTATGCACCATACAACAGTTTTACTCTCATTTATTTTCATTTTCCATTTGTCACAACATTTTTCTATAGCCCTAAGAGCGTCACCGGTTAATAGCTGATGTTCCGTGGTATTAATTTCCTTGTATAATAAGGAATCACCGGCGAAAGGTCGCAACGTGATACCTTCGTCAATTACAGAGGAAATATCAGTAATATATATGTAGAATAGCACGGCACCTAACACAAACTCCTGTGGGACACCAGACATCACGTTCAACTGCTTTGATTTATTGTGTTCCACTTCTACGTATTGGGTTCTGACCCGGAGGCACGCGCTTATCCATTTACTATTTCGCATTTATTTCCATATCGGTTAGTATCACAGTCAATTCTGCATGTAGCAATCTGTCGAATGCTTTCGACAGATCAAGACAGATGGCATCTATCTGTTTCTTATTGTTTAATGTGCTGGCAAAGCCACGGATTGTTCAAGAAGCTGTGTTGTTGTGGAAAGGTGCTGTCGGAATCCGTGTTGGTTGAGAAAGGATAAGTTCTCATTTTCGAGGTACGTGTAAATTGACTTGGCTACAACATGTTCTAGTAGGTTGCAGCAAACGCAGGTCAGCGATATTAGACAATAATTAGCAATTATCTGTCTATCTCCAGATTTGTGCACAGGTATAACCTTTACCGTAATCCAGTCATCAGGGACTCGATCTTCCGCAAGTGACGCGTCAAACATAATTTTTAAATAAAGCGCAACCCATTCCGCACACCTGCGCAGAAAAGCGTTCGGTATGTCATCAGGGCCTACCGATTTTTTCATAACAATGTTTAGTATAAGAACTACAATTCCCTCATACGAGACTTCAAGGACTCGCATCTCTTCCGAGCGAAGCAATGGAGAGAGTATGGATTTAATACTGGATTGTGACGGAATAGAAAACACCGACTGAAAGAACTCGTTGTAAGAAGCAGCAATAACTGGAGGATGAGTAACTACAGTGTTATCAACTACAATGCTACGTGACTGGTTGTCCTTTTTCGACATGTGACGCCAAAATTTATCGGGAGACGACCTCATGAAATCTGTCGATGTTTCTTTGTAGTATCTACTTTCAGCTTCAGTAATCATTAAAAAATTAAATTATGGGGTTTTACGTGCCAAAACCACTTTCTGATTATGAGGCACGCCGTAGTGGAGGACTCCGGAAATTTCGACCACCTGGGGTTCTTTAACGTGCACCTAAATCTAAGTACACGGGTGTTTTCGCATTTCGCCCCCATCGAAATGCGGCCGCCGTGGCCGGGATTCGATCCCGCGACCTCGTGTTCAGCAGCCCAACACCATAGCCACTGAGCAACCACGGCGGGTGTCAGTAATCATAGAATGCAGTTGTGCACACAACACAGTTATTTTTTGCGGGATGTTCTGTTACTTTGCGTCTCTGGCGGCTTATTCTGCGTTTTAGTTGGATGATTTCTCTGTTGATCCAAGGGTTCCTTTAGTTTTCTTTCTACGAACCAGCACGAATTGTGTAATATAACGGAAAATAATATTGTAACGATGTTAATAAAACAACGATATTTATTAAGGGCGAGCTTGTGCCCACAGCTTAATGTCACTGCGGTCGGGTAGAAATCCCTAGAAGTCGCGTCCTCAAACTGACCTTGAACGGAGGAAGAACAAGAAGTGGCGATAGAGAACGTCTGTGTTTTCGGCAGTTTCACTTTTCTGTAGCTTTTTAATATTGTGTGTGCACAGTGATTGCGTCATCCTTCGGGATGGCGGGCACACGTTCCGTGCAGCTTCCCGTCAACGAAGTCGACCCAACTGCTGCTCGGCCGGTTGATATCTTCTTTGCTATAGCCGCCACCAACGTGGAGCTCCCAGATTCGGCAGATGACTCCACGGTGACTGAGATGGATTCCAACAGTAGCAGCTTCACGCCTGTGGAATCGCGCCGCCTGAATAGGAAGTTGCGCCGGACACCAACAGCTGGTGAGTCGACTACAAAGACTGTTGACAAACCTAGCGCGTTGCGCCGGATATCAGCAGCGAGGGAATTGCCTACAGAGAATGTTGACGCACCTGACGGGTTCTCTGTGGCTTTCGTAGCCACATCGACAGACGGCTAATTTGAATACCATTAACAGACAGCGGCTGACCCAATTTTTCGACCAGGTGATTTCGGGACAATTCCAAGAGGTCAGAATCAACGCATCGAAGAATGGCCTGATGGTAGATGTGAAATCTCGGGCGTCCGTGGTCAAACTGAAAGAAATTGGAGTATTAGGCGGTATGTCGGTCCGCCCCTATCTCTCTCATAGAAAACGGACTTCCGCTGGAGCTATTACAGATGTAGACCCTGAAATAACGGACAGCGACCTGCGGACACTCATCAATTCTACGGCCAGGAAGTCGACATTCATCGTTTCAGCTGATCACGGTGTGTTAAAGTAGTTTTTGAAGCCGACTCTATCCCTTCCCACGTCAAGGTGGGCTATGTGCGGCATCCTGTCTGTCTGTATGTTCCCAACCATGTTCAATGGCACTAATTGCAACAGTATTGGCCATGTGAGTGCTGTTTGCAGAAAGGAAATATCCTACTGTCGATGTGGCGGATCACACTAGCATGATACTTGCAAGACGGAGACTGTCAAGTGTACCAACTGCTTCGGCGCTCATGAGGCGACGGCTAAAGACTGTCCTAGGATGAAGAACGAGAGACTCGTCCTGAAGAAGATTGTGGAAGACAAATCAAGCCACCAAGAAGCGGCCGCGTCTACTTGTCGCCACAAACTTCATTGCCGTTGCCGACACCCAGAGCCATACGCCACTAGTCTGTCTCAGCCACCGTCACAGCAACTCTCAGATACATTGCCTCAACGTCTTGAGCCACAGAATGATAAGACGACGCCCGCTGCAGCGCCCCATGTTGCCACGGTGGTTCAGAAAGATGCGGGTATATTATCCATCTTCTCTCATGTGGAATGACCTGCTCTGTCATCCAAGGTCGCCGAACCAACGCGTCTAACATTCCATGCCATTCCAGCGGACAATATGGAAAAGCCGGAAGGCCAGCAGGTGAAAGTTCTTCTAAAACAACTGCTACACTCCATGCGCACGCTGCTTTCAGGCCTCAATACGCCAGCAGCAAGAGTTGTTGTTCAGTTTTTGGACGCAATTGAGCCGCTCTTGGCGGCACTGCAGTAATTCGTTATGGCGCTACCACACAGCCCCTCCTCTGTGTCAATGCATATACGTCGCCGTGTAGTGATGCAGTGGAACGCCCGAGGCCTGCGCGGTCACCTAAGTGACTTCCAACAGCGCGTCCAGAAATACCGTTCCCTGTGATTGTAATATGTGAGCCCAACATGCCTTCTGCTTTCCGCCTTTCTGGATATGTGTTGTTGTGGCCACGAGAACCTGATGAAACCAGCAAGGTGTTAGTGGGCATACGCCGAGATATTCCACACTACCGCCGTTTCCTCCAGCCCCATAACATGAACCACTACGTTTGCTCGACGTTAACGCTTAAAGGGCGGGTCTTCTCGATACTCGGCGGCTACATTCCACCCAGAGATCACATTGATTTGTCGTACCTGTCCTCAGCAATCCAGAGTTGTACAGCTCTTCGTCTTATTGTGGGCGACTTCAATGCACATCACCCCCAATGGGGAAGTGCAGTAATGAATAACCGAGGCAAAGCCCTGTCCGACTTTATGCACTCACAGGATTTTGTCAATATTAACGATGGCTCTTCTACGTTTCTGCGTGGCACGCCTTATAGTAGCTGCTTGGACCTGCCGTTTGTTTCGTCACGACTAAGGTCCTCTATTAGCTGGTTCAGTGATGTGGAAACGCATGGCAGTGATCACATACCAACGTATATCTGCGTGAAGTGGTTCGCACCTACCACTTCAGCTCATGTGCGGTGCACAGATTGGCCCCTTTTTAAGACTTTCGTGGAGAATTCCTGTGCGGATCTAGAGTCCCCAACCCAAATAGAAGACTTGATCACGTCCGCCCTCGGTGAGGCCACGCGGAACTTATGTGCACCTACACCGGGGTCTCCTATCGACGTGGAATTCAAGTGGTTACGCACAGTCCGACGGCGCGCTGAAAGGAAATATAGAAGGACGAAATCCACGTACGATCTGGTCCTTTGTCGCCGAGCTCAATGGCAAATAAAGCGCCATCTCGAGAAATTGCTGGAGAAAGTTCGCTCACTGGAAAATTCTGCTCATCACTGGATCCTCGCAAGCCGCTATCACGTGTTATGCATGTAGTCAGGAGCCTACGTTTTCCTCCCATAGAAAGGTACCCTTTCAGTGCTCTGGCCCTTTACCAACGCCGCAATGATGTAGAAGTAGCGGACGACTTTTGCAAAATGATTGTGGGTACAACTCAACCAGCCTCAATCAAATTCGGAGTTGTTGTGCCACCTTCCCCAAGTGACCACCACTACAACTTGCTCTTTACGATGCCCGAATTAGAGGCTGCTCTTGCGTCGTGTCGGCATTCATCTGCCCCTGGCCATGACGGGATCTCGCACTCATCTCTCTCTCACCTTGGCAGGGCTGGTCGCACTGCGCTGCTCAATTATTACAACGACGCATGGGCCTCCGGTATTGTTCCGGAGCAGTGGAAGATCAGCCGCCTGGTTGCTCTCTTGAAGCCTGGAAAGACTCCTTATGAGCTTACCTCGTACCGGCCAGTTGCATTAGATAGCTCTGTTGGAAAAATTATGGAACGAATGGTCCTGGCGAGGCTCGAATGGTTTCTGGAAAGAAATTATCTTTATCCGAACATAATGACTGGTTGTCGGCGGGGTCGTTCTTTGATTGACAGCGTCATTGACCTCATTACGACAGTGGAACATGAAAAATGTCGACGCCGACTTGTCTGCGCTGTTTTCTTAGACATTAAGTTGGCCTACGACAACATCCTTCATGAAGCCATTCTCGATGCCCTAGATGACTTGGGTATTGGCGGCCGGCTCTACTGTAGATTGTGAGCTACCTCAGCGGCCGTCTCGTTTACATGTCCACACCTGACGGAGAGAGTAATCATCATGAGGTATGCCGTGGAGTTCCTCAGGGAGGAGTTCTCAATCCAACATTATCTAATGTGGCACTGATTGGCCTGGTGAGCGAACTTCCACCTCATATCCACATCAGTGCATATGCAGACGACATCTGCATCTCGGCTTCTGGTATAACACGCCCACAACTACGTGTGAAATTACAACGTGCTGTGTCATCTACTTCACGTTACATACGGCGGCAGGGTTTGCTCTTAGCTGCTGAAAAATGTGCTGTGGTTGCATTCACGCTCAAATCCGTCTGCCGCTACCCGATATCCAATAATGGTGTTATAATACCTTATGTCTCCCACCACAGATTCTTGGGCATTAACATTGACCGCCGTTTTTCATGGTCGAGGCATGTTAATATGTTGAAGTAAAAACTTAATCTGTTTTGTCATGTTCTTCGCTTCGTAGCAGGCATGAAATGGAGCCCAACGGAAGGCTCATTACTACGACTATATCAGTCTTTTTTGTAGGCTACATTCGATACACCCTTGCGATACTCTCAAACTCGAGTATTTCCGGCTTATGGAAATCACAGAGCGTTCAAGCGCAGGCACTCAACATATGCCTCGGCTTGCCCCTGCGTGCCTCCAAAAAAGGCACTATTGAGGAAGCCCGAGTATGCCCATTATCGATATACCTGTCCCATGAACCACTTCGTGTGTATTTACGCTTACTGACACGACACCATTGCCATCCATTGACGTCGGTTCAATGTGAGCGGCCGGACAGTAGTTTCACAAGTGCAGTCCGCTGCCATCTACCACACATAACATCAGGCTATGCCCTTCCATATCCCCCCGTCAAACCACCGTGGGTGATGGTTAAACCTTCCGTATGCGTGCATGTCCCCGGCATACTAAAGAAGTCATTGGTTCCCGTTAGCGGACTACAACAACTTGCTCTGGCATACATCTGGTCAGAATACCAGACATGTGTTCATGTTTACACAGACAGCTTCGCATCACCAAAGGCATCGACAGCCGCTGTGGTCATACCAGCCCAACAGGTGACTCGAGCTTTCATACCAGATCATAATTCTACATCAACCGCTGCAGAGCTTGTGGCTATTCGGGAAGCGATTCGCCAAATCTGCGGGGAAAGACCCCAAGAGTGGTGCATTTTCACGGACTCAGAACCCGCGCTGCAAATTTTGGGATGCTTCCTGCGCCGCGCCGCATATCAGGCTCTGGCACTGCAGTCACCGAACTACTTTCATGCGCTCAAGAAAAATACCACCACATAGTGTTCCGATGGATCCCGGGACACCGTGGGCTCAGTGGTAATGAAATGGCTGATGCAGCAGCAAGGCGCGCCCTAAGCAATGGCCTGCGAACTGTAGTGCCATTCTCCAGACCGGACATCACATGCCTCCTGCCGGAATTAATGAGGAGTGCGACGAGAAGATACTGGGCCCAGCCAGACGTTCATCACGTCCGCCTTAAAAGGCTGCATCCAGACATGCAGTTTCCATTTCTGCGTGGAATTCCACGCCCTCATACATGCCTGCTACACAGACTGCGATTAGGCGTCGCCTTCACGCGCGAATACTTGCACATCATTGGACGGACAGACTCCCAGGACTGTTCAGTGTGTGGCACTGTAGAGACTATAGACCATGTGCTCGTTGCGAGCCCTGAATATGCGCGCGAAAGACTGACAATGGCAGATACTTTGAGACATTTACCCAACAGACCACTGTCGCAGGACCTCTTGCTAGGCGCATGACCACAGAATTGGCAGACGATAGAGACAATGCGTGCTCTTTCACGCTTCTTAGGCGATACGGGCCTGGACTCACGCTTGTGATACCAGTTATGTAATGTGTCCTTCACCTCGTTCCTCCTATTATCATCCCCTAATGTGATCTTCTTTTTTCCCTTCTTCCTCTTCCCTTACGTGGAGTAGCAGGCCACATGCTCCATTTTCCGGCCGACCTCTCTACATTTTCCAGTCATTAAACTACTTCTTCTGACCTCGTACCGTTTTCCTTTCTTCTCGCGTGACACCTCGTGCACGTGGCGCATGCGAGCAGGGTGCAACCGGCTACCCGTGCCATGAAGATCGCTGCCTGTTGTTGCTGAAACACTGCGGTACGGCGTGCACAGTATCCAATACGAAGCGTGCGCAACGTTAATATGACCAAGTTGTAGCGGCATTATCCCCCTCCGTACCGCGTAAGCCCGATGCGTGAGAGGAAGTAGTAGTTCCTGTGGGGCTCTTAATTTTGTTTTTCATGATCGCTCCTGGTAGGATTTCATGCAGGCAACATGCAAAATTTCCGTGGAGTTGCGCCGTCATGGGCTCTCATGTCCAGCGCATTTCACTTCGTAAGTAACGTCGCTTATATGGCGAACTATTTCGTAAGGGCCGAAGTATCGGCACAGAAGCTTTTCAGACAGTCCACGGCGTCGCACTAGAATCCATACCCACACCTTGTCACCGGGCTGATAATGAGCTTCGCTACAGCGCTGGCTGTACCGGCTGGAGTCGATGCGTTGTTGGCGGCGTATTCGGCACCTTGCCATCTGTCGTGCCTCCTCAGCTCTTTGCAAGAAATCATCTAGGTCAGATGAGTTATCGTTTTCTTCGTCTAACGGCAACATAGCAACCAAAGTTGTGGTTACTGCTCGGCCGAATACAAGTTCAAACGGGATGACTCGTGTTGTTTCTCGAACGGCCGTATTATATGCGAAGGTGATGTACGGCAAAATTACGTCTCGCAGCCTATGTTCAACGTCGACATACATCGAAAGCATGTCAGTCAGTGTTCTGTTGAGGCATTCAGTTAAACCGTTTCTCTGGGGGCGGCACGCCGTAGTTCTCCTATGATCAGTATGTGTAATTTGCAACAAGCATTTCATTGGGTCCGCAGTAAAGGCTGTTCCACGATCGGTAATAACAAGTATGGGAGCACCATGCCTGAGCACGATATTGTTGACAAAGAATTTCGCAATACACAAGAGCACAGTAAAGAGTGCGAAGACACTAATCAATGAAATTTTCATGTTAACCTAGAAGTAATACTAATATGTTTAAATGCGCACAATACACTTCAAGATACATGCAACCGGAAATAGAGCTATGAGTGAGCAATAGCATCAAAGTCTCGCAAATGGGCAGCAGGGGATATTTTTCCACCAAGAAGAGTATAATTACATATATATATATATATATATATATATATATATATATATATACATATTGTTACGGGAAGGAAGAAGCGTTCGTCTATTTACAAGTGGCTTTTAATGGCGGAGCCAACAAGCGTAGAGCAGCGATGATGCTAAACTCTTCTTCGTCGTCTCTAAGACCACCATCAGCGTCGTCTTCTTTCCACATTACCGACTGTGACATCACCCCCGTCGGAAAAAGCACCTGATTGGTGCGGCTCAGCTGTCCGAGAAATGTAAGGTTTGAGACGGCTGACGTGGATGATGTCAGAGAGAGGTGAAGGCATCGTGGCATCCAACGGAGACACTTCATACGTGACAGGGGTCACCTGGCGAAGGATGCGGTAAGGGCCATGGTATCGCGAGAGGAATTTCTCCGAAAGACCAACATGCCGAGTTGGATACCAGACGAGCACAAGGGCACCTGGTTCATAATGCACGTCGTGATGGCGCTGGTCGTAACGGCACTTCTGGCGTGTCTGTGAAGCAGAAAGACGCATGCGGGCAATCTGGCGTGCTTGGGTCGCTGTGGTTATGACATCCCGAGTGTACTCTGTCGGCGAATCGAGCGTGGTCGAGAGGAGGGTCTCGAAAGGCAAAGTTGGCTCACGGCCGAAGAGGAGATAGAAGGGGGAATAGCCAGCTGTGTCGTGGCGCGAGGAATTGTAGGCGAACGTGACAAATGGTAGAGCAATGTCCCAGTCGCTATGATCGGAGGAAACATACATTGCGAGCATGTCAGTTAATGTGCGGTTCAGGCGTTCGGTAAGACCGTTAGTTTGAGGATGGTAAGCGGTAGTAAGTTTGTGTTTAGGAGCACATGATCGAAGTAGCTCGTCTATGACTTTGGAAAGAAAGTATCTGCCGCGATCGGTGAGAAGTTGACGAGGTGCACCGTGGTGCAAGATGACGTCGTGAAGCAAGAAATCAGCGACGTCTGTAGCGCAGCTGGTCGGTAGGGCTCTAGTAATAGCATAGCGAGTTGTATAGTCCGTAGCGACGGCAATCCACCTATTTCCGGCAGTCGACATAGGGAATGGTCCGAGAAGATCAACGCCAACGCGAAAAAAAGGGTCGGCCGGTATATCCAAAGGCTGCAGCAGTCCGGCGGGAGGCACAGCTGGTCTTTTCCGGCGTTGACACGACTCACACGCGGCAACATAGCGGCGAACGGAGCGGTTGAGACGGGGCCAGAAGAACCGTCGCCGAATTCGGTCATAGGTCCGCGTAACGCCAAGGTGTCCAGCGGTGGGAACGTCGTGCAGCTGCTGCAGTACAGTCTGGCGCAGATGAGACGGAATGACGGTCAGGAGCTCGGGCCCGTCGGGGTGCATGTTGCGGTGATACAGGACGCCATTTTGTAGCAGGAACATGTGGAGGGATGGGTCAGACGGATCAGAGAGCAGGCGTTCGATAATTGGGTGTAACGACTCATCGCGTCGTTGTTCAGCGCCAATGTCTTGCAAGGCAGAGAGCGAAAGAACGCAGATCGGTGCGACATCCACTAAGCCGTCCGGTACATCGACAGGATTTCGAGACAGGCAGTCGGCGTCCTGATGTAGACGACCCGACTTGTAGACCACAGTGTATGTGTATTCCTGCAGCCGTAGGGCCCAGCGACCGAGGCGTCCGGTGGGATCCTTAAGGGAGGAAAGCCAACAAAGGGCGTGGTGGTCGGTGGTAATTGTAAATGGCCGACCATATATATAGGGTCTGAACTTGCCCACCGCCCAAATGAGGGCGAGACACTCGCGCTCAGTAATCGAGTAATTGCGCTCTGCGGGAGAGAGGAGGCGGCTGGCGTAGGCGATGACGCGGTCGTGCCCACATTGGCGTTGAGCTAAAACTGCGCCGATGCCGTAGCCACTAGCGTCAGTGCGGATTTCTGTCGGAGCGGAGGCGTCAAAATGGGCGAGAACAGGAGGTGTGGTGAGCAGCGTGATGAGCTGCGAGAAAGCAGACGCTTGTTGAGAGCCCCAAGAGAAAGGAACGTCTTTCTTCAGGAGGTCAGTCAGGGGACGGGCAACATGGGCGAAATTTTCCACAAACCTGCGGAAGTACGAGCATAGGCCAATAAAGCTGCGAACATCTTTGGCACAAGTTGGTACGGGGAAATTCTGCACAGCGTGAACTTTAGCGGGGTCGGGGCGAATGCCTGATGAATCGACGAGGTGTCCGAGCATAGTTATTTGGCGGTGACCGAAGTGACACTTGGACGAGTTGAGCTGCAAGCCAGCGGTGCGAAAAACAGAAAGAACAGATGAAAGTCTTTCAAGATGAGTCGCAAAAGTTGAAGAGAATACGATGACGTCATCCAGGTAGCACAAACAGATGGACCATTTCAAACCACGCAAGAGCATGTCCATCATCCGTTCAAAGGTCGCCGGGGCATTGCACAAGCCAAAAGGCATTACCCGGAACTGATATAGGCCGTCTGGTGTGACGAATGCGGTCTTTTCACGGTCCATTTCGTCCACGGCAATTTGCCAATATCCAGAGCGAAGGTCTATAGATGAAAAATAAGTGGCACCATGGAGACAATCCAGAGCATCGTCAATGCGGGGAAGTGGATACACATCTTTCTTGGTGATCGTGTATAGATGACGATAGTCAACGCAGAATCGCCAGCTGTTATCCTTCTTTTTGACGAGAACAACAGGGGACGCCCACGGGCTGGAAGAGTTTTCAATAATCCCTTTGGCAAGCATCTTGTCAACCTCGCTCTGGATAACTTGTCGCTCAGAGGGCGACACCCGGTATGGGCGTCTGCGAACAGGTGCTGCATCGCCGGTATTTATCCGATGTGTCACGACCGTAGTTTGACGCAAAGGGCGATCGTTCAGATCGAAAATGTCGGAGTAGGACTCGAGGAGGCCACGGAGCTGTGCGGCTTCTTGGGTTGAGAGGTCCGGTGCAATCATCTTTGTGAAGTCGTTGGTCGGTACTGATGCAGAAGGCGCAGAATGAGCAGTGGTCGAAAATGGCGCAACAGATAGAGCAGAAATGTGGCACTCGTGCGTTGCAGACAACGTGGCAAGAGACATGCCTCGAGGAACTACTTGTGGGCTCTGTCCGAAATTTAGGATGGGAAGACATGTCTGATTGGCCGCAACAGAAATGATGGTGTGTGGGAAGGAGACATTGTAAGAAAGCAGGACTGACGTCGAGGGAGTAAGGACATAGTCTCCGTCAGGTACAGGTGGGCTGGCTAAAACAGGGATGAAGGTTGCTGCAAGAGATGGCAGGCGTATAAAGTCCGCGGAACAAAGTTGAGCTGGAGCTTGAGCCGGAAGGTCAACGGGAACAGGTAGGGGTAGGTCAAGTTGTACAACACCGGCGGAACAGTCAATCAGAGCAGAATGGGCAGACAAAAAGTCGAGTCCGAGGATCACATTATGAGGGCAATGTTCAAGCACACTAAACAAAACGGACGTGTGGCGACCGGCGACACTGACACGAGCAGTACACATTCCAAGCACAGCCGGAGTACCACCATCGGCGACCTGGAGCAGTCGAGTCGGAGCAGGGGTAAGTACTTTTTTCAAGCGCGTTCGAAGCTCCGCACTCATGATGGAAATTTGGGCTCCAGTGTCGATGAGTGCTGTAACGGGCAAACCATCCACGTCCACGTCCAGAAGGTTCCGGTTAGTAGGCAGGGTCAGCAGAGGAATTTCAGGCCGGTGTTCTAGAGCAGCGTCACCTCCAGGAGCTGCCCCAGTTAGTTTCCCGTCGGAGAGCGGCGACGGTAAGCTGGGGATGGAGAGCGACGCAGCTGGGGCGAACGGGAGCGGCGACTATGTGGTGATGGCGATCGGCTGGTCGCGGTGGCTCGAGCGTTGTCAGGTGCGTCTTCAACCTCGGTGGGGAGGGATGGCGGGCGAGGATTCAGTGGGGAGCGGCGGTAGGCGGGAAAGCTTGGTCGTGAGTGGGCTGGCCAGGAACTTCGACAGTGGCGAGAGATGTGGCCCACACGTCCACAGGAAAAGCAGATGGGTCTATCGTCATGGGTGCGCCATTCGGCCGGGTTGCGATAGCTCGGATATGGACCGTATTGGCTCCGGTGAACAGGGGCAGAGGCAGTAGACGAAGCAAAGTCAGGACGGCTGGCGGAGCAGATGGATGGAAGACCTACATTGGCAAGTTCTTGGCGAATGACCGACTGAATGAGGGACACAAGCGGCCGGAAATCGTCAAAGCACTGCGTGACTGGCGTGGAAGGAGACGCTGCTTCGATTTCTCGCCGAACGATACGTACGACGTTCTCGCTGGAGGTGGACTCACGCGGTGGACCAATGTCTTCGCACGTCGACGAAGCTGCGGTATTAGGCAGACGAGTAAACTGTC
This sequence comes from Dermacentor variabilis, assembly GCF_050947875.1. Classification (NCBI taxonomy): domain Eukaryota; kingdom Metazoa; phylum Arthropoda; class Arachnida; order Ixodida; family Ixodidae; genus Dermacentor; species Dermacentor variabilis. The sequence continues at coordinate 144,639,885 of NC_134569.1, forward strand.
GAACTATGCGGCGACTCTTCGCGTCTTCAAAGCGGCGACATTCGTTAATTATCTCATTGACCGTTGTGATGTTCTTATAAACAAGCAGGTTAAACGCGTCGTCCGCGATGCCCTTTAAGACGTGGCTGACCTTGTCTGCCTCCGCCATATTGTTATCTACTTTGCGGCAAAGAGCGAGGACGTCCTGGATATACGCCACGTAAGATTCAGTGGACGTCTGTACACGGGTCCCAAGGTCCTTCTTCGCAGCACGTTGGCGGCCGACGGGTTTGCCGAACAAATCTCTAAGCTTCTGTTTACACTGGTCCCAACTCGTAATCTCTTCTTCATGTGTTTCGAACCAGACCCGTGCTGTTTTCTTGAGGTAGAATATTATATTAGCCAGCATAAGCGTGTGATCCCACCTGTTGTGTGCGCTGACCCGTTCATAATTCTGCAACCAGTCGTCAACGTCAACGTTGTCAATCCCGGAAAACATGCCTGGGTCGCGAGGCTGAGCCAGGATGACCGTCGGTGGCGACGCCGGGGCCGCGGTGGAACTCTCTCCTTCGGATGACATGGCGGCCAGGTTACGTCCGCTGCGGAACTCCGTCTTGCTCAAGTGATTACTCCGGCACCTCCACCAATGATGTTACGGGAAGGAAGAAGCGTTCGTCTATTTACAAGTGGCTTTTAATGGCGGAGCCAACAAGCGTAGAGCAGCGATGATGCTAAACTCTTCTTCGTCGTCTCTAAGACCACCATCAGCGTCGTCTTCTTTCCACATTACCGACTGTGACAATATATATATATATATATATATATATATATATCTGTGCCGTGTTTTCTAGTAAGAGACAAAACAGAAATTTTCTTAATGTTCCATGTAAGCCTATTCATGAAGCACCATTTCTCGATGTTGCCAATGTCAGCTCGGAAACCACGGTAGTCGTGTGAACTTTCAATAATGGAGAATAGTTTTAAACGATCTGCAAAGAACAAAACCCTCGATTTCATAACATGCAGTGGCAAATAAATGAAAAATCTAGAAAGAACGGCCCAAGGTTGGAGCCTTGAGGCACTCCCGATGATGATATAAATTCGTCGGACATACAGCCAGAAAATCAGTCCATTCACTTCACTCCATTTATACATCGTGCCACCTATTCAAATTAAATAGCGTCCAACGACTTCATGGCTCCACAAATGCTTTTAACATGTCCTTCATCCCGACAGCAATTGAAGAATGGAACCCGCTGCCCGATTCGCTTACTAATGAGCACGACGCGACAAGGTTTAAGGCGATGTTGTTAAATCATCTGGGTTGATATGTTCTTTTTGCTCCGATTTGTGTTTCATATGAAATTTTAGTCTTTTTCCTGTATCGAGTTTTTTTTTCTTCCCCTGTAACCATTGTGTACATGCCCTACTGCCCTAACCATTCGCCGACGTGTGTGGCGCTTGTGGCATAGAGGCAATATTGACAAGCACTGTTTTAACTATCGCGTTCTTTGCTTATTTTTATGTCCCTGTGTTCCATTGTTATATTTTTATGACCTTTGTTTTTATTATCTACCTTGCATACGCTCCCCCCTTATGTAATACCCCGACAGGGGCCTTTAAGGGACAATAAATGATGACGATGATGTCTTGCGCGAGCTATCCCCTGAGGTGCAGATCGTGTTGTGCATGGTGCTAGAGGTGCCTGTACGTGACAGTGACGTACAAAGAGCCGTAGAGGTTGTCAATGAGGCGATATGGAAAATGGGCCGAGAGAAAGGCTTCCAGATTGTCGAAGTAAACAGGGAAGTGAGAAGGTGTGGTGGTTTTAACCGAGACGGGATCCACTTAAATTACAGGCTGGCACGAGAAGTGGGTTGGCGACTTGGTGGTCACGCTGTTGCTTTTTTAGGGGGCCCACGGGCGCTCAGGAGGCCAGAATAGGTAGTACTGAAGAAGGTCCCCTAAGGGAACCTCAGAAGTGCATCGCCGTCGATAACAGAAAAAGGAGGAAAGCAGGAAAGAGGGCTCGCCATACAATAGGCTACATAAACATGCAGGGTGGCAGAAGAAAAGAAAAGTGGGCAGAGATTGAGAAGCAGTTAAATAGCGAACAAATAGGAGTGTATGCGGTTACAGAAACGCACCTTAAAGACTCGGAGGAGCCGCCAGTGATTGAGAATTATGTTTGGGAAGCGTGCAACAGAACTAAGTTGGAAAGAAAGGGAGGAGTCGGAATGCACGTCTATCAGGGAGCCAAATGGAAAAGAGTCAATTGAAAATGTCAAGAGCATCTTTGGTTATCAGGTACAATGAGTGGGAAAAAAACTTGGCTGGGCGTTACGTATTTGTGGACCAGAAATAATTGCACAGAGAAGAATAAAGAGTTAGTGGAATGCATAGGCGCTGATATTTAGGGTTTCGGGAATGGTGCTGAAATTATCCTATTAGGTGACATAAATACCTGCATGAATACTTGCAGATGTACCTGCAAGAGTTGCAGGTACATTGTTGTTGAGGTACTTGGATGACTCGGCAAATATCCGTGCTGGTGGAATGATGGAAGAGGCTCTTTTCACTCTTGACAAAGTCATCTGTAGACTTGTTATCTCATCCACATACTTCTGGAACGACTTCTTTGTTTGTGGTGTGGCCTAGCTAATTCGGCTTCAGCCCCTTCCTATTGGTGTAGATGGGAGCTCCCGTGATGACCAAGATGTGCTTGGCACAGACTCTGTTGGGGCAGAACAGTGACACATGAGATACAGCAGAGATTATGAAAACTCATGTAGTGTTTTCTCTTATGTTCGAACCAATTATGCTAAACTGTAATTACGAACAAACGTTCATATCTTCTGCTACAAACAAATTACTTGTATCTCAAGTCTAGCAGGCCAATACAGCATATATCAAGCATATTTATCTCTGAACCAGGTGTTGTTTACCTTGTAGTAGAAGCCAAAGTCCACACAATGACCTTGTCGTAGCAGGCAGCAGCTTCTATTTAGTGCGTAGAGTTTGTTGCTTTATACAGGTGCCGTCCTCATTACTGCATGTCTAAAACAAATTTTGGCGGCATCAGAAATTAAATAAGCACGATTTCGCGATATGAAATGCGAAAAGGTGTGACATATACATTGTAATGGTTTGTGAGTACAGAACACATGCAAATGTACACTGTTTGTTCGAAGGTGCTCAGCAGCATGCTTAATAAGTATTGCTACTCTCCATCAAATTGACGTCTGCCTAACTATAATGCATGTCAACAGCTTAGGTACTATTAAGATCACAAATGAGAACTTTTGTGCGCTCATTTATGCACTAGAAGAGATCGCACTGCTGGATCGCACAAGCAAATGCATGAAAGACATGAAGCTATTCGAAATGATGCATTCTTTCTCTACATGAACGTGATGCACCGCTTCAGTACCGCAAAAACAAGTGTCCTCAGGTAAACCAAACTGAACATAAAGAACATTTGGAACCAACGGGTACGGAGTATGGGCGAATTATCAGGCGTGCAACTGTTTGATACATTAAATTCAGTATTTTAGCTTCAGTTTATCAAAGGGTTATTCGGTTCTGTGGCCGAAAGAACTTGCAGGTGGACTAAAAGAAATACATTGATAAGGCTACCCTGTCACCCATGACTACGGATACAACGAGATAAAAAAAATGTGACGCGCGTTCCGATATCGCTTTCTCTTTCGTGAATTCGCAACTGAAAGTTTATTTCGGAAACAGCAACGGAGAGGGTCCTGACTGCCCATATGTAATGCAGCATCTAGTTCGTTAACTTGTCTCCTCCTGTAAGCTAACGAGAGCAATATTACATAAGGATCCCGGCAGCGACATTAAAGGACTCACCGGTAATGCTGTCCTCAGTCGCAGAATGCGGTTCCCGTTTCAATGCAGATGCATGGCTCACGACCGAAACTTAGCTTTCGAAATTACATGTCCGCTTGCAAACAGGTCACTTCACCCCAAGTTAAATAACGGAAGACATCGAACAGCATTAAACTAGTTTTAGCAACAAAGAAACAACCAGTCAAAGTGTACGAACGAATGAATCCGTGCCGGCATGCACTCGAAAATACCGCTAAAAATTTTAAATCCAGGCCAGAGGTCACGTGGAAGATCGATGATGCTGAACGCTATTTGCTTTGATAATGACAAAAACAGTAAACTTACTAATGAAAAGTACAGTATTTAATTAGCAATGATATTTTATGGCATATATTATGTAATAAACATGCTTCTGTAATTGTAGGAGAAATATTGTAAAAAAATTGCGGTTATTACGGCGCCCCCAGCGGGAGATAATAAAACTAACTCGGGCACCCCTTTAGTGCTTCTACTATGCTTGTTTTATTAGCAGCGGCGCGCGGTCGATTTTTTCGCCCTCTGTGGCCATTTCTTGAACTTGAGAATGTGCGGGGCCTGACTGCGCCCTCTGCATAGACCTGAGACTCTGCTCAGGTGGCGCTGCGGAAAAATGCGTCACCAACGCCCCCATCGCAGCCTTGGTACGAACTGAGTAGTGCGAGAAGAGCTGTCTGCAATCGAAGGTGCATAGGCCCCAATAGGCCCTGATCTTTCAGTTGTGTTGTGACACGGTTTCCTGAAAATCAAGGATCTGCAAAGCTTCTCCGCCCATCCAGGCTTCGGAAAGGGAGGGAGCTCAGCAGGGCGAAGTACGTGTACAGTATAAAAAAGTCTCATGTGTTTTTTTTTCGGCGTGCTGCAACTCGCAAGTAGAGAGAGTATCAGGTTTGTTTATAGGCATATCAGCATAAAAATCTAAGCACTTCAAATTGGTTTATGTTGAAATTGACCTGAACACAAGTATCTCCTATATTTTTATGCATTTTATCGCAATATTTTTTCTCGCAATTATTTACAGGGAGTAAATCATTCCATAGCCTTTTTAATGGCAGCAAACAGAAAACGTTTTCCAAGGCAGCAAACAGCGTGCGAACATAACGAAAGTAAGCTTGCTTGCTATAGTGCCAGCGCGCGGCGTCTTTCTGTCTCGCAGAAGCTACATCATCGCGCAGTACCTTTGAACTGTTCGCAGACGTTTCAAGCAACACACGCGCACATATATATGTAAATAAACGCGAATTTTTTTTTTTACACGCGCACGTTACTTCGCAATTACTCATCCAGTGCTCCTACAGCAACTTTATTGCTCACATGTGAAAGACGCAGTCAAGCAGGCTCAGCACATTGCGAAACATGCTTGTATCGGCGCAGGACACACAAAATACCGAAACTAGAAATGAGCTCGCGATGCTCTAGAACAAGATTTTGAATTCATAAACGAACCGAAATGTTTCGTTAAGCTGACCAGCCAAATCTCTCCGTTCCACTTGTTGGGTCAAGTGGAGGCGGACGTCTGTTAACAGGTGGAAATATCGATGGCACATACACAGGATGGTTCGCAACGTTGTTATTTCTGTTGCCAACGAAATGGCGGCTGCAGATTCTTGAGTTTTCGCTTGGTTGCCGCGGTCCTCCGTCAGAGCTGCGCAGCACAATTACAGCAGAACAACATTATCGCACTTTCCTATGCGAGCCGCTGTGTTGTGGGGAGTGCAAGTAATTCGATTACCCAGCACGTTGAACGGCCCGCATCCAGCGCTCTCGCCTTTCGCCTTCATACGATCGCGATGGGATTCGGTAAAACTGAACGTTGTTATTTAGTCCTTCACGTTCATGGCAATTCACAACACAACAGCAGCGTCGATTGCGGCGTTTCTTCATAGCGCGCGGAGCTATTGAGGTTGCGCTGCCATTTCCTCCATCAGCCAGCAAACGCTTGGCAGTTCGGCCACAGAACACCTATTCGACGGCGCATCCTACTAGCGGAGAAATTCATAGCTCTCTGTCTGGGTGTTAAATGCACAAAACACTCGCAATGTGGAACGAAATCTAGTTAAATCGTTGTTTCACAGTCGCTAGCTGCATAGGCAACTTAGCAAGGGAGTCGTGCTTCGCACTACTCAATTACTGCCTCTTCGAACCGGCAGGTGGCGCTAAGCGTCTTGCAAAGCTCCAGAGTTTGACGTCTATGACGTCAAACCCCGCGCTCCCCAGCTGTGATAACCGGGAGTGCAGAAGCGGAGAGCTCGCGTTCTTCCAGGCCGTGCAGTTCCATATGTGGTATTGATGATAGAGGGGGGGCTCTGTAGCCAGCGCTACTCGACTAGCTTTGAACCAGAGCTAAACCACAGCCAATTTTTCTTTTTGCTTGCTATACAATTTCACCGCAGTACATACAAGTATTGCGGAGAAGTTTTTAAAGCGCATTTACCATCATGAAATGCGTATAACCCCCCTCCCTTCCCTCCTAAAAGAATAAGCAAGAACAACACCTACCAGATCACCGATGATGCAAGAAAGCGTCCCTGAAATGGAAGCATAAACAGATGCGTAGTCTTCATAAATCATTCCTCACCTTGTAAATATACGAACATGTATTGGTTTTATTGGCATTTAATGGCAGAGGATTCTATAATTCCTTGCGGTTTCGAGCGCAAGCGGAAATGCTTCACCCACACCTGGTACGCTAACGAGAGACCTCAGAGAAACCACCTGACAAAACAATCCAAGTGGAAAGGTTATCTACTTGATGGTGGCATATTGCTTCTACACCTGGCCTCGCAGAGATCACTCAACAAGCCTAGAAGAAACAGTGTAC